>NC_058521.1:100719076-101943243 GCF_904849725.1 Hordeum vulgare subsp. vulgare | reverse complement strand
AGCCATGGGGCCTCCCGCCACCAGATATCATCACCAGCTCTGGATCCAAAGGTTCCTGGCTAGGGTTAAAGTCATCCCCTTTCGTAGCCTTCCCCGCGTCCCTGTATGCCACGAGCTTGTGGTGGGATGATATGTTGGTGAAGTTATTGGGATCATCCAGGTCATACTTAGAGAATGCCTTCGCCTTCTTGTACGAGGCAGTATGGGCCATGCCATAAAGGTCGTACAAGTGTGGCATCTCCGTCTTATTGTGATGCGCCTAAAAGAGAGGAACAAAATATTAGCATGAAGAATGAATTGCATGAATCATGAAGCAAATCACATTCCCAGTTTTGTCCGAACTGAAGAAAGTTGGCGTTGTCTTGATGGTGTGGCACACCAACCATTTGGCTACGCCGATCCTTCGCATTCTCGTGGACGGCTCGCCAGCTGTCTGTGCACCACTCATCAACCAACGCCTCCCAACAATCCATCTTATCCGCACACCATCTCGGGGGCACCTGTAAGTTATTAGAAAGAATTTTGAGCGCTAAGCCTATAAATGAAATCAAGAAAACTACGTATAAGGACTTAAGAATAGGTAATTACCTTCATGTATTGCTCCTTCTTCAGAAACTTTCCGCGGCAATCCTTCTTCTGCTTCTTAATACCACGCGTGGCGTAATAGTCTCGAATAGCCTGTGGCCGAGCCTCGTGGCCTAAGTTCTGTAGTAACCGCATACACTCAGCCTCGAGAACCCTGGCCGCCTCCTCCTCATATCCATCCTCACACCTATAGAAGGTCTGCAATCAAACGTGAAAACACTGATTAGTACAATAATTAGCTATATTGTTAATTTTAGATTGTGTAAAAGGATACTTTACCCAAAAGCTCTTGATCACCATCTTGGCCCTCGTGTGGCACAAGACACCATCTATAATCTCCTCCGGCGAGGCCTGCGTAGCCTGGTAGTGCTCCCAGGAAAATCCTAGTGTAGGAACCTGACCCTCACCAGGCAACGTGACAAACCCCGGGAAATTTGTCCGGCAAAGCACACCAAGGACAGAGTTTAGCCTACGGACTCCAAGAGGGTGTACCCATCCCGTGCAGTATGATAAGGTCAACGCATTAGATATTTGAACAGACTTGAAGGCAAAAGCTAAAAAAAGAGTAAATGTACTTACATATCTCCTTCAGGTTTAATCACCGGCCTCTCCTCGCGGGTAGCCGGCACGAACGGGAGACGTGTACTACCACGCTTGTACACGGTGGCCCCTTCCACCTGCACATCGCCCCCACTATCCGTAAGCTCATCCCCGCCATCCCCGCACCCTGAGCCACCCGGACCCTCGGTCCAATCCGGCAACTCGGTCCGATCCGGCCAGGTCTCCCATCCGGGCCTCTCCACGTCGGGTGAAGCCTCCGGAACCGTAGTCTCGTGGGCCGAATGCACCTTGACCCGAGGCTGATCCTGGACCGGAGTCTCATGGGAGAATGCCCGTCAACACTAGGCTCCTGGACCTGAGTCCCCATAGCCTCCTCCGCAAACGGGTCGATCATAGTAGTCCTATGCTCGGGTGAATGAGATGGTGGTGGTGGCGAGGACGGCTCAACAGTCCTCATGGATCTTCCGCGGCCACCACCTCTCCCTGTACCCTTCCCCTTCTTCCCTACCCGACCAACACCTATCCCAGTGGGCAATGCCGCCGATGAAGAAGAACCCAGGGGTGGTGTCGACAGACCGTCTGCCAAGGCTCTACGGAGACATAGGGGTGGAAGGGAAGAACCACCCCTCGTGCGGGGCTGCTCGGAAGAACCCGTCGAGCGCTGTGGACCAGCGCCCACCATCTTTCAACACCTGGTGACCTGCCATGATAAACATTAAAAGAAATTAGTACAACATAAAAAAATTGAATAACTGACATGAATAATAATATGTACATGAATAATAAAGATTAAAATATATATAATTTAAGTTGTGAATCTTACAAACTAATAATCATCATCAATAAATGCATCATCATCATCACTATCACGCATGTCTTCATGAATGACGTGCTCGTCGGGTTCAACGACGTGAAGTTGTGAAAGGCCTTTCTTTAATCGTTGAAGCATTGACAGGTCATCCGCATCAGTAACCTCTACGAGTTCCAGGTCTTCTGGTTCCGACTCAGGGGTGGAGTCGGAATCATTGTCGCTGTCTACTTCCTTTCTTTAATCGTTGAAGCATTGAGAGGTCATCCGCATCAGTAACCTCTACGAGTTCCAGGTCTTCTGGTTCCGGCTCAGGGGTGGAATCGGATTCATTGTCGTTGTCTACTTCCATGTTCTTGGGTGAAGCACGGCAGTTCTTGAAACGTTTCTTGGAAAGACGTGTTTCTTGGAAGAATTCTCCATCATATGTGTCTGGGTTAATGTGAGGTTCATAATCCTGTTCATTTGGGAGAGGTGGTCTGACATGTGGCGGCACTTCATAAACAACATACCAACCTTCCAGATTCTTATCCATTTGGCATGCCCACGGTAGATAGAAAACTTGGGTCGCCTGTTAAGCCGTAATATAGACATCGGGAACATCTAAATGGGTGTTTGGATTGATTTCGACTAGTCCTATATGTTCATGAGTCCTTCTAGTCTCCTTCGGCTGGAACCAATAACATTTGAAGACTACGACGTTCGGTGGGTTTTCACCATAGAATTGAAGTTCATAAATTGCTTCAACTCTTCCATAATACTCGATAACACCTTCGCCGATAGCAGAGACACCACAATTTGTAGATTTCCGGTCGGGCATAGATAGCTCTTTGCCAAAGGTATGAAAGAGATACCCGTTGATGTTGTATTTCTCAAATGAACGAACCTTATAGTCAAAACCATTAGCGACTTATCTCAATCCGGCGTCCATAGACTCTGAATTAGCCTACAAGTTTAATACGAAACGATTGTTGCATTAGCCGCAAGTTAGACCAAGAAATGAAATGGTCCATTATTGATAATTACCGTTTGTTTGAACCAAGACATGAAACCGGGATAGCCGCCTCCTGTCTTTGACAGAAGCTCATACTCTTCGACGGAATCATTTTCGATCACCGCTCCATCCGAGAATTTGGCGACGTAACGGCTGTTTGAAATATCCGGGAATAAGAGGAGTTCAAATGAATTAGAAGTTACGGGGAAATGTGCCGAGAACTCACACGATGTACGGCCGCACTTCTGTTAGGTTGTTGAAGATATACAACGAAATGTTCCGCCATTCTTCGACATCCAACGTTATTGGTTTCGAAGCACCGGCTAGTGCGAGCTTCCCTTTGAATAGGTTGAGATTGGACCCACCTTTTTTAGGGTCTGCATCATTGTGCCGAGGCTTCGGATTATGCAAATGATGATTTTTGGCTTCGTAGTGTGCTGTCACAAAGTTTGCCACCTCCTTAGTAATGAATGCCTCAGCCATCGATGCTTCAAATCTATGCTTATTTTTACATTTAGCTCGAAGGGTCTTCTGCATCCTCTCAGTTGCATAGCACCAATGATCTTGCACGGGCCCACCCAATCTTGCCTGAGTCGGTAGATGTAAAATCAAATGCTGCATTCGATTAAAGAAGCCCGGTGGAAAGATCTTCTCTAACTTGCACAACAACTCCGGTGCAAACTCCTCCATGTCTTCTACCACGCCAGGCGACAATTCTTTCGCACAAAGAACACGGAAGAAATAGCTCAGCTCCGCCAGTACTAGCCATTCATCCTGAGGAATAAAGCCACGTAACATCACCGGCATTACCCGCTCTAGCCATATGTGCCAATCATGACTCTTGAGACCAAAGATTTTTCATTTTTCAAGACTCGCTCCCCTCTTTAGATTCGCTGCATACCCATCGGGGAACATCAAGTGCATTTTGACCCACAAGATAATTTCCCTCATAGCTGGCCTTCCAAGATTGAACCAGGCCTTTGGCTTCGACCACTTCTGCTTTCCTTTGCCTTCTCGCATGTTTTGTAACGGTCTATGACATAGTGTCTCTTGATCGACTCTAGCCTTAGTATTATCCTTTGTCTTCCCATCTATGTCGAACAATGTACCAAAAATAGCATCTCGGATATTCTTTTCAGTGTGCATCATGTCGATATTGTGTGGAAGAAGGAGGTCTTTCAAGTAAGGCAGATCCCAGAAGCATGGCTTGTGAGTCCAGGCGTGTTTTGAATTATACCCCTTGAAATACCCTGGACGCTCTGGATCAGGCTCGAGGGCGTTTAACTGATCCAGGATCTGTTGGCCTGTCAACGCAGGTGGTGCCAAGTTTTTGACAACTTTACCTTTGGTAAAGTTCTTCTTGTCTTTTCTGAACTGATGGTCAAGATCCAGGAACTGTCTATGCAAGTTAAAGCAAGAATACTTCCGACCCTCCTGCAACCAATGAAACTGAAGAGCTGCCTTGCATTGGGGGCACGGGAACCTTCCATGCACACACCATCCAGAGAATAGCGCATACGCTGGCAAGTCATGCATAGAGTACATGTACCACACATGCATTTTGAAGTTTTCTTTTCTAGCGGCATCGTATGTCTTGACCCCATTATCCCAAGCTTCTTCCAATTCATACTTAAGCGGTTGCAGGTACACATTCATATTCTTCCCTGGATAATTGGGCCCTGGAATTATCAACGTTAGAAATATGTTCTTTCTTTGTATAATCTGCCCGGGGGGAGATTCAGTGGAATGAAAAATACAGGCCAACAACTGTCTTGGGTTGTCGTCATGCCGAAGGGATTAAAACCATCCGTGGCGGTGCAGACTCGAGGATTCCTTGGATCTGTCGCTTTATCCTGATGCAATCCATCAAAATGTTTCCATGCTTCCCCATCCGATGTGTGTACCACCATCTTATTCCCATCCGCATCTAGTTCGGTTCTTTTGCCCAATTTGTGCCATGTCATCTATCTGGTTGTCTCTTCGACCATGAAAAGACGTTGAAGTCTTGGTACGATTGGCATATACCGAAGAACACTAACTACGATTTTGGTCTCCCTCTTCTCACCCATACCGTTGTCTACCACAAGATACCTGCAAGACTCGCAATTGGGACAATGGTCCAAGTGTGCATACTCCTTCCTAAATAAGACGCATCCTTTCTCACATGCATCTATCTTCTCATAGGGCATCTTAAGTACACGAAGTATTTTGTCCGACTGGAACAGGTTTGCAGGCATGACATGGCCTTTGGGTAGGAAGCGTCCAAATAGTGTCATCATCGCGTCGTAGCATTCTCTTCCCAAGTTGAACTGAGCCTTCAGAGCCATTACTTGTGCAATTGCATCCAGCTGACAGAGCTCAATGTGCTCATGGAGAGGACGTTTTGAAGACTCCAACATTTCATAAAAGGCCTTTGCAGATTCCTCCATCTCATCTTCCGAATCCCGAGCATCATCAAAGTCTTGCACCATGTCTTCGATCTCGGTACCATGCTCGTCCGTGCGACGACGGACCACCTCAGCTCTTGTGCGTTGTATAGACTCACCATGAAATGTCCACACTGTATAATTAGGCTTAAAACCCCTCCTCTGCAGGTGTTTAATCATTACAGCCTCTGTCGTCTTTTTATAGTTGTCGCATCCAGGACAGGGGAAATAGTTTCTTTCCTGGCCATTTGCAAATGCGGCTTTCACAAATTCCTTTGTTTTTACAAACCATTCTTTCGTCATCTCTTTCTGACTAGGGTGGCCGGTATACATCCACGCACGATCACTCATCTTGCCTAGCTACTAAAGACAGAAGAAATATATTTATACATAATTTAGCATTTATATTCATTGGTTAATCAGGTTCGCCATTTTTATTACGTTCATGCAACCTACACGCTAATAGGTAAAGATAGGTCCTAATCCCACCCGAGTATGTGTAGATTGGGTTCGTTTTCCCATGCTCTGCTCCGGATCCAACGCAAAATTTCGGCAGCACCTCGCCGCTGTTCTCCTGATACACGTCTCCGCAATAAACAGAGAGGATGTGCATCCGAAGAACAACAGGGAGGCACTCACGAAATTCCGCATCGGATCCAGAGCACAGCATACGGGAAAACAAACCCAATCTACACATACTCGGGCTGTCCATGGATAATGTTGGACAATTCGAAAGGATGGCGGTTATAAATATGTAAAGACATGCATATTTATATATGTGGCCCTTTCGAACAGGAGACGCATACTGGTCACGCATACTGATAAATTAATTTAATTACCTAAATCTAGAAAGTTTCATCCGAAAACCGAGCCACAGTAAATGAAGGGGCAGGGAGGAGATGAAATTTGTACGGACCCACGAATGCAGGGGCGGAGCTCGTACAACGCACGGGGAGGTCTTCGCACAGCAGACCTCACAGCGACGAGACAACTATCACATGTAAATCCACCCGATCAACACAAATATTCTAATTATGTCATTTTAGAGGAAAACAAGTTAAGAATGTAATATTCATGAGCTAAGCAAGGTTTTTATGCCATTTTGTAGCTAAATGGGCTAATTATCTCATTGTTGGGGAAAATAAGGTAAGGAGAATAAGATAGAGGAGAAGAAAGAGGAGGAGAAGAAGAAGAAGAATAAATCAAGAAGAATGAGAAGGAGGAGGAGGAGAGGGTATTCTTCTTCTCTTCTTCTTTTCTTATTGTTTTCTTCTTCTCCTTCTTATTTTTTTCTTCTCCTCCTCCTCCTCCTCTTCTTCTTCTTCTTCTCCTCCTCCTCTTCTCCTCTTCTCCTCCTCCTCCTCTTCTTCTTCTTCCTATTCTTTCTACTAAGCTAACTAACTAACTAACCAAGCTAACTAAACCTATCGCTAAACCTAGATAGCACTAAACAGCAAAAAAAATAACAAAAACAGAATCAACCTCTAAGTAACTAAAAAGAATCTAGCTACCACTAAATAGCAAACAATAAAAAAATCAACTTCTTCTTCTTTTTTCTCTTCTTCTCCTTCTTATTTTTTTCTTATTGTCTTCTTCTCTTCTTCTTTACTTCTTCTCCTTATTTTTTTTCTCTTCTTCTTCTCCTTCTTATTTTTTTTTCTTCTCCTCTTCTTCTTCTTCTTTTTCTTCTCCTCCTCCTCCTCCTACTCCTCTTCTTCTTCTCCTCTTCTCGTCCTCCTCCTCCTCCTCTTCTCCTCTTCTCCTCCTCCACCTAACTAACCAAGTTAACTAACTAACCTAACTAATTTAACAAGCTACCACTAATTAACAAAACAAAATCTACCACTAAACTACCTACTAATTAACAAAAATAATGCGGGTGCAGGGGGTGTGGGGACTCACCGGGAGGGGCGGCTGTGGCGGGGTCGGGGCTGTTGGGGGTGGCGGGGCGGCGCTGGGGGCGCCAAGGGCGGCGGCGCGACGGAGGTGGGGCAGCGGCAGCGGGGCCGAGGTGGGGCAGCGGCGGGACGGTGGTGGTGGCACGACGGTGGCGGCGTGGGCGACAGGGGCGGCGGTGGGAGCGACAGGGGTGGCGGCGGGGGCGGCGGCGCGACGGTGGTGGCGGCGGCCGGTGGGCATCGGGGATTGGGAGAGAGAGAGGGGCGCGCGGGGTGATCCGTTACACAGATAGAACGGGGCGGGGTGGGGGGAAGGAGCCGATAACGGAGTTAGCTCTTTGTCGTCTGCCGGCGGACGGCAAAGAGTCTAGACTCTTTGTCGTCTACCTCCAGAATCTTTGTCGTCCGCTAGAAGACGACAAAAAAGGGACTCCAGTTTGACCTAACCACCCCGCGGTCAGGTGGGCCCATCTACATCTTTGTCGTCCGTTGTGAGACTCTTTGTCGTCTGCTAGCTCACGGCAAAGATGTCCCTGATCGCAAAAACACTCTATGCCATCAGCCAGTGCTTTGCTGTCTGCTTTGTTGAAGCTGACGGCAAAGACACTCTTTTTCATCAGCTAACAGACGGCAAAGACTAGGCAGATGGCAAAAAACTGTTTTCCAGTAGTGCTACTAGCAACCTTACAAGTACCAATCGGAGTCATGAGACGGAGATTGATTACAAGAGATGAACTAGGGATTGGAGAGGAGATTGTGCTGACGAAGATGTTGATGAAGATGCCTCCCCTCCGATGAGAGGAGTGTTGGTGATGACGATGGCGATGATTTCCCCCTCCGGGAGAGAAGTTTCCCTAGCAGGATCGTCCTACTGGAGCTCTAGATTGGATCTGCTCAAGTTCCGCCTCGTGGCGGCGGCGAAACCATGAAAAAGCTCCCTCCTGATTTTTTTTTTCTGGACCAGGACGCTTCATATAGCAAAAGAGGGGGGCTAGTGGGCCGTCAGGGAGCCCACAAGCCCCCACTCCGCCACTAGGGGGTGGCGGTGTCAGGGCTTGTGGCGCCCTGGCAGCCCCCTCCAGTAGTTCTTTCGCCCAGTATTTTTTATATAATCCAGAAAAAATGCACGTAACTTTTCAGGGCATTTGGAGATATGCAGAATAATGGACTAGGATTTGCTCCTTTTCCAGTCCAGAATTCCAGCTGCCTGAATTCTCCCTCTTCAAATAAACCTTGCAAAATAAGAGAGAAAAGGCATAAATATGGTGCCACAAGTAATATAACAGCCCAAAAAGCAATAAATGTCAACATGAAAGCATGATGCAAAATGGACGTATCAACTCCCCCAAGCTTAGACCTCGCTTGTCCTCAAGCGAAAACCAAGTCCCATAAACATGTCCACATGTTGAGGGACGAAGGTGTCGATAAAACATAATACGGACATGAGGGCATCATGATCACACATAGGACAGCAATACATCATAAAGATTCTTATGGGAAAGTAACAATTCCTTCACAAAGCAAAGCATGAAGCAAAAAACCTTACCGAGAAGTAACCAACAATAGTCCATAGTCATTGAACCAATTGCAATTTATCACAACATTAGAAAGAGTCAAATAAGAGCTTGTAAGGCAAACCCACATAATCAATCATCTCTTTCATTTTCCACAATTGTTACAACTCACCTGGTACTCATGGTGTCAAAGTTTCAGCTGGACACACAGGAAGATAGGGGCTTATAGTTTTGCCTCCCAACCATTTACCTCAAGGGTAAAGTCAACAATAATAAAGCATAAGTACTCAACTCCAAGTTGATATATGAATATAGATCTTTCCCAAGCATGTGACGGTAGCCAAGACAAAGGCAAAAAGGGAATTGGTGAAGATCACCATGACTCTTACAAGGGTAAAAAATAAATGTACAAGATAGGCCCTTCGCAGAGGGAAGCAGAGGTTTTCATGCGCTTTTGAGGTTTGAATGTGTGTCCTCTTAGTGCAGAGGAACGTCACTTTATATTGCCTCCTGTGATAAAGAACTTTATTATGCAGTATGTCGCTTTTATGTCTTCCTCATCACAGGTTCGTACAAAGCTTATTTTCCACACACTAATATATCATACATATTAGAGAGCAATTTTTATTGCTTGCAACGATGACAACTTACTTGAAGGATCTTATTCAATCCATAGGTAGGTATGGTGGACTCTCATGGAAAAACTGGGTTGGAGGTTTAGGGATGCACAAGTAGTATCTCTACTTGGTGCAGGAGTTTTGGCTAATATGAGGTCGAAGCAATCGTCACATGCTAAGGGATCTCTAATCATATAACATTGTTTGGAACCAAGCAAACACAATTCATTATGTTGTCTTCCTTGTCCAACATCTACTCCTAAGCATGCAATAGTTTGGTGAGTGCTCACAATTGTAAAAAGTGTCTAAGATGATATATTTATATGGGAACCTCTCTTTCCTTATTACTTCTTATTAATTGCAACAATGACTGAGGTCTATGTTGATTTATTCTCAACAAGTTCCAATCATCATACGTGTCATAAGTGAAGATATCACTTTCCATAAGATCGTCTCATGATCTTTCATGCCATCGTTCTTTTCATACTTTTTGATCATGGCACAAAACAAAGCCCTTGACTAAGACACTCTTTATTGTATAGCTTGTAAGCTCGAATACATCGGGGGAGAGACAAAAGCAAAAGACTCAAACTAAAAACTAATGACTTAAGTTGATCAACCCTATCATAGAGCCTGGAGAGGTGTTTCCCAATATCAATGGCATCCATCTTGTGATTGCTAGTGGACTCTGTGATCATCATGTGGTTGGCGTTGAGTCCACGCTCCACCATCCCTTGGCACTTGAAGACTTGTTGCTCCATTGCTTCGAGCCTCGTCTCCACGCTTCCGGTCTTCTTAGGCCCCTCAACATCACGGATGTGCAACATCCCCTCGCTCATCTTGATAGATTGAGGGTGTTTCAGCACTTCCGTGAGGTAGGGATTGATGACCTTCTCGAAGATCTTGTCCTTAGGAGCGTTTGGAGAAGTCATGATGATCTGGATCTGCGACAGAAACAAGCTCGAAACGAAAACAGAGGAAAACTGCGCAATACGGAGATCAAAACCTTCGGGCAACTATATATTGATTTTTTCTGGGCCAGAAGGAGTCCCCCGCAAGAAAATGGAGTCTGGGAGGCACACGAGGTGCCCACAAGCTTGCCCTCCGCCACTAGGGGGTAGGGGGCGGTGGCCGGGCTTGTGGTCGCCTCGTTCGCTCTCCGGACTGCTTTCATTTTTCTAATTTTCCAAAAATTCCAAAACGGAAGAAATTTCCTATTGGAAAAGTATCGGAGTCCAATTTCTTACTGAAACAGATACATCTTCGTTTTCAAGGTCTGAAACAGGCTGATAAACATCCCTTATGTACTCCTCTGGAGTTATGACATTGATGATATTGATCTCAACATTTATGGGAGTACGAGAGATGTAATGCTTGATTCTTTGCCCATTTACAACTCTAGGAAAATTTCCTTCCGTGTTATTGATTTTGATGGCACCGGAACGATATACTTCCTCGACAACATAGGGACCTTCCCATTTAGAGAGAAGCTTGCCTGCAAAGAATCTCAAACGAGAATTGTATAGCAAGACATAATCACCTACATTGAACTCTCGTTTCTGTATTCGTTTGTCGTGCCATCTCTTAAGATTTTCCTTGAACAACTTGGCATTCTCATATGCCCGGGCTCTCCATTCATCTAACGAGCTGATATCAAACAACCGCTTCTCACCAGCAAGTTTGAAATCAAAGTTGAGCTCTTTGATTGCCCAATAAGCTTTGTGTTCCAGCTCAAGAGGTAAATGATAGGCCTTACCATGAACCATTTTATACGGTGACATGCCCATGGGATTCTTATAAGCAGTCCTATAAGCCCATAGTGCATCGTCAAGTTTGCTAGACCAGTTCTTTCGAGATCTATTGACGGTATTTTGTAGGATCAACTTGATCTCCCTATTACTCAACTCCACTTGACCACTAGACTGAGGATGATAAGGAGATGCAACTCTATGGTTGACATCATACTTAGCTAGCATCTTACGGAAAACACCATGAATGAAGTGTGAACCGCCATCAGTCATCAAGTATCTAGGGACTACAAATCTTGGGAATATGACTTCTTTAAGCATCTTAATAGAGGTGTGGTGATCAGCATTTTTAGTGGGGATAGCTTCTACCCACTTAGTAACGTAATCCACATCAACTAAGATGTGAGTGTACCCATTGGAACTCGGGAAGGGTCCCATATAATCAAAGCCCCAGACATCAAATGGTTCAATGACAAGTGAATAGTTCATAGGCATTTCCTGACGCTTACTGATGTTCCCTATTCTTTGGCATTCGTCACAAGACAAGATAAACTTACGAGCATCCTTGAAGAGAGTGGGCCAATAGAAACCTGATTGCAATACCTTATGGGCAGTTCTATCTCCGGCATGGTGTCCTCCGTAGGCTTCAGAATGACACTTCTGCAGGATCTGTCCCTGTTCATGTTCAGGCACACAACGTCTAATAACACCATCAACTCCTTCCTTATAAAGGTGAGGATCATCCCAAAAGTAGTGTCTCAAATCAAAGAAGAATTTCTTCTTTTGCTGATAGGTTAAACTGGGTGGTATGTATTTGGCTACGATATAGTTTGCATAATCGCATACCACGGTGCACTAAGTGAAGTGCGGATGACATTTAGTTGCTCATCAGGAAAGCTATCATCAATAGGTAGTGGGTCATCAAGTTCATTCTCTAGCCTAGACAAGTTATCTACTACAGGGTTATCAGCACCCTTTCGGTCAACGACGTGCAAATCAAATTCCTGTAGCAGGAGAACCCATCTGATCAGCCTAGGCTTAGCGTCCTTCTTCTCCATGAGGTACTTAATAGCAGCATGATCAGAGTGAATAGTGACTTTGGAGTCAACTATGTAAGATCTGAACTTTTCACATGCAAACACGACTGCTAAAAATTCCTTCTCCATAGTGGCATAGTTTCTTTGAGCACTGTCTAGAGTTTTACTAGCATAGTGAATGACATTCAACTTCTTGTCAAATCTTTGTCCTAGAACAGCACCAACAGCGTAATCACTAGCATCACACATGATTTCAAAGGGCAAGTTCCGGTCAGGTGGTTGAACAATAGGTGCGGTTATCAAAGCCTTCTTAAGTATTTCAAAGGCTTCCTCACAATCCTCATCAAAAACAAAAGGAACATCCTTCTGAAGAGGTTGGTAAGAGTCCTAGAAATCTTAGAGAAGTCTTTAATGAACCTCCTATAGAAACCAGCATGACCTAGGAAATTCGTATACCTCTGATATCTGTGGGGCAAGGCATTTTCTCAATTGCATCAACCTTAGCCTTATCAACTTCAATGCCTCTTTCAGAGATTTTGTGTCCTAAGACGATACCTTCATTAACCATAAAGTGGCACTTCTCCCAATTCAAGACGAGGTTGGTTTCTTCGCATCTCTGTAAGACTCGATCAAGGTTGCTGAGGCAGTCATCAAAGGAAGACCCGTAAACGGAGAAGTCATCCATGAAAACCTCGACGATCTTTTCACAAAAGTCAGAGAATATAGCCATCATACATCTTTGGAAGGTGGCAGGTGCATTACATAAGCCAAAAGGCATACGTCTATAGGCAAAGGTACCGAAAGGGCAGGTGAAAGTGCTTTTCTCTTGATCAAATTGTGCAACAGGTATGTGCGAGAAACCTGAATAACCGTCTAGAAAGCAGAAGTGTGTGTTCTTTGATAGCCTTTCTAGCATTTGGTCGATAAACGGCAAAGGATAATGATCTTTCCTGGTTGCCTTGTTCAGTTTCCGGAAGTCTATCACCATTCTATAGCCGGTAATAATCCTTTGTGGGATTAGTTCATCCTTATCATTAGGAACGATGGTGATACCTCCCTTCTTAGGTACGCAATGTACTGGACTTAACCAATCACTATGAGCAACAGGATAAATGATTCCTCCTTCGAGAAGCTTTAATATTTCTTTTCTAACGACCTCTTTCATCTTAGGATTTAATCTCCTTTGATGATCAGCAACTGGTTTAAAGTCAGGATCGGTTTTAATCTTGTGCTGACATAGAGTAGGACTAATACCCTTAAGATCATCAAGAGTATATCCAATAGCAGTGCGGTGCTTCCTCAGAGTTTTTAGTAACTTCTTCTCTTCGCGCTCTGAGTGGAGAGCACTAATAATGACAGGATATATCTCCTTCTCATCAAGATAGGCATACTTAAGAGTATCCCGCAACTGTTTAAGCTCGAACACAGGATCACCCTTTGGTGGGGGAGGATCCCCAAGCAGTTCAACAGGCAGATTATTCTTGAGAATAGGATATTGTTCTAAGACAATTTTATCTATCTCATCTCTCTCCTCCATATGCATATCATTTTCATGATCAAGCAGATATTTCTCTAAAGGATCTGTAGGAGGTACGGCAATAGAGGAAAGAGCAATGATTTCATCTCTACCAGATGACTCTCTTTCATGGGTTTGTCTTCCAAACTTGGAGAAGTTAAATTCATGAGACACACCCTCGAAACTTACTGTGACAGTCTGCTTAATGCAATCAATGTGAGCATTGACAGTGTTGAGAAAGGGTCTACCGAATATGATGGGACAAAAGCTATCTTGTGCAGTACCAAGGACGAGGAAATCAGTAGGATACTTCGTCTTACCACACAGGACTTCTACGTCTCTCACAATTCCCAGAGGGCAAATAGTGTCTCTATTAGCTAGCGTAATGGTGACATCAATGGGTTCTAACTCAGTAGGTGCAATCTCATCTTTGATTTCATCATATAGAGAACGGAGTATTGCACTAACACTAGCTCCCATATCACATAAACCATGGTAACAGTGATCTCCTATCTTAACAGAAACAATAGGCAGGCCAACTACAGGTCCGAGTTTGTCTTTCGCGTGAGGTTTAGCAATTCTAGCGGAGTCCACACAGAATTTGATAACATGCCCATCTATGTCTTCGGCTAAGAGATCTTTGATAATAGAAACACTAGGTTCAACTCTAATCTCCTCAGGGGGTGCAAGTGGTCTAATGTAACCCCTACGTATCACAGTTGGAGCTTTAGAACAATCCTTTATCCTAGCAGGGTATGGTGGTTTCTCAGTGTAAGCACAAGGAACAACAGGATCACTAAAAGCAATGACTTTCTCCTCAACTAGATTGGTTTTGGCTATGTTGCTTTCTATAGGAGGATGATATTTAAACCACTTCTCTTTGGGAAGATCAACATGAGCAGCAAAAGATTCACATAGAGAAGCTACTATCTCAGAGTCAAGTCCATACTTAGTGCTAAAATCTCTAGAAGTGTTTGTCTCAACAAACGATTTAATGCAATCAAACTGGAAATTCATACCTGACTCCTTACCTTCCTCCAGCTCCCAATCTCCAGAGTTACGTTTGATTCTCTCCAATAAATTCCACTTTTATCAATATCGTTCTTCATAAAAGAACCGGCACAGGAAGTGTCAAGCATGGTACGATCTTCATGAGAAAGCCGAGCATAAAAGTTTTGAGTGATGATTTCTCTCGAGAGCCTCCCCCAGGCTTGAGCTATGCTTTCCCTGTCACGAGGCCAAAAGTTATAAATAAAGTTCCGATCACGATATACTAAATGCATAGGATAGAACTTTTGATGAAATTCCAATTTCAACCGATTGTAGCCCCATGATCTAGTATCATCACATGGCCTATACCATGTCAATGCCTTATCCTTCAAAGATAAAGGAAAGACTTTCTTCTTTACCTCATCCTCGGGCAAACCTGCAAGCTTAAATAAAGCACAAACTTCATCTACGTAGATCAGATGCAAGTCTGGATATGAAGATCCATCTCCTGTAAAAGGATTAGTCAGCAATTTCTCAAGCATACCCAAAGGAATTTCATAAAAGATATTTTCAGTAGGTACCTCAGGTTGAGGAGCAACTCCTCGTGCTTCCGTTCATGGTGAAGATACCCCGAACAAACTCCTCAAAGGAACAGTTTCCATAGTGACAAGTGACAACAAATTTCAGCACAGTATAAAAATGTTTCCTTACCAATTTCCACTTACCAAAGGCGCTTCACTCCCCGGCAACGGCGCCAGAAAAGAGTCTTGATGACCCACAAGTATAGGGGATCAATCATAGTCCTTTCGATAAGTAAGAGTGTCGAACCCAACGAGGAGCAGAAGGCTCTGATAAGCGGATTTCAGCAAGGTAATGACTGCAAGCACTCAAAGTAGCGGTAACAAGTGATTGTGTAGCGAGGTGAAACATAGCAAGCAAAGAGTAACAAGTAACAAGTAGTAGCAACGGTGCAGCAAGTGGCCCATTCCCTTTTGTAGCAAGGGACAAGCCTGAACAAAGTCTTATAGGAGGAAAAACGCTCCCGAGGACACACGGGAATTTCTGTCATGCTAGTTTAATCATGTTCATATGATTCACGTTCGTTACTTTGATAGTTTGATATGTGGGTGGACCGGCGCTTGGGTACTGCCCTTACTTGGACAAGCATCCCACTTATGATTAACCTCTCTCGCAAGCATCCGCAACTACAAAAGAAGAATTAAGACAAAGTCTAACCATAGCATTAAACTAGTGGATCCAAATCAGCCCCTCACGAAGCAACGCATAGACTAGGGTTTAAGCTTCTGTCACTCCAGCAACCCATCATCTACTTACTACTTCCCAATGCCTTCCTCTAGGCCCAAATATGGTGAAGTGTTATGTAGTCGACGTTCACATAAAAGCACTAGAGGAAAATACAACATACAGCATATCAAAATACCAAACGAATATGAAATTCACATGACTATTATCAGCATGACTTATCACATGTCCTCAGGAACAAAAGTAACTACTCACAAAAGATAATCATAATCATGATCAGAGGTGTAATGAATAGCATCAAGGATCTGAACATAAACTCTTCCACCAAGTAATCCAACTAGCACAACTACAAAGAGTAATCAACACTACTAGCAACCTTACAAGTACCAATCGGAGTCATGAGACGGAGATTGATTACAAGAGATGAACTAGGGATTGGAGAGGAGATTGTGCTAACGAAGATGTTGATGAAGATGCCTCCCCTCCGATGAGAGGAGTGTTGGTGATGACGATGGCGATGATTTCCCCCTCCGGGAGAGAAGTTTCCCTAGCAGGATCGTCCTGCTGGAGCTCTAGATTGGATCTGCTCAAGTTCTGCCTCGTGGCGGCGGCGAAACCATGAAAAAGCTCCCTCCTGATTTTTTTTCTGGACCAGGACGCTTCATATAGCAAAAGAGGGGGGCTAGTGGGCCGTCAGGGAGCCCACAAGCCCCCACTCCGCCACTAGGGGGTGGCGGTGTCAGGCCTTGTGGCGCCCTGGCAGCCCCCCTCCAGTAGTTCTTTCGCCCAGTATTTTTTATATAATCCAGAAAAAATGCACGTAACTTTTCAGGGCATTTGGAGATATGCAGAATAATGGACTAGGATTTGCTCCTTTTCCAGTCCAGAATTCCAGCTGCCTGAATTCTCCCTCTTCAAATAAACCTTGCAAAATAAGAGAGAAAAGGCATAAATATGGTGCCACAAGTAATATAACAGCCCAAAAAGCAATAAATGTCAACATGAAAGCATGATGCAAAATGGACGTATCAGGAAGCATAGTAAAGAAAGCGAGCCATGGGTTCAGAGACCTATGCCCTTCCCTCCTAAGCCATCCAAGAAAAAGGATTATGAGGATTTTGAACGCTTCGTTGAGATGATAAGACCCATCTTTCTGCAGATGCGGTTAACTGATATGCTCAAGATGTCCCTGTATGCCAAGTACATGAAATATATCGTGACTAATAAAAGGAAGATACCAGATCTTGAGATCTCCACCATGCTTGCCAATTACACTTTCAAAGGTGGAACTCCTAAGAAACTTGGTGATCCCGGAGTGCCCACTATACCCTGCTCCATTAAAGGAAACTACATAGGAACTGCCTTATGTGACCTTGGAGCTGGTGTTAGTGTTATGCTGCTCTCTCTTTATCGTAGACTTGAATCGGATAAGTTAACACCCACTGAAATTTCTCTGCAAATGGCCGACAAATCAACTGATTTCCCTATCGGCATTTGCGAGGATGTGCCTGTTGTGGTTGCTAACACCACTATCTTAACAGACTTTGTTATCTTGGATATTCCTGAGGACGATGCCATGGCTGTCATCCTCGCAAGACCCATTTTAAACACTGCAGGGGCTGTTATAGATTGCAACAAAGGCAATGTCACTTTCCACGTCAATGGTAATGAGAACACAGTGCACTTTCCGAAGAAACGATATCAAGTACATTACATCAATGCTATCGAAAAGACTTCATCGATTCTTATTGGGAGCTTTGAATGCCCTATTCCTTGTGTCAAGATGAAGTATGATTTGCTTGTTGGGGAAATACATATCCCCATTGAGCTAACTTAGTGGCTATTCGAAAATTCTTCGTTCTCTCTTGCGATTCGAGAAGGTTTTGTCATAAGGACTTGATGAACCCCATTGACAGATTTCTTTCGATGACCATGAAACGGATGAATCAAGGAGTCACATACCTGTGTTTTGAGTTTTCCTTTTCTGTTGCTTAGAAGAAAAATGATAGAATTAGTTTAGCTTTTCCTGTTTTCTGTTTTAGCGTCCCGGAGAAAAATACCTCGAAAATAAAAGTTCTCCGATGGTCGTGAAAATTTAGTATGATTTTTTCTGGATTTTTATGAAAATTTCTGGGCCTGAGAGCTGGCCTAGGGGCCAGACCAGTGGGCCACAAGCCCTGCCACCGCCACCTACCCCCCTGGTGGTGGAGTGCAAGCTTGTGGGGCCCACAGGCACCCCCTCCACTCATTCCAGCTCCCAGCCTCTTCTTCTACCTATAGAAAAAATTGTTTCGCAGCTCAAACCCGTGTTCTTGCTCATTTGGCTGTGATTTTCGATCTCCTTGCTCAAAGCACCATTCTCCGAACTGTTTTGGGGAAATTACTCCTTGGTAAGTGACTCCTCCATTGGTCCAATTAGTTTTTGCTCTAGTGCTTTATCCTTCGCGTATTCTTGCTACCTTGGTGACCCTGTTCTTGAGCTTGAAAAGTTGATTTTAGCTGGTCCAAGTAGTTTTAGCACGTGATACGGTCTCTAGGCACTAGTAGGAGTAGTTGCTACAAGGTATGGATGGTTTTCATTCACTTTTCTCTTGAACTTCAAAAATTTCAGCAAAAGGAAATTATGTTCAGGAGGAAGTTTCATGGTGGTTCCTCAAGTAAGAAGGGTCCTCGTCTCTCTTTTCGGGAGCCCGAACCTTTTCAACTAAGGGACGGACCGGTACAACCATGTGAATGGCCTTCCGATGAGTTCATGATCGAAGCAGGTTTCAAGGATGAGTTTGATACACTTGTCCGCAATGACTGGTTAGAAGAATTCCTCTCAGATAAATGTGAACAGTATGCTATGCTCACTGCCTCTTTCGTGTGTAGATTTAAATTTTCAGTTGGCCGTGACTCATCCATACTGTTTGATCTGTACGATAAATCCTATACCGTGGATTTGGTGGATTTCAATAGGATTTGCAAGATACCCGATGGGGGTAGTATTAATGATCCTTCTAAGTCTTCGGTCATAGACTTTGTCTCTAGTATAACTGTTGGAGAAACCAGAGATATCACGCAAGCCACCATAGGAAGCATCCATTTCCCTGTCTTGCGCTACCTTGCCCTCTTCATAGGTAGGTGCATTAATGGCAAGGGTGCACATTGTCACCTATGCGCTTCGGACCTTAGTATCCTTAAGAACGCAGTAACAGGTGACAGGAGCTTCAGTGTGGGGGTTATAATAGCAAGGAGGCTAAATAAAAATGCCAGTGAGGGGTATTTCTTTGGTGGAGTTTATGCTACACGCTTAGCAAATTTTGTTGGAGTATCCATCCGTCCAGAAGACCCTCCTCTCCGTACAGCCTACCTTGATCGTGTCGCTCTAACACGCTACCAGTTCCTTGAGAGAGATCATGGATCCCTCCTATACCGCTTGATATTTAACCAGCAGCGTGTTTTCCATATTACCCTTCCTGCTCCTGCTTTATTTGACTTTCAGGTAAAACGAAGATACTACATAACCATAGGAGAGGCAACGGAGTATGAGAGGGAGGCGACTGCTGCTCGACTTCGTGAGGCATCTATTCAGGCAGTGGCTGCAGCACTCCCGTATAACACCCATTATGACTTTGGGTTTCGCCAGGACCATCCATGGGAGTAGACCAAGCTAGGCCAAAAGCCTAAGCTTGGGGGAGTACGTGTTCTCACCGACTTTACATTCATGCTTATGCTTTCGCTTTGTTAGCCGGTGTTTACACTTTGCCACTGTATTATCCATGCTAGTTTATTTTCGTTTTCTTGTTTTCTTGTTTTGTGTCCTTTTGAGAAAACCCAAAAATATTTTTCTTTCTTCTTTTGCTTATTGGGAGCTTTCCCGTGTAAATAGTTTTCTTTTCTTTGTGTCAAGGTAGAAGATATTGGTCACAATGTTTATTGGTTCTTGCATGCTTGCCTGTTTAGCTTTCAAAGAGCCATATTACTTTGTCTTCTCCTTTGTGTTTGCCTGCAGATTCAGCTTAGTCCAATGCACGAGCACTCCTATTATTGTTCACATTGTTCGATCGTGCAAATGAAAGGCAACAATGATGATATATGATGAAGTGACTGAGACTGAAAAGTTGCTATGAACTCTACTATTTTGTTTTTGTAAATATGACTAGCTTGTCGAACCAGATTTAGCTTTGTTGTGAGAGAACCATGTTTGCAATGACAACTTAGAGATCATAGTTTCTGATGCCATGCTTATTTAGCTGAGAGCTTAGAATGGTTTGTCTTGAATGCCAACATAGATTTTGAGATGACTATGATGTAGTATGATAGGATGGTATTCTCCTTTGAATGTTTCAAGTGGCTTGACTTGGCGCATGTTCATGCATGTAGCTGAAACAAAATCAACATAGCCTCTATGATGTTCGTGTTCATGGTGATTTATATCATGTTCATGCTTGCATTTAATGTTAGTCAAACTCATTGCATCTTGATGACTGTTGTCGCTCTCTATTTGGTCGCTTCCCAGTCTTTTGCTAGCCTTCACTTGTACTAAGCGGAATACTGCTTGTGCATCCACTTCCATAAACCCAAAAGTTTTTCCATGAGAGTCCACCATATCTACCTATTTGCGGTATCTACCTGCCGTTCCAAGTAAATTTGCATGTGCCATTCTCTATACCTCAAGAAATAATCTGTTTTGCATGCCCGAACCGCTCATGTGGTGACAGGGGGCTATTGGTATCTTCCATGCTAGGAGTGTTATCCTCGACATGTGTTTATTCACTGTCATTCATGAGAAAGGGGCCGGTAATTGGAATGCCCAGTTCCACACTTAAATCGAAAACATAACTGTAAAACAAGACTCCCCCCGGATTGATGTTAGTATGGACGGTACCCGAGGATTCGACTAGTCGTGGAGTGTGATTGATTTCTGGTGGGGGTGTTAAAACTTTACTTTTCTGATTGGGAACCGCCTGTAGTATGAGTAGCATGGAAGATATTGAGAACTCTTGGTCGTTGCGTTGACAATGAAAGCATGCCACCCAAAATTATTATCTCTGTTTTCAAAGCTTGAGCTCTGGCCCTCTACAAATCAATGCTTCCCTCTATGAAGGGCCTGTCTATTTATTTTCCTGTCGAGTCATCCTCCTCTTATATAAGCACCAATTAGAGAGCACCTCTGTCATTTTTATGCTTTGCTTTTGATTGATATTGAGTATGACTATGACTAGACCTTCGTTGCTATGAATTACAATGTTTAGTCAGCCCTTGATCTTTGAAAGTGCTCTGCATTCATGTTTTGTGGTCTCAGAAAGAGCTAGCGAGATACCATCTATTCATATTGCTTCATGCTTGTTTTGATTGAAGTGTTGGTATTCGAAACTCATTATTATTTGCTCGTTAGCTGATTATGCCATTGATATTAGCTTACCGTGAGACCTTTGTGTCATTTGCTTATGTGGTTAACTTGTGATCTTGCTGAAATTCTGGTTATGAGTTAGACATAGTTGCAACAACAAGATCAAACAGAGTTTGTCAAAGTTTTTGTTTCTCTCTCAGTTTGTCAACTAAGTTGCTTGAGGACAAGCAAGGTTTTAAGCTTGGGGGAGTTGATACGTCTCTATCGTATCTACTTTTCAAAACTCTTTTGCCCTTGTTTTGGACTCTAATTTGCATGATTTGAATGGAACTATCCTGGACTGACGCTGTTTTCAGCAGAATTGCCTTGGTGTTATTTTTGTGCAGAAATCAAAGTTCTCCAAACGTCCTGAAAATCTACGGGAAGCAGTTTTGGAAAATAAGAAAAATATATGCGCCAAGTTCCACCTGAGGGGGTGGGCCAGTGGGCCACAAGCCCTGGCTCCGCCACCCCCCCCCCCCCTGGTGGCGGTGGGCAGGCTTGTGGGGCCCACACGGCTCTGCCGCCCCCAACCTCAGGTATATAAGTTCACTTTCGTCCTAGAAAAAATAAAAAGAGAAGTTTTCATCGCGTTTACGATACGGATGCGCCGCCACCACCTGTTCTTCATCTCGAGGGCAGATCTGGAGTCCGTCTTGGGCTCCGGAGAGGGGAAATCATCGCCATCGTCATCATCAACCTTCTTCCCTCTCCAATTCCATGAAGCTCTTCGTCGTTCGTGAGTAATCTATTCGTAGGCTTGCTGGGCGGTGATGAGTAGGATGAGATCTATCATGTAATCGAGTTAGTTTTGATGGGGATTGATCCCTAGTATCTAGTATGTTCTGAGATTGATGTTGCTACTACTTTGCCATGCTTAATGCTTCTCACTAGGGCCCGAGTGTCATGATTTCAGATCTGAAATTATTATGTTGTCACCAATATATGTGTGTTTTAGATCTGATCTTGCAAGTTGTAGTTACCTACTATGTGTTATGATCCGGCAACCCCGGAGTGATTATAACCGAAACCACTCCTGGTGATGACCATAGTTTGAGGATTGCATCTGTTCACCAAGTGCTAATGCATTGGTCCGGTTCTTTATTAAAAGGAGAACCTTAATATCCCGTAGTTTCCTTTTGGACCCCGCCGCCACAGGAGGGATGGACAAGAGATGTCATGAAGTTCTTTTCCCTAAGCACGTATGATGACACACGGAATGCATGCCTACATCACATTGACGAACGGGAGCTAGCCACATATCTCTCCGTGTTATAGCTGTTGCATGATGAATATCATCCAAACAAATCAACAACCCATTGCCTACGAGTTTGTCCTACTGCTGTTGCTACTACTGTTGCTACTTGCTACTACTGTCACTACTGCTTTTCCTTGCCGCTGCTATTGCTCGTTACACTGCCGTTACTCGCTACTTTGTTGTTACTACTTTGCTTGCAGATACTAATCTTTCAGGTGTGGTTGAATCCGATAAATTCAGCTGCTAATACTTGAGAGTATTCTCTCACCTCCCGTCGTGCGAATCAACAAATTTGGGTCGAATACTCTACCCTCGAAAACTGCTACGATCCCACGCGTTGGTGGGCATCAACAACATTCTTCTAGTTTCGATTGCCGGAGAGTGCTAACATCATTCTTCTGGTGCCGTTGCAAAGGGGAAGAACAGTTGACATCAATGTCCATCTACGAGGGGGATTTTAGATCTACGAACCCTTGTAGATCGCACAGCAGAAGCGTTAATAAACGCGGTTAATGTAGTGGAACGTCCTCACGTCCCTCGATCCACCCCGCGAACCGTCCCACGAACCGTCCCGCGATCCGTCCCACGATCCGCTCCGATCTAGTGCCGAACGGACGACACCTCCACGTTCAGCACACGTACAGCTCGACGATGATCTCGGCCATCTTGATCCAGCAAGAGAGATGGAGAGGTAGATGAGTTATCCGGCAGCATGACGGTGCTCCGGAGGTTGGTGGTGATCTATCTCAGCAAGGCTCCGCCCGAGCTCCGCAGAAATACGATCTAGACGAAAAATCGTGGAGGTATGTGGTCGGGCTGCCGTGGCAAAAGTTGTCTCAAATCAGCCCTAATACCTCCGTATATATAGGTGGGAGGGGAGGGGCCTTGCCTTGAGGCTCAAGGAGCCCCAAGGGGGTCGGCCGAAGGGGGGGAGGAGGATTCCTCCTCCAATCCTAGTCCAACTAGGATTGGAAGGTGGAGTCCTTCCCTTCCTTCCCACTTCCCCTTTTTTCTCTTTGATTTTCTTTCTTCCTGCGCAGGGGCCTTCTTGGGCTTGCCCACCAGCCCACTAAGGGCTTGTGCGGCACCCCGAAGGCCTGAACATCCGGAACCCATTCGTCATTGCCGGTACATTCCCGGTAATTCCAAAAACCTTCCGGTAATCAAACGAGGTCATCCTATATATCAATCTTCGTCTCCGGACCATTCCGGAAACCCTCGTGACGTCCATGATCTCATCTGGGACTCTCATCCGGGACTCCGAACAACATCCGGTAACCAACCATATAACTCAAATATGCATAAAACAACGTCGAACCTTAAGTGTGCAGGCCCTGCGGGTTCAAGAACTATGTAGACATGACCCGAGGGACTCCTCGTTCAATATCCAATAGCGGGACCTGGATGCCCATATTGGATCCTACATATTCTACGAAGATCTTATCGTTTGAACCTTAGTGCCAAGGATTCATATAATCCCGTATGTCATTCCCTTTGTCCTTCGGTATGTTACTTGCCCGAGATTCGATCGTCAGTATCCGCATACCTATTTCAATCTCGTTTACCGGCAAGTCTCTTTACTCGTTCCGTAATACAAGATCCCGTGACTTACACTAAGACACATTGTTTGCAAGGCTTGTGCGTGATGTTGTATTACCGAGTGGGCCCCGAGATACCTCTCCATCACACGGAGTGACAAATCCCAGTCTCGATTCATACTAACTCAACGGACACCTTCAGAGATACCTGTAGAGCATATTTATAGTCACCCAATTACGTTGTGACGTTTGATACACACAAGGCATTCCTCCGGTGTCAGTGAGTTATATGATCTCATGGTCATAGGAATAAATACTTGACACGCAGAAAAACAGTATCAACAAAATGACACGATCAACATGCTACATCTATTAGTTTGGGTCTAGTCCATCACATGATTCTCCTAATGATGTGATCCCGTTATCAAGTAACAACACTTGCCTATGGTCAGGAAACCTTGACCATCTTTGATCAATGAGCTAGTCAACTAGAGGCTTACTAGGGATAGTGTTTTGTCTATGTATCTACACAAGTATTGTCTTTCCAATCAATACAATTATAGCAAGGATAATAAACGATTATCATGAACAAATAAATATAATAATAACTAATTTATTATTGCCTCTAGGGCATATTTCCAACAGTCTCCCACTTCCACTACAGTCAATAATCTAGTTCACATCACCATGTGATTCTAACGAATCCAACACACATATAGTTCTGGGGTCTGATCACGTCTTGCTCGTGAGAGAGGTTTCAGTCAACGGTTCTGAAACTTTCAGATCCGTGTGTTCTTTACAAATCTTTATGTCATCTTATAGATGCTGCTACTACGTGCTATTCAGAAATACTCCAAATATCTACTCTACTATACGAATCCGTTTCACTACTCATAGTTATTCGGATTAGTGTCAAAGCTTGCATCGACGTAACCCTTTATGACGAACTCTTTAACCACCTCCATAATCGAGAAAATTCCTTAGTCCATTAGTTACTAAGGATAACTTTGACCGTTGTTCAGTGATTCAATCCTGGATCACTCTCTGTACCTCTTCACAGACTTGTGACAAGGCACACATCAGGTACGGTACACATCATGGCATACTGTAGAGTCTACGGCTAAGGCATAGGGGAGGACCTTCATCCTTTCTCTTTCTTCTGCCTCGTCGGGTTTTGAGTCTTACTCAAATTCACACCTTACAACACAACCAAGAACTCCTTCTTTGCTGATCTATTTTGAACTCCTTCAGAAACTTGTCAAGGCATGCATCTTGTTGAAACTTCTATTAAGCGTTTCGATCTATCTCCATAGATCTTGATGCTCAATGTTCAAGTAGCGCAATCCAGGTATTCCTTTGAAAAACTCCTTTCAAACAACCTTTTATGCTTTATAGAAATTCTACATTACTTCTGATCCAGAATGTGTCAACCACATATACTTATCAGAAATTCTATAGTGCTCCCACTCACTTCTTTGGAAATACAAGTTTCTCATAAACCTTGTACAAACCCAAAATCTTTGATCATCTCATCAAAGTGTATATTCCAACTCCGAGATGCTTGCATACTTGTTATTATCTTTAGGATCGACAAAACATTCTGGTTGTATCACATACAATCTTTCCTCAAGGAAACCATCAAGGAAACAATGTTTTGACATCCTATGTTCAATATTTCATAAATAATGCAGCAACTACTAACATAATTCTAACAGATTTTTAGCATCGCTCCAAGTGAGAAAGTCACATCATAGTCAACTCTTTGATCTCGTCGAAAACATCTTTGTGACAAGTCGAGCTTTTCTTAATAGTGACTTATCACCATCATCGTTTGTCTTCCTTTTAAAGATCCATCTTTTCTTAATAGTCTTACTACCATCAAGTAGTTCTTCCAAAGTCTACACTTTGTTTTATACATGGATCCTCTATCGGATTTCATGGCCTCCAGCCATTTGTCGGAATCCGGGCCCACCATTGCTTCTCCATAACTCGTAGGTTCATTGTTGCTCAACAACATGACCTCCAAGACAGGGTTACCGTACCACTCCGTAGTAGTACGTGACCTTTGTCGACCTACAAGGTTTGTAGTAACTTGATTCGAAACTCTAATGATCACTATCATCAGCTTCTACTTCAATCGGTGTAGGCACCACAAGAACAACTTCATGTGCCCTGCTACACACTGGTTGAAGTGACGGTTCAATAACCTCATCAAGTTCCACCACTCTCCCACTCAATTCTTTCGAGAGAAACCTTTCCTCGAGAAAGGATCCGTTTCTAGAAACAAACACTTTGCTTCCGGATCTGAGATATGAGATATATCCAACTGTTCTGGATATCCTATGAAGATGCATTTATCCGCTTTGGGTTCGAGCTTATCAGTCTGAAACTTTTTCACATATGTGTCGCAGCCCCAAACTTTCAAGAAACGACAGCCTAGATTTCTCTAAACCTCAGTCTATACTGTGTCATCTCAACGGAATTATGTGGTGCCCTATTTAAAGTGAATGCGGTTGTCTCTAATGCATAACCCATAAACGATAGTGGTAATTCGATAAGAGACATCATAGTATGCACCATATCAAATAGGGCGTGGCTATGACGTTTAGACACATCATCACACTATGGTGTTCCAGGTGGCATGAACTGCGAAACAACTTCCGCATTGTCTTAACTGCGTACCAAAACTCGTAACTCAGATATTCATCTCTATGATCATATCGTAGACAGTTTATCCTCTTGTCACGACGATCTTCACTCTGAAATTGCTTTGAACTTTTCAATATTTCAGACTTGTGATTCATCAAGTAAATACTCATGTATCTACTCAAATCGTTAGTGAAGTAAGAACATAATGATATCCACTGAGTGCCTTAGCACTTATTGGACTGCACACATCAAAAATGCATTACTCCCAACAAGTTACTCTACTTGTTTCATGTGGCATGTTTTGCATGTCTCAAGTGATTCAAAAATCAAGTGAGTCCAAACGATCCATCTCTATGGAGTTTCTTCATGCATTTAAACCAACACGTATGGTTTGCATGTCTCATACTTTTCAAAAATGAGTGAGTACAAAGATCCATCAGTATGGAGCTTCTTCATGCATTTTATACCAACATGACTCAAGTGGCAGTGCCACAACTAAGTGGTACTATCATAATTACTTTGTATATTTGGCACCATTATTATGAACATGTGTAACACTACGATCGAGATTCAATAAACCATTGAAGGTGATTGTTCAAGCAAATAGAGTAACCATTATTCTCTTTAAATGAATAATCGTCTTGCAATAAACACGATCCAATCATGTTCATGCTTAACGCAAGCACCAAATAACAATTATTTAGGTTTAACACCAATCCCGATGGTAGAGGGAGTGTGCGATGTTTTGATCATATCAACCTTGGAAACACTTCCAACACGTATCGTCACCTCGCCTTTAGCTAGTCTCTGTTTATGTCGTAGCTCATTTCGTGTTACTAATCACTTAGCAACCGAACCGGTATCCAATACCCTCACGCTACTAGG
The DNA here is from genome assembly GCF_904849725.1 of Hordeum vulgare subsp. vulgare. Classification (NCBI taxonomy): domain Eukaryota; kingdom Viridiplantae; phylum Streptophyta; class Magnoliopsida; order Poales; family Poaceae; genus Hordeum; species Hordeum vulgare. The sequence goes on along the minus strand of NC_058521.1, from coordinate 101,915,582 downwards.
AGTACTAGTAAAGTACACATTCACATCATGTATATCAAATATACTTCTTTCGACTTTGCCAGCCTTCTTATCTACCAAGCATCTAGGGTAGCTCCGCCTCAGTGACCGTTCCCCTCATAACAGAAGCACTTAGTCTCGGGTTTGGGTTTAATCTTGGGTCTCTTCATTAGTGCAGCAACTGTTTTGCCGTTTCATGAAGTATCCCTTCTAGCCCTTGCCTTTCTTGAAACTTAGTGGTTTTACTAACCATCAACTATTGATGCTCCTTCTTGATTTCTACTTTCGCAGTGTCAAACATTGTGAATCGCTCAAGAATCATTGTATCTATCCTTGATATGTTATAGTTCATCATGAAGCTCTCACAGCTTGGTGGCAGTGACTTTGGAGAACCATCACTATCTCATCTGGAAGATTAACTCCCACTTGATTCAAGTGATTGTCGTACTCAGACAATCTGAGCACACGCTCAACGATTGAGCTTCTCTCCTTTACTTCGTGGACAAAGAATCTTGTCGGAGGTCTCATACCTCTTAACAAGGGCACGAGCATGAAATCACAATTTCATCTCTTTAGAACATCTCTTATGTTCCGTGACATTTCAAAACGTCTTCGGCGCGTTGCTTCTAAGCCATCAAGTATTTTGCACTGAACTATCGTGTAGTCATCCGAAACGTGTATGTCGGATGTTCTCAACATCCACAGACGACGCTCGAGGTGTAGCACACCGAGTGGTGCATTAAGGACATAAGCCTTCTAGGTAGCAATGAGGACAATCCTCAGTTTTACACACTAATTCCGCAAAGTTTGCTACTATCAACTTTCAACTAAATTTTCTCTAGGAACATATAAAAACATTAGAGCTATAGCGCAAGCTACATTGTAATTCGCAAAGACCTTTAGACTATGTTCATGATAATTAGTTCAATTAATCATATTACTTAATAACTCCCACTCAAAAAGTACATCTCTCTAGTCATTTGAGTGGTACATGATCCAAATCCACTATCTCAAGTCCAATCATCACGTGAGTCGAGAATAGTTTCAGTGGTAAGCATCTCCATGCTAATCATATCAACTATATGATTCATGCTTGACCTTTCGGTCTCATGTGTTCCGAGGCCATGTCTGCACATGCTAGGCTCGTCAAGCTTAACCCGAGTGTTCCGCGCGTGCAACTGTTTTGCACCCGTTGTATGTGAACGTCAAGTCTATCACACCCGATCATCACGTGGTGTCTCGAAACGACGAACTGTCGCAATGGTGCACAGTCGGGGAGAACACAATTTCGTCTTGAAATTTTAGTGAGAGATCGCCTCATAATGCTACCTCGTTCTAAGAAAGATAAGGTGCATAAAGGATTAACATCACATGCAATTCATAAGTGACATGATATGGCCATCATCATGTGCTTCTTGATCTCCATCACCAAAGCACCGGCACGATCTTCTTGTCACCGACGTCACACCATGATCTCCATCATCATGATCTCCATCAATGTGTCGCCATCGGGGTTGTCGTGCTACTCATGCAATTACTACTAAAGCTATGTCCTAGCAATATAGTAAACGCATCTGCAAGCACAAACGTTAGTTTAAAGAAAACCCTATGGCTCCTGCCGGTTGCCATACCATCGACGTGCAAGTCAATATTAACTATTACAACATGATCATCTCATACATCCAATATATCACATCACGTCGTTGGCCATTGATACGTCTCAAACGTATCTATAATTTTTGATGGTTTCACGCTGTTATCTTGCCTTCTTTGTATGTTTTATGTACATTTTTATATCTTTTTGGGACTAACTTATTAATTCAGTGCCAAGTGCCAATTCCTGTTTTTCCGTGTTTTTTGACTCTTTTCAGATCTGATTTTGGAACGGAGTCCAAACAGAGTAAAAACCCCGAAATGATTTTTTTCCCGAACGAAAGAAGACAAGGGAGCCTTTGGGCCAAGACAGGTGGGCCCCAGGGAGCCCACAAGCTCCCACCACGCCACCAGGGGGAGGCGGCGGTGGGCAAGCTTGTGGCCACCCTGGCCGCCCCCTGACCTAGATCTTGCGCCTATATATTCCCAAATATTCCGCAAAAAATCAGGGGAGCCTCGAAAATACTTTTCCGCCACCGCAAGCTTCCGTTTCCGCGAGATCTCATCTAGAGACCCTTCCCGGCACCCTGCCGGAGGGGACTTTGGAGGTGGAGGGCTTCTTCATCATCATCATCGCCCCTCTAATGACTCGTGACTAGTTCACTTCAGACCTACGGGTCTGTAGTTAGTAGCTAGATGGCTTCTTCTCTCTCTTGGATGTTCAATACAAAGTTCTCCATGATATTCATGGAGATCTATCCGATGTAATCTTATTTGGCGGTGTGTTTGTCGAGATCCGATGAATTGTGGACTTGTGATCAGATTATCTATGATATATATTTGAGTCTTTGTTGATTTCTTATATGCATGATTTGATATCCTTGTAAGTCTCTCCGAGTCTTGGGTTTTGTTTGGCCAGCTAGATCTATGATTCTTGCAATGGGAGAAGTGCTTGGTTTTGGGTTCTGCCATGTGGTGACCTTTCCCAGTGACAGTAGGGGCAGCAAGGCACACGTCAAGCAATTGCCATCAAGGGTAAAAAGATGGGGTTTTTATCATTGGTTTGAGATTATCCCTCTACATCATGTCATCTTGCTTAAGGCGTTACTCTGTTCTTATGGACTTAATACACTAGATGCATGCTGGATAGCGGTCGACGTGTGGAGTAATAGTAGTAGATGCAGAAAGTATCAGTCTACTTGTTTCGGACGTGATGCCTATAGAAATAATCATTGCATAGATATCGTCACAACTCTTCACAGTTCTATCAATTGCTCGACGGTAATTTGTTCACCCACCGTCTACTTGCTTTTATGAGAGAAGCCACTAGTAAACACTCCGCCCCCCGGGTCTATTCACATCCATCGTTTACATCTCCGCTTTTACTTTGCTTTGTTACTTTGTTGCTTTCAGTTCTCACTTGGCAAACAATCTATAAGGGATTGACAACCCCTTTATAGCGCTGGGTGCAAGCTTTTGTGTTTGTGCAGGATCTTGAGATACTCTTCCGCCGGATTGATACCTTGATTCTCAAACTAAGGGAAATACTTACCATCGTTGTGCTACATCACCCTTTCCACTTCGAGGGAACACCAATGCAAGGCTCCAAGGCCATGGGGGAAATCCTTTGCATACTTGCCTAGGAAGTCCCTTAAGGCGTAGCCGTAGCTGAAGGTTCCTGGTGCCGTCGACACGACAATTTCTGGCGCCGTTGCAAGGGAAGCACAGCAGAACAATCAGAAGTATTTCCGGCACCGTTGCCGGGGATCTTTTTGAGGTAGCAGAAGTATTTCTGGCGCCTTTGCCGGGGAGGAGAAATCAAGATCTATCCAAGTAGGTCTCACAAACTCTTCTCTTGCATTTACTTTTGTTGCCAGTTGCCTCTCGTTTTCCTCTCCCCACTTCACATTTGTCGTTTTCATTCGCCTTTTTCTGTTCGCCCTTCTTCCGCTTGCTTTTCTGTTCGCTTGTGTGCCATGTGTGTTCAATATGCTTGCATCTTCGCTTGCTGAAAATCTAGTGATATGGATCCTCATCCACTTGCTAGTCTCTTTAGGAGACCCACTCGTGTGGAACAAATTGCTAGTGAGTTGAGGGCAATTGACTATTTCTTTGGAGTTTTGCGTAAGATGCGTGAATCTGAAAATTGTGAGGAAGAAATTCATGAAGTGATTCACGAGGGCTCCTTGGATGAAAAGCATGATTGCAATGGTTTCACTATAAATTCTATTAGTGATAATCATGCTAAAATTATGCAAAACCCTAAGCTTGGGGATGCTAGTTTTGCATTGTCCACTACTTGTTGCAATAATCATGATTGGGGTGATGATCTTTCTTATGATCTTGAAAATTTGTTTAAACCTCATGATGAATATGATATTTGCAATAATATTGAAAGTGGGTTTGGAGAAGTCATGACTGTAGTTGATGATAATCCCACTATTTTTGAAGAGCGTCAACTTTGCATGCATGTGGATCATGAAAAGAATATCCTTTGGGATAGCTATATTGTTGAATTCGAATATGATCCCACGTGTAATTGCTATTAGAGAGGAAAATATTGTGGTAGAAATTTCATGTTACCAATTTACCTCTCGTTATGTTGAGATTGCTATTGTCTCTTTCTTCTTCCTTGCATATGGCAACTATTGGTTGTCTTGACAATCTGTTTTACTATAAAATGCCTATGTATAGGAAGTATGTTAGACTTAGATGTGATTTTCACATGCTTTAGGATGCTCTCGTTGTGCTTCAATTCTTGTCTTTTGTGAGAGCATCATTGAATGGCTAGCTAAGGGCGTTAAACAAAAGCGCTTGTTGGGAGGCAACCCAACGAATCTATCCTTTTTCTTTCTGTTTTTTGTTTTCCACACTTTCATAATTCTGTTATGATTGTGTTTTTTGTGTTTATTTTTGCGTTTGTGCCAAGCAAAACCGTTATGATTAGTCTTGGGGATGATCGTTTGGTCATGCTGGAAAAGACAGAAACTTTCTGCTCACGAAAAGAATTTTCATTTTTTCTGTAAGAGCTTTTGAGTTGATTCTTTTTGCTGCTCACTGTTACGCAAATTCTACAGACTGTCGTAATTTTTCAGAACTTTTGAAGTACCAGAGGTATACGAAACATACAGATTGCTACACACTGGTCTGTTGTTAACAGATTCTGTTTTTGTTGTGTTGGTTGCTTATTTTGATGAAGTTATGGATAGTATCGGGGGGTATTAGCCATGGAAGATTGAAAGTACAATAACCCAACATCAACGCAAGTAGAATTTGAGTTTTCTATAGTACCTAAGGAAGTGGTGGTTTGCTTTCTTGTACTAATGTTATCACGAGTTTCTGTTTAAGTTTCATGTTGTGAAATTTTCAAGTTTTAGGTGAAGTTCTTATGGACAAAAGGATAAAGAGTGGCAAGAGCTCAAGCTTGGTTATGCCCAAGGCACCCCAAGATTCAAGGATGTCGTAAAAGCCTAAGCTTGGGGATGCCCCGGGAAGGCATCCCCTCTCTCGTCTTCAATCCATCGGTAACGTTACTTGGGGCTATATTTTTATTCACCACATGTTATGTGTTTTTGCTTGGAGCGTCTTGTATCGTAGGAGTCTTTTATTTTTGTTGTGTCACAATAATCCTTGCTGCACACCTAGAGAGAGAGACATGCACACACCGTGATTTTGTCGAGCTTCACTTATATCTTTTGGTAGACAATTCAGCTCACATGTGCTTCACTTATATCTTTTGAGCTAGATATTTTTGCTCTATGTGCTTCACTTATATCTTTTAGAGTGCAGCGGTGCGTGGCTTGGTAGTTGATCTATGCTTTTAAAGTAGTCTCAAAAGGGGTAGTTATCCAAAGGGATACGAAAACTTGCACCTTCATGTGCATTGAATAGTTAGAGAAGTTTGATTCATCTCAATAAGTTTTGAGTTGTGGTTATGGTAATATTGAAGTCATGCTAGTAAGGTGTTGTGGATCTAGAAATACTTGTGTTGAAGTTAGTGATTCCCGTAGAATGCACGTATGGTGAACCGCTATGTGATGAAATCTGAGCATGGTTAGTATATTGATTGTCATCCTTTGCGTGGTGGTCGGGATCGCGCGATGGTTTATACCTACCAACCCTTCCCCTAGGAGTATGCGTTGAATGCTTTGTTTCGATTACTAATAAAACTCTTGCAAAAAGTATATGAGTTCTTCATGACTAATGTTGAGTCCATGGTTTATATGCACTTTCACCTTCCACCATCACTATCTTCTTAGTGCCGCGCAACTTTCGTCGGTGCACAAAACCCACCATTAGCCTCCCTCAAAACAGCCACCATACCTACCTAGTATGGCTTTTTCAAAGTAATTCCGAGATATATTGCCATGCAACTACTACCATGATAGGTGCCACCACGTCTACATTGCCTTTGCATGATCGTAAGATAGCTAGCATGATGTTTCCATTGATGTCTATGCCATGCTAGATCGTTGCCACGGTACACCACCGAAGGCATTCCATATAGAGTCATAATTGCTCTAAGTTTTGAGTTGAAAGTGTGATGATCACCATTATTGGAGCATTGTCCCATGTGAGGAAATAAAAGAGGCCAAAGAAGCCCATAAAAAAAGAGGCGAAATAGCCCACCAAAAAAATGAGAGAAAAAGAGAGAAGGGACAATGCTACCACTTTTTCCACACTTGTGCATTTTGAGCACCATGATCTTCAAGATTGAGAGTCTCTCATTTTGTCACCACCATATAGCTAGTGGGAATTCTCTTTATATAACTTGGCTTGTATATTCCAATGATAGGCTTCCTCAAAATTGCCTTAGGTCTTTGTGAGCAAGCAAGTTGGATGCACACCCACTAGTTTTCTTTAAGAGCTTTCACATACTTGTAGCTCTAGTGCATCATTTGTATGGCAATCCCTACTCATTCACATTGATATCTATTGATGAGCATCTCCACAGCTCATTGATATGCCTAGTTAATGTGACTATCTTCTCCTTTTTTGTCTTGCAACCTCCACCACATTCCACACCATCTATAGTGCTATAAGCATGGCTCACGCTCATGTATTGCGTGAGAGTTGAAAATGTTTGAGAAAGTAAAGGTGTGAAACAATTACTTGGCCAATATCGGGGTTGTGCATGATTTAAATTCGTTGTGCAATGATGATAGAGCATAGCCAGACTATATGCTTTTGTAGGGATAACTTTTTTTTGGCCTTGTTATTTTGAAAGCTCATGATTATCTTGCTAGTTTGCTTGAATTATTAATGTTTCCACGTCAATAGAAAACTATTGTTTTGAATCTAATGTATCTGAACATTCACGTCACATAAGAGGAATTACAAAGGACACCTATGCTAGGTAGCATGAAAGCATCAAAAATTCATTCTTATCACTTCCCTACTCGAGGACGAGCAGGAGTTAAGCTTGGGGATGCTTGATACGTCTCAAATGTATCTATAATTTTTGATGGTTTCACTCTGTTATCTTGCCTTCTTTGTATGTTTTATGTACCTTTTTATATCTTTTTGGGACTAACTTATTAATTCAGTGCCAAGTGCCAGTTCGTGTTTTTTCGTGTTTTTGACTTTTTTTCAGATGCGATTTTGGAACGGAGTCCAAACGGAATAAAAACCCCGAAATGATTTTTTTCCGAACGAAAGAAGACCAGGGAGCCTTTGGGCCAAGACAGGTGGGCCCCAGGGAGCCCACAAGCTCCCACCACGCCACCAGGGGGAGGCGGCGGTGGGCAAGCTTGTGGCCACCCTGGCCGCCCCCTAACCTAGATCTTGCGCCTATATATTCCCAAATATTCCGCAAAAAATCAGGGGAGCCTCGAAAATACTTTTCCGCCGCCGCAAGCTTCTGTTTCCGCGAGATCTCATCTAGTGACCCTTCCCGGCACCCTGCTGGAGGGGACTTTGAAGGTGGAGGACTTCTTCATCATCATCATCACCCCTCCAATGACTCGTGAGTAGTTCACTTGAGACCTACGGGTCCGTAGTTAGTAGCTAGATGGCTTCTTCTCTCTCTTCGATCTTCAATACAAAGTTCTCCATGATCTTCATGGAGATCTATCTGATGTAATCTTCTTTGGCGGTGTGTTTGTCGAGATCCGATGAATTGTGGACTTGTGATCAGATTATCTATGATATATATTTGAGTCTTTGTTGATTTCTTATATGCATGATTTGATATCCTTGTAAGTCTCTCCGAGTCTTGGGTTTTGTTTGGCCAGCTAGATCTATGATTCTTGCAATGGGAGAAGTGCTTGGTTTTGGGTTCTGCCATGTGGTGACCTTTCCCAGTGACAGTAGGGGCAGCAAGGCACACGTCAAGCAATTGCCATCAAGGGTAAAAAGATGGGGGTTTTATCATTGGTTTGAGATTATCCCTCTACATCATGTCATCTTGCTTAAGGCGTTACTCTGTTCTTATGGACTTAATACACTAGATGCATGCTGGATAGCGGTCGACGTGTGGAGTAATAGTAGTAGATGCAGAAAGTATCGGTCTACTTGTTTAGAACGTGATGCTTATAGAAATAATCATTGCATAGATATCGCCACGACTCTGCACAGTTCTATCAATTGCTCGACAGTAATTTGTTCACCCACCGTCTACTTGCTTTTATGAGAGAAGCCACTAGTAAACACTACGGTCCCCGGGTCTATTCACATCCATCGTTTACATCTCCGCTTTTACTTTGCTTTGTTACTTTGTTGCTTTCAGTTCTCACTTGGCAAACAATCTATAAGGGATTGACAACCCCTTTATAGCGTTGGGTGCAAGCTTTTGTGTTTGTGCAGGATCTTGAGATACTCTTCCGCGGATTGATACCTTGGTTCTCAAACTGAGGGAAATACTTACCATCGCTCTGCTACATCACCCTTTCCGCTTCGAGGGAACACCAACGCAAGGCTCCAAGGCGTAGCCGTAGCTGAAGGATTCTAGGTGCTGTCGACACAACTACTTTTTGGCGCCGTTGCCAGGGATACACGGCAGAACAATCAGAAGTATTTCCGGCACCGTTGCCGGGGATCTTTTTTAGGTAGCAGTCATATCACATCACAAGCATACCCTGCAAAAACAAGTTAGACGTCCTCTAATTGTTGTTTTATGTTTTACGTGCTTGCCATGGGTATCTAGTAGGATCGCACCTTACTTACGCAAACACCACAACGGAGATGTATGAATTTCTATTTAACCTCATCCAAGGACCTCCTCCATCAAATCCGATTAAACTAAAGTTGGAGAAACCGACACTCGCCAGTCATCTTTGAGTAATGTGGTTGCTCGTAGCGATGAAACCAGTCTCTCGTAAGCGTACGAGTAATGTCGGTCCGAGCCGCTTCGATCCAACAATACTGCGGAATCAAGAAAAGAGTAAGGAAGGCAGCAAATCGCACATCACCGCCCACAAAAACTTTTGTGTTCTACTCGAGATAACATCTACGCATGAACCTAGCTCATGATGCCACTTTTGGGGAATGTCGCATGGGAAACAAAAAAATTCCTACGCGCACGAAGACCTATCATGGTGATGTCCATCTGCGAGGGGGATTTCAGATGTACGTACCCTTGTAGATCGCATAGCAGAAACGTTAATAAACGCGGTTGATGTAGTGGAACGTCCTCACGTCCCTCGATCCACCCCGCGAACCGTCCCGCGATCCTTCCCACGATCCGCTCCGATCTAGTGCCGAACGGATGGCACCTCCCCGTTCAGCACACGTACATCTCGACGATGATCTCGGTCTTCTTGATCCAGCAAGAGAGACGGAGAGGTACATGAGTTCTTCGGTAGTGTGACGGCGCTCCGGAGGTTGGTGGTTATCTATCTCAGCAGGGCTCCGCCCGAGCTCCGCAGAAATACGATTTAGAGGAAAAACCGTGGAGGTATATGGTCGGGCTGTCGTGGCAAAAGTTGTCTCAAATCAGCCCTAATACCTCCGTATATATAGGTGGGAGGGGAGGGGCCTTGCCTTGAGGATCAAGGAGCCCCAAGGGGGTCGACCGAAGGGGGGGTCCTTCTAGGATTGGAAGGTGGAGTCCTTCCCTTCCTTCCCACTTCCCCTTTTTCTCTTTGATTTTCTTTCTTCCTGTGCAGGGGTCTTCTGTTGGAAATATGCCCTAGAGGCAATAATAAATTAGTTATTATTATATTTCTTAGTTCATGATAATCGTTTATTATCCATGCTATAATTGTATTGATTGGAAACACAATACTTGTGTGGATACATAGACAAAACACTGTCCCTAGTAAGCCTCTAGTTGACTAGCTCGTTGATCAAAGATGGTCAAGGTTTTCTGGCCATAGGCAAGTGTTGTCACTTGATAACGGGATCACATCATTGGGAGAATCATGTGATGGACTAGACCCAAACTAATAGACGTAGCATGTTGATCGTGTCTTTTTGTTGCTACTGTTTTCTGCGTGTCAAGTATTTGTTCCTATGACCATGAGATCATATAACTCACGGACACCGGAGGAATACTTTGTGTGTATCAAACGTCGCAACGTAACTGGGTGACTATAAAGATGCTCTACAGGTTTCTCCGAAGGTGTTCGTTGAGTTAGTATAGATCGAGACTGGGATTTGTCACTCCGTGTGACGGAGAGGTATCTCGGGGCCCACTCGGTAATACAACATCACACACAAGCCTTGCAAGCAATGTAACTTAATGTAAGTTGCGGGATCTTGTATTACGGAACGAGTAAAGAGACTTGCCGGTAAACGAGATTGAAATAGGTATGCGGATACTAACGATCGAATCTCGGGCAAGTAACATACCGAAGGACAAAGGGAATGACATACGGGATTATATGAATCCTTGGCACTGAGGTTCAAACGATAAGATCTTCGTAGAATATGTAGGATCCAATATGGGCATCCAGGTCCCGCTATTGGATATTGACCGAGGAGTCTCTCGGGTCATGTCTACATAGTTCTCGAACCCGCAGGGTCTGCACACTTAAGGTTCGACGTTGTTTTATGCGTATTTGAGTTATATGGTTGGTTACCTAATGTTGTTCGGAGTCCCGGATGAGATCACGAACGTCACGAGGGTTTCCGGAATGGTCCGGAAACGAAGATTGATATATAGGATGACCTCATTTGGTTACGGGAAGGTTTTCGTGCATTACCGGAAAAGTTTCGGGCTCATCGGTAGTGTACCGGGAGTGCCGGGAGGGGTGCCGGGGACCATCGGGAGGGGTGTCACGCCCCAAGGGGTCTCATGGGCTATGGGAAGAGATAAACCAGCCCCTAGTGGGCTGGAATAAGTTCCCACTAAGGCCCATAAGGTTTGAGAAGGAAAAAACACAAGGTGGAAAGAGTTTCCAAGTGGGAAGGTGGAATCCTACTCCAAGTAGGATTGGAGTAGGACTCCTCCACCTCCAATTTCGGCCAAACCTTTAGGTTTTGAGGCTGACTCCTCCCCTCCCTCCCACCTATATATACGGAGGTTTTAGGCCTGATTTGAGACGACTTTTCCACGGCAGCCCGACCACATACCTCCACGGTTTTTCCTCTAGATCGCGTTTCTGCGGAGCTCGGGCGGAGCCCTGCTGAGACAAGGTCATCACCAACCTCCGGAGCACCGTCACGCTGCCGGAGAACTCTTCTACCTCTCCGTCTCTCTTGCTGGATCAAGAAGGCCGAGATCATCGTCGAGCTGTACGTGTGCTGAACGCGGAGGTGCCGTCCGTTCGGTACTAGATCGTGGGACTGATCGCGGGATTGTTCGCGGGGCGGATCGAGGGACGTGAGGACGTTCCACTACATCAACCGCGTTCACTAACGCTTCTGCTGTACGATCTACAAGGGTACGTAGATCACTCATCCCCTCTCGTAGATGGACATCACCATGATAGGTCTTCGTGCGCGTAGGAAAATTTTTGTTTCCCATGCGACGTTCCCCGACAGTGGCATCATGAGCTAGGTTCATGCGTAGATGTCTTCTCGAGTAGAACACAAAAGTTTTGTGGGCGGTGATGTGCGTTTTTCTGCCCTCCTTAGTATTTTCTTGATTCCGTGGTATTGTTGGATTGAAGCGGCTTGGACCGACATTACTCGTATGCTTACGAGAGACTGGTTTCATCGTTACGAGTAACTCCGTTGCTCAAAGATGACTGGCAAGTGTCGGTTTCTCCAACTTTAGTTGAATCGGATTTGACCGAGGAGGTCCTTGGATGAGGTTAAATAGCAACTCATATATCTCCGTTGTGGTGTTTGCGTAAGTAAGATGCGATCCTACTAGATACCCATGGTCACCACGTAAAACATGCAACAACAAAATTAGAGGACGTCTAACTTGTTTTTGCAGGGTAAGCTTGTGATGTGATATGGCCAATGATGTGATGTGATATATTGGATGTATGAGATGATCATGTTGTAATAGTTAATATCGACTTGCACGTCGATGGTACGGCAACCGGCAGGAGCCATAGGGTTGTCTTTATAACTAACGTTTGTGCTTGCAGATGCGTTTACTATTTTGCTAGGACGTAGCTTTAGTAGTAATAGAATGAGTAGCACGACAACCCCGATGGCGACACGTTGATGGAGATCATGATGATGGAGATCATGGTGTGACGCCGGTGACAAGAAGATCGTGCCGGTGCTTTGGTGATGGAGATCAAGAAGCACGTGATGATGGCCATATCATGTCACTTATAAATTGCATGTGATGTTAATCCTTTTATGCACCTTATTTTTCTTAGAACGACGGTAGCATTATGAGGTGATCTCTCACTAAAATTTCAAGACGAAATTGTGTTCTCCCCGACTGTGCACCGTTGCTACAGTTCGTCGTTTCGAGACACCACGTGATGATCGGGTGTGATAGACTCAACGTTCACATACAACGGGTGCAAAACAGTTGCGCACGCGGAACACTCGGGTTAAGCTTGACGAGCCTAGCGTGTGCAGACATGGCCTCGGAACACATGAGACCGAAAGGTCGATCATGAATCATATAGATGATATGATTAGCATAGGGATGCTTACCACTGAAACTATACTCAACTCACGTGATGATCGGACTTGAGCTAGTGTAAGTGGATCATGAACCACTCAAATGACTAGAGAGATGTACTTTTTGAGTGGGAGTTCTTAAGTAATATGATTAATTGAACTAATTGTCATGAACATAGTCTAATGGTCTTTACGAATTACGATGTAGCTTGCGCTATAGCTCTACTGTTTTTTATATGTTCCTAGAGAAAATTTAGTTGAAAGTTGAAAGTAGCAAACTTTGCAGACTGAGTCTGTAAAAGCGAGGGTTGTCCTCGTAGCTACGCAGAAGGCTTATGTCCTTAATGCACCACTCGGTGTGCTGCACCTCGAGCGTCGTTTGTGGATGCTATGAACATCCGACATACACGTTTCTGATGACTACACGATAGTTCAGTGCAAAAAAACTTAATGGCTTAGAAGCAAGGCGCCGAAAAAGTTGTAAAACGTCACGGAACATAAGTTATGTTCTAAAAGGATGAAATTGTGATTTCATGCTTGTGCCCTTGTTAAGAGGTACGAGACCTCCAACAAGATTCTTTGTCCACGAAGTAAAGGAGAAAAGCTCAATCATTGAGCGTGTGCTCAGATTGTCTGAGTACGACAATCACTTGAATCAAGTGGGAGTTAATCTTCCAGATGAGATAGTGATGGTTCTCCAAAGTCACTGCCACCAAGCTATGAGAGCTTCGTGATGAACTATAACATATCAATGATAGATACAATGATCCTTGAGCGATTCGCGATGTTTGACACTGCGAAAGTAGAAATCAAGAAGGAGCATCAATAGTTGATGGTTTGTAAAACCACTAAGTATCAAGAAAGGCAAGGGCTAGAAGGGATACTTCGTGAAACGGCAAAACAATTGCTGCACTAATGAAGAGACCCAAGATTAAACCCAAACCCGAGACTAAGTGCTTCTGTAATGAGGGGAACAGTCACTGAGGCGGAGCAACTCCAGATACTTGGTAGATAAGAAGGCTGGCAAAAGTCAAAAGAAGTATATTTTATACATGATGTTGATGTGTACTTTACTAGTACTCCTAGTAGCATGAGGGTATTGGATACCGGTTCGGTTGCTAAGTGATTAGTAACACGAAATGAAAGCTACGGCATAAACGGAGACTAGCTAAAGGCGAGGTGACGATACGTGTTGGAAGTGTTTCTAAGGTTGATATGATCAAACGTCGCACGCTCCCTCTACCATCGGGATTGGTGTTAAACCTAACTAATTTTTATTTGGTGCTTGCGTTAAGCATGAACATGATTGGATCGTGTTTATTGCAATACGATTATTCATTTAAAGAGAATAATGGTTACTCTATTTTCTTGAATATTCACCTTCAATGGTTTATTGAATCTCGATCTAGTGTTACACATGTTCATGATATTGGTGCCAAAAGATACGAGTTAATGATGATAGTACCACTTACTTGTGGCACTGCCGCTTGAGTCATGTTAGTATAAATTGCATGAAGAGGCTCCATGCTGATGGATCTTTGTACTCACCTGATTTCGAATCACTAGTGACATGCGAATCATACCACATGAGCAAGGCCTTGTTTTCATTGAGATGAAATAAGATAGTAACTTGTTGGAAGTGATACATTTTGATGTATGCAGTCCAATGGGTGCTGAGGCACGCACTGGATATCATTATGTTCTTACTTCACTGACGATTTGAGTAGATAAAGGAGTATTTACTTAATGAATCACAAGTCTAAAATGTTGAAAAGTTCAATTCCGTTTCAGAGTGAAGTTCGTCGTAACAAGAGGATAAACTATCTACGATATGATCATGGAAATGAATATCTGAGTTACGAGTTTTGGTACACACTTAAGACAATGTGGAAATTGTTTTGCAGTTCATGCCACCTGGAACATCATAGTGTGATGATGTGTCTGAAACGTCATAGCCACACACTATTTGGTATGGTGCATACTATGATGTCTCTTATCGAATTACCACTATCGTTTATGGGTTATGCATTAGAGACAACCGCACTCACTTTAAATAGGACACCGCGTATTTCCGTTGAGATGACACAGTATAGACTGAGGTTTAGAGAAATCTAAACTGTCGTTTCTTGAAAGTTTGGGGTTTCGACACTTATGTGAAAAAGTTTCAGTCTGATAAGCTCGAACCCAAAGCGGATAAATGCATCTTCATAGGATATCCAAAACAGTTGGGTACATCTCCTATCTCAGATCCGAAAGCAAAGTGTTTGTTTCTAGAAACGGATCCTTTCTCGAGGAAAGGTTTCTCTCGAAAGAATTGAGTGGGAGGGTAGTAGAACTTGATGAGGTTATTGAACCATCACTTCAACCAGTGTGTAGCAGGGCGCAGGAAGTTGTTCATGTGGCGCCTACACCAATTGAAGTGGAAGCTGATGATGATGATCATTGAGCTTCGAATCAAGTTACTACAAACCTCGTAGGTCGACAAGGTCGCGTACTGCTGTAGAGTAGTACGGTAACCCTGTCTTGGAGGTCAGGTTGTTGAGCAACAGTGAACCTACGAGTTATGGAGAAAGCGATGGTGGGCCCAGATTCCGACAAATGGCTGGAAGCCATGAAATCCGAGAGAGGATCCATGTGTGAACAAAGTGTAGACTTTGGTAGAACTACTTGATGGTCATAGGACTATTGAGTAAAAATGGATCTTTAAAAGAAGACAGACGATGATGGTGATAAGTCACTATTAAGAAACGCTCGACTTGTCGCAAAGATGTTTTCGATAAGATCAAACAGTTGACTATGATGAGACTTTCTCACTCGTAGCGATGCTAAAAGTCTGTTAGAATTATGTTAGTTGTTGATGCATTATTTATGAAATATTGCACGTAGGATGTCAAAACATTGTTTTCTCGACGGTTTCCTTGAGCAAACATTGTATGTGATACAACCAGAAGGTTTTGTCGATCCTAAAGATACTAGCAAGTATGCAAACTCCAGTGATCCTTCAATGGACTGGTGCAAGCATCTCGGAGTTGGAATATACACTTTGATGAGATGATCAAAGATTTTGGGTTTGTACAAGGTTTATGAGAAACTTGTATTTCCAAAGAAGTGAGTGGGAGCACTATAGAATTTCTGATAGGTATATGTGGTTGACATATTGTGGATCAGAAGTAATGTAGAATTTCTGTAAAGCATACAAGGTTGTTTGAAAGAAGTTTTCAAAGGAGTACCTGGATTACGCTACTTGAACGTTGAGCATCAAAGATCTATGGAGATAGATCGAAAGCGCTTAATAGAAGTTTCAACAAGATGCATGCCTTGACAAGTTTTTGACAGAGTTCAAAATAGACCAGCAAATAAGGAGTTCTTGGTTGCGTTGTGAGGTGTGAATTTGAGTAAGACTCAAAACCCGACCACGGCAGAATAAAGAGAATAGACGAAGGTCGTCTTCTATGCCTTAGCCGTAGAATCTAAAGTATGCCATGCTGTGTACCGCACCTGAAGTGTGCCTTGACTCAAAGTATGTTGAGAGGTACAGAGAGTGATCCATGATTGAACCACTAGCAGCGGTCGAAATTTATCCTTGGTAACTAATGGACTAAGGAATTTTTCTCGATTATGGAGGTGGTTAAAGAGTTTGTCGTAAAGGGTTACGTCAATGCAAGCTTTGACACTAATCCGGATAACTATGAGTAGTGAAACGGATTCGTATAGTAGAGTAGATATTTGGAGCATTTCCGAATAGCATGTACTAGCAGCATCTATAAGATGACATAAAGATTTGTAAAGAACGCACGAATCTGAAAGTTTCAGAACCGTTGACTAAAACCTCTCTCACGAGCAAGACGTGATCAGACCCCATAACTATATGGGTGTTGGATTCGTTGGAATCACATGGTGATGTGAACTAGATTATTGACTCTAGTGCAAGTGGGAGACTGTTGGAAATATGCCCTAGAGGCAATAATAAATTAGTTATTATTATATTTCTTAGTTCATGATAATCGTTAATTATCCATGCTATAATTGTATTGATTGGAAACACAATACTTGTGTGGATACATAGACAAAACACTGTCCCTAGTAAGCCTCTAGTTGACTAGCTCGTTGATCAAAGATGGTCAAGGTTTCCTGGCCATAGGCAAGTGTTGTCACTTGATAACGGGATCACATCATTGGGAGAATCATGTGATGGACTAGACCCAAACTAATAGACGTAGCATGTTGATCGTGTCTTTTTGTTGCTACTGTTTTCTGCGTGTCAAGTATTTGTTCCTATGACCATGAGATCATATAACTCACGGACACCGGAGGAATACTTTGTGTGTATCAAACGTCGCAACGTAACTGGGTGACTATAAAGATGCTCTACAGGTTTCTCCGAAGGTGTTCGTTGAGTTAGTATAGATCGAGACTGGGATTTGTCACTCCGTGTGACGGAGAGGTATCTCGGGGCCCACTCGGTAATACAACATCACACACAAGCCTTGCAAGCAATGTAACTTAATGTAAGTTGCGGGATCTTGTATTACGGAACGAGTAAAGAGACTTGCCGGTAAACGAGATTGAAATAGGTATGCGGATACTAACGATCGAATCTCGGGCAAGTAACATACCGAAGGACAAAGGGAATGACATACGGGATTATATGAATCCTTGGCACTGAGGTTCAAACGATAAGATCTTCGTAGAATATGTAGGATCCAATATGGGCATCCAGGTCCCGCTATTGGATATTGACCGAGGAGTCTCTCGGGTCATGTCTACATAGTTCTCGAACCCGCAGGGTCTGCACACTTAAGGTTCGACGTTGTTTTATGCGTATTTGAGTTATATGGTTGGTTACCGAATGTTGTTCGGAGTCCCGGATGAGATCACGGACGTCACGAGGGTTTCCGGAATGGTCCGGAAACGAAGATTGATATATAGGATGACCTCATTTGGTTACGGGAAGGTTTTCGTGCATTACCGGAAAAGTTTCGGGCTCATCGGTAGTGTACCGGGAGTGCCGGGAGGGGTGCCGGGGACCATCGGGAGGGGTGTCACGCCCCAAGGGGTCTCATGGGCTATGGGAAGAGATAAACCAGCCCCTAGTGGGCTGGAATAAGTTCCCACTAAGGCCCATAAGGTTTGAGAAGGAAAAAACACAAGGTGGAAAGAGTTTCCAAGTGGGAAGGTGGAATCCTACTCCAAGTAGGATTGGAGTAGGACTCCTCCACCTCCAATTTCGGCCAAACCTTTAGGTTTTGAGGCTGACTCCTCCCCTCCCTCCCACCTATATATACGGAGGTTTTAGGGCTGATTTGAGACGACTTTTCCACGGCAGCCCGACCACATACCTCCACGGTTTTTCCTCTAGATCGCGTTTCTGCGGAGCTCGGGCGGAGCCCTGCTGAGACAAGGTCATCACCAACCTCCGGAGCGCCGTCACGCTGCCGGAGAACTCTTCTACCTCTCCGTCTCTCTTGCTGGATCAAGAAGGCGAGATCATCGTCGAGCTGTACGTGTGCTGAACGCGGAGGTGCCGTCCGTTCGGTACTAGATCGTGGGACTGATCGCGGGATTGTTCGCGGGGCGGATCGAGGGACGTGAGGACGTTCCACTACATCAACCGCGTTCACTAACGCTTCTGTTGTACGATCTACAAGGGTACGTAGATCACTCATCCCCTCTCGTAGATGGACATCACCATGATAGGTCTTCGTGCGCGTAGGAAATTTTTTGTTTCCCATGCGACGTTCCCCAACATCTTCTTGGGCTTGCCCACCAGCCCACTAAGGGCTAGTGCGGCACCCCTAAGGCCTATGGGCTTCCCCGGGGTGGGCTGCCCCCCCCCCCCGGTGAACATCCGGAACCCATTCGTCATTCCCTGTAATTCCGAAAACCTTCGGGTAATCAAACGAGGTCATCCTATATATCAATCTTCGTCTCCGGACCATTCTGGAAACCCTCGTGACGTCCGTGATCTCATCCGGGACTCCGAACAACATTCGGTAACCAACCATATAACTCAAATACGCATAAAACAACGTCGAACCTTAAGTGTGCAGACCCTGCGGGTTCGAGAACTATGTAGACATGACCCGAGGGACTCCTCGGTCAATATCCAATAGCGGGACCTGGATGCCCATATTGGATCCTACATATTCTACGAAGATCTTATCGTTTGAACCTCAGTGCCAAGGATTCATATAATCCCGTATATCATTCCCTTTGTCCTTCGGTATGTTACTTGCCCGAGATTCGATCGTCAGTATCCGCATACCTATTTCAATCTCATTTACCGGCAAGTCTCTTTACTCGTTCCATAAAACAAGATCCCGTGACTTACACTAATTCACATTGCTTGCAAGGCTTGTGTGTGATGTTGTATTACCGAGTGGGCCCCAAGATACCTCTCCGTCACACGGAGTGACAAATCCCAGTCTCGATCCATACTAACTCAACGGACACCTTCGGAGATACCTGTAGAGCATCTTTATAGTCACCCAGTTACGTTGTGACATTTGATACACACAAGGCATTCCTCCGGTGTCAGTGAGTTATATGATCTCATGGTCATAGGAATAAATACTTGACACGCAGAAAAACAGTAGCAACAAAATGGCACGATCAACATGCTACGTCTATTAGTTTGGGTCCAGTCCATCACATGATTCTCCTAATGATGTGATCCCGTTTTCAAGTAACAATACTTGCCTATGGTCAGGAAACCTTAACCATCTTTGATCAACGAGCTAGTCAACTAGAGGCTTACTAGGGATAGTGTTTTCTCTATGTATCCATACAAGTATTGTGTTTCCAATCAATACAATTATAGCATGGATAATAAACGATTATCATGAACAAAGAAATATAATAATAACTAATTTATTATTGCCTCTAGGGCATATTTCCAACACACCCACTAGTTCTACTTTTGAGATTTCACATACTTATAGCTCTAGTGCATCTCTTGTATGGCAATCGCTACTCATTCACATTGATATCTATTAATGGGCATCTCCATAGCCTTTTGATACGCCGAGTCAATGTGACCATCTCCTCCTTTTTGTCTCACAACCACCACCAGACTCTATTCCACCTATAGTGCTATATCCATGGATCACGCTCATGTATTGCGTGATAGTTATAAAAAGTTTGAGAAAGTAAGAGTGCGAAAACAATTACTTGGCCAATTCCGGGGTTGTGCATGATTTACATTAGTTGTGTGAGGATGATGGAGCATAGCCAGACTATATGATTTTGGAGGGATAACTTTCATTGGCCTTGTTATTTTGAAAGTTCATGATTACCTTGCTAGTTTGCTTGAAGTATTATTGTTTTCACGTCAATAGCAAACTATTGTTTCGAATCTTACGGATCTGAACATTCATGTCACGTGAAATAAGTTGCAAAGGACAACTATGCTAGGTAGAATCCCACATCAAAAAATCATTCTTTATCACTTCCCTACTCAAGGACGAGCAGGAGTTAAGCTTGGGGATGCTTGATACGTCTCCAACGTATCTATAATTTTTTATGGTTTCATTCTTTTATCTTGTCAAACTTTGGATGTTTTGCATGCCTTTTATATCTTTTTTGGGACTAACCTATTAACTCACTGCCAAGTGCCAGTTTCTATTTTTCCCGTGTTTTTGACCCTTTTTCAGACGGAGTCCAAATGGAATGAAACTTTATGATGATTTTATTTGGACCAAAAGAGACCCCCGAAGCTTTGGAAGAAGGCCAGAAGAGCCACGAGGGAGTCACAAGCCCATGGGGCGCGGCCTACCCCCCAGGTCGCACCGTGCAGGCTTGTGACCCCCTCGTGGGCCCAACTGACGCAATTCCACCGCCATAAATTCCTATAAATTCAGAAACCCCCAGAAAGAAACCTAGATCGGGAGTTCCGTCGCTGCAAGCTTCTGTAGCCACCAAAAACCAATCTGGAGCCCGTTCCGGCACCCTGCCGGAGGGGGAATCCATCTCCGGTGGCCATCTTCATCATCCCGACGATCTCCATGATGAGGAGGGAGTAGTTCTCCCTCGGGGCTGAGGGTATGTACCAGTAGCTATGTGTTTGATCTCTCTCTCTCTCGTGTTCTTGAGATGTCTTGATCTCGATGTACCGTGGGCTTTGCTACTATAGTTGGATCTTATGATGTTCTTCCCCCTCTCCCTTCTTGTAATGAATTGAGTTTCCCCTTTGAAGTTATCTTATCGGATTGAGTCTTTGAGAACACTTGATGTATGTCTTGCACGTGTCTATCTGTGGTGATCAACTTGCGGGTTTGTGACATTGGGAACCTATGCATATGGGTTGGCACACGTGGATTCATGTGAGTACTCGACGTATGTTTTGGTGATCAACTTGCGGGTTTGTGACATTGGGAACCTATGCATAGGGGTTGGCACACGTTTTGACTCTCCGGTAGAAACTTTGGGGCACTCTTTGAAGTTCTATGTGTTGGTTGAATAGATGATTCTGAGATTGTGTGATGCATATAGTATAATCATGCCCACGGATACTTGAGGTGACAATGGAGTATCTAGGTGACATTAGGGCATTGGTTGATATGTATCTTAAGGTGTTATTCTAGTACGAACTCTATGATAGACCGATCAGAAAGAATAACTTGGTGGTGGTTTCGTACCCGACAATAATCTCTTCGTTTGTTCTCCGCTATTAGTGACTTTGGAGTGACTCTTTGTTGCATGTTGAGGGCTAGTTGTATGATCCAATTATGTTATCTTTGTTGAGAGAACTTCACTAGTGAAAGTATGAACCCTAGGCCTTGTTTCCACGCATTGCAATACCGTTCGTGCTCACTTTTACCATTTGATACCTTGCTGTTTTTGTAATTTCAGATTACAAAAACCTATATCCACCATCCATATTGCACTTGTTTCACCATCTCTTCGCCGAACTAGTGCACCTATACAACTTACCATTGTGTTGGGTGTGTTGGGGACACAAGAGACTCTTTGTTATTTGGTTGCAGGGTTGCTTGAGAGAGACCATCTTCATCCTACGCTTCCCGCGGATTGATAAACCTTAGGTCACCCACTTGAGGGAAAATTTCTACTGTCCTACAACCCTCTGCACTTGGAGGCCCAACAACATCTACAAGGAGAAGGTTCGGTAGTAGACATCAGTGGCCCCGGTACAATACCGACAATCTCCAAAACTCTTCCGACGATCAAAACTCCACTTCCTATATATGAATCTTTACCTCCGTACCATTCCAGAACTCCTCGTGACATCCTGGATCTCATCTGGGACTCTGAACAACATTCAGTAACCATGTATACTATTCCCATAATAACCCTAGCGTCATCGAACCTTTAGTGTGTAGAACGTACGGGTTTGGGAACCATGCAGACATGACCGAGACACCTATCCGGTCAATAACCAACAGCAGGGTCTGGATATCCATGTTGGTTCCCACATGTTCCACGATGATCTCATCGGATGAACCACGATGTCGGGGATTCGATCAATCCCATATGCAATTCCCTTTGTCTACGGTATGATACTTGCCCGAGATTCGATCGTTGGTATCCCTATATCTTGTTCAATCTCGTTACTGGCAAGTATCTTTACTCGTTCTGCAACACATCATCCCGTGTCTAACTCCTTAGTCACATTGAGCTCAGTATGATGATGCATTACAGAGTGGGCCCAGAGATACCTCTCCGTCACATGGAGTGACAAATCCCAGTCTCGATTCGTACCAACCCAACAGACACTTTCGGAGATACCCATAGTGTACCTTTATAATCACCCAGTCACGTTGTGACATTTGATACACCCACAGCACTCCTACGGTATCCAGGAGTTGCACAATCTCATGGTCTAAGGAATGATACTTGACATTAGAAAAGCCTTAGCACACGAACAACACGATGTAGTGTTATGCTTAGGACCGGGTCTTGTCCATCACATCATTCCCCAATGATGTGATCCCGTTAACAATGACATCCAATGTCCATGATCAGGAAACCATGATCATCTATTGATCAACGTGCTAGCCAACTAGAGGCTCACTAGGGACACATTGTGATATATATATTCACACATGTATTACGATTTCCGGTTAATACAATTATAGCATGAATAATAGAAAATTATCATGAACTAGGAAATATAATAATAACCACTTTATTATTGCCTCTAGGGCATATTTCCAACAATATCGACACGAGAGTCACGCTGTGTTGAGACTCCCTCATTGACTTTGGACAGCCTATCCCAGATAAGCTTCGATGTGCCCAAAACACTAACTCTACCATACTAACATTTGCTCGGGTGGCTACAGATGATATTCTTCGCTTGCGAGTCAAGTTGCTTGAACTTCTTCACATCAGTGGTAGAGACAGTAGCAGTGATGGAGGGAATACCATTTTCCACAATATACCAGAGATCATTGTTAATTACTTGAAGATGCATCTTGGTCTTCCAGTAGGGAAAGTCCTTTCCTTCAAAGGTAGGACATTCTGCAGTAACCTTGATCATACTTGCGGTCGAGATAACTAAAACTCCAGGCGGTTAAACCAAAATCACACACAACAAGGGAGTACCTCGCTCTGATACCAATTGAAAGTGCGTTATATCGACTAGAGGGGGTGAATAGGCGGTTTTTACAATTTCATCACTAAGGAAATTCCTAGTGAGGAAAGTCCTCAATCATGAACTGATTGTAGCAGAAATAGTACAGGATAAGCAGGTGAAGATTAACTCAGGTGAAGAATTTGACGTGAGGAATTCAGTGAAAGTCTTCAGTCAAATTCTTCAAACAATACAGATGAAAGTCTTCAACATGCAATTGAGGAAATGAGAAGGTTGAGGAAATAGAACCAGTAGCTCGATGAAGACAGTTGTTGATGACCGAGTTCCAACTGTTCTGACAGTTGTACGTCTGGTTTGGAGCGGCTTGGTATTGAAACCAAAGGACACACAATCCCTACCGTATTCTCCTTGAGCTAAGGACACACAGTCCTCGCCCAACACTCGTGGTAAGTCTTCAGGGCAGACTTCCAAACCCTCACAAACTTGGTCACCCGACGATCCACAATTGACTGCTGGATGCTCTAGACCATGATGCTCAGCCGTATGGAGGATGCACGGTCCTCAAAGGTAACAAGCGTCGGTTCCATACAAGAATAACTTCTTCAGTGATGCTCAATCACTTGGGTTTTGGTTTGGGTTTGGGTGTTTGGGGTATTTCCTCACTTGATGACCTTCACTCAAAGGCTCTGAGAAATTTGAATGGCTCTAAATGACTAGTGTCGGTTTCTCTCGGAGCATCCCACCAACTAGTGGTTGTGGGGGTGGCTATTTATAGCATGGGAGCATCCCGACATGATTTGACATAAATGTCCTTTAACAATATGACCGTTGGGTGGATAAGATCTATGACAGGTGGCGCATGGCGCGCAATGGTCAGAACTTTCAACTGTGAAAGTCCTCATGTCTCTCATATTCCTCACTCCGAGGCTTTGGCAGATGTAGGTTTGGGTTGAGCATCATGAGGAAATTCGTTCCATAGTTTTATCTCGACCCCCTTTAACAGTACGGTGTTCCTATGACTCAAGTAAGAAGAAAATGAAACAGAAAGAGTAAATCTTCAAGCTGCAAAGTCTTTAGAGTGTTTTCTTCGGGACACACCGAATTCCTCATCTTCAATATCTTCATGAGGAATATCAATTTATTTGCAATTTCTTCGCGATCAAAGTCTTCAAGGAATTACCAAAGTCTTCACCCCGAAGACATTCATTTTTAAGGGTCAATATTCATCGAATAACTCAAACTCCTCAGTGACTTATAGAGCCCGTGTACACTCACAAACATATCAGTCTCTTAACCTATAAGTCTTCAAACCACCAAAATCACTAAGGGACACTAGATGCACTTACACGAGGAGCTCCAGAATGGCCCGGAGGTAAAGATTTATATATGGGAAGTCATATTTTGGCTACCGAAAAAGTTTCGGGTTTTATCGGTATTGTACGGGAAGCATCTAGGAGGTTCCAGAAGGGTCCCTCCAACCTCTAGGACGTGCATGGTCTGTAAGGGGGCGTCCAAGCCTTGTTGGGCCAGCCCCAAGGGCTCATGCAGCTAGGGGGTAGGAAACCCTAAAGGGGAAGGCACCTAGGAGGTGCCTTGGGGAAGGAGGACTCATCCCTCTTTGTCGGCGCCCCTCCCTTGGACGAAGGGTTAGGGCTACGCGCCTACCGCCCCTTGCCTCCTATAATTAGTGGAGGGGAGGGGAGGGCTGAATACAACAACTTCTCTCCCTTGAGGCGGCCCTCTCCCTCCCGTCTCTTCCGTTCTTCCTCGTTCGCAGTTCCGGAGGCGCTTGGCGAAGCCCTGATGACCCACAAGTATAGGGGATCAATCGTAGTCCTTTCGATAAGTAAGCGTGTCGAACCCAACGAGGAGCAGAAGGATCTGACAAGTGGTTTTCAGCAAGGTAAAATCTGCACGCACTGAAATTGTCGGTAACAAGTGATTGTGTGGTGAGATGATTTGTAGCAAGCAACAAGTAACAAAAGTAGCAACGATGCAGCAAAGTGTCCCAATCCCTTTTGTAGCAAGGGACAAGCCTGGACAAAGTCTTATAGGAGGAAAAACGCTCCCGAGGACACACGGGAATTTCTGTCATGCTAGTTTTCATCATGTTCATATGATTCGCGTTCGTTACTTTGATAGTTTGATATTTGGGTGGACCGGCGCTTGGGTACTGCCCTTACTTGGACAAGAATCCCACTTATGATTAACCCCTCTTGCAAGCATCCGCAACTACGAAAGAAGAATTAGGACGAAGTCTAACCATATCATTAAACTAGTGGATCCAAATCAGCCCCTTACGAAGCAACGCATAAACTAGGGTTTAAGCTTCTGTCACTCTAGCAACCCATCATCTACTTGCTAATTCCCAATGCCTTCCTCTAGGCCCAAATAATGGTGCAGTGTTATGTAGTCGACGTTCACATAACACCATAGAGGAAAAACAACATACAACATATCAAATTACCGAACGAATACCAAATTCACATGACTACTATTAGCATGACTTATCCCATGTCCTCTGGAACAAAAGTAACTGCTCACAAAGCATAATCATATTCATGACCAGAGAGGTAATGAGTAGCATCAAGGATCTGAACATAAACTCTTCCACCAAGTAATCCAACTAGCATCAACTACAAAGAGTAATCAACACTACCAGCAACCTTACAAGTACCAATCGGAGTCGCGAGACGGAGATTGGTTACAAGAGATGAACTAGGGTTTGGAGATGACATGGTGCTTATGAAGATGTTGATGGTGACGAGTCCCCTCCAATGAGAGGAGTGTTGGTGATGACGATGGCAACGATTTCCCCCTCCGGGAGGGAAGTTTCCCCGGCAGGATCGTCCTGCCGGAGCTCTAGATTGGTTCTGCTCAAGTTCCGCCTCGTGGCGGCGGCGAGACCACGAAAAAGCTCCTCCCTGATTTTTTTCCTGGACGAAACCCTTCATATAGCAGAAGAGGGGGGCAAGTGGGCCAGCAGGTTGCCCACAAGCCCTCATGGCACGGCCTGGGGGGTGGCCGCGCCGTGCAGGCTTGTGGCCAACCCCTGGCGCCCCTCTGGCACTTCTTCGGCCCAGTATTTTTTATAAATCCGAAAAAAATCCTCGTTGATTTTTACGGCGTTTGGAGTTGCGCAGAATAGGTATCTCAACTTTGCTCCACTTTCAGGCCAGAGTTCCAGCTGCCGGCATTCTCCCTCTTCATGTAAACCTTGCAAAATAAGAGAGAAAAGGCATAATAATTGTACCGTGAAGTGAAATAACAGCCCAAGAAGCGATAAATATCAACTTGAAAACATGATGCAAAATGGACGTATCAACTCCCCCAAGCTTAGACCTCGCTTGTCCTCAAGCGAAAGCCTAGCTCAATAAATATGTCGACATGTTTAGGGAGAGAGGTGTCGACAAAACAAGATACGAACATGCATGCATCATGATCATGATCAGAACAGCAATACTAGCATATAATCTCTCATGCTAAAGTGATAATTCCTTCACAAAGTAAAGCATGGATCAAGAACCTTATCGAGAAGTAACAACCGATAGCCTTTAGTCATTGAAGCAATTGCAATTTATCACAACATCAGAAAGAGTCAAATAAGAGCTTGTAAAGCAAATCGACATACTCAATCATTCTTTCGTTCTCCACAATTGCTACAACTCACGTGGTACTCATGAGATCAAAGTTTCAGCTGGACACAGAGGAAGATAGGGGCTTATAGTTTTGCCTCCCAACTGCTTACCTCAAGGGTAATGTCAACAATAATAATTCATGAATACTTACCTGCAAGTTGACATATGAATATAGATCTTTCCCAAGCATATGACGTTAGCCAAGATAAAGGCGGAGTAGGGAATTGGCGAAGATCACCATGACTCTTTCAAGGGCAAAAAGTAAAGGTACAAGATAGGCCCTTCACAGAGGGAAGCAGAGGTTGTCATGCGCTTTTGAGGTTGGGATGCGTGTCCTCTTAGTGCGGAGGAACATCACTTTATATTGCCCCCTGTGATAAAGAACTTTATTATGCAGTCTGTCGCTTTTATGTCTTCCTCATCACAGGTTCGTACAAAGCTTATTTTCCACACACTAATAGATCATACATATTAGAGAGCAATTTTTATTGCTTGCACCGACGACAACTTACTTGAGGGATCTTATTCAATCCATAGGTAGGTATGGTGGACTCTCATGGCAAAACTGGGTTGAAGGTTTATGGATGCACAAGTAGTATCTCTACTTGGTGCGGGAGTTTCGGCTAATGTGAGGTGGAAGCAATCGTCACATGCTAAGGGATCTCTAATCATATAACATTGTTCGGAACCAAGCAAACACAATTCATTATGTTGTCTTCCTTGTCCAACATCTACTTCTAGGCATGCAATAGTTTAGTGAGTGTTCACAATCATAGATGGTGTCAGAGATGATATATTTATATGTGAACCTCTCCTTCTTTATCACTTCCTATTAATTGCAACCATGACCAAGGTCTACCTTGCCTACCCTCAACAAGTTTTAATCCTCATTCTTTTTATATGTGAAGCCAACACTTCCCATAAGATCATTACATGATCTTTCATGCTTTTGTTCTATTCTCACTCTTTTCATCATGGCATGAGGCAAAGCCCTTCAACTAAGACACTCTTTATTATATGGCTCACGAGCTCGAATACATCGGGGGTGACACAAAGCAAAACTCAAGACTAAAACACTAAGACTTTTAATCTACTAGAGAAAGAGAAAACTGAAAAGGGGAACTAAAACAAAGGTAAAGGCAAAAGATGTGATGGTGATATGATACTGGGGCAACTCCCCCAAGCTTGGCACAAGCCAAGGGGATTGCCCATACCAATGCTCGGTTGTCTTCCTTTGGTGGTGATGGTGGAGGAGTTGTTGAAGAGGTCTTGAGCTTGTTTAATTTCCACTTGAGCATAAAATTCTGCTCCCTCAGATCATCATTTTTCTATTCAAGCTTCAACACCCTTTGGCATAATTCCTGCTTACTCTCCTGCAAGAAACGAGAAGGGATAAACAAGGTCTTAGGCTTCTTCCTTGAGTCAGGGAGGCTCGACTTCTTGAACTCCACATGCATGCGTCCAGGTTGAGGTAGAGGAGCCTCCTCTTCATCGGAACTCGTTTGTTCCTTCCCCATGGAATCATAATCTCCTTCCTCATCACAGGTCCAGCCATAAGGATCAAAGTCCCCATAGACCTTGGGGTTAGCAAGGTAATCAGCCACATAGCTCTCCCCCTCTGAATCCTGAGAAGACATATTGACCTAGGTCTATGGCAGAAAACAGGCTCGAAACGAAAAACAGAGGAAATCTGCGTGATGCAGAGGTCAGACCAAACGGGAGTATATGTAATGATTTTTTTCAGACCAGAAGGAGTACCCTGCACGAAAACGGAGTCCGGGAGGCGCACGAGGTGGCCACAAGCCCTCACGGCGCGACCAGGGGGTGGGCCTGCGTCGTACAGGCTTGTCGCCTCCTCGCGCACTTTCCGGACTACTTCCAACTTTTGTATTTTTTTCAAATATTGCAAAACGGAGAAAATTTCCTACTGGAAAAGTTTTGGACTCTGTTTTCTTACCGAATCACATACCTCTTCGTTTTCGGAGTCTGAAACAGGCTGATAAATATCCCTTAGGTATTCTTGCGGAGTTATGGTATTGATGATATTGCTTTCAACATTTATGGGAGTACGTGAGATATAATGCTTGATTCTCTGCCCATTTACAACTCTCGGACAATTACCTTCTGTGTTGTTGATCTTGATAGCACCGGAACGATATACTTCCTCAACAACATAGGGACCTTCCCATTTAGAGAGAAGTTTGCCTGCAAAGAATCTTAAACGAGAGTTATATAGCAAGACATAATCACCTACATTGAACTCACGCTTTTGTATCCTCTTTTCATGCCACCTCTTAACCTTCTCTTTGAACAACTTGGCATTCTCATATGCCTGAGTTCTCCACTCATCAAGCGAGCTAATATCAAATAACCTCTTCTCACCGGCAAGTTTGAAATCAAAGTTGAGCTCTTTGATTTCCCAATAATCTTTATGCTCTAGCTCAAGAGGTAGATGACATGCTTTACCATACACCATTTTGTACGGAGACATGCCCATGGGATTCTTATAGGCAGTTCTATAAGCCCACAGTGCATCATCGAGCTTCTTAGACCAATTCTTTCTAGACCTGTTGACAGTCTTTTGCAGAATTAGTTTAATCTCTCTATTGCTTGGATGTACTTGATCATTGGACTGAGGATGGTAGGGAGACGCAATTCTATGGTTGACATCGTACTTAGCAAGCGTTTAACGGAAGGCACCATGAATGAAGTGTGAACCATCATCGGTCATTAGATATCTAGGGACTCCAAATCTAGGGAAGATAACTTCTTTCAGCATCCTGATAGAGGTGTTGTGATCAGCACTACTAGTGGGGATAGCTTCTACCCACTTAGTGACGTAATCAACAACAACTAGGGTATGAGTATACCCGTTGGATTTTGGAAAAGGTCCCATATAATCAAAGCCCCAAACATCAAATGGTTCAATGACAAGTGAATAGTTCATAGGAATTTCTTGGCGTTTGCTAATATTACCTATTCTCTGCCATTCGTCACAAGACAAAACAAACTTACGGGCATCCTTGAAGAGAGTGGGCCAATAGAAACCTGATTGCAATACCTTGTGTGCTGTTCTATCTCCCGCATGGTGTCCTCCATAGACCTCGGAGTAACACTTCTGTAGGATCTATCCCTGTTCATGTTCAGGTACACAACGTCTAATAACACCATCTACTCCTTCCTTATAAAGGTGAGGATCATCCCAAAGTAATGTCTCAAGTCAAAGAAGAATTTCTTCTGTTGCTGGTACGTGAAACTAGGTGGTATGTATTTGGCAACGATATAGTTTGAATAATCAGCATACCACGGTGCACTACATGAAGCATTGATGACATTCACTTGCTCATCGGGAAAGCTATCATCAATAGGTTGTGGGTCATCAAGAACGTTCTCCAACCTAGACAAGTTATCTGCTACAGGGTTATCAGCACCCTTCCTGTTGACAACGTGCAAATCAAATTCTTGTAGCAAGAGAACCCATCTGATAAGTCTAGGTTTAGCGTCTTTCTTCTCCATGAGGTACTTAATAGCAGCATGATCAGTGTGAATAGTGACTTTGGAGTCAACTATGTAAGACCTAAACTTTTCACATGCAAACACGACTGCTAAGAGTTCCTTCTCCGTAGTAGCATAGTTTCTCTGGGCACCGTCTAGAGTTTTACTAGCGTAGTGAATAACATTCACCTTCTTATCGACTCTTTGCCCTAAAACAGCACCAACAACATAATAACTAGCGTCACACATGATCTCAAAAGGTAAGTTCCAATCAGGTGGTTGAATAATAGGTGCAGTTATCAAAGCCCTCTGAAGTATTTTGAAGGCTTCCTCACAATTATCGTCAAAAACAAAAGGAATATGCTTTTGCAAGAGATTGGTAAGAGGCCTAGAAATCTTAGAGAAGTCTTTAATGAACCTTCCATAGAAACCAGCATGACCAAGGAAACTTCTTATACCTTTGATATCTGTGGGGTATGGCATTTTCTCGATTGCATCAACCTTAGCCTTATCGACTTCACTACCTCTTTCAGAAAATTTATGTCCTAAGATGATGCCTTCATTGACCATAAAGTGGCACTTCTCCCAATTCAAGACAAGATTGGTGTCTTCACATCTCTCTAAGACTCGATCAAGGTTGCTGAGGCAATCATCAAAGGAAGACCCGTAAACGGAAAAGTCATCCATGAAAACCTCGACAATCTTTTCACAAAAGTCAGAGAATATAGCCATCATACATCTTTGACAGGTGGCAGGTGCATTACATAAGCCAAAAGGCATACGTCTATAAGAAAAGGTACCGAAAGGGCAGGTGAAAGTGGTTTTCTCCTGATCAGATTGTGCAACTGGTATTTGGGAGAAACCAGAATAACCGTCTAGAAAGCAGAAGTGTGTGTGTTTAGACAGCCTTTCTAGCATTTGGTCGATAAAAGGCAAAGGGTAATGATCTTTCCTAGTGGCTTTATTCAATTTCCTAAAATCGATCACCATCCTATAGCCAATAATAATCCTCTGTGGGATCAATTCATCCTTATCATTAGGGACAACGGTAATGCCTCCCTTCTTAGGGACGCAGTGCACCGGACTCACCCAATCGCTATGAGCAACAGGATAGATAATACCCGCTTCCAGGAGCTTTAGTATTTCTTTTCTTACTACTTCTTTCATCTTAGGATTCAATTGTTGGGGAACGTCGCATGGGAAACAAAAAATTTCCTACGCGCACGAAGACCTATCATGGTGATGTCCATCTACGAGAGGGGATTTCCGATCTATGTACCCTTGTAGATCGCACAGCAGAAGCGTTAGCGAACGCGGTTGATGTAGTGGAACGTCCTCACGTCCCTCGATCCGCCCCGCGAACCGTCCCACGAACCGTCCCGCGATCCGTCCCACGATCCGCTCCGATCTAGTGCCGAACGGACGGCACCTCCGCGTTCAGCACACGTACAGCTCGACGATGATCTCGGCCTTCTTGATCCAGCAAGAGAGACGGAGAGGTAGATGAGTTATCCGGCAGCGTGACGGCGCTCCGGAGGTTGGTGGTGATCTAATCTCAGCAGGGCTCCGCCCGAGCTCCGCAGAAACGCGATCTAGAGGTAAAACCGTGGAGGTATGTGGTCGGGCTGCCGTGGCAAAAGTTGTCTCAAATCAGCCCTAAAACACCACTATATATAGGAGGGAGGGAGGGGAGGAGGCAGCCTCAAAACCTAAAGGTTTGGCCGAAATTGGAGGTGGAGGAGTCCTACTCCAATCCTACTTGGAGTAGGATTCCACCTTCCCACTTGGAAACTCTTTCCACCTTGTGTTTTTTCCTTCTCAAACCTTATGGGCCTTAGTGGGAACTTATTCCAACCCACTAGGGTCTGGTTTATCTCTTCCCATAGCCCATGAGACCCCTTGGGGCGTGACACCCCTCCTGATGGTCCCCGGCACCCCTCCCGCCACTCCCAGTACACTACCGATGAGCTCGAAACTTTTCCGGTAATGCACGAAAACCTTCCGGTAACCAAATGAGGTCATCCTATATATCAATCTTTGTTTCCGGACCATTCCGGAAACCCTCGTGACGTATGTGATCTCACCTGGGACTCTGAACAACATTCGGTAACCAACCATATAACTCAAATACGCATAAAACAACGTCGAACCTTAAGTGTGCAGACCCTGCGGGTTCGAGAACTATGTAGACATGACCCGAGTGACTCCTCGGTAAATATCCAATAGCGGGACCTGGATGCCCATATTGGATCCCACATATTCTACGAAGATCTTATCGTTTGAACCTCAGTGCCAGGGATTCATATAATCCCGTATGTCATTCCCTTTGTCCTTCGGTATGTTACTTGCCCGAGATTCGATCGTCAGTATCCATATACCTATTTCAATCTCGTTTACCGGCAAGTCTCTTTACTCGTTCCGTAATACAAGATCCCGCAACTTACACTAAGTCACATTGCTTGCAAGGCTTGTGTGTGATGTTGTATTACCGAGTGGGCCCCAAGATACCTCTCCGTCACACGGAGTGACAAATCCCAGTCTCGATCCATACTAACTCAACGAACACCTTCGGAGATACCTGTAGAGCATCTTTATAGTCACCCAGTTACGTTGCGACGTTTGATACACACAAAGCATTCCTCCGGTGTCAGTGAGTTATATGATCTCATGGTCATAGGAACAAATACTTGACACGCAGAAAACAGTAGCAACAAAATGACACGATCAACATGCTACGTCTATTAGTTTGGGTCTAGTCCATCACATGATTCTCCTAATGATGTGATCCCGTTATCAAGTGATAACACTTGCCTATGGTCAGGAAACCTTGACCATCTTTGGTCAACGAGCTAGTCAACTAAAGGCTTACTAGGGACAGTGTTTTGACTATGTATCCACACATGCACTGTGTTTCCAATCAATGCAATTATAGCATGGATAATAAACGATTATCATGAACTAAGAAATATAATAATAACTAATTTATTATTGCCTCTAGGGCATATTTCCAAGAGTCTCCCACTTGCACTAGAGTCAATAATCTAGTTCACATCACCATGTGATTCCAACGAATCCAACCCCATATAGTTATGGGGTCTGATCACGTCTTGCTCGTGAGAGATGTTTTAGTCAACGGTTCTGAAACTTTCAGATCCGTGTGTTCTTCACAAATCTTTATGTCATCTTATAGATGTTGCTACTATGTGCTATTTGGAAATACTCCAAATATCTACTCTACTATACGAATCCGTTTCACTACTCATAGTTATTCGGATTAGTGTCAAAGCTTGCATCGACGTAACCCTTTACGACGAACTCTTTAACCA
Organism: Hordeum vulgare subsp. vulgare; assembly: GCF_904849725.1. Taxonomy (NCBI): domain Eukaryota; kingdom Viridiplantae; phylum Streptophyta; class Magnoliopsida; order Poales; family Poaceae; genus Hordeum; species Hordeum vulgare. Next base: position 101,882,007 of record NC_058521.1, on the reverse strand, counting down.
CCTCCATAATCGAGAAAAATTCCTTAGTCCATCAGTTACTAAGGATAAATTTTGACCGCTGCTAGTGATTCAATCATGGATCACTCTCTGTAGCTCTCAACAGACTTTGAGTCAAGGCACACATCAGGTGCGGTACCCAGCATGGCATACTTCAGATTCTACGGCCAAGGCATAGAAGACGACCTTTGTCTATTCTCTTTATTCTGCGGGGGTCGGGTTTTGAGTCTTACTGAAATTCACACCTCACAACGCAACCAAGAACTCCTTCTTTGCTGATCTATTTTGAACTCCTTCAAAAACTTGTCAAGGCATGCATCTTGTTGAAACTTCTATTAAGCGCTTTCGATCTATCTCCATAGATCTTTGATGCTCAACGTTGAAGTAGCGCAATCCAGGTACTCCTTTGAAAACTCCTTTCAAACAATCTTGTATGCTTTATAGAAATTCTACATTACTTCTGATCCACAATATTTCAACCACATATACTTATCAGAAATTCTATAGTGCTCCCACTCACTTCTTTGGAAATACAAGTTTCTCATAAACCTTGTACAAACCCAAAATCTTTGGTCATCTCATCAAAGTGTATATTCCAACTCCGAGATGCTTGCACCAGTCCATTGAAGGATCGCTGGAGCTTGCATACTTGCTAGTATCTTTAGGATCGACAAAACCTCCTGGTTGTATCACATACAATGTTTGCTCAAGGAAACCGTCGAGGAAACAATGTTTTGACATCCTATGTGCAATATTTCATAAATAATGCAGCAACTACTAACATAATTCTAACAGACTTTCAGCATCACTACGAGTGAGAAAGTCTCATCATAGTCAACTGTTTGATCTTGTCGGAAACATCTTTGCGACAAGTCGAGCTTTTCTTAATAGTGACTTAACACCATCATCGTCTGTCTTCCTTTTAAAGATCCATCTTTACTCAATAGTCCTATGACCATCAAGTAGTTCTTCCAAAGTCTACACTTTGTTTTCATACATGGATTCTCTCTCGGATTTCATGGCCTCCAGCCATTTGTCGGAATTCGGGCCCACCATTGCTTTCTCCATAACTCGTAGGTTCACTGTTGCTCAACAACATGACCTCCAAGACAGGGTTACCGTACCACTCTGCAGTAGTACGCGACCTTGTCAACCTACGAGGTTTGTAGTAACTTGATCCGATGCTCGATGATCACCATCATCAGCTTTCACTTCAATTGGTGTAGGCGCCACAGGAACAACTTCCCGCGCCTTGCTACACACTGGTTGAAGTGATGGTTCAATAACCTCATCAAGTTCTACCACCCTCCCACTCAATTCTTTCGAGAGAAACCTTTCCTCGAGAAAGGATCCGTTTCTAGAAATCAAACACTTTGCTTTCGGATCTGAGATAGGAGATGTACCCAACTATTTTGGATATCCTATGAAGATGCATTTATCCGCTTTGGGTTCGAGCTTATCAGACTGAAACTTTTTCACATAAGTGTCGAAGCCCCAAACTTTCAAGAAACGATAGTTTAGATTTCTCTAAACCTCAGTCTATACTGTGTCATCTCAACGGAAACACGCGGTGCCCTATTTAAAGTGAATGCGGTTGTCTCTAATGCATAACCCATAAACGATAGTGGTAATTCGATAAGAGACATCATAGCATGCACCATACCAAATAGTGCGTGGCTATGACGTTCAGACACATCATCACACTATGATATTCCAGGTGGCATGAACTGCGAAACAATTTCCACATTGTCTTAACTGTGTACCAAAACTCGTAACTCAGATATTCATTTCTATGATCATATCATAGACAGTTTATCCTCTTGTTACGACGAACTTCACTCCGAAACATAATTGAACTTTTCAATATTTCAGACTTGTGATTCATTAAGTAAATACTCTTGTATCTAATCAAATCGTCATTGAAGTAAGAACATAATGATATCCACTGCGTGCCTCAGCACCCATTGGACTGCATACATCAAAATGTATCACTTCCAACAAGTTACTATCTTGTTTCATCTCAATGAAAACAAGGCCTTGCTCATGTGGTATGATTTGCATGTCACTAGTGATTCAAAATAAAGTGAGTATAAAGATCCATCAGCATGGAACCTCTTCATGCAATTTATACAAACATGACTCAAGCGGCAGTGCCACAAGTAAGTGGTACTATCATCATTACCTCGTATCTTTTGGCACCAATATCATGAACATGTGTAACACTACTATCGAGATTCAATAAACCATTGAAGGTGATTATTCAAGCAAATAGAGTAACCATTATTCTCTTTAAATGAATAATTGTATTGCAATAAACACGATCCAATCATGTCCATGCTTAACGCAAGCACCAAATAACAATTATTTCGGTTTAACACCAATCCCAATGGTAGAGGGAGCGTGCGACGTTTGATCATATCAACCTTGGAAACACTTCCAACACGTATCGTCACCTCGCCTTTAGCTAGTCTCCGTTTATGCCGTAACTTTCTTTTCGTGTTACTTATCACTTAGCAACCGAACCGGTATCCAATATCCTCGTGCTACTAGGAGTACTAGTAAAGTACACATCAACATCATGTATATCAAATATACTTCTTTCGACTTTTGCCAGCCTTCTTATCTGCCAAGTATCTAGAGTTGCTCTGCCTCAGTGACCGTTCCCCTCATAACAGAAGCACTTAGTCCCGGGCTTGGGTTTAATCTAGGGTCTCTTCATTAGTGCAGCAACTGCTTTGCCGTTTCACGAAGTATCCCTTCTAGCCCTTGCCTTTCTCGAAACTTAGTGGTTTTACTAACCATCAACTATTGATGCTCCTTCTTGATTTCTACTCTCGCAGTGTCAAACATCGCGAACCGCTCAAGGATCATTGTATCTATCCTTGATATGTTATAGTTCATCATGAAGCTCTCACAGCTTGGTGGCGGTGACTTTGGAGAACCATCACTATCTTATCTGGAAGATCAACTCCCACTTGATTCAAGCGATTGTCGTACTCAGTAATCTGAGCACACGCTCAACGATTGAGATTTTCTCCTTTACTTCGTGGACAAAGAATCTTGTCGGAGGTCTCATACCTCTTAACAAGGGCACAAGCATGAAATCACCATTTCATCTCTTTAGAACATCTCTTATGTTCCGTGACGTTTCAAAACGTCTTCGGCGCCTTGCTTCTAAGCCATTAAGTATTTTGTACTGAACTATCGTGTAGTCATCAGAAACGTGTATGTCGGATGTTCACAACATCTACAGACGACGCTCGAGGTGCAGCACACCGAGTGGTGCATTAAGGACATAAGCCTTCTACGCAGCAACGAGGACAATCCTCGGTTTTACAAACTCAGTCTGCAAAGTTTGCTACTATCAACTTTCAACTAAATTTTCTCTAGGAACATATAAAAACAGTAGAGCTATAGCGCAAGCTACATCGTAATTCGCAAAGACCATTAGACTATGTTCACGACAATTAGTTCAATTAATCATATTACTTAAGAACTCCCACTCAAAAAGTACATCTCTCTAGTCATTTGAGTGGTACATGATCCAAATCCACTATCTCAAGTCCAATCATCACGCGAGTCGAGAATAGTTTCAGTGGTAAGCATCTCTATGCTAATCATATCAACTATACGATTCATGCTCAACCTTTCGGTCTCATGTGTTCCGAGGCCATGTCTGCACATGCTAGGCTCGTCAAGCTTAACCCGAGTGTTCCGCGTGTGCAATTGTTTTGCACCCGTTGTATGTGAACGTTGAGTCTATCACACCCGATCATCACGTGGTGTCTCAAAACGACGAACTGTAGCAACGGTGCACAGTCGGGGAGAACACAATTTCGTCTTGAAATTTTAGTGAGAGATCACCTCATAATTCTACCGTCGTTCTAAGCAAAATAAGGTGCATAAAAGGATTAACATCACATGCAATTCATAAGTGACATGATATGGCCATCATCATGTGCTCCTTGATCTCCATCACCAAAGCACCGGCACAATCTTCTTGTCACCGGCGTCACACCATGATCTCCATCATCATGATCTCCATCAACGTGTCGCCATCGGGGTTGTCGTGCTACTCATGCTATTACTACTAAAGCTACGTCCTAGCAATATAGTAAACGCATCTGCAAGCACAAACGTTAGTTTAAAGACAACCCTATGGCTCCTGCCGGTTGCCGTACCATCGACGTGCAAGTCGATACTAACTATTACAACATGATCATCTCATACATCCAATATATCACATCACATCGTTGGCCATATCACATCACAAGCATACCCTGCAAAAACAAGTTAGACGTCCTCTAATTGTTGTTGCATGTTTTACGTGGTGACCATGGGTATCTAGTAGGATCGCATCTTACTTACGCAAACACCACAACGGAGATATATGAATTGCTATTTAACATCATCTAAGGACCTCCTCGGTCAAATCCGATTCAACTAAAGTTGGAGAAACTGACACTCGTCGGTCATCTTTGAGCAACGGAGTTACTCGTAGCGATGAAACCAGTCTCTTGTAAGCGTACGAGTAATGTCGGTCTGAGCCGCTTCGATCCAACAATACCGCGGAATCAAGAAAAGACTAAGGAGGGCAGCAAAACGCACATCACCGCCCACAAAAAACTGTTGTGTTCTACTCAAGAAGACATCTACGCATGAACCTAGCTCATGATGCCACTGTTGGGGAACGTCGCATGGGAAACAAAAAAATTCCTACGCGCACGAAGACCTATCATGGTGATGTCCATCTACGAGAGGGGATTTCCGATCTACGTACCCTTGTAGATCGCATAGTAGAAGCGTTAGTGAACGCGGTTGATGTAGTGGAATGTCCTCACGTCCCTCGATCCGCCCCGTGAACCGTCCCACAAACCGTCCCGCGATCCGTCCCACAATCCGCTCCGATCTAGTGCCGAACGGACGGCACCTCCGCGTTCAACACACGTACAGCTCGACGATGATCTCGGCCTTCTTGATCCAGCAAGAGAGATGGAGAGGTAGATGAGTTCTCCGGCAGCGTGACGGCGCTCCGGAGGTTGGTGGTGATATAATCTCAGCAGGGCTCCGCCCGAGCTCCGCAGAAACGCGGCCTAGAGGTAAAACCGTGGAGGTATGTGGTCGGGCTGCCGTGGCAAAAGTTGTCTCAAATCAGCCCTAAAACCCCACTATATATAGGAGGGAGGGAGGGGAGGAGGCAGCCTCAAAACCTAAAGGTTTGGCCGAAATTGGAGGTGGAGGAGTCCTACTCCAATCCTACTTGGAGTAGGATTCCACCTTCCCACTTGGAAACTCTTTCCACCTTGTGTTTTTTCCTTCTCAAACCTTATGGGCCTTAGTGGGAACTTATTCCAGCCCACTAGGGGCTGGTTTATCTCTTACCATAGCCCATGAGACCCCTTGGGGCGTGACACCCCTCCTGATGGTCCCCGGCACCCCTCCCGCCACTCCCAGTACACTACCGATGAGCCCGAAACTTTTCCGGTAATGCACGAAAACCTTCCAGTAACCAAATGAGGTCATCCTATATATCAATCTTTGTTTCCGGACCATTCCAGAAACCCTCGTGACGTCGGTGATCTCATCTGGGACTCCGAACAACATTCGGTAACCAACCATATAACTCAAATACGCATAAAACAACGTCGAACCTTAAGTGTGCAGACCCTGCGGGTTCGAGAACTATGTAGACATGACCCGAGTGACTCCTCGGTCAATATCCAATAGCGGGACCTGGATGACCATATTGGATCCCACATATTCTACGAATATCTTATCGTTTGAACCTCAGTGCTAGGGATTCATATAATCCCGTATGTCATTCCCTTTGTCCTTTGGTATGTTACTTGCCCGAGATTCGATCGTCAGTATCCGTATACCTATTTCAGTCTCGTTTACCGGCAAGTCTCTTTACTCGTTCCGTAATACAAGATCCCGCAACTTACACTAAGTCACATTGCTTGCAAGGCTTGTGTGTGATGTTGTATTACCGAGTGGGCCCCGAGATACCTTTCCGTCACACGGAGTGACAAATCCCAGTCTCGATCCATACTAACTCAACGAACACCTTCGGAGATACCTGTAGAGCATCTTTATAGTCACCCAGTTACGTTGCGACGTTTGATACACACAAAGCATTCCTCCGATGTCAGTGAGTTATATGATCTCATGGTCATAGGAACAAATACTTGACACGCAGAAAACAGTAGCAACAAAATGACACGATCAACATGCTACGTCTATTAGTTTGGGTCTAGTCCATCACATGATTCTCCTAATGATGTGATCCCATTATCAAGTGACAACACTTGCCTATGGTCAGGAAACCTTGACCATCTTTGATCAACGAGTTAGTCAACTAAAGGCTTACTAGGGACAGTGTTTTGTCTATGTATCCACACATGCACTGTGTTTCCAATCAATACAATTATAGCATGGATAATAAACGATTATCATGAACTAAGAAATATAATAATAACTAATTTATTATTGCCTCTAGGGCATATTTCCAACATCAATATCCTTTGATGATCAACAACTGGTTTGAAATCAGGATCGATTTTAATCTTGTGCTCGCATAGAGTGGGACTAATGCCCTTAAGATCATCAAGAGTATATCCAATAGCAGCACGGTGCTTCCTCAGAGTTTTTAGTAACTTCTTTTCTTCATGCTCTGAGAGGCTAGCACTAATAATAACAGGGTATATCTCCTTTTCATCTAGAGAAGCATACTTAAGAGTATCAGGCAACTGTTTAAGCTCGAACACAGGATCACCCTTTGGTGGGGGTGGATCCCCAAGCAGTTCAACATGCATATTATTCTTAAGGATAGGATATTGTTCTAAGACAACTCTATCTATCTCATCCCTTTCATCCATATGCATATCATTTTCATGCTCAAGCAAGTATTGCTCTAAGGGATCAGTAGGAGGCACGCCAATAGAAGCTAAGGCAATAGTTTCATCCTTACTAGGCAACTCCTTTTCATGAGGTTGTCTACCAAATTTGGATAAATTGAACTCATGTGACACACCTTCAAAGCCAACAGTGACAGTTTGCTTCTCACAGTCAATATGAGCATTGACGGTATTGAGAAAAGGTCTGCCAAATATGATGGGCCAAAAGCTATCTTGTGCGGTAGCAAGAACGAGGAAATCAGCAGGATACTACGTTTTACCACACAAGACTTCAGCATCCCTAACAATTCCCACAGGGCAGATAGTATCTCTATTGGCAAGCTGAATAGTGACATCAATAGGCTCTATCTCAACAGGTGCAATCTCGTCTTTGATTGCATCGCATAGGGATTGAGGTATTGCACTAACACTAGCACCCACGTCACATAAACTATGATAACAATGATCTCCTATCTTAACAGAAACCACAGGCATGCCAACAACAGGCCTATGTTTGTCTCTAACGTGAGGTTTAGCAATTTTAGCAGCATCTTCACAGAAGTGAATATTATGTCCCTCAACATCGTCGGACATAAGATCTTTGATAATAGCAATGCTAGGTTCAACTCTATTTTTCTCAGGGGGTGTAGGTGTTCTAATATAGCCTCTACGTATCACAGTTGAAGCTTTAGAATGATCCTTTATCCTAACAGGGAAAGGTGGTTTCTCAATGTAAGCACTCGGAACCATAGGATCATTATAGGCAATGACTTTCTCTTCAACTGGAGTGGGTTTAACTACATTGACTTCTAAAGGAGGATGATATTTAAACCACTTCTCTTTGGGGAGATCAATATGAGCAGCAAAGGATTCACACAGTGAAGCTACTATCTGAGAGTCAAGTCCATACTTAGCGCTAAAGTCACAAAAAGTATTTGTCTCAACAAAGGATTTTACGCAATCAAACGTGAATTTCATACCCGAATCCTTACCTTCTTCAAGCTCCCAATCTTCAGAGTTGCGTTTAATTCTCTCCAATAAATTCCATTTGAAGTCAATATCTCTCTTCATAAAAGAACCGGTACAAGAAGTGTCAAGCATGGTGAGATCATCATGAAAAAGCCGAGCATAGAAATTCTGAATGATAATTTCTCTCGAGAGCTCATGATTGGGGCATGAATATAACATTGATTTAAGCCTCCCCCAAGCTTGAGCGATGCTTTCTCTGTCACGAGGCCAAGAATTATAAATATAATTCCGATCACGATGTACTAAATGCATAGGATAAACTTTTGATGAAATTCTAATTTCAACCGATTGTAGTCCGATGATCGAGTATCATCACATAGCCTATACCATGTCAACGCCTTATCCTTCAAAGATAAAGGAAAGACCTTCTTCTTGACCTCATCCTCGGGCAAGCCTGCAAGCTTAAATAAACCACAAACTTCATCTACATAGATTAGATGCAAGTTTGGATGTGATGTTCCATCTCTTGTAAAAGGATTAGCCAGCAGTTTCTCAAGCATACCCGAAGGAAATTCAAAGAAAATATTTTCAGTAGGTGCAGCAGGTTGAGGAGCAACTCTTCGTGCTTCCGTTCGAGGTGAAGATACCCCGAACAAGCCCCTCAAAGGATTAGTATCCATAGTGACAAGTCACAATAAATTTCAGCACACTATATGAATGTTTCCTTACCAAGTTCCACTTACCAAAGGTGCTTCACTCCCCGGCAACGTCGCCAGAAAAGTGTCTTGATGACCCACAAGTATAGGGGATCAATAGTAGTCCTTTCGATAAGTAAAAGTGTCGAACCCAACGAGGAGCACAAGGATCTGACAAGTGGTTTTCAGCAAGGTAAAATCTGCACGCATTGAAATTGTCGGTAACAAGTGATTATGTGGTGAGATGATTCGTAGCAAGCAACAAGTAACAAAAGTAGCAACGGTGCAACAAAGTGGCCCAATCCCTTTTGTAGCAAGGGACAAGCCTGGACAAAGTCTTATAGGAGGAAAAACGCTCCCGAGGACACACGAGAATTTCAATCATGCTAGTTTTCATCATGTTCATATGATTCACGTTCGTTACTTTGATAGTTTGATATTTGGGTGGACTGGCGCTTGGGTACCGCCCTTACTTGGACAAGCATCCCACTTATTATTAACCCCTCTCGCAAGCATCCGCAACTACGAAAGAAGAATTAAGACAAAGTCTAACCATGACATTAAACTAGTGGATCCAAATCAGCCCCTTACGAAGCAACACATAAACTAGGGTTTAAGCTTCTGTCACTCTAGCAACCCATCATCTACTTACTACTTCCCAATGCCTTCCTCTAGGCCCAAATAATGGTGAAGTGTTATGTAGTCGATGTTCACATAACACCACTAGAGGAAAAACAACATACAACATATCAAATTACCGAACGAATACCAAGTTCACATGACTACTATTAGCATGACTTATTCCATGTCCTCAGGAACAAAAGTAACTACTCACAAAGCATAATCGTATTCATGACCAGAGAGATAATGAGTAGCATCAAGGATCTCAACATAAACTCTTCCACCAAGTAATCCAACTAGCATCAACTACAAAGAGTAATCAACACTACTAGCAACCTTACAAGTACCAATCAGAGTCGCGAGATGGATATTGGTTACAAGAGATGAACTAGGGTTTGGAGATGAGATGGTGCTGATGAAGATGTTGATGGTGATGAGTCTCCTCCGTTGAGAGGAGTGTTGGTGATGACGATGGCGGCGATTTCCCCCTCCGGGAGGGAAGTTTCCCCGGCAGGATCGTCCTGCCGGAGCTCTAGATTGGTTCTGCTCAAGTTCCGCCTCGTGGCGGCGGCGAAACCACGAAAAAGCTCCTCCCTGATTTTTTCCTGGACGAAACCCTTCATATAGCAGAAGAGGGGGGCAAGTGGGCCAGCAGGTTGCCCACAAGCCCTCATGGCGCGACCTGGGGGGGGGTGGCCGCGCCGTGTAGGCTTGTGGCCAACCCCTGGCGCCCCTCTGGCACTTCTTCGGCCCAGTATTTTTTATAAATCCGGAAAAAAAATCCTCGTTGATTTTTACGGCGTTTGGAGTTGCGCAGAATAGGTATCTCAACTTTGCTCCACTTTCAGGCCAGAATTCCAGCTGCCGGCATTCTCCCTCTTCATGTAAACCTTGCAAAATAAGAGAGAAAAGGCATAAGAATTGTACCGTGAAGTGAAATAACAGCCCAAGAAGCGATAAATATCAACATGAAAACATGATGCAAAATGGACGTATCAAGCCCTGCTAGCACCACTCCACCACCATCTCCACCATGTTGTCGTGCTGGTCGAGATCCCATCTACTTCTTCACCCTCGCTTACTGGATCAAGGAGGCGGAGACGTCATCGAGCCACACGTGTGCTGAACGTGGAGGTGTCGTCCGTTCGGCGCTAGATCGAGGCGGATTGCGATTGGATCTTGAAGACGTACGACTACATCAATCGGGTTATATACGCTTCCGCTTAGCGATCTACAAGGGTATGTAGATGCACTCCCCCTCCTCGTAGATGTTAGTCTCCATAGATTGATCTTGGTGAGCGTAGGAGTTTTTTTGTTTCCCATGCGACATTCCCCAACAGTATCTCGGTGGAGGCCAGGGGAGAGTTGCTCATAGACTTGAGCTCGGTTACGGTCGTTCCTGTCCAACCAGGTGTCGTAGCCATCAAGCCCGGCTGGCGCGCTCCTCTCGAGCCGTAAATGGGTCAAGGGGTGCTCGGTTCGCCTCGATGTGACGTCGAACATCGTGAGGGTCTTGGTCATCGACGAGGTATTTTCCATAACAGCGTGGCACTGGTCTGGTGGTGACGTTTTCCCGCACTGGACTATCCCGACCTCTAGGGGGTCGGTCAAGCTCGGCGGTGGTTAGTTCTTTGTTGAACTCTGGCAGTAGACGCCTGTGTGGTATGATTTAGGCGCGTTACGACGTCGGTCTTCAAGGTCTTGTTCGACCAAGAGCACTTCGACCCATTTGTCGTCCAGCGCATTCGCATTCGCTTGCAGTTGTTGCTACTTGCGTTTCATGCTTCGAGCAATGACGACGAGGCACCGCATGAAGCGCTCTTGCTCCATGGGGTCTTCGGGGACGATAAAGTCCTCGGTGCGAAGGCTCTTGTCTTCCTCAGATCCGACATGTAATTGTCTTCGACCCCTTCAAAGAGGTCGTCGGGATCAGAGTCCTTGGGATTTTCTTCGGGACTGCCATTTCATACTGGGGAGGCTTGAGGTTCCCCTCCATTATTATCGACGTTGCCGTCATTGCCTCGTTGTCGTTGGCGGTGGCATTATTGACATTGGGTTCCCCATTGTTTCCTCTTCGGCGCCTATGCCAATGTGCAGTAGGTGATTTGGGGGGAAGGGGGTACACCATGTACACATCGTAGGTGGATGTCGCGGTCCACTTGCCGGCCATCCAACCCTGCTCGCACACATTTCAAGTCGGGTTCGACTTAGCGGACGAAATTCATGCAAAACGGATGATATTCATCAAAGTTGTGATAGAGAAATAGCATAAATGATCCATACATAGCATGCAAATAAGTATAGTACAACAATTTCTCATTGATGCCCAACAAGTTTTTCAATAACGGATCATGTCGTCCCACACACACAACCCCTTTAGCTTCATCCAACAGTCTGCATACGTTAATGGCGGTCTCCCTTTCATGTGGTACATCACGACAACACGCACGGACTACACAGTGTGAAGAGCAACATAAAGTGAACGAATAATTCAATCAACAAGTTGAGGAAGAAGAAGCAAAACTTAGGATCTCCTCCTCTCCCGCGTGCAATGGCCACCTTGCCTTCAGTTGGGCAACGACGTGACAAAAATTAATGATGATGGTCTGGATGGCGTACCATCGATACGATAACGACCCCATATTACAACCATGGATGATGTGCTTGTTGTAGGAGGCAATGTGCTTTCGTGCGTGAATTGATTCATGCAATTGATGTCAAAAGGTCCTCCCTTTTGCTTTTGCCTATGATATCAGCGGATAGGGCCAACCATACATTGCACAACAACTCATTCCAAATGGTCGAGTACCCATCATCCTTCTTACTCTAAAAAACAACACGGTGTCCGAAATTAAGCTCTATGACATTTGACCGAACACCCGTCGGACGTGATGACCGCCATGAAGGTCATCGACACGGTAACAAAGTGTACGTGAGTATAAACAACTCTAGGGTGGACAATATCATCGTAAAAGACGAGCATGTGCGTCGGTGCTGGTTGCGAATGTCCAGCAATGCGCGTGTGGCGACGAGAGAGGTACAACAATGGTGAAAAAGGTGAAGGGTACATATACAAACAATGAGGAGAAGTGACGGAGTGAAAAAAAATGGGATCGAAAATGGTGATTTAGTGGGCTTGAGGTGCCGGAGTCTAACATGGCTATTGTTCAGACTTTCACAACCGTTGAACGGGTCGATGCATGATCGTGTTGGGCGACACAACACATCCGTATCGCACGGTCCGGACCGGGCGGATGTAGACGGTGTGGGGTCGGTTGGAGATATCCTTACCATGGCATCGAGTTATTTCTGATTTACTTTACCATTTTATTATAAAAAAAAGTATGTACATACAATTTGAATATGAATATTTGAAGAGACAACCTGGAGGTGTCCGTGTTGGGTAGCAAATCAAAGTTCAGGCTGCAACGAGTACGAACCCTAGTAGAACCCCCGGTATGGTTGCGGGTAAAACGGCGGACCCGGGCGCACGGCAACACATCAACCGGCTAGGGTTCTGCGCGGTCCCGACCCAGCCTCGCAGTCGCAGGTAGGGGTGCAGGCTCCCCTTTGCTTCCGCGGCGCCAATCCGCCGCCGTCGTCGTCGCCGTTGCCAGCGGCAGCTCTCCTCGCGCGACGTGTATCCCGGTGCGTATCCGCCCCGCACGCTCGCCGGTCGGTCCGCACCCTTCGCCAAACCACCTCTCAGGTTTCTGCTCTGATCCGATGTGTTTATCCATAAAAAGTCGATCAAATTGTTTCCGTAGTTCCCGGTTCGCATGATTGCGCCTGCCAATTGAGGGATCCGGTGCTCGTGGCTCGCTTCGGGATTATATAATGCGCGATTGTTGCTGGGCGGGAGCAACCCTAGGAGCTGTTTGATGCGTAGTTGTTGAGCTGAACCTACTCGCTTGAATCCGAACGGGCTTAATCTCGCAACTGCATGCTCAGTTTCCCAGTAAATTGATGTTGCTAGGTGCCTGGAGGACTGGGTGTAGCTAAATGTCGTCAGGAATTTATGTTGGTGTCGGTGGGGATTTAGAGGATTTCTGCTGTTGCTTGAAAATTACACAGCTTAGCTTGGAGAACTGCATTACTCGAGGCATTGGGGTGCAATGGTTTTTTTTGTGTTATTGCTGGTCAAACTTGTGAGCTTGATAATACATTTCATTCCCTTGCCCACAACACCAATTATGAGGTTACCCTTTGCTTAGCGAGTTTCGACTTTTTGGTAAAAAGCCGCACTTTGTCTGAGACCATGTATGGGGGCTGACGCCTGCCCAGTGCCGGAAGGTCAAGGAAGTTGGTGAACTGATGACAGGGAAGCCGGCGACCGAAGCCCCGGTGAACGGCGGCCGTAACTATAACGGTCCTAAGGTAGCGAAATTCCTTGTCGGGTAAGTTCCGACCCGCACGAAAGGCGTAACGATCTGGGCACTAGAAAAAAGTCTTCGTTTATTGGGAAAGAATCAATATACTTTTAATGTCGAATCGGGATTCACTAAGACAGAAATAAAGCATTGGGTCGAACTCTTCTTTGGTGTTAAGGTGGTAGCTGTGAATAGCCATCGACTACCTGGAAAAGGTAGAAGAATAGGACCTATTCTGGGCCGTACAATGCATTACAGACGTATGATCATTACCCTTCAACCGGGTTATTCTATTCCACTTCTAGTGATATGTATAGCCATGTGTTTTAGCCAGGAAAACACCTTCATCATAACACAATACCTACCTGTTAACTGAAGCCCCCTCCAATTTCATCTAGGATTCTAGGGTTACCTACTCGAGTGCACATGTTTTTGTTATGTGTATGAAAAGTGTGTGTCTATAAATAAGAAGATACCTCTTCTCTACCATCGTCTGTTTGCAACAAAACAAGTTGTGAATTGTGATTACCCATTATGTGTTGTATTCGTGCCGGAGCACACTTATAGTTTCTCAGGAATTATAGCTCTTGTAGTTGGATTTACTGATCTTCAATTGCAGTGAACTAGTCCTGCAAATGTGGGCTTTATCGTGCAAAAATTGGAATTTTGTGGTGGTTTGAGACTTCTACACTTCACAATGTTATGTTGCTCACTTGTAATTTAGTTTATGTTTTTTTTTCTTCCACAGTGCATTTTAAGATGTGTTGGAGGCTGTCTTTCTCATGTACATATTAGGATTAGTTTCTTGCCGGTCGAATACAGTCGCTTGCTTTAGGCCCAACATGTGACCTCATGAAGATATCACGTCGGTGATGCCTCCACATTCGTTCTGTTAGCTTTGATAAAGCTATGGTCTTAGTAAGATTTGCTAAAGCTATGGTCTTAGTAAGATTTGGCAATGCTGAGTTTTAGAGGATTTCTTCTGTTGCTTCAAAATTACACAGCTTAGCTTGGAGAGCTGCGTTACTCGAGGCCTGATAATACATTTCTTTCCCCTGCCCACAACACCAATTACGAGGTTACCTGTGCTCTTGTAGTGAGTTTTGACTTTCGGTAAAAAACTCGCTAACTTTTGTCTGAGTGATATGTATAACCATGTGTTTTAGCCAGGAAAATACCTTCATAACACAAATACCTACCTGTTAACTGAAGTCCCCTCCAGTTCCATCTAGGATTCTAGGGTTACCTACTCGAGTGCACATGTTCTTGTCATATGAATTTTGTTGCAAACAGACGACGGTAGAGAAAAGGTATCTTCACGACTTCAACAATGTTAAAATTTGAAATTAATGTGTATATGCATTTAGTTACATGCGTAGTTGCACCTTCCTCCTATTTATGCATGCTTACGGTGTTAAGTTTGCAAGCGATGACATAATATATCTCACTTTTCCAGGTTCTTTAGAAGAAAACAGGAAAAATCATCACATGGATATCATGCAGACAAGTGATTCTTCACAATATGGAGTTGTGGAAAACAGCCCCTATAGATTTCCCTATGATAAACGCGTTGAAGATGGCAACCTTGGTGCCTCGTGGTATTTTAGTAGAAAAGAAATAGAGGAGAATTCCCTTTCAAGAAGAGATGGCATTAGTCTGAAGAAGGAGTCTTACCTTCGCAAGTCATACTGCACTTTTCTTCAGGAATTGGGAGTGAGGCTTAAAGTGTAAGAATAAATAGTACCATGCATATTTTATTGTTACTTTTTTTTGAGAATTATTTTATTGTTACTTATTTTCTTGCAAAGTATAACAAGCTATTTTAGCAGTATTATTTGAACCTTACCTGCTCTCTCCAAGTTTCTGTAGACAACTGGATATTTTCTTATAGCTTATTTCTTTTAACCAGCTTTTGTTTCTTTCTCGTTTCACTCATACACATTTTATTTCCAAATCCAAGGAAAGTCTAGTGCACATCTAAAACATAAATGATTGCATTCTGTTGTTGACCGTAGTCGTTCTTCTAGTGTACATGACTACATTTTGTATCCTAGGTTGCACCTCTAACAGA
Source organism: Hordeum vulgare subsp. vulgare (assembly GCF_904849725.1). NCBI lineage: Eukaryota > Viridiplantae > Streptophyta > Magnoliopsida > Poales > Poaceae > Hordeum > Hordeum vulgare. The sequence goes on along the minus strand of NC_058521.1, from coordinate 101,866,388 downwards.
CAAAATATTCGGGTTCTCCTTAGTTGGGAGCCAAGCTCTGCCATGGTTTGTCACTCTCGTTGCTAGTTTGACCAAGTTAGGCAAGTGTTTGATTCAAAGCCACGTCTTATGCATGCCAACCAGTTTTCCAGCTGGGTTCTAAGCGCCATGTAGACAAGCTAAGTTGTGGTCTGTGGTGCCATTTTCCTGTACCAGCTGAGTTAGGCAAAAATGTCTGGCATCTTACAGTCTTAGGCTGCGAATCAAGCCTGCCTTTAGTGGAATTATTGTTAAGATATTAGGGGTGCAAATATTATTCAGAAGATTAGAAACGTTACCTCTGCTGATCGAGGGGACATATGTATAGGTTTGAAAGGAACATGTAGTGTTCTTATTGTGATAGGTTCCCAAGCATGTGTGGGCTGCTCATGTGGCAATTTAATCATTGCCCCATCAAGAATTGACTTGTCCATTTTTTCCTGGCGTTTTAATTGATTGTATTGAATAAGTGTTTAATCATGCAATATCCGTGCTATATTAGACATTTAATAATTATTTGATTGTTGACTTGTCCAGTTTTTCTTCTTCCTAAGCATTTGGTTTAATGCATACGTTGATTTTTAGCCATACTCCATATAACTTTGAAGTTTGTTTGTTAGCTTTATTTTTATTGACAATATCCAGAGATGGGTTTGAACGAATTGTTCAATAAATTGATGGTAAATCTATCAATCATCAAGCCATAGGTCTTTCTGTTTTGCCGAGAGATGTGCCAGCACATGCCTGTGAACCCAATGAAACAAATTGGTACATATGCATGTGACCACATAACTACTGTTCAGTTTTTCCCTTTAAAAGGGGGTTTATATTTTTTTAAGAAGCACACGGATTTGTCAGAACTTCTTAGTGCATTGGCCCTTGACTCCAGTGTTATATTCATTGATTCATTACTTTATATGCCACCGTTCTTGTCGAGCATGCAGCGATGGGTGATCACATGACATCCTTGTTTAATGACAACATGAAAGATCTAGCACTGTTTAGCATTTTTTGTTTAGGCCTTTATGTGTCTTGAGAATACTTGCACCATGAAACTTTATGAATCAGTAAATATCCATGTATAGTACTCCATCAATTATGCTCTGTTTGCATGTTAGTAGTTCTATATAGTGTATTTTTCCTTCTTATGACGGATGGCTTTAAAATGTAGGCCTCCAGTGACAATTGCTACAGCTATAGTATTCTGTCATCGTTTTTTCCTTCGACAATCTCATGCCAAAAATGACAGACTGGTAAGCCCTACTTAAATCTGTATGGGCTTGTACATGTTTGTTGTCAGATATCATGCACATTCTATGCATGGTAGGCAGTGTTATACTTTTCTAACATGTGTTCAATCATGAGTGCTGCCACCCATATGTGAAACACACACATTTTTAGTTTGCTTTCACTTGTAGGCAGTATTGTAGTTTCTAGTTTGCTGGCACTTGTAAATCCTATATTTTATTGGATTCCATGATGATATGGGTAGTCTTGTTCAGTTCTGCAGAACAGACATGCATTTTTGTGTGTGTAGCGTACAACATAGAGCATGTGGCATGCAATTTGTTATTTGTTGGGGTTAGCGCTTAAAATAAAATCAACTGCTCATTGCAAGTTATCAATGTAAGTTCATTATAACCTGCAGACAATAGCCACAGTTTGCATGTTCTTGGCTGGTAAAGTTGAAGAAACACCCATACCCCTGAAGGATGTCATACTAATTTCTTATGAGATCATCCACAAAAAGGATCCTGGCGCTGTTGCTCGAATTAAGAAAAAGGTTAGATGTTCTATTGTTGATACTATCTTGATACTCATTTTCTAGCTGCCAGTGGTATCCTTGTTTCCCCACACTTCTATTATTCATACAGCTGCAAGTTTTCGTTTACAGTCGATGCATTGTATTCCCTGATAACTGTGACAGGAATTGTAGTTGAGACTATCTGTGTTGTTTTGTGCAGGAAGTCTATGAACAACAGAAGAAACTTCTTTTAATTGGGGAGCGTGCTGTGCTTGTAACACTTGATTTTGACTTCAATGTGCACCACCCATACAAGCCCTTGGTTGAAGCAATAAAAAAACTCAAGATTGCTCAAAAGGAACTTGCTCAAGTTGCCTGGAGTTTTGTCAATGATGGGTATGCTAAGACTACTCTTATATTCTTTAAAAATTACTAATCCCCTGTTATGCCTATTTACTACTCCTTAAAAGGGGTGTACAGGCTGTGTACATCTCTTTGCCTGCAATTTAAGCCCCAACATATTGCGGCCGGCGCAATCTTCCTTGCCGCGAAGTTCCTTAAAGTCAAGCTTCCAGCAGATGGCGAGAAGGTCTGGTGGCAAGATTTTGATGTAACCCCATGGCAGTTGGAAGGTTGGTCTCTAAATATGGTCAGTTGTGCATATTTGCACTATTTGCAGTATTCACTTTCGTAAGGATAGTATTTCTCGTCTCTACATCAGATCTTATCATGCTTTAGTTGTCAATGGAACCCCAGAATTGGAAGACCAAAATTTATCATATATTCAAAACTGGTAGTGGAACTAGGTTGCTTAGGTCAAAGACAAGTTATTTTGTGATGAGCACAAGGGATGGTTTTGAGCACTAGTGTTCTGGGCTACACCGTACACTGGGAATGTCATGCACATGAGCATACTCTAAGACATACTAAGGGCTCCCGCAAAAAATAAAAAGACATACTAAGGGCCCATGCTTACGTTGATTGTAATTATTCTTTTCAGAGGTTAGCAACCAAATGATGGAGCTCTATGGGCCACCACCATCTCAAGGGACTGATAATAAAAGCAGCTCTGCAAGTTTAGCCAATCAACATGCCCTGGAGAAAGCTCCTGGAGCTGCTGAGGAGCCTCCTGTGCATAAAAACCATCCAGCATCCAGGCAATCGAGCTCGGCAGACTGCCATGGACATAACCAGCATCACCCTGAAAGGCAAGACTCAAACCAGAGGATAGCACAAACCGAAGCAAGGGATGGCACTGGCACTAGCAATGAAGGCCCCAATACGTCGCCATCAGCGATGGATGCAGTGGAAACGATGGACAAGGATCATGAGAATGCCGCTCACACGAGAAAGGACACCGAAGCCATGGACAGTCAAGAATGCCATTCCCTCGAGCCCGGCAGTCTAAAGAGGAAGGAGCACAGTAGCCATGATCGCAGCAGCGAGAGGGACGTCAAGAGGACGCTGTCATGAGAGGAGGTACTTCCTCCGTCTTAAAATAAGTGTCTCAACTTTGTACTAGTTCTAGTACAAAGCTGTACTACTTATTTTGGGACGGACGGAGTATTCATCACCATAACACCCTGGGCGTAACAATCGGCAGAGTGGTGGCATTGCGCGATGCAGTGCAGCAACCAGTGTCAAGCCTATTCTTTTTTCCGTTTTCTGTTGCAGGAGCTATCTCTGTCCTTGTTGGCCATGTTGGAGATTTGAACCGTGATTGGAGAATATGGCATGGTGCGTACATGTTCAAGTGTTGATGTCGTGGAAACATTGGGTTGGGCGGCCGGTCCGTGATGCGAAAATTATGCAGACATAAGTGTGTCGTGCAGGTTTGATTGATGCTCCGTTCTCTGGTGCTACGAGACAGCATGTGCAGCTGTATGCATCATCCATGATGCGTAGACAGACACGCAATTCGTCTATCATATATATGCAGCTGTCGTGCAGAAGCATGTGCAGTTTGTATTGCATCCATCATATGTGCAGTTGTCGTGCGTCGGGCTGGAGCCAATTATTGTTGCTGCGAACTCATAACTGTATATCATCGTGCGTCGGGCGGTGACGGCCGATGCATGGCAGAAACGCGACTCGTCCATGCGTCGTCTTATATCTATAAATATTTTTCGAGTCTGAGAGCAGATGGACGATGAAGATCGGCAGCTACCAACCGGCACAATTCCTTGCGCAAAGGAAACTCTCGAGAGAGATGAAACATCAGGCCCGGTGACACGGATGGATAACAAACTTTTTTCATTCTTGGGAGCAGGAAAGGAAGCGCGAGCGATAAGACGTTGCAGCTAGAAAGAACGGAGACGTCCGTCCACTCCACTCAAAAAGCAACCAAGGACCCGCCACGAGAAGAAACGAAGGAGAAAGGCGACGTATGGCATGGCCACCTGCCAAACGCTTGCTCACAGCCAAATCCTGCACCGCCTCCTACAGTTTTTGTTTTTTGGCGAGTACGCCTTCTACAACTTTTGCCTAGTCATCTTCTCGTTTAGAGCATCTTGAACCGGTAGACACAAACGAAGCATGATTTTGTCCGTTTTTTGTCCAATCGGTCTAACGAATATCAACGTCCGCTTCAGTGTTTGAGTCGACAAATGCACGCCTGGTCCATTTTGCCGCACATGAAAAAAAAACAACTTTAAAAATAATAAACAAACATCAATTAAACATTAAAAGTCGGTCACGAAGGCCGACGATAGTCCACGCGTCCCATTACAGTAATTAAACATTAAAAAAACCTAAACTACAAGGCAGCTCTAGGCGACGTCGGGGTCGGTGAGGTCAACCAGCGTACGCGCAGAGCCCGCCCACGAAAACGTCGTGTTCCAGAGCGCAGCTGCCTGCGCCTCCATCGCCTATCCCGCCGGCACGGGCTGCTGGTGGCGGTGGCAGCGCAGCACGAGCGCGCTCCTCCTTCTCCATCTCCCGTCGTTCCTCCTCCGCCTCCTTCTCCAGCGTCATCTGCCGACGGTCGTCGGCGCGCTCCGTCGTCAGGTGCTGCGACCTCTAGTGCTGGAGGTAGGCTTCCTCCTGCTGCGGTGTCGCGCCCAACCAGATGGGTGGCACGCTGACCCACTCGCGGAGGGAGCCAGTCCACTGATAGACCTCCCATTGTGGCTCCGTGGGCTCGGTCATCGGCGGAGGTGGCACGACACAGCCGTCGGCAACGGACAGTGCGATGGCCTCTGCGAGCTGCGCCTCGTAAGTCATCTCCTCCTCGTCAGCCTTGCGCCGCTCTTCCTCCCCGCTCTCGCGGAGAACGGTCGCGAGCTGCGCCTCGTACGCCGCCTCCTCCTCGTCGGCATTGCGCCGCTCTTCCTCCTCGCTCTCACGGAGAACGGCTGCCAGCGCCGCCTGGTTGGCGGCCTCCGCCTCCTGGTCCTCGTTGGTAACGACGGGCGGGGGCGGTGGAGGGCCTCCTGGCTGCAAGCCGTGCCGGCGCTGCTCCTCATGCTCGACCGTGAACCAGACCACCCAATGGGAAGAGTCGGCTGCGTACACAGGGTTGAGCCGCTGCTCTCGCGTGAGCTGACGCCGCCGACAACTCACCTCCTCCGCGTGCATCCGCATCGACCGCGGCACGGCCGACACCGGGATCCTCTCCGGATCCATATGCCAGTTGTGCGGGAGGGTGACATCGGGGTACGGCAGCGGGACACGGTGCTCCAGTGCCACCGCGCTTGGTGCACTGGGACGCTGACACGCTCGCGAGGCCGGCGGGGGGATCGCGCGGGGGTAGACGGGGGCCTTTGCCCTTCTTTTGGAAGGAGCCGGTCGTGGTTGTTTGCTAGGGTTTGGTCGCCGACGAGGTGGCGAGATGGTGACTGGGGGGAGGGTTTTGGAAGCAGATGAGGCCGAACTCCACCGCACGCTCGGATTAAAAAAGGCCGACCGCAGTCGCTGACGCGTGGGCCCATGGAGGGTAGTTGTCATAAATTAAGTTGACTGCCGGTGGTTGGGGCGGACACCGAGAGGGCGCGCGCGTCCACTTCGCATCCGTGCCGACGCATTTCGGTCCCAAATTTGGGCCGAAAATGGGTCAGCACGGACGCGTTTTGGCAACGGATTGGCGCGTTGGACCATCACTTTTGTCCACGCGAACCCAAACAAATGATGACGGACGCAATGGGTCGCCCCGTTGGAGTTTCTCTTAAGGCCAACTCCTATGCCCGGCTCCAAACATACGTGTGTTTGGTTTGGGTTTGACCCGTTTGGGGTAGAAAAACGGAGACCGATGTCCGGATCGGGCTGGCCTGACGTCAAGGCGCCCAACGCGCGGCCTGAGCCGCAACTTATTCATGGTGGACATATTAAAAAATACATGTAAAATATAAACAAGGCATTTTAAAATAGCTAAAAACTTAAATAAATTATTCAAAAGATCGCCGTCCTCACGGACTAACCATTATACACACGCCTTGAAGAAGTTCTCGCCGACGCCGACGATGCCGTCATAGTTGTCGTCTTTAGGCGCCACCATCCTCGTCGTCGCTCGTCAAGTTGTTGTAGGTGGGGCGTATAGAGGTGCGGTGATGACTTCCAGATTAGGCCACGTGTGTACAGGCTGCGGAGGAGGCGGGGGCGGCGGTGCTCGGGGTGGTGACCACGAAGCCCATGCACCCTCCTCCACGGGCTCCTCCTTCGCCTCCTCCTTGACATCAAGCTCAGGGACGTAAACGTCCCCGGAGGCCGAGAGATCAAGCATGTGTTGCCGGCCCTCCCACTCCTCGTGCTAGCGCCTATACTCCCTCTCGGAGTCCTCCATGACGGCTTGTTGGATCCGCTCCTCCTTCTCGACCGTCATGGCAAGAGGTTGCGGGGGTGGCGGCGATGGTAGGGTGGGAGACGATGTCCCCGTCAGGCCGCGGATCCGCATGCGACCGTGCACTATTGACGGGCTCGATGCGCACGCACAAGGCGCACGCCACACACTGGGACACACGGGGTGGACTACGACCACGACCAGCAAAAAAAGGTTTGCTAGCACATGTTGTGCTCGTCCCAGAACCATGTGCCCCATAGTGGCGAGTCCACGACGTACCTACGGTCGACGAGGAGTTCCCGCGAAATCCTCGCACCGCGACGGGTGATTCCGTGGAGGCGGGCACGGAGGGAATGGGCACCCGATCTAGGCTCAAATGCCACACATTGGGGAGGTGGGCATCTAACCACAACAGCGCGGTGTTGGTTTCCTAGTACTAGCGGCACACCTCGACCTTAACGTACGACCGGAAGCGTGATGCGATCGCCGAAGGGGAGATGGAGAAGGATGTCGGAGAGGTCGAGTTGCTGGCCATGCTACCAGACGAGGCGGACGACGAGCCAACCTTGTGGTCGTGCTTGTTTTTTTTTGTAGGGGTGCCACTTCCAGAACCCCATGGACGACGGGGAACGAGGTGGACGGTGGCTAGGGTTTCGATGTTTTCGATGAGAGGGGGTGGGGGTAGTGGTGGGGAAGTGGATGGGGACGGAGAAGTGGAAGTCCACGAGTTCCCCATAAAAACAGACGTAGCCGCACGGTGTCTGGGTGGCTCACTTACGGGCCCAACCACCCATGTGCATTGACTATGATTGGTGGGAGGTAGATAGACGGCCGACACGTGGGCCCGACACGAATGCTAAGAGGACATGTGCCCGTCCGTTCTTTATCCACGCGGCCGCAAAGGTGTCTCAACTTTGCGTCTCGAATAGGTCAAGCGAGACCGAAAATGAACACATTTTAAGAATGGGTTGCGCATTGGAACGGACAGGATGGGGTCACGCATAGGAGTTCGCCTAAGAGCAACTCCAACCGGGTGATCCATGTCGTCCGTCCATGTCTTTTTGGCTAGCCGCAGATAAAAATGATGGCCCAATACAGTGACCCATTACTATTTTTCATCCGACTTGTGTACACTACACTCATTTCTGGATCAAATTTGGGACACATTTGGGTAGGATGCGGACACAAAGCAAAGTTTTCTGTGTCCTCTTCGTTCGCGTGTGTCCAGTGCATGCGCTGCATGGCCCACGTGCCATCAAGCCACCGGCTTCCCATCCCATCCTATCCCATCTCTCTCCTCCTTTTTCTCTATCTTTTCTCACCCATCAAGCCACCGCATGACCCACGTGTCATCCAACCATCCATCCCATCCCATGTGTCTCCTCCTTTTTCTCCCTCTTCTCCTATGTAGCCACCCAAAATGCGTGAGCTACCATTAGGCGCACTCTCTGATCCAAATGAAGAAACGGACAAATATGTCCGCTAGGCTGACCCAAATGGGCAAAAACCAATGTTCGTTTGAGTCGCTACATTGGAATTGCTCTAAGGGCAACTTCAACACATGACCCCAAATCGTTCGCGTACGTTCATTTGGATAAAAACGAGTCAATCAGATGGCCCAACATGCAACCCCATCCTCATTTTTTGTCCGTTTCGCATCCGCTTAGCCCCATTTCAGCCCAAACTTGCGCTAGGTTTGCGGCCACACGAACGACGAACAGACGCCCACACACCCGCTCTATTTTCTTCTAGGGCCCGCGTGGCAGCCGCCCACCCGCCACCCGTCGCCCGCATTAACGCCGCAGACCCACCAGGTAGCCACCCCGCCGAGCGATCGTCGTCCTTCTTTATGAGGAAGGCATGGACTGGTGGGAGTCCACACTTCCACTTCCCCGCTCGGGCAAGGCTTGCCTCCTCGAAGCCCAACACGCCCCAAACCCTAGCTCCACCTCGTCGTGGGCCGCCGTGGGTCCCCCCTTAGCCGCAAGGGCAAGAACGACCACGAGGCCGGCTCTTCCTCGGGTTGTCGTCCTTGCCCCGCCACCCCTCCACTTGCGCCTCAACTCGCATTCCACCTCCGCCGCCAGCGAGCCCCTCTCGCCTTAGGCCGTACATGTTGGCGGAGGTGTGCGAACGTTATTGGGAGGCGGCCACGCCGGTGCCATGGCCGAACGTGTACCTCCCCAACAAATGACACCTCTTTGTCGACCGTGTGCCGATCCCACCGATCCGGGCGAGCGGCCGCGCCCAACGCGAGGATATTGCCCGTGGCCGCGCTTGCTTGCCGCCCGATCTCGTCAATGACTCGAGGTACGCACCCTCCTCACCTCTTTGGGACACATGACTGCGCGACGAGGACGATCTGCACCGACACTCGTTCGCTGTCGGTCGTGCTGGGAGCCCGCCATGTCGTGCACGCGTCGCATGCCCTCTCCACGCTAACGGATGTAGGATGGTCCATGACCTGTCGTTGTCCCTTTCGTCGCCGCCGCCACCACTCGCTCCGACGATGGTCGAGGAGGAGGAGCTGGTCAGGAGGGTCATGGAGGACTCCATGAACACGCACGACGAGGCCTAGTGGGAGGGACTCCAAGAGATGACAGCCCTCTCCGTGACCGGTGACGTTGCCATCCCGGTGTACGACCATGGTGAAGGAGGAGGTCATGGAGGGCGTGCAACAGGACGTGGACGGAGACCTTCCCGTGCATGCGCGGAGCCCATGCACATCGTGGCTTGGTCAACGTCCCCGCCATGGGAAGAGGTGGTCCAGGCTCCAATGCACACGCCTTCGGTCGCGCCTCCTGCCTGGCAGGGGCCGCCGACCCATCTGTGGCAGCCCCCGCCCTACATCGACCTCACGGACGACGAGGACGATGACAATGCCGACAACTAACGGCGGCCACAGGCATGGGCTTCAAATTTTTTTTTTGTCGTTCAGTTTTAAATTTATGATAAAAATCGCTGAATTTGACTTCGACCGCTTTGATGTTATTATTTTATGTTTTTAAATTTGTTTACCATGTGTTATTTAGATGTTCTATGCAACTCAACGACGATCTAGAGCTAGTGTCTGGGTCGCTGGTGTGTATGGCAGTTTGGAATAGAACGGCTTCATTGAACGCACAGACGGCTGTTCCACCATTAACGAACGGACGTACCCATTTTTATACCTCAAATGAACAAAATCTAGTCAAAACGAACGTGCAGATGGACCGTGCGTTGGAGTTGCACTAAGCAACGCCGCACGCGACTACTCCTTAAAGCATCTCCAACAACCACACAAAATTTTCAGCCGCAATAAAATTTTTGACGCATCATTGTAGCCCTTTTATTACACGTGAACCAACGTTACTTTTTCACATGCCAAAAGACGCGTCCCCAATAAAAATACGCAGTATAAATTGTAAAGCGTTTGGAAGTTTTTTTTTTCTCTGTTGGAGATGCTCTTAGCAGCTAGGATGCAGACCTGCCACCGGTTTCTGCGACTGTGAACTAGTCACTGCGTACCATAGGTCGTTGATTCCTTCCAGAGGAATTGAATATGGTTGATTATTAGGTGATTCGTGCACGAGGACAGTTGATTTTTTTGTAACTTTTCTTGGAAGGGCAATTGACTATAGTTGCAAATGAATCATATCATCATGGTTAATTGGTTACGCGATCGTCTTGTGTCGCATCTGGAGACTATAGCGGACCATTTGCTGTCTGCCTCAAAGCACATTTCACTCTCCCTCTTTTTCCATTTCCTTGTGTTTTGAAAAGAAAGAAAGCGAGTGATAAATCCTTTCATAATGCAATCCGGGATGTCATGCAACCGTCACCACTCGTCATGGAGACCTCGCACCTGAACCTACTGGTACGTACAGTACATTGGACACATGGAATTACAAATATAATCCTTCTCCTGTTCTTAGTTCCTTGCCTACAGAATAAAACTTTTTTTTCCCTCAGTGACCACTCATCATCAATCAGACACATCACCACTCACCACTACTCTGTCACTTACCATAGAATCTAACAGCTGGAAACTCCAAAAATAAATACGTATATGTTCTCTCTATTATGCAAAGATGCTTCCTAGATGGAGCTGCCAGCAAGGTTAATGAGAGAGAGAGAGAGAGAGAGAGAGATATGAGGATCCTGAACTGCCAAGTCCAATCCGTACCAACCCATTCACCAAATCCCATGGCAATGAGTTCAGAGAATTGGACTTGCAACCTACCATAAAGCTCGTCATCATCGACGATACTATCTGGTTGTTGCCACCAACCTAGCCAAGCTTAAGCTAGCACCCTTCCAACAAAATCTAATCTAAAAAGCTGTCGTTGAACCACAACAAAAAGCTCTCTCAACTCAAATTGCAACAAAAACAAAACCCGCTACTAATTGCAACCCCAGCATCAACCATTTCACCTTAGTTCCATCAATCACAACAAGTTTATATTTATATATATATTTGACAATTAAACGTGGAACAAACAGTCCGCCAACAATTAATAAGTAAACACAAACAAAACACAATTTACGTGTAAATCGCAGCATCAATTTAACTTAACCCACCCTAAATTTTTCCTTCTCTTTTTTTACACCTATACCCCTCGACGCTAACACTTATTACCACCATGTCCATGTACCACCCCCACCCCTTGGCCTTGAGCCTTGATGATGCTCTTCGCTACGCACACGCGCGCGCGCCACCCGCAAGAAACCTACCTCGCCGCCGACGACGGAGCAGAGGAAAAAGAAGAAGAAGAAGCAGAGCACGGACGGACGTACGGCTAGACCTCGACGTGGCAGTAGGTGGCGGTCTGGAACCTGAGCCCGCTGGCCCCCGGCGCGCCGTTGCCGCCGACGCCGACGAGGAAGGCGGGGCAGGTCACGAAGATGTGGTAGTGGCCGGAGATCCAGCTGCCCACCTTCCACCGGACGCGGCCGTCGATCTTGACCTGGAGGATGAGGTACCCGGCCTGGACGTCCTTGGCGAGCGCATCGGCGAGGTAGGGCGCGAAGGGGACGCTGGGGCCGGAGAGCACCGGGGACCAGACCTCCACGTCGCCGTGGCCCTGGTAGACCGGCGGGAGCGCGGAGGCCAGCGTGATCTGCTGGTACTTGTAGGAGGCGTAGACGTCGAGGCGGTCGTAGTAGACGCCGACGCGGTCGTTGGGGTTGCGGGAGGCGACGGTGACCTGGAGCACGGTGGAGAGCACGCCGGCGGCGGCGGAGGCGTTGGCGGTGAGCACGTCCAGCTGCCGGAGCGAGGCGTCCTGGAGGTAGAAGCGCGGGTGCGTGGGGCGGAGGACCAGGTAGACGATGAGGGCGATGACGGCGACCACCAGGGCCAGGAAGAAGAGGATGGCCAGGAGGCGCCGGCACGCCCGCCGGACGTCGTCCTCGCCGTGGTTGCCGCAGTCCTTGCCCATGGCGTCCGAGCTGCTTTTCGCCGAGCTTGCTTTGCTTTAGGACGCGTGTGGGAGAGGAGAGGAGAGGAGAGCAGAGCAAGAAGAGGGGTGGTGTCTGGTTGAAAGTGAGGTGGCCAGGCCGCTCCGGTGGCGTGAATAAAACGGGCTCTCCGAATTGAGTCGTGATTTCCGAAATAAAATAAAGCAAATTGCGTCATGGTTCTTTTATGGGTCATCACCTTTTATTTTAATATATTATGTTTGTGTGGGGCAGAGATTGTGTGAGGTGATCATGTTTAAATCATGGAGGCAGTACAATACACAGCAGCTCTCTTGTGGCCTCTTTGAACTTGGAGTAATTTTGAGAAGAGTTAAATGCACTCAAGGTCCTTGAAAGTTTCACCAGGGTGTTATTTTCGTTCCAATTATTTTAAAAGTGCATCTTTAAGTCTTAATCTTTTGATAAGTGGTTCATCCCAGGTCTTTTTTCACGAGTTTGATTGACTTGTCCGTGTGATGCGTTGACCACGCCATATCGATTGAGGGTTCAACTGCCACACGTCGATTGAGGGCTCAACCGCCACACGAGAAAAGCACACACCACCACATGTTGCTCCTTTTTATATAGAAAGACCCTTGTGACCCATCTCTTACATTTCCCAACCCCTACCAAATATCTCTCTATCCCTCTCTTTCTTTCTCTCTTCCTCTCCCTCTCTCCCTCTCGTGCCCACACCGTTGCCATGGCTGGAGCAGCAAGCTCCTCGACAGGGAAACGGTGACGAAGAAAAGCGTGGCAACATCGTCGACGACGCTGCCTCCACTAGTGCAACCGAGTGTTATACAAACGGTTTTTACCCCCTTTCCGCGACGTAGATCTAAACCGTTACCTTGCATGTATGGGCGATAGGGGGGCTATCCCACACAACACACATAAATCATCGGTCCGGTCACACACGTCACGCAAAAATAGAGCGTGTGTGATTGGAAGGACCATCACAAACAGACATTTATGATGTATATAGCACACATCTTGTTATGCCGAATCATTTATGTTCTGTTGTAACATTGCACACAGTTGATGATAGTGAACTGTGTGCCCTCTATCGCACACATCTGGATCTCTGTAACCATTTGTGTTATTTTAGCTAATCGCAAACAGTTTGTATGGAAGAACCGTATGCCACAAATTGCACACGTAAATGTTTTCTGAATCATATTCGATGGGTCCGCCATCGCACACGTTCGCGTTATTGACGAGGGATCTTGAACTATACGTTTGAGATTCATACATCGCACACAGTTTCGTCGAAGGATCTCTGATTGATGTGTCATCTTTGGACTATCATGCAGTAGTGCTTCTCCACAAGCTCCTACTGCCTAACCTGAAATCAGAGCAAGAAGTTTGAGAACTTAACGAAAGACGCAATTGAACTAAATAAATGCATACAGCTAGTGGTTGTGGTAGAGTATAGGAAATCACACAACTATGGGACGACACTGGCAAAATAATAGTTTTTTTTGCAATGTTCCTCATTTGCTAGTGACCCTAAGTGGACATGGTGTGGGTCAACGTGTAACCAAATAGGTCAGCGAATGATCGTGAAGAAAGAACCTCGAGTGGACCACGTACTATAGAACTAGGACCTAAACAAGCATTTTAAAAGAAGTAGGACAAAGTGACATCGCCCAAAAACTTTTAGGACCTCTAGTGTATTTTCTCGTCTCGATGTTGGGCCCTCAATCGACGTGGCGTGGGTCAACGCACCACGCGGGCAGGTCAACAAGAGCTCGTGAAAAAAGGACCTTAGATGAAGCATTTACTAAAGAATTATGACCTAAATGTGCATTTTGGAAGAATTAGGACTAAAGTGGAGCCTCGAGATGAAACTTTTAGGACCTCCGGTGGATTTAACTCCTTTGGGAAGGTACTTTCATATCTCAAATCCTTCTATATTTTTTGCAGGTGTGGATCCTTCTATTTTGTAAACTAAGGGCCTCTCAAACTTTTTCCGCATCCGTACATGGATAAGGAAGAACCGGTCATCGCATACAGATGCGGGAGTCGGTCATCCAACACTATCTTTACACATCTTGCCTCATGTTTTTTAAAGCACACACACTCGAATAGTCGTATATATACTCTACAGTAGTTTAAATGTTTAAATGCATCAGTAATCCTAATTTTAAAAGGTTCAAATATTACACTCAAACATTGTTGTCCTCTTTAACCGCCCACATATACTCAATCAGATCTTCCTTCATTTGCTCGATGCCAAATTTATTGACACATTCAAACAAACTCTTCAAATGTGGCCAGATTCTGGTCTAGAAATTTGATACGATCGCCCATGTTCTCAAATTCAAGAGTCACGACAACATCTTCACCCTCATCCTCCACGGTCATGTAGTGCATGGTGACACAACATGTCATCACCACCCATAAGATGTTCGGATCCCATTGTTTAGTAGGTCCACAAACAAATGTACTACATATTTGAATCCATTGCTTCAATGAAGAAGGGACAAAAAAATAGCACGGGTATTTCACTGAATAGTTGCCACGGAAGGTGATTATCCTAGGAGTGGATGGTACATGTGTGATGGTCGGAGGAGAGGTGTGAAACGACGGTGGAGGAGAAGCGGCGTGGAGCCCGGGTCTATCTTTGGAGGTGACGAACTTGTCGTGTTTTGGTAGGGGTGTTGCAGGACGACCGGGATGCAGGAGCCGTGACGAAGGCAAGAGAGAAAAACATAAGGAGAGAAAATGGAAGGATGGAGGCACACGGTCCGGGAGTGGTTTTGGTGTTTTTTTTGGTGGGTCGGGTGTCGGAGTCCTACGTGACAGCTATCCACACTCCCACACCCCCCTTGTTTGTCTAGGATTTTTCAAAGAAAAATGTGTCTGGACCGCTCAATGAACCGATACAGATCCGCGTTGGATGACAAAGCACGTCTGAACTGCGCAGTCCGGATAGTTATGGGTAGTTTGAGGGTACGCTTTAGAGATGCCTTGACATGCTATAGGAATTTAATATGTTTACACTACATTTACTCCCTTCATTTGAAAATACTTGTCGAAAAAAGAATGATTAGATATAATTTAGGGCCTCCAACTTACTAAAAATATTCAAATAATTTTACATGGATAAATGAATCATCATTCAAATACCACCGGATTCAAGAAACTATCTAGCCAACAAGAAAAAAGATTCAAGATAACTTGGGTCGAAGTACAATACTTTTTCTAGTATTGTTTTTTGAGAATCTTAGGAATTAAATATTCAAGACCCCCCTCCCCCGCGACACGATGACGAGAGGCGAGTGTGGACTTGGATCTTTATGAATTTATTCATATGTTTCTTCATGGTGATTTCTATGGTCTTCATCGGCAACATCCCGAGGGAGGTTGGGACAATGTCGAAAATAAAGGTACCCCGCTTTTTTCCCGTTGCGCGGTCTTATCGAATGCATCATTGAACCAAATAGTTTGTGTCTCTACGGGTTTGGTGATTTTAGATTCATGTCCTCATAGATTTGTTCATATGGATATGATCAACATGTCCTAATGTTTTCCTCGTGATTTTGCTAGTGTATTTATTGCGCCTTTTTTTCATGGTAATACGTGTCCAATATAGGAGTAAAAACAAGACGTAATAAAAAAGGATCGACGCGGAAAGTTCCGATTGAAATAGGATCTAAACAAGGAAGAGCACTTGCCATTCGTTGGTTATTACAAGCATCCCAAAAGCGTCCGGGTCGAAATATGGCTTTCAAATTAAGTTCCGAATTAGTAGATGCTGCCAAAGGGAGTGGGGGTGCCATACGCAAAAAGGAAGCGACTCATAGAATGGCAGAGGCAAATATTCTTATCATAAAATACAAAATAGAAGTCACGTAAAGACCGACATGACAAAAATGAAAAGATAGAAAAACATCGCTAAGCTCTACACCAACGTCCGTCACCTGCCTCCCGCACCATCAAGGAAAAAAAATGAAGGATCACCTCCTCACCCGAGCTTGACGCGGCTCTATCGCTGATATGCAGCTTTGTGGACCTCCAAGGTGGTGGATCAAAAGTGAATCCATTGCCGTTGAACAAGTCAGACCGGGGCAACCACCCTGGACACACCATCGATCTCCAGATCTGGCACCCCAGCACAACTAAGACGTCGAAGGAGGAAACCATACGTGTCATCCATCAACCATGAACCCAACACACGTTCCATCTTCCAGATATCATTGATGCATACCACAATCCACATCCGCTCGTGGACTACCTCCCAAGATCCACAACGGCGTTGGAGCAAACACCATCGCAACGACGGAGCCCGAGGACATAGGTCCACCACGAGGATGACGCCGCTGCCACACCATCCTTGCTTGAACAGACTGATTTTCAAATTCATCCCCAACCATAAGACTGATTGCCTCGTTGGAAACAGATCTGAACCTTCTTTATTCGGCGACGCCATCGCCACCTCCGAAGCGAAGAGGATGAACAACTGAAAAACCAAAGCTACTAGGGCCTAACCTAAAGCTACACGATCCACACACATAGATCCAGAGACCCCCCTCACCACCGACGACCGAGATCGCCGGCGGAGGGGAGCCGCCGGAGAAACGAGGCGAACGGGCTTTTCTAGCGGCGGCTAGGTTTTCTAGTGGCCCACGAGAGATGAAATCAGTAGCACACGCGATCGCGAAGGGAGAGAGGGATTGGTAACGTATTTGTTGCGAATTTAATGTCTTTTGGCGTTCTCATGAAGGTATTGTTGTTCGACGACTTGTATCCCTACAGGGTCGTCTTCGATCCAAGTAAGTTCAACGATCACCACTTTCTATCCTTCTCGATGGGTTACTCAAGATGTTTCTTCAAACCGACGAGCAACCGTTGCCTCCCTCCTACCCTAGTAGATAAATAAAGGCATGCCGCTGCCGGCTCCCAGCGCAGCCGCCGCCATGGCCAGAGCCCGCCCTCGCCGCCGGCCCCCTCCCTCCCTCTTCCCCTCCCTGTGCCCCCCGCGTCGCCCCGAACTGCGGCCGGGGTGGCGCCGCTCGCCCAAGCCGCCAGCTTCCTTCCTCTCCGTCCCTCCATGTCGTCGCCGGCGGGAGCCGCTGGGCAAGGCCAGAGTGGTATTGGCGGTGGCAGGACCTCCCTTCCCCGCGTGTCCTGGCCTCCCGCTCGGCGGAGCATCCGGATGGCGGTGCGCCTCGACCAGCAGGCGGTCCGACGATCTTCGTGTGGCTTGTCCGCGGTGGAGCTGCCTCTCGAGGTGTGGTAGTGGCCTTCGGTGCGTCGCCCCCGGCCCTGATGTGGGACCTTGGGCCCTATATGGGTTTTAGGCTGGCCGGTTCGGTCCTGTGGCGGTGCTGCTTTCGGTCGGATGGAGATGCGCTCCTGCTCGGACGTGGATCGAAGGAGCCATGACGCGTGTGTTGCATCACAGCAGAAGTGGCTTCACGGCAACTTTCGGGGCCTGGCCGGACCCGCGGGCCGCGGGACTGGTATGCCTTTGCTACCGCGTCCAGTCGGCTACTACCTCGGTGGTGGTGGAGGTCGGTCCCTCCCGCGTGTCTACGGTATTGCTGCTCCTGGTTTCCGGCATGTGTGCGTCTTTTTCCTTAAGGCCTCGCGTATTTGCTTCGGGGAGACGGCGTTGAAAGCTTCTAGATCGTGTTAGCGCGGGATGGTGGTCGGTACGGTGGCGGGCTCCGGCACGCCCGATTGTGAAGGTTGGGATCGGTAGAAATCCGTGTCGTCCCGGTCGACACCGACGCGTTGGCGCATGAGGGTGCCGTCGGACCTTCGCGGAGGGCGTCGGGGCTACCCTTTCCTTCTTGTCATCGAGTATTGGGGGAAACCCTTCGCAACAGCGTTGTTATCGTTGCGTCCCTTCTTGAAGGTGTTGATTGGTACCGGCGATTCGGAGTTTAGAAGCTTGATGAGAGATCTTCGATGAACGCAGCGGTCATAAAGCTTCTCCGTCTTTTGTTGACCCGCCGTTGTCGGCATTTGTTACTTTTGCATTTTTTCTTTAGTTTCTTTTAAACGTGACTGTACTATTTTCGCCCCTAGACCTATCATCCGTTATTCGATGTCGGTTGCTTTGGAAGGAACCCTTTTCGTAAGATGTTTCTTGAAACTGATGCATGGCGTGCGCGCCCCCTCCATTCGGTATTTCGGTGGCAGCTCGGGCATAGGGGGGCCTCCAGCTACGGCCACAGACATAGGCAGCAGCAGAGCGATGGCGCGTCACGTGGAGCGCTCGGCCCCGTTGTCTGAGGAAGTCGTTGCGTTGGTCTGGCCGGCCGACAGGCAAGCAGCGCGTACCGGGCCCGCCTTGCAGGCGGTCCTTGTTCGGTCAGAAGACCGGCTCCGGCTGGCTCGTCACCACTCACCAGCGAATGCTAAAAGGTACAGTACTCAGGCATGTGCAGAGGACAACGTACGGCACTGCCGCATGCATGGTCGACACAAAGAAGCAAATCATGGAGGGCAGCGATCTCCGCCGGGGACGGTTCGACCGGTCCACCTAGACCGTCGAATGCAGCCATCCATGTTTGTTGGATCTGCGTATAATTCCATCAAATTCTTTGAAGCAAAGACGTTGCATTAAATGTTGCAACTTCAACACACACATGCGTGCAGAGAGGGAAAACAGAGCCTTCCGCCCCACGTCGGTCCGTCCCCGATCCGCGGCTACGGCGGCCGGATCCGCGGCAGGATAAGCTCGAGGAGGATCTTCCCTATCTATCACGGGACCTGGGTTTGCTTCAACCATGTCATACATCCGAAATCAACTACTTGCTTCCATGAATTTGGGCTAAAGCTCGGGGATGAGCTCCGTTGCCGTTTATGAAGAAATCCTGCGGAAGACGCTGGGGTGATGCAACGGTACGTCAACCCTGGTGTGATTTTCGAGGATGCAGCACGTCATGGCCGTGATGAGTTTGATCTTGTATGAACCCTAGATCCTTTCTCTCACAAAAAATAGGAAACAATGTTGATGTTACAACCATAGTGTTCACTTGATACATGAATCATACTGATTGCTGCATGCTACCTAATAATTGTTGCATGCTACAAGCCTTCATGCTACAAGGACTAATTTTTTCAAGTATGAATGAAACACAAAAAAAAGATGTTGCATACTTCTATGCTCTAAGATGTCTGAACCTTGTTACAAGCAATGTTTGTACTTGTGTTTGAACCCTGCTAGCAACAAAAACTTGTTTTGTATTTGTGTTTCACATGCTGCATCAATTATTTTTTCTTTATGTTTGGCATTTTTTGCATGGTTTTTGAAGCATTTACTTTTAAATGACTTGGTTGCCGATTTTGTTGCAGAATGTTGCTACAGAACCATCGATTTTTTTATGATGACATGCAAAATGCTACGGAGCAAGAAAAACATGACGCCATTGATTTGAATGATCCTCCAGGAATGGATAGTGATGAGGACACCTTGCAGCAGCTCACGGATGGTGCAGCTAATCACAACGGTCAAGTTAGTGGTAATGATGCCAATGGAAATGCTACAACACTTGTTGATGAACCAGACGAAGATATATCGTCGCAACCAATTGTTCCCTTTGTTGGAATGCTTTTTGACAATGTTGAAGAAGCACATCGAGTGTACAACGAATATGCATTGAAGATTGGCTTTGGTACTCGAATTGTGACATCGAGACACGGTAGGACAAGAGCCTCGGAGAAGAAGGGCATTCTGGCCTATAGAGTTTTTGAGTGCATACACTCCAGGAAAAATCCATCAGAGAATGCCAATGGCAGCATTTCTGACGGTGCTGCAAGAAATCATTGTGATGATGCTGACATGAGCTATGCTGTTAATAAAAAATCAGCAAGCAAACAAGGTGGCATCTCTATGGATGTGAGTGACAAGAGGCAAAGAAACAGATTGGAGCGATAGGATTGCAAGGCGCATATGGGTGTTAGCCTGCGAGACGGGACCTGGGTTGTGACCGTTTTTGAGGCTGATCACACTCACCCGCTGATGTTGCAAAAAGTCATCGGAGATTATGCCGATCTCACAGAAAGATCCCGGAAGCGGACATGCAGTACATCACTTCGCTGCACTACCGCAACATATCAACAACAAATGTGATGGGCTTGCTGGGAGATGCACGGTGTTGCGATCCAAGGAGTTTGCCGTATGTTAAGACAAATGTGACGAATGCAAGAGCTAAGCTTCGAAAGGGCCTGTCAGAGCATGACTTGGAGCTGACAATCGAGTACTTTAAAAGGAGGCAGGTTGAGAACCCCAACTTCTTCTTCTCCAAGCTACTGGAAGATGGAGCTGTTAGGGCGCTTTTCTGGGTTGACAGGAGAACAAGGGCATTGTACCCAAAGTACAAAGATTGTGTGTTTTTTCGACACACATTTTGTACAAATCGCTACAACCTCCCTTTCGCCCTTATTGTTGGGATCAACAACCAAACACACACGGTCTCCTTGGGGTGTGGTTTGTTGCCTGATAAGAAGATTAAGACGTTCAAATGGGTCTTTGAACAATGGACGTTGGCAATGAATAACGAGCATCCATTAAACATCATGACTGATCAAGACCAAGCAATGGCTACAACCATCTCGTTGGTGTTCCCAAACTAGGCACACAGATGTTGCAAGTGGCATGTCTTTCGGGTTGCAAGGACAAAACTTGGGAAGATGTTGGGCAAGGACGAGCCTTTTGTCGAAGCATTCTACGGTTGCATCAATGGTTCAGATACCATGGACGAGTTTGAACAAAGGTGGTAGCAGATGATTCGATTCTTTGGTTTGTCTAAGAAGCAACATATCAAAAATATGTGGAAAACCAGGAAGACATGGGCCCCCGTGTACTTTAGGAAGAAGTTCTTCCCATTTACAGGAACAACCAGCACGTCCGAGGGGTTGAATTCCTACTTTAAGACCTTGAACCATCATGGAGACTCAGTTTGGACTCTCATTCAGCAATTTGACCTTTGCCAAGAGCTAATGCTAGACCGTGAGGACAATGTTGGCTTCATCAATGAAACAACGAGGCCACCACTATGGGGGAAGTAAGTCCGAAAAATTTCATGTTGGAAATCTTTTTAAATGTTTTTGGCACTACAGTTTTGGTTGCAACATTTATTTGAAACATATGAAGCAAATTTTATTAATGTTGGAAGCTTTTTTATTTGGAGTTACAACATTGAAAAGCAAGCAACAAATTTCTATACCAGGGAGGTATTTTCCAAGTTCCAAAATCTCTTGACTAAATCAGCAGGCTTTGGGCTGCAGCATCAAGTCAAGGGGGATTCCATAATCTTTCATCTTGTTGCAAATGATGGTGTCAACCCGAAAGTTTACATTGTGCGAGTTGATCTTGAAGATGATAGGTACATGTGCAGTTGCAACATGTTTGAGATGTGTGGGTTGATCTGCCCACATATCATCCATGTCATGGTGCACCTAAACGTGCAAACGATCTCTGCAACTTACATGCTTGAAAGATGGTCCAAGCGAACAATTGACGTAGCACCTGATCCCGGTGATGGGCATAGGGCTATGCACTTTGGTGTCCCAACGACAAACACACTCAAGTTCAACTCTCTTTGCAGGAAGTTTGGCAAGCTCGCTTCTGATGCATGCTTTAGTGATGAAGCTTATAATTTCGTCCTTGGACTTATTAATCAAGGAATTGTTGGGGTTGCTGCAATGAAATCTAGAGCGAGGGATGGGGTTCGAGGAGTCGGAGAAGCCCAAGGCCGTGAAGCCGCTCAACAAGTGCATGCTTCAATAGGTCCAGTTACATGCCAGCAAGAACAAACTTTCGTAGGTTTGCGGAACCCGCCAAAGTCTGCGAAGAAAGGGAGGCCAAAGGAAAAAGAGAAGCGAAGGAAGACACTTATTGAGCTACGAGAAGATGAGATGAGGAAGAAAGCAAAGAAAGACGAAGCGAAAACGAAGAAAGCTCCAAAGCCAAGGGGTAAGAAGACACCTTGTAATTTTTGTGGAGATGAGGATCACAAGGCCAAGAGCTGCAAATTGCTTGCTGACATGCTTGCTGCGAGTGCAGCCACAAATGTTCCGGATGTAGAAACGGTCATTACCCTTTAGGATGTTTCAATGATGATGAAAATATGGATTGCTTTGTGACCTTGCTGGATTATATTTGTGTGATAGAATGCAACATATTACTACATGTGCGAATTTAAAAAGATTTCAATTCATAAGTTTGTGAAGCTCTGTTTTTTCGTAGAATGATGAATACTAAGTTTGTTGCAATGGTTGCATGGTTTTTTACAGTTAAATATCATTACGGAGAAAGTAGTCTTGCTTGTAACAAATGTAGTCAGTAGTTGTAGCAAACACAGATAGTAGTTGAAGCTTTTTTTAATAATGCAACCGTACATGATTTCTGCTTTGTTGGGACGACTAAGGTCGCGGGCGTGCTCGCCGCCTCTCATCCCTGGTGTGCAGCTTGCATAAAAAAATCGAGCACTGGGGGGTGCCAAGTGCTACAACTCACGACCAAAAAAGCTACAATTGGCGACCGGAAAAGCTACAACCTGGTACGAAAAAAGCTTTAACCTGGTACGAAAAAAGCTACAACTGATGTTTCTGCTCCGCCAAGCTCCCAGGCTTTGGTTGTGGAACAAAATTTTGTAGTGTATGTGTAATGTTTGTAAACATGGATGAAGCATTTTTTTGTCATCTTGAAGCAAATAATTTGCCAGAAAGTAGCACTACAATTATTACATGAAAAACATGTTTGTAGAAAAGTATATTGTAAGAAAGGTGTACTGTTGAAGCTTTTATAGATTATGCTTCCATCAAATATGTTAAAATATATATTAAAAGGTTCAGCAATGGACAAGTGTCGTATTCATCCTGCAAACATGTTGGCAACAAAATGCTTCATCCGGATTCAAACTTACAAACTAAAACAAGTACCATTGGTTCATACATGCCGCAAACAAAACAAAGTTTGATGGAATCATCATTCTTTACATAAGTACCATTGGTACTATCAAGATGCTACCATTTGAGACATTATCTAGACCTAATGAAAAATCCCGTTCGCCTTGAACCATCCTGAAATCAGTGTGCCAACTCTTCCGTGAATGCCAGCTCCATTGAGGCTGTGTTGAGTGGGTGATGGATCAGGTTGTACGCCCATTCCATGCGGTACCGCGCAATGTCTTCGTGTAAACATGAAAAGTTGAGAAGCATTTTCTTACTTGCTATTATTTTTGCCTGCATAGATTTTGAACAAATAAAAAACTAGATTTAACAAAAATAGAGAATACAACAAAGATAAAAATGGATACCTGCTCAAACCCTTTCATTGCCTTTCCATCAAAGTTCTCCGCATACTTGACACCGAAGAAACCACAATCACACGTGTGTGTTAAAATGAAAAAAATGACAATCCCGTATATAGTCAAAACAACCAACTTGTTTCAAAGGAACACATGGTTTGAAGCATAGGAAAAACTCATAGGTTATTTTGCTTTGGATAGTCTTCTAGATCAACCTGGGTGAAGGATGCAATATTTACATTAAATGCATCACACTCTTGTGTGAGGGTTGTAAAGTTTGTGATCTACGACCAAGAACACACACAAAAGTTTGAAAAGAACATATGAAACAATTAAAAGATGACACAAGCAAATTTAAGTAGATGGAGCGAGGGCAGACACAACTATAAAAGAGAGAAAGAGCTGACCAGGTTGTTTGCGTGCTTCTTCAAGGGAGATGGTTTTCCTTTTGCATTAATTGAGTCAAATGCATTCCCTTGCTTGTGAAGCAAGTTTACACAAACAACTATCCAATGACGCTCATGAACAACGGCAATCGAGAGCTGAAAATGCAAAAAGAAGGCAAAGGTACTCATAACATTAACAAGAAATGTTACGTGTGTCGCATCGCTAGAACCTGATTTGAAAGTATTTGTGCTATGAAAACAGAAATGGCTTGCGGGGACTTACGAGGTCGTATTTTTTAACCTTGAACTTAGTCACAACCCTTTCAAGCTCAGCCATGAGAGCATTTGGTTGGAAAATTGATGGGTCTTGCTTGAGTAGAGACTGCTTGAAAATAGCAACAAAAAAGATTATTGTCTAATGCATGCAAAGTGAAAAAAGCATGAAGCATTTCTTTGTTTTTACAAATCTTACCGCCCTGTAGACTGAGAAGAAGTATTTTTTACAGCCCTATTTGTTGGGGAACGTTGCATGGAAAACAAAAAATTTCCTACCCACACGAAGACCTATCATGGTGATGTCCATCTACGAGAGGAGATTTGGATCTACGTACCCTTATAGATCGCACAACAGGAAGCGTTAAGAAACGCAGTTGATGTAGTGGAACGTCTTCACGTCCCTCAATCCGCCCCACGAACCGTCCCACGATCCGTATCATGATCCATCCCGTTCTAGCGTCGAACGAACGGCACCTCCGCGTTCAGCACACATACAGCTCGACGATGATCTCGGCCTTCTTGATCCAGCAAGCAAGACGGAGAAGTAGGTGAGTTCTCTGGCAGCGTGACGACGCTCCAGTGGTGGTGATGATCTACTCCTGCAAGGGCTCCGCCCGAGCTCCGCAGAAATCCGATCTAGAGGTTGAACTATGTGGTCTAGGGTTGATTTGCACGTGGCAAAAGTTGTCACAAATCAGCCCCAAATCACCACTATATATAGGAGGGAGGGGGAGGAGGATTGCCTTGAGGGCCAAGCCCTCAAGGGTGCGCCGGCAAGGAGGATAGGAGGAATCCTACTCCAATTAGGATTGGAAAGTGGAGCCCTTCTCTTCCTTCCCACCTCCCGTTTTTTTCTTTCTCTTTGGTTTTTCTTCTCTTGGCGTCAAGGCCTTCTTGGGCTGTCCCACCAGCCCACTAAGGGCTGGTGCGCCACCCTAAAGCCATTGGGATCCCACCGGGTGGGTTTCCCCCCTCCTGGTAAACTTCCGGAACCCATTCGTCACTCCCGGTACAATGACAGTAATGCTCGAAAACCTTCCGGTAACCAAATGAAACCATCCTATATATCAATCTTCGTTTCCGGACCATTCCGAAACCCCCGTTACTTCCGTGATATCATCCGGGACTCCGAACAACATTCGGTAACCACACATATAACTCAACTATACTAAAACATCATCAAACCTTAAGTGTGCAGACCCTGCGGGTTCGAGAACTATGTAGACATGCCCCGAGGTACTCCTCAGTCAATATCCAATAGCGGAACCTGGATGCCCTTATTGGATCCTACATATTCTTCGAAGATCTTATCGGTTGAACCTCAGTGCTAAGGATTCATATAATCCCGTATGTCATTCCCTTTGTCCTTCGTTACGTTACTTGCCCGAGATTCGATCGTCGGTATCCGCATACCTATTTCAATCTCGTTACCGGCAAGTCTCTTTACTCGTTCCATAATACAAGATCCCGTGACTTACACTTAGTCACATTGCTTGCAAGGCTTGTGTGTGATGTTGTATTATCGAGTGGGCCCCGAGATACCTCTTCGTCACACGGAGTGACAAATCGGAGTGTTGATCCATACTAACTCAATGGACACCTTCGGAGATACCTGTAGAGCACCTTTATAGTCACCCAGTTACGTTGCGACGTTTGATGCACACAAGGTATTCCTCCGGTGCCAGTGAGTTATATGATCTCATGGTCATAGGAACAAATAGTTGACACGCAGAAAACAATAGCAATAAAACGACACGATCAATATGCTACGTTCATAGTTTGGGTCTTGTCCATCACATGATTCTCCTAATGATGTGATCCCGTTATCAAGTGACAACACTTGTCTATGGTTAGGAAACCATAGACAAGTGTTTTGTCCATATCCTACGTTCATAGTTTGGGTCTTGTCCATCACATGATTCTCCTAATGATGTGACCCCGTTATCAAGTGACAACACTTGTCTATGGTTAGGAAACCTTGACCATCTTTGATCAACGAGCTAGTCAACTAGAGGCTTACTAGGGACAATGTTTTGTCTATGTATCCACACATGTATTTGAGTTTCCAATCAATACAATATAGCATGGATAACGATTATCATGAACAAGGAAATACAATAATAACCAATTTATTATTGCCTCTAGGGCATACTTCCAACAGTCTCCCACTTGCACTAGAGTCAATAATCTAGTTCACATCACCATGTGATTTGAACGAATCCAACACCCATATAGTTCTGGGGTTTGATCACATCTTGCCAGTGAGAGAGGTTTTAGTCAATGGTTCTGAATCTTTCAGATCCGTGTGTGCTTTACAAATCTTTATGTCATCTTATAGATGCTGCTACTACGTGCTATTCGGAAATACTCCAAATATCTACTCTACTATACGAATCCGTTTTACAACTCATAGTTATTCAGATTAGTGTCAAAGTTTACATCAACGTAACCCTTTACGATGAACTCTTTAACCACCTCCATAATCAAGAAAAATTCCTTAGTCCATAAGTTACTAAGGATAACTTTGACCGCTGTTCAGTGATTCAATCCTGGATCACTCTTTGTACCTCTTAACAAACTTGTGGCAAGGCACACATCAGGTGTGGTACACAGCATGGCATACTGTAGAGTCTACGGCTAAGGTACAGGGGACGACCTTCGTCCTTTCTCTTTCTTCTACCGTGGTCGGGCTTTTGAGTCTTACTCAAATTCACACCTTACAACACAGCCAAGAACTCCTTCTTTGTTGATCTATTTTGAACTCCTTCAAAAACTTGTCAAGGCATGCATTTCATTTGAAAGTCTGTTTAGCAATTTGATCTATCTCCATAGATCTTGATGCTCAATGTTTAAGTAGCTCTATCCAGGCTTCCTTTGAAAAACCCCTTTCAAACAACATTTATGCTTTACATAAATTCTACATTACTTCCGATCAACAATATGTCAACCACATATACTTATAAGAAATTCTATAGTGCTCCTACTCACTTCTTTGGAAATACAAGTTTCTCATAAACCTTGTACGAACCCAAAAGCTTTGATCATCTCATCAAAGCGTATATTCCAACTTCGAGATGCTTGCACCAGTCCATAGAAGGATCGCTGGAGCTTGCATACTTGTTAGCATCCTTAGGATCGACAAATACTTCTGGTTGTATTACATATAACCTTTCCTCAAGTAAACCGTCGAGGAAACAATGTTTTGAAATCCTATGTGCAATATTTCATAAATAATGCAGCAACTACTAATATAATTCCAACAGACTTTTAGCATCGCTACAACTGAGAAAGTCTCATCATAGTCAACTCCTTTTGAACTTGTCGGAAACATCTTTGTGATAAGTCGATCTTTTCTTAATGGTGACTTTTCACCATCATCGTCTGTCTTCCCTTTAAACGAACCATCTTTACTTAATAGCCTTACTACCATCAAGTAGTTCTTCCAAAGTCTACACTTTGTCTTCATACATGGATCCTCTCTCGGATTTTATGGCCTCCATCCATTTGTCGGAATCCAGGCCCACCATCACTTATCCATAGCTCGTAGGTTCATTGTTGTTCAACAACATGACCTCCAAGACAGGGTTACCGTACCACGCTGTAGTAGTACGTGACCTTTGTTGACCTACGAGGTTTGTCGTGACTTGATCCGAAGCTCAATGATCACCATCATCAGTTTCCACTTCAATTGGTGTAGGCGCCACCGGAACATCTTCATGTGCCCTGCTACATACTGGTTGATGTGATGGTTCACTAACCCCATCAAGTTCCACCACCCTCCCACTCAATTCTTTCGAGAGAAACCTTTCCTCGAGAAAGGACCCGTTTCTAGAAACAAACACTTCGCTTCCGGTTCTGAGATAGGACATGTACCCAAATGTTTTGGATATCCTATGAAGATGCATTTATCCGCTTTGGGTTCGAGCTTATCAGACTGAAACCTTTTCACATAAGCATCGCAACCCCAAACTTTTAAGAAACGACAGCTTAGGTTTCTCCAAACCATAGTCTATACTGTGTCATCTCAACAGAAATACGCGGTGCCCTATTTAAAGTGAATACGGTTGTCTCTAATGCATAACCCATAAACGATAGTGGTAATTTGATAAGAGACATCATAGTATGCACCATATCAAATAGGGCGCAGCTATAACATTCGGACACACCATCACACTATGGTGTTCTAGGTGGCATGAACTGCGAAACAATTTCCACATTGTCTTAACTGTGTACCAAAACTCGCAACTCAGATATTCATCTCTATGATCATATCATAGACAGTTTATCCTCTTGTCACGATGATCTTTACTCTGAAATAGCTTTGAAGTTTTCAATATTTCAGACTTGTGATTCATCAAGTAAATACTCATGTATCTACTCAAATCATCAGTGATGTAAGAACATAACGATATCCACTGCGTGCCTCAGCACTCATTGGACTGCACACATAAAAAATGTATTGCAGCCAACAAGTTACTTCTTGTTCCATGTGGTATGATTTTGCATGTCTCAAGTGATTCAAAATCAAGTGAGTCCAAACGATCCATCTGCATGGAGTTTCTTCATGCGTTTATACCAACAGGTATGATTTGCATGTCTCAAACATTTCAAAAATGAGCGAGGACAAAGATCCATCAACATGGAGCTTCTTCATGCATTTTACACCAACATGACTCAAGTGGCAGTGCCACAACTAAGTGGTGCTATCATTATTACTTTGTATCTTTTGATACCAATATTATGAACATGTGTAACACTACGATCGAGATTCAATAAACCATTGAAGGTAATTATTCAAGCAAATAGAATAACTATTATTCCTTTTAAATGAATAATCATTTTGCAATAAACACGATCCAATCATGTTCATGCTCAACGCAAACACCAAATAACAATTATTTAGGTTTAACACCAATCCCGATGATCGAGGGAGCGTGCGATGTTTGATCACATCAGCCTTGGAAACACTTCCAACACTTATCGTCACCTCGCCTTCAGCTAGTCTCAGTTTATTCCATAGCTTTTATTTCGAGTTAGTAATCACTTAGCAATCGAACCGGTATCTAATACCCTCGTGCTACTAGGAGTACTAGTAAAGTACACATCAATGTCATGTATATCAAATATACATCTGTCTACTTTACCAGCCTTCTTATCTACCATGTATCTAGGGTAGCTGTGCCTTAGTGATCGTTCCCCTCATAACAGAAGCACTTAGTCTCGGGTTTGGGTTCAATCTTGGGTTTCTTCATTAGAGCAGCAACTGGTTTGCTGTTTCATGAAGTGTCCCTTCTAGCCCTTGCCCTTCTTGAAACTAGTGGTTTACTAACCATGAACAGTTGATGCTCCTTCTTGATTTCTACTTTTGCAGTGTCAAGCATAGCGAATTGCTCAAGGATCATCATATCTATCCTTGATATGTTATAGTTCATCACGAAGCTCTAGAAGCTTAGTGACAGTGACTTTGGAGAACAATCACTATCTCATCTGGAACTTTAACTCCCACTTGATTCAGGCGATTGTTGTACTCACACAATCTGAGAACATGCTCAACGATTGAGCTTTTCTCCTTTACTTTGTAGACAAAGAATATTGTCGGAGATCTCATACCTCTCAACAAGGGCACGAGCATGAAATCTCGATTTCATCTCTTAGAACATCTTTTATGTTCCGCGACGTTTCAAAACGCCTTCGGTGCCTTGCTTCTAAGCCATTAAGTATTACGCACTGAACTATCACATAGTCATAAAAACGTGTATGTCAGATGTTCGCAACATCCACAGACGATGCTCGAGGTGCAGCACACCGAGTGGTGCATTAAGGACATAAGCCTTCTGCACAGCAATGAGGACAATCCTCAGTTTTACGGACTCAGTCCGTAAAGTAACTACTATCATCTTTCAACTAAATTTTCTCTAGGAACATATAAAAACAGTAGAGCTATAGCGCAAACTACATCGTAATTTGCAAAGACCATTAGACTATGTTCATGATAATTAGTTCAATTAATCATATTACTTAAGAACTCCCACTCAAAAAGTACATCTCTCTAGTCATTTGAGTGGTACATGATCCAAATCCACTAACTCAAGTCCGATGATCACGTGAGTTGAGAATAATTTCAGTGGTAAGCATCTCTATGCTAATCATATCAACTATACGATTCTTGCTCGACCTTTCGGTCTCATGTGTTCCGAGGCCATGTCTGCACATGCTAGGCTCATCAAGTTTAACCCGACTGTTCCGCGTGTGCAACTGTTTTGCACCCGTTGTATGTGAACGTTAAGTCTATCACACCCGATCATCACGCGGTGTCTCAAAACGACGAACTGTAGCAACGGTGCACAGTCGGGGAGAACACAATTTCGTCTTGAAAATTTAGTGAGAGATCACCTCATAATGCTACCGCTGTTCCAAGCAAAATAAGGTGCATAAAAGGATTAACATCACATGCAATTCATAAGTGACATGATATGGCCATCATCATGTGCTTCTTGATCTCCATCACCAAAGCACCGACACGATCTTCTTGTCACCGGCGCCACACCATGATCTCCAACATCGAGATCTCCATCAACGTGTCGCCATCAAGGTTGTCGTGCTACTTATGCTATTAATGATGGGGAACGTCCCATGGGAAACAAAAAAATTCCTACGCGCACGAAGACCAATCATGGTGATGTCCATCTACGAGAGAGATTTTGATCTACGTACCCTTGTAGATCGCACAACAGGCAGCGTTAAGAAACGCGGCTGATGTAGTGGAACGTCTTCACGTCCCTCGAACCACCCCACGAACCGTCCCGCGATCGGTCCCACGATCTGTCCCGCGATCCGTTCGATGAACCATCTCGTGATCCGTTGCACGAACCTTCTTGCGATCCATCTCATGATCCGTTCCGATCTAGTGCCGAACGGACAACACCTCCGCGTTCAGCACACGTACAGCTTGACGATGATCTCGGCCTTCTTGATCCAGCAAGCAAGACGGAGAAGTAGATTAGTTCTCTTGGTACGTGACAACGCTCCGGTGGTGGTGAGGATCTATTCCTGTAGGGCTCCGCCCGAGCTCCGCAGAAATACGATCTAGAGGTAAAACTATGGTGTCTAGATCTGAGTTGCACGTGGCAAAAGTTGTCTCAAATCAGCCCTAAATCACCACTATATATAGGAGGGAGGGGGAGTAGGCTGCCTTGAGGACCAAGTCACCAAGGGGCACCGGCCAAGAGGAGAGGAGGAGTCCTACTCCAATCCTAGTCCAACTAGGATTGGAAAGTGGAGCCCTTCTCTTCCTTCCCACCTTTTTTCCTTTGGTTTTCTCTTTATGGCACCTAGGCCCTCTTGGGCTGTCCCACCAACCCACTAAGGGCTGGTGCGCCACCCCTAGGGCCTTTGGGATTCCCCGGGGAGGGTTTGCCCCCCTCCCGGTGAACTTCCGGAACCCATTCGTCACTCCCGGTACATTCCCGGTAATGCCCGAAAACCTTCCGGTAGCCAAATGAAGCCATCCTATATATCAATCTTCGTTTTCGGACCATTCCGGAAAACCTTGTGACGTCCATGATCTCATCCGGGACTCCGAACAACATTCCGTAACCACACATATATAACTCAACTATACTAAAACTGTTAGTAATATGCCCTAGAGGCAATAATAAAATGGTTATTATCATATTTCGTTGTTCATGATAATCGTCTATTGTTCATGCTATAATTGTATTAACAGGAAACAGTAATACATGTGTGAATAAATAGATCACAAAGTGTCCCTAGCAAGCCTCTAGTTGGCTAGCTCGTTAGTCAATAGATGATCATGGTTTCGTGATCATGGGCATTAGATGTCATTGATAACGGGATCACATCATTAGGAAAATGATGTGATGGACAAGACCCAATCCTAAGCATAGCACTAGATCGTATTGTTCGTATGCTAAAGATTTTCTAATGTCAAGTATATTTTCCTTCGACCGTGAGATTGTGCAACTCCCGGATACCGTAGGAGTGCTTTGTGTGTATCAAACGTCACAACGTAACTGGGTGACTATAAAGGTGCACTACGAGTACCTCCGAAAGTGTCTGTTGGGTTGGTATGAATCGAGATCGGGATTTGTCACTCCCTGTGACGGAGAGGTATCTCTGGGCCCACTCGGTAGAACATCATCATGAGCTCAATGTGACTAAGGAGTTAGTCACATGATGACGTGCTATGGAACGAGTAAAGAGACTTACCGGTAACGAGATTGAACAAGGTATTGGTATACCGACGATCGAATCTCGGGCAAGTTCTATACCGACAGACAAAGGGAATTGTATGCGGGATTGATTGAATCCTTGACATCGTGGTTCATCCGATGAGATCATTGTGGAGCAAGTGGGAGCCACCATGGGTATCCAGACCCCGCTGATGGTTATTGGCCAGAGAGGTGTCTCGGTATTGTCTGCATGTCTCCCGAACCCGTAGGGTCTACACACTTGAGGTTCGGTGACGCTAGGGTTATAGGGAATTGTTATACGAGGTTACCGAAAGTTGTTCGGATTCCCGGATGAGATCCCGGACGTCACGAGGAGCTCCGGAATGGTCCAGAGGGAAAGACTGATATATAGGATGGATGGTTTCGGACACCGGAAATGTTTCGGGCATCACCGGTAACGTACCGGGACCACCGGGACCACCGGAGGTGGCCCCGGGGGTCCACCGAAGGGGGGCAACGACCCCGGGAGGTAAGATGGGCCAATTAGGGGAGGGAAACAGCCCCTAGGTGGGCTGGTGCGCCTCCCCACTCAGCCCAATGCGCAGGGGAGAGAAAAGGGGGGGGGGGCAAACCCTAAGCCAGGTGGGCCTAAGGCCCACCAGGGGTGCGCCACACCCCTCCTCCCCCCTTTGGCCGCCGCACCAGCCCTCATCTAGGGCTGCCGCCCCCCCAGGAGGGGGAAACCCTCAAAGGGGCGCAGCCCCTCCCTTCCCCTATATATACCGGGCACTTTTGGCCATTGGGAGATAGACTTTTCCCTCTCTCTCGGCGCAGCCCTGCCCTTCTTCCTCGTCCTCTCTGCCGGTGCTTGGCGAAGCCCTGCTGGGAGACGTGTCTCTCCATCGACACCACGCCGTCGTGCTGCTGGAGTTCTTCCCCAACCTCTCCCTCCTCCTTGCTGGATCAAGGTGTCGGAGACGTCACCGGGCTGCACGTGTGTTGAACGTGGAGGTGCCGTAGTTCGGCACTAGATCGGGATCGGTGCGAGTACGACTCCATCAACCGCGTTCTAGCAACGCTTCCGCTTAGCGATCTTCAAAGGTATGAAGATGCTCTTACCCCTCTCTCGTTGCTGGTCTCTCCATAGGAAGATCTGAATATGCGTAGGAAAATTTTGAATTTATGCTACGTCACCCAAGAGTGGCATCCGAGCCAGGTTTTCTATGCGTAGATTCTATGCACGAGTAGAACACAAAATTTGTGGACGATGATTTGTCAATTTGCTTGCCGCTACTAGTATTATTCTTTTCCGGCGGTATTGTGGGATGAAACGGCCCGGACCGACTTTACACGTACGCTTACGTGAGACTGGTTCCACCGACACACATGCACACCGTGCATAAAGGTGGCTAGCGGGTGTCTGTCTCTCCTACTCTAGTCGGATTGGATTTGATGAAAAGGGTCCTTATGAAGGGTAAATAGCTTTGTCATATCATCGTTGTGGCTGTCACGTAGGTAAGAAGGCATTCTTGCTAGAAACCCAAATCAGCCACATAAAACTTGCAACAACAATTAGAGGATGTCTAACTTGTTTTTGCAGGGTTTGACATGTGATGTGATATGGCCAAAGTTGTGATGTTGCATGTATGATGTATGAGATGATCATGTTATTTTAATAGGTTTCACGACTTGCATGTCGATGAGTATGACAACCGGCAGGAGCCATAGGAGTTGTCTTAATTTATTGTATGAGATGCAACGCCATGTGCTTACTACTTTTACTTCATTGCTAACGGTTAGCTATAGTAGTAGTGATAGTAGTAGTTGGCGTGACGACTTCACGGAGACATGACGATGGAGATCATGATGATGGAGATCATGGTGTCATGTCGTGACGATGATGATCATGCGATGCCTGAAGATGGAGATCGAAAGAGCAAAGATGATAATGGCCATATCATGTCACTATATGATTGCATTGTGATGTTTATCATGTTTTACATCTTATTGCTTAGAACGACGGTAGCATAATAAGATGATCCCTCTTAAAATTTCGAGAATGTATTCCCCTAAGTGTGCACCGTTGCGAAGGTTCGTTGTCTCGAAGCACCACGTGATGATCGGGTGTGATAGATTCTAACGTTCGCATACAACGGGTGTAAGCCAGATTTACACACGCGAGACACCTAGGTTGACTCGACGAGCTTAGCATGTACAGACATGACCTCGAATACAAGAGACCGAAAGGTCAAACATGAGTCGTATGGTTGAATACGATCAGCATGAAGTTGCTCACCATGGTGACTAGTCCGTCTCACGTGATGATCGGTCACGGGTTAGTCAATATGGATCATGTATCACTTAGATGACTAGAGGGATGTCGATTTAAGTGGGAGTTCATACTTAATTTGATTAAATGAACTTAATTGTCATGAACTTAGTCTAAAAGTTGTCTTTATAAATATTGTAGATGGCCAACGTCAACCTCAATTTCAACGCATTCCTAGAGAAAAACAAGGTGAAAGATGATGGTAGCAACTATGCGGACTGGGTTCGCAACTTGAAGCTCATCCTTGAAGCAGCTAAAAAGGCTTATGTCCTTGATGCGCCGCTAGGTGACCCTCCCGCTCCCGCAACAGCCCAGGACATTCTGAACGTCTGGCAAACGCGAAGTGATGACTACTCTCTGGTCAGGTGTGGAATGTTATACAGTTTAGAAATGGGGCTCCAAAGGCGTTTTGAGCAACACGGAGCATATGAGATGTTCCAGGAGCTGAAGCTAGTTTTTCAAGCTCATGCCCGTGTCGAGAGATATGAAGTCTCCGACAAGTTCTTTAGCTGTAAGATGGAGGAGAAAAGTTCTGTCAGTGAGCACATACTCAAAATGTCTGGGTTACACGGTCGTCTGACTTCACTTGGAGTCGAACTTCCGGATGATGCTATAATCGACAGAATCCTCCAGTCTCTCCCACCAAGCTACAAAGGCTTTGTGCTTAACTACAACATGCAAGGGATGAAAAAGACCATTCCCGAGTTGTACTCGATGCTCAAGTGTGCAGAAGTAGAAATCAAGAAAGAGCATCAAGTGTTGATGGTCAACAAGACCACTAGTTTCAAGAAAGGCAAGGGTAAGAAGAACTTCAAGAAAGATGGCAAAGCTGTTGCCACGCCCGGTAAGCCAGATGCCGGGAAGAAGAAAAAGAATGGACCCAAGCCTGAGACTGAGTGCTTCTATTGCAAGGGAAAAGGTCACTGGAAGCGGAACTGCCCCAAATACTTAGCGGACAAGAAGGCCGACAACGTTAAAGGTATATGTGCTATACATGTTATTGATGTGTACCTTACCAGTGCTCGTAGTAGCTCCTGGGTATTTGATACCGGTGCTGTTGCTCACATTTGCAACTCAAAGCAGGAACTGCGGAATAAGCGGAGACTGGCCAAGGACGAGGTGACAATGCGCGTGGGGAATGGTTCCAAAGTCGATGTGATCGCCGTCGGCACGCTACCTCTACATCTACCGTCGGGATTAGTTTTAAACCTTAATAATTGTTATTTAGTACCAGCTTTGAGCATGAATATTGTATCAGGGTCTTGCTTAATGAGATGGCTACTCATTTAAGTCAGAGAATAATAGTTGTTCTATTTATACGAGTGATATGTTTTATGGTCATGCTCCGCTCGTGAATGGTTTATTCTTGATGAATCTCGATCGTGATGTTACACATATTCATAGTGTAAGTACCAAAAGATGTAAAGTTGATAATGATAGTCCCACATACTTGTGGCACTGCCGCCTTGGTCATATCGGCGTTAAGCGCATGAAGAAGCTCCATACTGATGGACTATTAGAGTCTCTTGACTTTGAATCATTTGACACATGCGAACCGTGCCTCCTGGGCAAGATGACTAAGACTCCATTCTCAGGAATAATGGAGAGAGCAACCGACTTATTGGAAATAATACATACTGATGTGTGTGGTCCAATGAACGTTGTAGCTCGCGGTGGCTATCGTTATGTTCTCACTCTCACCGATGATTTGAGTAGGTATGGGTATATCTACTTGATGAAGCACAAATCTCAGACATTTGAAAAGTTCAAGGAATTTCAGAGTGAGGTCGAGAATCAACGTGACAGAAAAATTAAGTGTCTACGATCGGATCGTGGAGGAGAATATTTGAGTCACGAGTTTGGCACACACCTAAGGAAGTGTGGAGTCGTTTCACAACTGACGCCGCCTGGCACACCGCAACGCAACGGAGTGTCTGAACGTCGTAATTGCACTTTATTAGATATGGTACGATCTATGATGTCTCTTACCGACTTACCGCTATAATTTTGGGGATACGCATTAGAAACTGCAGCATTCACTTTAAATAGGGCACCGTCTAAATCCGTTGAGACGACACCGTATGAACTATGGTTTGGCAAGAAACCTAAGTTGTCGTTTCTTAAAGTTTGGGGTTGCGATGCTTATGTGAAGAAACTTCAACCAGAAAAGCTCGAACCCAAAGCGGAGAAATGTGTATTCATAGGATACCCTAAGGAAACTATTGGGTATACCTTCTATCTTAGATCCGAAGGTAAAACCTTTGTTGCCAAGAATGGATCCTTTCTAGAGAAAGAGTCTCTCTCGAAAGAAGTAAGTGGGAGGAAGGTAGAACTTGATGAGGTAATTACACCCCCTCTCGAACAAGATAGTAGCGCAGCGCGGGAAGTTGTTCCTGTGGCGCCTACACCAACTGAAGAGGAAGTTAATGATGATGATCATGAAGCTTCGGATCAAGTTACTACTGAACCGCGAAGGTCCACAAGGGCACGCTCCGCACCAGAGTGGTACGGCAACCCTGTGATGGAAATCATGTTGTTAGACAACGGTGAACCTTCGAACTATGAAGAAGCGATGGCGGGCCCGGATTCCAACAAATGGCTTGAGGCTATGAAATCTGAGATAGGATCCATGTATGAGAACAAAGTATGGACTTTGGTGGACTTGCCCGATGACCGGCGAGCCATAGAAAATAAATGGATCTTCAAGAAGAAGACTGATGCAAACGGTAATGTAACCGTTTACAAAGCTCGACTTGTCGCAAAGGGTTTTCGACAAATTCAAGGAGTTGACTACGAAGAGACTTTCTCTCCCGTAGCGAAGCTGAAATCAGTCCGAATCATGTTAGCAATTGCCGCCTTTTATGATTATGAAATTTGGCAAATGGACGTCAAAACAGCGTTCCTTAACGGGAACCTTAAGGAAGAGTTGTATATGATGCAACCAGAAGGTTTTGTCGTCCCTAAGGGTGCTAACAAAGTGTGCAAGCTCCAGCGCTCCATCTATGGGCTGGTGCAAGCATCTCGGAGTTCGAACATTCGCTTTAATGAGGTGATTAAAGCGTTTGGGTTCATACAGGTTTACGGAGAAGCCTGTCTGTACAAGAAAGTGAGTGGGAGTTGTGTAGCTTTCCTCATACTGTATGTGAATGACATATTATTGATGGGGAATAATATAGAGATGTTGGAGAGCATAAAGGCCTATTTGAACAAAAGTTTTCCAATGAAGGACCTTGGAGAAGCTGCATACATATTAGGCATCAAGATCTATAGAGATAGATCAATACGCCTCATAGGTCTTTCGCAAAGTACATACCTTGACAAGATATTGAAGAAGTTCAATATGGAAAACTCAAAGAAAGGGTTCTTCCCAGTTTTGCAAGGTATGAGATTGAGTAAGACTCAGTCGCCGACCACGGCAGCAGAAAGAGAGAAGATGAGTTCTGTCCCCTACGCTTCAGCCGTGGGCTCTCTAATGTATGCCATGCCGTGTACGAGACCTGATATAAACCTTGCCATAAGTTTGGTAGGGAGGTACCAAAGTGATCCCGGTATGGAACACTGGACAGCGGTCAAGAATATCCTTAAGTACCTGAAAAGGACTAAGGAAATGTTTCTCGTTTATGGAGGTGACGAAGAGCTCGTCGTAAAGGGTTACGTCGACGCTAGCTTCGACACAGATCCGGATGACTCTAAGTCACAGACCGGATACGTATATGTGCTGAATGGTGGGGCAGTGAGGTGGTGCAGCAGCAAGCAAGAAGTGGTGGCAACATTTACATGATAAGCGGGGTACATAGCTGCTTCAGAAGTAGCTCATGAAGGAATTTGGATGAAGGAGCTCATCACCGACCTTGGAGTGGTTCCAAGCGCGTCGGGTCCAATGACACTCTTCTATGATAACACACGGGCCATTGCCATAGCCAAGGAGCCCAGGTTTCACCGGAAGACGAAGCACATCAAACGCCGCTACAACTCCATCCAGGACCATCTCGAGAGTGGAGTGATAGATATTTGTAAAGTACACAGGGATCTGAATGTTGCAGACCCATTGACTAAACCTCTTCCACGAGCAAAACATGATCAACATCATAATGCTATGGGTGAGATTGTGCAACTCCCGGATACCGTAGGAGTGCTTTGGGTGTATCAAACGTCACAATGTAACTGGGTGACTATAAAGGTGCACTACGGGTACCTCCGAGATTGTCTGTTGGGTTGGTACGAATCGAGATCGGGATTTGTCAGTCCGTGTGACGGAGAGGTATCTCTGGGCCCACTCGGTAGGACATCATCATGAGCTCAATGTGACTAAGGAGTTAGTCACACGATGACGTGCTACGGAACGAGTAAAGAGACTTACCGGTAACGAGATTGAAAAAGGTATTGGTATACCGACGATCGAATCTCGGGCAAGTTCTATACCGACAGACAAAGGGAATTGTATGCGGGATTGATTGAATCCTTGACATCGTGGTTCATCCGATGAGATCATCGTGGAGCAAGTGGGAGCCACCATGGGTATCCAGACCCCGCTGATGGTTATTGGTCAGAGAGGTGTCTCTGTCATGTCTGCGTGTCTCCCGAACCCGTAGGGTCTACACACTTAAGGTTCGGTGACGCTAGGGTTATAGGGAATTGTTATACGAGGTTACCAAAAGTTGTTCGGAGTCCCGGATGAGATCCCAGACGTCACGAGGAGCTCCGGAATGGTCCGGAGGTAAAGTTTGATATATAGGATGGATGGTTTAGGACACCGGAAGTGTTTCGGGCATCACCCGTAACGTACCGGGACCACCGGGACCACCGGAGGTGGCCCCGGGGGTCCACCGAAGGGGGGAAACGACCCCGGGAGGTAAGATGGGCCAAGTGGGGGAGGGAACCAGCCCCTAGGTGGGCTGCTGCGCCTCCCCACTCAGCCCAATGCGCAGTGGAGAGAAAAGGGGGGGCAAACCCTAAGCCAGGTGGGCCTAAGGCCCACCAGGGGTGCGCCACACCCCTCCTCCCCCCTTGGCCGCAGCACCCGCCCCCATCTAGGGCTGCGGCCCCCCAGGAGGGGTTAACCCTCAAGGGGGCGCAACCCCTCCCTTCCCCTATATTTACGAGGCACTTTTGGCCATTGGGAGAAGACTTTTCCCTCTCTCTCGGCGCAGCCCTACCCTTCTTCCTCCTTCTCTCTGCCGGTGATTGGTGAAGCCCTGCCGGGAGACCTCGTCTCTCCATCGACACCATGCCGTCGTGCTGCTGGAGTTCTGCCCCAACCTCTCCCTCTTCCTTACTGGATCAAGGTGCCGGAGACGTCACCGGGCTATTATTGATGGGGAACGTCGCATGGGAAACAAAAAATTTCCTACGCGCACGAAGACCTATCATGGTGATGTCCATCTACGAGAGGAGATTTGGATCTACGTACCCTTATATATCGCACATCAGGAAGCGTTAAGAAACGCGGTTGATGTAGTGGAACTTCTTCACGTCCCTCGAACCACCCCACGAACCGTCCGACGATCCGTCCCACGATTCGTCTGCTGAACCGTCTCGCGATCCGTTGCACGAACCGTCTTGGGATCCATCTCACGATCCGTTCCGATCTAGTGCCGAACGGACGGCACCTCCGCATTCAGCACACGTATAGCTCGACGATGATCTCGGCCTTGTTGATCCAGCAAGCAAGACGGACAAGTAGATGAGTTCTCCGGCGGCGTGACAGTGCTCCGGTGGTGGTGAGGATCTATTCCTCCAAGGCTCCGCCCGAGCTCCGCAGAAATACGATCTAGAGGTAAAACTATGGTGTCTAGATCTGAGTTGCACGTGGCAAAAGTTGTCTCATATCAGCCCTAAATCACCACTATATACAGGAGGGAGGGGGAGGAGGCTGCCTTGAGGACCAAGTCCCCAAGGGGCACCGTCCAAGAGGACAGGAGGAGTCCTACTCCAATCCTAGTCCAACTAGCATTGGAAAGTGGAGCCCTTCTCTTCCTTCCCTCCTTTCTTTTTTTTCTTTTTCTTTGGTTTTCTCCTTATGGTGCCTAGGCCCTCTTGGGTTGTCCCACCAGCCCACTAAGGGCTGGTGCACCACCCCTAGGGCCTTTGGGCTTCCCCGGGGAGGGTTGCCCCCCTCTCG
This sequence comes from Hordeum vulgare subsp. vulgare, assembly GCF_904849725.1. Classification (NCBI taxonomy): domain Eukaryota; kingdom Viridiplantae; phylum Streptophyta; class Magnoliopsida; order Poales; family Poaceae; genus Hordeum; species Hordeum vulgare. The sequence goes on along the minus strand of NC_058521.1, from coordinate 101,825,839 downwards.
GTGAACTACCGGAACCCATTCGTCACTCCTGGTACATTCCCGGTAATGCCCGAAAACCTTCCGGTAACCAAATGAAGCCATCCTATATATCAATCTTCGTTTCTGGACCATTCAGAAAACCCTCGTGACGTCTGTGATCTCATCCGGGACTCCGAACAACATTCGGTAACCATACATATATAACTCAACTATACTAAAGCATCGCCGAACCTTAAGTGTCCAAACGCTGTGGGTTCGAGAACTATGCACACATGCCCCGAGGTACTCCTCGGTCAATATCCAATAGCTGGACCTGGATGCCCATATTGGACCCTACATATTCTCCGAAGATCTTATCGGTTGAACCTCGGTGTCAAGGATTCATATAATCCCATACGTCATTCTCTTTGTCCTTCGGTATGTTACTTGCCCGAGATTCGATCGTCGGTATCCGCATACCTATTTCAATCTCGTTACCGGCAAGTCTCTTTACTCGTTCCATAATACAAGATCATGTGACTTACACTTAGTCACATTGCTTGCAAGGCTTGTGTGTGATGTTGTATTACCGAGTGTGCCCCGAGATACCTCTCCGTCACACGGAGTGACAAATCCTAGTCTTGATCCATACTAACTCAACGGACACCTTCGGAGATACCTGTAGAGCACCTTTATAGTCACCCAGTTATGTTGCGACGTTTGATGCACACAAGGTATTCCACCTGTGCCAGTGAGTTATATGATCTCATGGTCATAGGAACAAATACTTGACACGCAGAAAACAATAGCAATAAAACGAAACGATCAATATGCTACGTTCATAGTTTGGGTCTTGTCCATCACATGATTCTCCTAATGATGTGATCCCGTTATCAAGTGACAACACTTGTCTATGGCCAGGAAACCTTGACCATCTTTGATCAACGAACTAGTCAACTAGAGGCTCACTAGGGACAGTGTGTTGTCTATGTATCCACACATGTATTTGAGTTTCCAATCAATACAATTCTAGCATGGATAATAAACGATTATTATGAACAAGGAAATATAATAATAACTAATTTATTATTGCCTCTAGGGCATATTTACAACAATTATTACTAAAGCTACGTCCTAGCAATAAAGTAAACGCATCTCCAAACACAAACGTTAGTTTAAAGACAACCCTATGGCTCCTGTCGGTTGCTGTACCATTGACGTGCAAGTCGATATTAACTATTACAACATGATCATCTCATAGATCCCATATATCACATCACGTCATTGGCCATATCATATCACAAGCATACCCTGCAAAAACAAGTTAGACGTCCTCTAATTTGTTGTTACATGTTTTACGTGGCTGCTATGGGTATCTAGTATGATCACATCTTACTTACCCAAAAACCACAACGGAGATGTGCAAATTGCTATTTAACCTCTCCAAGGACCGCCTCGGTCAAAACCAATTCAACTAAAGTTGAAGAAACCGACACCCACCAGTCATCTTTACGCAACGAGGTTGCATGTCAATCGATGAAACAAATCTTTCGTAAGCGTACGAATAATGTCGGTCCGGGCCGCTTCAATCCAACAATACCGCCGAATCGAGGAAAGACTAAGGAGGGAAGCAAATCGAACATCACCGTCCACAAAACCTTTTGTGTTCTACTCGAGATAACATCTACGCATTAACCTAGCTCAGGATGCCACTGTTGGGGAATGTTGCATGGGAAACAAAAAAATTCCTACGCACACGAAGACCTATCATGGTGATATCCATCTACGAGAGGAGATTTGGATATACGTACCCTTGTAGATCGCACAGCAGGAAGCGTTAATAAACGCGGTTGATGTAGTGGAACGTCTTCACGTCCCTCGATCGGCCCCACGAACCGTCCCATAAACCGTCCCGCGATCCGTCCCACGATCCATCCCGATCTAGCGTCGAACGGACGGCACCTTCGCGTTCAGCACACGTACAGCTCGACGATGATCTCGGCCTTCTTGATCCAACAAGTAAGACATAGAAGTAGATGAGTTCTCCGGCAGCGTGACGGCGCTCCGGTGGTGGTGATGATCTAGAGGTAGAACTATGTGGTCTAGGGTTCAGTTGCACGTGGCAAAAGTTGTCTCAAATTAGCCCTAAATCACCACTATATATATGAGGGAGGGGGAGGAGGCTTGCCTTGATGGCCAAGCCCTCACGGGTGCGTCGGCCAGGAGGAGAGGAGGAATCCTATTGCAATTAGGATTGGAAAGTGGAGTCCTTCTCTTCCTTCCCACCTTCCTTTTTTTCTCTTTGGTTTTTCTTCTATTGGCTCCAAGGACTTCTTGGGCTGTCCAACCAGCCCACTAAGGGATGGTGCGCCACCCTAAAGCCATTGGTCTCCCTCCGGGTGGGTTGCCCCCCTCCCGGTAAACTTCTGGAACCCATTCGTCACTCCCGGTACAATGCCGGTAATGCCCGAAAACCTTCCAGTAACCAAATGAAACCATCATATATATCAATCTTCGTTTCCGGACCATTCCAGAAACCCTCGTTACGTCTGTGATCTCATCCGGGACTCCGAACAACATTTGGTAACCACACATATAGCTCAACTATACTAAAACATCATCGAACCTTAAGTGTGCAGACCCTGCGGGTTCGAGAACTATGTAGACATGCCCCGAGGTACTCCTCGGTCAATATCCAATAGCGGGGCCTGGATGCCCATATTGGATCCTACATATTCTCCAATGATCTTATCGGTTGAACCTCAGTGCTAAGGATTTATATAATCATGTATGTCATTCCCTTTGTCCTTCGGTATGTTACTTGCCCGAGATTCGATCGTCAGTATCCGCATACCTATTTCAATCTCGTTACCGGCAAGTCTCTTTACTCGTTCCGTAATACAAGATGTCGTGACTTACACTTAGTGACATTGCTTGCAAGGCTTGTGTGTGATGTTGTATTACCGGGTGGGCCCCGAGATACCTCTCCGTCACACGGAGTGACAAATCCCAGTCTTGATCCATACTAACTCAACGGACACCTTCGGAGATACCTGTAGAGCACCTTTATAGTCACCCAGTTATGTTGTGACATTTGATGCACACAAGGTATTCCTCCGGTGCCAGTGAGTTATATGATCTCATGGTCATAGGAACAAATACTTGACACGCAGAAAACAATAGCAATAAAATGACACAATCAATATGCTACGTTCATAGTTTGGGTCTTGTCCATCACATGATTCTCCTAATGATGTGATCTCGTTATCAAGTGACAACACTTGTCTATGGTTAGGAAACCTTGACCATGTTTGATCAACGAGGTAGTCAACTAGAGGCTTACTAGGGACAGTGTTTTGTCTATGTATCCACACATATACTTGAGTTTCCAATCGATACAATTATAGCATGGATAATAAACGATTATTGTGAACAAGGAAATATAATAATAACCAATACATTATTGCCTCTAGGTCATATTTCCAACACTATTGTGTGTTGCATAAGATGCCATATTGAGCCGCTCGATACACAGCGACATGACGTCATCATTCATGTCCCCGCGGGGCGTCGAGCATGCAAGAAACTTCTTGTACCGAACATAAAACCCACCTATTTTGATGAAAGGTGCCCTGGTACAATAGTTGCAAGCGAATGAATAATTTGTTTCAACAACATCAATTTAAAACACTAGATAGGGGATAGGAAGCTCACGGTAGTTCATTGGGTTTTGACCTCCTTAGTGGTTTCCCATGCGTAATATACTTTTCATAAAGTGCTTTAACTTTATGTTCTTTAACTTCAACCTTCTGCTTCTTTCCCTTTGGTTTGACAACTCGCACTTTACCCGTCCTCTTCTTCCTAGTGTTCTTATCGTGTGTGCTAGGGCCACTGCCGACATCAATGGGCTGCTCGTCCGCGACGCCATTGTTTGAGCTGCAATAAGAAGACATGCAAGTATTGTGTGGGGGACACGGTAAGCTAGGAGGGATTTTATGAGAATTTGTTGCAATCACACAAACACAATAATAACATAGACAACAAAAAAAAGATGCAAACATGAAGCAAGGTGCTCAAAAAAAGAGAAATGATGACGAAGGTAGGAAGCATACCTCGGATAGTAGGGCTGACATCATCATCTGAGACGGGGAACACACGGATGTTGGGGTAGACAACGCTGCATGTTTTGTTACTATATGTAGGCTCGTCCATGCCATGCATCAACTTGAAGTCTTCAGACCGCTTTGGGAACAGCTCAAATGAAGGCTCGTCATCCCAAACACCGGCTGTTGCACTCCTGGGTGCATCATGGAATAGAGGGGGGCTCTGAGGTGGCACGTCTGCTTCCACCTCCATACTCACTCTTTGTTGCTCACTGCTACCTCTTGAGCTTGCGTTGGTTTTTCCCTTGAAGAGGAAAGGGTGATGCAGCACAGGAGCAGTCAGTATTTCCCTCAGTTTGAGAACCAAGGTATCAATCCAGTAGGAGTATCAAGACAAGTCTCCAATGTACCTACGCAAAAACAAACAAACTTGCACCCAACGCTATAAAGGGGTTGTCAATCCCTTCACGATTAAATGCAAGGTGAGATCTGACGGTGGAAAGTGCAACAAAGTAAAAGTGTAGAGCTCAAAATATGATGTGAAGTAGACCCGGGGGCCATAGTGTTCACTAGAGGCTTCTCCCATGATAGCAAGTATTACGGTGGGTGAACGAATTACTGTCGACCAATTGATAGAACCGCGCAAAGTCATGATGATATCTAAGGCAATTATCATACATATAGGCATCCCGTCCGAGACAAGAAGACCGCTACTGTCTGCATCTACTACTATTACTCCACACATCGACTGCTATCTAGCATGCATCTAGTGTATTGAGTTCATAACAAACAAAGTAACGCCTTAAGCAAGATGACATGGTGTAGAGAGATAAATTCATGCAATAGATATAAACCCCATCTTTTTACCCTTGATGGCAACAACACGATGCGTGCCTCGCTACCCCTTCTGTCACTGGGTGAGGACACCGCACGGTCTGAACCCAAAACCAAGCACTTCTCCCATTGCAAGAATTACAAATCAAGTTGGCCAAACGAAACCCACAACTCGAAGAGAATTACAAGGATACGAAATCATGCATATAAGAGATCAGAGGAGACTCAAATAATATTCATAGATAATCTGATCATAAATCCACAATTCATCGGAGCTCGACAAACACACCGCAAAAGAAGATTACATCGGATAGATCTCCATGAAGATCATGGAGAACTTTGTATTGAAGAACCAAGAGAGAGAAAAAGCCATCTAGCTACTAGATATGGACCCAAAGGTCTGTGGTGAACTACTCACGCATCATCGGAGAGGCAATGGTGCTGATGAAGAAGCCCTTTGTGTCCGAATCCCCCTCCGGCAGGGCACCAGAACGTGCCCCAAATGGGATCTTGCGGAGACAGAAGCTTGCGGCGGCAGAAACGTATTTTTGTGGCTCTCTTTGGCAGTTTTGGATTTTTAGGGAATTTATAGGCGGAAGAAGTAGGGCAAAGGAGCCACGGGGGGGCCACAAGCCTGGTAGCCCCCCCCCCCCCGGTCGCGGCTAGGGGGCTTGTGGCCTCCCCTGGGGTCCTTTGCCTTGGTTCTCAAGTTCCCTCGTATCTTCTGTTATGGAAAAAATCATTCCGAAGATTTTATTCCGTTTGGACTCCGTTTAATATTCTTCTTTGAAAAGGGTCAAAAACACGGACAAAACAGTAACTGGCACTTGGCACTGAGTTAATAGGTTAGTCCCAAAAAATATATAAAATAGCATATTCATGCATACAAAACATCCAAAGTTGACAAGATAATAGCATGGAACCATCAAAAATTATAGATACGTTGGAGATGTATCAAGCATCCCCAAGCTTAACTCCTGCTCGTCCTCGAGTAGGGAAGTGATAAAGACTGAATTTTTGATGTGGAATGCTACCTAACATATTTGTCCTTTGTAACTTCTTTCATGTGACATGAATGTCCAGATCCGTAAGATTCAAAACAATAGTTTGCTATTGACATGAAAACAATAATACTTCAAGCAAACTAGCAAGGTAATCATGAACTTTTCAAATAACAAGGCCAAGGATAGTTATCCCTACAAAATCATATAGTCTGGCTATGCTCCATCATCTTCACACAACGAATTTAAATCATGCACAACCCCGGTATTGGCCAATAATTGTTTTCGCACTCTTACTTTCTCAAACCTTTTCAACTCTCACGCAATATATGAGCGTGAGCCATGGATATAGCACTATAGGTGAAATAGAGTATGGTTGAGGTTGTGAGGCAAAAAGGAGGAGATGGTTGATACGTCTCCAACGTATCTATAATTTTTGATGGTTTCATGCTATTATCTTGTCAAACTTTGGATGTTTTGTATGCCTTTTATATATTTTTTGGGACTAACTTATTAACTTAGTGCCAAGTGCGAGTTTGTGTTTTTTCCATGTTTTATACCCCTTTCAGAGGAAATTTTGAAACGGAGTCCAAACGGAAGAAAATCCCCGAAAAGATTTTTTCTGGAACGGAAGAAGATCGGGAAGCTTGGGAGCCAAGGAAGGGGAGCCTCAGGGGCCTCACAAGCCCCTACCCCGCAGTCAGGGGGGAGGCCGCGCCATCCAGGCTTGTGGGCCCCCTGGACGCCCTTTGCCCTAGGTCTTTCGTCTATATATTCCCATAAATTCCAGAAAAAATCAAGAGATCATCGAAAGTACTTTTCCGCCGCCGCAAGCTTCTGTCTCCACAAGATCCCATCTGGGGCACATTCTGGTACCCTGCCGGAGGGGGGATTCGGACACGACGGGCTTGTTGATCAACACCATGACCTCTCCGATGATGCGTGAGTAGTTCACCATAGACCTGCGGGTCCATAGCTAGTAACTAGATGGCTTCTTCTCTCTCTTGGATCTTCAATACAAAGTTCTCCATGATCTTCATGGAGATCTATCCGATGTAATCTTCTTTTGCCGTGTGTTTGTCGAGATCCGATGAATTGTGGTTTTATGATCAGATTATCTATGAATCTTATTTGAGTTTCTTCTGATCTCTCTTATGCATGATTTCATATCCTTGTAATTCTCTTCGAGTTGTGGGTTTTGTCTGGCCAACTAGATCTATGACTCTTGCAATGGGAGAAGTGCTTGGTTTTGGGTTCACACCGTGCGGTGACCTCACCCAGTGACAGAAGGGGTAGTGAGGCACGCATCGTGTTGTTGCCATCAAGGGTAAAAAGATGGGGTTTTCATCATTGGTTTGAGATTATCCCTCTACATCATGTCATCTTGCTTAAAGCGTTACTCTATTCGTCATGAACTCAATACACTATATGCATGTTGGATAGCGGTCGATGTGTGGAGTAATAGTAGTAGATGCAGAAAGTATCGGTCTGCTTGTCTCGGACGTGATGCCTATATGTATGATCATTGCCTTAGATATCGTCATGACTTTGCGCGGTTCTATCAATTGCTCGACAGTAGTTTGTTCACCCACCGTAATACTTGCTATTTTGAGAGAAGCCTCTAGTAAACACTATGGCCCCTAGGGTCTACTCCACACCATATTTTCAGCCTTACACTTTTTACTTTGTTGCACTTTCCGCCTTCAGATCTCACTTTGCAAACAATCTTGAAGGGATTGACAACCCCTTTGAAGCGTTGGGTGCAAGCTTGTTTGTGTTTGCGCATGTACTCTGGACTTGACGAGACATTCCTTCTGGATCTATACCTTGGTTCTCAAACTGAGGGAAATACTGACTGCTCCTGTGCTGCATCACCCTTTCCTCTTCAAGGGAAAAACCAACGCAAGCCCAGCCTCTGTCAACGTGTCAATTTCTGGCGCTGTTGTCTGTGGGATATCAATGGTCACATCGACTCGGCGTATCAACGGGCTATGGAGATGCCCATCAATAGATATCAATGTGAATGAGTAGGGATTACCATGCTACGGATGCACTTAGAGTTATAAGTGTGTGAAAGCTCAAGCGGAAAACTAGTGGGTGTGCATCGAACTTGCTTCCTCACGAAGACCTAGTGCAATTTTGAGGAAGCCCATCATTGGAATATACAACCAAGTTATATAATGAAAATTCCCACTTGTATAAGGAAGTGTCAAAACGAGAGACTCACTATCATGAAGAACATGGTGCTATTATGAAGCACAAGTGTGGAAAAAGATAATAGCATTGTCCCTTCTCTCTTTTCTCTTTTTTTTTGTTTGGGCTCTTTGGCCTCTTTTCATTTCTTTTGTGTGGCCAACTTTGGCCTCTTTTCATTTTTCCTCACATGGGACAATGCTCTAATAATGACGATCATCACACTCTTATTTACTCACAACTCAACACTTAGAGCAATGATGACTCTATAGGAAATGCCTCCGGCAGTGTACCGGGGTGTGCAACGATGTAGCTTAGCGTATGACATTGAAACATCTCGCTAGCTATCTTATGATCATGCAATGGCAATATGAAAGTGACAGCACAAGTCATGAGATGGAACGGTGAGAGTTGCATGGCAATATATCTCGGAATGGCTATGAAAATGCCATAATAGGTAGGTATGGTGGCTGTTTTGAGGAAGGTATATGGTGGGTTTGTGCACCCGCGAATGTTGCGCGGCACTAGAGAAGCTAGCAATGGTGGAAGGTGAAAGTGTATCTATACCATGGACTCACATTAGTCATGAAGAACTCATATACTTATTGCGAAAGTTTTATTAGTAATCGAAACAAAGTGCTAAACGCATACTCCTAGGGGAAGGGTTGGTATGTGTTAACCATCGCGCGAACCCGGCCGCCACATAAAGGATGACAATCAATAAATCAATTGTGCTCCGACTTCCTAACATAGTGGTTCACCATATGTGCATGCTAGAGGAATCACTAACTTCAACACAAGTATTTCTAGATTCACGACACCCTACTAACATAACTCTAATATTACCAAATCCAAGTCTCAAAATTAATTTAGAGGAATCAAACTTCTCTTTACTAATCGATGCACAAGAATATGGAAGGTTTTTATTATATCCTCTTTGGATGCCTATCATCTTTAGGACTACTTTCATAGCACGAGCCAATTACCAAGTTACTCAGAGAGAGAACTCTCAAAAAGATATAAGTGAAGATCGAGAGTTCTTATTTCTCAAAAATATGACACGGTCGTGCTCTAAAAAGATCTAAGTGAAGCACTAGAGCAAAGTTATCTAGCTCAAAAGATATAAGTGAAGCACATGCGAGCTAAATTGCCTAACTCAAAAGATATAAGCGAAGCTCAATGAGTATTCTAGCAAATTCACGATGAGTGCATGTCTCTCTCAAAAAGGTGTGCAGCAAGGATGATTGTGACACAACAAAAATAAAATACTCCTATAATACACGACGCTCCAAGCAAAACACATATCATGTGGTGAATAAAAATATAGCCCCAAGTAACGTTACCGATGGATTGAAGACGAAAGAGGGGATGCCTTCCCGGGGCATCCCCAAGCTTAGGCTTTTTGGTGTCCTTGAATTTGGCTTGGGATGCCTCTGGCATCCCCAAGATTTAGCTCTTTCCACTCTTTATCCATTGTCCCTCAGAACATCACCCAAACCTTGAAAACTTCACAACACAAAACTTAAACAAAAACTCGTGATATCATTAGCATAAGAAAACAAACCACCACCTCTTTAGGTACTGTAGAAAACTTTATTTCTATTTATATTGGTGTTATATTACTGTATTCTCACTTTTCCATGGCTAGTACCCCCCGATACTATCCATAGTTTCATCTAAATAAGCAATCAACACAACAAAAACAGAATCTGTCAAAAACAGACCAGTCTATAGCAATCTGTATACTTCATATACTTATGGTATCTCAAAAATTCTGAATAATTATGAAAATTAGGGCAATTGGCATATAAACTATCATAAAAAAGAATCAACTCAAAAGCTCTTTCTGGATAGGAATTAAAAATAATTTCGTGAGCGCAAAGTTTTTGTCTTTTCCAGCAAGATCAAACAACCATCACCAAAACTAGTCATAAAGGTTTTACTTGGCACAAACACAAAAAGAAACACAAAAAACATAATCATAACAGAATTATGATGGTGTGGACACAAAAAAACAGAAAGCAAAAGGCAAAGATAAATTCATTGGGTTGCCTCCCAACAAGCGCTATTGTTTAACGCCCTTAGCTAGGCATAAGGCGATAGAATCAAGTATCGTCGTCTTTGGTGCTCAACCATAAATAGACCTCATCATGGATTCATAAGTCAATCTTATTTTATTTTTAGGAAAATGTTCCATGCCCTTCTTTAATGGAAATTGAAATCTAATATTCCCTTCCTTCATATCGATGATAGCACCAATAGTCCTAAGGAAAGGTCTACCAAGAATGATGGGACATGTCGGATTGCAATCAATATCAAGCACAATGAAATCCACGGGTACATGGTTCCTATTTGCAATAATAATAACATCATTGATCCTTCTCATAGGTTTCTTAACAGTAGAATCCGCAAGATGCAAATTAAGAGAGCACTCATCAATCTCATTGAAGCCTTGAACATCACATAAAGACTTTGGAATAGCGAAAACACTAGCACCCAAATCACACAAAGCATTGCATTCATAGTTTTTAATCTTGATTTTGATAGTAGGTTCCCACTCATCATGAAGTTTTCTAAGAATAGAAACTTCCAACTCAAGTTTCTCTTCAAGAGATTTCATCATAGCATCAACGATATGACCGGTAAAGGCCTTATTTTGGCTATAAGCGTGTGGAGAGTTTAGCATGGATTGCATCAAGGAAATACATTAAATCAAAGAGCAACTATCATAATTAAATTCCTTGAAATCCAAAGTAGTAATTTCATTACTACTCAAAGTTTGGATATCCTCTACTCCACTTTTAGTGCTTCTAGCATCAAGATAGATAGACTCCGAATCATTGGGGCGTTTCTCAACCAAAGTGGATTCATATCCAGCCCCATCATCATTAGGTTTGACATTAGAAAACAAAGATTCAATGGGAGTCACACCAAGCACTTTAAGATCTTCGTGATTCTCATCACGAGAACACGCCTTTTTAAGCCATTCATGTCTAGCATGAATTTGGGCGGTTCTTTCTTTACTCTCATTCATGGAAACACGCATAGCTTTCAAAGTTTCATCCATATTGATCTTGGGAGGAGCACATCTCAATTTCAAAGCATCAATATCAAGAGACATTCTATCAACGATCCTAGCCAAGTCATCAATTTTGAGCAGTTTTTCTTCCATGGATGCATTGAAAATCTTTTGCAAGTTAATAAACTCTTTAATATTACTCTCTAGATCAGAGGGTAATTTATTGTAATTTCCATGAGCATTGTTGTAGGAATTTCCAAAGCTATTAGAGGGATTACTAGGAAAAGGCCTAGGAATAAGGTTTCCTCTATAAGCATTGTTGTTGCCAAAATTATTTCTACCAACAAAATTAACATCCAAGCTTTCATTGCCATTCTCAATCAAGGAAGACAAAGGCATATCATTTGGATCTAGAGGGGCACATTTACTAGCAAACAATTTCATTAACTCATCCATCTTAGCACTCAAAGAGTTAATTTCTTCTATAGCATGCACTTTTTTAGTACTAGGTGACCTTTCAGTGTGCCATTGAGAATAGTTTGTCATGCTATTCTCTAGGAGTTTTGTGGCTTCTCCTAATGTGATTTCCATGAAAGTTCCACCGGAGGCGGAATCCAAGATATTTCTAGAAGCAAAATTCAAACCAGCATAGAAGATTTGTATAATCATCCAAAGACTCAAGCCATGAGCGGGACAATTTCTAATCATCAATTTCATTCTCTCCCAAGATTGTGCAACATGTTCATGATCTAATTGCTTAAAATTCATGATATCATTACGGAGAGAGATAATCTTAGCCGATGGAAAATACTTGGATATATAAGCATCTTTACACTTGTTCCAAGAATCAATGTTATTTTTGGGCAAAGATGAAAACCAAGTTTTTGCTCGATCTCGCAATGAGAACGGAAATAGCTTCAATTTAATCACATCATTATCCACATCTTGCTTCTTTTGCATATCACATCACTCAATGAAGGTATTAAGACGGGATGCGGCATCTTCACTAGGAAGGCTGGAAAATTCCTCTTTCATAACAAGATTCAGCAAGGCAGCATTGATTTCATATGATTCCGCACTAGTGGTGGGAGCAATCGAAGTACTAATAAAAATCATTATTATTAATATTCGAGAAGTCACACAGTTTGGTGTTTTCAGTCATGGTGACTTCATCAAGCAGACAAGCACACAAGCGAACAGAAAGCAAGCGAAAGAAAAGGGCGAACGGAAAAGGCAAATATTTTTGTAAATTTTTGTTTTTCAGAAGTGGGGGAGAAGAAAACGAGAGGCAAAAAAGTAAATGCAAGAGATGAGTTTGCGACAGTTACTTGGATAAGCTTCACTTAGAATAGTCCCCGGTGCGAGAAATTGAAACATTGAAGGGAGACTATTCTTGACTTGATACTCCCCAGCAACGACGCCAGAAATTCTTCTTGCTGCCTCTTGAGCTTGCGTTGGTTTTTCCCTTGAAGAGGAAAGAGTGATGCAACACAGTAGCAGTAAGTATTTCCCTCAGTTTGAGAACCAAGGTATCAATCCAGTAGGAGTATCAAGACAAGTCTCCAATGTACCTGCGCAAAAACAAACAAACTTGCACCCAACGCTATAAAGGGGTTGTCAATCCCTTCACGATTATATGCAAGGTGAGATCTGAAGGTGGAAAGTGCAACAAAGTAAAAATGTAGAGCTGAAAATATGATGTTTACTAGACCCGGGGGCCATAGTGTTCACTAGAGGCTTCTCTCATGATAGCAAGTATTACGGTGGGTGAACGAATTACTCTCGAGCAATTGATAGAGCCGCGCGAAGTCATGATGATATCTAAGGCAATGATCATACATATAGGCATCACATTCGAGACAAGTAGACCGATACTGTCTGCATCTACTACTATTACTCCACACATCGACCGCTATCCAGCATGTATCTAGTGTATTGAGTTCATAACAAACAGAGTAACGCCTTAAGCAAGATAACATGATGTAGAGGGATAAATTCATGCAATAGATATAAACCCCATCTTTTTACCCTTGATGGCAACAACACGATGCGTGCCTCGCTACCCCTTGTGTCACTGGGTGAGGACACCGCACAGTATGAACCCAAAACCAAGCACTTCTCCCATTGCAAGAATTATACATCAAGTTGGCCAAACGAAACCCACAACTCGAAGAGAATTACAAGGATACGAAATCATGCATATAAGAGATCAGAGGAGACTTAAATAATATTCATAGATAATCTGATCATAAATCCACAATTCATCGGATCTCGACAAACACACTTCAAAAGAAGATTACATCGGATAGATCTCCATGAAGATCATGGAGAACTTTGTATTGAAGATCCAAGAGAGAGAAGAAGCCATCTAGCTACTAGCTATGGACCCGAAGGTCTGTGGTGAACTACTCACGCATCATAGGAGAGGCAATGGTGTTGAGGAAGAAGCCCTGCGTGTCCGAATCCCCCCTCTGGCAGGGCACCAGAACGTGCCCCAAATGGGATCTTGCGGAGACGGAAGCTTGCGACGGCGGAAAAGTATTTTCGTGGCTCTCTCTGACAGTTTTGGATTTTTAGGGAATTTATAGGCGGAAGAAGTAGGACAAAGGAGGCATGTGGGGCCCACAATCCTGGTACGTGCCCCCAGGCCGCGGCTAGGGGGCTTGTGGCCTCCCTCGGGGTCCTTTGCCTTGGTTCTCTAGTTCCCTGCGTATCTTCTGTTACGGAAAAAATCATTCCGAAGATTTTATTCCGTTTGGACTCCGTTTAATATTCTTCTCTGAAAAGGGTCAAAAACACGGAAAAACAGGAACTGGCAGTTGGCACTGAGTTAATAGGTTAGTCCCAAAAAAGATATAAAATAGCATATTCATGCATACAAAACATCCAAAGTTGACAAGATAATAGCATGGAACCATCAAAAATTATAGATACGTTGGAGACGTATCACTCACGAGTTTGACCAACATCTTTTGCAACTTCTTGGTTTTTCTCCAACTCCCCAACAACTTCATCTTTGCTCATCACTGCAGCCGTACCTTCAGCTTAATCACCAATGCATGCAGCAACAACAAGGTTGGCGGCACTCGATTTGGTCAGCGGGGAGGAATTCGATAGATCCGACATGAAGGCGGAAGACACGCTATGGGGTGATCTCTTTGCCCGCCATGGGGTGCGCTGGCGTGACATGCATCTTCCTGCTCGGCGACGTTGTGCATTGGTCGAGGCAACGAAAAAATAGATGGACTAGGCGTTCCGCAACATGCCATGTGTTGCGCTCGGCAGTTTTGCAACGCGACCAAAGTTGCAAAACACGAGTGCGGTATGAGAAGTGTTGTCGCCGCACGATTAAGTGTTGATCGAACGGTTGCGGAGATGCTCGACGCGCGTAACCGATCCGCCGGTTGATAGGAAACATTTCCCTAAATATAATATGGACTAAGAGCATTTACATCCAGACCCCTCATACCCGTCTCAAACGGTCAGGCAGGCCGCCCCGATGACGAAAATGCGATCCACAAGGTCCTCTTAAACCGACCTCAAGCGCCCGGGCTGACCGACACCCCCGATTTCCGGCCCAAATATGAGGCGGATATGGGGAAGCCCGAGCGCCGGGGCACACCCGCCACGTCGGAATGACGACGTGGCCCCATGCAGACTCACTAGGAAACCCGCCGGTCTGACAGGCGCCTCGACTGTCGACGCGGTGTGAACGCCGCGTGGCGTCGCTCCAGCTCCCCGTCAGAGGTCGCGGCCGTCTATTTAAGCCGGTCGACGCCCCCCAACCCGAGCACATCCGCCTCCTCCCTCTCTTTGCCGCCACCCGAGCACATCCGCCTCCTCTCGCACTTCCCTCTCCGAGCCCGTCAGCCATACCACACGTCACCAACATTACATGATCTAGCATCGTCTCTTCCTCCTTCAGCAGGTCCAAATCCGAGGAAGCGCGGCTACCTTTAGAACCAAAGGAGGGTTTCGAGGGGGAGATGAGGGAGGAGCCCGAAGAGGAGCCAGATGCGTCGGAGGAGGCGGCGGAATCGAAGGAGGAGGCGACGCCGCAAGCGCTGAAGGAGGAGACGCCTACGATCGCCGACGATCATCGGTCTGTGGCCGAAGTAGTTGGCTATCGTCAACTCCATCCGCTTGAAGTCGGCTGCAGAGGTGAGGCGTCTTCGTCGACAACAGATGGAGGAAGCGCGAGCGATGCAAGAGACGGTGCAAGCGGCTCACGCTCCGACAAAGGCGGATCAGGCCATCCGTGACGAGGAAGAAGTATAGTACACTAGTTAGCATGTAAGATATATTCCGCATGCTTTTATATAAATATGAGGAAGTTGAATGCACTGCCGGAGACAGGGGGCGCCAGTCAGGGCCGTGCCCCCTAACATTAGTGATTTAAGCCTAGAATGAATAGTAATAGATTTTTTATATGCCAAAATGGTGTTTTTTGATGGATTGGCCCTCCCTAACAAGGTTTAACTATACTTCGCCTCCCTTGTACTAATTTTCTGGCTTAGCTAGTGGTTGAATGTGAAGAGAGAGAGAGAAATTTAAAACGTGACCAACCAGGTCCGCCCACGGGCATTTAGGGGGCTGGATTTGCAATGATCTGAACCAGAATAAAGGGAGTAGTCAGCAAGTAAGCATATACGAATGGCGACCATCCTGAGCTGAGCCAAAGTGCGTGCGAACCATGCGGCCGAAGCACGGCTTCTTCCACGGATACGAAGGCTGGTAAGTACGGGAGGGACACATGCGTCCCAACCAACAGATACAGGTGGAGTCACTCCAAAGTCTCTTCATAACGGGGTTTTAATCAACTTGTTTGCCTCCGGTCACATGGCTCACAGTTTACTCCTCCCTGGGCGAATTATAACACTGCCAGTATCGGTGGCGGGGGGTGGTGCCGAAAGGACGCGCACCCACCGGCTGCCGCTGCCTGCCTAGACGCATCGGGAAAGTCCAGGCTCGACCGAGAGGCATGCATGGAAGCTTCGCCGCCATGTGCGGGTTGCTCACCCATTTTCCACACGGTAGGCGGCGTCGCGTCCTACAGTCAGTCCAGTCCATTCATCACGCGGTTCTACTACCTATATCTTGGGTTCGACTCGACGCGGCACCGGCCTTCTCGTGGCGTACATGGCGGCGGTGGTTGCAGCGAAAGCGGTGCGCCCAGTCGGCTCCACCTTTTTAGGCCTTGGACTGCACGATTGATTCTTAATCCCGGTTCCTTCCTACGCTGCGTGAGAGCCACGGCTGGCCGGCCGGCTGGCGTCGTGGATCGTTCGTTCCTTCCTTCCTTCTGCTACGTACATGCAGTGCAGTGCAGTGGGCAGTGGCCACTAACGAATTGTGACGCTAGACCAAATCCGGCGACCAAACTAGCACTACCATTAACTTTCTTCAACCTTTTCTTTCTTTGTACAATTGACAAGCCTTGTCTCTGGGTGTTAAGAGAGAGGGGAGAGAAAGGAGAGAGAGAGAGAGAGACTGGACGTGACCTTTGTGTTGCCATGTAAGTTGTGCGCACCGATGGATGATAAAAGATGAGAAGGGGACAAAGACCCCTCCTTCCTTCCTCCCTCATGGCCGTCGCCTTCGCATAGAAAAGGAAACAACCATTGATGGCGAATGCGCGCCGAGCAACAGCCAGCAAGCCCGGATAAATGCAAGCCTCTCTACTGCTAGTTTCTCCACTGTTGCAATCACCTTTCACTAACCTACTAGGTAACGCGACCCCGTTTGACCCAGACTTTACCTTGCCTTCCTTCCCGCTATTGGCAGGACACAAGAATTGAAATAGAAACAAAATTCAGCCAGTAACGGTTTGGGTCCCTGTTGCTACCAAATCGTTTTTCCCGTGTCGTTGTTGCCAATATGCTACCAAATCTCTTCATGCAGTAACTTGGTAGAAACATATCAAGTACTCCCGTCTGTACCTTCGCAAAAAAAAAAAAAAAAGTACTCCGTCTGTACCTAAGTATATGTAGGAAGAGAGAGAGTAATAGCTACTACTACAATCAATTCCATAACGCATCATGTTTTTTAAAAAAGAAAGAAGAAAAGAAAAAGGAGAGCTCGATAGAAGTTGTGCACGGACAAATGCAAATCTTATGGCCCCCATTCAGACAGGAGATAAGATCATCCTCCCCCTCTGCCCCTGGGCAACCCCAACCAACCCCCTGTATGTAATCCTATCAGGCAGCACCGGCGAAAACATCCGTTATCGTCCATTGTCCCTTGATAAAAGCCATAATAATCCGACAAGCGCAAATCTTCTCAACAGGGGGGAGTAGGAAACCCGGGACCCCGCGAGTAGGCAAGATTCTAATGAACCACCCCCCACATCACATTACATTAGGTCAGGTATCCTCCTCTTCAGTCCACTTCACTTCACAATAGACCACCCAACAACCAACCGAGCATGGCTGCCTGCTAGCCTCGTCCGCATTGCCCTCCATATCCTGTCATGTCACTTGCGTTGTTGCGTACATGGCCACCACCATCCAAAGCAAGGCTAAGTCGGCCACTTGGGAAGAAATTAAAGCTTGTCTTCTGC
Source organism: Hordeum vulgare subsp. vulgare (assembly GCF_904849725.1). Lineage (NCBI taxonomy): Eukaryota > Viridiplantae > Streptophyta > Magnoliopsida > Poales > Poaceae > Hordeum > Hordeum vulgare. The sequence continues at coordinate 101,808,172 of NC_058521.1, read as the reverse complement.
AAAGTGCAACCATGATCGACCATCCAATTAACAACATTAACCTAAAGACGACGGGGACGCGATGCGGCTTTGGCCTTGGTAATGTTGTGCAGCATCTTGTTGCACAAACGTAGTAAGTTCGGCACATGAAGCTAAACAAATAGGTGAAAAACATGCCAATGCCTGGCAGCCCACGAGCCCTACTTGGAAGACGACGACTCATACCAGGCTGTATCGATTTGCAATGTTGACTGGCTCCTGATGATTACTGGATGGGTCTTGGGCAATGCCTGCCATCAATGCTTTTCATATACAACACCCAGCAGGCATCATGCAACAAACAGAACCAAACCATTTCAAGCACTGGATTTAACGCCTAACGATCATTAACAAGGACACTCACCAAAAGGAAAAACGTAGGACTGGAAACACCAACCGTGGTAACAGGGATGAACACACTGATTGGAATTACCGCTCGTGCAGACTGTACAAACTCCATCTGAAGCTACAGAAAACCTTGCGTACCTGCATTTTAGCTATGCTCATACTTAACCACTAAGCTGCTCCACAAAATGCTAAACACAAAGTAACTGGCTTCTGCATCAGACTACACAAATGTATTCAGGAACCACCTAATTTCCCTTAATAGTATATCCCTCTTCTGGATACGGTACCAACATGTCAAAGAATTGTCTAGCACCTTACAGGAAACTGGCTTCTGCGCCTAACTAAACAGCTGTATTCAGGAACAGCCTAATTTTTCTTTTAAAAGGTTGATACCAACTTTCGGCTAAATTCAGATAGTGACAAGGCATGACCTTGCTGTTGTGTGATCCAAGCAGGCTTTGCAGATCAATCCAATGTTATGAGGGAAATCAGGAAGCATCAGTTTCCTCTGATTCAAACTTCAATACAACTACCGTTAAATCCGCACGGCCTGCTAATTTTCATGACAAAAGAAAGCTACAGGTTCCGTTGTGCAGATTATCACCAGTGTGTACAACAAGACAACAGTGAACAGCATTTCTCTATATACGAACTGGATTCCATCCACAAAGAGAGCACCAGCTTATTGTCACACGAAAGTTTGTTTGGATCAGATTAACTGAAACGGTGACATAAATAGTCTGAAACAACATGCTCTGGAAGATCACCGGAGCATATTAGGATCCGCCATGCTGGACCACAGATCTGTAGCCAACAAAGGAGCTAAAACTAAACAGCCAATCCCAATCAACAGCAACTCTCAAGTCGGCAATACACGGTAATTTTTTTGGCATTTTTTTCTCTAGCTAAACTACAAATGCAAACAGAGATCCTGGACATACAGAACTTCAAATATAAGCACAATAGGTGATTAGAGCCTGTTTCAAGCGGAGGTACATTGAAGTATGAAGCCCACCCCTAAGGATTCATACATGATTGAGGTTCTCATTTCGAGGAAGTTAGCAACCAGGGATAATCATTTTTGCCAAGCATTTCCCACATGCACACTCGGTATATTCAATGTACACCCATCTTGAAGCTATGATATGACGGGTGAAAAAGTCACATACTATCAATTAAGCATCATTTCAGACTCTTCCTGGTCATGGATTCTATTGGCAGGCAGGTAAGTTACCCAGCTATCACTCATGAATCAGTGGCTGGCCAACTTCTTATAAGATCAGCTACCTTCTCGTACCTATTGAAGGTGGCCCCTCAGATCATCATCTGGAGTAGTTGACAGGCGTGAACAATCCTGATAAGTGATAAGAGCCAACAGTTAGCTATGATATATGCCTTAGCAGTACACAATAAAGGATGTGCAATCGAGTACAAATACTGGATGACAAGATCATACTTTGATCATACTGCAAGGCAATCCGAACCAGAAGTCTTATTTTTAACATGGTATATGGCTACATAGTCCAGGGTTTACAGTAGTATAACAATATTCAGATAATAAAATCAACTAAAGTTCCGATATATTCTATATATATGTGTATATGGTTATGTAGTCATAAATACCCTGTGACAAAGCTGACGATAAGCAAGTGTGGTACCAACATATTTAAAGTAAAAAAGCAGTACTAACACATGGACAAAAAAGGAAATGCGCCGTGCCCCTCTAGGCAGCTGGAGTACAATAATAAGACACTAATGGCAACATGCAGAAACAGAACAATGTGAATATAGTTTCTTTCAAGCAAACAAACAAGGAAAAAACCGAAACAAAAGAAATGTGTCTACTATTACTCCCTCCGTAAACTAATATAAGAATATTTAGATCACTATTTTAATGATCTAAACACTCTTATATTAGTTTACAGAGGGAGTACAATATAGCGTCCCAACTATAATTGACGGGGTTCCCTAATAACAGTAAACATATATATTAAAGAATGTAGTCTAGTGGCCATGCAATCATTTCCAGGAACATGCAGAAATGCAAACATTTGGAATCTTTTTTGTAGATCTGCAACATTATGACGCCAACTCACAGCTAAAACCATCCAGTTGTAAGGCCCTTGTGGACAACTACCATGATCTCACAGGTCATCATAGTGTCAAAACAAATGATTTGGCGATATTTAGAACTTATTACATGTGAAATTAGCCACACAGGAAACCTCAAAGAAAATTTTAATATACAGACCATCAAGGCACAATTTAACATATTCCCCATACCCAAATAATGGTACTCCCTATGAATTCGTATCGGAGGGGGTAACAGAGGTTAGCTTTGTAGCCAGATCATAATTATTCCCTCCTATGACTACAAAATTTTAAGTGAAGCTCAGACAACTATGGCATAAGGCCAAATCTTTCTTCAGTATTCCCTCTGTAAAGAAATATAAGACCGTTTAGATCACTAAAGTGCCAATTTTGGCGGCACAAGAAACCCACTTGTATTTCGCAATGTACACAACAACTTGACAAATTCATCTCCACAAGCATACGAGTAGAATGAGAGCTGTCAATAAGAGCCTGTTTGGGACTGCTCTACTCCAAAAATTTCAGCTCCGCTCTAGAAAACGTAAGCCATACGGGGTAGCTCCAGGATATACCGCCCCGCAAAAAAACTAGAATCTGGGGTCCAGCTCCTTGTTTTTTGTGAAGCTCTCTAGGAGGTGCTCCATAAAATTGTAGAAGTTGGAGTTGAAAGAAAATTACCCACCACTGCCATCAGTAAGTGGATACCCCTTCGTTTCTCCCCTCTCATCCAATCAAATAGATTCTTTCCACCAAATTTTCCATTCGTGAAGCTGGAGCTAGATGAAAGCTAAACATTCTCTTTGAAATGGTTGCAACTCCTATATGAAACTGCTCCAAAGTAGATTTGGTGAACCGGAACTGATTTTGATGGAGCTGCGCGGTCCCAAACAGGCACTAAATAAGTCAGATCCAAGACTCTGCCCTATGCCTCCCTTTGTTTTCCCAATTTCAGATGATGTGTTATGTATTAATACAAGAGTTGAACTGAGGATGCAGCCCTCAAATATATCATTTGATTCATTTCAATTCAGTGAACCACTATGGGGCACTCCAAAAATCAGTCCATGAAGCTATATGCCAGTGTACAGGCTTGCATATGAAAATATAGTTCACAGCAAGTCCTAAGCTCAATCACAGATATAGTACGGACAATTAACACTTCTCACTAAGATTCATCTTCATGTAGTTCTATCTCTAGTTTGCAGCAGTCAAAAGTTCACTGCTGCTACTATACCCAATCCCATATGCGCAATTTTGACGAAGAAACACTTGCGGGCTTTACTTTGTAGTATAAATCTAGGTCCCAAACACTAGGAGCCATCCAAATTATTTTTTAGAATGCATGTGCAACTTCTAGGACTCAAACTATAGATAGAGCTAAAATTTAACATTACACGGTAGAAGTTATATTCTGGCAAGTTTAGACCCATCTGGATCTAAGTTTCTCAGTCATTTTAGAGACAACAACAACAACAAGGACTGTTGTTGTCTCTAAAATGACTGAGAAACTTAGATCCAGATGTGTATTTTAGAGACAAGAAAACAAAATGGAGTGGATGTTGGTCCACAAACAAAATGATAACCGAGCCAGACACCCAGCTCATACACATTACCTGGTAGGGATGGATTGTATTTTTAATAATAGATAGTTTCCTTCTCTTGAAACATCAAAGGATGATAGTGGATTATTAACTGATCATCTTCTTTGTTTTTCTTATATATCCTCACAAAATTTTACAAAAATGGAAAGTAATAATATAATATAATTATCATTTTGCAGTTTGCCAGATTTCCTATTGCCTAACTTCGGATATTGTTAGTAGTGGAAGGTTATGAGCGACTCATACATCTGTTCGACTCTTTACTATTTTTTGGGTGTTCTATTGAAAGTGTGTTCTCTGACTCCCGTTGACAATTCATTTCAACACTATAGTATGACTTGAACACAGCCACACTCCTTCGAGTTGACCATTTGACCCATCTCTCCATCTGGCAATCAACATCAAAATCAAAATCAAGGCTGCAAACGACCATATTTTCAAACTCGCAAATCACCACATCAGGAAAGAATATAGTACGGACATAGGTACAGATACATTGCCACTCTTACAATCCGTACAAAATAAAATTGGGTTACCACACGGAACTCTCTCTGGATGTAAATTGAAGGCATAACCACTAAAGGTACTGGAATCATGTCAACTAACCTTCACAAGACGACTTGGCAGCGGCGTGCCGGGCCATCAAATTTCGCGTCGGTGGCGTTCTTGCCACGGAATGTGACGGGCACTCCATCGCACAGCACCCTCATGGCCCTCCGGCGGGTGCGCCAGCCCCCTCTATCAAACACGGCGATGGCCGCGAGCCTCACCTGGACCTCCATGGTGCCCCCGTTCCCGCTCTTGAGCGCGGCGGCCTCGTCGGGCCCGACGTAGGTCCCGTCGACGTCGAGGCGGAAGGCGAGCGTGGTTGCGTTCCGGGGCCCCTGCGCGAAGGGCGCGAGGGAAGTGACGGCGATGGGGGAGGAGGGGGCGAGGTCGACGTAGGCGACGAGGGAGGAGTAGGAGATGGTGAGCTTGGAGTTGGGGTTGTCGGCGAGGAGGGAGGCGTCGAAGGCCGCGGAGAGGGAGGAGTTGGCCGGGGAATAGGCGACGCGGGAGAGGGTGAGTGAAGAGAGGGAGAAGGCGGGCGCGCGCGGGCGGAGGAGGAGCCAGACGATGAAGGTGCCGGCGCCGAGGAGGAGGAAGGCGGCGACGACGAGCGCGAGGAGGCGGCGCAGGCAGGTGGGCGGCGGCGGAGGGGCCGCCTGGTAGGGGTTGTGGTGGTTGTGGTAGTGGTGGTAGGACGGGGGCGGCGGCGGGTGGTGGTGGTGGGGATGGTGGTGCGGGGGCGGGGCCGGGTACGGGTAGGCGACCCCGAAGGCGGCCGTGCCGTTGCCGTTGGCGACGGGGGGCGGCGCCGCGGCGTAGTAGGCGGAGCTGGCGTTGTTGGGGTTGGGCGCGGCGTTGGCCGGGTAGCCCATCGCCGGGCCGGGAGGCGGCGGGGCCTTGGGGTTCGCGCGGTCGCCGTCCGGCGGGTGCGCCGCTGACGACGAAGAGGACGCCGGGTGCATGGCGCCGGGCTGGCGACGCAGGCGGCGGCGCGGGGTTTTTGCTTGCTTGCTTGCTGGGGGAGGGGAGGGGAGGGGAGGGAGGCGACGATGGTGATTTGGGATCTGGAGAGGGAGCACTGGACTGGAGCAGCAGGAGGAGGATGGAGTCAGTAGAAACGGCGGTGGAGGGGGAGGGCAGCGCGTCGTGGGTGGGCGTAAATGCGCCGTGTTTTTCCTCTTTTTTCTCGGCGTTGGTTAGTGGATGGATGGAGTATCAACTTCGATTCTCCACGCCGCACGCGTCAGATCGCCCTACGCGCTTGCGAAATCATCGCGCGTATATATGTTGTGCAGCATTGCACGTCGCCAACAGACTCGTAATTCGTTCCCCGTCACAAAAAATGAGACTCGTCGAAATGCCAGCTCCAGCTCCAGTTTTGGAATCTTTTCTGTTTAAAGTAAAAAGTAAATAATGAAAGACGATACGTTTGTCTTTATTGATGATAGCAATAAGGTATTTATACCTTCAACAGAAATACACATGTTGTTTGAGAGTCTAGTAAACTTAATACTTCCTCCGTCACAAAATTATTGTGTTTGATTTGTCTAGATATGAATGTATTTAGTCATGTATTAGTATTTAAGTACATCCATTTCTAGATAAAACTAAGACACGAATTTTGGGACAGAGGGTGTATTATTTAAGGGTCAAGTTATTACATAGTTTTCTTGAGAGTCAAGAAGGTGCATGGTTACTTAGGACTAAGTAACATATCTGAGAATTAACTTAATCCTAATCAGCTTAATTAATAAGCAACTAATCTATTCTTAACACCCCCTTGTACATCACCTCTTCTTGAGTATATGCATCATCTTGATAAATTCTTTGAATATTTTTAAAAGTATCTTTCAAAAGCCGTGTGGGAAAAATATGAGAAGAATTGTGTAGATATGTTGCTAAGACTTTTTAAACCCAGTGGGAAAAATAATAAGGTTCAATCCTATTAGTGTCAATCATGCTAAAAATATGCAAAATCCTAAGCTTGGGGATGCTAGTTTGGCTTTGTCCACTACTTGTTGCAATGATCATGATTGGGGTAATGATTTTTTTTATAATCTTAAAATTTTGTTTAAGCCTCATGATGAATATGATGTTTGCAATAAGATTGAAAGTGGGTTTGAAGAAGTCATGACTTTAGTTGATGATAACCTCACTATTTTTGAAGAGCGTCAACTTTGCATGCATGTGGATCATGAAAAGAGTATCCTTTGTGATATATATATTGTTGAATTTGATTATGATCCCACATGTAATTGCTATGAGAGAGGAAAATATTGTGGTAGAAACTTTCATGTTACCAAATTACCTCTCGTTTTGTGGAGATTGCTATTGTCTCTTTCTTCTTCCTTGCATTTGGTAACTATTGGTTGTCTTGCCAATTTGTTTTCCTATAAAATGCCTATGCATAGGAAGTATGTTAGACTTAGATATGTTTGTCACATGTTTCATGATGCTCTCATTGTGCTTCAATTCTTGTCTTTTGTGTGAGCATCATCGAATTATCAATGCCTAGCTAAGGGCGTTAAACAATAGCGCTTGTTGGGAGGCAACCCAATGAATTTATTTATTTTCCTTTCTGTTTTGTTGCGTCCACACTTTCATAATTCTGTTGTGATTGTGTTTTTTGTGTTTCTTTTGTGTTTGACCCAAGCAAAGCCTTTATGACTAGTCTTGGTAATGGTTGTTTGATCCTGTTGGAAAAAGACAGAAACTTTTCACTCACGAGATGATTTTTCATTTTTATTCAGAAAGAGATTTTGAGTTGATTATTTTTGCTGCTGATTGATATGCTTTTCGCCCAGGCCGTCGTAAGTTTTCAGTTTTTTTAGGTACCAGAAGTATACAAAGTATACAGATTGCTACAGACTGGTCTATTTTTGACAGATTCTGTTTTTTGTTGAGTTGGTTGCTTATTTTGATGAAACTATGGTTAGTATCGGGGGGTACTAGCCATGGAAAAGTGAGAATACAGTAGCCCATCATCAATATAGATGGAATTCAAGTTTTCTACAGTACCAAAAGAAGCGGTAGTTTGTTTTCTTGTACTAATGTTATCATAAGTTTCTCTTTAAGTTTTGTGTTGTGAAGTTTTCAAGTTTTGGGTGATGTTCTCTTGGACGATGAGATAAGGAGTGGAAAGAGCTCAAGCTTGGGGATGCCCAAGGCATCCCAAGCCAAATTCAAGGACACCAAAAAGCCTAAGCTTGGGGATGCCCCGGGAAGGCATCCCCTCTTTCTCTTCAATCCATCGGTAACATTACTTGGAGCTATATTTTTATTCACCACGTGATATGTGTTTTGCTTGGAGCGTCTTGTATAATAGGAGTCTTTTTTTTGTCACAATCATCCTTGTTGCACACCTTTTTGAGAGAGAGAGACATGCACTCATCGTGATTTTGTTAGAATGCTCATAGTGCTTCACTTATATCTTTTGAGCTAGATACTTTTGCTCTAGAGCTTCACTTATATCTTTTGAGCTAGATATTTTTGCTCTTGTGCTTCACTTATATCTTTAGAGCACGGCGGTGCATGATTTGGTAGTTGGCTTATGCTATGAAAGTAGTCCCAAATGTGCTAAGTACCCAAAGAGGATGCAAAACCCTCCATCTTCATGTGCATTGAGTAGAAAAAGAAGTTTCGATTCCTCTCAATTAGTTTTGAGACGTGGATTTGGTAATATTGAGAGTTATGTTATTAGGGTGTTGTGAATCTAGAGATACTTGTGTTGGAGTTAGTGATTCTCGTAGCATGCACGTATGGTGAACCGCTATGTTAGGAAGTCGAAGCATAATTGATCTATTGATTGTCATCCTCTGTGTTGAGGTCGGGATCGCGTGATGGTTTACACCTACCAACCCTTCCCCTCGGAGTATGCATTTAGCACTTTGTTTTGATTACTAACAAAAACTTTCGCAATAAGTATGTGAGTTCTTCATGACTAATGTGAGCCCATGGTATAGACACACTTTCACCTTCCACCATTGCTAACCTCTCTAGTGGCGCGTAATTCTCGCCGGTGCACAAACCCACCAAATTCCTTCCTCAAAACAGCCACCATATGTACCTATTATGGCATCTTCATGGCCATTCCGAGATATATTGCCATGCAACCTTCACCGTTCCGTCTCATGACTTGTGTCATCATTGTCATATTGCTTTGCATGATCGTAAGATAGCTAGCATGATGTTTTCATGGCTTGTCCGTTTTTTATGTCATTGCTACGCTAGATCATTGCACGGAGGCATTTCCTATGGAGTCATCCTTGTTTTAAAGCTTTGAGTTGTGAGTAAATAAAAGTGTGATGATCATCATTATTAGAGCATTGTCCCATGTGAGGAAATAAAAAAAAGAGGCCAAAGAGCCCAAAAACAAAAAAAAGAGAAAAGAAAAGAAAAGAGACCTAAGAGCCCAAATGAAAAAAAAGAAGGGACAATGCTACTATCTTTTTCCACACTTGTGCTTCATGTTAGCACCATGTTCTTCATGATTGAGAGCTTCTTGCTTTGTCACTACCATATGTTGGTGGGAATCTTCATTATATAACTTGGCTTGTATATTCCAATGATGGGCTTCCTCAAACTGCCCTAGGTCTTCGTGAGCTAGCAAGTTGGATACACACCCACTAGTTTTCCTTTTGAGCTTTCACATACTTATAGCTCTAGTGCATCTCTTGTATGGCAATCCCTACTCATTCACATTGATATCTATTAATGGGCATCTCCATAGCCTATTGATACGCTGAGTTAGTGTGACCATCTCCTCCTTTTTGTCTCACAACCACCACCACACTCTATTCCACCTATAGTGCTATATCCATGGCTCGCACTCATGTATTGCGTGATAGTTATAAAAAGTTTGAGAAAGTAAGAGTGCGAAAACAATTACTTGGCCAATACCGGGGTTGTGCATGATTTACATTAGTTGTGTGAGGATGATGGAGCATAGCCAAACTATATGATTTTGTAGGGATAACTTTCTTTGGCCTTGTTATTTTGAAAGTTCATGATTACTTTGCTAGTTTGCTTGAAGTATTACTGTTTTCATGTCAATAGCAAACTATTGCTTTGAATCTTACGGATCTGAACATTCATGTCACGTGAAAGAAGTTGCAAAGGACAACTATGCTAGGTAGCATTCCACATCAAAAATTCATTCTTTATCACTTCCCTACTCGAGGACGAGCAGGAGTTAAGCTTCGGGATGGTTGATACGTCGCCAACGTATCTACAATTTTTGATGGTTTCATGCTATTATCTTGTCAAACTTTGGATGTTTTGCATGCCTTTTATTTATTTTTTGGGACTAACTTATTAACTCAGTGCTAAGTGTCAGTTCCTGGTTTTTCCATGTTTTTGACCCCTTTCAGAGGAGATTTTGAAACGGAGTTCAAACGGAAGAAAATCCCCGAAAAGATTTTTTCTGGAACGGAAGAAGATCGGGGAGCTTGGGAGCCAAGGCAGGGGAGCCCCAGGGGCCCCACTGTTGGAAATATGCCCTAGAGGCAATAATAAATTAGTTATTATTATATTTCTTAGTTCATGATAATCGTTTATTATCCATGCTATAATTGTATTGATTGGAAACACAATACTTGTGTGGATACATAGACAAAACACTGTCCCTAGTAAGCCTCTAGTTGACTAGCTCGTTGATCAAAGATGGTCAAGGTTTCCTGGCCATAGGCAAGTGTTGTCACTTGATAACGGGATCACATCATTAGGAGAATCATGTGATGGACTAGACCCAAACTAATAGACGTAGCATGTTGATCGTGTCATTTTGTTGCTACTGTTTTCTGCGTGTCAAGTATTTGTTCCTATGACCATGAGATCATATAACTCACGGACACCGGAGGAATGCTTTGTGTGTATCAAACGTCGCAACGTAACTGGGTGACTATAAAGATGCTCTACAGGTATCTCCGAAGGTGTTCGTTGAGTTAGTATAGATCGAGACTGGGATTTGTCACTCCGTGTGACGGAGAGGTATCTCGGGGCCCACTCGGTAATACAACATCACACACAAGCCTTGCAAGCAATGTAACTTAATGTAAGTTGCGGGATCTTGTATTACGGAACGAGTAAATAGACTTGCCGGTAAACGAGATTGAAATAGGTATGCGGATACTAACGATCGAATCTCGGGCAAGTAACATACCAAAGGACAAAGGGAATGACGTACGGGATTATAGGAATCCTTGGCACTGAGGTTCAAACGATAAGATCTTCGTAGAATATGTAGGATCCAATATGGGCATCCAGGTCCCGCTATTGGATATTGACCGAGGAGTCTCTCGGGTCATGGCTACATAGTTCTCGAACCCGCAGGGTCTGCACACTTAAGGTTCGACGTTGTTTTATGCGTATTTGAGTTATATGGTTGGTTACCGAATGTTGTTCGGAGTCCCGGATGAGATCACGGACGTCACGAGGGTTTACGGAATGGTCCGGAAACGAAGATTGATATATAGGATGACCTCATTTGGTTACCGGAAGGTTTTCGTGCATTACCGGAAAAGTTTCGGGCTCATCGGTAGTGTACCGGGAGTGCCGGGAGGGGTGTCGGGGATCATCGGGAGGGGTGTCACGCCCCAAGGGGTCTCATGGGCTGTGGGAAGAGATAAACCAGCCCCTAGTGGGCTGGAATAAGTTCCCACTAAGGCCCATAAGGTTTGAGAAGGAAAAAACACAAGGTGGAAAGAGTTTCCAAGTGGGAAGGTGGAATCCTACTCCAAGTAGGATTGGAGTAGGACTCCTCCACCTCCAATTTCGGCCAAACCTTTAGGTTTTGAGGCTGACTCCTCCCCTCCCTCCCACCTATATATACGAAGGTTTTAGGGCTGATTTGAGACGACTTTTCCACGGCAGCCCGACCACATACCTCCACGGTTTTTCCTCTAGATCGCGTTTCTGCGGAGCTCGGGCGGAGCCCTACTGAGACAAGGTCATCACCAACCTCCGGAGCGCCGTCACGCTGCCGGAGAACTCTTCTACCTCTCCGTCTCTCTTGCTGGATCAAGAAGGCCGAGATCATCGTCTAGCTGTACGTGTGCTGAACGCGGAGGTGCCGTCCGTTCGGTACTAGATCGTGGGACTGATCGCGGGACGGTTCGCGGGGCGGATCGAGGGACGTGAGGACGTTCCACTACATCAACCGCGTTCACTAACGCTTCTGTTGTGCGATCTACAAGGGTACATAGATCGGAAATCCCCTCTCGTAGATGGACATCACCATGATAGGTCTTCGTGCGCGTAGGAATTTTTTTGTTTTCCATGCGACGTTCCCCAACAGTGGCATCATGAGCTAGGTTCATGCGTAGATGTCTTCTCGAGTAGAACACAAAAGTTTTTGTGGGCGGTGATGTGCGTTTTGCTGCCCTCCTTAGTCTTTTCTTGATTCCGCGGTATTGTTGGATTGAAGCGGCTTGGACCGACATTACTCGTACGCTTACGAGAGACTGGTTTCATCGCTACGAGTAACCCCGTTGCTCAAAGATGACTGGCAAGTGTCGGTTTCTCCAACTTTAGTTGAATCGGATTTGACCGAGGAGATCCTTGGATGAGGTTAAATAGCAACTCATATATCTCCGTTGTGGTGTTTGCGTAAGTAAGATGCGATCCTACTAGATACCCATGGTCACCACGTAAAACATGCAACAACAAAATTAGAGGACGTCTAACTTGTTTTTGCAGGGTATGCTTGTGATGTGATATGGCCAACGATGTGATGTGATATATTGGATGTATGAGATGATCATGTTGTAATAGATAATATCGACTTGCACGTCGATGGTACGGCAACCGGCAGGAGCCATAGGGTTGTCTTTATAACTAACGTTTGTGCTTGCAGATGCGTTTACTATTTTGCTAGGACATAGCTTTAGTAGTAATAGCATGAGTAGCACGACAACCTCGATGGCGACACGTTGATGGAGATCATGATGATGGAGATCATGGTGTGACGCCGGTGACAAGAAGATCGTGCCAGTGCTTTGGTGATGGAGATCAAGAAGCACGTGATGATGGCCATATCATGTCACTTATAAATTGCATGTGATGTTAATCCTTTTATGCACCTTATTTTGCTTAGAACGACGGTAGCATTATGAGGTGATCTCTCACTAAAATTTCAATATGAAATTGTGTTCTCCCCGACTGTGCACCGTTGCTACAGTTCGTCGTTTCGAGACACCACGTGATGATCGGGTGTGATAGACTCAACGTTCACATACAACGGGTGCAAAACAGTTGCGCACGAGGAACACTCGGGTTAAGCTTGACGAGCCTAGCATGTGCAGACATGGCCTCGGAACACATGAGACCGAAAGGTCGAGCATGAATCGTATAGTTGATATGATTAGCATAGAGATGCTTACCACTGAAACTATTCTCGACTCACGTGATGATCGGACTTGAGATAGTGGATTTGGATCATGTACCACTCAAATGACTAGAGAGATGTACTTTTTGAGTGGGAGTTCTTAAGTAATATGATTAATTGAACTAATTGTCATGAACATAGTCTAATGGTCTTTGCGAATTACGATGTAGCTTGCGCTATAGCTCTACTGTTTTATATGTTCCTAGAGAAAATTTAGTTGAAAGTTGATAGTAGCAAACTTTGCAGACCGAGTCTGTAAAACCGAGGATTGTCCTCGTTGTTGCACAGAAGGCTTATGTCCTTAATGCACCACTCGGTGTGCTACACCTCGAGCGTCGTCTGTGGATGCTGTGAACATCCGACATACACGTTTCTGATGACTACACGATAGTTCAGTACAAAAATACTTAATGGCTTAGAAGCAAGGCGCCGAAAACGTTGTAAAACGTCACGGAACATAAGTGATGTTCTAAAGAGATGAAATTGTGATTTCATGCTTGTGCCCTTGTTAAGAGGTACGAGACCTCCGACAAGATTCTTTGTCCACAAAACACAGGAGAAAAGGCTCAATCGTTGAGCATGTGCTCAGATTGTCTGAGTACGACAATCGCTTGAATCAAGTGGGAGTTAATCTTCCAGATGAGATAGTGATAGTTCTCCAAAGTCACTGCCACCAAGCTGTGAGAGCTTCGTGATGAACTATAACATATCATGGATACATACAATGATCCTTGAGCGATTCGCGATGTTTGACACTGCGAAAGTAGAAATCAAGAAGGAGCATCAATAGTTGATGGTTTGTAAAACCACTAAGTTTCAAGAAAGGCAAGGGCTAGAAGGGATACTTCGTGAAACGGCAAAACAGTTGCTGCACTAATGAAGAGACCCAAGATTAAACCCAAACCCGAGACTAAGTGCTTCTATAATGAGGGGAACAATCACTGAGGCGGAGAAACTCAAGATACTTGGTAGATAAGAAGGCTGGCAAAAGTCGAAAGAAGTGTATTTGATATACATGATGTTGATGTGTACTTTACTAGTACTCCTAGTAGCACGAGGGTATTGGATACCGGTTCGGTTGCTAAGTGATTAGTGACGCGAAATGAAAGCTACGGCATAAACGGAGACTAGCTAAAGGCGAGGTGACGATACGTGTTGGAAGTGTTTCCAAGATTGATATGATCAAACGTCGCACGCTCCCTCTACCATCGGGATTGGTGTTAAACCTAAATAATTGTTATTTGGTGCTTGCGTTAAGCATGAACATGATTGGATCGTATTTATTGCAATACGATTATTCATTTAAAGAGAATAATGGTTACTCTATTTTCTTGAATAATCACCTTCAATGGTTTATTGAATCTCGATCGTAGTGTTACACATGTTCATGATATTGGTGCCAAAAGATACGAGTTGATGATGATAGTACCACTTATTTGTGGCACTGCCGCTTGAGTCATGTTAGTATAAATTGCATGAAGAGGCTCCATGCTGATGGATCTTTGTACTCACCTGATTTCGAATCACTAGTGACATGCGAATCATACTGTTGGAATTATGCCCTAGAGGCAATAATAAATGTATAGTTATTATTATAATTCCTGTATCAAGATAATAGTTTATTATCCATGCTATAATTGTATTGAATGAAGACTCATTTACATGTGTGGATACATAGACAAAACACCGTCCCTAGCATGCCTCTAGTTGGCTAGCCAGTTGATCGATGATAGTCAGTGTCTTCTGATTATGAACAAGGTGTTGTTGCTTGATAACTGGATCACGTCATTAGGAGAATCACGTGATGGACTAGACCCAAACTAAATAGACGTAGCATGTTGATCGTGTCATTTTGTTGCTACTGTTTTCTGCGTGTCAAGTATTTATTCCTATGACCATGAGATCATATAACTCACTGACACCGGAGGAATGCTTTGTGTGTATCAAACGTCGCAACGTAACTGGGTGACTATAAAGATGCTCTACAGGTATCTCCGAAGGTGTTAGTTGAGTTAGTATGGATCAAGACTGGGATTTGTCACTCCGTGTGACGGAGAGGTATCTCGGGGCCCACTCGGTAATACAACATCACACACAAGCCTTGCAAACAATGTGACTTAGTGTAAGTTACGGGATCTTGTATTACGGAACGAGTAAAGAGACTTGCCGGTAAACGAGATTGAAATAGGTATACGGATACTGACGATCGAATCTCGGGCAAGTAACATACCGAAGGACAAAGGGAATGACATACGGGATTATACGAATCCTTGGCACTGAGGTTCAAACGATAAGATCTTCGTAGAATATGTAGGATCCAATATGGGCATCCAGGTCCCGCTATTGGATATTGACCGAGGAGTCTCTCGGGTCATGTCTACATAGTTCTCGAACCCGCAGGGTCTGCACACTTAAGGTTCGACGTTGTTTTATGCGTATTTGAGTTATATGGTTGGTTACCGAATGTTGTTCGGAGTCCCGGATGAGATCACGGACGTCACGAGGGTTTCCGGAATAGTCCGGAAATGAAGATTGATATATAGGATGACCTCATTTGATTACCGGAAGGTTTTCGGAGTTACCGGGAATGTACCGGGAATGACGAATGGGTTCCGGGAGTTCACCGGAGGGGGGCAACCCACTCCGGGGAAGCCCATAGGCATTTGGGGGGGTCACACCAGCCCTTAGTGGGCTGGTGGGACAGCCCACCAATCCCCTATGCGCCAAGAGAGAAAAAATCAAAGGAAAGAAAAAAAGGGAAGAAGTGGGAAGGGGGAAGGACTCCCTCCCACCAAACCAAGTAGGACTCGGTTTGGGGGGGGGGAGAGTCCTCCCCCCTGGCTCGACCGACCCCTTGGGGATCCCTTGGACCCCAAGGCAAGGTCCCCCTCCCTCCTCCTATATATATGGGGCTTTTAGGGCAGATTTGAGACGACTTTCTCACGGCTGCCCGACCACATACCTCCATAGTTTTTCCTCTAGATCGTGTTTCTGCGGAGCTCGGGCGGAGCCCTGCTGAGATAAGATCATCACCAACCTCCGGAGCGCCGTCACGCTGCCGGAGAACTCTTCTACCTCTCCGTCTCTCTTGCTGGATCAAGAAGGCCGAGATCATCGTCGAGCTGTACGTGTGCTGAACGCGGAGGTGCCGTCCGTTCGGTACTAGATCGTGGGACTGATCGCGGGATTGTTCGCGGGGCGGATCGAGGGACGTGAGGACGTTCCACTACATCAACCGCGTTCTCTAACGCTTCTGCTGTGCGATATACAAGGGTACGTAGATCACTCATCCCCTCTCGTAGATGGACATCACCATGATAGGTCTTCGTGCGCGTAGGAAAATTTTTGTTTCCCATGCGACGTTCCCCAACAGTGGCATCATGAGCTAGGTTCATGCGTAGATGTCTTCTCGAGTAGAACACAAAAGGTTTTGTGGGCGGTGATGTGCGTTTTGCTGCCCTCCTTAGTCTTTTCTTGATTCCGCGGTATTGTTGGATTGAAGCGGCTTGGACCGACATTACTCGTACGCTTACGAGAGACTGGTTTCATCGTTACGAGTAACCCCCTTTGCTCAAAGATGACTGGCAAGTGACGGTTTCTCCAACTTTAGTTGAATCGGATTTGACCGAGGAGGTCCTTGGATGAGGTTAAATAGCAACTCATATATCTCCGTTGTGGTGCTTGCGTAAGTAAGATGCGATCCTACTAGATACCCTTGGTCACCACGTAAAACATGCAACAACAAAATTAGAGGACGTCTAACTTGTTTTTGCAGGGTATGATTGTGATGTGGTATGGCCAACGATGTGATGTGATATATTGGATGTATGAGATGATCATGTTGTAATAGAAATATCGACTTGCACGTCGATGGTACGGCAACCGGCAGGAGCCATAGGGTTGTCTTTATACTAACATATGTGCTTGCAGATGCGTTTACTATTTTGCTAGGATGTAGCTTTAGTAGTAATAGCATAAGTAGCACGACAACCCCGATGGCAACACGTTGATGGATGATCATGGTGTGGCGCCGGTGACAAGAAGATCGTGCCGGTGCTTTGGCGATGGAGATCAAGAAGCACGAGATGATGGCCATATCATGTCACTTATGAATTGCATGTGATGTTAATCCTTTTATGCACCTTATTTTGCTTAGAACGACGGTAGCATTATGAGGTGATCTCTCACTAAAATTTCAAGACGAAATTGTGTTCTCCCCGACTGTGCACCGTTGCTACAGTTCGTCGTTTCGAGACACCACGTGATGATCGGGTGTGATAGACTCAACGTTCACATACAACGGGTGCAAAACAGTTGCGCACGCGGAACACTCGGGTTAAGCTTGACGAGCCTAGCATGTGCAGACATGGCCTCGGAACACATGAGACCGAAAGGTCGATCATGAATCATATAGTTGATATGATTAGCATAGGGATGCTTACCACTGAAACTACTCTCGACTCACGTGATGATCGGACTTGGGATAGTGTAAGTGGATCATGAACCACTCAAATGACTAGAGAGATGTACTTTTTGAGTGGGAGTTTGGCATATAATTTGATTAAGTTGAACTCTAATTATCTTGAACATAGTCTAAGTCCACTTTGTATGTATTTGTGTTGTAGATCATGGCTCACGCAAGTGTCATCCTGAATTTTAATACGTTCCTAGAGAAAGCTAAGTTGAAAGATGATGGAAGCAACTTTGTAGACTGGGCTCGTAATCTTAAGCTAATCTTACAAGCTGGAAAGAAGGATTATGTCCTTAATGCTGCGCTAGGAGATGAACCACCCGCTACGGCTGATCAGGATGTTAAGAACGCTTGGTTAACACGTAAGGAGGACTACTCAATAGTTCAATGTGCAGTCTTGTATGGCTTGGAACCGGGACTTCAACGTCGCTTTGAGCATCATGGAGCATTTGAGATGTTCCAGGAGTTGAAGTTTATCTTTCAGAAGAACGCCCGGATCGAGAGGTATGAGACCTCCGATAAATTCTATGCTTGCAAGATGGAGGAAAACTCATCTGTCAGTGAACATGTGCTCAAAATGTCTGGGTACTCAAACCGTCTAGCTGAACTGGGGATTGAACTCCCGCAAGAAGCTATCACTGACAGAATCCTTCAATCACTGCCGCCAAGCTATAAAGGCTTTGTGTTGAACTACAACATGCAAGGGATGAACAAGTCTCCCGGCGAGTTGTTTGCGATGCTGAAAGTCGCAGAGTCTGAACTCCGTAAAGAGCATCAAGTGTTGATGGTGAGCAAGACCACTAGTTTCAAGAGAAACGACAAAGGCAAGAAGGGCAATTCGAAGAAGAGCGGCAAGCCTGTTGCCAATCCGCCGAAGAAACCCAAGGCTGGACCTAAGCCTGAAACAGAGTGCTTCTATTGCAAGGGTATGGGTCACTGGAAGCGCAATTGCCCCAAGTATCTGGCAGACAAGAAGGCGGGTAAAGAAAAATCAGGTATATTTGATATACATGTTATTGATGTGTACTTAACCGGCTCTCGTAGTAGTGCCTGGGTATTTGATACCGGTTCTGTTGCTCACATTTGCAACTCGAAGCAGGAACTGCGGAATAGACGAAGGCTGGCGAAAGACGAAGTGACGATGCGCGTAGGAAACGGTTCCAAGGTTGATGCAATCGCCGTCGGCACGGTATCACTTCAACTACCATCGGGATTAGTGATGAACTTAAATCATTGTTATTTAGTGCCTGCGTTGAGCATGAACATTATATCTGGATCTTGTTTATTGCGAGACGGTTACTCTTTTAAGTCTGAGAATAATGGTTGTTCTATTTCTATGAGTAATATCTTTTATGGTCATGCACCGAATGTGAGAGGATTGTTCATATTGAATCTCGATAGCACTACACATATACATAACATTGAGACCAAAAGAGTTAGAGTAAACAATGATAGCGCCATGTTTTTGTGGCACTGCCGCTTGGGTCATATTGGTGTAAAGCGCATGAAGAAACTCCATGCTGATGGACTTTTGGAGTCACTTGACTTTGATTCACTTGACACGTGCGAACCATGCCTCATGGGCAAGATGACTAAAACTCCGTTCTCCGGAACAATGGAGCGTGCAAGTGACTTGTTGGAAATCATACATACCGATGTGTGTGGTCCGATGAGCGTGGAGGCACGCGGCGGATATCGTTATTTTCTCACCTTCACTGACGATTTAAGTAGATATGGTTATATCTACTTGATGAAGCACAAGTCTGAAACATTTGAAAAGTTCAAGCAATTTCAGAGTGAAGTAGAAAATCATCGTAACAAGAAGATCAAATTCCTACGGTCTGATCGTGGGGGTGAATATCTGAGTTTCGAGTTTGGTGCTCACTTAAGACAATGTGGAATTGTTTCGCAGTTAACACCGCCTGGAACACCACAGCGTAATGGTGTGTCCGAACGTCGTAATCGTACTTTGTTAGAGATGGTGCGATCTATGATGTCTCTTACTGATTTGCCGTTGTCATTTTGGGGCTATGCATTAGAAACAGCTGCATTCACTTTGAATAGGGCACCATCAAAATCCGTTGAGACGACGCCATACGAACTGTGGTATGGCAAAAGACCAAAGTTGTCGTTTCTTAAAGTTTGGGGATGTGATGCTTATGTCAAAAAGCTTCAGCCTGAAAAGCTGGAACCCAAAGCGGAAAAATGCGTCTTCATAGGTTACCCAAAGGAGACAGTTGGGTACACCTTCTATCTCAAATCCGAGGGCAAAGTGTTTGTTGCTAAAAACGGAACTTTTCTCGAGAAGGAGTTTCTCTCGAGAGAATTGAGTGGGAGGAAGATAGAACTTGACGAGGTTGTCGAACCTCTCATCCCTCTGGATGGTGGCGCAGGGCAAGGGGAAACCTCTGTCGTTGCGACGCCGGTTGAGGAGGAAGTTAATGATGATGATCATGAAACTCTAGTTCAAGTTTCTGTTGAACCACGCAGGTCGACGAGATCACGCGCTGCTCCAGAGTGGTACGGTAATCCCGTCTTGTCAATCATGTTGTTAGACAACAATGAACCTGCAAATTATGAAGAAGCAATGGTGGGCCCAGATTCCAACAAATGGCTGGAAGCCATGAAATCCGAGATAGGATCCATGTATGAGAACAAAGTGTGGACTTTGGAGATACTACCTGAAGGCCGCAAGGCTATTCAGAACAAATGGATCTTTAAGAAGAAGACGGACGCTGACGGTAATGTGGCCGTTTATAAAGCTCGACTTGTGGCAAAGGGTTTTTCACAAGTTCCAGGAGTTGACTACGATGAGACCTTCTCACCCGTAGCGATGCTTACGTCCGTCAGAATCATGTTAGCAATAGCTGCATTTTTCGATTATGAAATCTGGCAGATGGATGTCAAAACGGCGTTCCTTAACGGTTTCCTTAAGGAAGAGTTGTATATGATACAACCCGAAGGTTTTGTCGATCCTAAAAATGCTGACAAGGTGTGCAAGCTCCAGCGATCCATTTATGGACTGGTGCAAGCATCTCGGAGTTGGAACAAGCGCTTTGATGAGGTGATCAAAGCATTTGGGTTTATACAAGTGGTTGGAGAATCTTGTATTTACAAGGAAGTGAGTGGGAGCTCTGTGGCGTTTCTAATATTATATGTGGATGACATATTACTGATTGGAAACAACGTAGAGCTTTTGGAGAGCATAAAAGGTTACTTGAATAAAAGTTTCTCTATGAAGGACCTAGGAGAAGCTGCTTACATTCTAGGCATTAAGATCTATAGGGATAGATCAAAACGCCTGATAGGACTTTCACAAAGCACATACCTTGATAAAGTTTTGAAGAGGTTCAAAATGGAACAGTCCAAGAAAGGGTTCTTGCCGGTGTTACAAGGTACGAGATTGAGTAAGACTCAGTGCCCAGCAACTGATGAAGATAGAGAGCATATGCGCTCCGTCCCCTATGCTTCAGCCATAGGTTCTATCATGTATGCGATGTTGTGCACTAGACCGGATGTTAGCCTGGCCATAAGTATGGCAGGCAGGTTCCAGAGTAATCCAGGAGTGGATCACTGGACAGCGGTCAAGAATATCCTAAAGTACCTGAAAAGGACTAAGGAGATGTTTCTCGTGTATGGAGGTGACGAAGAGCTCGCCGTAAAGGGTTACGTTGATGCAAGCTTTGACACAGATCCGGACGACTCTAAGTCACAAACCGGATACGTATTTATTCTTAACGGGGGTGCAGTAAGCTGGTGCAGTTCCAAGCAAAGCGTCGTAGCAGATTCTACATGTGAAGCGGAGTACATGGCTGCCTCGGAGGCAGCTAAGGAGGGTGTCTGGATGAAGCAGTTCATGACGGATCTTGGAGTGGTGCCAAGTGCACTGGATCCAATAACCTTGTTCTGTGACAACACTGGTGCCATTGCCCTGGCAAAGGAGCCAAGGTTTCACAAGAAGACCAGACACATCAAACGACGCTTCAACCTCATCCGCGACTACGTCGAGGAGGAGGACGTAAATATATGCAAAGTGCACACGGATCTGAATGTAGCAGACCCGCTGACTAAACCTCTTCCACGGCCAAAACATGATCGACACCAGAACTGTATGGGTGTTAGATTTATTACAATGTAATTCACATGGTGATGTGAGGGCTAGATTATTGACTCTAGTGCAAGTGGGAGACTGTTGGAATTATGCCCTAGAGGCAATAATAAATGTATAGTTATTATTATAATGCCTGTATCAAGATAATAGTTTATTATCCATGCTATAATTGTATTGAATGAAGACTCATTTACATGTGTGGATACATAGACAAAACACCGTCCCTAGCATGCCTCTAGTTGGCTAGCCAGTTGATCGATGATAGTCAGTGTCTTCTGATTATGAACAAGGTGTTGTTGCTTGATAACTGGATCACATCATTAGGAGAATCACGTGATGGACTAGACCCAAACTAAATAGACGTAGCATGTTGATCGTGTCATTTTGTTGCTACTGTTTTCTGCGTGTCAAGTATTTATTCCTATGACCATGAGATCATATAACTCACTGACACCGGAGGAATGCTTTGTGTGTATCAAATGTCGCAACGTAACTGGGTGACTATAAAGATGCTCTACAGGTATCTCCGAAGGTGTTAGTTGAGTTAGTATGGATCAAGACTGGGATTTGTCACTCCGTGTGACGGAGAGGTATCTCGGGGCCCACTCGGTAATACAACATCACACACAAGCCTTGCAAGCAATGTGACTTAGTGTAAGTTACGGGATCTTGTATTACGGAACGAGTAAAGAGACTTGCCGGTAAACGAGATTGAAATAGGTATACGGATACTGACGATCGAATCTCGGGCAAGTAACATACCGAAGGACAAAGGGAATGACATACGGGATTATAGGAATCCTTGGCACTGAGGTTCAAACGATAAGATCTACGTAGAATATGTAGGATCCAATATGGGCATCCAGGTCCCGCTATTGGATATTGACCGAGGAGTCTCTCGGGTCATGTCTACATAGTTCTCGAACCCGCAGGGTCTGCACACTTAAGGTTCGACGTTGTTTTATGCGTATTTGAGTTATATGGTTGGTTACCGAATGTTGTTCGGAGTCCCGGATGAGATCACGGACGTCACGAGGGTTTCCGGAATAGTCCGGAAACGAAGATTGATATATAGGATGACCTCATTTGATTACCGGAAGGTTTTCGGAGTTACCGGGAATGTACCGGGAATGACGAATGGGTTCCGGGAGTTCACCGGAGGGGGGCAACCCACTCTGGGGAAGCCCATAGGCATTTGGGGGGGGGGTCACACCAGCCCTTAGTGGGCTGGTGGGACAGCCCACCAATCCCCTATGCGCCAAGAGAGAAAAAATCAAAGGAAAGAAAAAAAGGGAAGAAGTGGGAAGGGGGAAGGACTCCCTCCCACCAAACCAAGTAGGACTCGGTTTGGGGGGGGAGAGTCCTCCCCCCTGGCTCGGCCGACCCCTTGGGGATCCCTTGGACCCCAAGGCAAGGTCCCCCTCCCTCCTCCTATATATATGGGGCTTTTAGGGCAGATTTGAGACGACTTTCTCACGGCTGCCCGACCACATACCTCCATAGTTTTTCCTCTAGATCGTGTTTCTGCGGAGCTCGGGCGGAGCCCTGCTGAGATAAGATCATCACCAACCTCCGGAGCGCCGTCACGCTGCCGGAGAACTCTTCTACCTCTCCGTCTCTCTTGCTGGATCAAGAAGGCCGAGATCATCGTCGAGCTGTACGTGTGCTGAACGCGGAGGTGCCGTCCGTTCGGTACTAGATCGTGGGACTGATCGCGGGATTGTTCGCGGGGCGGATCGAGGGACGTGAGGACGTTCCACTACATCAACCGCGTTCTCTAACGCTTCTGCTGTGCGATATACAAGGGTACGTAGATCACTCATCCCCTCTCGTAGATGGACATCACCATGATAGGTCTTCGTGCGCGTAGGAAAATTTTTGTTTCCCATGCGACGTTCCCCAACAGTGGCATCATGAGCTAGGTTCATGCGTAGATGTCTTCTCGAGTAGAACACAAAAGGTTTTGTGGGCGGTGATGTGCGTTTTGCTGCCCTCCTTAGTCTTTTCTTGATTCCGCGGTATTGTTGGATTGAAGCGGCTTGGACCGACATTACTCGTACGCTTACGAGAGACTGGTTTCATCGTTACGAGTAACCCCCTTTGCTCAAAGATGACTGGCAAGTGACGGTTTCTCCAACTTTAGTTGAATCGGATTTGACCGAGGAGGTCCTTGGATGAGGTTAAATAGCAACTCATATATCTCCGTTGTGGTGCTTGCGTAAGTAAGATGCGATCCTACTAGATACCCTTGGTCACCACGTAAAACATGCAACAACAAAATTAGAGGACGTCTAACTTGTTTTTGCAGGGTATGATTGTGATGTGGTATGGCCAACGATGTGATGTGATATATTGGATGTATGAGATGATCATGTTGTAATAGAAATATCGACTTGCACGTCGATGGTACGGCAACCGGCAGGAGCCATAGGGTTGTCTTTATACTAACATATGTGCTTGCAGATGCGTTTACTATTTTGCTAGGATGTAGCTTTAGTAGTAATAGCATAAGTAGCACGACAACCCCGATGGCAACACGTTGATGGATGATCATGGTGTGGCGCCGGTGACAAGAAGATCGTGCCGGTGCTTTGGCGATGGAGATCAAGAAGCACGAGATGATGGCCATATCATGTCACTTATGAATTGCATGTGATGTTAATCCTTTTATGCACCTTATTTTGCTTAGAACGACGGTAGCATTATGAGGTGATCTCTCACTAAAATTTCAAGACGAAATTGTGTTCTCCCCGACTGTGCACCGTTGCTACAGTTCGTCGTTTCGAGACACCACGTGATGATCGGGTGTGATAGACTCAACGTTCACATACAACGGGTGCAAAACAGTTGCGCACGCGGAACACTCGGGTTAAGCTTGACGAGCCTAGCATGTGCAGACATGGCCTCGGAACACATGAGACCGAAAGGTCGATCATGAATCATATAGTTGATATGATTAGCATAGGGATGCTTACCACTGAAACTACTCTCGACTCACGTGATGATCGGACTTGGGATAGTGTAAGTGGATCATGAACCACTCAAATGACTAGAGAGATGTACTTTTTGAGTGGGAGTTTGGCATATAATTTGATTAAGTTGAACTCTAATTATCTTGAACATAGTCTAAGTCCACTTTGTATGTATTTGTGTTGTAGATCATGGCTCACGCAAGTGTCATCCTGAATTTTAATACGTTCCTAGAGAAAGCTAAGTTGAAAGATGATGGAAGCAACTTTGTAGACTGGGCTCGTAATCTTAAGCTAATCTTACAAGCTGGAAAGAAGGATTATGTCCTTAATGCTGCGCTAGGAGATGAACCACCCGCTACGGCTGATCAGGATGTTAAGAACGCTTGGTTAGCACGTAAGGAGGACTACTCAATAGTTCAATGTGCAGTCTTGTATGGCTTGGAACCGGGACTTCAACGTCGCTTTGAGCATCATGGAGCATTTGAGATGTTCCAGGAGTTGAAGTTTATCTTTCAGAAGAACGCCCGGATCGAGAGGTATGAGACCTCCGATAAATTCTATGCTTGCAAGATGGAGGAAAACTCATCTGTCAGTGAACATGTGCTCAAAATGTCTGGGTACTCAAACCGTCTAGCTGAACTGGGGATTGAACTCCCGCAAGAAGCTATCACTGACAGAATCCTTCAATCACTGCCGCCAAGCTATAAAGGCTTTGTGTTGAACTACAACATGCAAGGGATGAACAAGTCTCCCGGCGAGTTGTTTGCGATGCTGAAAGTCGCAGAGTCTGAACTCCGTAAAGAGCATCAAGTGTTGATGGTGAGCAAGACCACTAGTTTCAAGAGAAACGGCAAAGGCAAGAAGGGAAATTCGAAGAAGAGCGGCAAGCCTGTTGCCAATCCGCCGAAGAAACCCAAGGCTGGACCTAAGCCTGAAACAGAGTGCTTCTATTGCAAGGGTATGGGTCACTGGAAGCGCAATTGCCCCAAGTATCTGGCAGACAAGAAGGCGGGTAAAGAAAAATCAGGTATATTTGATATACATGTTATTGATGTGTACTTAACGGCTCTCGTAGTAGTGCCTGGGTATTTGATACCGGTTCTGTTGCTCACATTTGCAACTCGAAGCAGGAACTGCGGAATAGACGAAGGCTGGCGAAAGACGAAGTGACGATGCGCGTAGGAAACGGTTCCAAGGTTGATGCAATCGCCGTCGGCACCGTATCCCTTCAACTACCATCGGGATTAGTGATGAACTTAAATCATTGTTATTTAGTGCCTGCGTTGAGCATGAACATTATATCTGGATCTTGTTTATTGCGAGACGGTTACTCTTTTAAGTCTGAGAATAATGGTTGTTCTATTTCTATGAGTAATATCTTTTATGGTCATGCACCGAATGTGAGAGGATTGTTCATATTGAATCTCGATAGCACTACACATATACATAACATTGAGACCAAAAGAGTTAGAGTAAACAATGATAGCGCCATGTTTTTGTGGCACTGCCGCTTGGGTCATATTGGTGTAAAGCGCATGAAGAAACTCCATGCTGATGGACTTTTGGAGTCACTTGACTTTGATTCACTTGACACGTGCGAACCATGCCTCATGGGCAAGATGACTAAAACTCCGTTCTCCGGAACAATGGAGCGTGCAAGTGACTTGTTGGAAATCATACATACCGATGTGTGTGGTCCGATGAGCGTGGAGGCACGCGGCGGATATCGTTATTTTCTCACCTTCACTGACGATTTAAGTAGATATGGTTATATCTACTTGATGAAGCACAAGTCTGAAACATTTGAAAAGTTCAAGCAATTTCAGAGTGAAGTAGAAAATCATCATAACAAGAAGATCAAATTCCTACGGTCTGATCGTGGGGGTGAATATCTGAGTTTCGAGTTTGGTGCTCACTTAAGACAATGTGGAATTGTTTCGCAGTTAACACCGCCTGGAACACCACAGCGTAATGGTGTGTCCGAACGTCGTAATCGTACTTTGTTAGAGATGGTGCGATCTATGATGTCTCTTACTGATTTGCCGTTGTCATTTTGGGGCTATGCATTAGAAACAGCTGCATTCACTTTGAATAGGGCACCATCAAAATCCGTTGAGACGACGCCATACGAACTGTGGTATGGCAAAAGACCAAAGTTGTCGTTTCTTAAAGTTTGGGGATGTGATGCTTATGTCAAAAAGCTTCAGCCTGAAAAGCTGGAACCCAAAGCGGAAAAATGCGTCTTCATAGGTTACCCAAAGGAGACAGTTGGGTACACCTTCTATCTCAAATCCGAGGGCAAAGTGTTTGTTGCTAAAAACGGAACTTTTCTCGAGAAGGAGTTTCTCTCGAGAGAATTGAGTGGGAGGAAGATAGAACTTGACGAGGTTGTCGAACCTCTCATCCCTCTGGATGGTGGCGCAGGGCAAGGGGAAACCTCTGTCGTTGCGACGCCGGTTGAGGAGGAAGTTAATGATGATGATCATGAAACTCTAGTTCAAGTTTCTGTTGAACCACGCAGGTCGACGAGATCACGCGCTGCTCCAGAGTGGTACGGTAATCCCGTCTTGTCAATCATGTTGTTAGACAACAATGAACCTGCAAATTATGAAGAAGCAATGGTGGGCCCAGATTCCAACAAATGGCTGGAAGCCATGAAATCCGAGATAGGATCCATGTATGAGAACAAAGTGTGGACTTTGGAGATACTACCTGAAGGCCGCAAGGCTATTCAGAACAAATGGATCTTTAAGAAGAAGACGGACGCTGACGGTAATGTGGCCGTTTATAAAGCTCGACTTGTGGCAAAGGGTTTTTCACAAGTTCCAGGAGTTGACTACGATGAGACCTTCTCACCCGTAGCGATGCTTACGTCCGTCAGAATCATGTTAGCAATAGCTGCATTTTTCGATTATGAAATCTGGCAGATGGATGTCAAAACGGCGTTCCTTAACGGTTTCCTTAAGGAAGAGTTGTATATGATACAACCCGAAGGTTTTGTCGATCCTAAAAATGCTGACAAGGTGTGCAAGCTCCAGCGATCCATTTATGGACTGGTGCAAGCATCTCGGAGTTGGAACAAGCGCTTTGATGAGGTGATCAAAGCATTTGGGTTTATACAAGTGGTTGGAGAATCTTGTATTTACAAGGAAGTGAGTGGGAGCTCTGTGGCGTTTCTAATATTATATGTGGATGACATATTACTGATTGGAAACAACGTAGAGCTTTTGGAGAGCATAAAAGGTTACTTGAATAAAAGTTTCTCTATGAAGGACCTAGGAGAAGCTGCTTACATTCTAGGCATTAAGATCTATAGGGATAGATCAAAACGCCTGATAGGACTTTCACAAAGCACATACCTTGATAAAGTTTTGAAGAGGTTCAAAATGGAACAGTCCAAGAAAGGGTTCTTGCCGGTGTTACAAGGTACGAGATTGAGTAAGACTCAGTGCCCAGCAACTGATGAAGATAGAGAGCATATGCGCTCCGTCCCCTATGCTTCAGCCATAGGTTCTATCATGTATGCGATGTTGTGCACTAGACCGGATGTTAGCCTGGCCATAAGTATGGCAGGCAGGTTCCAGAGTAATCCAGGAGTGGATCACTGGACAGCGGTCAAGAATATCCTAAAGTACCTGAAAAGGACTAAGGAGATGTTTCTCGTGTATGGAGGTGACGAAGAGCTCGCCGTAAAGGGTTACGTTGATGCAAGCTTTGACACAGATCCGGACGACTCTAAGTCACAAACCGGATACGTATTTATTCTTAACGGGGGTGCAGTAAGCTGGTGCAGTTCCAAGCAAAGCGTCGTAGCAGATTCTACATGTGAAGCGGAGTACATGGCTGCCTCGGAGGCAGCTAAGGAGGGTGTCTGGATGAAGCAGTTCATGACGGATCTTGGAGTGGTGCCAAGTGCACTGGATCCAATAACCTTGTTCTGTGACAACACTGGTGCCATTGCCCTGGCAAAGGAGCCAAGGTTTCACAAGAAGACCAGACACATCAAACGACGCTTCAACCTCATCCGCGACTACGTCGAGGAGGAGGACGTAAATATATGCAAAGTGCACACGGATCTGAATGTAGCAGACCCGCTGACTAAACCTCTTCCACGGCCAAAACATGATCGACACCAGAACTGTATGGGTGTTAGATTTATTACAATGTAATTCACATGGTGATGTGAGGGCTAGATTATTGACTCTAGTGCAAGTGGGAGACTGTTGGAATTATGCCCTAGAGGCAATAATAAATGTATAGTTATTATTATAATGCCTGTATCAAGATAATAGTTTATTATCCATGCTATAATTGTATTGAATGAAGACTCATTTACATGTGTGGATACATAGACAAAACACCGTCCCTAGCATGCCTCTAGTTGGCTAGCCAGTTGATCGATGATAGTCAGTGTCTTCTGATTATGAACAAGGTGTTGTTGCTTGATAACTGGATCACATCATTAGGAGAATCACGTGATGGACTAGACCCAAACTAAATAGACGTAGCATGTTGATCGTGTCATTTTGTTGCTACTGTTTTCTGCGTGTCAAGTATTTATTCCTATGACCATGAGATCATATAACTCACTGACACCGGAGGAATGCTTTGTGTGTATCAAATGTCGCAACGTAACTGGGTGACTATAAAGATGCTCTACAGGTATCTCCGAAGGTGTTAGTTGAGTTAGTATGGATCAAGACTGGGATTTGTCACTCCGTGTGACGGAGAGGTATCTCGGGGCCCACTCGGTAATACAACATCACACACAAGCCTTGCAAGCAATGTGACTTAGTGTAAGTTACGGGATCTTGTATTACGGAACGAGTAAAGAGACTTGCCGGTAAACGAGATTGAAATAGGTATACGGATACTGACGATCGAATCTCGGGCAAGTAACATACCGAAGGACAAAGGGAATGACATACGGGATTATAGGAATCCTTGGCACTGAGGTTCAAACGATAAGATCTACGTAGAATATGTAGGATCCAATATGGGCATCCAGGTCCCGCTATTGGATATTGACCGAGGAGTCTCTCGGGTCATGTCTACATAGTTCTCGAACCCGCAGGGTCTGCACACTTAAGGTTCGACGTTGTTTTATGCGTATTTGAGTTATATGGTTGGTTACCGAATGTTGTTCGGAGTCCCGGATGAGATCACGGACGTCACGAGGGTTTCCGGAATAGTCCGGAAACGAAGATTGATATATAGGATGACCTCATTTGATTACCGGAAGGTTTTCGGAGTTACCGGGAATGTACCGGGAATGACGAATGGGTTCCGGGAGTTCACCGGAGGGGGGCAACCCACTCTGGGGAAGCCCATAGGCATTTGGGGGGGGGGTCACACCAGCCCTTAGTGGGCTGGTGGGACAGCCCACCAATCCCCTATGCGCCAAGAGAGAAAAAATCAAAGGAAAGAAAAAAAGGGAAGAAGTGGGAAGGGGGAAGGACTCCCTCCCACCAAACCAAGTAGGACTCGGTTTGGGGGGGGAGAGTCCTCCCCCCTGGCTCGGCCGACCCCTTGGGGATCCCTTGGACCCCAAGGCAAGGTCCCCCTCCCTCCTCCTATATATATGGGGCTTTTAGGGCAGATTTGAGACGACTTTCTCACGGCTGCCCGACCACATACCTCCATAGTTTTTCCTCTAGATCGTGTTTCTGCGGAGCTCGGGCGGAGCCCTGCTGAGATAAGATCATCACCAACCTCCGGAGCGCCGTCACGCTGCCGGAGAACTCTTCTACCTCTCCGTCTCTCTTGCTGGATCAAGAAGGCCGAGATCATCGTCGAGCTGTACGTGTGCTGAACGCGGAGGTGCCGTCCGTTCGGTACTAGATCGTGGGACTGATCGCGGGATTGTTCGCGGGGCGGATCGAGGGACGTGAGGACGTTCCACTACATCAACCGCGTTCTCTAACGCTTCTGCTGTGCGATATACAAGGGTACGTAGATCACTCATCCCCTCTCGTAGATGGACATCACCATGATAGGTCTTCGTGCGCGTAGGAAAATTTTTGTTTCCCATGCGACGTTCCCCAACAGTGGCATCATGAGCTAGGTTCATGCGTAGATGTCTTCTCGAGTAGAACACAAAAGGTTTTGTGGGCGGTGATGTGCGTTTTGCTGCCCTCCTTAGTCTTTTCTTGATTCCGCGGTATTGTTGGATTGAAGCGGCTTGGACCGACATTACTCGTACGCTTACGAGAGACTGGTTTCATCGTTACGAGTAACCCCCTTTGCTCAAAGATGACTGGCAAGTGACGGTTTCTCCAACTTTAGTTGAATCGGATTTGACCGAGGAGGTCCTTGGATGAGGTTAAATAGCAACTCATATATCTCCGTTGTGGTGCTTGCGTAAGTAAGATGCGATCCTACTAGATACCCTTGGTCACCACGTAAAACATGCAACAACAAAATTAGAGGACGTCTAACTTGTTTTTGCAGGGTATGATTGTGATGTGGTATGGCCAATGATGTGATGTGATATATTGGATGTATGAGATGATCATGTTGTAATAGAAATATCGACTTGCACGTCGATGGTACGGCAACCGGCAGGAGCCATAGGGTTGTCTTTATACTAACATATGTGCTTGCAGATGCGTTTACTATTTTGCTAGGATGTAGCTTTAGTAGTAATAGCATAAGTAGCACGACAACCCCGATGGCAACACGTTGATGGATGATCATGGTGTGGCGCCGGTGACAAGAAGATCGTGCCGGTGCTTTGGCGATGGAGATCAAGAAGCACGAGATGATGGCCATATCATGTCACTTATGAATTGCATGTGATGTTAATCCTTTTATGCACCTTATTTTGCTTAGAACGATGGTAGCATTATGAGGTGATCTCTCACTAAAATTTCAAGACGAAATTGTGTTCTCCCCGACTGTGCACCGTTGCTACAGTTCGTCGTTTCGAGACACCACGTGATGATCGGGTGTGATAGACTCAACGTTCACATACAACGGGTGCAAAACAGTTGCGCACGCGGAACACTCGGGTTAAGCTTGACGAGCCTAGCATGTGCAGACATGGCCTCGGAACACATGAGACCGAAAGGTCGATCATGAATCATATAGTTGATATGATTAGCATAGGGATGCTTACCACTGAAACTACTCTCGACTCACGTGATGATCGGACTTGGGATAGTGTAAGTGGATCATGAACCACTCAAATGACTAGAGAGATGTACTTTTTGAGTGGGAGTTTGGCATATAATTTGATTAAGTTGAACTCTAATTATCTTGAACATAGTCTAAGTCCACTTTGTATGTATTTGTGTTGTAGATCATGGCTCACGCAAGTGTCATCCTGAATTTTAATACGTTCCTAGAGAAAGCTAAGTTGAAAGATGATGGAAGCAACTTTGTAGACTGGGCTCGTAATCTTAAGCTAATCTTACAAGCTGGAAAGAAGGATTATGTCCTTAATGCTGCGCTAGGAGATGAACCACCCGCTACGGCTGATCAGGATGTTAAGAACGCTTGGTTAGCACGTAAGGAGGACTACTCAATAGTTCAATGTGCAGTCTTGTATGGCTTGGAACCGGGACTTCAACGTCGCTTTGAGCATCATGGAGCATTTGAGATGTTCCAGGAGTTGAAGTTTATCTTTCAGAAGAACGCCCGGATCGAGAGGTATGAGACCTCCGATAAATTCTATGCTTGCAAGATGGAGGAAAACTCATCTGTCAGTGAACATGTGCTCAAAATGTCTGGGTACTCAAACCGTCTAGCTGAACTGGGGATTGAACTCCCGCAAGAAGCTATCACTGACAGAATCCTTCAGTCACTGCCGCCAAGCTATAAAGGCTTTGTGTTGAACTACAACATGCAAGGGATGAACAAGTCTCCCGGCGAGTTGTTTGCGATGCTGAAAGTCGCAGAGTCTGAACTCCGTAAAGAGCATCAAGTGTTGATGGTGAGCAAGACCACTAGTTTCAAGAGAAACGGCAAAGGCAAGAAGGGCAATTCGAAGAAGAGCGGCAAGCCTGTTGCCAATCCGCCGAAGAAACCCAAGGCTGGACCTAAGCCTGAAACAGAGTGCTTCTATTGCAAGGGTATGGGTCACTGGAAGCGCAATTGCCCCAAGTATCTGGCAGACAAGAAGGCGGGTAAAGAAAAATCAGGTATATTTGATATACATGTTATTGATGTGTACTTAACGGCTCTCGTAGTAGTGCCTGGGTATTTGATACCGGTTCTGTTGCTCACATTTGCAACTCGAAGCAGGAACTGCGGAATAGACGAAGGCTGGCGAAAGACGAAGTGACGATGCGCGTAGGAAACGGTTCCAAGGTTGATGCAATCGCCGTCGGCACCGTATCACTTCAACTACCATCGGGATTAGTGATGAACTTAAATCATTGTTATTTAGTGCCTGCGTTGAGCATGAACATTATATCTGGATCTTGTTTATTGCGAGACGGTTACTCTTTTAAGTCTGAGAATAATGGTTGTTCTATTTCTATGAGTAATATCTTTTATGGTCATGCACCGAATGTGAGAGGATTGTTCATATTGAATCTCGATAGCACTACACATATACATAACATTGAGACCAAAAGAGTTAGAGTAAACAATGATAGCGCCATGTTTTTGTGGCACTGCCGCTTGGGTCATATTGGTGTAAAGCGCATGAAGAAACTCCATGCTGATGGACTTTTGGAGTCACTTGACTTTGATTCACTTGACACGTGCGAACCATGCCTCATGGGCAAGATGACTAAAACTCCGTTCTCCGGAACAATGGAGCGTGCAAGTGACTTGTTGGAAATCATACATACCGATGTGTGTGGTCCGATGAGCGTGGAGGCACGCGGCGGATATCGTTATTTTCTCACCTTCACTGACGATTTAAGTAGATATGGTTATATCTACTTGATGAAGCACAAGTCTGAAACATTTGAAAAGTTCAAGCAATTTCAGAGTGAAGTAGAAAATCATCGTAACAAGAAGATCAAATTCCTACGGTCTGATCGTGGGGGTGAATATCTGAGTTTCGAGTTTGGTGCTCACTTAAGACAATGTGGAATTGTTTCGCAGTTAACACCGCCTGGAACACCACAGCGTAATGGTGTGTCCGAACGTCGTAATCGTACTTTGTTAGAGATGGTGCGATCTATGATGTCTCTTACTGATTTGCCGTTGTCATTTTGGGGCTATGCATTAGAAACAGCTGCATTCACTTTGAATAGGGCACCATCAAAATCCGTTGAGACGACGCCATACGAACTGTATGGGTGTTAGATTTATTACAATGTAATTCACATGGTGATGTGAGGGCTAGATTATTGACTCTAATGCAAGTGGGAGACTGTTGGAATTATGCCCTAGAGGCAATAATAAATGTATATTTATTATTATAATGCCTGTATCAAGATAATAGTTTATTATCCATGCTATAATTGTATTGAATGAAGACTCATTTACATGTGTGGATACATAGACAAAACACCGTCCCTAGCATGCCTCTAGTTGGCTAGCCAGTTGATCGATGATAGTCAGTGTCTTCTGATTATGAACAAGGTGTTGTTGCTTGATAACTGGATCACGTCATTAGGAGAATCACGTGATGGACTAGACCCAAACTAAATAGACGTAGCAAGTTGATCGTGTCATTTTGTTGCTACTGTTTTCTGCGTGTCAAGTATTTATTCCTATGACCATGAGATCATATAACTCACTGACACCGAAGGAATGCTTTGTGTGTATCAAACGTCGCAACGTAACTGGGTGACTATAAAGATTCTCTACAGGTATCTCCGAAGGTGTTAGTTGAGTTAGTATGGATCAAGACTGGGATTTGTCACTCCGTGTGACGGAGAGGTATCTCGGGGCCCACTCGGTAATACAACATCACACACAAGCCTTGCAAGCAATGTGACTTAGTGTAAGTTACGGGATCTTGTATTACGGAACGAGTAAAGAGACTTGCCGGTAAACGAGATTGAAATAGGTATACGGATACTGACGATCGAATCTCGGGCAAGTAACATACCGAAGGACAAAGGGAATGACATACGGGATTATACGAATCCTTGGCACTGAGGTTCAAACGATAAGATCTTCGTAGAATATGTAGGATCCAATATGGGCATCCAGGTCCCGCTATTGGATATTGACCGAGGAGTCTCTCGGGTCATGTCTACATAGTTCTCGAACCCGCAGGGTCTGCACACTTAAGGTTCGACGTTGTTTTATGCGTATTTGAGTTATATGGTTAGTTACCGAATGTTGTTCGGAGTCCCGGATGAGATCACGGACGTCACGAGGGTTTCCGGAATAGTCCGGAAACGAAGATTGATATATAGGATGACCTCATTTGATTACCGGAAGGTTTTCGGAGTTACCGGGAATGTACCGGGAATGACGAATGGGTTCCGGGAGTTCACCGGAGGGGGGCAACCCACGCCGGGGAAGCCCATAGGCATTTGGGGGGGTCACACCAGCCCTTAGTGGGCTGGTGGGACAGCCCACCAATCCCCTATGTGCCAAGAGAGAAAAAATCAAAGGAAAGAAAAAAAAGGGAAGAAGTGGGAAGGGGGAAGGACTCCCTCCCACCAAACCAAGTAGGACTCGGTTTGGGGGGGGGGGGAGAGTCCTCCCCCCTGGCTCGGCCGACCCCTTGGGGATCCCTTGGACCCCAAGGCAAGGTCCCCCTCCCTCCTCCTATATATATGGGGCTTTTAGGGCAGATTTGAGACGACTTTCTCACGGCTGCCCGACCACATACCTCCATAGTTTTTCCTCTAGATCGTGTTTCTGCGGAGCTCGGGCGGAGCCCTGCTGAGATAAGATCATCACCAACCTCCGGAGCGCCGTCACGCTGCCGAAGAACTCTTCTACCTCTCCTTCTCTCTTGCTGGATCAAGAAGGCCGAGATCATCGTCGAGCTGTACGTGTGCTGAACGCGGAGGTGCCGTCCGTTCGGTACTAGATCGTGGGACTGATCGCGGGATTGTTCGCGGGGCGGATCGAGGGACATGAGGACGTTCCACTACATCAACCGCGTTCTCTAACGCTTCTGCTATGCGATCTACAAGGGTACGTAGATCACTCATCCCCTCTCGTAGATGGACATCACCATGATTGGTCTTCGTGCGCGTAGGAAAATTTTTGTTTCCCATGCGACGTTCCCCAACACATACCACATGAGCAAGGCCTTGTTTTCATTGAGATGAAATAAGATAGTAACTTGTTGGAAGTGATACATTTTGATGTATGCAGTCCAATGGGTGCTGAGGCACGCAGTGGATATCATTATGTTCTTACTTCACTGACGATTTGAGTAGATACAGGAGTATTTACTTAATGAATCACAAGTCTGAAATATTGAAAAGTTCAATTCCGTTTTAGAGTGAAGTTCGTCGTAACAAGAGGATAAACTGTCTACGATATGATCATGGAAATAAATATCTGAGTTACGAGTTTTGGTACACAGTTAAGACAATGTGGAAATTGTTTCGCAGTTCATGCCACCTGGAACATCATAGTGTGATGATGTGTCTGAACGTCATAGCCACGCACTATTTGGTATGGTGCATACTATGATGTCTCTTATCGAATTACCACTATCGTTTATGGGTTATGCATTAGAGACAACCGCACTCACTTTAAATAGGGCACCGCGTATTTCCGTTGAGATGACACAGTATAGACTGAGGTTTAGAGAAATCTAAACTGTCGTTTCTTGAAAGTTTGGGGTTTCGACACTTATGTGAAAAAGTTTCAGTCTGATAAGCTTGAACCCAAAGCGGATAAATGCATCTTCATAGGATATCCAAAACAGTTGGGTACATCTCCTATCTCAGATCCGGAAGCAAAGTTTTTGTTTCTAGAAACGGATCCTTTCTCGAGGAAAGGTTTCTCTCGAAAGAATTGAGTGGGAGGGTAGTAGAACTTGATGAGGTTATTGAACCATCACTTCAACCAGTGTGTAGCAGGGCGCAGGAAGTTGTTCATGTGGCGCCTACACCAATTGAAGTGGAAGCTGATGATGATGATCATTGAGCTTCGAATCAAGTTACTACAAACCTCATAGGTCGACAAGGTCGCGTACTGCTACAGAGTAGTACGGTAACCCTGTCTTGGAGGTCATGTTGTTGAGCAACAGTGAACCTACGAGTTATGGAGAAAGCGATGGTGGGCCCAGATTCCGACAAATGGCTGGAAGCCATGAAATCCGAGAGAGGATCCATGTGTGAAAAAAAAGTGTAGACTTTGGTCGAACTACTTGATGGTCATAGGACTATTGAGTAAAAATGGATCTTTAAAAGAAGACAGACGATGATGGTGATAAGTCACTATTAAGAAACGCTCGACTTGTCGCAAAGATGTTTTCGATAAGATCAAACAGTTGACTATGATGAGACTTTCTCACTCGTAGCAATGCTAAAAGTCTGTTAGAATTATGTTAGTTGTTGATGCATTATTTATGAAATATTGCACGTAGGATGTCAAAACATTGTTTTCTCGACGGTTTCCTTGAGCAAACATTGTATGTGATACAACCAGAAGGTTTTGTCGATCCTAAAGATACTAGCAAGTATGCAAGCTCCAGTAATCCTTCAATGGACTGGTGCAAGCATCTCGGAGTTGGAATATACACTTTGATGAGATGATCAAAGATTTTGGGTTTGTACAAGGTTTATGAGAAACTTGTATTTCCAAAGAAGTGAGTGGGAGCACTATAGAATTTCTGATAGGTATATGTGGTTGACGTATTGTGGATCAGAAGTAATGTAGAATTTCTGTAAAGCATACAAGGTTGTTTGAAAGAAGTTTTCAAAGGAGTACCTGGATTATGCTACTTGAACGTTGAGCATCAAAGATCTATGGAGATAGATCGAAAGCGCTTAATAGAAGTTTCAACAAGATGCATGCCTTGACAAGTTTTTGAAAGAGTTCAAAATAGACCAGCAAAGAAGGAGTTCTTGGTTGCGTTGTGAGGTGTGAATTTGAGTAAGACTCAAAACCCGACCACGGCAGAATAAAGAGAATAGACGAAGGTCGTCTTCTATGCCTTAGCCGTAGAATCTAAAGTATGCCATGCTGTGTACCGCACCTGAAGTGTGCCTTGACTCAAAGTATGTTGAGAGGTACAGAGAGTGATCCATGATTGAATCATTAGCAGCGGTCGAAATTTATCCTTAGTAACTAATGGACTAAGGAATTTTTCTCGATTATGGAGGTGGTTAAAGAGTTTGTCGTAAAGGGTTACGTCAATGCAAGCTTTGACACTAATCCGGATAACTATGAGTAGTGAAACGGATTCGTATAGTAGAGTAGATATTTGGAGCATTTCCGAATAGCACGTAGTAGCAGCATCTATAAGATGACATAAAGATTTGTAAAGAACGCACGAATATGAAAGTTTCAGAACCGTTGACTAAAACCTCTCTCACGAGCAAGACGTGATCAGACCCCATAACTATATGGGTGTTGGATTCGTTGGAATCACATGGTGATGTGAACTAGATTATTGACTCTAGTGCAAGTGGGAGACTGTTGGAAATATGCCCTAGAGGCAATAATAAATTAGTTACTATTATATTTCTTAGTTCATGATAATCGTTTATTATCCATGCTATAATTGTATTGATTGGAAACACAATACTTGTGTGGATACATAAACAAAACACTATCCCTAGTAAGCCTCTAGTTGACTAGCTCGTTGATCAAAGATGGTCAAGGTTTCCTGGCCATAGGCAAGTGTTGTCACTTGATAACGGGATCACATCATTAGGAGAATCATGTGATGGACTAGACCCAAACTAATAGACGTAGCATGTTGATCGTGTCATTTTATTGCTACTGTTTTCTGCGTGTCAAGTATTTGTTCCTATGACCATGAGATCATATAACTCACGGACACCGGAGGAATGCTTTGTGTGTATCAAACGTCGCAACGTAACTGGGTGACTATAAAGATGCTCTACAGGTATCTCCGAAGGTGTTCGTTGAGTTAGTATAGATCGAGACTGGGATTTGTCACTCCGTGTGACGGAGAGGTATCTCGTGGCCCACTCGGTAATACAACATCACACACAAGCCATGCAAGCAATGTAACTTAATGTAAGTTGCGGGATCTTGTATTACGGAACGAGTAAAGAGACTTGCCGGTAAACGAGATTGAAATAGGTATGCGGATACTAACGATCGAATCTCGGGCAAGTAACATACCGAAGGACAAAGGGAATGACGTACGGGATTATATGAATCCTTGGCACTAAGGTTCAAACGATAAGATCTTCGTAGAATATGTAGGATCCAATATGGGCATCCAGGCCCGCTATTGGATATTGACCGAGGAGTCTCTCGGGTCATGTCTACATAGTTCTCGAACCCGCAGGGTCTGCACACTTAAGGTTCGATGTTGTTTTATGCGTATTTGAGTTATATGGTTGGTTACCGAATGTTGTTCGGAGTCCCAGATGAGATCACGGATGTCACGAGGGTTTCCGGAATGGTCCGGAAATGAAGATTGATATATAGGATGACCTCATTTGGTTACCGGAAGGTTTTCGTGCATTACCGGAAAAGTTTCGGGCTCATCGGTAGTGTACCGGGAGTGCCAGGAGGGGTGCCGGGGACCATCGGGAGGGGTGTCACGCCCCA
The DNA here is from genome assembly GCF_904849725.1 of Hordeum vulgare subsp. vulgare. Taxonomy (NCBI): domain Eukaryota; kingdom Viridiplantae; phylum Streptophyta; class Magnoliopsida; order Poales; family Poaceae; genus Hordeum; species Hordeum vulgare. The sequence continues at coordinate 101,768,997 of NC_058521.1, read as the reverse complement.
AGGGGTCTCATGGGCTATGGGAAGAGATAAACCAGCCCCTAGTGGGCTGGAATAAGTTCCCACTAAGGCCCATAAGGTTTGAGAAGGAAAAAACACAAGGTGGAAAGAGTTTCCAAGTGGGAAGGTGGAATCCTACTCCAAGTAGGATTGGAGTAGGACTCCTCCACCTCCAATTTCGGCCAAACCTTTAGGTTTTGAGGCTGACTCCTCCCCTCCCTCCCACCTATATATACGGAGGTTTTAGGGCTGATTTGAGACGACTTTTCCACGGCAGCCCGACCACATACCTCCACGGTTTTTCCTCTAGATTGTGTTTCTGCGGAGCTCGGGCGGAGCCCTGCTGAGACAAGGTCATCACCAACCTCCGGAGCACCGTCACGCTGCCGGAGAACTCTTCTACCTCTCTGTCTCTCTTGCTAGATCAAGAAGGCCGAGATCATCGTCGAGCTGTACGTGTGCTGAACGCGGAGGTGCCGTCCGCTCGGTACTAGATCGTGGGACTGATCGCGGGACGGTTCGCGGGGCGGATCGAGGGACGTGAGGACGTTCCACTACATCAACCGCGTTCACTAACGCTTCTGCTGTGCGATCTACAAGGGTACGTAGATCGAAAATCCCCTCTCGTAGATGGACATCACCATGATAGGTCTTCGTGCGCGTAGGAAAATTTTTGTTTTCCATGCGACGTTCCCCAACACCCACAAGCCCCCACCCCGCGGCCAGGGGGGAGGTCGCGCCATCCAGGCTTGTGGGCCCCCTGAGCGTCCCCTGACCTAGGGGTTGCGCCTATATATTCCCTAAAAATCCCCAAAAAAATCAGGAGATCATTGAAAGTACTTTTCCGCCGCCGCAAGCTTCTGTCTCCGCAAGATAATCTTCTTTTGCGGTGTGTTTGTCGAGATCCCATGAATTGTGGATTTATGATCAAATTATCTATGAATCTTATTTGAGTTTCTTCTGATCTCTCTTATGCATGATTTCATATCCTTGTAATTCTCTTCGAGTTGTGGGTTTTGTCTGGCCAACTAGATCTATGATTCTTGAAGTGGGAGAAGTGCTTGGTTTTGGGTTCATACCGTGTGGTGACCTCACCCAGTGACAGAAGGGGTAGCGAGGCACGCATCGTGTTTTTGCCATCAAGGGTAAAAAGATGGGGTTTTCATCATTGGTTTGAGATTATCCCTCTACATCATGTCATATTGCTTAAAGTGTTACTCTGTTCGTCATGAACTCAATACACTAGATGCATGCTGGATAGCGGTCGATGTGTGGAGTAATAGTTGTAGATGTAGAAAGTATGGGTCTACTTGTCTCGAACGTGATGCCTATATGTATGATCATTGCCTTAGATATCGTCATGACTTTGCGCGGTTCTATCAATTGTTTGACAGTAATTTGTTCACCCACCGTGATACTTGCTATTTTGAGAGAAGCCTCTAGTGAACACTATGGCCCCCAGGGTCTACTCCACACTATATTTTCAGCCTTACACTTTTTACTTTGTTGCACTTTCCGCCTTCAGATCTCACTTTGCAAACAATCTTGAAGGGATTGACAACCCCTTTGAAGCGTTGAGTGCAAGCTTGTTTGTGTTTGCGCATGTACTCTGGACTTGACGAGACCCTCCTTCTGGATCGATACCTTGGTTCTCAAACTGAGGGAAATACTTACTGCTCCTGTGCTGCATCACCCTTTCCTCTTGAAGGGAAAAACCAACGCAAGCCCAACCTCTATCAACGTGTCAATTTCTGGCGCTGTTGTTTGTGGGATAGCACAATCCATGTTGAATTCTCTACATGCTTATAATCAAAATAAAGCTTTTACTAAACATATTGTGGATGCTATGATGAATCTTTTGAAGAAAAACTTGATTTGGAAGTTTCTATACCTAGGAAGCTTTATGATGAGTGGGAACCTACTATTAAGATTGAAATTAAAGATTATGAGTGTCATGCTTTGTGTGAATAGGGTGTTAGCGTTTCCATGATTCCAAAAACATTATATGATGTGCTAGGTTTCCGTGAATTTGATGTTTGCTCTTTAAATTTGCATCTAGCGGATTCCAACATTAAGAAACCTATGTGAAGGATTAATGATGTTCTTATTGTTGCAAATGGGAATTATGTGCCCGTACATTTCATTGTTCTTGATATAGATTGCAATCCTACATGTCCTATTATTCTTGGTAGACCTTTCCTTAGAACGATTGGTGCAATTATTGATATGAAGGAAGGAAATATTAGATTCCAATTTCCATTAAGGAAAGGCATGGAGCACTTTCCTAGAAAGAAAATAAAATTACCTTATGAATCTATTGTGAGAGCTACTTATGGATTGCATACCAAAGATGACAATACCTAGATCTATTGCATTATGCCTAGCTAGGGGCGTTAAACAATAGCGCTTGTCGGGAGGCAACCCAATTTTATTTTTATGCTTTTGTTTTTTCTTTTGTTTTTGAGTGATGTACACATTATTACCTCTATAATAATTGTGTTTTCTTGTTTAAATTAGTGTTTGAGCCACGTAAGACCTTTGGGATGGTCTACGATGTTTGCAAGTTGATTTTGCTGAAAAACAGAAACTTTCGCTCTCAGCACAGGAATTTTGTAAATTCACAGGAACGTGCTTTTGGTATGAAAATTTTACACAAGATCTAAATACAAATTTCCCTTATTTTACTATTTTTCAGAATTTTTAGAGTTATTGTAGTATTCGAAGTTTATAGATTTCTACATACTATTATGTTTTTGACAGATTCTGTTTTCTTTGTGTTGTTTGCTTATTTTGATGAATCTATGGGTTGTATCGGGGCTATGAACCATGGAGAAGTTGGAATACACTAAATATTTCACCAATATAAATAAATAATGAGTTCACAACAATACCTAAAGTGGTGATTTATTTTTCTTATACTAACGGATGTCATGAGTTTTCTGTTGAGTTTTGTGTTGTGAAATTTTCAAGTTTGGGGTAAAGATTTGATGGACTATGGAATAAGAAGTGGGAAGAGCCTAAGCTTGGGGATGCCCAAGGCACCCCAATTAATATTCAATAATACCAAAGATCCTAAGCTTGGGGATGCCCGGAAGGCATCCCCTCTTTCGTCTTCAATCCATCGGTAAATTTACTTGAGACTATATTTTTATTCACCACATGATATGTGTTTTGTTTGGAGCGTCTTGTATGATATGAGCCTTCCCTTTTTAGTTGGCCACAATCATCCTTGCTGCACACATCTTTTGAGAGAGACACCCTGAATCGTGAATTTATTATAATACTCTATGTACTTCACTTATATCTTTTGAGCTAGGCAATGTTGCTCTAGTGCTTCACTTATATCTTTTAGAGCACGATGGTGTTTTATTTTACAGAAATTATGAAACTCTCGTACCTCGCTTATATTATTTTGAGAGTCTTTAAACAACATGGTAATTGGTTTAGGTTATGAATTTAGTCCTAATATAATGGGCATCCAAGAGGGATATAAAAAAAACTTTCATATTAAGTGCATTGAATATGATGAGAAATTTGATTCCTTGCATATAGGTTTGAGATATGAAGATGGTAATATGAGAGTCATGCTAGTAAGTAATTGTGAGTTGGAAGAAATACTTGTGTTAAAGTTTGTGATTCCCGTAGCATGCACGTATGGTGAACCGTTATGTGATGAAGTCGGAGCATGATTTGTTTAATGATTGTCGACCTTTGTGTGGAGGTCGGGATCACGCGATGGTTAACTCCTACCAACCCTTCCCCTAGGAGCATGCATCTAATACTTTGCTTCGATAACTAATAGGCTTTTGCAATAAGTATGTGAGTTCTTTATGATTAATGTTGAGTTCAAGGATTATACGCACTCTCACCCTGTTAGAGCATATATCTCCATATGTGGCTTTGGTAATTGATGACAACTCCTATGGACTAATGGTTGTTTTAAGTTATATTTATAGGACTTGTCCATAGACACTTCTTGAAGTCCATCTGTTGGGTTCAAGGAGTTTATATGATGACCAAGATGTTATTCAACGTATTATCCAAAGAATGGTCATAGAAACACTAGGTTGATCAAGATCTCAGACAAAGAGTAAATCAAGATGATCAACACACAAAGCGTACAAGATGTACCGAGAGGGATCAAGTGATCCCATGGTATGGTAAGCATTGTCCATTACGTGTTTGTGTACTAACCCATGGTCTTTGTGAGACTCCTATGTGGGGGTTAGGTGTGCTTCCATTGGGCTTGCGTCAAAAGGAAGATCTCATACAACCCATGAAGGATGACGTCAAGTGGTGATCGTCATCAAGATTGTGGTGTGCAAGTTCAAGCGGATCAACACGAATATATCATTGAAACTATTGTCAATGATCATGTGCTGACAAGGACAACCTCATGTGCTAACAAGGACAAGATCAAGATAAGCATTCCTGAGCACTACATGCTTGATTCTTGTGGATGTTCACATGATGGACAGGACAAGATCAAGATAAGCATTCTTGAGAACTTCATGCTTGAATCTTGTGGATGTTCACATGGTGGACAAATGAAGATGAATACATAAGCTAGGCTTTCCGCATTGTGTATGGGAAAGCTACTTGAATACTTCATCATGTCTTGCTTTCAACTTGAGCCAAGAAGGAACAACAACATCAAGCTCAGGTGAAAGGGCTAACTCAAAGGTATCATTTCCTTTGACGTTAGTTGTGCGGAGTGATGATCAGCGAATAAAAGTATACACTCAAGTATGGATCATCAGTACTCTTTTATGATTCTTGAGTCCTTAGGGATCCCGTACTATTAAGAGGGGATCACAGGTTTTGCGATGAACTTGCTCAAACTACACCTTCACTTTCTGTTCAGACCACATCTCTACTGCTCTGCTGTTATCTGAAAACAGAACCAGTGCCTCGGACATCCGGCCTCCTCCGGACGTCCGAGGGCCGGACGAACAATAGCTTCGAAAATCCGGAATCCTATACCAGAGAAATCAGAGCCATATAACTCGGACTTCCGGCTCTCTCCGGACGTCCGAGGCCCGGATAGCCGACCAGCTTCGGAATTCCGGAACTATGCACCAGAGAAACTTGAGCCATATAACTCGGACTTCCGGCTCCCTCCGGACGTCCGAGGGCCGGTCAAGGCTCGGACGACCGACTGGCTTCGGAAATCCGGAGCCCTGCACCAGAAGAACATGAGTTCTATATCTCGGAAATCCGGCTCCCTCCGGACGTCCGAGCGCCGGACGTCCGACACCCGTCGGAAATCCGGAACCTACCACGAGTAGAAGTTGAGATGTATAACTCGGATTTCCGGTCCTCTCCGGACGTCCGGTGGCTGATAAATTCAAGATAGGTTCAGTTCGTATCTTCAGGCCTCGGACGACCGACCCCTGTCGGACGTCCGGTCGCTGTTTAATTCAAAATAGTTTCAGTCGTATCTACAGGCCTCGGACGACCGACCCCTGTCGGACGTCCCACCCCTCGCGGACGCCCGGACTTCCGACAACTGTCGGACGTCCGGACCCTGTGTGACTTAAAGTGTCCCCAACGGCTCTTTTTCTCTCCCCACTATAAATACCCCCCTCCCACTTCGTGAGAGGGCAGCCCAACACAGCCATATCCTCATAAGAACACATTTCCACCTCACACACATTTGCTCGCTCCAAATCTTAGATCCCAAGAGCATTTGTGAGCCCCTTTGAGAGTTGTTCCAGTCAAAAGATAGATCGTCTCCCTCTCCTTCTCTCAACCCAAGCTATTTGTGATTTGAGCAAGTTTTGAGCATTCCCCGTTGTCGTGGTTTTGTCACGGCAGATGTCCTCGTGAAAGGACTTGATGCTGGAGCCATCGCACCTTGGTGGCGACTCAAAGGGGTTAAGCGGGAGAGACACGGCGATTTACCCAGGTCCGGCCCCTCGAGAGGAGGTAATAGCCTACGTCCTGCTTTTGTGTGTATTGATATGGATTCGATTACAAGGAAGGCGTAACTCGCCTAAACCTAGTACTCGATGATTTCTAACCCCGTCTCTCCCCCTCCAGACTCGCCTTTATATATAGGTCGAAGCCCTAGGGTTTACAAGAGTCCCTTCCCCTTTACAAATCATGACCACCGCGGTCTCTAAGTCGCCGTCCTGCAAAACCCGGAGACCTTCCACAAATCATAACCATCCTGCGACTTTGAACCGCCCAGGCTGAGGCCCAACTAGCCCTAAAGGATGAATCGCCTTACAAGTAACCCGACCCATATTCGGCGGGTCACTTAATAAGCAATATCCCCAACATTAGGCCCCAAATTGACTTGAATCTTCATGCCAATGCCTCCGTTTTAGTTGAAGGCGATTCACTCCTTTGTGTTCCTCCACACGCCAGAAATTTTAACTCGCCAACTGGTACTGGAAAAAGTTTTTGAGCCGCCAATGCATTTCCCGTCAGCACTTTCCTTAGCCCTCGATTTTCGGGAACTCCAACATAATCCCAACGGATCTTTTAGTGCATCATTATCCCGAAATTTTCGGACGTCATCATAGCAAATCTTTTCTTCCTCGTCGGTTCCCGCTCACAGCGCCTCGATTCCAGCGCCTGTCCTGATAAATAGGCGGAAGGGACAGGGCTGACGCTGGCCACCTACCAGTCTTGTCAGTCCCCCCATTATCACAACAGAGAACCGCACCGCTTCCCGAGGGTTTCGCCGCCGGCTGCAAACTCTGTCCCCGTTCGAAAAACTCTAGTGCTGCCCGCAAGCCGTCGCCGTTCGAAGAATTCCGGCGCCGCTCGCAAGTCGTCGCCGCCCGAGGAGCTCCGGCGCCGCCCGCAAGCCGTTGCCGTTCGAAGAGCTCCGGCGCCGCCCGCAAGTCGTCGCCGTCGCCAGGCTCCGCCGCCGCCGAGGGTCCCTTCATTCTCCAACAGCCTTCATCATCGCCGATCTTCTTCGACCAAGATCTTCAGGTTAGGCCACTGTTTCCCCTTCTTTAAGGGTAGATTTATTTCTTGTTCATTCTGCTGCCATTGCCATAGTTCCGAAGCCCTATGCTCGTCACCACCTTAACTGTCGAACTGATTAGTCCGAGCGCCATTAGGGCACCCAGTGCTTCGAATAATCCTATCCATCCGTGCCCTTGCGAATTTTCTAAATAGACTAGTCTTGTCAAACATGAGGCATCACCCTGATCACACATCGTTCATGTTTTAGCCACGTCCGTAAGCTTTTATATCTGTCGAACAGATCCATTCCTCTTTCACTGTTTGTAAAAAGCTGTTTGGAAACCTCGTCCTTCCCTTAGTGTTTCGGAAAGAATAAATTTTACCACCCACAGTAGCGTCGCTTCTGAGAATAGCCCTGCTCCGATAGGTCGCCACATCAGCCCAACCCGGCCTCCCAGTCCGGCGGGTTAAGCAGGAGCTAGTCCCGACTCACATAGTAAATGTTCGAGACATGTAATACCATTTTCTTGCCTATTTGTAGCATGGGTGCCGTTTTCAAGAGCGATTGGCTTCCTACCAAAGTCGATGATGCTGTTTTGGCGAATTACGTGAAAGCGGGCTGCTTGGATCCTCAAGACGTCATTGGATGGCGCACCGGGTTAGGAGAAGACCTCCCCAACCCCAAGGAAGGGGAGATAGTAGTTTTTGTGGAACACTTAGAACGGGGTTTTAAGCCGCCCGGATCTAAATTCCTTAGAGACGCCCTGAATTTTATGAACGTCCGACTCCAGGATTTGGGACCCAATTCCATAAGCAACCTAAGTCAATTCCAAGTCCTTTGCGAAGCTTATTTGCGGATCGAGCCTTCCGTCCCTCTGTTTTGGTACTTTTTCCACTTGAATCGCCAGACGGAATTCCACAATGGCCCCAGTTTGGAACTCGGCGGGGTCAACGTCCAGCGTCGCAGGGACAGTCCGTTCCCTTCACTCACTATGCCTAGCCATCCCAAAGGCTGGGGTGAATCTTGGTTTTACTGCAAAGAAACATCCCGTGCCGGCGAGAACAAACTTCAGGGCTACAGGCCAAGCCGCCTTCCGGTCAACTTCAAGCTCCCTGACAAGCTCACCGAGGAAGAAGAGTCGGAATTCGTCCCAATTCTGTCCGAACTGAGATCCTTGACTAACAACGGTCTCACCGGGGTTGACCTGATCCGCTGCTAGGTCGAATGGCGGATCCTTCCTCTGAGCCACCGAGAAGGCTTGATGTGCGAATTTGACGGTACTCTGGATCATCCCCAATGCTACTTTCACACAGCATTAACAGAAAAAGACATCGTCGCCATCATCAAGAAGCTGACCGGCGAGCCTACAGCAAAGTGCGGCCAAATCGGCCTTAAGCCCTTCTGCAAGATTAACCCGGTGCCCAAGGTAACCAAGGCTAACTCGCCCTCAATTTTTATTCCATCTGTTTTATTGCCATCATGACTTCATGCCATATATCTTTCCAGAAAGGCGAAAAGTTCTGGTCTAGGATACCTAAGAAACAAGCCATGAAGAGTGCTAAGCCGCCTTCCAAGAAAAACAAGGGCAAAAGTAAATCGGCTGCGGCCGAGCCATCTGAAGTCGACGAATCTCAAGATGGCGACGCACTCTCAGAGGTACCAATCCGTCCTCATTTTCACTCGCCACCTATCACCTTTTAACTTTTATTTATCTCTCACTCCTCTTATAATAGAATGAAGATAACGAAAGCCAAGAAGACTCTGTCGAGGTAATTTCCGTCTCCTCCGATTCATCTCCTTCTCCACCTAAGCCGGCCCGGCGAATATGTGGGAAAGTTCCTCTCTCACATCCAAATGCCCATTTGGACCCAAATTTCTTACTGAAGAAAACGCAGCACGCCTCGAAACGGAAAACGCGAAGTCATTCTGGCGACCTAACACCTGGCTTGCCAACAACGAACAAAAGAAAACCAAGCGAGGTACCTCCCCTTTCTTTTTTTATTTGAGCAACCATTGTTCGTGTTGCTTTGGATCACAGTCATAACCCGCCTGTATTATCGATGTACAAATTCTACAGGATTCTCCCCCTACTTCTGGCGACTCAGTGATGTCGACCCTTCCACCAATGATCCGAGTCCCGGGGTAAGTTTCTTGTCTTGATCCTTGAGAATAACACTTTTTAATTTTTTAACACGCCTATCTCTTTCATTAGGGCGCAAGCCAAAAAGAGGAAAACCAGTGGATCCATCCCTGATGCCACTTCTGAACCTCCAAGGAAAGCAACTCCGACTCAAGAAGATCCGAGTCAAAACGAGCCGACAATTCAAGCAAACCCTCCTGAGTCGCCCAAAGGATCAACGGATGTCCCTAGATCACCGGTCGTAATGGCGACAGCTGATGACCCAGATGCTGTGGTCATTACTGGTTTTGGTTTCTCCAAGCCGGCAGTGACAATCCTCTCCAAACATATAGCATCCCCTTCTCCATCAATTCCCGAGTCTGGGCCTTCCAAGGAGAAACTTTCTGACTATGCAGGTCTGGAGTTTAAAGAACTCTGTTCTGGCTTCGCAAGTCGCCTGGAAGCGAGTTACGAGATGGAAAAGAATCTGCTAAAGATGTTAAATAACAAGCATGAGGTAAAATTTATACTCTATATTATTCCCAGTAACCCCCAAGAGCCGGGTCATCAGTAAAATGATGAGCCGGGTCTTTTAAAAGCTTCGCGACCAGTAACCCCCAAGGGCCGGGTCATCAGTAAAATGATGAGCCGGGTCTCGATTTCTGTATAATTTCCCTTGAGAAATTATACATTAGCCCCCAAGTGTCAGGAGTATTGCCTTGCAATAATTCTGAGACTTGTCTTTGTTTTAAATTTTGAACAGGAAAGCCTTGCCCAGACCGAACTGGCCCTGGGCGACTTAAGGAAAAACTTGGCTGACCAACAAGATGCCCGAACTCAGTCGGAAGACAAATATAAGCTGGCTCTGGTTGAACTGGAAAAGCTCAAAGCCGAGTTAGAAAGAACTCAGGCTGACCACAGCGCGGTTTTGACGAGAGCCGAAAAAGCAGAAGCACAGCTGGCAACTGTGCAGCAGGAGCTATCCGGCTTAAAGCGCCATATCTCCAACATGACGCAAGCCATCTTTGGTAAGCTTTACCTAACTCTCCAATCTTATCCTCTTCCTTGGGAAAATTCCTTAATGTAAACTTACCGGTTATTCAATCCCAGGCTCGAGAGTCGCCAATCTGCAAGACGACTGTGTGTTGATGCTGAAGGCGATCTATACACTGACGGAACAACTGTACACAGGCAGTGTGCTGACCGTCAAAGCCGTGATAGGTGCAAAAGAGCCCATAACTTCCATCAAGAAGGTGCTTGGATATCTATCCACACTTCCTCCCCAGATCGGCGAGTTAACCCGATCAGCCACCCGGAAGGGTGTCCTGACGGCTCTGAGTCGCTGCTCGGCGTATGCTCCGGAAATTAATTTGGAAGAAGTAGCTGCCGGCTTCCCTCAGCTTAAAGATGACGGCTCGGAGTTCGTGGAAGAAGACTACCAGAAGGTTGTCAAAGATTCTCAGCTGGCCGCCACTCAACTCGCCGCCAGCCTTGACTTGACAAAATATCAGGCGACTTATGATGATAAGAATAAGAAAATCAGCCCGCCAACCTTCGTGGTGACCAACCTTATCCCTCGGCGACCCAAGAATCCCTTCGACTGGGAAACCGACCTGGCATCAATCTTAACCGATGAAGACGACTTTGCCTCTTTGTCCAGATGCAATTGGGTCTTGGGCGATTTACAAATCGAAGCTGGTCAGAGCTCACACCAGGACTTAGCGGAATAGATTTTCCTTGAATTTGGCCCAAGAGCCATGTAATAGTCAGTACTATCTTTTGATGACATCTTCTGCAAAAAACCCTTGTACCGCTTTTGAGGCGGTTTAAAATATTTTGTTAATCCTTATCAGAATCGCCTGAAATGCTCAATCCGTCAAGGATGAAAACCTTGAGCACATTATCTGTGAAAATAAAAGAACTACAAACAGTTTCAACGAATAAACAGTGAGGATAAAAATCTCCAAGGTCAAATCATAACACGAGTAATTTTGTCGGCTCATACGATCGCGACAGGAGGAGGCGAGTCAGAAAGCTCGTGCACCCACCCTTAATGCAGGTTTCGTCGGCTCATACGGTCGCGACAGGAGGAGGCGAGTCAGAAAGCTCGTGCACCCACCCTTAATGCAGGTTTCGTCGGCTCATACGGTCGCGACAGGGGGAGGCGAGTCAGAAAACTCGTGCACCCACCCTTAATGCAGGTTTCGTCGGCTCATACGGTCGCGACAGGAGGAGGCGAGTCAGAAAACTCGTGCACCCACCCTTAATGCAGGTTTCGTCGGCTCATACGGCCGCGACAGGAGGAGGCGAGTTAGAAAGCTCGTGCACCCACCCTTAATGCAGGTTTCGTCGGCTCATACGGTCGCGACAGGGGGAGGCGAGTCAGAAAGCTCGTGCACCCACCCTTAATGCAGGTTTCGTCGGCTCATACGGTCGCGACAGGGGGAGGCGAGTCAGAAAGCTCGTGCACCCACCCTTAATGCAGGTTTCGTCGGCTCATACGGTCGCGACAGGGGGAGGCGAGTCAGAAAGCTCGTGCACCCATCCTTAATGCAGGTTTCGTCGGCTCATACGGTCGCGACAGGGGGAGGCGAGTCAGAAAGCTCGTGCACCCACCCTTAATGCATGTTCTGTCGGCTCATAAGGTCGCAACAGGATGTCATGAAATTGCTCTCTCTTTTTCTTAAAGAAGAAGCCACCAAGCCAGGGAAACATTATATTATTCCATAATGAAACTGAAAAACTTACAAAGCATGGAGTTTTAAGAACTCAAGTGTAGTAAGGCCGCAAATGGGCAATGTTCCAAGGGCGAGTTGACTCAGCCCCCGTAGTCGGTCGATCAGGCCGAAGATCCATCAAGTAGTAAGAACCATTGCAGAGGTTCTTGCTGACAACGAAAGGTCCCTCCCAAGGGGGCGAAAGCTTGTGCATGCCTGCCCGATCTTGTATCAGTCGAAGCACCAAATCGCCTTCCTGGAAAGTCCGACTCTTCACCCGGCGACTATGATAACGCCGCAGATCTTGCTGATAGATCGCCGAACGAGCCGCTGCTAAGTCACGTGCCTCTTCCAAGGCATCCAAAGAGTCCTGACGCGCCAGCTCGTTGTCTCGCTCCACATATGCGGCGACTCTAAGAGAATCATGCCTTATGTCGGTAGGGAGGACGGCTTCTGCTCCATAGACCAAAAAGAAAGGGGTGAACCCCGTGGACCGATTCGGGGTGGTCCGGATGCTCCATAATACCGAAGGTAACTCCTCCACCCAACATCCTGGAGTTCTTTCCAGGGGAATTATGAGCCGAGGTTTGATCCCTCGCAAGACTTCCTGATTCGCCCGCTCGGCCTGCCCGTTTGACTGTGGGTGAGCAACTGCAGAGATATCAAGCCGGATATGTTCACGGCGACAGAAATCCAGCATCGCTCCTTGGGACAAGTTAGTACCATTGTCCGTGATGATACTGTGTGGATATCCAAAACGGAAAATCAGCTTCTTCAGAAATTTTACCGCAGTCTCCGCATCGCAAGTCCCAACAGGATCCGCCTCAATCCATTTAGTGAATTTACCAACCGCCACCAATAAGTGAGTCTTCTTGTTGGAGGACATCTTAAAGGGACCGACCATGTCCAGCCCCCAGACCGCGAAAGGCCAAGTAATGGGGATCATCCTCAATTCTTGAGCCGGCACATGAGCCTGTCTCCCATATCGTTGGCACCCCTCACACCGCCGTACTATATCTTCTGCATCTGCATGAGCCGTCTACCAAAAGAAACCGTGTCGAAAGGCTTTTGATACCAAAGAACGTGACCCGGCGTGATGTCCGCAGTCTCCAGAATGGATGTCATTTAGGATTATACATCCTTCCTCGGAGGAAACGCACCGCTGAAAGACCCCTGAAGCATTTCGTTTATATAGCTCGCCATTAATGATGACCATGGACTTGCTACGCCGAACAATCTGGCGAGCCAAAACTTCGTCAGTGGGTAACTCGCCACGAGCAAGATAAGCTAGATAAGGAAGAGCCCAATCCGGAGCGACATGGAGAGCCGCCACAAGCTGAGACTCGGGATCTGGTATCGCCAATTCCTCCTCCGTGGGTACAGTTACGGACGGTTTATGCAGGACATCCAAGAAAACATTAGGGGGGACCGGTTTTCTCTGTGAGCCGAGTCGCGAGAGGGCATCAGCTGCTTCGTTGAGTCGCCGATCAAGATGATCAACCTGGTACCCATGAAAATAGCCCGCCACGTCAGATACAGCTCGCCTGTAAGCCGCCATCATAGGATCTCGAGAGTCCCAGGTGCCCGAAACCTGTTGCGCCACCAAATCTGAGTCCCCAAAGCATCTGACTCGGGTCAGGTTCATCTCTTTTGCCAGTCGCAAACCGTGAAGCAGAGCTTCATACTCTGCTGCATTATTTGTACAAGGGAACATGAGCCGGAGGACGTAGCAGAACTTATCTCCTTGAGGGGATATCAACACCACACCCGCCCCCGAGCCCTCCAACTGCCTGGATCCATCAAAATAAATAGTCCAATAGGTAAGGTCAGGCCGATCTTCCGGAGCCTGAAGCTCCGTCCAATCATTGACGAAATCAACTAGTGCCTGGGACTTGATGGCCGTGCGGGGGGTATACTGTATGTGATGTGACCCAAGTTCTATTGCCCATTTGGCGATTCGCCCTGTTGCCTCGCGGTTTTGGATGACGTTGCCGAGGGGCGCGGAACTGACCACGGTGATCTGGTGTTCCTGGAAATAATGTTTAAGCTTTCGACTCGCCATGAACACCCCATAGACCAGTTTCTGCCAATGTGGGTATCGCTGTTTGGAAAGAGTTAACACCTCACTGATAAAGTACACCGGGCGTTGTACCGGGTGTTCCTTTCCTTCCTCCTTTCTTTCGACGACCACAGCCACGCTGACCGCTTTGGAATTCGCGGCGATATACAGGAGCATAGGCTCCTTTTCAGTCGGGGCCGCCAGGACCGGCGGGTTAACCAATTGATGTTTCAAGGCCTGAAATGCCTCGTCAGCCTCCTCTGTCCACACGAATCGGTCGGACTTTCTCAACAATTGATAAAGAGGGATCGCCTTTTCTCCGAGGCGGCTCACGAAACGACTGAGAGCCGCAATACGACCCGCCAATCGCTGAACTTGATTAACATTCGTCGGCTTGCCGAGGGAAGTAACTGCTTCAATTTTGTCCGGGTTAGCCTCGATGCCGCGCTCCGATACCAAGAAACCTAGTAGTTTTCCCGCAGGTACGCCGAAAACGCACTTGGTAGGATTTAGCTTCATCTGATATACCCGTAAATTATCAAAGGTTTCCTTAAGGTCTTCCAAAAGTGTCTCCTCCCGCGGGTCTTGATCACAATGTCGTCAACATAGGCATGGACGTTGCGGCCAATTTGGCTGTGAAGACAATTCTGGATGCAGCGTTGGTAAGTCGCCCCTGCGCTCTTGAGCCCGAACGGCATGGACACATAGCAAAAGGCCCCGAAGGGGGTTATGAAGACGGTCTTCTCCTGATCTTCCACAGCCATTTTGATCTGATGATAACCTGAATAAGCGTCCAAAAAGCACAATCGTTCGCATCCCGCCACCGAGTCGATGATTTGGTCGATGCGGGGAAGAGCGAAAGGATCCTTGGGACAAGCTCTGTTGAGGTCCGTATAGTCAATACACATACGGAGCGTGCCATTCTTCTTGAGTACTAACACCGGGTTAGCTAGCCATTTGGCGTGAAAGACTTCCACGATGAACCCGGCGGCTAAAAGACGGGCGACTTCCTCTCCAATCGCCTTCCGTCGCTCCTCGTTAAACCTGCGAAGGTATTGTTGGACGGGTTTGCATTTTGGGTCAATATTAAGATGGTGCTCAGCGAATTCTCTCGGTACACCCGGCATGTCAGAGGGCTTCCATGCGAAGATGTCTCGATTCTCACGGATGAATTCGATGAGCGCGCTTTCCTATTTGGGGTCCAGACCCATTCCAATGGTAAACTGCTTGGATGAATCGCCAGGGATGAAGTCGACTGTCTTTGTGTCATCCGTTGGTTTGAATTTGAGGGGCGACTCAGAATCATGTCGGCTTCTTGAGCGGTGACATGTCTGCCGGGTCAACATTGGCCCGATGGTTTTTGAGCTCTTCCGCCGCGCAGGCGACTTCCGCATAGGCCGCGTCTCCTTCCTCACACTCCTTTGCAATTCTTCTATCTCCGTCAATCGTGATGGGTCCTTTAGGACCAGACATTTTGAGCTTGAGGTAGACGTAGCACGGGCGGGCCATGAAGCGAGCGTAAGCCGGTCGCCCGAACAGCGCATGGTAAGGGCTTTTTAGTTTGACCACCTCGAAGACCAGAGACTCCGACCTGTAATTCTGCGTGGTCCCAAACGCTACTGAGAGCCTGACCCGTCCTATGGGATAAGCCGATTTGCCCAGGACGATGCCGTGGAAGACCGTGGTTGAAGGCATCAAGTCTTTCTCTAATAGATTCATCCTCCGGAAGGTGTCGAAGTATAGGATATTAATGCTGCTGCCGCCATCCATTAGTACTTTCGATAGAGTGTAGCCCCCCACTTGGGGAGCCACGACCAATGCCAGGTCGCCCGGGTTATCTATTCTCGGCGGGTGATCCTCTTTGCTCCATGTTATGGTCTGTTCGGAGCAGTGGAGATATGTGGGGACTGCCGGCTCAATTACGCTGTACGCCCGGTGATGTACCTTTTTATCACGCCTGCAAGCATTAGTGGTGAAAACATGATATTGCCCATTGCTTAGCTGTTTAGGATTGTTGCGGAAGCTCCCATGGTCATCCTGGTCCTGCGGAGCCCCCTGTGGGGGCGGCTGCTGAAAAACTCCCGGCGGGTTATACCGCCGTTGGTGGTGCACCGGGTACTGACTGCCGCCTGGCTGCGGGCCCCCCTGTGCCTCTTGTTCGGGAAAACCGCCGAAGGGGTTGTGTCTTTGGTTGGGCGCGGCGAGTTGGTCTTGGCGACGGTTCGGATCTTCGCTCTGGCTCTTCTTGATTGCCTCGGCCCGAAATTCTCGCATCACGAAGCAGTTCTCCCAAGAGTGGCCCGCCGGGCCGTCGGCCGTGGCATGGTGCGGGCAAGGGCCTTTGAGTAGCTCTTCGTAGTTACACAGTCTTTTCCCACTGAAGCCTCGATTCTTCTTTTTGCCGTCATTGGCGTTGGTGTTGGCAACCAGATCCGAGGACTCCTCATGTGGCCTACGCTTGCCGTTGGTCCCCTGGTTGTGACGGTTGCGGCCTTGGAGGCGGGTGTGGTTTTTGGTTAAATCGCCCTTCTTGGGCGAGTTACCCTTACCGTCCTCGCCGGGATCCTTGGTATCATCGGCCTCGGCGTACCTAGTGAGGGTATCCATTAGCTCGCCCATATCCTGAACTTTCCGTTTGAGTCGCCCCAGTTTCTGGACCAGCGGCTCATAGTGGCAGTTATGCTCGAGGATAAGCACAGCTTGCGCTGCCGTGATGCCATCCGACGAATGGATAATTTCCGCGACTCGCCGCGACCAATGGTGCGCCGACTCATCCGGGCGTTGCACGCAGTGTTGCAAGTCGACGATTGTCATCGGCCGTTTACAGGTTCCCCGAAAGTTTTTGATGAAACGCTCCTTCAACTCGGCCCAGGACTGGATAGAATTGGGGGGGGGGGGTAAGTTTTTCAACCAAGTGCGCGCCGATCCCTCGAGCAGCATGGTGAAATATCTGGCGCAAACCGCCTCGTTTACGTCGAGCATGTCCATGGCGATCTCATAGCCCTCGATCCAAGATGTTGGTTTGAGATCTGGTGTGTAATTAGGCACCTTTCTTGGCCCTTTGAAATCCTTGGGCATTCTTTCGTTTCGAAGGGCCAGGGACAAGCAGGGCACCCCAACTCGTCCTCCGGTCCCCGCGGGAGGAGTCTGAGCCTCTTGAATGTTGGGTGGACCACTGCCCGGCGGGTTCCGCTCGGGCGGGTTGTCCTGCGGGAGGTGTCGCGGGGCGCTGTTTACGGCTGGCTGATCCTCCGGCCAACCCCTGGTATAGCTCGTCTGGGAGGTGGAGTGCAATCGCTCGGGGCTGTGTGAGAACTGCGCGTTTTGGACCACCGCCGTTTTCAACATCTCGATGGCGTTCCTTGCTTCGATCTCAGCTGGGGTGTTGCCGTGGATCGGGAGAGACTACAGATGGCGAGTTGCGGCAAGCACGTTATCCACCGGGTTAGAGAAGTGGCCTCGAGGGGTAAGGAAACGAGGAATTTGACCCTCAGTCGGCTGAATCAGCGGGTTAGGAGGGCGGCCCAGCCCTCTTGCTGGAGCGGCTCCCATCCCGGGTGTTTGGGGAGTGTCGAACAGGCGAGTCGGATTGAGATCATGGGGCAGGCGTCCCTGGTGCCTCCGCTGATGGACGGCGTCGGATGCGCGCTGCCGTCTTTCAAGCCGCCAATTGTCGGTGTTCAACCGCATCCTTTCGGCCGTAATCTGGGCTTGTCGAGTTTCCATCCTGGCGGACTCCGTCTCAGCATCCTGATGGGCCTTTGCCACCGCCTCCCTCAGTTTTGCTAACTCCGCATTTATCTCTTCTTGGTTCTCTGGCGTGAGGGGGGTTGACATTAGTCTTGTGATTTCCGCCGCTAAATCCACCAGGACTGCTGACGCACTTCTGGACGTCCCGCCGGTTCCATCGCCTCCGGCGGGATTCTGTGCGGGTTGAGTCGCCCCAGCCATGTAGATGGCGATCTGGCGGCGGGTTCGATCGAGGATTTCCGGATCCATGGCCAATGACAAGCCCCCAAGACCGTCTCCGTGGAGGGACTGGAT
Source organism: Hordeum vulgare subsp. vulgare (assembly GCF_904849725.1). Lineage (NCBI taxonomy): Eukaryota > Viridiplantae > Streptophyta > Magnoliopsida > Poales > Poaceae > Hordeum > Hordeum vulgare. The sequence goes on along the minus strand of NC_058521.1, from coordinate 101,751,136 downwards.
GGAATCGGAATCGCCCATGGATGATTCGTTGTCAGAGTTGATGGGGGTAACCTCCTGAGCCGCCGCGTGCTCTGGCTCCTCCGACCCCTGCGTGAAACCCACAAAGACCGGGTGGGTCAGATTCCGGGTTACGACTGGATGAACGTACCTGGCCGGCTCGACGGTGTCGGAGGAGATGTCCGGCTCAGGAACAGATGACCCGATCATGCCGATGAAGACGTTGATCTTGCCGAAGGGGACCCTGTAGCCTGATTCGAGAGAATTTGCTTCAGGTCCCCATCGCCGGTTGTCGATGTAGGCTATGCCGCGTCGGCTCCAAGTCATGAGCGCCGCCGCATAACTCCCAGACCCTGGTAGGGCTCCCTTTGAGAACTCAACTCCACCGTGCGCAGGCCCCACGGTGGGCGCCAACTGTCGTGGTTTTGTCACGGCAGATGTCCTCGTGAAAGGACTTGATGCTGGAGCCATCGCACCTTGGTGGCGACTCAACGGGGTTAAGCGGGAGAGACACGGCGATTTACCCAGGTTCGGCCCCTCGAGAGGAGGTAATAGCCTACGTCCTGCTTTTGTGTGTATTGATATGGATTCGATTACAAGGAAGGCGTAACTCGCCTAAACCTAGTACTCGATGATTTCTAACCCTGTCTCTCCCCCTCCAGACTCGCCTTTATATATAGGTCGAAGCCCTAGGGTTTACAAGAGTCCCTTCCCCTTTACAAATCATGACCACCGCGGTCTCTATGTCGCCGTCCTGCAAAACCCGGAGACCTTCCACAAATCATAACCATCCTGCGACTTTGAACCGCCCAGGCTGAGGCCCAACTAGCCCTAAAGGATGAATTGCCTTACAAGTAACCCGACCCATATTTGGCGTGTCACTTAATAAGCAATATCCCCAACACCCGTGATCTTGTTACTCTTGGAGGTTGGAGACTCCTAGGCGGTAGGAGTTTTTCGGAGAGGAATCAATCCGTGTGATTTCCCCCGGAAAAGTTTGTGAGGGTTTGGAAGCCACCTCAAAGGCTTACCACTAGTGGTTGAGAAACGCCTTCGTGGTGTTATCTCAAAGGGAGAATAGGGTGAGCCTTCGTGGCGTTGGTGTGCCTTCGTGGTAACATCCACCTCTCTAACGGTGACTAGCTTCCCTCCAAGGAAGTGAGCATCGGGATACATCTTCGTCTCAGTGACCTTGGTTATCCTTAACCCTAACTCCTTACTTGTGGTTTACTTGTGTTATTTGAGCATACATACATTGCATATTGCTTGTGCTCATTATATTGTGTTGGCCATTTCTTGTACAAGATTAATCATTCAAGCATACCCTCTATATCCACACGTTCATACTTGCATCCCTTGATACATCGTGTTGATATAGTGTGATCTAGTATCTTGTGTTGTTCACCTACTTGTCGTGTGATATAGCTCAAGTAAGTTTGTGTAACTTACTTGTGCTTGTTAGTAACTGTATTGTGTCCATCTTGGTAGATCGTGTTGTTGATACACGTTGCAGTGCCTAGTGCATTTAGGATTTGTGCTTGACAAGTACCCTCTTAGTTTATTTCCGCATTAGGTTCAAGCCAAATCCGAAGAAGTTTTTAAATAGCCTATTCACCCCCCTCTAGGCGTCATCGAGGTTTTTTCAATTGGTATCAGAGCTAGGTCTCTCTTTAATTAGGTTTCACGACCTAGAGAGTATCGATGTCGACTATTGGATTAGTGCACAATGGCATCTTTGACTTTGATGGCACAAATTATACCCTATGGAGAATTCGTATGCTTCATCACTTTCGGGCCATGGGCCCAAATACTTTACGAATTGTTCTTGTAGGGATTGCCAACAAAAAGGATGATGCATCTTCATCTACTAATGAAATGTATCTTTATTGTGAGACTTTTCTTGCCATTCATCGAACCATAAGTCCTGAAGTGTTTAAGGCCTTGTTTGGAACCACCCAGATTATATAATCCAGTTTTTATAATCTATTCTGTCTCCAAACAGGACAGCTTATGGTGTAGATTATAAAAACTAGATGGATAGATTATTAAAAACTCATAATCTACTCTATACCAGCTAAAATCAGATTATGGATTGTTAATGACCCATTACCCTTGTAAAATTGGAGATAATTACATTCGTACCACCGCCACCCTCCTAATTTAAAAAAAACAGAGGGCAGACATGTCATTATGCAATGTAAAACCTGTATTACAGTTTATATAATCTGGCCTCCAAACATGTCCACCTAGATTATTTTTATAAACCAGATTATATAATCTATTTTCATAATCCAGATTATCATAATCTATTATGGTTCCAAACAGGGCCTAAGTCTATCTCGACTTGCAAGTCAGCTCATGAAGTTTGGACTAAACTTGAAGATATATATGGTGGGTCCAATCTTGATGAAGACGGTATTATGATGAAGGAGTTGGTGCATGAGCTCTTCACTCTTTTCGATCTTAAAGAGTCCACCACTACTTCCGTATCCGATTGCTTGCACACCTCAACATCTTCAATCTCACAAGGTAATGACATGGTGAGTGAAGAAATATATGTTGATGAAAATGTCATAGCCTCTATGGACACGAGCATATCTAGCACCACACATATTGTAAATTATTGTGCTGATAGGTCATGCATTTCACCTAAAGATTCCTCGACAAATGTCTGTGGTGATATGCCTGCTTCCTCGTGTCCTCTTGATCAAAACATCTTGTTTCTCCCTAGTTGCTCTATGACTAATCATTTAGGGGATATCAAGAAATATGAAGTACTTTTGACTAATGAAGAATATGATTCACCAAAAGAATCATCATCAACTCCTCAAGTTCACATGTGCCTCATGGCAAAAGGTAATAATGAGGTATCATCTTCCCTGTACAATAACGATGATATTTGCGATGAGGATGATGATGATGACTTGACTGAAAATATCCATGTGATCAGTAAAATTCTTCATAAAGCTAAAAATAACGCTCTTCAAAGATTCCAAGATGTTCTTGCTTACATTGAAAATTGTAATGATTCACTTAATCATGAACAAGCTAAAAGTGAACAACTTGAACATGAACTTGAGAAGAGTCATCAAGCATGTAGAGACTTAAGATCTTCAAAAGGAGAGATTGAAGTTGCTTGTGATAAACTTAAAAAGGATTTTGAGGTCCTTCTCCTTGAATGCAATAATGTCAAGGGAGAGATCATCAAAACCTCTAAGATCTATGAGGAGCTTCAATCTACTCATGAGAAGTCTCTATTTGCTACTTACTCCTCTCATATTGTTGATGATACTTGTACATCTAACTCTACCTCATTTGAAGTATCAACATTGAAGGAGAATGTTGAGCTACGTGCTCAACTTGATTTACTAACTAGCAATTATGGGAAGTTGGAAGAAAACCATGTAATGCTCACAAGCTCTCATGCCGATCTTCTAACATCCCATAATGTGCAAAAGTTAGCTCATGAGGCTATCATCACCAAGGTAACATCAAGCGAGCCTCATGTGGACAATGGCACTACTTCTAGTCAAAGTACTATATTTCCATGTGCTAGTCCTCGTAATTCGTCTACTCATAATGTTGCTACCTCGTGTGATGAATTACTTTCCTTGCCTTGTTGCTCTAACATTGAAGCTTACACTTCCTCTAGTACTTGCATTGATACTAACCGTGCAGAGGAAATCAAAGAGCTCAAGGCCCAAGTCACTTCTTTGAAGAAAGACTTAGAACAGGGTCATGAAGGGATGCCCACACTCAACAACGTCCTGTGTGAGCAAACATCTCTGAATGACAAAAATGAGTTTGGACTAAACTCAAACAAGAACAAGAGGGGCCTAGAACAAGTCAAGAATTCGGCCAAAATCATTTGCTTCAAGTGCAAAGTTAAAGGGCATCATGTTAGATCTTGCCCTCTGAAGACGAAGTCTCAAAGTCACAAGCAACAAGGGAAGCGGCCACAAACTCAATCACATATTCAACTACAAGTTGAAGGAAGGCCTCTTCCCAATAAGACCCATGCCAACACTCCCCGAGGTGAGAAATCAACTGGGAAGAAAGCAAAGGGTAGATGTTGCTACTTATGTCGTGAGAAGGGTCACGTCGCTTCGTCTTGCACAAGAGGTAACTTATCCAACCCAATCACTATTGATGATATCTATTCCCTTGGGAAGGATAAGGTTGGCAATGTGTTTGCCAAGTTTGTTGGTACTCAAAATGGTGTCAAGAAAAGAACCATTTGGGTTGCCAAGCCTATTGTGATTAACCTCTTAGGACCCAACGTAGTTGGGGACCAACAAGCTCAAACTTGATCAATAGGTGACAATGGAGGACATTAGAGACTTGGATACTAATGAAGAATTAAGGGGTCTTCATCATTCATATTATCTCAAGCCAAGTCTTTTGGATTATCGAGTTTCTATCTTATATCCAATGTGCCTCCTTACGGTAACTTATACTTAAACTGTTTACATTGTTAGGTGCTTGCCCCTTTGCATGTTGTGGTTTTGTACCTTGCATGCGTTTGTATATGTTGTGCCTCCAACTTGCTTATCTTGAGTAATCAAGTATGTGTATGTTGGTTTGCACATCATGTACATGTGAGTCTTGTATTGAGCCTATTTGCATCTTGTCTGTATTTTTGTTGGCTCTTGTGAGAGATTGATGGATTATCCCATTGTGGGGGAGTGATGTGCTTTGCACACCTCACAATCCTATAAATGTGTATACATGGGGAATACCACTTAGTTTTGATGCTTCAAGATTATCTAGTGTCTATGTGGTATGTCTTACTCATGAGAAATTCAAATTCTATATGGTCCATTAAGTATCTCTTGTTGATTTTAATTTGCCACTTGTTAATGTTATTGGTTTATCACATTATGGGGGAGTAATATGCTATGTGCATATTACAAACCTAGAAAATGTGTACATTTGACGTATTGCCACTTAGCGTTGATATTGTAAACTATCTTGTTCCTAGGTGGCATGTTAGCTCTACAAGTGTCATTTGCTTGCGTTTATGGGTAAAGATGATCTTGGATATATTTGTGATCTACCAATGAGTATCATTTCAAAAATACTTCTTGTCCTTGACAATTGGTATTCCCATCATATGATTGGAATTGATAATCATCTTTACATTGGATTTTGTGTTTCGTTTGTCTTTCTTGCCTCTTATGAATCTATTTTTAACATGTCTAGTGTGGTTATAGATATAGAGAAAGTGATGATCCCATCGTGTGCGTTTTGTATTCAAATGCAAATTCTATATAATGCACGTCCCTTGGGGGAGCTATCCTATTCCCTTAAAAAACACTCTCTTTATTCACCCATCATAAAATCATTTGATCCCCATCAAGTGTGTGTTGATGGGAGCAAGTATTTCTCTTTATGATGCTTTGTGCCATCATGAAAATTTGTAGAGGGCTTTGTTTGTTGGAACCTAGCTCTCTCTTAGAAACTAGATACCTATGTTTGTTTTCCTTCAACTGGTTTCTTGTTGCCTTCTATTTGACATGTGTCAATGGATATCTAATTCCTTGATGTATCTTTTAATTGATATCTTTCAAGTGATAGTTCTTTTGTTTTAGGATCTCATTGTCACTTGATATCTTGTCTTTTGATGACTTATCAACTTTGTGTTGAGTTGATTTTTGAGAGTCTTGAGCATGCATATCTAGCTACTATATACAACTTCTTTTGCTTGCTTTCCTCCTTTGACCCAATATATAAGGGAAACTCCACCCTGTCATAAATTGGCTAAAGTGTGCATGAAATTCAAATTCATATCTATATGCACATATGTGTGTGGAGTTTGTCCTATGTATTGCTGGTTTTCTAACTCTTTGGTCCCAATGAGTTTGGGCACCATTTTGTTTGTTTTGTTGTTCCAGGAACAACTGGAGATGCATTGGATGCTCGGCTCACCTATAAGGAAGATGTTGAGATCATGTGATTATTGGAGCCAAGTTAGGATGATCAAAGAACAACTATCCACTACATCAATCCAATGTTGTCTCGGTAACAAGTATCCACTTCATGCATTCGTTTCTTGCAAAGGACCCAACCTGTCTTTTCTTTTCCAGGTTGCATCATGGCATGAATCTCTTGATTTGTTCTCGTAGTACTTGTTTGCTTTCTCAAAGCATCCGAACGATGATGTCTTACTGCTAGTTGGGATGTATTTGATGTTCGTATGTTGGAAGTTCATATTATACAATAAGAAAATATTAGGCCATGTGCTATGCTTCCAAGCAAAATATCTCATTGATATATTTATGACTTCCCTTTTTGGATATCTAGTGTTCTTCCTTCTTGTAACCATTTCGTGTGTACATCCTTCTTTGTGGATATATATATCATCATGATTGTCTTCTACTTAGAATCTTGGTCACATGAGAGAAGTTACATCTCTAATTTATATCCTCTTTTCTTTCACGTCCACCGCTGCATTTCCTTTTTCTGTTTTGGTGGCAACGTGAAAGGATTTGTTTTGAGTGCGTATCTTATTTTCCTACATCTTGGTGCACTCTTTGGCCGTGAAGATTATTTTTCCTCATGCTTGTCTTGATGAGGGTTTTGCCATTTTCAATTAGTATCCCTCCTCTTGACAAGATTCTTACTTCCTATCTTCACAATGGGTTGTCACAAGCGTTGGTTCTTATTTTGTTTATTAGTAAGCTTGTGAACCCATTTTCTAGTATGTGTGTGTGGGAATGATATGTCTTGCACTTTGTATCTCATATTCATCAAGACTATGTTGATGAGCAATGCTCATCCTTATCTTAAGTCTTCTCAAGTGCTTTGCCATGACTCACACACATTACTTCGGTTGAGCTTATTCTTAAGTTGCTTCCTTTACATGTTGCTCAACCATTAGTTTTGTGCAATTGATATGCCTATTGTCTCATCTATCTTCTTGCACTCGTTGTGTGTGTCTATTAATTCTGGGGGAGCAACGATCCTATTTTGTGCACCTGTGTCAAATACAAAAATCTCATATTAGTGCACAAATCATGGGGAGCTTCTCTAGTTTTTGATAAAGCACTATGTTGCCTCTATCATAATATCTTTTATTCATGTGGTTCGAAGGACCATATGATTGTTTGTTCCATCTGGAATTCTTTGATTGCTTGCCTCCATCTTTGTATGTCTTTGTGGTATACGATCCTTTTATTTGCAATCTTTGGGTCCTCAATATAGTTTGTTTTCCTCCAACTACTTATCATTGTATTTGTGTATTTTTTTTGCACTCATTTGCTGAGAAGTACACACTTTTTGGAGGACCACCTACTATTTTGGCTTTCTAAACTTGTCGTCCATTTTGGCAATCGATGCCAATGGGGGAGAAGTTTAGAGAGTTTACTTTGGATATGTTTAGAGGGTTTTGCTTTTATTGCGTAAGCATTTACATCTTGCACACATGCATTATTACCTTGTATGTGTGCGCTTGGTTATGCTTATCTCCTTCTATAAACTCTCTTGAAGTGGTTGTCTTCAATTACCAAAATGGGGGAGATTGTTAGAGCATATATCTCCATATGTGGTTTTGGTAATTGATGACAACTCCTATGGACTAATGGTTGTTTTAAGTTATATTTATAGGACTTGTCCATAGACACTTCTTGAAGTCCATCTGTTGGGTTCAAGGAGTTTATATGATGACCAAGATGTTATTCAAGGTATTATCCAAAGAATGGTCATAGAAACACTAGGTTGATCAAGATCTCAGACAAAGAGTAAATCAAGATGATCAACACACAAAGCGTACAAGATGTACCGAGAGGGATCAAGTGATCCCATGGTATGGTAAGCATTGTCCATTACGTGTTTGTGTACTAACCCACGGTCTTTGTGAGACTCCTATGTGGGGGTTAGGTGTGCTTCCACTGGGCTTGCGTCAAAAGGAAGATCTCATACAACCCATGAAGGATGACGTCAAGTGGTGATCGTCATCAAGATTGTGGTGTGCAAGTTCAAGCGGATCAGCACGAATATATCATTGAAACTATTGTCAATGATCATGTGCTGACAAGGACAACCTCATGTGCTAACAAGGACAAGATCAAGATAAGCATTCCTGAGCACTACATGCTTGATTCTTGTGGATGTTCACATGATGGACAGGACAAGATCAAGATAAGCATTCTTGAGAACTTCATGCTTGACTCTTGTGGATGTTCACATGGTGGACAAATGAAGATGAATACATAAGCTAGGCTTTCCGCATTGTGTATGGTAAAGCTACTTGAAGACTTCATCATGTCTTGCTTTCAACTTGAGCCAAGAAGGAACAACAACATCAAGCTCAGGTGAAAGGGCTAACTCAAAGGTATCAGTTCCTTTGACGTTAGTTGTGCGGAGTGATGATCAGCAAATAAAAGTATACACTCAAGTATGGATCATCAGTACTCTTTTATGATTCTTGAGTCCTTAGGGATCCCACACTATTAAGAGGGGATCACAGGTTTTGCGATGAACTTTCTCAAACTACATCTTCACTTTCTGTTCAGACCACATCTCCATTGCTCTGCTGTTATCTGAAAAGAGAACCGGTGCCTCGGACATCCGGCCTCCTCCGGACGTCCGAGGGCCGGACGACCAACAGCTTCGGAAATCCGGAATCCTATACCAGAGAAATCAGAGCCATATAACTCGGACTTCCGGCTCTCTCCGGACGTCCGAGGCCCGGATAGCCGACCAGCTTCGAAATTCTGGAACTATGCACCACAGAAACTTGAGCCATATAACTCGGACTTCCGGCTCCCTCCGGACGTCCGAGGGCCGGTCAAGGCTCGAACGACCGACTGGCTTCGGAAATCCGGAGGCCTGCACCACAAGAACATGAGTTCTATATCTCAGAAATCCAGCTCCCTCCGGACGTCCGAGCGCCGGACGTCCGACACCCGTCAGAAATCTGGAACCTACCACCAGTAGAAGTTGAGATGTATAACTCGGATTTCCGGTCCTCTCCGGACGTCCGGTGGCTGATAAATTCAACATAGGTTCAGTCGTATCTTCAGGCCTCGGACGACCGACCCCTGTCGGACGTCCAGTCGCTGTTTAATTCAAAATAGTTTCAGTCGTATCTACAGGCCTCGGACGACCGACCCCTCGCGGACGCCCGGACTTCCGACAACTGTCGGACGTCCGGACCCTGTGTGACTTAAAGTGTCCCCAACGGCTCTTTTTCTCTCCCCACTATAAATACCCCCTCCCACTTCGTGAGAGGGCAGCCCAACACAGCCATATCCTCATAAGAACACATTTCCACCTCACACACATTTGCTCACTCCAAATCTTAGATCCCAAGAGCATTTGTGAGCCCCTTTGAGAGTTGTTCCAATCAAAAGATAGATCGTCTCCCTCTCCTTCTCTCAACCCAAGCTATTTGTGATTTGAGCAAGTTTTGATTATTCCCCGTGATCTTGTTACTCTTGGAGGTTGGAGACTCCTAGGCGGTAGGAGTTCTTCGGAGAGGAATCAATCCGTGTGATTTCCCCCGGAAAAGTTTGTGAGGGTTTGGAAGCCACCTCAAAGGCTTACCACTAGTGGTTGAGAAACGCCTTCGTGGTGTTATCTCAAAGGGAGAATAGGGTGAGCCTTCGTGGCGTTGGTGTGCCTTCGTGGTAACATCCACCTCTCTAACGGTGACTAGCTTCCCTCCAAGGAAGTGAACATCGGGATACATCTTCGTCTCAGTGACCTTGGTTATCCTTAACCCTAACTCCTTACTTGTGGTTTACTTGTGTTATTTGAGCATACATACATTGCATATTGCTTGTGCTCATTATATTGTGTTGGCCATTTCTTGTACAAGATTAATCATTCAAGCATACCCTCTATATCCACACGTTCATACTTGCATCCCTTGATACATCATGTTGATATAGTGTGATCTAGTATCTTGTGTTGTTCACCTACTTGTCGTGTGATATAGCTCAAGTAAGTTTGTGTAACTTACTTGTGCTTGTTAGTAACTGTATTGTGTCCATCTTGGTAGATCGTGTTGTTGATACACGTTGCAGTGCCTAGTGCATTTAGGATTTGTGCTTGACAAGTACCCTCTTAGTTTATTTCCGCATTAGGTTCAAGCCAAATCCGAAGAAGTTTTTAAATAGCCTATTCACCCCCCTCTAGGCGTCATCGAGGTTTTTTCACACCCTTCCACCTTTGCTAGCCTCTCTAGTACCGCACAACTTTCACCGGTACATTAAACCCACCTTCCTCAAAACAGCCACCATATACTTTCCTCAAAACAGACACCATATCTACCTATTATGGCATTTTCATAGCCATTCCGAGATATATTGCCATGCAACACCACCGTTCCGTTTTTTATGACACGCACCATCACTTCCATGTTGCTTATAGAGTCATATTTTGTTCTAGATATCGACTTGTAATCTTTGAGTTGCAGGTAAATAAAAGAGTGATGATTTGCATTATTAGAGCATTTCCCGTGTGTGAAAAGGATGATGGAAGCTATGATTCCCTCACAAGTTGGGAAGAGTCTCCGTACTTTACAAAAAATAAAAGAGGCCAAAGATGCCCACCAAAAAAAATGAGAGAAAGAGAGAAGGGACAATTCTACTATCTTTTTCCACACTTGTGCTTCAAAGTTCTTATGCACAACTAGTGTAATTTTTCATCTTATGCACAACCACTTAGTTTTCTTTTTGAGCTTTCATACACTTATAACTCTAGTGCATTTGCTGCATGGCAATCTCTACTCACTCACATTGATATCTATTGATGGGCATCTTCATAGCCCGTTGATATGCCTAGTTGATGTGAGACTATCTTCTCCTTTTTTTTCTCTTGCAACCTCCACCATATTCTATTCCACCTATAGTGCTATATCCATGGCTCACGCTCATGTATTGCGTGAGAGTTGAAAAGGTTTGAGAACATAAAAAGTGTGAAACAATTGCTTGACTTTCATCAGGGTTGTGCATGATTTAGATACTTTGTGTGGGGAAGATGGAGCATAGCCATACCATATGATTTTGTAGGGATAAGTTTCTAGGGCCACGTTATTCCGAAAGGACGCAATTGCCTTGTTAGTATGCTTGAAGTATTATTGTTTTTATGTCAATATTAGACTTCTATTTTGAATTTTATGGATCTGAGTATTCATGCCACAATAAAGAATATGGATAAATATGTTAGGTAGCATTCCACATCAAAAATTCTATTTTTATCATTTACCTACTCGAGGACGAGCAGGAATTAAGCTTGAGGATGCTTGATACTTCTCCAACGTATCTATAATTTTTTATTGTTCCATGCTATTATATTATATATTTTGGATGTTTTATATGCATTAATATGCTATTTTATGTTATTTTTAGGACCAACCTATTAATCTAGAGCCTAGTGCGAGTTTATGTTTTTCCTTGTTTTTGAGTATTGCAGATAAGAAATATTAAACAAAGTCCAAACGGAATAAAATTTTCCACACTTGGAGAGGGGGGCAGGAGACCTGCCGGGAGACGACAAGTCTACATGGCGTGTCCTGGAGGGGTCTGGCTTGTGGCCCCCCTGCAGGCCTCCTAACCCTAATCCTCCTCCTATAAATTCCCAAATATTCCCCTGATACGTCCATTTTGCATCATACTTTCATGTTGATATTTATTGCTTCTTAGGCTGTTATATTACTTGTTGTACCATATTTATGCCTTTTCTCTCTTATTTTACAAGGATTATTTGAAGAGGGAGAATTCAGGCAGCTGGAATTCTGGACTGGAAAAGGAGCAAATCCTAGTCCACTATTATGCACATCTCCAAATGCCCTGAAAATTTACGTGGATTTTTTCTGGAATATATTAAAAATACTGGGCGAAAGAACTACCGGAGGGGGGCCACCAGGGCCCCACAAGCTTGCCCACCGCCACCACCCCCTGGTGGCGCAGGGCAGGCTTGTGGGCTGCCTGAAGGCCCACTAGCCCCCCTCTTTTGCTATATGAAGCGTCTTGGTCTGGAAAAAAATCAATTGGGATCTTTTTCGTGGTTTCGCCGCCGCCACGAGGTGGAACTTGAGCAGATCCAATCTAGAGCTCCGGCACGACGATCCTGCCGGGGAATTTTTCCTCCCGAAGGGGGGAATCGTCGCCATCGTCATCACCAACACTCCTCTCGTTGGAGGGGAGGCATCTTCATCAACATCTTCATCAGCACCATCTTCTCTCCAATCCCTAGTTCATCTCTTGTAATCAATCTCCGTCTCACGACTCCGATTGGTACTTGTAAGGTTGCTAGTAGTGTTGATTACTCTTTGTAGTTGATGCTAGTTGGATTATTTGGTGGAAGAGTTTATGTTCAGATCCTTGATGCTATTCATTACACTTCTGGTCATGATTATGATTATGTCTTGTGAGTAGTTACTTTTGTTCCTGAGGACATGGCATAAGTCATGCTGATAATAGTCATGTGAATTTGATATTCGTTCAGTATTTTGATATGCTGTATGTTGTTTTTCCTCTAGTGGTGTTATGTGAACGTCGACTACATAACACTTCACCATATTTGGGCCTATAGGAAGGCATTGGGAAGTAGTAAGTAGATGATGGGTTGCTGGAGTGACAGAAGCTTAAACCCCAGTCTATGCGTTGCTTCGTGAGGGGCTGATTTGGATCCACTAGTTTAATGCTATGGTTAGACTTTGTCTTAATTCTTCTTTTGTAGTTGCGGATGCTTGCGAGAGAGGTTAATCATAAGTGGGATGCTTTCCCAAGTAAGGGCAGTACCCAAGCGCCGGTCCACGCACATATCAAACTATCAAAGTAACGAACGCGAATCATATGAACATGATGAAACTAGCATGACAGGAATTCCCGTGTGTCCTCGGGAGCGTTTTTCCTCCTATAAGACTTTGTTCAGGCTTGTCCCTTGCTACAAAAGGGATTGGTCCACTTGCTGCACCGTTGCTACTACTTGTTACTTGTTACTGTTTGCTTGCTACGTTTCACCTCGCTACACAATCACTTGTTACCGCTACTTTCAGTGCTTGTAGTTATTACCTTGCTGAAATCCGTTTATCAGAGCCTTCTCCTCCTCGTTGGGTTCGACACTCTTACTTATCGAAATGACTACGATTGATCCCCTATACTTGTGGGTCATCATCCCCCAATACCAAAGGAGCAACAAAAAATACTTTTTGGCCGCCCGGAGCCTCTATTGCCGCGAGATCTAATCTAGGGGCCTTTTCCAGTAATCTGCGGGGGGGGGGGGGGGGATCGATCACGGAGGGCATCTACATTAACTCCATTGCCCCTCCGATGATGCGTGAGTAGTTCACCATAGACCTACGGGTCCATAGTTAGTAGCTAAATGACTTCTTCTCTCTCTTTGTTCTTCAATACCATGTTCTTCATGATCTTCATGAAGATCTATCCGATGTAATACTCTTTTGTGGTGTGTTTGTCGAGATCCGATGAATTGTGGGTTTATGTTCAGATTATCTATGAATATTATTTGAATCTTCTTTGAATTCTTATATGCATGATTTCATATCTTAGCATGTCTCTTCAAGTTATTAGTTTTATTTGGCCAACTAGATTGGTAATTCTTGCAATGTGAGCAGTGCTTAGTTTTGGGTTCAATCTTGTGGTGTCCTCAAGCAGTGACAAAGTAGGGGTAGCGAGGCACATATTGCATTGTTGCTATCAAGGATAAAAAGATGGGGTTTTCATCATATTGCTTGAGTTTATCCCTCTACATCTTGTCATCTTACCTAATGCGTTACTCTATTCTTCATGAACTTAATACTCTAGATGCAGGCAAGAGTCGGTCGATGTGTGGAGTAATAGTAGTAGATGCAGAATCATTTCGGTCTACTTGACACGGACGTGATGCCTATATGCATAACCATTGCCTTGGATATCTTCATAATTATTCACTTTTCTATCAATTGCTCGACAGTAATTTGTTTACCCACCGTATTAGTTTCCTTCATGAGAGAAGCCTCTAGTGAAAACTATGGCCCCCGGGTCTATTTTCCATATTATACTTTCACATCTATAAATCAAAAATACCAAAATATATTGATGCCATTTTATTTACTTTTGTTTTAATTTTTGTTCTAGCAAACTTTTATATCTATCTCTACCGGATCTCATCCTTGCAAATAACCGTGAAGGGGTTGACAACCCCTTTTTAGCGTTGGGTGCAAGTGTTTGATTGTTTGTGTAGGTGCAAAAATTGGGGCCTTGCTTGTTCCTCCTACCGGATTGATACCTTGGTTCTTAACAAACTGAGGGAAATACTTATCTACTTTGTTGCATCACCTTTTCCTCTTCAAGGAAAAAATCAACACAAGCTCAAGAAGTAGCACTAGGGATTAGCACAACGCCACCGCCCCCCCGGAGGGCCCCCCCGCAAGGCTTGCCAATGCTGTGTGTCGGAGAACGCCGTTGGAGTGTGTCGTCTACCGTGCGCCGCGGCTGTGCCTAAGGCTCTCTGCCGCGGGAGTGGTCGTCTCCGCTAGCATCCATGCCGCATGGCACCGTGCGTCGCGTCGCGTTGCCTCCTTGATGTCAGATGAGAGAAATCAAGCGCTGCGACAGAGGTCCTCTCTAGTAAACATGCCGCGCGCAGGCCATCGTCTGGAGGACGACGCAGTGTCGTCGGCTGGGAAGGCAATGACGAAACGGAGGACAGCGTTGTGACACGCCATGGTTGGAAGACGTCGTCACGGGCTTCGAAGCAGCCGCATCACCGTGTGCAACGCCGGGGCCGATAGCCGTGGGCGCGTCGCATCATGGATGGCGTTACTCGTGCATACTGGTTCTTCCGTGCGCCTGGGCCGCGGGGTCACGCAACGGCTAAATACATGTAATGTCGTCCTGCTCTGTAGGGTGAGGCCTACTCACGCCATGCTCCAGAGGTCAGGCTGCAGGTGGGACTCATAGCGGGCGTCCCACCATATTCCACTTAATCCCAACCATAGTTTAACAAACGGAACCGGACATCGAACCGGAAAGGTTGTCGGTTCAGGTTTTTACCGGTCGGACCGCCGGTTCACCGATTCGATTATCGGTTTTTTAAGAAAAAAATAATAAATGTTGAGTAATATATGTCCTAATATAGTGTGAAACAATGGTCAAATAAAAATATTTTCATGTAATGGACAACAAAGTAGCATAACTGAGTTGGCTGTAGGGTCGTGGGTAGGCCTCGCATATTGCTCACACGACTTGGGATCGAACCCCACTTCTCCCAAATTATATTAAAACATTTTCCTGGTTTTTTCCGGTTTAGTGACCCGTTTTTTAATGGTTTTCCATGAAACCATCCAGTTCAACCGGTTTTCTACGGTTCGATTGTAGAACGGTCTTATTAGCTTAAAACCCCGATGAGGCTGTCGGTTCCGGTTTTTCCGGTCCGACCGCCGGTTCGGTCCGATTTTTTAAACTAGGATCGCAACACGTTTTGGTGGGTAATAGCCAACAATCCAATAAAACTTATGTGGGATAAGTGGGATTAAATGGGTTCCCACTTTCAAAACAGGTATCGCATGTCCTCGCTTCTCTTTGTCCGTTGAGCCGCTTGAGGTGGCGGTGCATCCTGGCCTCCAAATACCGAGCAGAGCAGAGCAGAGCATGGGAAGCAGATCGGGACCGGAATGGATCGGGCCAAGAGGACGGTGTCGCCGGCAGCCGCCGAGAGGAACGCCAAGAAGCCGTGCTGCCACCGCGACGCGACGGACATGGAAGAGGAAGAACACGAAAGGCCTGACTGGGCGGGCTTCCTGCCGGAGCCGTTGGGTCTCATCTGAGGCCGGAGCTGCTGGGTCTCATCTTCGGCGCCTTCACAGGCATTGGCGCTTGAGTGGATGAGCTGCTGGGGTCGTCCATGCTCAGGTCGAGATTCTGACCAAATCTTGTGTGTGTGAGGAAGATGTTGGTGTCCACGCGCTCGCAGGCGAGCGCTACCAAGGGCGCCCGTGGAGCTCGTAGGCGGCGTGGGTACCAATCTCGGCCCCGAGCCACGACGCTGCAGGGCGCGTCATCGCTCCTCACCAGCACGCACCTCAGGCTCAACAGATGCTCACCTCCTTGCAGGGGCGGTGCCGCCATGCGCCGCAGCCGCACCATCCCGCACGCCAACGTCGGAGATGACAGAGACGAAAACACTCGGGAGGCGTCGCGGTGTCGCGATGACAGAGACGAAAAATAAATGAAGAGGAGAATGCATTAATCCTTCAAAATTGTTGATTGGTACTTCCTCTGTAAACTAATATAAGAGTGTTTAGATTACTAAAATAATGTTTTAAATGCTTTTATATTAGTCTACAGAGGGAGTATTAGTTATAATAATCACAAATAAACAATCAAGTTTCATAGATGCATGTCGTCTATTTCCTCGACGGTGTGATGGGCTGCCGTGATTCCTTGCGCCTTGGCATATGAATGTTTGACCGCCAAATTGATACCATCTTTATATTAGCTCTCGCTTAGAGCATGCTGATAACATGTTTAAAGTAAAAAGTAAAGAACGAGAGATAAATGAAAGATGATTCATTAATTTTTATTAATAAAAATAATGAGGTATTTATATCCGGACGGATGTACACATGCTGTTTAGGAGTCAAGTAAACTTAAAGTTACTTAAGGGTCAAGTTATTGCGTAGTTGCATGGTTGCTTGAGGACTAAGTAACCTATCTAAAAATTAACTTAATCCTAATCACCTTAATTAATAAGCAACTAATCTTTCTTAACATTTTCTACCATCTCTTGACTGACAGGCGAAAGGGAACGAACCAGGGCTGGCATTTCAACGTCGGTATAGACAGTGTGATTGACACCAGGCGATGTTTTCCAAGTGGCAATGGAAGAGCCGTGCAAAAGATACTTATTTAAAGAAAAAATGTGGCAATGGGCGTCGAGTGCCAAGTCTACCCGACCCTTGACGAAAATTCCGTCGGAAACAAGGAGAAGACAGTGAAGACGTGACTCAAGCTAAGCTATTCTCATACAAGTGGAAGGGACACGGTTCTCACTTTTGTCGAAAACGAGGCAGGAGCGGTGAAAGGGATGAGTGAGTGCCACTTTTCTTCTTCCGGCTCCAACGCAGCCACAACCAACAGGAAAAGTGAAACCGCATCCCTTGTGTCCATTCCCTTCTCCCACAAGCAAAAATGAATGGCCTCTCATTCTCATTTCCACTACCTGTCTTTCTTCAAAAAGGATTCTCCTTTTGTCACCCATCTGTCGGTTCACTGCACCAATCTTACCCGCAATTCACAGCAAGATGATTCCGCAGCAACCGAGCCCTTTCCAAAGCAAATCTCTAAAGCAAACACGGTATTTATCCACCGAAAGTAATACAGGAGCCGGCCATCTAACCATGCTCGCCCACATTTCAAATCGGATTTGAACATATTGGACGACTTCCATGCAAACCGGATGAATATTATGAAAACTGAATCAAAATCATTAGTACATTTTTGATATATTTCCACTAAACTCAAACAGATTAGAATTTTTGTAACCTAGTCTAAATGACCATTGGCCACAGCGTTGCCCGTTTCTCACAACATGTCTTCCCGATGTCACGCAACCTCACCAGCTGGTTGCCGATCCTTGCGCTCATGATCGTGGGCCGGCCCAGATCGCTCGATCGTCCTCGCCACTTCACCACCCCCTGGTCATTCGATCGATTTTGGATTGGTCGAGGTTGACCAATTGACTGGTCTATCATTGAGATTTTTTTTTGAAAAAATCATGAATTCAAAATTGTTCATGGATTTTGAAAAAAGTTCACACACTTCAAAAGATTGATAAATTTGAAAACAATTTCGTAAATTTGAAAAATCCACAATTTTGAAAAAAAGCATTGAATTTGAAAAAAGGTAATCATTTTCGAAAAAAGTTCCTTGAATTTAAAAAAAAGTTCATCGACTTTCAATAAATTCATCGTAAAATGGAAAAAGTTCATCGAATTAGAGGAAACAATTTATCAAATTTGAAAAAAAGTTTTTCAAATTGAAAAAAACTTCAAGAATTTGAAATGTCTTCATCGAATAAGAAAAAAAATGAAGAACGGGAATGCAGTAACTTTTCAAATGAAAAAAAATGAAGAACGGGAATGCAGTAACTTTTCTAAATCCTGTATGAGCGAACTTTTTTGTGTTTTAGAAAACTTGATAAACAAAAGGGAAGTTAGGCTGGCCAACACGAGAGGACTGTGTGTGCCCATTTACAAAACTAGATGATGCCCCGCACGTTGTTGCGGGAATATTTTGCAACATTACAATAAGATTTTGGTTATATAAAACATCAATATTTTAAATAATAGTTTTTGAAAGTATATAATAATAAAATATAAATAGCATAATATAATGAAATTTGACATGCATGCAAGTTTGCATGTTGAACTGAATTTTTAATATGCATAGTTGCATGTTGAGGTGGTTTTTTTATGCATGTTGAATAATGAGGTGGCATGCTTGCATGTTGAGAGAAATATGTTAGTTGACGCTAGCTATTTAAATATAGAGTATATAAGAATAAAATGCAAATAGCATAATAGAATGGAATTTGACATGCATGCATGCTTGCATGTTGAACTGAATTTTTAATATGCATAGTTGCATGTTGAGGTGGACTTTTTTTCTATGCATGTTGAATGATGAGGTGACATGCTTGTTAAAAATATATGTTAGTGAAGATTAGCTATTTAGATATAGAAGATACATACAAACAAGCACTTGAAACGTCAAATATAATCCATCCTTAATAGCACTAGGAACATCAGCGACCCCACACAGAGAAACCCAGAATTGGGCTGGCCCACCGTGCCCCACCATCAAGTGTCGTGTCTGATATTTTTTGACCGCGGGCATATTGATCCCGCGAGCCGGAAAACCCTATTTGCCGCTATTACTGACAAGTTGTTGTTGTTGTTTCGAAAGCAAGCGAGTGACCGTTCGGGTATGACCCGGCCCGTTTAACATTTCAGCTATACCAGTTTTATGAGCCTTCTATGATGTTTATAGCCGGGTTTTTTCCGGGTTTGGCAACCTTCTAGAAGGTTCATGAACCGTATTTTTCTTTTTCAGTTTATTTTTCACATTTTTTACATTTTCAAATTTATTTTCTGTTTTTCAACAGATGTTTTGGAATTTTAAAATGTTGAATTTTTTAAATTATGTTCACATTTTTTAAACTAAACTTTGTTTTGAAATTTATTCAGAAATTCCAGGAAAATTTAGAATGTAAAAATAAGTTTGCTTATTTTCAAAAAAAAGTTTGATAATTAGGAAAAGATTACATTTAGAAAAATGTCGTTTTAATTTTTTTACGCATTAATAAATTGTTCAAGTATTTAAAAAAATTCTTCCCATTTAAAAAAAAATCAAGGATAGAAATAAAATGTTCCCATTTTTCAAAAATTGTTCACACATACAGACAATGTACGTGTTTCAAAATATGTTCACCAACTCTATTTTGTTCACAAATTATAAAATGTTCAGGATCTTAAATAAAATGTTCAATCCTTAAATTTGTACAAAGATATAAAAGAAATTATTTTTCAGAATTTGTTTTCCAATTAAAAAAATGTTCAACCGGAAATTTTGATTTTTCAGTTTTTGAAAATTGTTCGTAGTTTTTAATAATGTGTTCATGTTTTCACTTTTGTTGTTGTTTTTAAAATATATTGTTGCCAATTTTTTGAGAAATTCAAAAAATGCTTGCGCATTTTCAAATATACACTTTAAAAAAACTACACTTTTCTTAAAAAACAAACTATCACGAGACTATTTATTTCTAGTTCGTCACAATATTTGATTCAAACTCGCTAGAGTAGAGCAGCGCGGTTCTATTCCATGTCAGTTCTTTAGGTCACGTGCTGCAATACAAACAACAAAACTTGTATGGTGGAGTGGCTATGAGCTCGCGATTGAAAGTGGCAAGGTCTCGAGTTTGAATCCTTGCATTGCACTACCCTTGAATTTGCTATCATTTTTTGTTTCGTGGTACAGCTTGATTGGCCGGCCCAAGCACATTGTGTCATGTGCATGGCGCCCCCAATTTGACACAAAGAAAGTCAAACAAGGGCTCCCCCGCGAGCTGGCATGGTGCGGGCCGTTTATTTTTCATATTATTTATATATATGTTGAAAATAGTCGAAATAGCTAAAAAATTACTAGGCCGAAAAGCACGCAGTCCAAACATGCCAGCCCCCTTCCTATCTTGGGTTGTTGGTGATGGGCTAGGCCCAACTGACACATTACAACAACGACTACAAGTACAAGGGCCATGGGACGAACGAGTCATCCGTGAAGGATCACGCAACGACACGACGACTCTCTTCTTCTCCTACCTATGGCTCCCTCTATCTGATACCCTTCTCTACTTCTACTTGTATCCATGGTGATCTAGCTATTCCATCGTGTGTAAGTCCATACTGTAAGTTGGTCCTTAACATCTCGTACACATAGCGAGGCATCACCCTTTCCCATCAAATTTCCACCAAATTTTCTCCCAATCCCTCCAATTCCACCGGCAACGACGCCACGCCCGTTGTCAAACAACCAGAGTGGGATGCCATGTCTGCCAATGAGCACTTGTTGTGGTATCTAAAGAGATTATGAGCTAAGGCGGAGGAGATGAGTTGAGTGTTGGGTGTTGCAAGCACGGGTGACCCTCCCGTGGTTACCCCGCTTGTCGAGCCAACGGCTTCAACCACGAACGCCTTGTCGATGCCCGTCCCTGACGTCTTCGGCTCCACCTCCAAGGCCCATGGAGTCCACAAGGTCATCCACGATGCACCCCTGCCTGCACCATTATGATGCCCGTCACCTGTTTGACGGATGGCTCAAATGAAGTTGTCGCCACCACCAGCCACAATGAGGTCCGTGGTGCCGCCACCATCGTCTACCCTAAGCCCACTGTCGACCTCAAAGACAAGGGGGTAGAGCAGTTCACTGACTCGGCAGCGAGCGCCGAGTCCTTCAACATCAACATCACCCGCGGTTTTGCTGTGGTGACCCTCACAGTGGTATCTCCCAACCTGGGTGAGTACGAAGTGGTGGAGGCTCCTCCTGATCTCCTCACCACACCTGCAGTATCTCATGGCGTTTCCTCATCCACCAAAAAAGCCAAGGAGGTCTTCGAGGCTACCTACAATGTGTTAGGTTGATCTCTCATCGCATGGACCCAACGGCCCACCGGGCCTTGATCTATGCGCCCTGATCGGGGGCGCCCAACCCATTATGGTTGGTGGTCCCCTGTGACCCGCGCTATATGAAGGACGGTGGGGTGCCGGGGCACGAACTACGAGATTCGCCGCCGTCACACCCCTACCGACATACCTATCCGATCTAGGTTAAGCGAGGTCCTCACGGGAAGCTCCACCCAAGCCTAACCCTCTTTCTCCATCACCGTCGCCACCACCACACCGATGGAGAATGGTGCGGGCTCATCCGGCTCCGGACAAGGTAATTACATGTGATCTATCGTGACTCATCTACCCTAGTCGATCCATAGGATCTATCAATGGTATCAGAGCCACTAGGTTAAGATGTGTTTCGGTGAAAGAAACCAAAGAGAAAAATTTCCCTCCCCACATGAACCCTAGATGGGCAAGCATCGAAGATGGCCTTGGGCCTCATCGGGAAAGAAGCGCCGCCGCAAGGCCGCGCCCGTTCCTCTCGATCCCCACACGCATCGGCAAGCCGAGGTGTGGGGAAGAAGAACCTACCTCATCGGAGGCAAAGTTCGGATCAAGATCCAACACGAAAACGAAAAGAAGGAAATCAGATCAAATCCGAAAAGGAAAAGAAAAAAAAGGGGGAGGAAGGGAACATGCAAACCAAGAAAAACAAAGATTCACCCGCGGATCCAATGACAACGAGGCACCACGGCCAACCCACTCGACGGTGACGTGCTCCCCGCAAGGGAACGCGCCACCGACGAAAAGGGAGGCCACGACGCCATACTTCTTTCTCTCTCTGACAAGGGAAAAGAAAAATGGATCTAGCAGCGCGCGGCGTGGGGCTTTAGGCCACCACGGCCAGCGGCCACAGGAAGCACACGGCGTCAAGAGCAGGAGGGGCTCGGCCCTGCAGATGCTTCCGGCGGGGCATGTAAGCCGCCGCACCTAGGAAGGGCCTCGGCCGCCGCGCTAAGAAAGGGCTCGGCCACCGCGGAGCACAAGGGAAGGGAGCGGCCGCAGGCCATGAAGAGGAGTGGCATCAGGTCCTCCCCTCCAAAGCACCTCGCGGGAGGAAGGTCCGAAGGCGCGCTCGGCAGGAGAGATCTCACCGCCGGCGGCCAGTTCCATTCCTGGCCATGGGAGCTCGGGAGAGAAGGGGCCGACGCCGAGCGAGAGGAGAGGAAGAGAGAGTGGCGCAGGGAAAGGGAGAAATGACCGACGTTAGGGTTTTGGCTCGGCAGCGAGCCTTTTAACCCCCCCGATCTGCACGACAGGCCGTTGGATCGCTGCGAGCGGCTGGGATCGTCCCAGAGGCAACCGTGGGCCAGGGAGTGCTGCGCCAGGCCGAAGGGGCAGGCCGGCCCGCTCGGGGCCGAGGCCGAGGCCAGGAGGGGCTCCAGCGCCAGTGCCATAGCCGTTTCGGCGGCTGGGGGAGTAGGCTCCCAGGCCGGCCCAAGTAGGCCCGTGGTGTTTATTTTAAATAGCCTTTCTTTGTCTATTTTAGGCAGATTCACAAGTTTTTTTTCTACACATTTTCTTACAAGAATATGTTTAGAAAAATAGAAATTAAAAATGTTCAAAGTTTCTGTAATTTTATACAGAATTGCAATGTTATTTTTCTGAAAAGAAAAATATAAGTTTCTGAAAATAAAATATATTTTCTTTCACAATAGGCAAAGTTCATGAATTTTATAATGAATTAATAAAGTTCATGATTTTATTATTAATTGACAGAATTAATTTTCTGCAAAGTTAAAGGGCATATGATTTTTCATTTCACGTTTTTCGCTGCTAAAAGCAATATGGAATATGGTCATGTTATTATTCTGACCGACGTTGTTTAATGACACGATCATGTTGCATATTGCAAAATGATGCATTTATTTCTATCATTTGCCCAACGGTAATGTAGATTAATATGCATAGGCAATTGCATGATTATTTTAACCTACGTTATTTAATGCATATGTTTGTCGTACTGATTTCGCTTATGTGGTGATTTCAGGAGGTTTTCATCTGATGAGTTGCCTCAAGGATGTTCCTACGCTCAGAGGGGATAATTACTCTGGGTGGAGGAAGAAGGTTCATATGGCTTTGTGCATTGCTGAGGTGGACTGGGTTCTGGAGGAACCACAGCCAGTTGCATCCGCAGATCCAGTCAGAGATGCTGACGAGGATGATGAAAGCTGGGAGAAAAAGCAATGGGATTGTGGCAAAGAGGAGATGTCCTACTCCATTCATAACAGGTTATGAATAAATGCCAACAAGAAATGTTTGGCGTTTATTAAGAACACTATTGAGACCACCATCATGGGCTCGATAGTAGAGTGCCCTACGGCAAAGGATATGCTCAACAAGATAAATAGTCGGTTTACTGGCTCTTCTAAGACCTATGCCACCCAGTTGATCAAACAACTGGTGACAGAGAGCTATAATGGAGGTGGGCATGGAATCAGGGAGCACATCCTTAGGATGAGCAACACTCCGGCCAAGCTTAAGCCCATGGACGCGGACCTGGAGATTAAGCCAGCTCCGCTCGTCCACCTGGTCATGGCTTCATTGCCTAAGGAGTTCGAGACCTTTGTAGTCAACTACAACATGCAACCCGAGTCTTGGGATATTGGAAATGTCATCGCAATGTGCTCACAAGAGGAGGAGAGGATTAAGGCTTCACATGGTGGCTCCCTTAACTATGTGAAGGAAAAGAAAAAGGTTTTCCCACCTAACCAGAATTCTCCCTCCAAGCCACAAAACAAGCTCCAAGGCAAGGCTCCCGTCTATTATCACCCAAAGCCAATAACAGTAGACAAGGACACTTGTATGTACTGCAAGAAAATCGGGCACTACAAGAAGGATTGTGCTGCCTGGCTAAAGGTCTTCATGACAAAGAGAGGTAACTTAATTGTTTCCTTAGTAAATGAATCTCTGTATGTAAAGTTTTCAAAATCTACTTGGTGGATTGACTCAGGTGCGACTGTTCATGTTGCAAACTCTTTACAGGGGTTCAGTTCGACGAGGACCATGTGCCAAAACGAAAGAAGTATTGAAGTCGCGAATGGTGTCCAAGTGTCGTGGGTATAAGCCTTAGCTACGACGTCCAACGCGATCCGGCCGAGTGACTTGGCCTTTCGTCCAGGGACGACTCCATGGAACTGCATGCTGCTCTCGCTGAGTTTGGACATCGGAATGCCCATCCCCTTGAGAGTGTCGGTGTACATGATGTTCAAGCCACTGCCGCCGTCCATGAGGAGTTTGTGCAGTCGGACTCCTTCCACCACCAGGTCGACGACCAGAGCCTGTCTCCCTGGGGTGGGTACGTGTGCTGGATGATCCGACTAGTCAAAGGTGAACGCAGTCTGAGACCATTTGAGGAACTTAGGGTTGGTCGGCGTGGCCATGTTCACCTCCCTGTTCACTAGCTTCAGTCGACTCTTGCTCTCAACGTCAGCAAAAATCATCAGTGTTGCATGGACTTGGGGGAACGGGTCCTCCTTGTCCTCCTCATCCTGTTCATTGCCCTTTTCACTCGGTTGCCCTTCGCTGAACCCCTGGATCAGGAGGCGACATTGCCGAGTGGTATGCTTCGGACATATGGCGTTGCCCTCTTCATCCATCTTCGTGTGAATCGGGCATGGCTGGTCCAGGATGGGGTTACTGAACTACTTCTTCTTGGGGGTGAACTGAGCCTTCCCTTTGCCTTTGAACTTGGCATTGGTAACAACTGCGGCTTCTGCCTGCGGAGTGGACGGAGCTTTCTGCTTCTGCTTTCGAGTGTTATTCCCATCCCCATCGGCGACTGCTTTGCGCTTGCCGCTACGGATGCGGTCCTCTTCTTCACCGTTTGAATAGCGTGCCGCTATCTCCATCATCTTTCTCATGGAGATGTCGCGTGTTCGACCGAACTTCAGGTACAAATCTCTGTACCGCACGCCTGCCTTGAAGGCGCAGACTGCTTGGTGCTCTGTGACATTCTCCACCGTGTGGTAGAGGGTCGTCCAATGCTGAATGAAATCGTGCAGGGGTCATTCTTCTTCTGGACACAATGTTGGAGCTCCACGAGGCCAGCAGGGCATTTGCACGTCCCTTCGAAGGTCCTGATGAAGACTCGGGCCGGATCTTCCCAGCCGTAGATGCTTGAGGGGGCCAACTGGTTCAGCCACGCTTGTGCCGAGCCGTCGAGCATCAGAGGGAGGTGCTTCATGGCGACGTGGTCGTCCCCTCCTCCGATCTGGACTGCCACTCGGTAGTCGTCCAGCCAGGTTTCTAGCTTGGATTCTCCTGTAAACTTGCTGATCCCCGTCGCCAATAGGAAGTTGGGTGGGATGTCAGCCGAACGGATGGCTCGACTGAAACACTCGGGACCAGAAATGATGGTCCTGCTTCCACTCGGACGGTCCATATCGTGACCATCGCGGTGGGCTCGGCCCCTGTCGACCCTCCGCTGGGCGATATGCCCTCTCGCGTCGGGCCTTGGATCGTAAGTGTCACCGACTGAACGCCGATCATCATGATGCCGGGGCCCGTAGGGCCCACCCCGCGGAGGGGTGCGTGAACGGCGACGATCTTCGGGATTTATGGAACGGCTGCCTCCCCTGTGTCGCTGATGAGAACCAGGGCTGTGAACTGACCGATGCGTGTTCGCATGAACAGAACTATTGTGGATCCTGTTGTGCGACTGGGAGACCGCCGAATTTTGCTGCCGTGCCGTGTGCAGCAGGGCGCGGATTTGCTCGATCCCCCTGCCAGCCTCTGAATCAGTGGGCTGAAGGGAATCGACTATCTTGGAGGCGGCAGCCAGGTTGAGGATGGGTGTGCGGAACACCTCCACGTTGCTCCGCCGAGTGTGCCGACTGGCAGAACGGCGAGGCGGACGGCGAGCGCCGGATGTTTCGCCGATCTCGTGCTCGTTCCGGCCAGTTTGGCCGGGACTTTCATGGGAGTTGGCCATGCGCACTTCTGCTGCAGGCCCGCGACCCAAGTACTCGGAAGGAAACTCAGTCGGAACCGAGTCCGAGCGCTGGGACGGCGGGGCAACCACAACCGACTCTAGGACCGTCACTTGTGAAGACGCGTTCTGGCGCGCCTGGGCGTGTTGCACCCAATGCTGGAGCCGCGGACGGCGGGACCGCTTGTTGCGGCGCGTGACGGCGGTGTAGGTCGACACCAGAGCTGACTGCTGGAGAAGAAGAATACCGCGGGCGCCGGCACGGAAGTGCGTAGCCCCGCGACGGGGAGCGCCTCGACGTCGAGAGGGGCGTCCCGAAGCCATGCCGAATCGTCGACGATGAAGGAGAGAGCGCCGAAGAGGATCTCGTGACCCATGCTCAAATCTCCACCGGATGACATGACGAAAAGATTTAGTCGCAAACTCGCCGGAAGTCGCTTAGACGCCTGCCCCACGGTGGGCGCCAACTGTCGTGGGTATAAGCCTGACAGTAGATGTGTAGGGTACGAAAGGATGGGCAGAGCCTTAGCTACGGCGAGGTTGTATGAGTTCAGGCCCCTCTATGGTGGAGGTAATATCCCTACGTCTCAGTGCTCTGGGAGCTTGTTGTCGAGTGGAATATGGATTACACTGAATTGCTAACCCTTGCACCAGTGGGGAAGGGCGGCTTATATAGAGTGCGCTGCCCTTCACAACGGTTCAGTGCACAGGGGTGGAGTAGTGGCGAATAAATGCCTACGTTACAGGTAACATACGTCTTAAATGCTAATAAAGGCACATGGAAACGTATGACCATTTCCCTCCAGGGGGGTTACGATGCACAGAGTGGAATCCAGTCGGTTAGTTTGATACACTCCGAATGCTCATCTCCGACTGGATGGTGGAGGATTCGTTACCGACTGGATGATGGGAAGTCCTTAATTCAGTCGGAACTGACTAAGGGCCTTATCCCTTATGAAGGGTAGTCCTTGGGTAGGACTTATAGGGCAGGCCTATGACCCTACCCTAGGACTATAACCCCATCATTAGTCCCCGAATGGATTGGGGTTGGAACGACGAAGCGACGCTTGGAGTACGGATCCGACTCGTACGGATGCGACTTTGGCGTTGCTTGCCTCGATCCATTTTATCTTCTTTGACCAACGATCCGAGTGGATGTATTTGTGAAACGAACTGTCGGGGACCGAGTGCTTCCGTGGTATCTTTTGACGTGACCAGTCAACTGACAGCGGCGGATTTTCCGGGATCCTCAAATTTCGGTTGCCGCGCGCTCAGCGGGGATGACGACATCGCAATCGAGTAGTACCTGACGCCTCGATTCCCGCGCCTTCATATTCTCTATTGATATCGCCGCAACCGGTCGGGGGATAAGATTTCGGGGCCACTTGCTAGTGACCCAGTCGGAACCTTATTTAAACCTCTGCGGCGAGGGTTTTTTCGTTACACTCGCCGGATAACTTGCACTTGCTCCGCTTCTCTCGCCATCCCCTGCGCATCCCAATCTCCTTCCCTCTCCTTCTCCCTCGCGAATCTGCAGCCTCCTCCATGACAAAGGGGCAGACTAGCAAGCTAGAGGCGCGGAAGAAGAAGGGGAAGGCGGCGACTCCTGCTCAGCGGTGGCAGCGAGTGCTACCGGCGGGGTGGATCCAGGGGGATTTCCTCCCCTCCACGGTGATGGAGGAGAACTTGCTGGAGTTGGTGGAGCACGGAATGATTGCGCACAAGTCGTGGAGGTTGCCGGCGGAGGGGAGACCGAGCCGGCGCCCCGAGAGGGGGAGCGCGTCTTGCTGCTCAGCCACGTGCACCGAGGTTTCTCTCTGCCTCCACATCCCTTCTTCAAAGGTATAATGAACCACTTCGGGGCGCAGCTCCACCATTTTCCCCCAAACGCCATAGCTCATCTCTCTGCCTTCGTCGTGTTGTGCGAGTGTTTCATCGGCTGTCCTCCCCATTTGGGGCTTTTTAAACACATCTTCTCTGCTAGATCCCAAACCATCAAACGACTTAATCAGTCGGATGATAAAACTCACCTCCTCCAGCTCTGCGGAGGCTTAGGCTTCCAAAAGAAGAGTAAAAGTAGCTATCCCGCTCTTCAGTTGAGTGAATCTGTTAGGAAATGGCAGTCGACATGGTTCTACTGCCAGGACGTTGCTTGCCCGAATGCCACAACATGATTGCCTCCTTTTAGCTTAGACCGACCGGCTCCGCCTAAGCAGCTCGCGCTCACGAAGACGGAGAAGATCCATATCCAGCCTCTGGTCGATGCGCTTGTAGATGTCGTCCGAAGGGGAGTCATGTTGGGAAACGTCACATGGGAAACAAAAATTTTCCTACGCGCACGAAGACCTATCATGGTGATGTCCATCTAAGAGAGGGGATGTGTGATCTACGTACCCTTATAGACCGTACAACAGAAGCGTTAGTGAACGCGGTTGATGTAGTGGAACGTCCTCACGTCCCTCGATCCGCCCCGCGAACCGTCTCGCGATCAGTCCCACGATCTAGTACCGAACGGACGACACCTCCGCGTTCAGCACACGTACAACTCGACGATGATCTCGGCCTTCTTGATCCAGCAAGAGAGACGGAGAGGTAGAAGAGTTCTCCGGCAGTGTGACAGCGCTCTGGAGGTTGGTGATGATCTTGTCTCGGCAGGGCTCCGCTCGAGCTCCGCAGAAACGCGATCTAGAGGAAAAACCGTGGAGGTATGTGGTCGGGCTGCCGTGGAAAAGTCGTCTCAAATCAGCCCTAAAACCTCCGTATATATAGGGGGAAGGAGGGGAACCTTGCCTTGGGGTCCAAGGACCCCCAAGGGTTTCGGACGAGCCAAGGGGGGCAGCCCTCCCCTTCCAAACCGAGTCCAACTAGGTTTGGAAGGAGGAGTCCTTCCCCCTTTTCCCACCTCCTCTTTTTTTCTTTTCTTTTCTCTTTGATTTTCTTCCTATGGCGCATAGGGCCTTCTTGGGCTGTCCCACCAGCCCACTAAGGGCTGGTGTGCCACCCCCAAGGCCTATGGGCTTCCCCGGGGTGGGTTGCCCACCCGGTGAACTCCCGGAACCCATTCGTCATTCCCGGTACATTCCAGGTAACTCCGAAAACCTTCCGGTAATCAAATGAGGTCATCCTATATATCAATCTTCATTTCCGGACCATTCCGGAAACCCTCGTGACGTCCGTGATCTCATCCGGGACTCCGAACAACATTCGGTAACCAACCATATAACTCAAATACGCATAAAACAACGTCGAACCTTAAGTGCGCAGACCCTGCGGGTTCGAGAACTATGTAGACATGACCCGAGAGACTCCTCGGTCAATATCCAATAGCGGGACCTGGATGCCCATATTGGATCTTACATATTCTACGAAGATCTTATCGTTTGAACCTCAGTGCCAAGGATTCATATAATCCCGTATGTCGTTCCCTTTGTCCTTCGGTATGTTACTTGCCCGAGATTCGATCGTCAGTATCCGCATACCTATTTCAATCTCGTTTACCGGCAAGTCTCTTTACTCGTTCCGTAATACAAGATCCCGCAACTTACACTAAGTCACATTGCTTGCAAGGCTTGTGTGTGATGTTGTATTACCGAGTGGGCCCCGAGATACCTCTCCGTCACACGGAGTGACAAATCCCAGTCTCGATCCATACTAACTCAACGAACACCTTCGGAGATACCTGCAGAGAATCTTTATAGTCACCCAGTTATGTTGCAACGTTTGATACACACAAAGTATTCCTCAGTGTCAGTGAGTTATATGATCTCATGGTCATAGGAACAAATACTTGACACGCAGAAAACAGTAGCAACAAAATGACACGATCAACATGCTACGTCTATTAGTTTGGGTCTAGTCCATCACGTGATTCTCATAATGACGTGATCCAGTTATCAAGCAACAACACCTTGTTAATAATCAGAAGACACTGACTATCTTTGATCAACTGGCTAGCCAACTAGAGGCTTGCTAGGGACAGTGTTTTGTCTATGTATCCACACATGTATATAAGTCTTCATTCAATACAATTATAGCATGGATAATAAACGATTATCTTGATACAGGAATTATAATAATAACTATATTTATTATTGCCTCTAGGGCATAATTCCAACAAGTCACCGGCATAGATTTGCTGGAGGTTTTCCTTGGTCGGCGTATCCAGCCTCTGCAAGCTCGGCACCACGCCATGTGGCACTACACGGGGCCTGAGGACTCCACTCGGACCAACGTCGTGTGCGTGACCGGGGAGACGGTGGCGTCGTGGGTCCTCAACATCACAGGCGCCTGCGAAAACCCCAGAGGGGCCCGGCGAGTGAAGGCCTTTCGCGCGGTCAACCCTCGTCTGAATGAGGCGAGTACAACTTGTCGGGTGTACACAATTGTCTTAGATTTATCGCTTTCTTGAACCACTGTCTGACGTCTGATGTTGTCGACTGTATCTTGTGCAGGCGTGGACCAACTGGTTTTCTCCTGTCTCGAACGGGAATCCGGCCGAGGAAGAGGAAGGTAGCCAGGAGGGCAGCATGGAAAGCGTCGAGTATGTCTCCGACAGTGGGGAGACGGAGGAGGAGTCTGAAGAAGAAGAGGAGGAAGATGAGGAGCAGAACTTGCCACCCCCATCGCCAGAGCTTCGAACTAAACGCCGTCACGAACCCGTGGCTCCTTCGGCCCCTCCAGCGTCCTCGAGTGCCCCGCCAGCTGCTCCTGTGGTTACGAGCGCCTCGCCAGCCATTCCCGTGGTTCCAAGTGCTCGGAGCACAAAAAGGACCAGGGATGCTGCTACCGAGCCTGCGGGTCAGCCCTCTAAGGTGGCCAAACCGAGTGGATCTAAGCCTCGGAAGGCTTTGCCGCGGATGAGGGTCATAGTTCCCGTCACCTCAACGTAAGTGCATTATTCTTCTATCTTCTTTCAATATTTGATTGAACTCATGCTTATCGGTCGAATGAATTTTACTCGACAGAGCTGCCACCTCTGCCACCTCTCCGGCACGCCAGGGGGACGATCCCGTGGACATGGACAATGTTGTCACATCCCAGCCAGGTACGTCGTGGCGATTCTGAGTGTTTACATTATTGCATCACGAATTTTGTCTTTGGTCCTGCCTTTTTCCTGTGGTCTCACGCCGTTCGGTCGGGTTTCCCTCAGAGGTGATCTATGTGGAGGAGGGCGACCAGAGGAGGTCCGAGCAAGCTGCGGTGCCTGTCCTTGAGGCTGTTCCGCCGGTTACTACTCTCGCCATGGACACGCCGCCGACTGAGACGATGCCGTCGACTGAAACGACGCTTATCGCTGCTGAACCGACTGGAGCAGGCCTTGGGATGCCCAAGGAGTCTCCTACGATGCCAGGTCCGTCGACTGTCCAGTACAACGTCCAGCGCCTCCCAGAAGATCAGGTGGGAGCTGCCAAGGGGGCCATGGTGCAGGCGGAGCTGATGGTGGGAGAGGCCAAGAGAGCGTACGACTCCATCGCGTCCGTGTACAAGCGAAGCTTGGAACTGCGGGACGATATCCGAGTAAGTGGGCTAGTAAGTATTTACTTTCCTCGTGTAACCCACTGGGTGTTTGAGCAATGCACTCGGATACATTATGATTAGTTTGAAGTGGGTTCACTCTTAGTGAACCCAGTGGGTGTAGTCCCCGAGACTTCTGTCGAGTGCTTGCACCGGCAATTGTCTTTATACACATTTTCTTTAACTTGATCAGATCAAAAACTAATCTGGTCGAATGTTATCGGTGGGGGCACTCCGAGTGCACCTACTAGATGAGTCGCGAGAGTAATTTTACTCAGGTCGGGTAGTAGTAGCCTCATAGGCTTGTTTGTTGTCATGTATCTCAAGAGGGCGGACCTGTTTGAGCTTCGTGCCAGTGGGGTCACTCTGAGTGAACCCACTGGGTGTAGTCCCCGAGACCGCTGTCGACTGCTTGCGTCGGCAGGGGTCTGAAGAACTTAGAATTTTTATTGTTATCCTTGTTGAATTTGTCTGATCATCTCTTGGCGCTGACTTGCAGAAAACTTGCGAAATGGGAGCAGCGTACGAGACTCTGAGGGCTGAAAAGGTGCAGTTTGCTGGGGAACTGGATGCAGCAATGGTTGCATTGGCTGGTATGAAGGATGTTCTGGCTGAACGAGAAAAGTCCTTGGAGGAGGCCCGTGAGGCAAACAAGGCATTGGCGGCTAAAGTGGAGAAAATGGGGAAACAAAGGACCGAGCTAATGGGACAGATGCAGGTGTTGAACAGGCGGTGCATAGCACAGGAGAATTACGTCAGTGACTGGGCCCGGAAGATGATAGCGCTTCTCGGTGGTAAGTTCTGTTTTTCCGAGTGCTTCTCGACTATGCATTTCCTGCTGTGCTTACTTTTTGCTCGTCCCGTCTTTGCAGATTTTTGCATGGACGCTGAGGCTGAGGCAGCTGACATTGGGCGGTCGATTCTTCCGAACGTTCCACTCGGCGAGGATGCCAATTGAGATATGCTCCGAGCGCACATTTGCCTGGGCAAGGTGGGGCCTTTCATCGGTCGACTGAGAGAGGTCATCGGCCGAATCGACAAGGAGCTTTGGCCGGAAGACGAGTCTCGGCACGAGATGGAAGGCTTGATGACTCGGCTAGAGGAGGTCCCGAACTGAGTGCAGGCGTGGAAGAAGTCTGCGGCTCGCTGTGGTGCGGACGTCGCTCTGTCGCTGGTCCGAGTGCACTGCAAGGAGGCTCGCGAAGAGAAGCTGAAGGCGTTGCAGGTCGCCAACACGAAAAAGCTTCGATTCGAAGACTTCATGGAGACCTTCCTTGAGAGCGCCACTTGCATCGCCGATGGGATCGACCTCGACACATTCGTGGAGCCTGCCAGTCCCAGTGCCAGTCCTGCCGATGTTTAAGAAAACTTTTACCTCGGTATGCCGAGTGTTGGTTGTAAGAAACTTTGGCCACTGCTGTTGGCCGTCACATTCGTGGTTCGGTGTGGATAAGCTTGATCTACACCGAGCCAACTATCCTTAGGCGAACTTTGAATTTGAATCGAATCTTTGTCTCTTCTTTTGCCAAAGAGTTGTTGATACGATTTTGGCTCGTGGTTTTTGTTTGGCGTTTCTTGGTGAAGCCAATGGCAAACATGCGGAGCATGTAATTGTCAGTTGTCTTGACATCTGCATGAGCCTCAGTGAGGGTCTGCTGGGTCTCCGAGTGGATCTGTAAGATACACTCGAAGGCAATTGAGTACTTAGGCGATTCGTGATCGCGGCTATGTCTTCGAGTGCGACTGTAAGGTCGTACTCGGAGCGAGTTGTTACTCATGTAATTGTCAGTGGTCTTGACATCTACATGATCCTCAATGAGGTTCTGCTACTCATGTAATTGTCAGTTGTCTTGACATCTACATGAGCCTCAATGAGGTTCTGCTACTCATGTAATTGTCAGTGTTCTTGACATCTACATGAGCCTCAATGAGGTTCTGCGACTCATGTAATTGTCAGTGGTCTTGACATCTACATGAGCCTCAATGAGGGTCTGCTAAGCCTCCGAGAGGATTTGTGAGATACAATCGAAGGAAGCTTTCTATTTAAGCGATTCTTGATCGCAGACAAGTCTCCGAGTGCGACGTTAAGTGCACACTCGGAGAAAGTGTGAAGTTAGGCGATTCGTGATCGCAGCTAAGTCCTCGAGTGCGACGGTTAGTGCACACTCGTAGAAAATTTGTACTTAGGCGATTCTTGATCGCAGCTAAGTCCCCGAGTGCGACGTTTAGTGCACACTCGGAGATAGTTTGTGCTTAGGCGATTCTTGATTGCAGCTAAGTCCCCGAGTGCGACGTTTAGCGCACACTCGGAGATAGTTTGTACTTAGGCGATTCTTGATCGCAGCTAAGTCCCCGAGTGCGACGTTTAGCGCACACTCTGAGATAGTTTGTACTTAGGCGATTCTTGATCACAGCTAAGTCCCCGAGTGCGACGTTAAGTGCACACTCGGAGAAAGTTAATACTTAGGCGACTCTAGATCGCAGCTAAGTCCCCGAGTGCGACGTTAAATGCACACTCGGAGAAAGTTAATACTTAGGCGATTCTGGATCGCAGCTAAGTCCCCGAGTGTGACATTAAGTGCACACTCGGAGAAAATGAATACTAAGGCGATTCTGGATCGCAGCTAAGTCCCCGAGTGCGACGTTAAGTGCACACTTGGAGAAAATTAATACTTAGGCGATTCTGGATCGCAGCTAAGTCCCCGAGTGCAACGTTAAGTGCACACTCGGAGAAAGTTAATACTTAGGCGATTCTGGATCGCAGCTAAGTTTTTTTTTTGAGAACGGAGTCTGCGACCGCGGAAGAATTTTGAATCTGCAAAAACTCAATCTGCTTTGTATTATTTCACCGATACTTGTTCTTTACATTGCTTCAGTCGACGGTCACGTGTAGAAGCGCTTCAGGAGATCTCCGTTCCATGCTCGCGGCTCGTCCGTTTCCCTGTCGATGTTGTAGAGTCGGTATGCACCGTTGTTCAGCACCTTGGAGATGATGAAGGGTCCTTCCCAGGCGGGAGCCAACTTGTGAGGTCTCTGCTGATCCACTCGGAGTACCAGGTCGCCTGCTTGGAATGTACGACTCCTGACGTGTCGCGCGTGAAAACGCCGCAGATCTTGTTGATAAATGGTTGAGCGAGTCAGTGCCATCTCGCGCTCCTCCTCTAGAAGATCCACTCCGTCTTGCCTTGCTTGTTCAGCTTCAGCTTCGGAGAAGAGTTCAACTCGTGGAGCATTGTGAAGCAAGTCACTCGGAAGGACTGCCTTTGCTCCGTAAACGAGGAAGAACGGGGATCGCCCTGTAGATCTATTTGGGGTTGTGCGAAAACCCCAAAGCACCGAAGGTAGCTCGGTGACCCATGCGCCAGCGGCATGTCCCACCTCTCGCAGGAGTCGAGGCTTCAAACCTTGCAGAATAAGTCCATTCGCCCGCTCTGCTTGCCCGTTTGTTTGGGGATGCGCCATAGATGCAAAATCCACTCGGATACCTTGGCCTATAGAGAAACCTTTGAATTTGATGGCTGTTAGGGCGTCGAGCTTCTTGATGGGCTTGGCTTCGATCCACTTTGTGAACTTGTCGACTGCCACCAACAAATGTGTGAATCCCCCTTGGCCTGTCCTGAATGGACCGGCTGTATCCAATCCCCATACCGCAAACGGCCAAACAAGAGGGATTGTCTTCAACGCAGATGTTGGCTTGTGGGACTTGTTAGAGTAGAACTAACAACCTTCACATCGGTCGACCATATCTTTCGCCATTTCATTTGCCTGCAGCCAGAAGAAGCCAGCTCTGAATGCTTTGGCGACGATTGCTCTTGAAGAGGCGTGATGACCGCAGGTTCCCGAGTGAATTTCCTCCAGGATTAACTGTCCCTCCTCAGGGGAGATGCATCGTTGAAGGATGCGAGAAACGCTTTCCTTGTACAACTGGCCATCGATGACAGTGAACGACTTTGACCTGCGGACGATCTGTCTGGCTTGGATTTCGTCTTCTGGTAATTCTTGCCTCAGGATGTATGCAATGATCGGCACAGTCCAATCGGGGATGACAACAAGAATCTCCATGATCAAATCAACCACAGCAGGTACGTCGACTTCAGTCGGATCTGTCGAGCTCTTTGGTTGTACTGGTTCCTCTGTGAAAGGATCTTCTTTAACTGAGGGAAGGTGGAGGTGCTCGAGGCAGACGTCACTCGGGACTGGTCTCCGAGTGGATCCGAGTTTTGCCAACTCATCAGCTGCCTGGTTCTTCAGTCGCGGAACATGGTGGAGTTCTAGACCTTCAAACTTTTTCTCAAGCTTCCTCACTGCATTGCAGTATGTGGTCATGGTGGGGTTCCTGACGTCCCACTCCTTCATCACTTGATTAACCACCAAATCCGAATCGCCATAGACCATCAGGCGGCGGACGCCGAGTGCGATGGCCATGCGCAATGCGTAAAGGAGAGCTTCATACTCAGCCTCGTTGTTGGAGGAATCAAAGTGTATCTGCAACACATATTTGAGTTTGTCACCCTTTGGCGATATGATCACAACGCCAGCGCCGGAGCCATTCAACATCTTGGACCCATCAAAGAACATTGTCCAATGAGCCGAGTAGATGTGGGTCGGTTGCTGTTGTTCTACCCATTCTGCTATGAAGTCAGCCAGAGCTTGAGACTTTATAGCTTTCTTGGCCTCGAACTTGATGTCGCAGTACAACATCTCCATTGCCCACTTCGCCACTCGGTCCGATGCGTCCCGATTGTGGAGGATTTCCGACAACGGAGCATCAGAAATGACGGACACCGAGTGGTCTTGGAAATAATGGGCCACCTTCTTCGCAGTCATGTAAATCCCGCAGATAAGTTTTTGATAGTGGGGATACCTCTGCTTGGAAGGAGTTAGGACTTCGGAGACGTAATACACTGGCCGCTGAACTTTGTATGCTTTGCCTTCTTCTTCTCGTTCGACTGTGAGAACAGTGTCGACGACTTGATTTGTAGCCGCGATGTACAGAAGAAGGGGCTCTTTACTGAGCGGAGCAGTAAGAACCGGGTGGGTGGAAAGTAGGACTTTGAGGTCGTCTAATGCGACTTGGGCTTCGTCTGTCCACTCGAAAGTATCTGATTTTTTCATGAGTCGGTACAGAGGAAGTGCCTTCTCGCCGAGTCGACTGATAAACCAGCTCAAAGCCGCTAGGCAACCTGTGAGCCTTTGAACATCGTGTATTCTGACCGCCCGCTCCATTCGGACGATGGTCCCGATCTTTTCGGGGTTGACGTCGATCTCTCGTTCGGAAACGAAGAAACCGAGTAACTTTCCGTTGGGAACACCGAATGAGCACTTGGCTGGGTTGAGCTTGATATCGTACCTACGAAGGTTGGCGAATGTTTCTGCCAAGTCAGTCAGCAGGTCGGAACCTTTGCGTGACTTGACTACGATATCATCCATATACGCCTCCACATTTCGACCGATCTGGTCGAGGAGGCATTTTTGGATCATGCGCATAAAGGTTGCTCCTGCATTCTTCAAACCAAATGGCATAGTGATGTAGCAGAAGCACCCGAATGGGGTGATGAAGGCGGTTTTTAATTCATCGGGGCCATACAAACGGATCTGATGATAGCCCGAGTAGGCGTCAAGAAATGACAAACGCTCGCAACCCGCAGTCGAATCGACAATTTGATCGATGCAGGGGAGCGGAAAATGGTCTTTCGGGCAGACCTTATTGAGGTGCTTGGAGTCGATGCACATTCGGAGCGACTTATCCTTCTTGGGCACCATGACAACGTTGGCGAGCCACTCGGAGTGGTGTACCTCGCGAATGAAGTTGGGTGCCAAAAGCTTGGCCACCTCTTCTCCGATTGCCTTCCTCTTGTGCACGGAGGACCGACGCAGGCGTTCTCGGACAGGTCGAGCGGCGGGATCCACATGTAGTCGGTGCTCAGCCAACTCCCTGGGTACACCTGGCATGTCAGAGGGCTTCCATGCGAAGATTCCTAGTTCTCACGGAGGAATTGGATGAGCTCGGCTTCCTATTTAGGATCGAGGGTGGTGGAGATGTTCGTCGGGGCAGCGGTGTCGTCCGTCGGGTGGATGCTGACCTTCTTCGTCTCTCCCGCCGACTGGAATGCGGACTCCGAAGCTGGCTTCTTCGCACGCATCAAGTCAGCGGGGTCGACTGTGTTCTTGTACTCGTCAAGCTCGAGGACAGCCATCTGCTGATCGGCGATTCTTGATCCCTGCTGCAGACACTCCTCGGCCCGCTGTCGATTGCCTGTGATAGTGATCACACCTTTCGGGCCTGGCATCTTCAGCTTCAGGTACACGTAACATGGCTGAGCCATGAAACGTGCATACGCCGGGCGTCCCAGGATTGCGTGGTACGCGCTCTGGAAGTCCACCACCTCGAACGTCAGCTTTTCCTTGCGGAAGTTCTTGTCGGAGCCGAAAACGACGTCCAACGCGATCCGGCCGAGTGACTTGGCCTTTCGTCCAGGGACGACTCCATGGAACTGCATGCTGCTCTCGCTGAGTTTGGACATCGGAATGCCCATCCCCTTGAGAGTGTCGGTGTACATGATGTTCAAGCCACTGCCGCCGTCCATGAGGACTTTGTGCAGTCGGACTCCTTCCACCACCAGGTCGACGACCAGAGCCTGTCTCCCTGGGGTGGGTACGTGTGCTGGATGATCCGACTGGTCAAAGGTGATCGCAGTCTGAGACCATTTGAGGAACTTGGGGTTGGCTTGCGTGGCCATGTTCACCTCCCTGTTCACTAGCTTCAGTCGACTCTTGCTCTCAACGTCAGCAAAAATCATCAGTGTTGCATGGACTTGGGGGAACGGGTCCTCCTTGTCCTCCTCATCCTGTTCATTGCCCTTTTCACTCGGTTGCCCTTCGCTGAACCCCTGGATCAGGAGGCGACATTGTCGAGTGGTATGCTTCGGATATATGGCGTTGCCCTCTTCATCCATCTTCGTGTGAATCGGGCATGGCTGGTCCAGGATGGGGTTACTGAACTACTTCTTCTTGGGGGTGAACTGAGCCTTCCCTTTGCCTTTGAACTTGGCATTGGTAACAACTGCGGCTTCTGCCTGCGGAGTGGACGGAGCTTTCTGCTTCTGCTTTCGAGTGTTATTCCCATCCCCATCGGCGACTGCTTTGCGCTTGCCGCTACGGATGCGGTCCTCTTCTTCACCGTTTGAATAGCGTGCCGCTATCTCCATCATCTTGCTCATGGAGATGTCGCGTGTTCGACCGAACTTCAGGTACAAATCTCTGTACCGCACGCCTGACTTGAAGGCGCAGACTGCTTGGTGCTCTGTGACATTCTCCACCGTGTGGTAGAGGGTCGTCCAATGCTGAATGAAATCGTGCAGGGGTTCATTCTACTTCTGGACACAATGTTGGAGCTCCACGAGGCCAGCAGGGCATTTGCACGTCCCTTCGAAGGTCCTGATGAAGACTCGGGCCGGATCTTCCCAGCCGTAGATGCTTGAGGGGGCCAACTGGTTCAGCCACGCTTGTGCCGAGCCGTCGAGCATCAGAGGGAGGTGCTTCATGGCGACGTGGTCGTCCCCTCCTCCGATCTGGACTGCCACTCGGTAGTCGTCCAGCCAGGTTTCTAGCTTGGATTCTCCTGTAAACTTGCTGATCCCCGTCGCCAATAGGAAGTTGGGTGGGATGTCAGCCGAACGGATGGCTCGACTGAAACACTCGGGACCAGAAATGATGGTCCTGCTTCCACTCGGACGGTCCATATCGTGACCATCGCGGTGGGCTCGGCCCCTGTCGACCCTCCGCTGGGCGATATGCCCTCTCGCGTCGGGCCTTGGATCGTAAGTGTCACCGACTGAACGCCGATCATCATGATGCCGGGGCCCGTAGGGCCCACCCCGCGGAGGGGTGCGTGAACGGCGACGATCTTCGGGATTTATGGAACGGCTGCCTCCCCTATGTCGCTGATGAGAACCAGGGCTGTGAACTGACCGATGCGTGTTCGCATGAACAGAACTATTGTGGATCCTGTTGTGCGACTGGGAGACCGCCGAATTTTGCTGCCGTGCCGTGTGCAGCAGGGCGCGGATTTGCTCGATCCCCCTGCCAGCCTCTGAATCAGTGGGCTGAAGGGAATCGACTATCTTGGAGGCGGCAGCCAGGTTGAGGATGGGTGTGCGGAACACCTCCACGTTGCTCCGCCGAGTGTGCCGACTGGCAGAACGGCGAGGCGGACGGCGAGCGCCGGATGTTTCGCCGATCTCGTGCTCGTTCCGGCCAGTTTGGCCGGGACTTTCATGGGAGTTGGCCATGCGCACTTCTGCTGCAGGCCCGCGACCCAAGTACTCGGAAGGAAACTCAGTCGGAACCGAGTCCGAGCGCTGGGACGGCGGGGCAACCACAACCGACTCTAGGACCGTCACTTGTGAAGACGCGTTCTGGCGCGCCTGGGCGTGTTGCACCCAATGCTGGAGCCGCGGACGGCGGGACCGCTTGTTGCGGCGCGTGACGGCGGTGTAGGTCGACACCAGAGCCGACTGCTGGAGAAGAAGAATACCGCGGGCGCCGGCACAGAAGTGCGTAGCCCCGCGACGGGGGAGCGCCTCGACGTCGAGAGGGGCGTCCCGAAGCCATGCCGAATCGTCGACGATGAAGGAGAGAGCGCCGAAGAGGATCTCGTGACCCATGCTCAAATCTCCACCGGATGACATGACGAAAAGATTTAGTCGCAAACTCGCCGGAAGTCGCTTAGACGCCTGCCCCACGGTGGGCGCCAACTGTCGTGGGTATAAGCCTGACAGTAGATGTGTAGGGTACGAAAGGATGGGCAGAGCCTTAGCTACGGCGAGGTTGTATGAGTTCAGGCCCCTCTATGGTGGAGGTAATAGCCCTACGTCTCAGTGCTCTGGGAGCTTGTTGTCGAGTGGAATATGGATTACAGTGAATTGCTAACCCTTGCACCAGTGGGGAAGGGCGGCTTATATAGAGTGCGCTGCCCTTCACAACGGTTCAGTGCACAGGGGTGGGGTAGTGGCGAATAAATGCCTACGTTACAGGTAACATACGTCTTAAATGCTAATAAAGGCACATGGAAACGTATGACCATTTCCCTCCAGGGGGGTTACGATGCACAGAGTGGAATCCAGTCGGTTAGTTTGATACACTCCGAATGCTCATCTCCGGCTGGATGGTGGAGGATTCGTTACCGACTGGATGATGGGAAGTCCTTAATTCA
Organism: Hordeum vulgare subsp. vulgare; assembly: GCF_904849725.1. Lineage (NCBI taxonomy): Eukaryota > Viridiplantae > Streptophyta > Magnoliopsida > Poales > Poaceae > Hordeum > Hordeum vulgare. Next base: position 101,710,303 of record NC_058521.1, on the reverse strand, counting down.
GTCGGAACTGACTAAGGGCCTTATCCCTTATGAAGGGTAGTCCTTGGGTAGGACTTATAGGGCAGGCCTATGACCCTACCCTAGGACTATAACCCCATCACCAAGAAAAAGTTGAAGCCGTAGGTGACGTCTCCTTGGAGCTAACCGAAGGATTCACGCTTCTGCTTAGTAATGTTCTTTTTGTGCCTTCATGTAATAGGAACTTAATAAGTGTGTCGTGCTTAGACAAAGACAATTATCAATGTGTTTTTGGACATGGTAAATGTACCGTGTGGTACAATAATGATTATGTAGGCAATGCCTTTCTTCATGATAAGCTTTATTTGTTATCAATTCGTGATAAAGTGAATTATGCAAATAATGTGAATGTGCCAAGTTCTTCGTCGAACAACGAGCAAAAGAAAAGAAAGAGAACTCATGACTCCTCGAAACCGTGGCACTGTCGATTGGGCCATATTTCCAGGGGGAGAATAGAAAGGTTAATCAAAAGCGAAATTCTTCCAAAGTTGGAGTTCTCTGACTTAGAGCAATGCCTAGATTGCATTAAAGGAAAATATGTAAAACAAATAAAGAAAGGTGCAAACCGAAGCACAGGAACACTGGAAATAATCCACACTGATATTTGTGGACCGTTTCCGGTGAAAAGTGTGGATGGTTATGATTCATTCATAACATTCACAAACATTACTCCCGCTTCGGTTACATTTATCCAATCAAAGAGAGAAATGAGGCATTGGATAAATTCAAGATATTCAAAGCTGAAGTTGAAAATCAGCTTGACAAAAAAATTAAGATTGTGAGGTCCGACCGTGGGGGGGTGTACTACGGTCGACACACACCATATGGCCAAGTCCCTAGACCTTTTGCAAAGTTCTTACAGGAGACTAGCATTGTCGCCCAGTATTCAATGCCGGGCGAGCCTCAGCAAAATGGAGTAGCTGAAAGGCGCAACCATACCCTCATGGATATGGTGCGCAACATGATGAGCTACTAGGACATGCCATTGGGATTGTGGATGGAGGCGCTTAAGACCGCCATTCACATTCTCAACAGAGTAGCAAGCAAGTCGGTGCCCAAAACACCGCACGAGCTGTGGATAGGAAGAGTGCCATCCCTGCAACACTTGAGAGTGTGGGGATGTCCAGCTGAGGCCAAAATGTTTAATCCAAACATTGGAAAGTTAGATCCAAAGACAGTGAGTTGCCATTTCATTGGCTACCCCGATAGATCAAAAGGTTTTCGCTTCTACTGTCCAGACAGATTCACAAAGTTTGTAGAAACGAGACATGCTGTCTTCTTAGAGGACGAAATGATGAGGGGGAGCATGGTAGCTCAAAAAATAGATCTTGAGGAGAAAAGGGTGCATGCACCCATTCCGATGATTCAAGAGCCATTTTTCTCGCTACCAGCTGTGACTCCAACGATGAAAACTATGGGAGAAGACCCGGAACCTGTCCTTCAGGAGCCGACTGAACCTGTTGTTGATCATGCAAGGGAATTGCAGCAAGAAAAAGTAGAAAGTGTGCGAGACAATGAGGCACTTAGAAGGTCTAACAGAACAAGGAGACCTGCTATTTCTACTGATTATAAAGTCTATAACACGGAAATGGTTCATAAGGATGGTGATCCCACCACATACGAAGAAGCCATTAAAAGCCCTCATTCATCAAAATGGCTAGAGGCAATGGAAGATGAAATGAAATCGATGAGTTCCAATAATGTTTGGGACTTAGAGATCATTCCTAAAGGAGCAAAGACAATAGGCTGCAAATGGGTCTACAAAACAAATTATGACTCCAATGGTAATGTTGATAAGTATAAAGCCCGACTTGTGGCAAAAGGATTCACGCAAAGAGAAGGAATAGATTACAATGAGACCTTTTCTCCAGTCTCTTGTAAGGATTGATGTTTGCTGTGTATCCCTTGCAACGGCGCCAGAAATAGTTGTGTCGACGGCACCAGGAATCCTTCAGCTACGGCTACGCCTTAAGGGACTTCCTAGGCAAGTATGCAAAGGATTTCCCATGTGGCCTTGGAGCCTTGCGTTGGTGTTCCCTCGAAGCGGAAAGGGTGATGTAGCACAGCGACGGTAAGTATTTCCCTCAGTTTGGGAACCAAGGTATCAATCCGGCGGAAGAATATCTCAAGATCCTGCACAAACACAAACTCTGGCACCCAACGTTATGAAGGGGTTGTCAATCCCTTATAGATTGTTTGCCAAGTGAGAACTGAAAGCAACAAAGTAACAAAGCAAAGTAAAGGCGGAGATGTAAACGATGGATGTGAATAGACCCGGGGGCCGTAGTGTTTACTAGTGGCTTCTCTCATGAAAGCAAGTAGACGGTGGGTGAACAAATTACTGTCGAGCAATTGATAGAACTGTGCAGAGTCGTGACGATATCTATGCAATGATTATTTCTATAGGCATCACGTCCGAAACAAGTAGACCGATACTTTCTGCATCTACTACTATTACTCCACACGTCGACCGCTATCCAACATGCATCTAGTGTATTAAGTCCATAAGAACAGAGTAACGCCTTAAGCAAGATGACATGATGTCGAGGGATAATCTCAAACCAATGATAAAAACCCCATCTATTTACCCTTGATGGCAACTGCTTCATGTGTGCCTTGCTACCCCTACTGTCACTGGGAAAGGTCACCACATGGCAGAACCCAAAACCAAGCACTTCTCTCATTGCAAGAATCATAGATCTAGTTGGCCAAACAAAACCCAAGACTCGGAGAGACTTACAAGGATATCAAATCATGCATATAAGAAATCAGCAAAGACTCAAATATATATCATAGATAATCTGATCACAAGTCCACAATTCATCGAATCACGACAAACACACCGCCAAAGAAGATTACATCGGATAGATCTCCATGAAGATCATGGAGAACTTTGTATTGAAGATCCAAGAGAGAGAAGAAGCCATCTAGCTACTAACTACGGACCCGTAGGTCTGAAGTGAACTACTCACGAGTCATTGGAGGGGCGATGATGATGATGAAGAAGCCCTCCAACTCCAAAGTCCCCTCCGGCAGGGTGCTGGGAAGGGTCTCCAGATGAGATCTCGCGGAAACGGAAGCTTGCGGCGGCGGAAAAGTATTTTCAAGGCTCTCTTGATTTTTTGCGAAATATTTGGGAATTTATAGGCCAAATACCTAGGTCAGGGGGCGACCAGGGAGGCCAGAAGACTGCTCACCGCCGCCTCCCCCTGGTGGCGGAGTGGGGGCTTGTGGTCTCCCTAGAGCCCACCTGGCTTGGCCCAAAATCCCCCTGGACTTCTTCCGTTCGAGAAAAAATCATTTCGGGGTTTTTCTTCAGTTTGGACTCCGTTCCAAAATCAGATCTGAAAAGAGTCAAAAACACAGAAAGAACAGGAACTGGCAGTTGGCACTGAATTAATAAGTTAGTCCCAAAAAAGATATAAAAAGGTACATAAAACATACAAAGAAGGCAAGATAACAACGTGAAAACATCAAAAATTATAGATACGTTTGAGACGTATCAAGCATCCCCAAGCTTAACTCCTGCTTGTCCTCGAGTAGGGAAGTGATAAGAATGAATTTTTGATGCTTTGATGCTACCTAGCATAGGTGTCCTTTCTAATTCCTATTATGTGACATGAATGTTCAGATCCATTAGATCTAAAACAATAGTTTGCTATTGACGTGGAAACAATAATAATTCAAGCAAACTAGCAAAGTAATCATGAACTTTCATAATAACAAGGCCAAAAGAAAGTTATCCCTACAAAAGCATATAGTCTGGCTATGCTCTATCATCATTGCACAACGAGTTTAAATCATGCACAACCCCGTTATTGGCCAAGTAATTGTTTCACACCTTTACTTTCTCAAACATTTTCAACTCTCACGCAATACATGAGCGTGAGCCATGGTTATAGCACTATAGATGGTGTGGAATGTGTGGGGGTTGCAAGACAAAAAGGAGAAGATAGTCACATTAACTAGGCATATCAATGAGCTGTGGAGATGCTCATCAATAGATATCAATGTGAATGAGTAGGGACTGCCATACAAATGATGCACTAGAGCTACAAGTATGTGAAAACTCTTAAAGAAAACTAGTGGGTGTGCATCCAACTTGCTTGCTCACGAAGACCTAAGGCAATTTTGAGGAAGCCTATCATTGGAATATACAAGCCAAGTTATATAATGAGAATTTCCCACTAGCTATATGGTGGTGACAAAACGAGAGACTCTCAATCATGAAGATCATGGTGCTCAAAATGCACAAGTGTGGAAAAAGTGGTAGCATTGTCCCTTCTCTCTTTTTCTCTCATTTTTTTTTATTTTGGTGGGCTCTTTGGCCTCTTTTTTTACGGGCTTCTTTGGCCTATTTTATTTCCTCACATGGGACAATGCTCCAATAATGATGATCATCACACTTTCAACTCAAAACTTAGAGCAACTATGACTCTATATGGAATGCCTTCGGTAGTGTACCGTGGCAATGATCTAGCGTGGCATAGACATCAATGGAAACATCATGCTAGCTATCTTAGAATCATGCAAAGGCAAAGTAGACGTGGTGGCACATATAATTGTAGTAGTTGCATGTCAATATATCTCGGAATGACTTTGAAAAAGCCATAGTAGGTAGGTATGGTGGCTGTTTTGAGGGGGGCTAATGGTGGGTTTTGTGCACCGGTGAAAGTTGCACGTCACTAAGAAGATAGTGATGGTGGAAGGTGAAACTGCATCTAAACCATGGACTCAACATTAGTCAGGAAGAACTCATATACTTGTTGCAAAAGTTTTATTAGTAATCGAAACAAAGCATTCAACGCATACTCCTAGGGAAAGGGTTGGTAGGTATAAACCATCGCGCGATCCCGACCGCCACACAAAGGATGACAATCAATGTACTAATCATGCTCAGATTTCATCACATAGCGGTTCACCATACGTGCATGCTACGGGAATCACTAACTTCAACACAAGTATTTCTAGATCCACAACACCTTACTAGCATGACTTCAATATTACCATAACCACAACTCAAAACTAATTGAGATGAATCAAACTTCTCTAACTATTCAATGCACATGAAGGTGGAAGTTTTCGTATCCCTTTGGATAACTACCCCCTTTGAGACTACTTTCAAAGAATAGATCAACTACCAAGCCACGCACCGCTGCGCTCTAAAATATATAAGTGAAGCACATAGAGCAAAAGTATCTAGCTCAAAAGATATAAGTGAAGCACATGTGAGCTGAATTGTCTACCAAAAGATATAAGTGAAGCTCGACAAAATCACGGTGTGTGCATGTCTCTCTCTCTAGGTGTGCAGCAAGGATGATTGTGACACAACAAAAATAAAAGACTCCTACGATACAAGACGCTCTAAGCAAAAACACATAACATGTGGTGAATAAAAATATAGCCCCAAGTAACGTTACCGATGGATTGAAGACGAGAGAGGGGATGCCTTCCCGGGGCATCCCCAAGCTTAGGCTTTTACGACATCCTTGAATCTTTTGGGGTGACTTGGGAATCCCTAAGCTTGAGCTCTTGCCACTCTTTATCTCTTTGTCCATAAGAACTTCACCCAAAACTTGAAAACTTCACAACACGAAACTTAAACAGGAACTCGTGATAACATTAGTACAAGCAAGCAAACCACCACTTCCTTAGGTACTGTAGCAAACTTAAATTATACTTGTGCTGATGTTGGGTTACTGTACTTTCAATATTACATGGCTAATACCCCCGATACTATCCATAGTTTCATCAAAATAAGCAACCAACACAACAAAACAGGAATATGTTAACAACAGACTAGTCTATAGCAATCTGTATATTTCGTATACCTATGGTACTTCAAAAATTCTGAAAAATTACGATAGTGTGCAGAATTTGCGTAGAAATCAGCAGCAAAAAGAATCAACTCAAAAGCTCTTACGAAAAAAAAGAAAATTCTTTTCGTGAGCAGAAAGTTTCTGTCTTTTCCAGCATGACCAAACGATCATCGCCAAGACTAATCATAACGGTTTTGCTTGGCACAAACGCAAAAAGAAGCACAAAAAACACAATCATAACAGAATTATGGAAGTGTGTAAAACACAAAATAGAAAGAAAAAGGATAGATTCGTTGGGTTGCCTCCCAACAAGCGCTTTTGTTGAACGCCCTTAGCTAGGCATTCAATGATGCTCTCACAAAAGACAAGAATTGAAGGATAACGAGAGCATCCTAAAGCATGTGAAAACCACATCTAAGTCTAACATACTTCCTATGCATAGGCATTTTATAGGAAAACAGATTGTCAAGACAACCAATAGTTGCCATATGCAAGGAAGAAGAAAGAGACAAGAGCAATCTCCACATCACGAGAGGTGATTTGGTAACATGAAAGTTTCTACCACAATATTTTCCTCTCTCATAGCAATTACATGTGGGATCATATTCAAATTCAACAATATAGCTATCCCATAGGATATTCTTTTCATGATCCACATGCATGCAAAGTTGACGCTCTTCAAAAATAGTGGGATTATCATCAAATAAAGTCATGACTTCTCCAATCCCACTTTCAGTATTGTTGCAAATATCATATTCATCATGAGGTATAAACAAATTTTGAATATCATAAGAAACATCATCACCCCAATCATGATTATTGCAACAAGTAGTGGACAAAGCAAAACTAGCATCCCCAAGCTTAGGGTTTTGCATATTTTTAGCATGATTGTCACTAATAGGATTTATAGTGAAATCATTGCAATTATGCTTTTCATCCAAGGAGCCCTCGTGAATCACTTCATGAATTTCTCCATCACAATTTTCAGATTCACGCATCTTACGCAAAACTCCAAAGAAATAGTCAATTGCCCTCAACTCAATAGCAATTTGTTCCACACGAGTGGGTCTCTTAAAGAGACTAGCAAGTGGATGAGGATCCATATCACTAGATTTTCAGCAAGCGAAGATGCAAGCATATTGAGGGCACATGGCACACAAGCGAACAGAAAGCAAGCGAGAGGAAAGGGCGAAGGCGAAAGGCGAATGAAAACGGTCAATGTGAAGTGGGGGAGAGGAAAACGAGAGGCAACTGGCAACAAAAGTAAATGCAAGAGAAGAGTTTGTGAGACCTACTTGGATAGATCTTGATTTCTCCTCCCCGGCAACGGCGCTAGAAATACTTCTGATGTTTGCTGTGTATCCCTTGCAACGGCGCCATAAATAGTTGTGTCGACGGCACCAGGAATCCTTCAGCTACGGCTACGCCTTAAGGGACTTCCTAGGCAAATATGCAAAGGATTTCCCCCGTGGCCTTGGAGCCTTGCGTTGGTGTTCCCTCGAAGCGGAAAGGGTGATGTAGCACAACGACGGTAAGTATTTCCCTTAGTTTGAGAACCAAGGTATCAATCCGGCGGAAGAGTATCTCAAGATCCTGCACAAACACAAAAGATTGCACCCAATGCTATGAAGGGGTTGTCAATCCCTTATAGATTGTTTGCCAAGTGAGAACTGAAAGCAACAAAGTAACAAAGCAAAGTAAAAGCGGATATGTAAACGATGGATGTGAATAGACCCGGGGGCCGTAGTGTTTACTAGTGGCTTCTCTCATGAAAGCAAGTAGACGGTGGGTGAACAAATTACTGTCGAGCAATTGATAGAACTGTGCAGAGTCGTGACGATATCTATGCAATGATTATTTCTATAGGCATCTCGTCCGAAACAAGTAGACCGATACTTTCTGCATCTACTACTATTACTCCACACGTCGACCGCTATCCAGCATGCATCTAGTGTATTAAGTCCATAAGCACAGAGTAACGCCTTAAGCAAGATGACATGATGTAGAGGGATAATCTCAAACCAATGATAAAACCCCATCTTTTTACCCTTGATGGCAACTGCTTGATGTGTGCCTTGCTGCCCCTACTGTCACTGGGAAAGGTCACCACATGGCAGAACCCAAAACCAAGCACTTCTCACATTGCAAGAATCATAGATCTAGTTGGCCAAACAAAACCCAAGACTCGGAGAGAATTACAAGGATATCAAATCATGCATATAAGAAATCAGCAAAGACTCAAATATATATCATAGATAATCTGATCACAAGTCCACAATTCATCGGATCTCGACAAACACACCGCCAAAGAAGATTACATCGGATAGATCTCCATGAAGATCATGGAGAAATTTGTATTGAAGATCCAAGAGAGAGAAGAAGCCATCTAGCTACTAACTACGGACCCGTAGGTCTGAAGTGAACTACTCACGAGTCATTGGAGGGGCGATGATGATGATGAAGAAGCCCTCCAACTCCAAAGTCCCCTCCGGCAGGGTGCCGGGAAGGGTCTCCAGATGAGATCTCGCGGAAAAGGAAACTTGCGGTGGTGGAAAAGTATTTTCGAGGCTCTCCTGATTTTTTGCGGAATATAAAAAGGTACATAAAACATACAAAGAAGGCAAGATAACAACGTGAAAACATAAAAAATTATAGATACATTTGAGACGTATCAAGGATTCCTTCAGAATCATAATGGCACTAGTTGCTCATTTTGATTTAGAGCTGCATCAAATGGATGTAAAGACGACATTTCTAAACGTAGATTTAGAAGAAGATGTCTACATGAAACAACCCAAGGGTTTTATCATGGAAGGCAAGGAAAACATGGGAAGTCGCCTAAAGAAATCCATTTATGGGCTAAGGCAAGCCTCTAGACAGTGGTACATAAAGTTTAATGATACTAGTAAAAGGTTTGGATTTCAAGTAAATGTTGAGGATAATTGCATTTATGCAAAGTTTAAACATGGTAAATATATTTTCCTAATCTTGTATGTGGATGATATCTTGCTTGCAAGCAATGGTATTACTCTACTACAAGAGACAAAGAAGTTTTTATCCTCGAACTTTGACATGAAAGACCTTGGTGATGCATCATATGTTTTGGGCATTGAAATTCACCGAGACAATAAAAATGGAGTCTTAGGACTTTCACAGAAAGCATATTTAGAGAAAGTTATCCAAAAGTATAATATGCACAAGTGTAAAGCCACGCCTGCTCCAATAGTCAAGGGCGATAGTTTTGGGAATCACCAATGTCCCAAGAATAAGTACGAGCTCGATGAAAAGAAAACAATACCGTATACTTCGGCTGTTGGAAGTTTACAGTATGCACAAGTGTGTACACGCCCTGATTTGGCATTTATCACCGGGGTACTCGGTAGATATCAAGCAAATCCAGGCCAAGAGCACTGGAAGATGGCAAAGAAAGCTCTGCGTTATGTGCAAGGCACAAAAGAAATCATGCTAACATACAAGAGATCTGAGTCCCTAGAGATAAAAGGGTACCCAGACGCAGATTTTGCGGGAGATAGAGATGATAGAAAATCCGCGTCTGGGTACGTGTTCACTCTCGTAGGGGAAGCTATTTCATGGAAAATCTCCAAACAGACCATAGTTGCATCGTCAAAGATGCAAGCAGAGTTCATAGCATGTTTTGAAGCCACCGAGCAGGTGATATGGCTAAAGAAATTCATACCCGATTTGAAAGTGGTGGATTGTATTCACAAACCACTAAATATATACTATGACAACCAGCCCGCAATATTCTATGCTCACAACAACAAGTCTAGTAATGCTTCCAAGACGATAGACATAAAGTATTACGAGATTTGCCGGTGGGCCCCTGTGACCCGCGCTATATAAAGAACGGTGGGGTGCCGGGGCCCGAACTACGAGATTCTCCGCCGTCACACCCCTACCGACATACCTATCCGATCTAGGTTAAGCGCGGTGCTCACGGGAAGCTCCACCCACGCCTAACCCTCTTTCTCCATCACCCCGTCGCCACCACACCGATGGAGAACGGTGCGGGCTCATCCGGCTCCGGACAAGGTAATTACATGTGATCTACCGTGACTCATCTACCCTAGTCGATCCATAGGATCTATCACAATGTGCCCCTTGACTGCATTGCCAAGACACTCGTGAGTTGTTCGACAGATTGTTCGAACGGAGTCGTCGCTGCATCATCATTTTGGGACCATGACCAGGACGTCTCGTTGCCATCAGAGGACAAGGATGATTCTTGTTTTTAAGCAATTAGTTCATGAAGGTAAAAAGTGGCTTTCAGAACTATGTGCTTGCTCTCTTACCATGGCTCATCAAGTGCAGCATCCCAATCTACCTATGACGGTTGCACATCTATTTCTGAGCATGCAAAAAATGGTTGCTTACTGAACAACAACAACAAAACCTTTAGTCCCAAACAAGTTAGGGTAGGCTAGAGGTGGAACCCATAAGATCTCGCGACCAACTCATGGTTCTGGCACATGGATAGCAAGTTTCCATGCAACCCTATCCATGGCTAGTTCTTTGGTGATGCTCCAATCCTTCAGATCTCTCTTTAGAGACTCTTCCCATGTCAAGTTTGGTCTACCCCAGCCTCTTTTGACATTGTTAGCAAGCTTTAGCGTTTGCTATGCACTGGGACTTGTGGAGGACTGCGTTGAATATGCCCCAACCATCTTAGATGATGTTGGACAAGTTTCTCTTCAATCGATGCCAACTCTATCTCGTATATCATCATTCTAGATTTGGTCCTTCCTTGTGTGGCCACACATCCATCTCAACATGAACATCTCCGCCGCACCTAACTATTGCACATGTCACCTTTTAGTTGACCAACACTGAGCACCATACAACATTGCGAATCGAACTGCCATCCTATAGAACTTGCCTTTTAGCTTTTGTGGCACTCTCTTGTCACAGAGACTGCTAGAAGCTTGACGCCACTTCATCCATCCGGCTTTAATTCGATGGTTCACATCCAAGTTACTAAACATTCAAGTAAAAAAATCAATTCATGCAATTTGGGCCATATGAACTAGTTCGATACGAGCTTCAAGGTTCAATATCCACTTTGTTTGCTAGTGTTGTTGTTCAGAATGTACTCTCTACATATACTATTGTTTCACTTCTTCCGTCGGAACTTGGTAAATGTCCTGTGAAAGACATTGTTCTGCTCCATGGCATAGCTTGTGGTTGCGTCTCCGGTGACTGTAGATATGTGTTGTGTGTTGGGGAACGTAACATAACTTCAAACTTTTCCTACGTCATATTCAGATCTTCCTATGGAGAGACGAGGTCTCCCGGCAGGGCTTCGCCAAGTACCGTGGGAGAGGAGGAAGAAGAGGGACATGGCGCGCCGAGGGAGAGATCAACTTGTGTCTCCAACAGCCCCAAACCCAGCTCTATTTATAGGAGGATAGGGGAGGGGTGAGCCACCTCTAGTGTTCCCACCCTAGGGGTGGCGGCAGCCCAAATGGGAGAGGGGGGGGGGGCAGGGCAGGAGAGGGGTGGCGCACCCCTGGCGGGCCTTAGGCCCACCAGTGCCTAGGGTTCCCCCCTTCCTCTCTGGTGCGCCATGGGCTGGGTGTGGGGGCCGCACGAGCCCACCGAGGGGCTGGTTCCCTCCCACACTTGGTCCATATAGCCTTTTGGGGCTTGTGGCCCCTCCCGTAGGGCCTCCGGAATCCTTCCGGTGGTCCCGACACTTTGCAGGTGGTGCGAGAAACATTTTCGACGTCCAAACCCATCCATCCTATATATCAATCTTTAACTCCGGACCATTCCGAAGCTCCTCGTGACGTCCGAGATCTCTTCCGGGGTTCCGAACAACCTTAAGTAACGTCGTATAACAATTCCCTGTAACCCTAGCGTCATCGAACCTTAAGTGTGTAGACCCTACGGGTTCGGGAGGCATGCATACATGACCGACACACTCTCCGGCCAATAACCATCAGCGGGATCCGGATACCCATGGTGTCTCCCACACGTTCCACGATGATCTCATCGGATGAACCACGATGTCAAGGATTCAATCAATCTCGTATACAATTCCCTTTGTCTGTCGGTATAGAACTTGCCCGAGATTCGATCGTCGGTATACCCATACCTTGTTCAATATCGTTACCGGTAAGTCTCTTTACTCGTTTCGTAGCACATCATCCCGTGACTAACTCCTTAGTCACACTGAGCTCATTATGATGATGTTCTACCGAGTGGGCCCAGAGATACCTCTCCGTCACACGGAGTGACAAATCCCGATCTCGATTCGTACCAACCCAACAGACACTTTCAGAGGTACCCGTAGTGCACCTTTATAATCACCCAGTTACGTTGTGACGTTTGATACACCCAAAGCACTCCTACGGTATCCGGGAGTTGCACAATCTCACGGTCGAAGGAAAAGATACTTGACATTAGAAAAGCTTTAGCATACGAACAACACGATCTATTGCTATGCTTAGGATTGGGTCTTGTCCATCACATCATTCTCCTAATGATGTGATCCCGTTATCAATGACATCTAATGTCCATGATCAGGAAACCATGATCATCTATTGATCAACGAGCCAGCTAAATAGAGGCTTGCTAGGGACACATTGTGATCTATTTATTCACACATGTATTACCGTTTCCTTTTAATACAATTGTAGCATGAACAATAGACGATTATCATGAACAATGAAATATGATAATAACCATTTTATTATTGCCTCTAGGGCATATTTCCAACAGTCTCCCACTTGCACTAGAGTCAATAATCTAGTTACATTGTGATGTATCAAACACCCATAGCATTGTGGTGTTGATCATGTTTTTCTCGAGGAAGAGGTTTAGTCAACGGGTCTGCAATATTCAGATCTGTGTGCACTTTACAAATATCTATTATTCCTCTCTGGACCTGGTCCTGGATGGATTTGTAGCGGCGTTGGATGTGCTTGGTCTTCCGGTGAAATGTGGGCTCCTTGGCTATGGCAATGGCTCCAGTGTTATCACAGAAGAGTGTCATCGGACCCGACACGCTTGGAACCACTCCAAGGTCGGTGATGAGCTCCTTCATCCAAATCCCGTCATGAGCCGCTGCTGAAGCAGCTATGTACTCCGCTTCACATGTAGATGCTGCCATGACGTCTTGCTTGCTGCTGCACCAGCTCACTGCCCCACCATTCAAAACATACACGTATCCGGTCTGTAACTTAGAGCCATCCGGATCCGTGTCAAAGCTAGCATCGGCGTAACCCTTTACGACGAGCTCTTCGTCACCTCCATAAACTAGAAACATCTCCTTAGTCCTTTTCAGGTACTTAAGGATATTCTTGACCGTTGTCCAGGGTTCCATACCGGGATCACTTTGGTACCTCCCTACCAAACTTATGGCAAGGTTTATATCAGGTCTGGTACACAACATGGCATACATTAGAGAGCCTACGGTTCAAGCGTAGGGGACAATACTCATCTTCTCTCTATCTGCTGTCGTGGTCGGTGACTGAGTCTTACTCAATCTCATACCTTGCAAAACTGGCAAGAACCCCTTCTTTGAGTTTTCCATATTGAACTTATTCAATATCTTGTCAAGGTAAGTACTTTGCTCTGTCTTTTGGTTTTCTGAACCGTGGTCGCACTGGCTATTACATAGCCGTGCTTTTGCTATATATATATTGTGCAATGGATAGTCGTTCTACGAGAAGTTGGCGTGTGCTGTGTTGGAATGTGCGTGGCCTAAATTCGGACCATAGACAACGTGCGGTCCGTAACAAGATTGATGAGAGCCTAGCTGCTGTGGTGTGCTTGCAGGAAACCAAAATGCAGTCAATCGAGTTTCGTACAGTCAAATGTTTCTGTCCCAAATGCTTTGATCAGTTTGCCTACTCTCCTTCCAGGAGTGCATCAGGGGGGGCTTATCACCCTTTGGAACTCTTCCATTCTTACTGGTCAATTAGTGGAATGCACACCCTATGGTTTGATCATCTCTTTTACCTCAAAACACACGGGGGAATCATGGACTTTAGTGAATGTCTATGGTCCTTGTCAAGGTGAAGCCAGAGATATTTTTGTTAGCTGGCTCTATAATCTTAATATTCCCACTGGGCTAATTGGTTGCTTCTTGGAGATTTTAATTTCATTAGATCCCTTGACAACAGAAACCTTCCTAGGGCTGATGTAAATGACATGTTCATCTTCAATGAAATTATTGGGCATCTTGGATTCCTGGAACTACCCATTAAAGGCAGATCTTTCACTTGGTCCAATATGCAAGATTCCCCTCTTCTGGAGCAGCTTGACTGGTTTTTCACATCAGCCAACTGGATCTCCTCATATCCTCTTACACAAGTGCTACCCCTTGCAAAGACTGCTTCTGATCATGTTCCTTGTGTGGTAACTGTCAATACTTCCATCCCTAAATGCAACCTATTTCGCTTTGAGAACTACTGGGTTGAAATGGAGGGCTTCATGGAATGTGTTCAGCAATCCCGGCTCATTCCTTCAAGGAAAACCCACATTACTGCTGTCATTATGGATAAGATGAAGCATCTTAGGCAGGCTCTGAAAAAATGGCAGACTAATCTATCACAGTTAAAAACTTTTATTTCCAGATGTAACCAAGTTGTGCTGTGTTTGGATGAGCTTGAGGAGTTGAGGTCACTTTTCAGACCAGAAGCTAATTTCAGGAAAATTGTCAAATTACATTTGGAGCATCTTCTGCATCTTCAATGCTTATACTCGAAAAAGAGAGCCACTATCAGATTTGTTAAGGTTGGTGAGGAAAACACTAAATTCTTCCATGTTATGGCTACTGAGAGATATAGGAGGAATTCCATTGCATCTCTCAAGTTAAATGATGGTTCTGTCATATCTGATCATGATCAAATTGCTGCATGCTTTTGGGCATCTTTTAAGGATAGAACGGGAACTTCTCTTGGCATTAACATGGCATTTGATTTACAATCCATGCTACATGAGGTGGAGGGTCTAGATATTCTCACAGAACCTTTTTCTAAGTCTGAAATGGACAAGACTGTTCAGGATATGCCCATTGACAAAGCTCCAGGTCCTGATGGGTTCAATGGTCTTTTCTTCAAGAAATGCTGGCCCATTATCTCCCGTGAGTTCTATCAACTTGCTGCTGCTTTCCATGCTGGTCAGGCTCAGCTTGAGAACATGAACTCATCTTATATTACTCTGATTCCAAAGAAGAGATCACCTGAACATGTGGGAGATTACATACCAATATCACTTACTGGGATGGGTCTCAAATTTCTGTCCAAAATGATTGCTAACAGGATGCAGTTGCAGATTGTGAAGTGTCTTCACAAGAATCAGTATGGTTTTATCAAGTCTAGGACCATTCAAGACTGTGTTGGATGGACCCTGGAGTACCTGCATCAATGCCATCAATCCAAGAAACCTATAGTCATTCTCAAGCTGGATTTTGAAAAGGCATTTGATTCTGTGGAACATGAGTTCATTTTCCAGATCCTCAAGCACAAAGGCTTCAATGACAGATGGATACTTTGGGTCAAGCAGCTCCTAACTTCTGGCTCATCTCCAGTTCTGATCAATGGTGTGCCTGGAAAGAAGTTTATGTGCAAGAAGGGTGTCACGAAGGGAGATCCCATGTCTCCACTGCTTTTTGCTATTGCTGCTGACTTTTTAAAAACTCTGGTTAATCAACTGCTGGTGGAGGGGCTGATTCAGCTGCCCATACCTTGTCATGACAAGGATTTCCCCATAGTGCAATATGCTGATGATACCCTTATCATCCTACCTGCTGACAAACCTCAGTTGTTGCAGTTCAAGAAAATGCTCTTACTTTTCTCCCAGTCCAGTGGATTATAGGTGAACTATCACAAATCTGCCCTTCTACTTGTTAACACTTCTCCTCATCATCTACAGGATCTGGCAGACTCCATTGGTTGCAAAGTGGGATCTTTGCCCTTCACATACCTTGGCCTTCCTGTTGGGACAACTAAACCAAGAATCATTGATCTCATGCCACTGGTTGATAACATGGAAAGAAGACTCAGTGCTAGTTCATCCTTTCTTGCTCAGGGGGGGAAGGCTACAGTATTTAAACTCAGCACTGTCTTCTGTGCCTATCTTCTTTCTATGTAGTCTGGATATCCCACCAGGCATACTGAAGCAGCTGGAGA
The DNA here is from genome assembly GCF_904849725.1 of Hordeum vulgare subsp. vulgare. Classification (NCBI taxonomy): domain Eukaryota; kingdom Viridiplantae; phylum Streptophyta; class Magnoliopsida; order Poales; family Poaceae; genus Hordeum; species Hordeum vulgare. Next base: position 101,694,309 of record NC_058521.1, on the reverse strand, counting down.
GAATTCAAAGGCAATGTCTATGGAGAAGAAATGGGAATGATCATGCACCCTCTCTTGCTGCCCGGCCTCTGGTGTGCATGCCTAAAAATAAAGGGGGGCTAGGAATTATGAACCTAGCAGTCCAGAATGAAGCACTCCTGCTCAAGCATGTTGATAAATTCCTCAATCATGCTGATATCCCTTGGGTTCACTTGATTTGGAACGCTTACTATCATGACACAGTACCTCAGGGAACTGCCCTTTGTGGTTCTTTTTGGTGGAAGGACATCTGTAAACGGCTTGACAAATTCGGATCAGTTACATATGTTCTGCCGAACAAGGGTGACTCCTTCCTATTTTGGTCTGACTCCTGGTTGATTGGAAACTCCATTATGCCACTGGCTGCTAGATTCCAAAGACTGTTTTCTTTTGTGACTGATCCTTTCTGCACAGCTCAAGAGGTCTTTACAGCCTTTTATGATGACAACATGCTCTCCATGTTCCACTTACCACTGTCTGCTCAAGCTTACCAGGAGCTACTCTCGGTCCAATCTTTGCTTCAAGACCTCGATCTTGATCATCAGGCCTCTGATAGATGGGTATGGGGAAAGGATGCTAAGGCCTACACAGCCAAGAGTTACTATGCTCACATTCATAGCAGTATTACACCAAACCCTTTACTCAACTGGATCTGGAGAAGCTGCTGTACCATGAAGATTAAGATGTTTGCATGGATGCTCATCATGGACAGGCTTAATACTCAAGACATGCTTGAACGGCGTCACTGGAATGTTTCCGACTCCAATCTCTGTGTTCTATGTCACGCTCGAGTCAAGGAAGACAGGGATCACTTATTCTTCAACTGTCTTTTCAGTACCAGGATTTGGAATTACCTGCAGATCACATGGCAGGGTCCATCCATGTGGAGTGCTACTATTGCTGCTAAAAGGGACTTCCATAACCCCTTCTTTGCTGAGGTGGTCTTCACTGCATGTTGGAACATCTGGACTATCAGAAATGCAAAGGTCTTCAACCAGGAGCAGCCAAAGTTCAGAAAATGGAGATCTGGATTCATTCATGACATTTCCCTGTTAGCTCATAGAATTAAGGCTAGTTTCAGGGATGATCTCCTTAAATGGGTTTCCTTTTTGCCTCCTTGAGGTTTGTAGTCTTTGCTCATCTTCCCCTTTGTACATTCTATTTTCCTCTTGTACATAATGATCTCATATATGGGAATAAAAGAAAAAAGGCTATGCGGGGTTTTCCCTACAGTAGCCGGTCAAAAAAAAGGTAAGTACTTTGCGAAAGACCTATGAGGTGTCTCGATCTATCTCTATAGATCTTGATGCCTAATATGTATGCAGCTTCTCCAAGGTCCTTCATTGAAAAACTCTTGTTCAAGTAGGCCTTTATGCTCTCCAATAACTCTATATTATTCCCCATCAATAATATGCCATCCACATATAGTATGAGGAAAGCTACAGAGCTCCCACTCACTTTCTTGTACAAGCAGACTTCTCCATAAACCTGTATGAACCCAAATGCTTTAATCACCTCATTAAAGCGAATGGTCCAACTCCGAGATGGTTGCACCATCCCATAGAAGGAGTGCTGGAGCTTGCATACCTTGTTAGCACTCTTAGGATCGACAAAACCTTCTGGTTGCATCATATACAACTCTTCCTTAAGATACCCGTTAAGGAACGCTGTTTTGACGTTTATTTGCCAAATTTCGTAATCATGAAAAGCGGCAATTGCTAACATGATTCAGACTGACTTCAGCTTCACTACGGAAGAGAAAGTCTCATCGTAGTCAACTCCTTGAATTTGTCGAAAACCCTTTGCGACAAGTCGAGCTTTGTAAACGGTCACATTACCGTTTGTGTCAGTCTTCTTCTTGAAGATCCATTTATTTTCTATGGCTCGCCGATCATCGGGCAAGTCCACCAAAGCCCATACTTTGTTCTCATACATGGATCCTATCTCGGATTTCATAGCCTCAAGCCATTTGTTGGAATCCGGGCCCGCCATTGCTTCTTCATAGTTCGAAGGTTCACCGTTGTCTAACAACATGATTTCCATTACAGGGTTGCCGTACCACTCTGGTGCGGATCGTACCCTTGTGGACCTTCATGGTTCAGTAGCAACTTGATCCGAAGCTTCATGATCATCATCGTTAACTTCCTCTCCAGTTGGCATAGGCACCGAAGGAACAATTTCCCGCGCTGTGCTACTCTCTGGTTTGAGAGGGGGTGTAATTACCTCATCAAGTTCTACCTTCCTCCCACTTACTTCTTTCGAGAGAAACTCTTTCTCTAGAAAGGATCCGTTCTTGGCAACAAAGGTTTTACCTTCGGATCTAAGATAGAAGGTATACCCAATAGTTTCGTTAGGGTATCCTATGAATACGCATTTCTCCGCTTTGGGTTCGAGCTTTTCTGGTTGAAGTTTCTTCACATAAGCATCGCAGCCCCAAACTTTTAGAAACGACAACTTTGGTTTCTTGCCAAACCATAGTTCATACGGTGTCGTCTCAACAGATTTAGACGGTGCCTTATTTAAAGTGAATGCTGTAGTTTCCAATGCGTATCCCCAAAATGATAGTGGTAAGTCGGTAAGAGACATCATAGATCGTACCATATCCAATAAAGTGCGATTACGACGTACAAACACTCCATTACGTTGCGGTGTGCGAGGCGGCGTCAGTTGTGAAACAATTCCACACTTCCTTAGGTGTGTGCCAAACTCGTGACTCAAATATTCTCCTCCACGATCCGATCGTAGACACTTTATTTTTCTGTCACGTTGATTCTCAACCTCACTCTAAAATTCCTTGAACTTTTCAAACGTCTCAGATATTTGCTTCATCAAGTAGATATACCCATACCTACTCAAATCATCGGTGAGAGTGAGAACATAACGATAGCCACCGCGAGCTTCAACGTTCATTGGACCACACACATCAGTATGTATTATTTCCAATAAGTCAGTTGCTCTCTCCATTATTCCTAAGAATGGAGTCTTAGTCATCTTGCCCATGAGGCACGGTTCGCATGTGTCAAATGATTCAACGTCAAGAGACTCTAATAGTCCATCAGTATGGAGCTTCTTCATGCGCTTAACACCGATATGACCAAGGCGGCAGTGCCACAAGTATGTGGGACTATCATTATCAACTTTACATCTTTTGGTACTGTGACAGCCCGATGCCGACGTTCCAGAAGATTCCCCTTTTCTTTCCGTTTTCGTCGTGTGTCTATTTTATTTTGTTGCATCATCATCACATCATGCGCATCATCAGCATTGCATCGGCATCTCTGTTGCCGCCAGTTTTCAAAACTTGCATCCGTTGTTAGTTGCCGATTCACGTCGTTGTCCGTTCTCAGCCCGACCGCACACGCACGCGTCTGTGACATCGTCGAAACCCTGTTTTTAAAGTGTGTCAAAAACTTTCTCTGATCGGGGTGAAACTTGTCATGCGGTCGTGATTAGTTATACCTAGGCCGCCTGTCGAATTTCGTCGCGATCGGAGTCCGTCTGGTACCCGAACGGTCGACCGTAGCGGCACCGTCTTCGGTCTACCGTCGAACGTGTGTCGGTGTTTTAAAATTCGTTGCCGCGCCGCCCGTTCCCCCTCTCGTCTCTGGTAAACCACCCTACACGGCCACTTACCCGTTCCCGCATGCGGAATCGTCCGAATCGGACCGCACGGTTGGATCCGGAACGAAATTCCGGTTAACCTAGCCCCCCTTTTCTCTATAAATACCCCCTCATAATTTTAGACAGCCCCTCTCTCTCTCCTCGAAAACCGTGCCCCGAAACCCTAATCGGGCCTCTCTCTCCTCCCTCCCTCCACTGCGCAGCCGCCGGCCCGCCCCAGCCTGGATTGGGCCTTCCCGGGCCCATCTGGCCGGTCGCCGCCGTCGCCTGAGCTCCCTGCTCCCGAGCCTCCCTCCCCTGGCCGCAGCAGCATGCCCGAGCCCCTCCGGACGCGCCGCCGCACCTCCCCGCCGGCCACTGGCCACCGGCCGCCGCCGGATGCGCCGCCCAGGATCCCTACCGTCCACACCTGCGCCATCCTCTGTTCCCGCCGCCGCCACCGCCACCGCGCCCTGATCTGCGCTACCCGCCGACCGATCCCCGCCTTGTGCTCCGGCCGCCACCCGGGAATGGGCAGATCAGGCGACCCCGTCGCGGATCCGCCGATCCCCGCCGGTCTCCCGCCGCTGCCGCCGGTCTCCCGCCGGCTAGCCGCCATGGCCCGAGCACGGGAGAGACGAGGAGCACGGCGCCCTCGTCCGTCGTGCCTTCCCGCAAGGCCAGCTCGCCCGTGTGGGCCGACCTCCTCCCGCAGAGCCCCTCGGCCCAATCACCTCGCCGACCTGGCCCATGTGGCCCTCAGGTGAATCCCCCCTTGCCTGCCTATTTCGTGCACTAGGCGTCGGATAGTGGTTGCGCCATCTCTGTTAGGCCCGTTAGTTAATGTAGGTTTTTTTTCGGTTTAGTTAAATTCCAGGAAATAGACGATTATTCTTTTGCCCGTAACTTTTTAACCGTGTGTCGGAACGAGGCGTGTAGCATATGGATTTCATGTAGTTCTACGCGTAGATTACGTTTGTGCGACTTGCATATTTGTTTGATTTAGTTTAGCGTGCCTAATGCCTAGGTTTACGTGCTGTCTAGATAGGATGGTGCCCGTATTTATTTTTCGCGCGAGTCCGGTTAGCCCGAATGCCATAGTAGAAATGTCCATGTTTTAGGTACCTATTTTCCATGTATTTTAGAGCGGTCATTTGTATTTTTGCATGTAGGCATTGCCGCTAGTTTATTTTTCGTGTTTAGGTTTATATCTCGCGTTTTCGTGTGGCATTATTTTTGTTGCGCAACCCCACATATTTTATATGTTTTCGGGGTAGAAAAATCCATATGATTTTTCATTGCAATTAGTTTTAGCTTTTGAGCAAGTTAGTTTGCGCGATATTTTGCCATGTTGCCCTCTTGTCATTTTCGTACGATTTATTTCGTGCTTCGTTTAATTAAGTTGTCAACTAGGGAGTTGTTCTTTGATGTTTAGTCTAGCCCGTGGTATTTCTAGTTGCAATAGAAATGCATGTTTAGGTGTTGTTTGCTTGCTCTCAAGTTGCTAGAAATAGTGCTGATTTGGAGGAGCTGAAATATTTCTAAGTCTGGAAGCTGTTATATTTTGTTGCTGTTTTGTTTTGTTTCTATCTTGTGATCTGTAGCTCTTTTTAGGTTGGTCCAATGGAGTTAGTTGTTAACCTTGTGTTTCTCTAGCATGCTGTGAATTTTCATGCCATTTGGAGTCCTGTATCTATAGGTTTTGCTGCTGTCAATATGCCTTCAGATCGAAAACTGCACTTTCGTGAGGTGTAATTTTCACTAAGTCTGAAATAGTGTGTGAGATGCCATTTTGTGACTTCTTTCCCTAGTGATTCATGATGCCATGCTATGTGGCTGATTTTGGCAGATTGTAGAGATTTCTTGTTTTGCTCGTAGTTGTTGAACCGTGGCTCCGATTTGATCGTATCCTACATGAAACTTGCTTAGAATCTCGTGTAGTTTCATTTTATCTTGCTGGTTGTATGTTTTGAAGTGCTCGTGACCGTCGTTGCACACATATTGCATTCATGCCATCATATCTTGCAGTGCTTGTATCTTTTGAACCGTAGCTCCGTTGGAGATGTTCTCTATGTGTAAATTGCTTGTAACGACGCGTAGAATCACGTGAACCTATTTGTTTTGCTGTTTAACAACCAATTAAATGTGTTAGTTCAGATCTGGACAGAATTGTAAATTAACTTGTGAGGTCATTTCAGAGGTGCTATATGTCATTTCTGACCTAATTTAAAATGCCTAGATAGGTAGTTTAATTGCGCTTCACCTCTTGCCATGTTTAACCATTGTTTAGGATCATTCATTTGATCAACCGTAGATCACGTCCGCTATGCGTAGATTTCCCCCCTTTTATTCCTTGTACTCGTAAGTTTAGCCACCAAACTATATGCTTAGCCGCTGCTGCAACCTCACCACTTAACCATACCTCACCTATTAAGCTTTGCTAGTCTTGATACCTTTGGAATTGAGATTGCTGAGTCCCCTGTGGCTCACAGATTACTACAACAGCAGTTGCAGGTACATGTAAAGGTTACTTGACGCGAGCGCGTTGATTGTTCATTTAGAGTTGCTTCTTCTTCTTCTTCATCGATCTAGGACGGGTTTCAGGCCGACAGCCTGGGATAGCAAGGATGGATGTCGTTCTTCTTTTATCATTTGTTTTCGTCCGTAGTCGGACCCTTCTCTTCTTCATGATGATTATGTATTGTAGTGTTGTAACTCTGATGTAGCTTGTGGCGAGTGTAAGCCAATTCTATATATAGATCTCTTCTTTTCAGTACATGTACTTGTATCGATATCCATTCTTGCGACACGACGAGATGCGCTTCTATCCCTGACAAGGACCCCGTGCCAAATTGAGGATAGGGTCGCATCTTGGGCGTGAGAAGTTGGTATCAGAGCAGTACCGACCTAGGAGCCCCCTTGATTGATCGAACTTGGCTGAGTCGAGTCTACAGAAAAATTGCTTTGAGTCTAGTTATATATCAGAGAGTAGGATTCATTTTTCTCCTCTTCTATGCTCCGGTGAGGAATCTTGACGTAATAATTTAATTCTACTCCTCTTCTCACTCAATTTTTTTTAGGATCACGCGGATATTTTTGGAATCTATATGATGCCGATGTGATGGAGTTCTATCTTGGTGCCTCCTATCTGCTTTGAGTTTCAGAGGAGTTGAGCTCCAGGGGATTCTTGAGCACATCGTTATCATTCAGATTTCTTAGTATCTCAGAACGAAGTATGTTCGTAATTGCTTCAATACTAGTAGTGGCGAGATAACCCCGATGTCCCTAGTACTGGTGCAGCTTGTTCGGGAGTACTGCCATACTTTGTATCATTGTGATCACGAGGGTCTGTTGTAGATGAAGGTCCGAGATTCTGGTTGTGTGTTGACGGATGTGATACAGGTGGCGGGTTAGTATAGGAGTTGTGTGATAATTACTCCTTGTATCCGTTTACCGGATTGCATGACCAGATATTTCGGGAATTCATAGGTGGGAATTCAAGTAGTTGCTTATAGGACAATCTTCCAACAAATGCATGATGTTAGGTTGGGGTTCGACATCTAGTGGATTCCTGTCCAAGAAAATATCGGACGAAATCTTTCTCATGAGTTTCTTCTGGCTTGTTTCATAAGCCTCATCCTTTGTTTTGTTGAATAAAGTAATTCGAGTTGCTTCGATGTCAAGTGGCGATTTCAGACCTTTACAAGAGGTGTTCTCATATTTTTATGTGAATGCTAATCCTTTTGCTTAATCAGTTGTCTTGTCAATTCTTGTCAACCGGAGTCGTCGTATCAATTCCATTTTACCGGTGTGCTTCTTTGCAACTCAATTCAATCTTCTACAGTTGTTGCAGATCATTCTCTCATTTTATTCCGGAGTTCATCTCATCTGTTCCATGTTGTCTTTGTTTTTCCCGCCCTCCCACCCTTTTCTTCAGTGATTCAATTTTCATCCAAGAGTTTTCTTTTCATTATGCTTCTGCTGTCTGTTCTTTTCTCTCTTATCCGATGATTCGTTGTGAAGATTCTGTGGAGATTCATGTCATATTTGTTCATTCTTGTCATCCTTACCGGTGAATTTAATTCAGTTGTCCGTGTTCATCATATCCTATTCTTCCTTGTAATTCTTTCCCATGTTGGAGATTCTTTTCAGCCTATGTTGTTCATTTATTACTCTCTTTTCGATCCGGAGCGTTGAAGTTATCTCAGTAATTTTTGTTTTTAATCTTTTCAATTATTTCGAGGTGTTCAACCTCATCTAGTTTTCTTTTTACCGGTGCAATATCAATCTTTCTAGCAATCTTTTCTAATGGTGGTTTCTTTGAGTGGGCCCATAACCCACAGGTTCTTCCCAGGATCTTTCCGGCTCTTTTAATATTTTCCCGGAGATCATTAATTCTTTCAACTATGACGTAAGCATGACTTTCATCAGTCATATTCCTTCTTCAAGATCTATTTGAATTATTCTCATATTTGGCTCGACCTTTCATTCTTCATTATTCCGGAGTGTCTCAGTATTCGTGGTGTTGTTCTCGTCATCATTCTCAGTTTGCAAAATCTGAAGGAGTGTTTCTCTCGAATCTTGGTCCATTATCTTGCAAATTCATCATTTCAGCTTTGAGTCATAATCTTAATTGTTGTCAATTGTGGGTATCCCTTTCTTGCTATCCGGTGCTTCTCTGAGTTGTTTTCATTCTCGATCCTCCGAAGGCCATCATTTCAGAAGATTCTTCGTTCTCAGCTTTCAGCTTTCATCCTCAATTCTTCTCAATTGTTGTCTCTTCGTTCGTCTCTCGATTATCCGGTGCCTTGTTCAAGTTTTCTCTCAAGTGGCTTATGATCCCTTCATTCTCTTGTTTCTCCATTAATTCGTGGTGTTCCCTTTCAATTGTGAATTCTTACCGGTGCTTCCTTCAATTATGCTTCAAGTGGTGCTTATCTCTCTGTCTCTTCAAGATCATTTCAAGAAGAATAAGTGGTATGCTAAATCCGTTGTTTGTCATCAATTAAACTTGATGAAGGACAAGCATAACATAATTCTTATTCTTGTTCATAGTAATCTAAATTCTTCTTTCAGAGCGGCTCATTATGTCAATTCATTCTCAAGTGTTCTTCAAGATTCTTATTGGAGAACCTCAAGTTTTCTTATCTTGCTTTTCCAAGTGCGTTTGTTCTTCCTTTAGCCTTTGAGTGGTATTATAGCATTCTTGTTAGTGTAGGAGCCTCGAAGAGTTTTCTTTCAAGAATGAGATAATTAAACCCACCAATTCTATGTTCATGAGATATTTGCAACCCATGATTTCTTCATTGAGCTATCTTGGTTTGGATTGCACCTAAAGCTTTTCCTATGGATTGTTGCTATCATGGTGCTTGTCATTAATCCAAGTTCTCAACGTATCCTCTTGGTATAAGAAATTGTTCATATCTTGTTTCTCCCAATCAATCCTTGTTTCTGTAGTGGGTGGTTGTCACTTCATTAGTTTGAAAAGGTTTCCATAACCCCACTACTATCTTGTTCTTTTCGTTGTTGTTTTCCAACAACTCCGTCCAATTCTTCTTGCAAGGATGCTTGCCAAGTTCATTGGAGTTAGTAGTTGTCATTCTCTCTTCATTCTCTTCTTCCGTATGAGCTAGTTCCTATTCTATTGTTCCGGAGGCATTGTGATGTTGCTCTTTTGGGTCTGTCATGTTGTTCTATCAAGATCACGGTGTTCCCTTGCTCTATTTAGTTGTTTGTTATGAATTTTGTCTATTTCTTCCATCTTATCGAATTTTTTGTCCCATTTTCCTACCGAAGTGCTGCCGAAATTTTTCGTGAATTCTTGCTTCTTTCTCATATCATTCCTCATCTCTTTGCAACCTTCAAGGATCGTTGGTTTCACTCGTTTGTCAAAGAAGTGACTAAGTTTTACCTTTTGCTTTTCTCATCCTCTCCCCCTTTCATTCTTGGATCTCGGGGAGAGATCCTCTTGTAGTGTAGGAGAGTTGTGACAGCCCGATGCCGACGTTCCAGAAGATTTCCCTTTTCTTTCCGTTTTCGTCGTGTGTCTATTTTCTTTTGTTGCATCATCATCACATCATGCGCATCATCAACATTGCATCGGCATCTCTGTTGCCGCCAGTTTTAAAAACTTGCATCCGTTGTTAGTTGCCGGTTCACGTCGTTGTCCATTCTGAGCCCGACAGCACACGCACGCGTCCGCGACATCGTCGAAACCCTGTTTTTAAAGTGTGTCGAAAACTTTCTCTGATCGGGGTGAAACTTGGCATGCGGTCGTGATTAGTTATAGCTAGGCCGCCTGCCGAATATCGTCGCGATCGGAGTCCGTCTGGTACCCGAACGGTCAACCGTAGCGGCACCGTCTTCGGTCTACCGTCGGACGTCTGTCGGTGTTTTAAAATTCGTTGTCGCGCCGCCCGTTCTCCCTCTCGTCTCCGGTAAACCACCCTACACGGCCACTTACCCGTTCCCGCATGCGGAATCGTCCGAATCGGACCGCACTGTTGGATCCGGAACGAAATTCCGGTTAACCTAGCCCCCCTTTTCTCTATAAATAGTGTTGAAATTATGCCCTAGAGGCAATAATAAATATAGTTATTATTATAATTCCTGTATCAAGATAATCGTTTATTATCCATGCTATAATTGTATTGAATGAAGACTTATATACATGTGTGGATACAGAGAAAAAACACTGTCCCTAGCAAGCCTCTAGTTGGTTAGCCAGTTGATCAAAGATAGTCAGTGTCTTCTGATTATGAACAAGGTGTTGTTGCTTGATAACTAGATCACGTCATTAGGAGAATCACGTGATCGACTAGACCCAAACTAATAGACATAGCATGTTGATCGTGTCATTTTGTTGCTACTGTTTTCTGCGTGTCAAGTATTTGTTCCTATGACCATGAGATCATATAACTCACTGACACCGGAGGAATACTTTGTGTGTATCAAACGTCGCAACGTAACTGGGTGACTATAAAGATGCTCTACAGGTATCTCCGAAGGTGTTCGTTGAGTTAGTATGGATCGAGACTGGGATTTGTCACTCCGTGTGACGGAGAGGTATCTCGGGGCCCACTCGGTAATACAACATCACACACAAGCCTTGCAAGCAATGTAACTTAGTGTACGTTGCGGGATCTTGTATTACGGAATGAGTAAAGAGACTTGCCGGTAAACGAGATTGAAATAGGTATGCGGATACTGACGATCGAATCTCGGGCAAGTAACATACCGAAGGACAAAGGGAATGACATACGGGATTATATGAATCCTTGGCACTGAGGTTCAAACGATAAGATCTTCGTAGAATATGTAGGATCCAATATGGGCATCAAGGTCCCGCTATTGGATATTGACCGAGGAGTCTCTCGGGTCATGTCTACATAGTTCTCGAACTCGCAGGGTGTGCACGCTTAAGGTTCGACGTTGTTTTATGCGTATTTGAATTATATGGTTGGTTACCGAATGTTGTTCGGAGTCCCGGATGAGATCACGAACGTCACGAGGGTTTCCGGAATGGTCCGGAAATGAAGATTGATATATAGGATGACCTCATTTGATTACCGGAAGGTTTTCGGAGTTACCGGGAATGTACCGGGAATGACGAATGGGTTCCGGGTGTTCATCGGGGGGGGGGGCAACCCACCCTGGGGAAGCCCATAGGCCTTGGGGGTGGCACACCAGCCCTTAGTGGGCTGGTGGGACAGCCCAAGAAGGTCCTATGCGCCATAGGAAGAAAATCAAAGAGAAAATGAAAAAAAAGAGGAGGTGGGAAAAGGGGGAAGGACTCCTCCTTCCAAACCTAGTTGGACTCGGTTTGGAAGGGGAGGGTTGCCCCCCTTGGCTCGGCCGAAGTCCTTGGGAGTCCTTGGACCCCAAGGCAAGGCTCCCCCTCCTCCCCCTATATATACGGAGGTTTTAGGGCTGATTTGAGACAACTTTGCCACGGTAGCCCGACCACATATGTCCACGGTTTTACCTCTAGATCGCGTTTCTGTGGAGCTCGGGTGGAGCCCTGCTGAGATAAGATCACCACCAACCTCCGGAGCGCCGTCCCGCTGCCGGAGAACTCATCTACCTCTCCGTCTCTCTTGCTGGATCAAGAAGGCCAAGATCATCGTCGATCTGTACGTGTGCTGAACGCGGAGGTGCCGTCCGTTCGGCACTAGATCGTGGGACTGATCGCGGGACGGTTCGCGGGGCGGATCGAGGGACGTGAGGACGTTCCACTACATCAACCGCGTTCACTAACGCTTCTGCTGTACGGTCTACAAGGGTACGTGGATCACACATCCCCTCTCGTAGATGGACATCACCATGATAGGTCTTCGTGCGCGTAGGAATTTTTTTTGTTTCCCATGCGACGTTCCCCAACAGTGGTATCAGAGCTAGGTTCATGCGTAGATGTCTTCTCGAGTAGAACACAAAAGTTTTTGTGGACGGTGATGTGCATTTTGCTGCCCTCCTTAGTCTTTTCTTGATTCCGCGGTATTGTTGGATTGAAGCGGCTGGGACCGACATTACTCGTACGCTTACGAGAGACTGGTTTCATCGCTACGAGTAACCCCGTTGCTCAAAGATGACTGGCAAGTGTCAGTTTCTCCAACTTTAGTTGAATCGGATTTGACCGAGGAGGTCCTTGGATGAGGTTAAATAGCAACTCATATATCTCCGTTGTGGTGTTTGCGTAAGTAAGATGCGATCCTGCTAGATACCCAAGGTCACCACGTAAAACATGCAACAACAAAATTAGAGGACATCTAACTTGTTTTTGCAGGGTATGCTTGTGATGTGATATGGCCAACGATGTGATGTGATATATTGGATGTATGAGATGATCATGTTGTAATAGATAATATCAACTTGCATGTCGATGGTACGGCAACCGGCAGGAGCCATAGGGTTGTCTTTATACTAACGTTTGTGCTTGCAGATGCGTTTACTATTTTGCTAGGATGTAGCTTTAGTAGTAATAGCATGAGTAGCACGACAACCCCGATGGCGACACGTTGATGGAGATCATGGTGTGGCGCCGGTGACAAGAAGATCGTGCCGGTGCTTGGTGATGGAGATCAAGGAGCACGTGATGATGGCCATATCATGTCACTTATGAATTGCATGTGATGTTAATCCTTTTATGCACCTTATTTTTCTTAGAACGACGGTAGCATTATGAGGTGATCTCTCACTACAATTTCAAGACGAAATTGTGTTCTCCCCGACTGTGCACCGTTGCTACAGTTCGTCGTTTCGAGACACCACGTGATGATCGGGTGTGATAGACTCAACGTTCACATACAACGGGTGCAAAACAGTTGCGCACGCGGAACACTCGGGTTAAGCTTGACGAGCCTAGCATGTGCACACATGCCCTCGGAACACATGAGACCGAAAGGTCGATCACGAATCATATAGATGATGTGATTAGCATAGGGATGCTTACCACTGAAACTACACTCAACTCACGTGATGATCGGACTTGAGCTAGTGTAAGTGGATCATGAACCACTCAAATGACTTGAGAGATGTACTTTTTGAGTGGGAGTTTAGCGAGTAATTTGATTAAGTTAAACTCTAATTATCTTGAACATAGTCTAAGTCCACTTTAAATATATTTGTCTTGTAGATCGTGGCTCACGCGACAGTCACCCTGAATTTTAATACGTTCCTAGAGAAAGCTAAGTTGAAAGATGATGGAAGCAACTTTGTAGACTGGGCTCGTAATCTTAAGCTAATTTTACAAGCTGGGAAGAAGGATTATGTCCTTAATGCTGCGCTAGGAGATGAACCACCCGCTACGGTTGACCAGGATGTCAAGAACGCTTGGTTGGCACGTAAGGAGGACTACTCAGTAGTTCAATGTGCAGTCTTGTATGGCTTAGAACTGGGACTTCAACGTCGCTTTGAGCGTCATGGAGCATTTGAGATGTTCCAGGAGTTCAAGTTCATCTTTGAGAAGAACGCCCGGATCGAGAGGTATGAGACCTCCGATAAATTCTATGCTTGCAAGATGGAGGAGAACTCGTCTGTCAGTGAACATGTGCTCAAAATGTCTGGGGTACTCAAACCGTCTAGCTGAGCTGGGGATTGAACTCCCGCAAGAGGCTATCACTGACAGAATCCTTCAATCACTGCCGCACGGCGAGTTGTTTGCGATGCTGAAAGTTGCAGAGTCTGAACTCCGTAAAGAACATCAAGTGTTGATGGTGAATAAGACCACTAGTTTCAAGAGAAACGACAAAGGCAAGAAGGGTAATTCAAAGAAGAGCGTCAAGCCTGTTGCCAATCCGACGAAGAAACCCAAAGCTGGACCTAAGCCTAAAACAGAGTGTTACTATTGCAAGGGTATGGGTCACTGGAAGTGCAGTTGCCCCAAGTATCTGGCTGATAAGAAGGCGGCCAAAGAAAAATCAGGTATATTTGATATACATGTTATTGATGTGTACTTAACCGGCTCTCGTAGTAGTGCGTGGGTATTCGATACCGGTTCTGTTGCTCATATGTGCAACTCAAAACAGGAACTGCGGAATAGACGAAGGCTGGCGAAAGATGAAGTGACGATGCGCGTAGGAAATGGTTCCAAGGTTGATGCAATCGCCGTCGGCACAGTTTCACTTCACTTACCATCAGGATTAGTTATGAACTTGAATCATTGTTATTTAGTGCCTGCGTTGAGCATGAACATTATGTCTGGATCTTGTTTATTGCGAGACGGTTACTCTTTTAAGTCAGAGAATAATGGTTGTTCTATTTCTATGAGTAACATCTTTTATGGTCATGCACCCAATGTGAGAGGATTGTTCATATTGAATCTTGATAGCGATACACACATACATAACATTGAGACCAAAAGAGGTAGAGTTAACAATGATAGCGCCATATTTTTGTGGCACTGCTGCTTAGGTCATATTGGTGTAAAGCGCATGAAGAAACTCCATGCCGATGGACTTTTGGAGTCACTTGACTTTGATTCACTTGACACGTGCGAACCATGCCTCATGGGCAAGATGACTAAAACTCCGTTCTCCGGAACAATGGAGCGTCCAAGTGACTTGTTGGAAATCATACATACCGATGTGTGTGGTCCGATGAGCGTAGAGGCACGCGACGGATATCGTTATTTTCTCACCTTCACTGACGATTTGAGTAGATATGGTTATGTCTACTTAATGAAGCACAAGTCTGAAACATTTGAAAAGTTCAAGCAATTTCAGAGTGAAGTTGAAAATCATCGTAACAAGAAGATCAAGTTCCTACGGTCTGATCGTGGGGGTGAATATCTGAGTTTCGAGTTTGGTGCTCACTTAAGACAATGTGGAATTGTTTCACCGTTGACACCGCTTGGAACACCACAGCGTAATGGTGTGTCCGAACGTCGTAATCGTACTTTATTAGAGATGGTGCGATCTATGATGTCTCTTACCGATTTGCCGTTATCGTTTTGGGGTTATGCATTAGAAACAACTGCATTCACTTTAAATAGGGCACCATCAAAATCCGTTGAGACGACACCATATGAACTGTGGTATGGCAAAAGGCCAAAGTTGTCGTTTCTTAAAGTTTGGGGATGTGATGCTTATGTCAAAAAGCTTCAGCCTGAAAAGCTGGAACCCAAAGCGGAAAAGTGCATCTTCATAGGTTACCCAAAAGAGACAGTTGGGTACACCTTCTATCTCGAATCCGAGGGAAAAGTGTTTGTTGCTAAAAACGGAGCTTTTCTCGAGAAGGAGTTTCTCTCGAGAGAATTGAGTGGGAGGAAGATAGAACTTGATGAGGTTGTCGAACCTCTCATCCCTCTAGATGGTGGCGCAGGGCAAGGGGAAACCTCTGTCGTTGCGACGCCGGTTGAGGAGGAAGTTAATGATGATGATCATGAAACTCCGGTTCAAGTTTCTGACGAACCACGCAGGTCGACGAGACCACGTGCTGCTCCAGAGTGGTACGGTAATCCCGTCTTGTCAATTATGTTGTTAGACAACAATGAACCTGCAAGTTATGAAGAAGCAATGGTGGGCCCGGATTCCAACAAATGGCTAGAAGCCATGAAGTCCGAGATAGGTTCCATGTATGAGAACAAAGTGTGGACTTTGGAAGTACTACCTGAGGGCCGCAAGGCTATTCAGAACAAATGGATCTTTAAGAGGAAGACAGACGCTGACGGCAATGTGACCGTTTATAAAGCTCGACTTGTGGCAAAGGGTTTTTTCACAAGTTCAAGGAGTTGACTACGATGAGACATTCTCACCCGTAGCGATGCTTAAGTCCGTCAGAATCATGTTAGCAATAGCTGCGTTTTTCGATTATGAAATCTGGCAGATGGATGTCAAAACGGCGTTCCTTAACGGTTTCCTTGAGGAAGAGTTGTATATGATGCAACCCGAAGGTTTTGTCGATCCTAAGAATGCTAACAAAGTGTGCAAGCTCCAGCGATCCATTTATGGATTGGTGCAAGCATCTCGGAGTTGGAACAAACGCTTTGATGAGGTGATCAAAGCATTTGGGTTTATACAAGTGGTTGGAGAATCTTGTATTTACAAGAAAGTGAATGGGAGCTCTGTGGCGTTTCTAATATTATATGTGGATGACATATTGTTGATTGGAAACAACGTAGAGTTTTTGGAGAGCATAAAGGATTACTTGAACAAAAGTTTCTCTATGAAGGACCTAGGACAAGCTACTTACATTCTAGGCATTAAGATCTACAGGGATAGATCAAAACGCCTGATAGGACTTTCACAAAGCACATACCTTGATAAAGTTTTGAAGAGGTTCAAAATGGAACAGTCCAAGAAGGGGTTCTTGCCAGTTTTACAAGGTACGAGATTGAGTAAGACTCAGTGCCCAGCAACTGATGAGGATAGAGAGCATATGAGCACCGTCCCCTATGCTTCAGCCATAGGTTCTATCATGTATGCAATGCTGCGCACTAGACCGGACGTTAGCCTGGCCATAAGTATGGCATGTAGGTTCCAGAGTAATCCAGGAGTGGATCACTGGACGACGGTCAAGAATATCCTGAAGTACCTGAAAAGGACTAAGGAGATGTTTCTCGTGTATGGAGGTGACGAAGATCTCGCCGTAAAAGGTTACGTCGATGCAAGCTTTGACACAGATCTGGACGACTCTAAGTCGGAGACCGGATACATATTTATTCTTAATGGGGGTGCGGTAAGCTGGTGCAGTTCCAAGCAAAGCGTCGTAGCAGATTCTACATGTGAAGCGGAGTACATGGCTGCCTCGGAGGCGGCTAAGGAGGGTGTCTGGATGAAGCAGTTCTTGACGGATCTTGGAGTAGTGCCAAGCGCACTGAATCCAATAACCTTGTTCTGTGACAACACGGGTGCCATTGCCCTAGCAAAGGAATCACGGTTTCACAAGAAGTCCAGACACATCAAACGGCGGTTCAACCTCATCCGCGACTACATCGAAGGGGAGGACGTAAATATATGCAAAGTGCACACGGATCTGAATGTAGCAGACCCGCTGACTAAACCTCTTCCACGGGCAAAGCATGATCAACACCAGAACTGTATGGGTGTTAGATTTATTACAATGTAATTCACATGATGATGTGAGGGCTAGATTATTGACTCTAGTGCAAGTGGGAGACTGTTGGAATTATGCCCTAGAGGCAATAATAAATATAGTTATTATTATAATTCTTGTATCAATATAATCGTTTATTATCCATGCTATAATTGTATTAATGAAGACTTATATACATGTGTGGATACATAGACAAAACACTGTCCCTAGCAAGCCTCTAGTTGGCTAGGCACTTGATCAAAAATAGTCAGTGTCTTCTGATTATGAACAAGGTGTTGTTGCTTGATAACTGGATCACGTCATTAGGAGAATCACGTGATGGACTAGACCCAAACTAATAGACATAGCATGTTGATCGTGTCATTTTGTTGCTACTGTTTTCTGCGTGTCAAGTATTTGTTCCTATGACCATGAGATCATATAACTCACTGACACCGGAGGAATACTTTGTGTGTATCAAACGTTGCAACGTAACTGGTTGACTATAAACATGCTCTACAGGTATCTCCGAAGGTGTTCGTTGAGTTAGTACGGATCGAGACTGGGATTTGTCACTCCGTGTGACGGAGAGGTATCTCGGGGCCCACTCGGTAATACAACATCACACACAAGCCTTGCAAGCAATGTAACTTAGTGTAAGTTGCAGGATCTTGTATTACGGAACGAGTAAAGAGACTTGCCGGTAAACGAGATTGAAATAGGTATGCGGATACTGACGATCGAATCTCGGGCAAGTAACATACCGAAGGACAAAGGGAATGACATACGGGATTATATGAATCCTTGGCACTGAGGTTCAAACGATAAGATCTTCGTAGAATATGTAGGATCCAATATGGGCATCCAGGTCCCGCTATTGGATATTGACCGAGGAGTCTCTCGGGTCATGTCTACATAGTTCTCGAACCCGCGGGGTCTGCACACTTAAGGTTCGACGTTGTTTTATGCGTATTTGAGTTATATGGTTGGTTACCGAATGTTGTTCGGAGTCCCGGATGAGATCACGGACGTCACGAGGGTTTCCGGAATGGTCCAGAAACGAAGATTGATATATAGGATGACCTCATTTGATTACTGGAAGGTTTTCGGAGTTACCGGGAATGTACCGGGAATGACGAATGGGTTCCGGGTGTTCACCAGGGGGGGGGGGCAACCCACCCCGGGGAGCCATAGGCCTTTGGGGTGGCGCACCAGCCCTTAGTGGGCTGGTGGGACAGCCCAAGAAGGTCCTATGCGCCATAGGAAGAAAATCAAAGAGAAAAGGAAAAAAAAGAGGAGGTGGGAAAAGGGGCAAGGACTCCTCCTTCCAAACCTAGTTGGACTTGGTTTGGAAGGGGAGGGTTGCCCCCCTTGGCTCGGCCGAAGTCCTTGGGAGTCCTTGGACCCCAAGGCAAGGCTCCCCCTCCTCCCCCTATATATACGGAGGTTTTAGGGCTGATTTGAGACAACTTTGCCACGGCATCCCGACCACATATCTCCACGGTTTTACCTCTAGATCGCGTTTCTACGGAGCTCGGGCGGAGCCCTGCTGAGATAAGATCACCACCAACCTCCGGAGCGCCGTCACGCTGCCGGAGAACTCATCTACCTCTCCATCTCTCTTGCTGGATCAAGAAGGCCGAGATCATCGTCGAGCTATACGTGTGCTGAACGCGGAGGTGACGTCCGTTCGGCACTAGATCGTGGGACTGATCGCGGGACGGTTCGTGGGGCGGATCGAGGGACGTGAGGACGTTCCACTACATCAACTGTTGGGGAACATCGCATGGGAAACAAAAAATTTCCTACGCGCACGAAGACCTATCATGGTGATGTCCATCTACGAGAGGGGATGTGTGATCTACGTTCCCTTGTAGACCGTACAGCAGAAGCGTTAGTGAACGCGGTTGATGTAGTGGAACGTCCTCACGTCCCTCGATCCGCCCCGCGAACTAACCCGCGATCAGTCCCACGATCTAGTGCCGAACGGACGGCACCTCCGCGTTCAGCACACGTACAGCTCGACGATGATCTCGACCTTCTTGATCCAGCAAGAGAGACGGAGAGGTAGAAGAGTTCTCCGGCAGCGTGACGGCACTCCGGAGGTTGGTGATGACCTTGTCTCAGAAGGGCTCCGCCCGAGCTCCGCAGAAATGCGATCTAGAGGAAAAACCGTGGAGGTATGTGGTCGGGCTGCCGTGGAAAAGTCGTCTCAAATCAGGCCTAAAACCTCCATATATATAGGTGGGAGGGAGGGGACCTTGCCTTGGGATCGGCCGAGTCCAAGGGGGAAGGTCCCCCCCCCCCAAACCGAGATGGACTTGGTTTGGTGGGAGGGAGTCCTTCCTTCCCTTCCCACCTTCTCCTATTTTTTTCTTTTCTCCTTGATTTTCTTCTCTAGGCGCATAGGGCCCTCTTGGGCTGTCCCACCATCCCACTAAGGGTTGGTGTGCCACCCTCAAGGCCTATGGGCTTCCCCAGGGTGGGTTGCCCCCCCGGTGAACTCCCGGAACCCATTCGTCATTCCCGGTACATTCCCGGTAACTCCGAAAACCTTCCGGTAATCAAATGAGGTCATCCTATATATCAATCTTCGTTTCAGGACCATTCCGGAAACCCTCGTGACGTCCGTGATCTCATCCGAGACTCCGAACAACATTCGGTAACCAACCATATAACTCAAATGCGCATAAAACAACGTCGAACCTTAAGTGTGCAGACCCTGCGGGTTCGAGAACTATGTAGACATGACCCGAGAGACTCCTCGGTCAATATCCAATAGCGGGACCTGGATGCCCATATTGGATCCTACATATTCTACGAAGATCTTATCGTTTGAACCTCAGTGCCAAGGATTCATATAATCCCGTATGTCATTCCCTTTGTCCTTCGGTATGTTACTTGCCCGAGATTCGATCGTCAGTATCCGCATACCTATTTCAATCTCGTTTACCGGCAAGTCTCTTTACTCGTTCCGTAATACAAGATCCCGTAACTTACACTAAGTCACATTGCTTGCAAGGCTTGTGTGTGATGTTGTATTACCGAGTGGGCCCCGAGATACCTCTCCGTCACACGGAGTGACAAATCCCAGTCTCGATCCATACTAACTCAACGAACACCTTCGGAGATACCTGTAGAGCATCTTTATAGTCACCCAGTTACGTTGCGACGTTTGATACACACAAAGCATTCCTCCGGTGTCCGTGAGTTATATGATCTCATGGTCATAGGAACAAATACTTGACACGCAGAAAACAGTAGCAACAAAATGACACGATCAACATGCTACGTCTATTAGTTTGGGTCTAGTCCATCACATGATTCTCCTAATGATGTGATCCCGTTATCAAGTGATGACACTTGCCTATGGCCAGGAAACCTTGACCATCTTTGATCAACGAGCTAGTCAACTAGAGGCTTACTAGGGACACTGTTTTGTCTATGTATCCACACAAGTATTGTGTTTCCAATCAATACAATTATAGCATGGATAATAAACGATTATCATGAACTAAGAAATATAATAATAACTAATTTATTATTGCTTCTAGGGAATATTTCCAACAGTCTCCCACTTGCACTAGAGTCAATAATCTAGTTCACATCACCATGTGATTCCAACGAATCCAACACCCATATAGTTATGGGGTTTGATCACGTCTTGCTCGTGAGAGAGGTTTTAGTCAATGGTTCTGAACCTTTCAGATCCGTGCGTTCTTTACAAATATTTATGTCATCTTATAGATGCTGCTACTACGTGCTATTCGGAAATGCTCCAAATATCTACTCTACTATACGAATTCGTTTCACTACTCATAGTTATTTGGATTAGTGTCAAAGCTTGCATCGACGTAACCCTTTACGACGAACTCTTTAACCACCTCCATAATCGAGAAAAATTCCTTAGTCCATTAGTTACTAAGGATAAATTTTGACCGCTGCTAGTGGTTCAATCATGGATCACTCTCTGTACCTCTCAACATACTTTGAGTCAAGGCACACATCAGGTGCGGTACACAGCATGGCATACTTTAGATTCTACGGCTAAGGCATAGAAGACGACCTTCGTCTATTCTCTTTATTCTGCCGGGGTCGGGTTTTGAGTCCTACTCAAATTCACACCTCACAACGCAACCAAGAACTCCTTCTTTGCTGATCTATTTTGAACTCCTTCAAAAACTTGTCAAGGCATGCATCTTGTTGAAACTTCCATTAAGCGCTTTCGATCTATCTCCATAGATCTTTGATGCTCAACGTTCAAGTAGCTCAATCCAGGTATTCCTTTGAAAACTCCTTTCAAACAACCTTGTATGTTTTACAGAAATTCTACATTACTTCTGATCCACAATATGTCAACCACATATACTTATCAGAAATTCTATAGTGCTCCCACTCACTTCCTTGGAAATACAAGTTTCTCATAAACCTTGTACAAACCCAAAATCTTTGATCATCTCATCAAAGTGTATATTCCAACTCCGAGATGCTTGCACCAGTCCATTGAAGGATCACTGGAGCTTGCATACTTGCTAGTATCTTTAGGATCGACAAAACCTTCTGGTTGTATCACATACAATGTTTTCTCAAGGAAACCATCGAGAAAACAATGTTTTGACATCCTACGTGCAATATTTCATAAGTAATGCATCAACAACTAACATAATTCTTACAGACCTTTAGCATCGCTACGAGTGAGAAAGTCTCATCATAGTCAACTGTTTGATCTTGTCGAAAACATCTTTGCGACAAGTCGAGCTTTTCTTAATAGTGACTTATCACCATCATCGTCTGTCTTCTTTTAAAGATCCATCTTTACTCAATAGTCTTATGACCATGAAGTAGTTCTTTCAAAGTCTACACTTTGTTTTCATACATGGATCCTCTCTCGGATTTCATGGCTTCCAGCCATTTGTCGGAATCTGGGCCCACCATCGCTTTCTCCATAAGTCGTAGGTTCACCGTTTCTCAACAACATGACCTCCAAGACAGGGTTACCGTACCACTCTGTAGTAGTATGCGACCTTGTCAACCTACGAGGCTTGTAGTAACTTGATCCGATGCTTGATAATCACCATCATCAGCTTCCACTTCAATTGGTGTAGGCGCCACAGGAACAACTTCCTGCGCCCTGCTACACACTAGTTGAAGTGATGGTTCAATAACCTCATCAAGTTCTACTACCCTCCCACTCAATTCTTTCGAGAGAAACCTTTCCTCGAGAAAGGATCCGTTTCTAGAAACAAACACTTTGCTTTCGGATCTGAGATAGGAGATGTACCCAACTGTTTTGGATATCCTATGAAGATGGATTTATCCGCTTTGGGTTCGAGCTTATCAGACTGAAACTTTTTCACATAAGTGTCGAAGCCCCAAACTTTCAAGAAACGACAGTTTAGATTTCTCTAAACCTCAGTCTATACTTTGTCATCTCAACGGAAATACGCGGTGCCCTATTTAAAGTGAGTGTGGTTGTCTCTAATGCATAACCCATAAACGACAGTGGTAATTCGATAAGAGACATCATAGTATGCACCATACCAAATAGTGCGTGGCTATGACGTTCAGACACATCATCACACTATGATGTTCCAAGTGGCATGAACTGCGAAACAATTTCCACATTGTCTTAACTGCGTACCAAAACTCGTAACTCAGATATTCATTTCCATGATCATATCGTAGACAGTTTATCCTCTTGTTACGACGAACTTCGCTCTGAAACGGAATTTAACTTTTCAACATTGCAGACTTGTGATTTATTAAGTAAATACTCCTGTATCTACTCAAATCGTCAGTGAAGTAAGAACATAATGATATCCACTACGTGCCTCAGCACCCATTGGACTGCATACATCAAAATGTATCACTTCCAACAAGTTACTATCTTATTTCATCTCAATGAAAACAAGGCCTTGCTCATGTGGTATGATTTGCATGTCACAAGTGATTCGAAATCAGGTGAGTACAAAGATCCATCAGCATGGAGCCTCTTCATGCAATTTATACTAACATGACTCAAGCGGCAGTGCCACAAGTAAGTGGTACTATCGTCATTAACTCGTATCTTTTGGCACCAATATCATGAACATGTGTAACACTACGATCGAGATTCAATAAACCATTGAAGGTGAATATTCAAGAAAATAGAGTAACCATTATTCTCCTTAAATGAATAATCGTATTGCAATAAACACGATCCAATCATGTTCATGCTTAACGCAAGCACCAAATAACAATTATTTAGGTTTAGCACCAATCCCGATGATAGATGGAGCGTGCGACGTTTGATCATATCAACCTTGGAAACACTTCCAACACGTATCGTCACCTCGCCTTTAGCTAGTCTCCGTTTATGCCGTAGCTTTCATTTCGTGTTACTAATCACTTAGCAACCGAACCGGTATCCAATACCCTCATGCTACTAGGAGTACTAGTAAAGTACACATCAACATCATGTATATCAAATACACTTCTTTCGACCTTTGCCAGCCTTCTTATATACCAAGTATCTAGAGTTGCTCCGCCTCAGTGACTGTTCCCCTCATTACAGAAGCACTTAGTCTCGGGTTTGGGTTTAATCTTGGGTCTCTTCATTAGTGCAGCAACTGTTTTGCCGTTTCACGAAGTATCCCTTCTAGCCCTTGCCTTTCTTGAAACTTAGTGGTTTTACAAACCATCAACTATTGATGCTCCTTCTTGATTTCTACTTTCGCAGTGTCAAACATCGCGAATCGCTCAAGGATCATTGTATCTATACTTGATATGTTATAGTTCATCAAGAAGCTCTCACAGCTTGGTGGCAGTGACTTTGGAGAACCATCACTATCTCATGTGGAAGATTAACTCCCACTTGATTCAAGTGATTGTCGTACTCAGACAATCTGAGCACACGCTCAACGATTGAGCTTTTCTCCTTTACTTTGTGAACAAAGAATCTTGTTGGAGGTCTCGTACCTCTTAACAAGGGCACAAGCATGAAATCACAATTTCATCTCTTCAAAACATCACTTATGTTCCGTGACGTTTTACAACGTTTTCGGCACCTTGCTTCTAAGCCATTAAGTATTTTGCACTGAACTATCGTGTAGTCATCAGAAACGTGTATGTCGGATGTTCATAGCATCCACAGACGACGGTCGAGGTGCAGCACACCGAGTGGTGCATTAAGGACATAAGCCTTCTGCGTAGCAACGAGGACAATCCTCGGTTTTACAGACACAGTCTGCAAAGTTTGCTACTATCAATTTTCAACTAAATTTTCTCTAGGAACATATAAAAATAGTAGAGCTATAGCGCAAGCTACATCGTAATTCGCAAAGACCATTAGACTATGTTCATGACAATTAGTTCAATTAATCATATTACTTAAGAACTCCCACTCAAAAAGTACATCTCTCTAGTCATTTGAGTGGTACATGATCCAAATCCGCTATCTCAAGTCCGATCATCACGTGAGTCGAGAATAGTTTCAGTGGTAAGCATCTCTATGCAAATCATATCAACTATACGATTCATGCTCGACCTTTTGGTCTCATGTGTTCCGAGGCCATGTCTGCACATGCTAGGCTCATCAAGCTTAACCCGAGTGTTCCGCGTGCGCAACTGTTTTGCACCCGTTGTATGTGAATGTTGAGTCTATCACACCCGATCATCACGTGGTGTCTCGAAACGACAAACTGTAGCAACGGTGCACAGTCGGGGAGAACACAATTTCGTCTTGAAATTTTAGTGAGAGATCACCTCATAATGCTAGCGTTGTTCTAAGCAAAATAAGGTGCATAAAAGGATTAACATCACATGCAATTCATAAGTGACATGATATGGCCATCATCACGAGCTTCTTGATCTCCATCACCAAAGCACCGGCACGATCTTCTTGTCACCGGCGTCACACCATGATCTCCATCATCATGATCTCCATCAACGTGTCGCCATCGGGGTTGTCGTGCTACTCATGCTATTACTACTAAATCTACATCCTAGCAAAATAGTAAACGCATCTGCAAGCACAAACGTTAGTTATAAAGACAACCCTATGGCTCCTGCCGGTTGCCGTACCATCGACGTGCAAGTCGATATTAACTATTACAACATGATCATCTCATACATCCAATATATCACATCACATCGTTGGCCATATCACATCACAAGCATACCCTGCAAAAACAAGTTAGACGTCCTCTAATTTTGTTGTTGCAAGTTTTACGTGGTGACCATGGGTATCTAGTAGGATCGCATCTTACTTACGCAAACACCACAACGGAGATATATGAGTTTCTATTTAACCTCATCCAAGGACCTCCTCGGTCAATTCCGATTCAACTAAAGTTGGAGAAACTGACACCCGCCAGTCATCTTTGAGCAACGGAGTTACTCGTAGCGATGAAACCAGTCTCTCGTAAGCGTACGAGTAATGTTGGTCCGAGCCGCTTCGATCCAACAATACCGCGGAATCAAGGAAAGACTAAGGAGGGCAGCAAAACGCACATCACCGCCCACAAAAACTTTTGTGTTCTACTCGAGAAGACATCTACGCATGAACCTAGCTCATGATGCTACTGTTGGGGAACGTCGCATGGGAAACAAAAAATTTCCTACGCGCACGAAGACATATCATGGTGATGTCCATCTACGAGAGGGGATGTGTGATCTACGTACCCTTGTAGACCGTACAGCAGAAGCATTAGTGAACGCGGTTGATGTAGTGGAACGTCCTCACGTCCCTCGATCCTCCCTGCGAACTATCCCGCGATCAGTCCCTCGATCTAGTGCCGAACGGACGACACCTCCGCGTTCAGCACACGTACAGCTCGACGATGATCTCGGCCTTCTTGATCCAGCAAGAGAGACGGAGAGGTAGAAGAGTTCTCCGGCAGCGTGACGACGCTCTGGAGGTTGGTGATGACCTTGTCTAAGCAGGGCTCCGCCCGAGCTCCGCAGAAACGCGATCTAGAGGAAAAACCGTGGAGGTATGTGGTCGGGCTGCCGTCGAAAAGTCGTCTCAAATCAGCCCTAAAACCTCCGTATATATAGGTGGGAGGGAGGGGACCTTGCCTTGGGGCTCAAGGAGCCCCAAGGGGGTCGGCCGAGTCCAAGGGGGAAGGTTCCCCCCCCCCCCCAAACCGAGATGGACTTGGTTTGGTGGGAGGGAGTCCTTCCTTCCCTTCCCACCTTATCCTTTTTTTTTCTTTTCTCCTTGATTTTCTTCTCTAGGCGCATAGGGCCCTCTTGGGCTGTCCCACCAGCCCATTAAGGGCTGGTGAGCCACCCTCAAGGCCTATGGGCTTCCCCAGGGTGGGTTGCCCCCCCGGTGAACTCCCGGAACCCATTCGTCATTCCCGGTACATTCCCGGTAACTCTGAAAACCTTCCGGTAATCAAATGAGGTCATCCTATATATCAATCTTCATTTCCGGACCATTACGGAAACCCTCGTGACGTCCGTGATCTCATCCGAGACTCCGAACAACATTCGGTAACCAACCATATAACTCAAATACGCATAAAACAACGTCGAACCTTAAGTGTGCAGACCCTGCGGGTTCGAGAACTATGTAGACATGACCCGAGAGACTCCTCGGTCAATATCCAATAGCGGGACCTGGATGCCCATATTGGATCCTACATATTCTACGAAGATCTTATCGTTTGAACCTCAGTGCCAAGGATTCATATAATCCCGTATGTCATTCCCTTTGTCCTTCGGTATGTTACTTGCCCGAGATTCGATCGTCAGTATCCGCATACCTATTTCAATCTCGTTTACCGGCAAGTCTCTTTACTCGTTCCGTAATACAAGATCCCGTAACTTACACTAAGTCACATTGCTTGCAAGGCTTGTGTGTGATGTTGTATTACCGAGTGGGCCCCGAGATACCTCTCCGTCACACGGAGTGACAAATCCCAGTCTCGATCCATACTAACTCAACGAACACCTTCGGAGATACCTGTAGAGCATGTTTATAGTCACCCAGTTACGTTGCGACGTTTGATACACACAAAGCATTCCTCCGGTGTCCGTGAGTTATATGATCTCATGGTCATAGGAACAAATACTTGACACGCAGAAAACAGTAGCAACAAAATGACACGATCAACATGCTACGTCTATTAGTTTGGGTCTAGTCCATCACATGATTCTCCTAATGATGTGATCCCGTTATCAAGTGACGACACTTGCCTATGGCCAGGAAACCTTGACCATCTTTGATCAACGAGCTAGTCAACTAGAGGCTTACTAGGGACAGTGTTTTGTCTATGTATCCACACAAGTATTGTGTTTCCAATCAATACAATTATAGCATGCATAATAAACGATTATCATGAACTAAGAAATATAATAATAACTAATTTATTATTGCCTCTAGGGCATATTTCCAACATCAACCGCGTTCACTAACGCTTCTGCTGTACGGTCTACAAGGGTACGTAGATCAGACATCCCCTCTCGTAGATGGACATCACCATGATAGGTCTTCGTGCGCGTAGGAAATTTTTTGTTTCCCATGTGACGTTCCCCAACAAATACCCCCCTCATAATTTTAGACAGCCCCCCCTCTCTCTCCTCGAAAACCGTGCCCCGAAACCCTAATCCAGCCTCTCTCTCTCCTCCCTCCCTCCACTGCGCAGCCGCCGTCCCGCCCCAGCCCGGATTGGGCCCTCCCGGGCCCATCTGGCCGGTCGCCGCCGTCACCTGAGCTCCCTGCTCCCGAGCCTCCCTCCCATGGCCGCAACAGCATGCCCGAGCCCGTCCGGAAGCGCCGCCGCACCTCCCCGTCGGCCACTGCCCACCGGCCGCCGCCGGATGTGCCGCCCAGGATCCTTGCCGTCCACACCCGCGCCATCCTGTGTCCCCGTCGCCGTGGGCTGCAGCACCGCCACCGCGCCCCGATCTGCGCTACCCGCCGGCCGATCCCCGCCATGTGGTCCGGCCGCCACCCGGGAATGGGCAGATCAGGCGACCCCCGTCGCGGATCCGCCGATCCCCGCCGGTCTCCCGCCGCTGCCGCCGGTCTCCCACCGGCCAGCCGCCATGGCCCGAGCACGGGAGAGACGAGGAGCACGGCGCCCTTGTCCGTCGCGCCTTCCCGCAAGGCCAGCTTGCCCCTGTGGGCCGGCCTCCTCCCGTAGAGCCCCTCGGCCCAATCACCTCGCTGACCTGGCCCATGTGGCCCTCAGGTGAATCCCCCCCTTGCCTGCCTATTTCGCGCACTAGGCGTCGGATAGTGGTTGCGCCCTCTCTGTTAGGCCCGTTAGTTAATGTAGTTTTTTTCGGTTTAGTTAAATTCCAGGAAATAGACGATTATTCTTTTGCCCGTAACTTTTAACCGTGTGTCGGAACGAGGCGTGTAGCATATGGATTTCATGTAGTTTTACGCGTAGATTACGTTTGTGCGACTTGCATATTTGTTTGATTTAGTTTAGCGTGCCTAATGCCTAGGTTTACGTGCTGTCTAGATAGGATGGTGCCCGTATTTATTTTTTGCGCGAGTCCGGTTAGCCCGAATGTCGTAGTAGAAATGTCCATGTTTTAGGAACCTATTTTCCATGTATTTTAGAGCGGTCATTTGTATATTTGCGTGTAGGCATTGCCGCTAGTTTATTTTTCGTGTTTAGGTTTATATCTTGCGTTTTCGTGTGGCATTATTTTTGTTGCGCAACCCCACATATTTTATATGTTTCCGGGGTAGAAAAATCCATATGATTTTTCTGTGCAATTAGTTTTATCTTTTGAGCAAGTTAGTTCGCGCGATATTTTGCCATGTTGCCCTCTTGTCATTTTCGTAGGATTTATTTCGTGCTTCGTTTAATTAAGTTGTCAACTAGGGAGTTGTTCTTTGATGTTTAGTCTAGCCCCTGGTATTTTTAGTTGGAATAGAAATGCATGTTTAGGTGTGGTTTGCTTGCTCTCAAGTTGCTAGAAATAGTGCTGTTTTGGAGTAGCTGAAATATTTCTTAGTCTGGAATCTGTTATATTTTGTTGCTGTTTTGTTTTGCTTCTATCTTGTGATCTGTAGCTCTTTTGAGGTTGGTCCAATGGAGTTACTTGTTAACCTTGTGTTTCTCTAGCATGCTGTGAATTTTCATGCCATTTGGAGTCCTGTAGCTATAGGTTTTGCTGCTGTCAATATGCCTTCAGATCGAAAACTGCACTTTCGTGAGGTGTAATTTTCACTAAGTCTGAAATAGTGTGTGAGATGCCATTTTGTGACTTCTTTCCCTAGTGATTCATGATGCCATGCTAGTTGTTGTTAGTTGTTTGTTGTAGTGCTTCTTGCCCTCCTTCGTTCCGTGTCTTGGTTGAGTATATCGGAGTTGTGTAGCTCGTAGTTGTGGGGTATAGAAAATGCTATGTGGCTGATTTTGGCAGATCGTAGAGATTTCTTGTTTTGCTCGTAGTTGTTGAACCGTGGCTCCGATTTGATCGTGTCCTACGTGAAACTTGCTTAGAATCTCGTGTAGTTTCATTTTATCTTGCTGGTTGTATGTTTTGAAGTGCTCGTGACCGTCGTTGCACACATATTGCATTCATGCCATCATATCTTGCGGTGCTTGTATCTTTTGAACCGTAGCTCCGTTGGAGATGTTCTCTATGTGTAAATTGCTTGTAACAACGCGTAGAATCACGTAAACCTATTTGTGTTGCTGTTTAACAACCAATTAAATGTGTTAGTTCAGATCTGGACAGAATTGTAAATTAACTTGTGAGGTCGTTTCGGAGGTGCTATATGTCATTTCTGACCTCATTTAAATATGCCTAGATAGGTAGTTTAATTGCGCTTCACCTCTTGCCATGTTTAACCATTGTTCAGGATCATTCATTTGATCAACCGTAGATCACGTCCGCTATGCATAGATCTTCCCCCTTTTATTCCTTGTACTCGTAAGTTTAGCCACCAAAATATATGCTTAGCCGCTGCTGCAACCTCACCACTTAACCTTGTGTTAGCGTTGCTAGTTGCTGGTGCACTTGCTTCTATGTGATTACATGGGTTCCTTGTTATATCACCATATTAATGCTATTTAATTTAATGCACCTATATACTTGGTAAAAGGTGGAAGGCTCGGCCTTTCTAGCCTGGTGTTATGTTCCACCTTTGCCCCCTTAGTTTCGGCTACCGGTGTTATGTTCCATAATTGTGCACTCCTGACACGATCGGGGTTGTTATGGGGACCCCCTTGATAATTCGTTTTAGATTAAAGCTGGTCTGGCAAGGCCCAACTTTGGTACTACATTTGCCTAATCACCTAATAAAATTGCATAGGGACTTTCCGGACCCCGAGGATAATTTAATCAACCCCCGGGCGAGTGCTCCTCATGAGTGTTGGTCCAAAACAGAGCAGCTTATTAACGCTACCCGGGGCAACTCGGCGTTTGGCGTGGTAACCATCGCTCATCCGTCGTGTCCTGAGAACGAGATACGCGGCTCCTATCGGGATCGTCGACACGTTGGGCGGCCTTGGTGGATTAGTTTTACCTTTGATGAAATATCTTGTGCATCGGGATTCCGGTGATGCTTTGGGTAATCTCAGAGTTGAGGTTTTCCACTAGGGAATCCGACGAGATCACGAGCTTCATGATTGAGGATTTCTATGCAGCTTGTGGTAATTTGTGATGGACTAGTTGGAGCACCCCTGCAGTGTTAAATCTTTTCGGAAAGCCGTGCCCGCAGTTATGTGGCAACATGGAAACTTTGTCTAACACTGGTTCTAGATAACTTGAAGTTAACTTAATTAAAATATGCCAACTGTGTGCGTAACCGTGACTGTCTCATTCGAAGTTCCTTCTCCGATCGAGGACACGGTGGGGTTATGTCTGACGTAGGTAGGTGTTCAGGATCATTCATTTGATCAACCGTAGATCACGTCCGCTATGCGTAGATCTTCCCCCTTTTATTCCTTGTACTCGTAAGTTTAGCCACCAAAATATATGCTTAGCCGCTGCTACAACCTCACCACTTAACCATACCTCACCTATTAAGCTTTGCTAGTCTTGATACCTTTGGAAATGAGATTGCTGAGTCCCCTGTGGCTCACAGATTACTACAACACCAGTTGCAGGTATAGGTAAAGGTTACTTGACGCGAGCGCGTTGATTGTTCATTTGGAGTTGCTTCTTCTTCTTCTTCTTCATCGATCTAGGACGGGTTCCAGGCCGGTAGCCTGGGATAGCAAGGATGGACGTCGTTCTTCTTTTATTGTTTGTTTTCATCCGTAGTCGGACCCTGCTCTTCTTCATGATGATTATGTATTGTACTGTTGTTACTCTGATGTAGCTTGTGGCGAGTGTATGCCAATTCTATCTGTATATCTCTTCTTTTCAGTACATGTACTTGTATCGATATACATTCTTGCGACACGACGAGATGCGCTTCTATCCCTGGCGAGCCCCCCGTGCCAAATTGAGGATAGGGTCGCATCTTGGGCGTGACAGGTACTCACACTATGAAAATGTGTAACATCACGATCGAGATTCATCAAGAATAAACCATTCACCAGCAGAGCATGTCCATAAAACATATCACTCATATAAATAGAAGAACCATTATTTTCTGACTTAAATGAGTAGCCCTCTCGCATTAAGCAAGACCCTGATACAATATTCATGCTCAAAGATGGTACTAAATAACAATTATTAAGGTTTAAAACTAATCCCGATGGTAGATGTAGAGGCAGCGTGCCAACGACAATCACATCGACCTTGGAGCCATTCCCGACGTGCATTGTCACCTCGCCCTTGGCCAGTCTCCGCTTATTCCGCAGTTCCTGCTTTGAGTTGCAAATGTGAGCAACAACACCGGTATCAAATACCCAGGAGCTACTACGAGTGGTGGTAAGGTACACATCAATAATATGTATATCATATATACCTTTAACGTTGTCAGCCTTCTTGTCCGCTAAGTACTTGGGGCAGTTCCGCTTCCAGTGACCTTTTCCCTTGCAGTAGAAGCACTCAGTCTCAGGCTTGGATCCATTCTTTTTCTTCTACCTGGTATCTGGCTTACTGGGTGCGGCAACGGCTTTGCCGTCTTTCTTGAAGTTCTTCTTACCCTTCGCCTTCTTGAAACTGGTGGTCTTGTTGACCATCAACACTTGATGCTCTTTCTCGATTTCTACTTCTGCAGATTTCAGCATCGAGTACAACTCGGGAATGGTCTTCTCGATCCCTTGCATGTTGTATTTCAGCACAAAACCCTTGTATCTTGGAGGGAGAGACCGGAGGATTCTGTCAATTACAGCGTCATCCGGAAGTTCGTCTCCAAGCAAAGTCAGACGTCCGTGTAACCCAGACATTCTCAGTATATGCTCACTAACAGAACTGTTCTCCTCCATCTTACAGCTAAAGAACTTGTCGGAGACTTCATATCTCTCAACACGGGCATGAGCTTGAAAAACTAGTTTCAGCTCCTGGAACATCTCATATGCTCTGTATTGCTCAAAACGCCTTTGGAGCCCTGTTTCCAAACTGTATAACATGCCACACCTAACCAGAGAGTAGTCATAACTCCACGTCTGCCAGACGTTCTGAATGTCCTGGGCCGCTGCGGGAGCAGGAGGGTCACCTAGCGGTGCATTAAGGACATAAGCCTTTTTAGCTGCTTCGAGGATGAGCTTCAAGTTGCGGACCTAGTCCGCATAGTTGCTACCATCATCTTTCAGCTTGTTTTTCTCTAGGAATGCGTTGAAATTGAGGTTGACAGGTGCGTTGGCCATTGGATCTACAATATTTGTAAAGACAACTTTTAGACTAAGTTCATGAGAATTAAGTTCATTTAATCAAATTAAGTATGAACTCCCACTTAAATCGACATCCCTCTAGTCATCTAAGTGATACATGATCCATGTTGAGCAACTTCATGTTGATCCGTGTCCGATCATCATGTGAGACGGACTAGTCGTAATGGTGAGCAACTTCATGTTGATCGTATTCAACCATACGACTCATGTTCGACCTTTCGGTCTCTTGTATTCGAGGTCATGTGTGTACATGCTAAGCTCGCCGAGTCAACCTAAGTGTTTCACGTGTGTAAATCTGGCTTACACCCGTTGTATGCGAACGTTAGAATCTATCACACCCGATCATCACGTGGTGCTTTGAGACAACGATCCTTCGCAATGGTGCACACTTGGGGGAATACGTTCTCGAAATTTTAATGAGGGGTCATCTTATTATGCTACCATCGTTCTAAGCAATAAGATGAAAAACATGATAAACATCACATGCAATCATATACTGACATGATATGGCCATTGTCATCTTTGCTCTTTGGATCTCCATCTTCGGGCATCGCATGATCATCATTGTGTTGGAGAACGTCGCATGGGAAACAAAAAAAATTCTACGCGCACGAAGACCTATCATGGTGATGTCCATCTACGAGAGGGGATGAGTGATCTACGTACCCTAGTAGATCGTACAGCAGAAGCATTAGTGAACGCGGTTGATGTAGTGGAACGTCCTCACGTCCCTCGATCCGCCCCGCGAACAATCCCGCGATCAGTCCCACGATCTAGTATCGAACGGACGGCACCTCCGCGTTCAGCACACGTACAGCTCGACGATGATCTCGGCCTTCTTGATCCAGCAAGAGAGACGGAGAGGTAGAAGAGTTCTCCGGCATCGTGATGGCGCTCCGGAGGTTGGTGATGACCTTGTCTCAGCAGGGCTCCGCTCGAGCTCCGCAGAAACGCGATCTAGAGGAAAAACCGTGGAGGTATGTGGTCGGGCTGCCGTGGAAAAGTCATCTCAAATCAGCCCCAATACCTCCGTATATATAGGTGGGAGGGAGGGGACCTTGCCTTGGGGCTCAAGGAGCCCCAAGGGGGTTGGCCGAGTCCAAGGGGGGAAGGCTCCCCCCCCAAACCGAGTTGGACTTGGTTTGGTGGGTGGGAGTCCTTCCCTTCCTTCCCACCTCCCTTTTTTTTTCCTTTCTCTTTGATTTTTCTTTGTATGGCGCATAGGGCCCTTTTGGGCTGTCCCACCAGCCCACTAAGGGCTGGTGCGCCACCCTTATGGCCTATGGGCTTCCCCGGGGTGGGTTGCCCCCCCGGTGAACTCCCGGAACCCATTCGTCATTCCCGGTACATTCCCGGTAACTCCGAAAACCTTCCGGTAATCAAATGAGGTCATCCTATATATCAATCTTCGTTTCCGGACTATTCCGGAAACCCTCGTGACGTCCGTGATCTCACGCGGGACTCCGAACAACATTCGGTAACCAACCATATAACTCAAATACGCATAAAACAACGTCGAACCTTAAGTGTGCAGACCCTGCGGGTTCGAGAACTATGTAGACATGACCCGAGAGACTCCTCGGTCAATATCCAATAGCAGGACCTGGATGCCCATATTGGATCCTACATATTCTACGAAGATCTTATCGTTTGAACCTCAGTGCCAAGGATTCATATAATCCCGTATGTCATTCCCTTTATCCTTCGGTATGTTACTTGCCCGAGATTCGATCGTCAGTATCCGCATACCTATTTCAATCTCGTTCACCGGCAAGTCTCTTTACTCGTTCCGTAATACAAGATCCCGCAACTTACACTAAGTTACATTGCTTGCAAGGCTTGTGTGTGATGTTGTATTACCGAGTGGGCCCCGAGATACCTCTTCGTCACACGGAGTGACAAATCCCAGTCTTGATCCATACTAACTCAACTAACACCTTCGGAGATACCTGTAGAGCATCTTTATAGTCACCCAGTTACGTTGCGACGTTTGATACACACAAAGCATTCCTCCGGTGTCAGTGAGTTATATGATCTCATGGTCATAGGAATAAATACTTGACACGCAAAAAAACAGTAGCAACAAAATGACACGATCAACATGCTACGTCTATTAGTTTGGGTCTAGTCCATCACGTGATTCTCCTAATGACGTGGTCCAGTTATCAAGCAACAACACCTTGTTCATAATCAGAAGACACTGACTATCTTTGATCAACTGGCTAACCAACTAGAGGCTTGCTAGGGACGGTGTTTTGTCTATGTATCCACACATGTAAATGAGTCTTCATTCAATACAATTATAGCATGGATAATAAACGATTATCTTGATACAGGAATTATAATAACTATATTTATTATTGCCTCTAGGGCATAATTCCAACAGTATCCCACTTGCACTAGAGTCAATAATCTAGCCCTCACATCATCATGTGAATTACATTGTAATAAATCTAACACCCATACAGTTCTGGTGTTGATCATGCTTTGGCCGTGGAAGAGGTTTAGTCAGCGGGTCTGCTACATTCAGATCCGTGTGCACTTTGCATATATTTACGTCCTCTCCCTCGACGTAGTCGCGGATGAGGTTGAAGCGTCGTTTGATGTGTCTGGTCTTCTTGTGAAACCGTGGTTCCTTTGCTAAGGCAATGGCACCCGTGTTATCACAGAACAAGGTTATTGGATTCAGTGCGCTTGGCACCACTCCAAGATCCGTCATGAACTGCTTCATCCAGACACCCTCCTTAGCCGCCTCCGAGGCAGCCATGTACTCCGCTTCACATGTAGAATCTGCTACGACGCTTTGCTTGGAACTACACCAGCTTACCGCACCCCCATTAAGAATAAATACGTATCCGGTTTGCGACTTAGAGTCGTCCGGATCTGTGTCAAAGCTTGCATCGACGTAACCTTTTACAGCGAGCTCTTCGTCACCTCCATACACGAGAAACATCTCCTTAGTCCTTTTCAGGTACTTCAGGATATTCTTGACTGTTGTCCAGTGATCCACTCCTGGATTACTCTGGAACCTACCTGCCATACTTATGGCCAGGCTAACATCTGGTCTAGTGCACAACATCGCATACATGATAGAACCTATGGCTGAAGCATAGGGGATGGAGCGCATATGCTCTCTATCTTCATCAGTTGCTGGGCACTGAGTCTTACTCAACCTCGTACCTTGTAGAACTGGCAAGAACCCTTTCTTGGACTGTTCCATTTTGAACCTCTTCAAAACCTTATCAAGGTATGTGCTTTGTGAAAGTCCTATCACGCGTTTTGATCTATCCCTATAGATCTTAATGCCTAGAATGTAAGCAGCTTCTCCTAGGTCCTTCATAGAGAAACTTTTATTCAAGTAACCTTTTATGCTCTCCAAAAACTCTACGTTGTTTCCAATCTGCAATATGTCATCCACATATAATATTAGAAACGCCAAGAGCTCCCACTCACTTTCTTGTAAATACAAGATTCTCCAACCACTTGTATAAACCCAAATGCTTTGATCACCTCATCAAAGCGTTTGTTCCAACTCCGAGATGCTTGCACCAGTCCATAAATGGATCGCTGGAGTTTGCACACCTTGTTAGCATTCTTAGGATCAACAAAACCTTCGGGTTGTATCATATACAACTCTTCCTTAAGGAAACTGTTAAGGAACGCCGTTTTGACATCCATTTGCCAGATTTCATAATCGAAAAATGCAGCTATTGCTAACATGATTCTGACGGACTTAAGCATTGCTACGGGTGAGAAAGTCTCATCGTAGTCAACTCCTTGAACTTGTGAAAAACCCTTTGCCACAAGTCGAGCTTTATAAATGGTCACATTGCCGTTAGCGTCCGTCTTCCTCTTAAAGATCCATTTGTTCTGAATGGCCTTGCGGCTCTCAGGTAGTACCTCCAAAGTCCACACTTTGTTCTCATACATGGATCCTATCTCGGATTTCATGGCCTCTAGCCATTTGTTGGAATCTGGGCCCACCATTGCTTCTTCATAATTTGCAGGTTCATTGTTGTCTAACAACATGATTGATAAGACGGGATTACCGTACCACTCCGGAGCAGC
This sequence comes from Hordeum vulgare subsp. vulgare, assembly GCF_904849725.1. Classification (NCBI taxonomy): domain Eukaryota; kingdom Viridiplantae; phylum Streptophyta; class Magnoliopsida; order Poales; family Poaceae; genus Hordeum; species Hordeum vulgare. The sequence goes on along the minus strand of NC_058521.1, from coordinate 101,657,353 downwards.
ACGTGGTCTCGTCGACCTGCGTGGTTCGACAAAAACTTGAACTGGAGTTTCATGATCATCATCATTAACTTCCTCCTCAACCGGCGTCGCAATGACAGAGGTTTCCCCTTGCCCTGCGCCACCATCCAGAGGGATGAGAGGTTCGACAACCTCGTCAAGTTCTATCTTCCTCCCACTCAATTCTCTCGAGAGAAACTCCTTCTCGAGAAAATCTCCGTTTTTAGCAACAAACACTTTGCCCTCGGATTTGAGATAGAAGGTGTACCCAACTGTCTCTTTTGGGTAACCTATGAAGACGCACTTTTCCGCTTTGGGTTCCAGCTTTTCCGGCTGAAGCTTTTTGACATAAGCATCACATCCCCAAACTTTAAGAAACGACAACTTTGGCCTTTTGCCATACCACAGTTCGTATGGTGTCGTCTCAACGGATTTTGATGGTGCCCTACTTAAAGTGAATGCAGCTGTTTCTAATGCATAACCCCAAAACGATAACGGCAAATCAGTAAGAGACATCATAGATCGCACCATCTCTAATAGAGTACGATTACGATGTTCGGACACACCATTACACTGTGGTGTTCCAGGCGGTGTTAATTGTGAAACAATTCCACATTGTCTTAAGTGAGTACCAAACTCGAAACTCAGATATTCACCCCCACGATCAGACCGTAGGAACTTGATCTTCTTGTTACGATGATTTTCCACTTCACTCTGAAATTGCTTGAACTTTTCAAATGTTTCAGACTTGTGCTTTATCAAGTAGGCATAACCATATCTACTTAAATCGTCAGTGAAGGTGAGAAAATAACGATATCCGCCGCGTGCCTCCACGCTCATCGGACCACACACATCGGTATGTATGATTTCCAACAAGTCACTTGCACGCTCCATTGTTCCGGAGAACGGAGTCTTAGTCATCTTGCCCATGAGGCATGGTTTGCACGTCTCAAGTGAATCAAAGTCAAGTGACTCCAAAAGTCCATCAGCATGGAGTTTCTTCATGCGCTTTACACCAATATGACCTAAACGGCAGTGCCACAAAAATATGGCGCTATCATTGTTAACTGTAACTCTTTTGGTCTCAATGTTATGTATATGCGTATCGCTATCAAGATTCAATATGAACAATCCTCTCGCATTCGGTGCATGACCATAAAAGATGTTACTCATAGAAATAGAACAACCATTATTCTATGACTTAAAAGAGTAACAGTCTCGCAATAAACAAGATCCAGATATAATGTTCATGCTCAACGCAGGCACTAAATAACAATGATTTAAGTTCATCACTAATTCTGATGGTAACTGAAGTGACACTGTGCCGACGGCGATTGCATCAACCTTGGAACCATTTCCTACGTGCATCGTCACTTCATCTTTTGCCAGCCTTCGTCTATTCCGCAGTTCCTGTTTCGAGTTGCAAATATGAGCAACAGAACCGGTATCGAATACCCAGGCACTACTACGAGAGCCGGTTAAGTACACATCAATAACATGTATATCAAATATACCTGATTTTTCTTTGGTCGCCTTCTTATCTGCCAGATACTTGGGGCAATTGCGCTTCGAGTGACCCATACCCTTGCAATAGTAACACTCCGTTTCAGGCTTAGGTCCAGCTTTGGGTTTCTTCGTCGGATTGGCAATAGGCTTGCCGCTCTTCTTTGAATTGCCCTTCTTGCCTTTGCCGTTTCTCTTGAAACTAGTGGTCTTATTCACCATCAACACTTGATGCTCTTTACGGAGTTCAGACTCTGCGACTTTCAGCATCGCAAACAACTCGCCGGGAGACTTGTTCATCCCTTGCATGTTGTAGTTCAACACAAAGCCTTTATAGCTTGGCGGCAGTGATTGAAGGATTCTGTCAGTGATAGCTTCTTGCGGGAGTTCAATCCCCAGCTCAGCTAGACGGTTTGAGTACCCAGACATTTTGAGCACATGTTCACTGACAGATGAGTTTTCCTCCATCTTGCAAGCATAGAATTTATCGGAGGTCTCATACCTCTCGATCCGGGCGTTCTTCTGAAAGATAAACTTCAACTACTGGAACATCTCAAATGCTCCATGACGCTCAAAGCGACGTTGAAGTCCCAGTTCTAAGCCATACAAGACTGCACATTGAACTATTGAGTAGTCCTCCTTACGTGCTAACCAAGTGTTCTTAACATCCTGATCAGCCGTAGCGGGTGGTTCATCTCCTAACGCAGCATTAAGGACATAATCCTTCTTCCCAGCTTGTAAGATTAGCTTAAGATTACGAGCCCAGACTACAAAGTTGCTTCCATCATCTTTCAACTTAGCTTTCTCTAGGAACGTATTAAAATTCAGGATGACTGTCGCGTGAGCCATGATCTACAACACAAATATATTCAAAGTGGACTTAGAGTATGTTCAAGATAATTAGAGTTTAACTTAATCAAATTATTCGCTAAACTCCCACTAAAAAAGTACATCTCTCTAGTCATTTGAGTGGTTCATGATCCACTTACACTAGCTCAAGTCCGATCATCACGTGAGTTGAGTATAGTTTCAGTGGTAAGCATCCCTATGCTAATCATATCATCTATATGATTCATGATCGACCTTTCGATCTCATGTGTTCCGAGGCCATGTCTGCACATGCTAGGCTCGTCAAGCTTAACCCGAGTGTTCCGCGTGCGCAACTGTTTTGCACCCGTTGTATGTGAACGTTGAGTCTATCACACCCGATCATCACGTGGTGTCTCGAAACGACGAACTATAGCAACGGTGCACAGTCGGGGAGAACACAATTTCGTCTTGAAATTTTAGTGAGAGATCACCTCATAATGCTACCGTCGTTCTAAGCAAAATAAGGTGCATAAAAGGATTAACATCACATGCAATTCATAAGTGACATGATATGGCCATCATCTCGTGCTTCTTGATCTCCATCGCCAAAGCACCGGCACGATCTTCTTGTCACCGGCGCCACACCATGATCATCCATCAACGTGTTGCCATCGGGGTTGTCGTGCTACTTATGCTATTACTACTAAAGCTACATCCTAGCAAAATAGTAAACGCATCTGCAAGCACAAACGTTAGTATAAAGACAACCCTATGGCTCCTGCCGGTTGCCGTACCATCGACGTGCAAGTCGATATTTCTATTACAACATGATCATCTCATACATCCAATATATCACATCACATCGTTGGCCATATCACATCACAAGCACACCCTGCAAAAACAAGTTAAACGTCCTCTAATTTTGTTGTTGCATGTTTTACGTGGTGACCAAGGGTATCTAGTAGGATCGCATCTTACTTACGCAAACACCACAACGGAGATATATGAGTTGCTATTTAACCTCATCCAAGGACCTCCTCGGTCAAATCCGATTCAACTAAAGTTGGAGAAACCGACACTTGCCAGTCATCTTTGAGCAACGGAGTTACTCGTAACGATGAAACCAGTCTCTCGTAAGCGTACGAGTAATGTCGGTCCAAGCCGCTTCAATCCAACAATACCGCGGAATCAAGAAAAGACTAAGGAGGGCAGCAAAACGCACATCACCGCCCACAAAAACTTTTGTGTTCTACTCGAGAAGACATCTACGCATGAACCTAGCTCATGATGCCACTGTTGGAGAACGTCGCATGGGAAACAAAAATTTTCCTACGCGCACGAAGACATATCATGGTGATGTCCATCTACGAGAGGGGATGAGTGGTCTACGTACCCTTGTAGATCGTACAGCAGAAACGTTAGTGAACACGGTTGATGTAGTGCAACGTCCTCACGTCCCTCGATCCGCCCCGCGAACAATCCCGCGATCAGTCCCACGATCTAGTACCGAACGGACGGCACCTCCGCGTTCAGCACACGTACAGCTCGACGATGATCTCGGCCTTCTTGATCCAGCAAGAGAGACGGAGAGGTAGAAGAGTTCTCCGGCAGAATGACAGCGCTCCGGAGGTTGGTGTCGACCTTGTCTCAGCAGGGCTCCGCCCGAGCTCCGCAGAAACGCGATCTAGAGGAAAAACCGTGGAGGTATGTGGTCGGGCTGCCGTGGAAAAGTCATCTCAAATCAGCCCCAATACCTCCGTATATATAGGTGGGAGGGAGGGGACCTTGCCTTGGGGCTCAAAGAGCCCCAAGGGGGTCGGCCGAGTCCAAGGGGGAAGGTCCCCCCCCCCAAACCGAGTTGGACTTGGTTTGGTGGGTGGGAGTCCTTCCCTTCCTTCCCACCTCCCTTTTTTTTCCTTTCTCTTTGATTTTTCTTTGTATGGCGCATAGGGCCCTTTTGGGCTGTCCCACCAGCCCACTAAGGGCTGGTGCGCCACCCTTATGGCCTATGGGCTTCCCCGGGGTGGGTTGCCCCCCCCCCCCGGTGAACTCCCGGAACCCATTCGTCATTCCCGGTACATTCCCGGTAACTCCGAAAACCTTCCGGTAATCAAATGAGGTCATCCTATATATCAATCTTCGTTTCCGGACTATTCCGGAAACCCTCGTGACGTCCGTGATCTCATCCGGGACTCCGAAAAACATTCGGTAACCAACCATATAACTCAAATACGCATAAAACAACGTCGAACCTTAAGTGTGCAGACCCTGCGGGTTTGAGAACTATGTAGACATGACCCGAGAGACTCCTCGGTCAATATCCAATAGCGGGACCTGGATGCCCATATTGGATCCTACATATTCTACGAAGATCTTATCGTTTGAACCTCAGTGCCAAGGATTCATATAATCCCGTATGTCATTCCCTTTATCCTTCGGTATGTTACTTGCCCGAGATTCGATCGTTAATATCCGCATACCTATTTCAATCTCGTTCACCGGCAAGTCTCTTTACTCGTTCCGTAATACAAGATCCCGCAACTTACACTAAGTTACATTGCTTGCAAGGCTTGTGTGTGATGTTGTATTACCGAGTGGGCCCCAAGATACCTCTCCGTCACACGGAGTGACAAATCACAGTCTTGATCCATACTAACTCAACTAACACCTTCGGAGATACCTGTAGAGCATCTTTATAGTCACCCAGTTACGTTACGACGTTTGATACACACAAAGCATTCCTCCGGTGTCAGTGAGTTATATGATCTCATGGTCATACGAATAAATACTTGACACGCAGAAAAACAGTAGCAACAAAATGACACGATCAACATGCTACGTCTATTAGTTTGGGTCTAGTCCATCACGTGATTCTCCTAATGACGTGATCCAGTTATCAAGCAACAACACCTTGTTCATAATCAGAAGACACTGACTATCTTTGATCAACTGGCTAGCCAACTAGAGGCTTGCTAGGGACGGTGTTTTGTCTATGTATCCACACATGTAAATGAGTCTTCATTCAATACAATTATAGCATGGATAATAAACGATTATCTTGATACAGGAATTATAATAATAACTATATTTATTATTGCCTCTAGGGCATAATTCCAACACATTGTCACCGGCGTGACACCATGATCTCCATCATCATGATCACCGTCATCGTGTCTCCGTGAAGTCGTCACGCCAACTACTACTACTACTACTACTACTACTACTAGTACTACTACTACTACTACTACTACTATAGCTAACCGTTAGCAATGAAGTAAAAGTAGTAAACACATGGCATTGCATCTCATACAATAAATTAAGACAACTTCTATGGCTCCTGCCGGTTGTCATACTCAACGACATGCAAGTCGTGAATCCTATTACAATAACTTGATCATCTCATACATCACACATGTAACATCACAACTTTGGCCATATCACATCACATGTCAAACCCTGCAAAAACAAGTTAGACGTCCTCTAATTGTTGTTGCAAGTTTTACGTGGCTGACTTGGGTTTCTAGCAAGAGCGCCTTCTGACCTACGTGACAGCCACAACGATGATATGCCAAAGCTATTTACCCTTCATAAGGACCCTTTTCATCAAATCCAATCCGACTAGAGTGGGAGAGACAGACACCCGCTAGCCACCTTTATGCATGGTGTGCATGTCGGCCGATGGAACTTGTCTCACGTAAGCGTACGTGTAAGGTCGGTCCAGGCCGCTTCATCCCACAATACCGTCGGAAAAGAATAAGACTAATAGTGGCAAGCAATTGACAAATCAGCGCCCACAACCTTTTGTGTTCTACTCGTGCATGGAATCTACGCATAGAAAACCTGGCTCTGATGCCACTGATGGGGACGTAGCATAAATTCAAAATTTTCCTACGCCATATTCAGATCTTCCTATGGAGAGTCGAGGTCTCCCGGCAGGGCTTCACCAAGCACCGTGGGAGAGGAGGAACAAGAGGGACAGGGCTGCGCCGAGGGAGAGATCAACTTGTGTCTCCAACCGCCCCAAACCCCTCTCTATTTATAAGAGGAGAGGGGAGGGGTGCGCCACCTCTAGGGTTCCCACCCTAGGGGTGGCGGCAGCCTAGATGGGAGAGGGGGGTGGCAGCCAGGGCAGGAGAGGGGTGGCGCACCCCTGGTGGGCCTTAGGCCCACCAGTGCCTAGGGTTCCCCCTTCCTCTCTGGTGCGCCATGGGCTGGGTGTGGGGGCGCACCAGCCCACCCAGGGGCTGGTTCCCTCCCACACTTGGCCCATATAGACTTCCGGGGCTTGTGGCCCCTCTCGGTGGGCCTCCGGAACCCTTCCGATGGTCCCGACACTTCGCCGATGGTGGGTGTCCAAACCCATCCATCCTATATATCAATCTTTACCTCCGGACCATTTCGAAGCTCCTCGTGACGTCTGGGATCTCATCCGAGACTCCGAACAACCTTAGGTAACCCCGTATAACAATTCCCTATAACCCTAGCGTCATCGAACCTTAAGTGTGTAGACCCTACGGGTTCGGGAGGCATGCACACATGACCGAGACACTCTCCGGCCAATAACCATCAGCAGGATCTGGATACCCATTGTGTCTCCCACATGTTCCACGATGATCTCATCGGATGAACCACGATGTCAAGGATTCAACCAATCCCGTATACAATTCCCTTTGTCTGTCGGTATAGAACTTGCCCGAGATTCGATCGTCGGTATACCCATACCTTGTTCAATCTCGTTACCGGTAAGTCTCTTTACTCGTTCCATAGCACATTGATACGTCTCCAACGTATCTATAAGTTTTGATGGTTCCATGCTATTATCTTGTCAACTTTGGATGTTTTGTATGCATGAATATGCTATTTTATATCTTTTTTGGGACTAACCTATTAACTCAGTGCCAAGTGCCAGTTTCTGTTTTTTCCGTGTTTTGACCTTTTTCACAGGAGAATATTAAACGGAGTCCAAATGGAATAAAACCCGGGGAATGATTTTTTCCATAACAGAAGATACGCACGGGACTTGAGAACCAAGGCAAAGGACCCCGGGGGAGGTCACAAGCCTACTAGCCGCGGCCGGGGGGGCGCCTAGCAGGCCTGTGGGCCCCCCGTGGCTCCTTTGCCCTACTTCTTCCGCCTATAAATTCTCTAAAAATCCAAAACTGCGAGAGAGAGCCACGAAAAAACTTTTCCGCCGCCGCAAGCTTCTGTCTCCGCAAGATCCCATCTGGGGATCGTTCTGGTGCCCTGCCGGAAGGGGGATTCGGACACGGATGGTTCTTCATCAACACCATTGCCTCTCCGATGATGCGTGAGTAGTTCACCACAGACCTTCGGGTCCATAGCTAGTAGCTAGATGGCTTCTTCTCTCTCTTGGATCTTCAATACAAAGTTCTCCATGATCTTCATGGAGATCTATCCGATGTAATCTTCTTTTGCGGTGTGTTCGTCGAGATCCGATGAATTGTGGATTTATGATCATATTATCTATGAATATTATTTGAGTCTCCTCTGATCTCTTATATGCATGATTTCGTATCCTTGTAATTCTGTTCGAGTTGTGGGTTTTGTTTGGCCAACTTGATCTATAATTCTTGCAATGAGAGAAGTGCTTGGTTTTGGGTTCATACCGTGCGGTGTCCTCACCCAGTGACAGAAGGGGTAGCGAGGCACGCATCGTGTTGTTGCCATCAAGGGTAAAAAGATGGGGTTTATATCTATTGCATGAATTTATCCCTCTACATCATGTCATCTTGCTTAAGGCGTTATTTTGTTCGTTATGAACTCAATACCCTAGATGCATGCTCGATAGCGGTCGATGTGTGGAGTAATAGTAGTAGATGCACATAGCATCGGTCTACTTGTCTCGGACGTGATGCCTATATGTATGATCATTGCCTTAGATATCATCATGGCTTTGCGCGGTTCTATCAATTGCTCGACAGTAATTCGTTCACCCACCATAATACTTGCTATCATGAGAGAAGCCTCTAGTGAACACTATGGCCCCCGGGTCTACTTCACATCATATTTTCAGCTCTACACTTTTACTTTGTTGCACTTTCCACCTTCAGATATCACCTTGCAATTAATCGTGAAGGGATTGACAACGCCTTTATAGCGTTGGGTGCAAGTTTGTTTGTTTTTGCACAGGTACATTGGTGACTTGTCTTGATACTCCTACTGGATTGATACCTTGGTTCTCAAACTGAGGGAAATACTTACTACTACTGTGCTGCATCACCCTTTCCTCTTCAAGGGAAAAACCAACGCAAGCTCAAGAGGGCCACATAGACCCAAAAGGTGGCACACCAACCCCTAGTGGGCTGGGCGGCCAGCCTAATGGGCCTATGCGCCAAAGAGAGAGGAGGTGGGGCAAACCCACTAGGAGGACTCCTCCTCCACCAAACCGAATTGGAGGAGGACTCCTCCCTCCTTGTGTGCGCCGGACGAACCCTAGGGGTTTTCCCTAGGGCACCACCACTCCCTCCCTCCTATATATAATGGAGGGGAGAGAGACTACCGCACCTTAAGCCACGGCGCAACCCCTCTCCCTCCACTACTTCGTGACACCCCGTAGGTTATTCCGGTAGTGCACGGCGAAGCCGTGTTGGATTAGCTCCACCATCATCGCCGTCACGCCGTCGTGCTGTCAGAGAATTCAGCTACCTCTTCGTCTCTTTTTCTGGATCAAGAAGACGGAGATCATCATCGAGCTGCACGTGTGCTGAACGTGGAGGTGTTGTTCGTTCGGCGCTAGATCGTGATTGGATCGCGGGACGACTTGCGATTTGGATCCCGAAGACGTTCGACTACATCAACCGCATTTCTTAACGCTTCTCTCTTAGAGATCTACAAGGGTAGGTGGATCCAATCTCTCCTCTCGTAGATGGTCATCTCCATAGATAGATCTTATGTGTGCGTAGATTTTTATTTATTTCCCATGCAACGTTTCCGTACATGTTGTTCTCATGTTTGGACTTGGAACTTCTCAGGTTGAGAGCAACCAAAACAACATGGTTATTTGGCAAACATCTACGAAATAATTCTGGAGAGAGTGTGTTATGGGGCCCCTGAATATGTCATTTCCAATTACTCTCAGAACTAACTTGTGCCTAGCAAGAGGTGTCATGTTCCCTTCTCTTTGTTCTGTGTGCTTTCCTCAGGATGTACTGACCAAACTATATGTGTGGAGAGAACTAGTGCAACTTATGTTGCGTTTTTGCTTGACCAAATTACACCAATGTATGCTGCTCACAGTGTTGATGTTTTCGTTGACCCCCTGAGTACTGCATCAACATTGTCATATCATCAGTGTGCCACCAAGGGAGCTCAGATTGCCAGCAACCTAGATCAATACCATCGTGAAAGCTTTGTCCTTGACAACCCACCTCTGGAATGCGAGGCTGAGTGCGTATGGACTGATCTGGGGATGAGGCCTTTTAGTTGTTTGTTTGGTACACATCTGCAGTTTTGGCGTCCACCGGATGATCAACACGCAAAGAGGGGTTTCAAAGCAATACATAGAGATGAAATCAGTTACAAGTCTGCGATGTTGTATTCCTGCTGGTAGGTGCAACTACTAGAGGGTGTTGGATATTTTGTCTATGGTGCAGTTTATGTGCTTATGTTGGTGAGCTCATCGACAAGCTACAATGTGCTTGTTCTCCTGATAGCAAGCACGTGTTGGTTATTCAGTTGTTGGCACATCTGTACTATTAAAAGCACGAGAGGGCAGATCCAACTATAGATCTGGACCGTCTGATTACACCATCAAGGGACTAAAAACGTCGTTAACGAAACTAAACAGTTTTCGTTAACGCTAATTGCCCACCCCACGTCGTCTCTTGGTCAATCGCCCTGCTCGCCCGCCTCGCCCAGGTCGCCCGCCCCCGCCCACATCGCTCGCTCGTCCAGCCTCTCCGATTGCGCTCATCCGCGCTCCATCAAACCTAGTCAACCAAATGGCGGCGGCCGGGCTCACGCTCTACCTGCGCCCGTCTCTGTCCCCGCCGCCGTGGGCGCGGGCGCATGCGCACGTGCCGACGACGACTCTCGCGCCCCTGCTCTCCTCCACCCCTCCCATGGCCGCCGCCAGTTCCTGGGCCTCCCCGTTCCACGAGACCACCGCCTAGCACCGCCGTCCGCTCCGCCGTCCTTCCCAGTTCCCGGCCGCCCTCTCCGTCCTCTCCGTCCGTCCGTCCCGGCCATCAATCTTCGTCGAGCAGAGAGAGAGAGGAAGGAGGCCAGATTCGAGCGAGATCCATGGGGAAGTACGTGGAGCTACTGGACATGGGGGTGCGCATCGCGGTGCGGTTCCACTCCCACTGTCCGCAGACGGCCCGGTTCTACTACCACCCTCCCGCCTCCTCGGCCGCCCCCGGTGCCGGCGACGGCGGCGGGATGGTGCCTGCGGGAGGCACGGTTGCCGGCGCCCTGGCCATGATGAAGAGGCAGCAGCGCGCCGCCGTCGACGCCACGAAGATCATCCTCTACACCGTCGTCTAGGCCGGCTGCCGCTGTGCTCGGCTCGTCCGGATGTATCCGCCATTGAAGAGAGAGGGAGAGAGAGAGAGAGAAAGAGAGATGCTATCTTTTATTTTAGTTTTGTTTCTGTTTTCGAGGAGAGGGAAATGAAATGACTAAGGGAATGTTTGATTGATTGAATGAATGAATGGATTGAATAGTTTGTGAGTTAAATTCGTTTGATTTCTGACGCGGTTTTGTCATTCATGTTGAAATCGTTGCCTTAATCTCTTGCCCCCTTTTCGATTATTTTTTGGGAATCGTTTCCCACCCGCGCGCCGGTCGAACCGACGCGCCGGTCGCCCCCTCGCGCGCGTGGACCCATGCAACATTTTTCCCATCTGCGTGCTTCGCTGGTCAGTGGATGCAACATTTTTGGTCTAAATATGTTGGAACCAGCGTCATATTTGCTGCAAGCGTTTTTTTACAATTTTTTGTCCCAGTAAAAAAACTGCATATACGTTTGGTTGCAACTCCAGTTCGTCGGATTTTTCGTTACAATCGATGTTTTTACCTTTGCTACAACCGTGTTAATTTTTGCTACAACCGGCATCATGTTTTGCTGCAACCGTTCACTAAAAAAGTTGCATACACGTCATGTAAATATTTGCTACAACCGGCGTTTGACTTTTGCTACCACGCACCATCAGCTTCGATTTTTTGCTACGATCATGTAGATATTTTTTTGGCTACAAATTTTGCTTTTTGTTGCAACCGTTGAAATAATTGTTGCATCACATCAAAATTTTGCTGCATGGGGGAAAAATGTTGCATGCGGATCCAACGGTGCAGATGACGCGGGGTTGGTGGATCCTGCGGCTCGCGCGCGGCCGGCCGAAAATTTGGGCCGGCGCGCCGGCGCACATCAGTCCCCTTATTTTTTCCAGCATGATTGGGAGAGGCTGCTCACAACACAACAGGAGCCGAGCCTCTCTCTTTATTTTTTACTTTCAAGTTAGGAGCACTGCAGATTTTCCTTTAGAAATATTCAAGTCAGGCCGGTTGCTGCTGCGCTCATTCCGGATGCCTCCTGCCATTGCCATGAAAGAAAGAGAGATGCTATCTTGTTTTATTCTACTTCTACTTCTTCCGCCTATAAATTCTCTAAAAATCCAAAACTGCAAGAGAGAGCCACGAAAATACTTTTCCGCCGCCGCAAGCTTCTGTCTCCGCAGGATCCCATCTAGGGATCGTTCTGGTGCCCTTCCGGAGGGGGGATTCGAACACGAAGGGCTTCTTCATCAACACCATTGCCTCCTCGATGATGTGTGAGTAGTTCACCACAGACCTTCGGGTCCATAGCTAGTAGCTAGATGGCTTCTTCTCTCTCTTGGATCTTCAATACAAAGTTCGCCATGATCTTCATGGAGATTTATCCGATGTAATCTTCTTTTGCGGTGTGTTTGTTGAGATCCGATGAATTGTGGATTTACGATCCGATTATCTATGAATATTATTTGAGTCTCCTCTGATCTCCTATATGCATGATTTCATATCCTTGTAATTCTCTTCGAGTTGTGGGTTTCCTTTGGACAACTTGATCTATAATTCTTGCAATGGGAGAAGTGCTTGGTTTTGGGTTCATACCGTGCGGTGTCCTCACCCAGTGACAGAAGGGGTAGCAAGGCACGCATCGTGTTGTTGCCATCAAGGGTAAAAGATGGGGTTTATATCTATTGCATGAATTTATCCCTCTACATCATGTCATCTTGCTTAAGGCGTTACTCTGTTTGTTATGAACTCAATACACTAGATGCATGCTGGATAGCGGTTGATGTGTGGAGTAATAGTAGTAGATGCATACAGTATCGGTCTACTTGTCTCGCACGTGATGCCTATATGTATGATCATTGCCTTAGGTATCATCATGACTTTGCGCGGTTCTATGAATTGCTCGACAGTAATTCGTTCACCCACCGTAATACTTGCTATCATGAGAGAAGCCTCTAGTGAACACTATGGCCCCCGGGTCTGCTTCACATCATATTTTCAGCTCTACACTTTTACTTTGTTGCACTTTCCACCTTCATATATCACCTTGCAATTAATCGTGAAGGGATTGACAACCCCTTTATAGCATTGGGTGCAAGTTTGTTTGTTTTTGCACAGGTACATTGGTGACTTGTCTTGATACTCCTACTGGATTGATACCTTGGTTCTCAAACTGAGGGAAATACTTACTGCTACTATGTTGCATCACCCTTTCCTCTTCAAGGGAAAAACCAACGCATGCTCAAGAGGTAGCACACATTATACCGTGACTAACTCCTTAGTCACACTGAGCTCATTATGATGATGTTCTACCGAGTGGGCCCAGAGATACCTCTCCGTCACATGGAGTGACAAATCCCGATCTCGATTTGTACCAACCCAACAGACACTTTCGGAGGTACCTGTAGTGCACCTTTATAATCACCCAGTTACGTTGTGACATTTGATACACCCAAAGCACTCCTACGGTATCCGGGAGTTGCACAATCTCACGGTCGAAGGAAAAGATACTTGACATTAGAAAAGCTTTGGCATACGAACAACACGATCTATTGCTATGCTTAGGATTGGGTCTTGTCCATCACATCATTCTCCCAATGATGTGATCCCGTTATCAATGACATCTAATGTCCATGATCAGGAAACCATGATCATCTATTGATCAACGAGCCAGCTAACTAGAGGCTTGCTAGGGACACATTGTGATCTATTTATTCACACATGTATTACTGTTTCCTTTTAATACAATTATAGCATGAACAATAGACGATTATCATGAACAATGAAATATGATAATAACCATTTTATTATTGCCTCTAGGGCATATTTCCAACATTGTGGCCACATGACCAATAACCAAGGATGAAGCATGAATTGCAAGAATGGTCGCCTCCCACTCAGTATGGTCGAGAGCTGCTCCATCGACCTTTTTGGGAGACATCTTCTTTGGCTCATATAATGGTGAGACCTCTCGCTAATAATTCTCACAAGATAGTAAAGCTACATAGGTTCTTGGAGAAGGAGATCTCATTTTACAAGCTAATGGCACCAAGACAGTGCTGCAACCACTACCGTGGCCATCATTTCCATAAAAATGCCAAGTTGTACATGTTTGGTTAGAACTACCCAAGTATGAGCAACTACAAGGGCGACCGGTTTTCTTTTCTGCCATGTCCTCTTATAAATTCTGTGCTCAAGGGGCACCATTGATGTTCAAGTTCAGTCACAAAATTGTTCGCGTGAAGCTACCAAGTTACATTAATGAAGGTGTTCCATGTGTCCAGCCAACATGTTACCTTGAAGGAGGCTCTGCTCGAGCATATCTGAAACTGCATGAAGTTTGTGCTGCTGTTGTGTTAGAAATATGCCTTGGAGGCAATAATAAAATAGTTATTATTATATTCCCTTGTTCAAGATAATCATTTATTATCCATGCTAGAATTGTATTGAATGAAAACTCAGATACATGTGTGGATACATAGATAACACACCGTCCATACTAAGCCTCTAGTGGCCTAGCTCGTTGATCAAAGATGGTCAAGGTTTCCTCGCCATAGACAAGAGTTGTCACTTGATAACATGATCACATCATTAGGAGAATGATGTGATGGACAAGACCCAAATTATGAACGTAGAATGTGATCGTTTCGTTTTATTGCTACTGTTTTTGTGCATGTCAAGTATATATTCCTATGACCATGAGATCATGTAACTCACTGACACCGAAAGAATACCTTGTGTGTATGAAACGTCGCAACGTAACTGGGTGACTATAAAGGTTCTCTACGGGTATCTCCGAAGGTGTTCTTTGAGTTAGCATGGATCAAGACTTGGATTTGTCACTCCGTATGACAGAGAGGTATCTCGGGGTCCACTCGGTAACACAACATCACAACAAGCCTTGCAAGCAATATGAATAAAGATTTATCCACGGGATTTTGTATTATGGAACGAGTAAAGAAACTTGCCAGTAACGAGATTCAAATAGGTATAGAGATACCGACGATCGAAACTCGGGCATGTAACATACCGAATGACAAAGGGAATGTTATACGAGATTAACTGAATCCTTGACATAGAGGTTCAACCGATTAAGATATTCGTCGAATATGTAGGAGTCAATATGGACATCCACGTCTTGCTATTGGTTACTGACCGGAGTGTGTCTCGGTCATGTCTGCATAGTTCTCGAACCCGCAGGGTGTGCACACTTGAGGTTCAGTGACGTTTCAGTATAGTTGAATTATGTATGTTGGTGACCGAATGTTGTTCGGAATCCCATATGAGATCCCAGACGTCACGAGGAGTTACAGAATGATTCGGAGACGAAGATTGATATATAGGAAAGGTATATTTGGATGCCAGAAGGTTTACGGGTATTTTCGGTAATGTAGCGGGAGTGACGAATGGGTTCCGGGGGTCCATAGGGAGGGGCCACCCACCCGGAGAGGGCCACATAGACCCAAAAGGTGGCACACCAACCCCTAGTGGGCTGGGCGGCCAGCCTAATGGGCCTATGCGCCAAAGAGAGAGGAGGTGGGGCAAACCCACTAGGAGGAATCCTCCTCCACCAAACCGAATTGGAGGAGGACTCCTCCCTCCTTGTGTGCGCCGGACGAACCCTAGGGGTTTTCCCTAGGGCACCACCACTCCCTCCCTCCTATATATAGTGGAGGGGAGAGAGACTACCGCACCTTAAGCCACGGCGCAACCCCTCTCCCTCCACTACTTCGTGACACCCCGTAGGTTATTCCGGTAGTGCACGGCGAAGCCGTGTTGGATTAGCTCCACCATCATCGCCGTCACGCCGTCGTGCTGCAGAGAATTCAGCTACCTCTTTGTCTCTTTTTCTGGATCAAGAAGACGGAGATCATCATCGAGCTGCACGTGTGCTGAACGTGGAGGTGTTGTTCGTTCGGCGCTAGATCATGATTGGATCGCGGGACGACTTGCGATTTGGATCCCGAAGACGTTCGACTACATCAACCGCATTTCTTAACGCTTCTCTCTTAGAGATCTACAAGGGTAGGTGGATCCAATCTCTCCTCTCGTAGATGGTCATCTCCATAGATAGATCTTATGTGTGCGTAGATTTTTATTTATTTCCCATGCAACGTTTCCGTACATGTTGTTCTCATGTTTGGACTTGGAACTTCTCAGGTTGAGAGCAACCAAAACAACATGGTTATTTGGCAAACATCTACGAAATAATTCTGGAGAGAGTGTGTTATGGGGCCCCTGAATATGTCATTTCCAATTACTCTCAGAACTAACTTGTGCCTAGCAAGAGGTGTCATGTTCCCTTCTCTTTGTTCTGTGTGCTTTCCTCAGGATGTACTGACCAAACTATATGTGTGGAGAGAACTAGTGCGACTTATGTTGCGTTTTTGCTTGACCAAATTACACCAATGTATGCTGCTCACAGTGTTGATGTTTTCGTTGACCCCCTGAGTACTGCATCAACATTGTCATATCATCAGTGTGCCACCAAGGGAGCTCAGATTGCCAGCAACCTAGATCAATACCATCGTGAAAGCTTTGTCTTTGACAACCCACCTCTGGAATGCGAGGCTGAGTACGTATGGACTAATCTGGGGATGAGGCCTTTTAGTTGTTTGTTTGGTACACATCTGCAATTTTGGCGTCCACCGGATGATCAACACGCAAAGAGGGGTTTCAAAGCAATACATAGAGATGAAATCAGTTACAAGTCTGCGATGTTGTATTCCTGCTGGTAGGTGCAACTACTAGAGGGTGTTGAATATTTTTTTTATGGTGCAGTTTATGTGCTTATGTTGGTGAGCTCATCGACAAGCTACAATGTGCTTGTTCTCCTGATAGCAAGTACGTGTTGGTTATTCAGTTGTTGGCACATCTGTACTATTAAAAGCATGAGAGGGCAGATCCAACTATAGATCTGGACCGTCTGATTACACCATCAAGGGGCTAAAAACGTCGTTAACGAAACTAAACAGTTTTCGTTAACGCTAATTGCCCACCCCACGTCGTCTCTCGGTCAATCGCCCTGCTCGCCCGCCTCGCCCAGGTCGCCCGTCCCTGCCCGCATCGCTCGCTCGTCCAGCCTCTCCGATTGCGCTCATCCTCGCTCCATCAAACCCAGTCAACCAAATGGCGGCGGCCGGGCTCACGCTCTCCTTGCGCCCGTCTCTCTCCCCGCCGCCGTGGGCGCGGGCGCATGCGCGCGTACCGACGACGACTCTCGCGCCCCTGCTCTCCTCCACCCCTCCCATGGCCGCCCCCAGTTCCTGGGCCTCCCCGTTCCACGAGACCACCGCCTAGCACCGCCATCCGCTCCGCCGTCCTTCCCAGTTCCCGGCCGCCCTCTCCGTCCTCTCCGTCCGTCCGTCCCGGCCATCAATCTTCGTCGAGCAGAGAGAGAGAGGAAGGAGGCCAGATTCGAGCGAGATCCATGGGGAAGTACGTGGAGCTACTGGACATGGGGGTGCGCATCGCGGTGCGGTTCCACTCCCACTGTCCGCAGACGGCCCGGTTCTACTACCACCCTCCCGCCTCCTCGGCCGCCCCCGGTGCCGGCGACGGCGGCGGGATGGTGCCTGCGGGAGGCACGGTTGCCGGCGCCCTGGCCATGATGAAGAGGCAGCAGCGCGCCGCCGTCGACGCCACGAAGATCATCCTCTACACCGTCGTCTAGGCCGGCTGCCGCTGTGCTCGGCTCGTCCGGATGTATCCGCCATTGAAGAGAGAGGGAGAGAGAGAGAGAGAAAGAGAGATGCTATCTTTTATTTTAGTTTTGTTTCTGTTTTCGAGGAGAGGGAAATGAAATGACTAAGGGAATGTTTGATTGATTGAATGAATGAATGGATTGAATAGTTTGTGAGTTAAATTCGTTTGATTTCTGACGCGGTTTTGTCATTCATGTTGAAATCGTTGCCTTAATCTCTTGCCCCCTTTTCGATTATTTTTTGGGAATCGTTTCCCACCCGCGCGCCGGTCGAACCGACGCGCCGGTCGCCCCCTCGCGCGCGTGGACCCATGCAACATTTTTCCCATCCGCGTGCTTCGCTGGTCAGTGGATGCGACATTTTTGGTCTAAATATGTTGGAACCAGCGTCATATTTGCTGCAAGCGTTTTTTTATAATTTTTTGTCCCAGTAAAAAAACTGCATATACGTTTGGTTGCAACTCCAGTTCGTCGGATTTTTCGTTACAATCGATGTTTTTTACCTTTGCTACAACCGTGTTAATTTTTGCTACAACCGGCATCATGTTTTGCTGCAACCGTTCACTAAAAAAGTTGCATACACGTCATGTAAATATTTGCTACAACCGGCGTTTGACTTTTGCTACCACGCACCATCAGCTTCGATTTTAAGATATTTTTTTTGCTACAAATTTTGCTTTTTGTTGCAACCGTTGAAATAATTGTTGCATCGCATCAAAATTTTGCTGCATGGGGGAAAAATGTTGCATGCGGATCCAACGGTGCAGACGACGCGGGGTTGGTGGATCCTGCGGCTCGCGCGTGGCCGGCCGAAAGTTTGGGCCGGCGCGCCGGCGCACATCAGTCCCCTTATTTTTTCCAGCGTGATTGGGAGAGGCTGCTCACAACACAACAGGAGCCGAGCCTCTCTCTTTATTTTTTACTTTGAAGTTAGGAGCACAGCAGATTTTCCTTTAGAAATATTCAAGTCAGGCCGGTTGCTGCGCTCATTCCGGATGCCTCCTCCATTGCCATGAAAGAAAGAGAGATGCTATCTTGTTTTATTCTACTTCTACTTTTTATTTATTTCCGAGGAGAGGGAGATTGAATGGTTTTCGCAAAAAAAAGATTGAATGGATGGATCGAGGAATTTGTTTGATTTGTGGTTGCTTTTTTTGCCTTCCATGTCGAAATCGTTGATTGAATTTCTTATCCCCGTTTGGATTATTTGCCATCGTAATTTAATTGGGAGAGGCTGCTCACAACAAGAGCCCCTCTCTTTATTTCTACCATTTTCGTTGCTTTTTAATAACATTTTGACCCGTTTTTAATCTGTATTATTAAAAGCACGAGAGGGCAGATCCGACTATAGATCTGGACCGTCTGATTACACCATCAAGGACCTAAAAACGTCGTTAATGAAACTAGACAATTTTCGTTAACGCAAATTGCCCACCCCACGTCGTCTCCCGGTCAATCGCCCCGCTCGCCCGCCTCGCCCAGGTCGCCCGCCCCCGCCCGCATCGCAAGCTTGCCCGCCCCCGCCCGCATCGCTCGCTCGTCCAGCCTCTCCGATTGCGCTCATCCGCGCTCCATCAAGCCCGGTCAACCAAATGGCGGCGGCCGGGCTCGCGCTCTCCGTGCGTCCGTCTCTCTCCCTGCCACCGTGGGCGCGGGCGCAGGCGTGTGTGCCGACGACGACTCTCGCGCCGCCGCCGCCGCCGCAGCAGCAGCAGGGGCGCCTCGCCGCCGGCCGCGCGAGGGCGGGCGCCCCTCCGACGCGCCCCGGCGTCGTGTGTCGTGCCGACACCGCCTTCCAGAAGCTCGACGCCGTCGGTGAGCCCATCTTACTTATCCCCCGGCCGACCTTCCCGAGGCCGCCATTGTTGATTGACTGGCTGACTGAATGCGGGTTGTGCAGCGGTACGGGAGGAGGAGGAGGCCTTCAGGTCGTCGGCGGCGGCGGGGCACACGCTGCTGCCCCTCCGGCACTGCATCTTCTCCGACCACCTCACGTCAGTGTTGGCCTACCGCTGCCTCGTCCGGGAGGACGACCGCGAGGCGCCCAACTTCCTCTTCGAGTCCGTTGAGCAGGCATCCGAGGGCACCAATGTGGTCCGTCCCTACCATTGCCCGTACAGCCTCAGGATTCGCTGATTCGTTATCCGTTCATATCCTCCCCAAGATGAAATCAGAATCATTTGAATTTGTCCCGTGCCGGGTTGTTGGTTGGTCTGCAATCTGCAATCTACAGGGAAGGTACAGCGTGTTGGGGGCGCAGCCGGCAATGGAGATCGTGGCCAAGGCCAACCGCGTGACGGTCATGGACCACGAGATGAGGACCAAGAAGGAGCAGAACCGCGATTTGTTGATTCTTCACTGTCAATGAATATCATATGTCATCCTTGCATTCAATTGGTAAATTTTGTTGTCAGATTTTTTTTACATATCAATATTCATAAGAAGCATATAGTGTGGCATTTCCTTTTGTCAGTCTTCATAGTTGCTCAAGATAGTTACCATTAAAGTTTGACAATGGCATCTTCTCATTTTTTTGGATGAAACTTGATTTTTCTAATAGTTCTTCACTTAATTTTGTTGATACGAAAACAATTCTTATCTGAATGCTACTTTGTTTATATGTGTACGCAGAATTGACATGTACCTTTTAAATGGTCCATTATCCCACTAGGGAAATCTAATTTCTGACTGAATTATATTGTAATACTAATATAATTAAAAAATCAAATGGTTGTATATTTGACCCGACTTTCATTGTTCGAAGCTAGCCTGGAGAGTTTGCTCACATACTGAAATTTATTTACAATGCATTATAATTGTTTGGGCACTACGCATTGGGAAAGTGTGCATTTCGATAAGATATTATATAATTGATGCAAAGATGTGTGATATTTGTTTTAAAAGGAATGTTTATTTATGAAGAGTGATGTTTCAAATTATTTCCACGAGAAAAAAATTAGATACTATGCACTTCGTGTGAAAGTTCAAGAAGTTAATGATATAGTTGGCTGGAATTTGTTAGGTTTTATATAAGATGTGTTCATAAGACATGCGTTAAGTGCGTTGCACGTATATTTTACTAGTTCCACTAAAGAGCCTATTGAGAGCGTTCACAGGAAGGGAGTGCACACAAAAGCAGTACACAACAAGGAATTCAAGAGCAACAATTGTTTATGCCTAAGCATCCATATGTTAGCACGTTTGTCTTATATTCGAATTGATTTGGAGAAGTGCCGTGATAAGACTTCTTATGGGATAATACCTCGGATGCATCCTTTCTACGCTAGCACAGGGTGTTGACGACATTGCTATTTGACAGACCACTATCATGTGTTCTAAACATATTGGGCCAGAGATCAAACGCCCTGATTTCTCGGCTCCATATATTGCGATTTCAATCACATGTCAATTGCGAACCTATTTGTGCCACAGACGAGTTTCAGCAGCTCCTAGCACTTGTTCTACCCATGTTTTGGGATCCTGGAGGAAAGTTCAGTCGACCAAGACTCTACCGGAAGGGACAACTTCCTCGACATCTGCTTCGACGGGATTTTCATCGGCCAAAACTACTACCTCTCCATCGTTGCAGTCTACCTTGACTTTGGCTATCGCCGCGGCTTCAACCAAGCCGAGGAACATCAAACGCCATGGGATCCAAGTGTCCTCGGCAGCGACGACAACTTGGGGTCAAGTCAAGTCTCACAGAAGGAGGGATGTCGGCGACTGGATCGTGCATGATACTTGAATCAGCGAAGAAGCAACACATGATGCACACCCTTCTGCCTCCAGATACTCGCTATCGGCTTGAGGACAAGCCGGCTGTCAAGGGAAAGGGGATGTGAGCCCCCTTCCCATCTTGGGCTGTTGGTGATGGGCTAGGCCCAGTCTGTCCATTACAGCAACAACAACAAGTACGAGGGCCAATGGGATGGACGAGTCATCCATGAAAGATCACGCAACGACACAATGGCTCTCTTCTTCTCCTACCTCTGGCCCCTCTCTACTGTTATTTGTATCCATGATGGTCTAGCTATTTCACCGTATGTAATTCCGTAGTGTAAGTTGGTCCTTAACAAAACGTGCCATGGATTGAACCGTTTAATCGGGAGCAACTAGTTAGGGAGCGCTCCCTCGCGAGCCTTTCAGCGATCGCTTCCGTGGCGTGTTTCCAGCCGGCGCCACGTGTCGCGTTCTGAGCGTTTTCTTTGGATTTTGTTTTTTTATTTTTCCGCACGCGTTTTCTCTTTTTTTGAGTGGGTTTTTTCCGATTTTTGTAGTGTTATGTTTTTTCACTGGTCTTTCGTAACTTTTGGATGAATTTTTTTTGTGCGAAAAAACGTGTTTTTTATGCGATTTTTCTGTTTTTTTTAGGATAGGCACAGTTTTGCTTCAACAAAAGGCACGGTCTTGCCTTCGCGAGAGGCACAACCGTGCCTTTCGGAAAGTAAAAAAATGCGTTTTCATTTTTTTGCGAGAGACACGGTTTTGCTTGCACGAAAGGCACGGTTTTGCCTTTCCGAAAGGCACGCCCGTGCCTTTCGGAAAGGAAAAACGCGTTTTTTTACGAGAGGCACGGTTTTGCTTCCGCGAAAGGAACGCCCGTGCCTCTCCCGAAAGGGAAAAAAGCGCGTTTTCTATTTTTTTGTGAGAGGCACGGTTTTGCTTCCGTAAAAGGCACGGTTTTATCTTTACGAGAGGCACGCCCGTGCCTCTTCCGAAAAGGAAAAAAAACGCGTTTTTTGCTCTCTTTTTTCCGTGAGATGCACGATTTTGCTTCCACGGGAGGCATGGTTTTGCCTTCGCGAGAGGCACGGCCCGTGCCTCTCGGAAAGGAAAAAAACACGTTTTTTGTTTTTTTTTCTATCGCGTGAGGCACGGTTTTTTCGTTCGGTTTTTTCCTTCTGATTTTTTTCATGAAAAAAAAGTTCGTCAAATTCTATCAACATGGGACCTAGTTTTGAAGATCTCGACGCAAGAAAGTCAACGATAAAAATGGTTCGAGATTTAAACGCACGATTTAGGAGATAAAACGTTTTGAAATACGAATGTACGAAAAAAGGGAAAAACCCCGGTTGCGACAAATGACACGCATGCAAGGCGTCACTTGTCACACGCTGTGATGGTGGAAGTAATCGTTGGAAGATGTATTCGCTAACTAGTGATTTCACGTTTAATCTAAAGGGCTTATGCCTGATCCTCGGTGCGCTTAACGGGCCCTACCGCGCTGGCCCGGTAGCCACGTTTTACTGGAAGCAAACTAAGAGGCCCAAACTACTTCCCAAAAACCCCTAAAAAAAAGCCTCCAAAAAGAAGCACGCTGCGCGAACCGCATCCAGGATCCAGCCATCTACATCCACCGTCTTCTCCGCCCAAAGCCAACAAATTTCTTCCGCCACCGTATTTCAAAACCCAAATCCCAACACCCTCCCTCGTCAGCCGGTGGCCAGCTGCCCCCATGGACGGCGGTAGGCACGAGCGAAGGTGCAGGTGTCCCCATGGACCCCGGTGTACCCGCGGACCGCGCCATGGAGGCCTCGCGGCGGCGGCCCTGGACCCCCGTGTGCGGGCTTTCCCCATGGACGCCGCGACGCAGGCCATGTACCGGGAGGGCGGCATGGACCCGGTCACCCTTGAGGCCGACGTGACCACCGCCATGACCTTCCTCCACTACGTCCTCCCCAACCCGCCCTTCGTCTCCAACCGCGCTGCCCTCTCCGCCGCCTTTCTCCCGCCCGAGGACGACGACGGCGTCGACCGCATCAGCGCCCTCCCAGAGGAGCTCCTCCGCAGCATCGTCTCCCGCCTCCCCGCCAAGGACGGCGCGCGCACCGCCGCGCTCGCCTGCCGCTGGCGCCGGGTCTGGCTCTCCACCCCGCTCGTCCTCGTCGACGCCGACCTACTCCCCGCCGGATGCGGCTCCAGCCTGCGGGTGGAGCGCGCCCACGCGATGCGCGTCGAGTCCGCCATCACCCGCATCCTCGACGCGCACCCGGGGCCCTTCCGCTTCGTCCACCTCATCTCGTGCCACATGCAGGAGACCCCCGGCCTGCTCGCGCGCTGGCTCCAGCTCCTCGCCGTCAAGGGCGTCCGGGATCTCATGCTCGTCAACCGCCCGTGGCCGCTCGACATGGCCCTCCCCGCCACCTTCTTCGGCATGGCGACCCTCACCCGCCTCTACCTTGGCGCCCTTGCCTTCCCTAACACGGCCGACCTCCCGCGTGGAGTGTCATTCCCACACCTCCGCGAGCTGGGCCTCTTGGGCATGGCCATTGTGAACCGGGACATGGACTTCGTCCTGGCCAGGAGCCCCGTGCTGGAGATCCTATGCATCCAAGCCAACGTTTTGCTCAAGTGGCTCAGCCTCGTCAGCCGCAGCCTCCGGTGCGTGCAGATCATAGAAGGCATCGATCTGAATGTCGTCGTCAAGAACGCCCCTAACCTTGAGAGGGTCATCATCTGGACATCATCGGCCCGCGATGGCTTGCACAGGACGGTCAGGATTGGCCATGCCCCTGCGCTGAGCTTACTTGGCTACTTGGAGCCGGCACGACACATGCTAGAGATCGGCAACACCATCATCAAGGTGCAAATGGCTCTCACAGGTTTCCATTTGTTCGATATCTATGCCAATGGATGAACTTTTCTCACAAAATTGGTGCACTGCAGACTGGGACGAAGGCAAGCCCAAGCACCACGGTCCCGAGCGTTAAGATCCTCAGCTTAAGAGTGTGCTTTGGTGTGCGCAACGATGCTAAGATGCTGCCGAGCTTCCTCAGATGCTTTCCAAACGTCGAGAGGCTACATCTCGAGGTGAGAGCGAGACCCCCTCACTTATCTAGCATCACCCCTGTATCTGTATCTGTATCTGTATCTGTATCTGTATCTGTATCTGTATCTGTATGTGTTGCCGTCTCGCTGATGCATCATTGTGGAGCTGAAGAATTATTTACCGATTTCACCAATTTACAGTCCAATGAGACTGATGAACCCACAGGCAAGCTGAACAACAAGTTCTGGCACGAGGCTGGTACCATCGAATGCATCCAGTCACACCTTAAGCTGATGGTCTTCTACGCCTTCCGAGGGGAGCGGGGCGAGCTCTCCTTCCTCAAGTTCGTCCTGGAGAGCGCTCGGGTGCTGACGAAGCTGGTGATTGTTCTGCAAAGGGAGCTTCACTTCGATGGACGAGGCCAACTCCAAAGTGAAACCTCTGTTCGACGCAAGATGGGCTAGCCGAGACTGTTCGCTGGTGCTGTTCGAGAGCCCACTCGTAACGGGAGATGACAAGTGGTTGCTCAACTTGGAGAGAGGCTCTGATTTCTCTACCACGGACCCGTTCGCGAGCAGTGCTGCTCTTCAGGGCTGCATCGTCTGAGGAGGTTCGTGTTAACTGAAACTTGGAGAGAGGTTTTGGATTTCTGTACCAGGGGCCCTTTTGAGTTCATCATCAGACGAAGCCTATAAGTGATAATTTACATATGAGCAAAAAAAGACGTGGTTTGTGCTCCGTTGCGGTGTCTACCTGCAAGGCACTGTTTTGATTCTTAAGCTTGGGTTGTCGAAACCTGCAATATCTTCTGATTGTGTTGCTCGTTGCTGGCAGACAGAGATATATTCGTGGGCTATTTCATGTTTTACTATTTCCTTTTAACATATGATTCCATGAACGTGCTCCATCTGATGTGCCTTGGTTGATTACTTGATTGTGCTCGTCTGGAATGTCAATTTACCATCAGAAGCCAGCTATCTTATGTGGTCTTGATTGATGAGTACTGATTTACACACCAGTAGGGATCTGTAGCCGAATTCCTGTATATCTTAACTTCTGAAGGTCCTATGATCGTATCCATACCACAGTAGCATTCCTGTTTATGGCGAAGCGTGGCGCAGGGCCGGCGGTGCATCTGACCGCGGTCGGCGGCGGTTCGCTCGGCGAGTGCTGTTGTGTGGTGATGGATGCGAGGAGGCGGCGGGCGACTGTGCAGCGGCGGCCGGAGGACTTGGTGGTCTGGATCTGGTCCAGCGAGCCGGTCTGGCATGGCGACGGGTCTGCAGGTGGTGCGGCGAAGAAGTGGCGGCACGGAGCAGAGGTGGTGGGCAGCGCGGTGTGGTTGCACGAGCTGCTTGGTCGTGCGAGTGTGCAGCCATGCCAGTCCGGGGGTGCTCCATGGCGCCTAGATCTGGCTTCCACTGGCTTGCCTGACCAGCCGACGGTTCCGTGGCCATGGCCAGGGGTCGGCGATGGATGCTGCCGATGGGGTTTGACTACAACGTCAGTGGGATGTGGACGCCCACAGGGACTTGCACGCGGGGGGCAACCGACACCATGCTAGACCAACTTAAATTAACATACAGTTTTTACGTAATTTTTTTTAACTGAGTTTTTACGTAATTGAAAGTTTGAAGACTTGAGATTGGATTAAAGGGATGGGAGGGCTCCACACCCATAAAAATCAGGGACCAAGAGGTTTAGTTAGAAATGTTACGTAAGATTTAATAAAAGAATTACGTAGGTCTAGCATTTTTTGCAACCGACACCAACCGACTCTGGTTGTGCAGGTGCTCGAGGTGAGCATCTCTGTCATCCGAGCCTCGTGCTAGTCCTAGTGACAAGTGAGGCCGCTTACCGTGGACTAATAGGAGGGTGGAGAGTGTTGGGAAACCGGGCCGGACAGAAGGCCTTGCACGGTTGAGGCTGGCTGGCTAGCGTGGGAGGCACGCAGCCAACCCCTCTCGTTTCCTAAACTCACGTTAGATGTGTACTTATCCCTGCACCCCATACCCCTATATAAATAAAGGAGAGGTCATCATTGTAACAGAGACTTGATGATTAATAAATCTTTGTTCCTCTCTCTACTTTCTGGTGTTCTTTGACTCTGTGTGTTTGACTACTTCGTCTACAACACCAGCTCTCGCTTCACAAACTTGGACCGGACTCGTCGGCAGGAGTTGCGGAACACGTTATCAGCACGCTTCGTTCCACCAACTCTCCATCGAGCCTGCGTTAAGCCTGCATCAAGCAGGCTCTCGTCGATCGCACCGAGATATAAATCCGACCCCCCTCTTTGCAAAAATGGATTACCCTCGTTGTCACGGTTCCGTTTTTGCGATTAGTTTACTTTTTTGGATTTAATCTACCTACGGTGTGGATTTCTCTCCCATGAACTGGCTGAAGAACACGTCGCCGACCAAGGTCGATGTTCATGAATTACGAGAGATTTGTTGACTACACCTAGGGAGACGGTGATGAGAGGTACTCTAGATGAGCACGACCCCGCCGCGATGTACCGGATGTACCCGCGTTATGACGTCCCGCTGACGCACGTTTTTTTCTCCTCCCGAGTTGCTACAGTAACCATCACCGGCAAGGCTGTGCTGACCCGGACCCTGGTGACCGGCCAGCCGCTTGCGAGCCAGCTGCTCTGCCGCATCGGCCGCGTCCGTCGGTGTGAGCCTGCTGCTCCGCCCACGTGCGTCGTGCCTGGCCGGAACAGACGGCTGGTTTTGGCCGAGCATGCTGCTCGCGCCGGCTGCCCGAGCCTACACCTGCAGTCGCCTGATGCGACTACTGCGTCGCACACGACTGCGCTGGGGGGCCTCTGCGCCTGCTGCGCCGCCCGCCTCGGCCGGACCGCTGCCGCGCCCCGCCTCGGCCGGGCAAAATTCTTTTTTTATTGAATAAGTTTTTCTACGTCACATTTATGCAAAAGATTACCTGATGTAATCTCATTATTTTTGCATAAATTGCAGATGGACGAAATCGTCAACAGGGAGTTTCCTGAGTTGGCCCAGACAGAGCTGAACTACCTGAGCTAGTCTTCCCACTGTGAGATCTGGTTCGAGGGCAAGGGCCTTCTAAGAGCGATTGGTAAGGGGACCCAGCTGCCCCCCACTGACCACAAGTTCGCGCTAGAAAATGCCGAGGCTCTGCATTTCCTCCGTCACCATCTCTTCCCTACTCTGAAAGACGAGTATATGGCTGAACGGAGTGCCTCTGGCCTCTAGACCGCTCTTAAGCAGCGGTTTGAGAGGCTGAAGTACACTGTCAAGCCACGTGCACAGGCGGAGTGGATCCGTCTGAGGTTCGCAGACTTCAAGACGGTTGGGGAGTACAATTCGGCGCTACACCGGATTTGTACAACTCTTCAGCTGTGTGGTACTGAGGTTACCGAGAGTCAGAAGATTGAGAAAACCCTATCCACTTTCCATCCTGATGCGGTCCAGTCCTCACGGAACTACCGCCAGGGGAACTACACGAGGTATTCAGAGCTGATCGACTTCCTCCAGGTGGCAGAGGCGCATGACGAGGTTCTGAAAAAGAATTTTGTCGCGCAACCACTTCGGGGGAGTTCCCGTCAGGAGGTGAACACCCTCAAGGTCCGCAAGCCTCTCCAGAAGAAGAGAGGCCGCAAGGGAAAGAAGAAGGGCCCTCACCCCCACTCCGGCTAAGCAGCAGAAGCCGGTAAAGGGGGGCAGAGGCCTGAGGATTGCTTCAGGTGTGGATCTTTGGAGCATTTCTCCCGCCAGTGTCGTGCACCAAAGGAGGTGGTTGCCTCCTACAAGGCTCGGAAGGAGCATCAGACGCACCTCGCCTTGTTTCAGGAGGAATCACCACTCGCACCCCCAGCGGCACCCGTGATGATCCCTACGCCTCCTCCTGTGCCCATCGTGGCGACTGATGACCCACAAGTATAGGGGATCAATCGTATTCCTTTCGATAAGTAAGAGTCTCGAACCCAACGAGGAGCACAAGGATCTGACAAGTGGTTGTCAGCAAGGTAAAATCCGCAAGCACTGAAATTATCGGTAACAAGTGATTGTGTGGCGAGATGATTCGTAGCAAGTAGCAAGTAGCAAAAGTAGCAACGATGCAGCAAAGTGGCCCAATCCCTTTTGTAGCAAGGGACAAGCCTAGACAAAGTCTTATAGGAGGAAAAACGCTCCCGAGGACACATGGGAATTTCTGTCATGCTAGTTTTCATCATGTTCATATGATTCACGTTCGTTACTTTGATAGTTTGATATGTGGGTGGACCGGCGCTTGGGTACTCCCTTACTTGGACAAGCATCCCACTTATGATTAACCCCTCTCGCAAGCATCCGCAACTACGAAAGAAGAATTAATACAAAGTCTAACCATAGCATTAAACTAGTGGATCCAAATCAGCCCCTTACGAAGCAACACATAAACTAGGGTTTAAGCTTCTGTCACTCTAGCAACCCATCATCTACTTACTACTTCCCAATGCCTTCCTCTAGGCCCAAATAAAGGTGAAGTGTTATGTAGTCGATGTTCACATAACACCACTAGAGGAAAAACAACATACAACACATCAAAATACCGAACGAATACCAAATTCACATGACTACTATTAGCATGACTTATCCATGTCCGCAGGAACAAAAGTAACTACTCACAAAGCATATTCATATTCATGACCAGAGAGGTAATGAGTAGCATCAAAGATCTGAACATAAACTCTTCCACCAAGTAATCCAACTAGCATCAACTACAAAGAGTAATTAACACTACTTGCAACCTTACAAGTACCAATCGGAGTCGCGAGACGGAGATTGGTTACAAGTGATGAACTAGGGTTTGGAGATGAGATGGTGCTGATGAAGATGTTGATGGTGACGAGTCCCCTCCGATGAGAGGAGTGTTGGTGATGACGATGGCGACGATTTCCCCCTCCGGGAGGGAAGTTTCCCCGGCAGGATCGTCCTGCCCAAGCTCTAGATTGGTTTTGCTCAAGTTCCGCCTCGTGGCGGCGGCGAATCCACGAAAAAGCCTCCTCCTAATTTTTTTGGACGAAACCCTTCTTGTAGCCAAAGGGGGGAGCCAGAGGGCCAATTGGGTGCCCACAAGCCCCCTAGGCGCGGCCAGGGGTGGTGGCCGCGCCTAGCAGGCTTGTGGCCACCTGC
Organism: Hordeum vulgare subsp. vulgare; assembly: GCF_904849725.1. Taxonomy (NCBI): domain Eukaryota; kingdom Viridiplantae; phylum Streptophyta; class Magnoliopsida; order Poales; family Poaceae; genus Hordeum; species Hordeum vulgare. Next base: position 101,627,901 of record NC_058521.1, on the reverse strand, counting down.
TGGCGCCCCTGTGGCACTTCTTCGGCCGGTATTTTTTATAATTCCTGAAAAAAATCCTCGTTGATTTTTACGGCGTTTGGAGTTGCGTAGAATAGGTATCTCAAACTTGCTCCTTTTTCAGGCCAGAATTCCAGCTGTCGGCTTTCTTCCTCTTCATGTAAACGTTGCAAAATAAGAGAGAAAAGGCATAAGTATTGTACCGTGAAGTGAAATCACAGCCCAAAAAGCGATAAATATCAACATGACAACATGATGCAAAATGGACGTATCAACTCCCCCAAGCTTAGACCTCGCTTGTCCTCAAGCGAAAGCCTAGCTCAATAAATATGTCCACATGTTTAGGGAGAGAGGTGTCGACAAAACAAGATACGAACATGCAGGCATCATGATCATGATCAGAACAGCAATACCAACATATAATCTCTCATGCTAAAGTGATAATTCCTTCACAAAGTAAAGTATGGATCAAGAACCTTACTGAGAAATAAAAACCGATAACCTTTAGTCATTGAAGCAATTGCAATTTATCACAACATCAGAAAGAGTCAAATAAGAGCTTGTAAAGCAAATCCACATACTCAATCATCCTTCCGTTCTCTGCAATTGCTACAACTCACGTGGTACTCATGAGATCAAACTTTGAGCTGGACATAGAGAAAGATAGGGGCTTATAGTTTTGCCTCCCAACTGCTTTCCTCAAGGGTAATGTCAACAATAATAATTCATGAATACTTACCTCCAAGTTGACATATGAATATATATCTTTCCCAAGCATATGACGTTAGCCAAGATAAAGGCGAAATAAGGAATTGGTGAAGATCACCATGACTCTTTCAAGGGCAAAAAGTAAAGGTACAAGATAGGCCCTTCGCAGAGGGAAGCAGAGGTTGTCATGCACTTTTGAGGTTTGGATGTGTGTCCTCTTAGTGCGGAGGAACGTCACTTTATATTGCCTCCTCTGATAAAGAACTTCATTATGAAGTCTGTCGCTTTTATGTCTTCCTCATCACAGGTTCGTACAAAGCTTATTTTCCACACACTAATAGATCATACATCTTAGGGAGAAATTTTTATTGCTTGCATCGACGACAACTCACTTGAGGGATCTTATTCAATCCATAGGTAGGTATGGTGGAAACTCATGGCAAAACTGGGTTGAAGGTTTATGGATGCACAAGTAGTATCTCTACTTGGTGAGAGAGTTTTGGCTAATATGAGGTGGAAGCAATCGTCACATGCTGAGGGATCTCTAATCATATAACATTGTTCGGAACCAAGCAAACACAATTCATTATGTTGTCTTCCTTGTCCAACATCTACTTCTAGGCATGCAATAGTTTAGTGAGTATTCACAATCATAGATGGTGTCAAAGATGTTATATTTATATGTGAACCTCTCCTTCTTTATCACTTCCTATTAATTGCAACAATGACCAAGGTCTACGTTTTCTACCCTCAACAAGTTTCAATCATCATTCTTTTTATATGTGAAGCCATCACTTTCCATAAGATCATTACATGATCTTGCATGCTTTTGTTCTTTTCTCACTCTTTAGATCATGCAAGAGGCAAAGCCCTTCAACTAAGACACTCTTTATTATATGGCTTACGAGCTCGAATACATCGGGGGTGACACAAAGCAAAACTCAAGACTAAAACACTAAGACTTTTATTCTACTAGAGAAAGAGAAAACTGAAAAGGAACAAACTAAAGGGCAAAAGATGTGATGGTGATACGATACCGGGGCAACTCCCCCAAGCTTGGCACAAGCCAAGGGGATTGCCCATACCCATGCTTAGTTGTCTTCCTTTGGAGGTGATGGTGGTGGAGTTGTTGCAACATGGGATTGATCCTCCGTGTTCCAAGGCATAGGTGCTCCATCATGGAAAGATGAACAAGTCTCCGGAATCCTCAAATCTGCAGCCAACCGTATTGATTTAAATCTATACTCATACTCACAGTTTTGGTTCTGCACGTCATAGATCTGGGCCTGCAGGTGATTAATCCTGTCATAGAGCCTGGAGAGGTGCTTCCCAATGTCATTGGCATCAATCCTGTGCTTGTTGGTGAACTCCGTGATCATCATGTGGTTCGCATTGAGTCCATGCTCCACCATCCCTTGGCACTTGAAAACTTGTTGCTCCATTGCTTCGAGCCTCGTCTCCACGCTCCCGGTCTTCTCGGGCCCCTCAACATCACGGATGTGCAACATCCCCTCACGCATCTCGATAGATTGAGGGTGTTGCAGCACTCCCGTGAGGTAGGGGTTGATGACCTTCTCGAAGATATTGTCCTTCGGAGCTTTTGGGGATGTCATAGCGACCAAGATCTCCAACACAAACAGGCTCGAAACGAAAACACAGGAAATCTGCGTGATACGAGGGTTAGACCAAACGGGAGAATATATAATGATTTTTTCCAGACCAGAAGGAGTACTTGATGACCCACAAGTATAGGGGATCAATCGTAGTCCTTTCGATAAGTAAGAGTGTCGAACCCAACGAGGAGCAGAAGGATCTGACAAGTGGTTTTCAGCAAGGTAAAATCTGCACGCACTGAAATTGTCGGTAACAAGTGATTGTGTGGTGAGATGATTCATAGAAAGCAACAAGTAACGAAAGTAGCAACGGTGCAGCAAAGTGGCCCAATCCCTTTTGTAGCAAGGGACAAGCCTGGACAAAGTCTTATAGGAGAAAAAACGCTCCCGAGGACTCACGGGAATTTCTGCCATGCTAGTTTTCATCATGTTCATATGATTCGCGTTCGTTACTTTGATAGTTTGATATGTGGGTGGACCGGCGCTTGGGTACTCCCTTACTTGGACAAGCATCCCACTTATGATTAACCCCTCTCGCAAGCATCCGCAACTACGAAAGAAGAATTAAGACAAAGTCTAACCATAGCATTAAACTAGTGGATCCAAATCAGCCCGTTACGAAGCAACGCATAAACTAGGGTTTAAGCTTCTGTCACTCTAGCAACCCATCATCTACTTACTACTTCCCAATGCCTTCCTCTAGGCCCAAATAATGGTGAAGTGTTATGTAGTCGACGTTCACATAACACCACTAGAGGAAAAACAACATCCAACATATCAAAATACCAAACGAATACCAAATTCACATGACTACTATTAGCATGACTTATCCCATGTCCTCAGGAACAAAAGTAACTACTCACAAAGCATAATCAAATTCATGACTAGAGAGGTAATGAGTAGCATCATGGATCTGAACATAAACTCTTCCACCAAATAATCCAACTAGCATCAACTACAAAGAGTAATTAACACTACTAGCAACCTTACAAGTACTAATCGGAGTCGCGAGACGGAGATTGGTTACAAGTGATGAACTAGGGTTTGGAGATGAGATGGTGCTGATGAAGATGTTGATGGTGATGAGTCCCCTCCGATGAGAGGAGTGTTGGTGATGACGATGGTGACGATTTCCCCCTCCGGGAGGGAAGTTTCCCCGACAGGATCGTCCTGCGGGAGCTCTAGATTGGTTTTGCTCAAGTTCCGCCTCGTGGCTGCGGCGAAACCACGAAAAAGCTCCTGCTTGATTTTTTCCTGGACGGAACCCTCCATATAGAAAAAGAGGGGGGCAAGTAGGGTGCCCACAAGCCCCCATGGCGCGGCCTGGGGGGGGGGTGGCCGCGCCGTGCAGGCTTGTGGCCACCCCCTGGCGCCCCTCTGGCACTTCTTCGGCCCAGTATTTTTGATAAATCGGGAAAACAATCCTCGTTGATTTTTACAGCGTTTGGAGTTGCACAGAATAGGTATCTCAAACTTGCTCCACTTTCAGGCCAGAATTCCAGTTGCCGGTATTCTCCCTCTTCATGTAAACCTTGCAAAATAAGAGAGAAAAGAAATAAGAATTGTACCATGAAGTGAAATAACAGCCCAAGAAGCGATAAATATCAACTTGAAAACATGATGCAAAATGGACGTATCAACTCCCCCAAGCTTAGACCTTGCCTGTCCTCAAGCGAAAGCCTAGCTCACTAAATATGTCCACATGTTTAGGGAGAGAGGTGTCGACAAAACAAGATACGAACATGCATGCATCATGATCATGATCAGAACAACAATACCAACATATAAGCTCTCACGCCAAAGTGATAATTCCTTCACAAAGTAAAGCATGGATCAATAACCTTACCGAGAAGTAACAACCGATAGCCTTTAGTCATTGAAGCAATTGCAATTTATCACAACATCAGAAAGACTCAAATAAGAGCTTGTAAAGCAAATCCACATACTCAATCATTCTTTCGTTCTCTACAATTGCTACAACTCACGTGGTACTCATGAGATCAAAGTTTCAGCTGGACACAAAGAAAGATAGGGGCTTATAGTTTTGCCTGCCAACTGCTTACGTCAAGGGTAATGTCAACAATAATAATTCATGAATACTTACCTCCAAGTTGACATATGAATATAGATCTTTCCCAAGCAAATGACCTTAGCCAAGATAAAGGCTAAATAAGGAATTGGTGAAGATCACCATGACTCTTTCAAGGGCAAAAAGTAAAGGTACAAGATAGGCCCTTCGCAGAGGGAAGCAGAGGTTGTCATGCGCTTTTGAGGTTTGGATGTGTGTCCTCTTAGTGCGAAGGAACGTCACTTTATATTGCCCCCTGTGATAAAGAACTTTATTATGTAGTCTGTCGCTTTTATGTCTTCCTCATCTCAGGTTCGTACAAAGCTTATTTTCCACACACTAATAGACATATTAGAGAGCAATTTTTATTGCTTGCACCGATGACAACTTACTTGAAGGATCTTATTCAATCCATAGGTAGGTATGGTGGACTCACATGGCCAAACTGGGTTGATGGTTTATGGATGCACAAGTAGTATCTCTACTTAGTGCGGAAGGTTTGGCTAATATGAGGTGGAAGCAATCGTCACATGCTAAGGGATCTCTAATCATATAACATTGTTCAGAGCCATGCAAACACAATTCATTATGTTGTCTTCCTTGTCCAACATCTACTTCTAGGCATGCAATAGTTTAGTGAGTGTTCACAATCATAGATGGTGTCATAGATGATATATTTATATGTGAACCTCTCCTTCTTTATCACTTCCTATTAATTTTAACCATGACCAAGGTCTACGTTTGCCTACCCTCAACAAGTTTCAATCCTCATTCTTTTTATATTTGAAGCCATCACTTCCCATAAGATCATTACATGATCTTTCATGCTTTTGTTCTATTCTCACTCTTTTGATCATGGCACGAGGCAAAGCCCTTCAACTAAGACACTCTTTATTATATGGCTCACGAGCTCGAATACATCAGGGGTGACACAAGGAAAAACTCAAGACTAAAACGTTAAGACTTTTAAACTACTAGAAAAAGAGAAAACTGAAAAGGAAAACTAAAACAAAGGTAAAGGCAAAAGATGTGATGGTGATACGATACCGGGGCAACTCCCCCAAGCTTGGCACAAGCCAAGGGGATTGCCCATACCAATGCTCAGTTGTCTTCCTTTGGTGGTGATGGTGGCGGAGTTGTTGCAATCTTTGACTCCAAGAGGGCCATTAATCTTTGATTTATACCTTGGAGATATGCAACAGAAACAGGCTCGAAACGAAAACAGAAGAAATCTGCATGATGGAGGGGTCAGACCAAACGGGAGTATATATAATGATTTTTTTTCAGACCAGCAGGAGTACCGCGCACGAAAACGGAGTCCGGGAGGCGCACGAAGTGGCCACAAGCCCTCACAGCGCGGCCAGGGGGTGGGCCCGCGTCGTGCAGGCTTGTCGCCTCCTCGCGCACTTTCCGGAATACTTCCAATATTTGTATTTTTTCAAATATTCCAAAATGGAGAAAATTTCCTAGTGGAAAAGTTTTGGACTCTGTTTTCTTACCGAATCACATACCTCTTTGTTTTCGGAGTCTGAAACAGGCTGATAAATGTCCCTTAGGTATTCTTCCGGAGTTATGGTATTGATAATATTGCTCTCAACATTTATGGGAGTACCTGATATATAATGCTTGATTCTCTGCCCATTTACAACTGTCGGACAATTACCTTCCGTGTTGTTGGTCTTGATAGCACCGGAACGATATACTTCCTCAACAACATAGGGACCTTCCCATTTAGAGAGAAGCTTGCCTGCAAAGAATCTTAAACGAGAGTTATATAGCAAGACATAATCACCTACATTGAACTCACGCTTTTGTATTCTCTTATCATGCCACCTCTTAACCTTCTCTTTGAACAACTTGGCATTCTCATATGCCTGAGTTCTCCATTCATCAAGCGAGCTAATGTCAAATAACCTCTTCTCACCAGCAAGTTTCAAATCAAAGTTGAGCTCTTTGATTGCCCAATAGGCTTTATGCTCTAGCACAAGAGGTAAGTGACATGCTTTCTCATACACCATTTTGTACGGAGACATGCCCATGGGATTCTTATAGGCAGTTCTATAAGCCCACAGTGCATCATCGAGCTTCTTAGACCAATTCTTTCTAGATCTGTTGACGGTCTTTTGCAGAATTAGTTTAATCTCTTTGTTGCTTAGTTCTACTTGACCACTGGACTGAGGGTGATAGGGACACACAATTCTATGGTTGACATCGTACTTAGCAAGCGTTTTACGGAAAGCACCATGAATGAAGTGTGAACCACCGTCGGTCATTAAATATCTAGGGACTCCAAATCTAGGGAAGCTAACTTCTTTCAACATCTTGATAGAGGTGTTGTGATCATCACTACTAGTGGGGATAGCTTCTACCCACTTAGTGACGTAATCAACACCAACTAAGATGTGAGTATACCCATTGGATTTTGGAAAAGGTCCCGTATAATCAAAGCCCAAAACATCAAATGGTTCAATGACAAGTGAATAGTTCATAGGAATTTCCTGAAGTTTGCTAATATTACCTATTCTTTGACATTCTTCACAAGACAAGACAAACTTACGGGCATCTTTGAAGAGAGTGGGCCAATAGAAACCTGATTGCAATACCTTGTGTGTAGTTCTATCTCCCGCATGGTGTCCTCCGTAGGCCTCGGAGTGACACTTCTGTAGGATCTGTCCCTGTTCATGTTCAGGTACACAATGTCTAATAACACCATCTACTCCTTCCTTATAAAGGTGAGGGTCATTCCAAAACTAGTGTCTCAAGTCAAAGAAGAATTTCTTCTTTTGCTGGTACGTGAAACTAGGTGGTATATATTTGGCAACGATATAGTTTGCATAATCAACATACCACGGTGCACTACGTGAAGCATTGATGACATTCAGTTGCTCATCAGGAAAGCTATCATCAATAGGTTGTGGGTCATCAAGAATGTTCTCCAACCTAGACAAGTTATCTGCTACAGGGTTATCAGCACCCTTCCTGTCGGCAACGTGCAAATCAAATTCTTGTAGCAAGAGAACCCATCTGATAAGTCTAGGTTTAGCGTCCTTCTTCTCCATGAGGTACTTAATAGCAGCATGATCAGTGTGAATAGTGACTTTGGAATCAACTATGTAAGACCTGAACTTTTCACATGCAAACACGACTGCTAGAAATTCCTTTTCCGTAGTAGCATATTTTCTCTAGGCACTGTTTAGAGTTTTACTAGCGTAGTGAATAACATTCAACTTCTTATCAACTCTTTGCCATAGAACAACACCAACAGCATAATCGCTAGCATCACACATGATCTCAAAAGGCAAGTTCCAATCAGGTGGTTGAACAATAGGTGCAGTTATCAAAGCCCTCTTCAGTATTTCGAAGGCTTCCTCACAATCATCGTCAAAAACAAAAGGAATATCCTTTTGTAAGAGATTGTTAAGAGGCCTAGAAATCTTAGATAAGTCCTTAATGAACATTCTATAGAAAGCAGCATGACCAAGGAAACTTCTTATACCTTTGATATCTGTGGGGTATGGCATCTTCTCGATTGCATCAACCTTAGCCTTATCGACTTCAATACCTCTTTCAGAAATTTTATGTCCTAAGACGATGCCTTCATTAACCATAAAGTGGCACTTCTCCCAATTCAAAACAAGATTGGTGTCTTTACATCTCTGCAAGACTCGATCAAGGTTGCTGAGGCAATCATCAAAGGAAGACCCGTAAACGGAGAAGTCATCCATGAAAACCTCAACAATCTTTTCACAAAAGTCAGAGAATATAGCCATCATACATCTTTGAAAGGTGGCAGGTGCATTGCATAAGCCAAAAGGCATACGTCTATAAGCAAAGGTACTGAAAGGGCAGGTGAAAGTGGTTTTCTCCTGATCAGATTGTGCAACTGGTATTTGGGAGAAACCAGAATAACCGTCTAGAAAGCAGAAGTGTGTGTGTGTTTAGACAACCTTTCTAGCATTTGGTCGATAAAATGCAGAGGATAATGATCTTTCCTAGTGGCCTTATTCAACTTCCAAAAATCAATCACCATCCTATAGCCAGTAATAATCCTCTGTGGGATCAATTCATCCTTATCATTAGGGACAACAGTATTGCCTCCTTTCTTAGGAACGCAATGCACCAGACTCACCCAATCGCTATGAGCAACACGATAGATAATACCCGCTTCCAGGAGCTTTAGTATTTCTTTTCTTACTACTTCTTTCATCTTAGGATTCAATCTCCTTTGATGATTAGCAACTGGTTTGAAATCAGGATCGCTTTTAATCTTGTGCTGGCATAGAGTGGGACTAATGCCCTTAAGATCATCAAGAGTATATCCAATAGCAGCACGGTGCTTCCTTAGAGTTTTTAGTAACTTATTTTCTTCATGCTCCGAGAGGCTAGCACTAATAATAACAGGATATATATCTTCTTCATCAAGATATGCATACTTAAGAGTATCAGGCAACTGTTTAAGCTTGAACACATGATCACCCTTTGGTGGAGGTGGATCCCCAAGCAGTTCAACACGCAAGTTATTCTTAAGGATAGGATATTGTTGTAAGACAACTCTATCTATTTCATCCCTTTCATCCATATGCATATCATTTTCATGTCAAGCAAGTATTGCTCTAATGGATCAGTAGGAGGTATGGCAATAGAGCCTAAGGAAATAGTTTCATCCTTACTAGGCAACTCCTTTTCATGAGGTTGTCTACCAAAATTGGAGAAATTGAACTCATGTGACACACCTTCAAAGCCAACAGCGACAGTTTGCTTCTCACAGTCAATATGAGCATTGACGGTATTGAGGAAGGGTCTGCCAAATATGATGGGACAAAAGCTATCTTGTGCAGTAGCAAGAACAAGGAAATTAGCAGGATACTTCGTTTTACCACACAAGACTTCAACATCCCTAACAATTCCCACAGGGTAGATAGTATCTCTATTGGCAAGCTGAATAGTGACATCAATAGGCTCTATCTCAACAGGTGCAATCTCGTCTTTGATTTCATCGTATAAGGATTGAGGTATTGCACTAACACTAGCACCCACATCACATAAACCATGACAACAATGATCTCTATCTTAACAGAAACCACATGCATGCCAACAACACGCCTATGTTTGTATCTAACGTGAGGTTTAGCAATTCTAGCAGCATCTTCACAGAAGTGAATATTATGTCCCTCAACTTCTTCAGACAGAAGATCTTTGATAATAGCAATGCTATGTTCAACTCTAATTTTCTTAGGGGGTGTAGGTGTTCTAATGTAGCCTCTACGTATCATAGTCGAAGCTTTAGAATGATCCTTTATCCTAACAGGGAAAGGTGGTTTCTCAATGTAAGCACTGGGAACCACATGATCATTATAGGCAATGACTCTCTCTTCAACTAGATTGGGTTTAACTACATTGACTTCTAAAGGAGGAGGATACTTAAACCACTTCTCTTTGGGGAGATCAATATGAGCAGCAAAAGATTCACACAATGAAGCTACTATCTCAGAGTCAAGTCCATACTTAGCACTAAAGTCACAAAAAGTATTTGTCTCAACAAAGGATTTAACGCAATCAAAAGTGATATTCATACCTGACTCCTTACCTTCTTCTAGCTCCCAATCTTCAGAGTTGCGTTTAATTCTCTCCAATAAATTCCATTTGAAGTCAATATCTCTCTTCATAAAAGAACCGGTACAAGAAGTGTCAAGCATGGTGCGATCATCATGAGAAAGCCGAGCATAGAAGTTCTGAATGACAATTTCTCTCGAGAGCTCATGATTGGGGCATGAATATAGCATTGATTTAAGCCTCCCCCAAGCTTGAGCGATGATTTCTCTGTCACGAGGCCAAAAATAATAAATATAATTCCGATCATGATGTACTAAATGCATAGGATAAAACTTTTGATGAAATTCCAATTTCAACCGATTGTAGTCCCATGATCCAGTATCATCACATAGCCTATACCATGTCAACACCTTATCCTTCAAAGATAAAGGAAAGACCTTCTTCTTGACCTCATCCTCGGGCAAACCTGCAAGCTTAAATAAACCACAATTCATCTACATAGATTAGATGCAAGTCTGGATGTGATGTTCCATCTCATGTAAAAGGATTAGCCAGCAGTTTCTCAAGCATACCCGAAGGAAATTCAAAGCAAATATTTTCAGTAGGTGCAGCAGGTTGAGGTGCAACTCTTTGTGCTTCTGTTCGAGGTGAAGATACCCCGAACAAGCCCCTCAAAGGATTAGTTTCCATAGTGACAAGTGACAATAAATTTCAGCACACTATATGAATGTTTCCTTACCAAGTTCCACTTACCAAAGGCGCTTCACTCCCCGACAACGGCACCAGAAAATAGTCTTGATGACCCACAAGTATAGGGGATCAATCGTAGTCCTTTCGATAAGTAAGAGTATCGAACCCAACAAGGAGCAGAAGGATCTGACAAGTGGTTTTCAACAAGGTAAAATCTGCAAGCACTAAAATTATCGGTAACAAGTGATTGTGTGGCGAGATGATTCGTAGCAAGTAGCAAGTAACAAAAGTAGCAACGGTGCAGCAAAGTGGACCAATACCTTTTGTAGCAAGGGACAAGCGTGGACAAAGTCTTATAGGAGGAAAAACGGTCCCGAGGGCACACGGGAATTTCTGTCATGCTAGTTTTCAACATGTTCATATGATTCGCGTTCGTTACTATGATAGTTTGATATGTGGGTGGACCGGCGCTTGGGTACTGCCCTTACTTGGACAAGCACCCCACTTATGATTAACCCCTCTCGCAAGCAACCGCAACTATGAAATAAGAATTAAGACAAAGTCTAATCATAGCATTAAACTAGTGGATCCAAATCAGCCCCTTACGAAGCAACACATAAACTAGGGTTTAAGCTTCTGTCACTCTAGCAACCCATCATCTACTTACTACTTCCCAATGCCTTCCTCTTTGCCGAAATAAAGGTGAAGTGTTATGTAGTCTACGTTCACATAACACCACTAGAGGAAAAACAACATACAACACATCAAAATACCGAACGAATACCAAATTCACATGACTACTATTAGCATGACTTATCCCATGTCCTCAGGAACAAAAGTAACTACTCACAAAGCATAATCATATTCATGACCAGAGAGGTAATGAGTAGCATCAAAGATCTGAACATAAACTCTTCCACCAAGTAATCCAACTAGCATCAACTACAAAGAGTAATTAGCACTATTAGCAACCTTACAAGTACCAATCGGAGTTGCGAGACGGAGATTGGTTACAAGTGATGAACTAGGGTTTGGAGATGAGATGGTGCTGATGAAGATGTTGATGGTGACGAGTCCCCTCCGATGAGAGGAGTGTTGGTGATGACGATGGCGACGATTTCCCCCTCCGGGAGGGAAGTTTCCCCGGCAGGATGGTCCTGCCGGAGCTCTAGATTGGTTCTGCTCAAGTTCCGCCTCGTGGCATCGGCGAATCCACGAAAAAGCCTCCTCCTGATTTTTTTCTGGACGAAACCCTTCTTGTAGCCAAAGGGGGGAACCAGAGGGCTAGCTGGGTGCCCACAAGCCCCCTAGGCGCGGCCAGGGGGGTGGCCGCGCCTAGCAGGCTTGTGGCCACCTGTTGGCGCCCCTGTGGCACTTCTTCGTCCCAGTATTTTTTATAATTCCCGAAAAAAATCCTCGTTGATTTTTACGGCGTTTGGAGTTGCGCAGAATAGGTATCTCAAACTTGCTCCTTTTTCAGGCCAGAATTCCAGCTGCCGGCATTCTCCCTCTTCATGTAAACCTTGCAAAATAAGAGAGAAAAGGCATAAGTATTGTACCCTGAAGTGAAATAACAGCCCAAAAAGCGATAAATATCAACATGAAAACATGATGCAAAATGGACGTATCCGCGACGTCAGCTGTGCCCATAGCGGCAGCCTTGGCGGTCTCTAACGACGCCGACGTTGCCATGGAGGTTGAGCACACGGTCGCCCCTACGGGGCCTTCACTGGATGTTGACGCTGCTACCAAGATGATGACTATCGAGGAGGGGCTCACTAGTTTGGGGATCCAGGCTGAACTCAATGGCTTCTTTGCCGAGTTAACTTAGCCCACCTCGTTAGCGATCATGATTTTGTGTTTTTCAGACAATGCATTCGAATAAATTCGATTTGGTTGTAAGCTCTATGAGAGCACAAAACTTATTCTTTATTTCATGACGCTTGGATGAAATTTATATCATTCATTTATTTCATTATTTATACATTATAGTATGTTATGTTCTGAAATGTGTGCATTTATTTTTAATGTATGTTCTTCCTCGTTACATTAATTAGATGTCATATTTTAGAATGCATGTGGCGCCCGAATGGAGGAAACGTGCCTTGCCTATAGCGCCACTACACATACCATTTTACGTGAAACTAAGTACTTTGAGTCTATTAAAAAATCTCTGGGAAGTATTATGACAATCACCGGCTGCGGTTCGAACATAGTTGGCTCCGGACGAGCTACTATCATACTTCCCATGGGAACAACTTTGATCATTCATGATGCATTGTTGTACCCGGAGTCGACTCGTACTCTTCTGAGTTTTAAAGACATCCGCGCTAACGGTTTCCATGTCGAGACCAATGATGACAACGGCAAGGAGTGCCTCCTCATCACGAAGCGGGATGCAAATGGTAAACATGTTATCGAAAGGCTTGCTTCATTTGACACTAGTCTATACTACACCAAGATAGTAGCACCGCCCATGTACACTACCCTTAAGACCGTCTTTAGAAGCTCCAAACTTTTCTGCCTCTGGCATGATAGGTTAGGCCACCCCGGACTTAGGATGATGAGGAATATAATTAACAACTCGCATGGCCATAATTTTAACGTGAAGAACTTCCCAAATCCCGATGATTTCGTATGCTCCGCATACGCCACGGGAAGTTAGTCATTAGGCCATCGCCCCTAAACGTGAGGGATGAAATCCCTGCGTTTTTGGAACGTATCCAAGGGGACATATGCGGTCCAATTCAGCCTCTCACAGGGCCATTTAGGTACTTCATGGTGGTCACCAATGCTTCCTCTAAATGGTCCAACGTTTGCCTGCTGTCAACAAGGAACCATGCCTTTGCAAAGTTGATCTCTCAGATCATAAAAATGAGGAATAATTTCCTTGATCATTGTATAAAGTCTATTCGAATGGACAAAGCTGGAGAATTTACTTCAAAGGCGTTCGATGATTATTGCATGGCAACATGAATCAAAGTTGAGCACTCAGTACCCACGTTCATACACATAATGGACTTGCCGAGGCATTGATCAAAAGAATTTAATTCATTGCCCGACCGCTCCTTCAGGGTTGTAATTTACCAACTACATGTTGGGGCCACGTTGTGTTACACACGACCAAACTCATCAACTTTAGACTGTCGGCCTACAATATCCACTCTCCTGTTCACCTTGCACAAGGGTTGGCACCAAAAATTTCCCACCTTCGTAGGTTCGGTTTCCAAGTATACATACCAATACCACCACCCCAACGATCGGCAATGGGCCCGCTTCATAAGTCGGGGATATATGTTGGTTATGAGACTGTGTCCATAATGAGGTATCTGGACCCCATGACAGGCGACTGTCACACGGCTCGTTTTGCTGATTTCATCTTTGTCGAGGATTTTTCTCGACTTTAGGGGGAGAGAATCAACCCCTTGATGCTAAAAGTTGAGTAATCACGTGGCAAGCTACGGGAATCCACGCCCATGACCAAACACTGCTGAGACTGAGAGAGAAGTCCAAAAGATAATAGATTTGCAGTTGATACGTCTCCAACGTATCTATAACTTTTGATGGTTCCATGCTATTATCTTGTCAAACTTTGGATGTTTTGTATGCATTTTATATCTTTTTTGAAACTAACTTATTAACTCAGTGCCATGTGCCAGTTCCTGTTTTTTTTTCTGTGTTTTTGACCTTTTTCAGAGGAGAATATTAAACGGAGTCCAAACGGAATAAAACCTCCGAAAATATTTTTTTCGGAGTAGAAGATACGCAGGGAGATTGAGAACCAAGGCAGAAGGCACCAGGGGAGGCCACAAGCCCCCTAGGCGCGGCCTGGGGGGGCGCCTAGTAGGCTTGTGGGTCCCCTGTGGCTCCTCTGCCCTACTTCTTCCGCCTATAAATCCCCGAAAAATATGAAACTATGGGAGAGAGCCACGAAAATACTTTTCCACCGCTGCAAGCTTCTGTCTCCGCAAGATCCCATCTGGGGACTGTTCTGGTACACTGCCGGAGGGGGGATTCGGACACGGAGGGCTTCTTAATCAACACTATTGCCTCTCTGATGATGCATGAGTAGTTCACCATAGACCTTCAGGTCCATAGCTAGTAGCCAGATGGCTTTTCTCTCTCTTGGATCTTCAATACAAAGTTATCCATGATCTTCATAGAGATCTATCCGATGTAATCTTCTTTTGCGGTGTGTTTGTCGAGATCCAATGAATTGTGGATTTATGATCAGATTATCTATGAATCTTATTTTAGTTTCTTCTGATCTCTTTTATGCATGATTTCATATCCTTGTAATTCTCTTCGAGTTGTGGGTTTCATTTGGCCAACTTGATCTACAGTTCTTGCAATGGGAGAAGTGCTTGGTTTTGGGTTCATACCGTACGGTGACCTCACCTAGTGATAGAAGGGGTAGCGAGGCACGCATCGTGTTGCTTCCATCAAGGGTAAAAAGATGGGGTTTATATCTATTGCATGAATTTATCCCTCTACATCATGTCATCTTGCTTAAGGCGTTCCTCCGTTTGTTATGAACTCAATACACTAGATGCATGCTGGATAGCGGTCGATGTGTGGAGTAATAGTAGTAGATGCAGAAAGTATCGGTCTACTTGTCTCGGATGTGATGCCTATATGTATGATCATTGCCTTAGATATCGTCATGACTTTGCACGGTTCTATCAATTGCTCGACAGTAATTCGTTCACCCACCGTAATATTTGCTATCATGAGAGAAGCCTCTAGTGAACACTATGGCCCCCGGGTCTACTTCACATCATATTTTCAGCCCTACACTTTTACTCAGTTGCACTTTCCGCCTTCAGATCTCACCTTGCGATCAATCGTGAAGGGATTGACAACCCCTTTGTAGCGTTGGGTGCAAGTTTGCTATTTTTGCGTAGGTACTTTAGAGACTTGGCTTGATACTCCTACTGGATTATACCTTGGTTCTCAAACTGAGGGAAATACTTACTGCTACTGTGCTGCATCACCCTTTCCTCTTCAAGGGAAAAACCAACGCAAGCTCAAGAGGTAGCAAGAAGAATTTCTGGCGCCGTTGCCGGGGAGCATCTAGTCAAGAATAGTCTTCCTCCAATGTGTCAATCTCTGGCACCGGGGATTATTCTAAGTGAAGCTTATCCAAGTAACCGTCGCAAACTCATCTCTTGCATTTACTTTTTTTGCCTCTCGTTTTCGTCTCCCCCACTTCTGAAAAACAAAAATTGACAAAAATATTTTCCTTTTTCGTTTGTCCCTTTTCTTTCGCTTTCTTTCTGTTCGCTTGTGTGCTTGTCTGCTTGCTGAAGTCACCATGACTGAAAACACCAAACTTTGTGACTTCTCGAATACTAATAATAATGATTTTATTAGTACTCCGATTGCTCCCGCCACTAGTGCGGAATCATATGAAATCAATGCTGCTTTGCTGAATCTTGTTATGAAAGAGCAATTCTCCGGCCTTCCTAGTGAAGATGCCGCATCCCATCTTAATACCTTCATTGAGTTATGCGATATGCAAAAGAAGAAAGATGTGGATAATGATGTGATTAAATTGAAGCTATTTCCGTTCTCATTGCGAGATCGAGCAAAAACTTGGTTTTCATCTTTTCGCAAAAATAGTATTGATTCTTGGAACAAGTGCAAAGATGCTTATATATCTAAGTATTTTCCACCGGCTAAGATTACCTATCTCCGTAATGATATCATGAATTTTAAACAACTAGATCATGAACATGTTGCACAATCTTGGGAGAGAATGAAATTGATGATTAGAAATTGTCCCGCTCATGGCTTGAGTCTTTGGATGATTATACAAATCTTCTATTGTGGTTTGAATTTTGCTTATATAAATATCTTGGACTCCGCCTCCGGTGGAACTTTCATGGAAATCACATTAGGAGAAGCCACAAAACTCATAGGCAATATCATGACAAACTATTCTCAGTGGCACACTAAAAGGTTACCTACTAGTAAAAAAGTGCATGCTATAGAAGAAATTAACTCGTTGAGTGCTAAGATGGACGAGTTAATGAAATTGTTTGCTAGTAAAGGTGCTCCTTTAGATCCAAATGATATGCCCTTGTCTTCCTTGATTGAGAGTAGCAATGAGAGCTTGGACGTTAATTTTGTTGGTAGGAATAATTTTGGCAACAACAATGCTTTTAGAGGAAACTATATTCCTAGGCCTTTTCCTAGTAATCTCTCTAATAACTTTGGCAATTCCTACAACAATGCTCATGGAAATTACAATAAATTACCCTCTGATCTAGAGAGTAATATTAAAGAGTTTATCAACTCGCAAAAGATTTGCAATGCATCCATAGAAGAAAAACTACTCAAAATTGATGATTTGGCTAGGAGCGTTGATAGAATGTCTCTTGATATTGATGCTTTGCAAGTGAAATGTGCTCCTCCCAAGATCAATATGGATGAAACCTTGAAAGCTATGGCATGTTTCCATGAATGAGAGTAAAGAAAGAACCGCCCAAATTCGTGCTAGACATGAATGGCTTAAAAAGGCGTGTTTTTGTGATGAGAATCACGAAGATCTTAAAGTTCTTGGTGTGACTCCCATTGAATCCCTGTTTTCTAGTGTCAAACCTAATGATGATGGGGCTGGATATGAATCCACTTTGGTTGAAAAACTCCCCAATGATTCGGAGTCCATCTATCTTGATGCTAAAAGCAATAAAAGTGGAGTAGAGGATATCAAAACTTTGAGTAGTAATGAAATTACTACTTTGGATTTCAAGGAATTCAATTATGATAGTTGCTCTTTGATTGAATGTATTTCCTTTATGCAATCCATGCTAAACTCTCCACATGCCTATAGCCAAATCAAGGCCTTTACCGATCATATCGTCGATGCTATGATGAAATCTCTTGAAGAGAAACTTGAATTCGAAGTTTCTATTCCTAGAAAACTTCATGATGAGTGGGAACCTACTATCAAAATCAAGATAAAAAACTAAGAATGGAATGCTTTGTGTGATTTGGGTGCTAGTGTTTCCGCGATTCCAAAGTCTTTATGTGATGTTCTAGGCTTCAATGAGATTGATGAGTGCTCTCTTAATTTGCATCTTGCGGATTGTAACATTAAGAAACCTATGGGAAGGATCAATGACCTTCTTATTATTGCAAATAGGAACTATGTACCCGTAGATTTCATTGTGCCTGATATTGATTGCAAACCTAGATGTCCTATCATTCTTGGTAGACCTTTCCTAAGGACTATTGGTGCTGTCATCGATACGAAGGAAGGGAATATTAGATTTCAATTTCCATTAAAGAAGGGCATGGGACATTTTCCTAGAAAGAAAATAATATTGCCTTATGAATCCATGATGAGGGCTACTTAAGGTTTGAGTACCAAAGACGACGATACGTGATTCTTTCGCCTTATGCCTAACTAAGGGCGTTAAACAATAGCGCTTGTTGGGAGGCAACCCGATGAATTTATCTTTGCTTTTTTGCTTTCTGTTTTGTTGCATCCACACCATCATAATTCTGTTATGATTGTGTTTTTGTGTTTCTTTTTGTGGTTGAGCCAAGTAAAACCTGTATGACTAGTTTTGGTGATGGTTGTTTGATCATGCTGGAAAAAGACACAAACTTTTTGCTCACGAAATTATTTTTCATTTTTTATCCAGAAAGAGATTTTGAGTTGATTATTTTTGCTTCTGGTTCATATGCCAATTTCACAAATTGTCGTAATGTTTCAGATTTTTTGATATACCAGAAGTATACGAAGTATACAGAATGCTACAGACTGGTCTGTTTTTGACAGATTCTGTTTTTGTTGTGTTGATTGCTTATTTTGATGAAACTATGGATAGTATCGTGGGGTACTAGCCATGGAAAAGTGAGAATACAGTAATCTAACACCAATATAAATATAAATCAAGTTTGCTACAGTACCTAAAGAGGTGGTAGTTTGTTTTCCTGTGCTAATGGTATCACGAGTTTCTGTTTAAGTTTTGTGTTGTGAAGTTTTCAAGTTTTGGTGATGTTCTCATGGACAATGGGATAAAGAGTGGAAAGAGATCGAGCTTGGGGATGCCCAAGGCATCCCAATCCAAATTCAAGGACACCAAAAAGCCTAAGCTTGGGGATGCCCCGGGAAGGCATCCCCTCTTTCGTCTTCAATCCATCGGTAACATTACTTGGAGCTATATTTTTATTCACCACAGGATATGTGTTTTCCTTGGAGCGTCGTGTATTGTAGGAGTCTTTTCTTTTTGTTGTGTCACAATCATCCTTGCTGCACACCTTTTGAGAGAGACATGCACTCATCGTGAATTTGCTAGAATACTCATTGAGCTTCGCTTATATCTTTTGAGTTAGGCAATTTAGCTCACATGTGCTTCACTTATATCTTTTCAGCTAGATAACTTTGCTCTAAGTGCTCCACTTAGATCTTTTAGAGCACGGCGGTGTCATATTTTGGAGAAATAAGAACTCTCGATCTTCACTTATATCTTTTTGAGAGTGCTCTCTCTGAGTAACTTGGTAGTTGGCTTGTGCTATGAAAGTAGTCCTAAAGATGATAAGCATCCAAAGAGGATACAATAAAACTTCCATATTCTTGTGCATTGATTATAAAGAGAAGTTTGATTCCTCTCAACTAGTTTTGAGACATGGATTTGGTAATATTAGATTCATGTTAGTAGGGTGTTGTGAATCTAGAAATACTTGTGTTGAAGTTAGTGATTCCCGTAACATGCACGTATGGTGAACCGCTATGTTAGGAAGTCGGAGTCATACGCTAAGCTAGATCATTGCACATCCCGGTACACTGCCGGAGGCATTTCCTATGAGAGTCATCATTGTTCTAAGCATTGAGCTGTGAGTAAATAAAAGTGTGATGATAATCATTATTAGAGCATTGTCCCATGTGAGGTAATAAAAAAGAGAGGCCAAAGTTGCCCACAAAAAAAAAATGTAAAGAGCCCAAAGAGCCCAAACAAAAAAAAAGAGAGAAAAAGAGAGAAGGGACAATGCTACTATCTTTTCCACACTTGTGCTTCATAATATCACCATGTTCTTCATGACTGAGAGTCTCTTGTTTTGTCACCACCATATACTAGTGGGAATCTTCATTATATAACTTGGCTTGTATATTCCAATGATGGGATTCCTCAAAATTGCCCTAGGTCTTCGTGAGCAAGCAAGTTGGATGCACACCCACTAGTTCTCCTTTTGAGCTTTCACACACTTATAGCTCTAAGTGCATCCGTTGCATGGTAATCCCTACTCATTCACATTGATATCTATTGATGGGCATCTCCATAGCCCTTTGATATGTCGAGTCAATGTGACCATCTCCTCCTTTTTGCCTCACAACCTCCACCACACTCTATTCCACCTATAGTGCTATATCCATGGCTCACGCTCATGTATTGCGTGAGAGTTGAAAAGGTTTGAGAAAATAAGAGTGCGAAAACAATTACTTGGCCAATACCGGGGTTGTGCATGATTTAAATTCGTTGTGTGGGGATGATGGAGCATAGCCAGACTATATGATTTTGTAGGGATAACTTTTTTTGGCCTTGTTATTTCGAAAGTTCATGATTACCTTGCTAGTTTGATTGAAGTATTATTGTTTTCATGTCAATAGCAAACTATTGTTTTGAATATTACGGATCCGAACATTCATGTCACATGAAAGAAGTTACAAAGGACAAATATGCTAGGTAGCATTCCACATCAAAAATTCAGCCTTTATCACTTCCCTATTCGAGGACGAGCAGGAGTTAAGTTTGGGGATGCTTGATACGTCTCCAACATATCTATAATTTTTTATGGTTCCATGCTATTATCTTGTCAAACTTTGGATGTTTTGTATGCATTTTATATCTCTTTTGGGACTAACTTATTAACTCAGTGCCAAGTGCGAGTTCCTGTTTTTTCCGTGTTTTTGACCTTTTTCAGAGGAGAATATTAAAAAAGAGTCCAAACGGAATAAAACCTCCGAAAAGATTTTTTCCGGAGCAGAAGATACGCAGGGAGCTTGAGAACCAAGGCAGAGGGCACCAGGGCAGGCCACAATCCCCCTAGCCACGGCCTAGGGGGGGCCCGCGCCTAGCAGGCTTGTGGTCCCCTTGTGGCTCCTCTGCCCTACTTCTTCCGCCTATAAATACCTAAAAAAATCTCAAACCACGGGAGAGAGCCACGAAAATACTTTTCCGCCGCCGCAAGCTTCTCTCTCCGCAAGATCCCATCCGGGGACCGTTTTGTTGCCCTGCCGGAGGGGGGATTCGGACACGGAGGGCTTCTTCATCAACACTATTGCCTCTCCGATGATGCGTGAGTAGTTCACCATAGACCTTTGGGTCCATAGCTAGTAGCTAGATGGCTTCTTCTCTCTCTTCGATCTTCAATACAAAGTTCTCCATGATCTTCATGGAGATCTATCCAATGTAATCTTCTTTTGCGATGTGTTTGTCGAGATCCGATGAATTGTGGATTTATGATCAGATTGTCTATGAATCTTATTTGAGTTTCTTCTGATCTCTTATATGCATGATTTCAAATCCTTGTAATTCTCTTTGAGTTGTGGGTTTCGTTTGGCCAACTTGATCTATAGTTCTTGCAATGGGAGAAGTGCTTGGTTTTGGGTTCATACCGTGCGGTGACCTCACCCAGTGATAGAAGGGGTAGCGAGGCACGCATCATGTTGTTGCCATCAAGGGTAAAAAGATGGGGTTTATATCTATTGCATGAATTTATCCCTCTACATCATGTCATCTTGGTTAAGGCGTTACTTTGTTTGTTATGAACTCAATACACTAGATGCATGCTGGATAGCAGTCGATGTGTGGAGTAATAGTAGTAGATGCAAAAAGTATCGGTCTACTTGTCTCGAACGTGATGCCTATATGTATGATCATTGCCTTAGATATCGTCATGACTTTGGCGGTTCTATCAATTGCTCGACAGTAATTCGTTCACCCACCGTAATATTTGCTATCATGAGAGAAGCCTCTAGCGAACACTATGGCCTCCGGGTCTACTTCACATCATATTTTCAGCCCTACACTTTTACTTTGTTGTACTTTCCGCCTTCAGAGCTCACCTTGCGATCAATCGTGAAGGGATTGACAACCCCTTTGTAGCGTTGGGTGCAAGTTTTCTGTTTTTGCGCAGGTACTTTCGAGACTTGGCTTGATACTCCTACTGGATTGATACCTCGGTTCTCAAACTGAGGGAAATACTTACTGCTACTGTGCTGCATCACCCTTTCCTCTTCAAGGGAAAAACCAACGCAAGCTCAAGAGGTAGCAGTAGTCATTAGCAAATCAACTACGTGACCACTTTAGTGACTTAAATACTGTGACAAAATCGCATGTGCTCGCACGCAATGCACCGGAAAGGGTCGAAATACGAAAGAAGAATGATGGTATACACGCTCCCGTCCAAATGCCTAAAAGGACGAGAGATCCGGCTTCTCAAATCCCAAATACCCGGGGACGCCTTACGAAAAAGGGTACGAGAGATTTATCACAATCTATCACCAAAGTGCCCCAAAGTGAAACGGGGAGCCAGTCGAGACCTGGCACAAGTACGGAAAATTCAGTGCACGAAATTCCGGACCTAAACTTTCCCATAGGGGAAACACCCACGGAGATGTGTGCGCACACATCGGCGCGGGAAGTCTGAAGGACCTTGCTCCTAGAATGGGAAATTTGGTAGAGCAAGTATTGGCGCCAGATGCGCCCCATGACGAAATGGCCATAGATTATATTAATACGGGAGAGTCTCTGAACCGAGCAAAGTTGATTGTCGACATTAACTTTGCTACGAAATTTGCCTCAATCATAGATCTTGACCTTGAGCCTATAACGCTCGCTGATTGCAAGAAAAGGTCGGATTGGAATGATTGGCAGAAGGCAATTACTGCCGAATTATTATCTCTCAATAAAAGGAAGGTGTTCGGACCAGTTTGTTGAACTCCTCCCCACATTCGCCCAGTTGGCCATAGGTGGGTTTTTGTTCGAAAGAGAGATGCAAATAATAAGGTAGTAAGGTACAAAGCAAGGCTTGTTGCTCAAGGTTTCACTTAACGACCTCGTGTCTATTTTGAGGAGACCTATTCCCCGGCCATGGATGGAGTTACCTTTAGATACTTGATCTCAATGGCTGTAAACATGGGCTTGAAAATGAAATTGATGGATGTTGTCACTCCTTACCTATATGGTAACTTGGATTCGAGAAAATACATGAAGGTTCCTGAAGGTATCCCTGTTCCGAACCATGATAGAGCAAACAAGAGTCTATACAGTGTCCAACTTCAAAAGGCATTGTACGGACTTAGACGGTCTGGTAGAATGTGGTATAATCGCCTAAGCGATTTCCTTAATCAGAAGGGCTTCACGAGCAATAGAGATTGCCCATGTGTTTTTATACGACGATCCCAAGATGGATTCTATATAATCTCGGTGTACGTGGACAATTTAAACATAATTGGTACACCTGAGGATATTGAGGAAGCCAGTTCCTACCCGACGTCGGAATTCGAGATGAAGGATTTGGGTAAAACCAAGTTCTGTCTGGGTCTACAACTTGAAAATTCTCCTGATGGGATTCTAGTGCACCAGTCGGCCTACGCCCAGAAGGTATTGGAAAGATTTGGATTTGACAAGGCATATCCTTCTAAGACCCCGATGGTCGGGAGATCTTTGCAGCCAGACAACGACCAGTTCAGGCCTAAGGAAGAGGGGGAGGAAACTCTGGGACCAGAGGTTCCTTACCTAAATGCAGTTGGGGCACTCATGTACCTCGTGAATTGTACACGACTAGACATTGCTTTCACCGTCAATTTGCTAGCTAGGTACAGTTCTGAACCTACCAAGAGACATTGGAAAGGTGTCAAGGACGTCTTCCGCTACCTGCAAGGGACCAAAGATCTAGGCCTATTTTATAGAAGGAATCAAGACCTATCCCTTATAGGCTATGCCGATGCTGGGTATTTGTCGGACCCGCATGATTGCAAATCACAGACTGGATATGTTTTCCTTTGTGGTAGAACGATGTTCTCCTGGAGATCAACCAAGCAAACGCTTGTGTCGACCTCCACAAACCCCTTGGAAATTATGACACTATTCTAAGCATCGAAGGAATGTGTATCGCTTCGATGGATGATCAGCCATATTCAGCACACGTGTGGGCTGAACACCGTACAAACCCCTACCATTATCTATGAGGATAATGTTGCTTTTGTTGCACAAGTTCAGATGGGTTATGTGAAGATTAATCTCACAAAACATATTAGACCCAAGTTCTTCTATGCACACGAAAGGCAGTAGATGAACGAGGTGAGAGTCTTGCATACTAAGTCGTGTGACAATCTTGGTGATATGTTCACTAAATCATTATCGACATCATCTTTTGAGAGGTGCGTGCGTGGAATCGGTATGATGAGACTTAGAGAGGTGCAAGGTTCAGGGGAGAAACTTCACAAATTCATCGTGTCACATCCCTAACACCTTAAGCAAGTTAGTCTTGTGCTCATGTCTTCTTTGCATTGCATCTAAGAAATTGTCAACAAGAACCAAGGAAGAGGTGAAGGAAAAACTCAAACCCTAGCCACTTCTTCAAATAAAGGAAATCTCAAAACTAGTTAAAATCAATGAACCCAAAATGGCCTCAAGAAAAGTTCAAACTTTCTGATAAATCATGAAAGTAAATGAGCAATGAAGAAACCATTTTCTTAACATCTTAAGCATTTTAAATAAATGCAAAAGCTACCGGTTTCAAGTTTTTAATTTGAAATCAGAAACTTTAAATTTTCAAAAATGTTGAAAACTTTGGAAATGGTTGGAAATATTCCAACAAATATTCAGGTGTGTTTAAAATAGTTTTTACAAACCATTTTGGAGCTGAAATAAATAGCAAAACAATAGTTAGCAAAACAGAAACAAAATAGAAAAGAAATAAGAGAAAGAAATGACTTACCTCTATTTGTCGCCGGCCCAGCCCACCAGGGGCTCCCCAGTCATCTTCCTCCTCCTGCTAGAAGGTAGGGGAGAAGATGAGCACGGCGGCCGAGTCGGCCACCTCCTGCCTGCCTGCTCGCTGCTGGAGGCCTCCAGGAGCGCCAGCGCGACGCCCGCGTCTTCTTATCCTCCTCCCCGCGGCTCTATCCTCTCCCCTAGGCCTCTCGATCCCCTTTCCCTCTCGGATCTCTCTCTCCCCGAAGCTCCGGTTGCCGTCGATCTGTCGTCTCCCGGTCCTCCCCGACCCTGCCGGCAGCCTCACAAGATCCACCGTGAGCTCCTCTTCCTGTTCCCCCTCTCCCCGAGGTCTTCCCCCTCCTCTATCCACGTTAGCCGCTGGAGCCCGAAGGACCTCGTCGCCGGCCATGTCATTGCCGTCGTTGTGGTACTCGGCTCGCGAGGCCGAGCTCAGGAATGAGCTCCTCGAGCTCTGTAGATGGCGTAGGGCCTCTCTCCCAGCTCGCTAGTCCCCTGCATCGACACTTTCGTCGACGCCCGAGCCGCAGCCGCCGCGGGCCTCATCGCCGGCAAGGATTCCGGTGACCACCGGGTCCAGCTCCACCCCAGATAGATGCGGCGTTTCACCAGCTGCCTGTAGCTCTCTTCTGCGCCCAAAACCGACGGCCGTAGCGCTGTCTGGCTCTCTCCGGCGAGCCCTCCGCTGCGCCCGTGGTCGCCGCCGGCCATACTCCGGTGGGGGCCGACGTGGCCAAGTTAATCCAGTAGCTTAGAGGCTTAAACTCTTGCTGACAGTGGGCCCAAGGCCAAGTCAACTTAGTTAAGGGGCTGGTCAGCGCGGGATTAACCCCAGAGAGGCTGACCAGTGGGTCCCCCCTGTCAGGTTTGACCTGAACATGTTGGCTGACCTGCTGATGTCAGGCTGACGCAATAAAGAGATTTTTCAGTATAAGAATAATTCCAGAAATGTTTAAAACTTCATAAATTCATCGAAATTAATCTGTAACTCCAATGAAAATAATTTATATATGAAAAAGTATCAAAAATAATTCAAGGAATCTGAATATGCTACTTTCAATCATGTTTGAAAAAGTTACAGAACCCAAACATGTAGATTAATGAATTAGTCAATTCTTATAATTACTTTATAAATGGAATATGAAAAGTATTTAAATTTCTTTTTGTTTGACATGATCAAACATTGTTCTAATAACAAACCAGTACCTTAACATGACATCTCATGCATGCCAACATCAAGTTGATCTGAGCATCAGGTCAAATCAATTAAATCGGTATCCGAGAATACCTCGTTTGAAGTGATATTTGAATTTGATTCAAATCAACTTCAAACCCAATACATGTTGACTATATCAGTATATCACCTTGCATTCTCATGCCATGCTCATGCATCATCTTGTTTGCATATGATTGTTATTGATTGTTGCCTTCATCTCGGTAGGCTCCGCACCCCCGGATTCCACCGAATATCCGTCTGACGGATATTGTCCCTCCTCTGAGCAACAAGGCAAGCAACCATTTTGATCATCCCGATAAATCCCATGTTCTTGCACCTACACTTATTTATTGCATTAGGATCAAATGCTTCAAATGCTTTTGCCACGTTAGTTGAACCCACTTCCTTTGCATGACCTAACCTTGTCACAGTAAATAGCCGAACCTTGCAACCTAGCATACCTGATAGTTGCTTGAGCTATGTTGTGCCTTATCCTGCTATGCATGCTATGCTTAGAGTTGTGTATGGTCTGTCATCTGGGAGATGAACAGAATTGTGAGAATGTGTTCGGTAAGCAAAGGTTGTGTGTTGAACCTGATTTGGTAAAGGTACCGGTGAAAGGCTGTGTAGGAGTACATGGCGGGTTGTTTCATTGGAACCGTCCTTAGGAACTGAGTTCCGTGTATGTAATCCAAGACTAGATACTACCACATGCTAGGCCCTGAGATATGACCCCGCTCTGCCTATTAATCGCTTAGTACTCGGTCCAGGAGTTGCAAGTAGTTTCTGGTGTTCATAGTAATGCTGGAGGCCGTGCATGGTGCTGACCTGAGAGGTGGGCCGTGATGCGGTAGGCAGTGGCACCCGGATGGTGGGCTTGGGAACCCTGCGCACATCGTTTGAGGCCGTGGCGGAAACCTCGGCCGGACTTCCGTACGGGTTACTCTCAGATAGGCGATAAACCTGGACTAGGTACTAGTGTGGTTAACGGTCGTGGCCGACTCCCTCGCTGGGCTTCCGCTTGAAGGTTGCCGAGGTGCATGACGTGCACATGGCGATAAGTGGCGAGAGCGCGTGTGACGAAGTACACCCCTGCAGGGTTATGATCTATTCGAATAGCCGCGTCCGCGGATATGGACTACTTGGAGACATATGTTGTTCATAGATAACTTAAATGGCTACTCATAAAATTGTCAAGAGAAGTGTGAGTGTCGTGGACGGCATTTCCGTATGGAGACGGAATGATTCCACGATGGTGTATTGTTGTGGTGTTAGTGGACTCATGTGCGAGAAATCAAGTTGTCAAAATTATTTAAAAATGCAAGTTGTGTAGCCACGAGTCACATGCTGGCTTTCCGCATGAAACCCCACAATACCCTTTTGATACCTTGCATGAGTAGTTAGCTATCCTAAAGTCTTGCTGAGTACCTTCGTACTCATGTTGCTTAATAAATGTTGCAGAGGTTGCCAATGACCCTAATGGAGGGTTCTTCGTAGACATCGACCACGACGAGTAGCTGGTGTCCCAGCTACGATCTGGCCCTACGTTGGATCTGTAGTATAGTCAGGCCATGTGCCTTCTAGTTGCCCTGTCTGTACTCAGACAGTTTAAACTCTTCCGCTGGCTTGTAACTAAATGACTGCTTTTATGGGTCGTGAGACCCTTAATGTGTAATATTATGTGTGTGGCTCTTCCGAGCCTCTTAAATAAAGCTTGTATGTTTATGGTTATGTTGTGATGCCATCGATGTATCTATACATATTGGTATGCTATGCGTACGTGTGTCGTACTTGATATGTATGGGGTTCGATTACCTAGTCGTGAACTTTAGTAGCACTCCTTACAAGGAAATGCCCCTTTGTGATCCAACGAGCCTTGGTAGTTCGCTACTGCTCCGGACACATTGGTTGACCGGCATGTGTCCTTCTTAGCTGCTGTGTCTGTCCCCTTTGGGGAAATGTCACGCGATGTAATGGAGTCCTTGTAGCTTGCTACGACTCGTCTACACTCGCTGGTGACCGACACCTGCTTTGTTGGGTCATGTTTGCCTATCCTTGTGCGGTACTTCCACTTTGGTTTGTGACTAGACTTGTCGATCCGGGTTCTTTGACATTGGAATGCTAGCGACACTATTGCATACGTGAGTCAAAAGACGCAAACGGTCCCAGCTAAGGTAAGGCTGCAGCCGTGGAGTTAACCGTGCGTGAGACCGCAAAGAGATGCGATGTGTTACAGGCTGGATTCCTATGACTTAGGATCGGGGTCCCGACAGCGTTGGTATCAGAGCCTGACTAACTGTAGGATTACTAAGCCAAACTGGTCGAAGTTGAGTCTAGAATTGCTTTAGTTATATATAAGGGAATTGTTTGTGGAAGGGAACGTAAGACTCTTGTTCTCTTCTCAAGTTATTCTATTCTGGTCATCCTCGTCTTTTCTGCGGGAATTAAGGACTAGGTTACTCATCTTCTTCTAGGCTCGTGTTTCTGATCGGTAGATTATAGGACTACGGGTCAAGAGATATTGGGTTTCTTTCCTTCCTAAGAAAAAAGAAGTAAGTTTGATGACCAGAGAGTGGAACTTGATAGTTGAGTGGTTACGCTATTCCATTTTGGGTTGTCTCAAAATTTGTTTTTGAGCATTTACAGCCGTTATGCTGCCCAATTTTGCATTCAGAGCTCTAATGCTTTTGCATTACTCTCTATTTACAGATGCCTGTCCGTCCTTCTCGTCAGTTGGTACGTCTGACCAGGTGCATTGATGTGCCGGGTCATACGGCCATGCTGGTCAGGGTGATGTCGGTGTGCGGTTACCGCTGGTACCCCGAGTACACTGTGGAGGAACAGTACCGAGACTTCAACCAGAGCCAGTACATCTGCACTGTTAGGGTATTTCCAGACTACCCTGGAGCTGAGGAGCCAATCCATTGGTCCTATGGGTTGGGAGTCACTATTGACATGGCAGTACACGATGCTGCCTATTCAATGCTGACCATTATGAGAGCGAGACATGCACTGCTGCAGAATTCAGAGTTCTGCTATGTTCCGGCCTCTCAGCGTGGTGAAGAGGGATACCTCAGTGGAGTCTATTTTGATTCTTCTATGGAGGATCCACTTCTGCAGTCCACTGTTGAGATGCTAGAGAACAGAGACAGGGATGCTCGTGCTCTCCGCATGGAGCTTTATGCTACCCGTGCCCGTCTGTGGACGGCTTTGACGCAGCTGGCACCGATAGTCCAGACAGGGTACGGAGATATGGAGATGCTGAACCCTGTTAGGACCCATCTTCAGGCTCACGTTGACTGGCCAGCTATAGGAGGAGTCACACCTCTTCGGGGACCCCTCTTACCAACAGTCAGGGGACCAAGGCCACATCCGTGTCCTTATGGATCCCAGGGATCTCAGGCTAGAGTGTTTCCTGATCCGCAGGTTGAGCTTCCAGGTCACGGAGGTAATCTCTATGAGATGTTCTATGCGGATGCCTGAGCTGTGAGCGGAAGGATAGTCTGGTAGTAGCCGTACGTTCACAGTCCTGCGTGACTTGTGAAGTATGCCTATGATGTGAAATGAATTCCGGAGGCCTAGATAAATACTGTATAGGAAGCTTGTAAGCCTCTGATGAGTAGTTTCATAATTTCAGTACTTTGCTCTTCGGTTAAGGTTGTACTGAACTATGTAAGGGTGTGTATGAACCATGGTGTAGATATAGCAGTTGCTTGTTACCATGCTGTTCGGATATTCATTTCCGCATTCCGTGTGTTTAGTACATTCTTAATCCATAGCTAGTATTGATATGATATTGGTCTAAGCTGTGAGTTTGTTTGTCAGGATGGTGTTCACCAGGTTGAACCGTGCCCCTGCTCATGAGCAAGGCGAGGGTAGTCAAGCGTCGCAGGAAGACCTGCCTCACCCGCCTTCTCTGGCGGAAGTGATGCTTGAGGCAGAGAGAAACAAAAGGGAGACCAACCGACTGTTAGAGCGTATCGAGCAGAATACGGCTCGACAGCCTAGGAATGCTGCAGTGTCCCTCAACGACTTTGTGAAGTTGAATCCTCCAAAGTTTCATCATTCCGTCGATCCCCTCCACGCTGATGACTGGTTGTGCAGCATCTCACGCAAGATTCGCTCTGCGAATGTGTCTGAGGCCGACAAGGTAACCTTTGCGGCGTATTTCCTAGAGGGACCCGCCAATCTGTGGTGGGAGAACTTTGAAGCTATGCGTCCCGCTGAACCAGTAGCCACATGGGCAGACTTCAGTGCAGCCTTTCGTCTGCACCATATTCCAGAGGGCCTAATGGACAGAAAGAGAGAGTAGTTTTGTGCCTTCACTCAGGGCAAGTTGTCTGTGGATGCCTATAGCTGCGAGTTCGGTAACCTCGCCCGCTATGCAACAGAGGAGGTGTCTACTGACGCCAAGAAGCAAGCAAGGTTCCGTAAGGGTCTGAGCCCTGAGCTCCGTCGTGATCCGCGCCTCCATGAGTGTGCAAGCTTCCAAGCCCTGGTCAACAAAGCGATCAGTGCCGAGACTGGTCATACTGACTTCAAAGCCACAAGGAAGCACTCCCGTGACTTTGGCTCTTCTTCTGGTTCCGCGTTTCCAAAACGCAGGCTGTGGGTTCCGAACAGTTCTCTGCCGCCAAGATACACTCCGAGGCCATCCTACGTGGCGCCTCAGACGAATCAGGCCAACCCTCCAGCAAAAGCTTATGGTGGTCCAGCTAGCAATGCTGCACCACGTGCCAACCAAGTGATATGCTACAAGTGTGGAGAACCAGGGCACTATTCCCGTGAGTGTCCTCAGAATGTGGGTGCCAAGCAAGCCGGAAAGTCCGTCGGGCAAGCCAAGTCGGGCAAAGCTTACTATGTGAAGCCAACTCCTGCACGTGGCCGTGTGAACTATGTGTCAGCAGAAGAAGCTGCAGAGGATCCCGACGTCATGCTGGGTACGCTTCTTGTTAATCATCACCCAGCGTCCGTTCTCTTTGACACTGGGTCTTCTCATTCCTTCATTTCAGAAAGTTATGCACAGTTGCATAACATGTCTTTTTGTGATATGCCAATTCCATTGGTTGTCCAAACCCCTGGTAGTAAATGGCAAACCTCTAGGATAACCTATGACAATGAAATTCTAGTAGACAGGCTAGTTTTTCTAGCCTCATTGATAGCATTGAAATCTTCGGATATTAATATCATCTTGGGCATGGACTGGATGTCAGCTCACTATGCCAAGATTGATACCCATTCTAGAAATGTCCAGCTTACCCATCCCTCGGGTGAGATAGTAAATGTCTCTACTCGAGTTGCCAAATGCCAACTCTATTCCCTAAATGCCAACCCTCTTCTGGAACTTGAAGACATTCCGGTAGTTCGTGACTTCCCGGATGTTTTTCCACAGGAACTGCCAGGAATTCCACCTGACAGAGATGTAGAGTTCGTGATAGATCTTGTTCCGGGAACTGTCCCAATAGCCAGAAGACCTTATAAGATGGCACCCCTGGAGCTAGCCGAACTTAAGAAGCAACTAGATGAGGCCTTGAATAAAGGTTTCATTCATCCTAGCTCTTCTCCTTGGGCTTTCCCCGTCCTCTTCGTCAAGAAGAGAGACGGAACGGATCGGATGGTTGTAGATTACCGACCAGTTAATCTGGTCACCATAAAGAACAAGTATCCGCTCCCCAGGATCAACGATCTGTACGATCAGCTCGCTGGATCCTCAGTCTTCTCCAAAATGGATTTGAGGTTGGGGTACCATCAAATCAAGATTAAGAACGGGGACATTCCAAAAACGGCTTTTGTTACTCGTTATGGCCAATACGAGTACACCGTCATGTCTTTCGGTTTAACCAATGCCCCAGCCACCTTCTCTCGTCTGATGAATTCAATATTCATGGAGTATTTGGATAAATTCGTCGTGGTATACCTCGATGATATTCTCATCTACTCGAAGAACGAACAAGAACATGCCGAGCATCTAAGGCTGGTATTGATGAAACTTCGAGAGCATCGCCTTTATGCCAAGTTTTCAAAATATGAATTTTGGTTACCAGAAGTGACCTATCTAGGACACGTAATCTCTGGTAAGGGTATTGCTGTCAATCCCGAGAGAGTTCAAGCTGTCCTTGATTGGACTCAACCTGAATCGGTTAAGCAAGTTAGGAGTTTTCTTGGTCTAGCGAGCCATTGTCGCCTCTTTGTCGAGAATTTCTCCAAGGTTGCAAAGCCTCTAACTGAACTCCTCAAGAAGGGTAAAAGGTTCGAGTGGACACCACAGTGTGAGCATAGTTTTCAGGAACTCAAAAGACGCCTGACTTCCGCACCTGTGTTGCTACCACCAGATTTTTCTAAGGACTTTGTTATCTATTGCGACGCCTCGCGACAAGGATTAGGTTGCATTCTCATGCAAGATCGTCATGTGATCGCATACGCATCTCGACAGTTGCGTCCACATGAGGATAATTATCCCACACATGACCTTGAGCTTGCAGCTGTGGTCCATGCACTAAAAACCTGGCGACATTACCTTTTGGGTAATCGTTGCGAAATATTCATTGATCACCAAAGTCTGAAATATATCTTCACCCAACCGGATTTGAATCTCAGGCAAAGACGGTGGGTTGAGTTGATCTCGGATTACGACTTAGGGATAACTTACACCCTGGGGAAGGCCAATGTTATGGCCGATGCACTAAGTCGTAAATCTTATTGTAACAATTTGATGCTACAACAAGGTCAACCACATCTCCATGAGGACTTTCGGAAGTTAAATCTCCATATTGTTCCTCAAGGATTCCTTTCTACCCTGGTGGCGAAGCCTACTCTTAAGGATCAAATTATAGGTGGCCAAAAGCGTGACAAGGGTATATCACGGATCAAGGAGAATATTTTTAGCGGAAATGCTAAAGAATTTTCCATGAACGATCAAGGTGTTGTGTTCTTCCAGAATCGTCTAGTGGTTCCTAAGAACCCACACCTAAGGCAGTTAATCCTTAAGGAGGCTCATGATTCTCCTCTCACCATTCATCCCGGTAGTACTAAGATGTATCAGGACCTACGCCAGAGGTTCTGGTGGACTAGGATGAAGAGAGAAATTGCTGAGTTCGTTGCTAACTGCGACGTTTGTCGTCGAGTTAAGGCAGAACATCAAAGGCCTGCTGGCACCCTTCAACCTCTAGCTATTCCTGAATGGAAATGGGATAAAGTTAGTATGGATTTCATTACCGGATTTCCCAAGACCAAGAAAGGAAATAATGCTATCTTTGTGGTCATTGACCGTCTTTCCAAAGTGGCTCATTTTCTTCCTGTTCGTGAGAGTATAACAGCTAGCCAGCTAGCAGAGTTATATACCTCCCGAATAGTGTCTCTTCATGGTGTTCCCCTGGAGATTAACTTGGACCATGGAAGTATCTTTACTTCCCGCTTCTGGGAAAGTTTTCAGAATGCCATGGGGACTCACTTATCTTTTAGCACAGTTTTCCATCCTCAATCAAGTGGTCAAGTAGAAAGAGTGAATCAAATCCTAGAAGATATGCTCCGAGCTTGTGTTATATCGTTCGGTATGAATTGGGAGAAGTGCCTTCCATTCGCCGAATTCGCTTATAACAATAGTTATCAATCAAGCTTGGGCAAAGCCCCTTTTGAAGTTCTCTATGGACGAAGATGTCGAACACCTCTTAATTGGTCAGAAACCGGAGAGAGGCAACTCTTTGGCCCGGATATGATCCAGGATGCACAAGAGCAGGTTCGCATCATTCGTGAAAAGTTGAAAACAGCCCAGTCTCGTCAAAAGAGCCAATATGATCGTCATCATAAGGCTGTGACCTTTGAAGTTGACGAGAAGGCTTACCTTCGGGTTACACCTTTGAAGGGTACCCATCGATTCGGTATCAAGGGCAAGTTGGCTCCTCGTTACATTGGTCCTTTTCACATTCTTGCCAAACGAGGAGAAGTTGCCTACCAGTTGGAACTTCCTCCGCATCTTTCCAAGGTTCATGATCTCTTCCACGTCTCGCAACTCAGGCGTTGCTTTTTGGATCCTATCCGTGAAGTGGACCACGAAACGCTTGATCTCCAAGATAACCTTTCATATCGAGAACACCCCGTGCGTATTCTTGATCAAGCTGAGCGTACCACTCGACGTCGAAACCTCAAGTTTCTTAAAGTTCAATGGTCAAATCATTCTGAAAAGGAGGCAACTTGGGAAAGAGAAGATCGTCTCCGACTTGAGTATCCTGCGTTATTCCCGACGACTTCTAAATCTCGGGACGAGATTCCTTTGAGTGGGGGTGAGTTGTCACATCCCTGACACCTTAAGCAAGTTAGTCTTGTGCTCATGTCTTCTTTGCATTGCATCTAAGAAATTGTCAACAAGAACAAAGGAAGAGGTGAAGGAAAAACTCAAACCCTAGCCACTTCTTCAAATAAAGGAAATCTCAAAACTAGTTAAAATCAATGAACCCAAAATGGCCTCAAGAAAAGTTCAAACTTTCTGATAAATCATGAAAGTAAATGAGCAATGAAGAAAACCATTTTCTTAACATCTTAAGCATTTTAAATAAATGCAAAAGCTACTGGTTTCAAGTTTTTAATTTGAAATCAGAAACTTTAAATTTTCAAAAATGTTGAAAACTTTGGAAATGGTTGGAAATATTCCAACAAATATTGAGGTGTGTTTAAAATAGTTTTTACAAACCATTTTGGAGCTGAAATAAATAGCAAAACAATAGTTAGCAAAACAGAAACAAAATAGAAAAGAAATAAGAGAAAGAAATGACTTACCTCTATTTGTCGCCGGCCCAGCCCACCAGGGGCTCCCCGGTCATCTTCCTCCTCCTGCTAGAAGGCAGGGGATGCTGGAGGCCTCCAGGAGCGCGAGCGCGACGCCCGCGTCTTCTTATCCTCCTCCCCGCGGCTCTATCCTCTCCCCTAGGCCTCTCGATCCCCTTTCCCTCTCGGATCTCTCTCTCCACGAAGCTCCGGTCGCCGTCGATCTGTCGTCTCCCGGTCCTCCCCGACCATGCCGGCAGCCTCACAAGATCCGCCGTGAGCTCCTCTTCCTGTTCCCCCTCTCCCCGAGGCCTTCCCCCTCCTCTATCCACGTTAGCCGCCGGAGCCCGAAGGACCTCGTCACCGGCCATGTCATTGCTGTCGTTCTGGTACTCGGCTCGCGAGGCCGAGCTCAGGAATGAGCTCCTCGAGCTCTGTAGATGGCGTAGGGCCTCTCTCCCAGCTCGCTAGCCCCCTGCATCGACACTTTCGTCGACGCCCAAGCCGCAGCCGCCGCTGGCCTCATCGCCGGCAAGGATTCCGGTGACCACCGGGTCCAGCTCCACCCCAGATAGATGCGGCGTTTCACCAGCTGCCTGTCGCTCTCTTCTGCGCCCAAAACCGACGGCCGTAGCGCTGTCTGGCTCTCTCCGGCGAGCCCTTCGCCGCGCCCGTGGTCGCGGCCGGCCATACTCCGGTGGGGGCCGACGTGGCCAAGTTAATCTAGTAGCTTAGAGGCTTAAACTCTCGCTGACAGTGGGCCCAAGGCCAAGTCAACTTAGTTAAGGGGCTGGTCAGCGCGGGATTAACCCCAGAGAGGCTGACCAGTGGGTCCCCCCTGTCAGGTTTGACCTGAACAGGTCGGCTGACCTGCTGATGTCAGGCTGACGCAATAAAGAGATTTTTCAGTATAAGAATAATTCCAGAAATGGTTAAAACTTCAAAAATTCATAGAAATTAATCTGTAACTCCAATGAAAATAATTTATATATGAAAAAGTATCAAAACAATTCAAGGAATCTGAATATGCTACTTTCAATCATGTTTGAAAAAGTTACAGAACCCAAACATGTAGATTAATGAATAAGTCAATTCTTATAATTACTTTATAAATGGAATATGAAAAGTATTTAAATTTCTTTTTGTTTGACATGATCAAGCATTGTTCTAATAACAAACCAGTACCTTAACATGACATCTCATGCATGCCAACATCAAGTTGATCTGAGCATCAGGTCGAATCAATTAATCGATATCCGAGAATACCTCGTTTGAAGTGATATTTGAATTTGATTCAAATCAACTTCAAACCCAATACATGTTGATTATATCAGTATATCACCTTGCATTCTCATGCCATGCTCATGCATCATCTTGTTTGCATATGATTGTTATTTATTGTTGCCTTCATCTCGGTAGGCTCCGCACCCCCGGATTCCCCCGAATATCCGTCTGACGGATATTGTCCCTCCTCTGAGCAACAAGGCAAGCAACCATGTTGATCATCCCGATAAATCCCATGTTCTTGCACCTGCACTTATTTATTGCAGTAGGATCAAATGCTTCAAATGCTTTTGCCACGTTAGTTGAACCCACTTCTTTTGCATGACCTAACCTTGTCACAGTAAATAGTCGAACCTTGCAACCTAGCATACCTGATAGTTGCTTGAGCTATGTTGTGCCTTATCCTGCT
This sequence comes from Hordeum vulgare subsp. vulgare, assembly GCF_904849725.1. Lineage (NCBI taxonomy): Eukaryota > Viridiplantae > Streptophyta > Magnoliopsida > Poales > Poaceae > Hordeum > Hordeum vulgare. Next base: position 101,591,630 of record NC_058521.1, on the reverse strand, counting down.
ATGCATACTATGCTTAGAGTTGTGTATGGTCTGTCATCTGGGAGATGAACAGAATTGTGAGAATGTGTTCGGTAAGCAAAGGTTGTGTGTTGAACCTGATTTGTTAAAGGTACCGGTGAAAGGCTGTGTAGGAGTACATGGCGGGTTGTTTCATTGGAACCGTCCTTAGGAACTGAGTTCCGTGTATGTAATCCAAGACTAGATACTACCACATGCTGGGCCCTGAGATATGACCCCGCTCTGCCTATTAATCGCTTAGTACTCGGTACAGGAGCTGCAAGTAGTTTCTGGTGTTTATAGTAATGCTGGAGGCCGTGCATGGTGCTGACCTGAGAGGTGGGCCGTGATGCGGTAGGCAGTGGCACACTGTACCAAGTGGCACCCGGATGGTGGGCTTGGGAACCCTGCGCACATCGTTTGAGGCCGTGGCGGAAACCTCGGCCGGACTTCCGTACGGGTTACTCTCAGATAGGCGATAAACCTGGACTAGGTACTAGTGTGGTTAACGGTCGTGGCCGACTCCCTCGCTGGGCTTCCGCTTGAAGGTTGCCGAGGTGCATGACGTGCACATGGCGATAAGTGGCGAGAGCGCGTGTGACGAAGTACACCCCTACAGGGTTATGATCTATTCGAATAGCCGCGTCCGCGGATATGGACTACTTGGAGACATATGTTGTTCATAGATAACTTAAATGGCTACTCATAAAATCTTGCATGAGTAGTTAGCTATCCTAAAGTCTTGCTGAGTACCTTCGTACTCATGTTGCTTAATAAATGTTGCAGAGGTTGCCAATGACCCTAATGGAGGGTTCTTCGTAGACATCGACCACGACGAGTAGCTGGTGTCCCAGCTACGATCTGGCCCTACGTTGGATCTGTAGTATAGTCAGGCCATGTGCCTTCTAGTTGCCCTGTCTGTACTCAGACAGTTTAAACTCTTCCGCTGGCTTGTAACTAAATGACTGCTTTTATGGGTCGTGAGACCCTTAATGTGTAATATTATGTGTGTGGCTCTTCCGAGCCTCTTAAATAAAGCTTGTATGTTTATGGTTATGTTGTGATGCCATCGATGTATCTATACATATTGGTATGCTATGCGTACGTGTGTCGTACTTGATATGTATGGGGTTCGATTACCTAGTCGTGAACTTTAGTAGCACTCCTTACAAGGAAATGCCCCTTTGTGATCCAACGAGCCTTGGTAGTTCGCTACTGCTCCGGAAACATTGGTTGACCGGCATGTGTCCCTCTTAGCTGCTGTGTCTGTCCCCTTTGGGGAAATGTCACGGGATGTAATGGAGTCCTTGTAGCTTGCTACGACTCGTCTACACTCGCTGGTGACCGACACCTGCTTTGTTGGGTCATGTTTGCCTATCCTTGTGCGGTACTGCCACTTTGGTTTATGACTAGACTTGTCGATCCGGGTTCTTTGACATTGGAATGCTAGCGACACTATTGCATACGTGAGTCAAAAGACGCAAACGGTCCCGGCTAAGGTAAGGCTGCAGCCGTGGAGTTAACCGTGCGTGAGACCGCAAAGAGATGCGATGTGTTACAGGCTGGATTCCTATGACTTAGGATCGGGGTCCCGACACATCGCTAAAATCTCGATCCCGATGATTGAGTACTCAACCAGGTGGTTGAGTGGATTTTACTCCTTTTCCCTTGAGTGAGTTTTCCTGATGTTTCTCACCTAAGGTTTTTAACGAGGCAATTCGTGCAATACAACACCGTATACTATGTGCTCTTTCTCCACATTTTTCCACTGGGTTTTTCGGAGTTTTGAGGCATGGATATATGGATAATTATCCAAGGGGAGTGTTGGGAAACTGTGCTGGCCCAAGAGGCCTCGCACGGTTGAGGCTGGCTGGCTAGCGTGGGAGGCACGCAACCAGCCCCTCTCGTTCCCTAAACTCACGTTAGATGGGTACTTATCCCTTCACCCCATACCCCTATATAAACAGAGGATAGGACATCATTGTAACAAAGACTTGATGATTAATAAATCTTTGTTCCTGTCTCTACTTCTTGGTGTTCTTTGACTCTGTGTGTTCGACTACTTCGTCTACGACACCCGCTCTAGCTCCACAACCTTGGACCGGACTCGCCGACAGGAGTTGCGGAGCAGAGAGGTCTCAGGCTACTGGGCTCAGTGGAACTTCAACGGAGATGATAGGTGATGAGGAACATTAGATGAGAAAAAGAAAAGATCAGAAAAGAAAATTAGCTACTTCTAGATGCTTCCACTCTAATGTAGTATTTCTTTTCTTTTCTACCATACCTACTGTTTTCTAGAATCCTGCAGTTGCGAGTAGCCATGAGTAGAAGGGTGTATCTTAAGTAATGTTTACTAAAATGTCCTAGCCATAAGTAGAAGTATACGAAGGCTTCCCAAAGCCCTATAAATAGAGGTCTTCACCTCTAGTTCGTAATCAGACTATGTACCCACTTTTTAAATAGAACTTGTTGTTCCTATCTAAGATCTTGGACTAGATCTTATGCTCTAGGAGTTTTGGATTGAACTCCTCTTGCTATATTGGCCTCCACTCGCCTCTAGAGTGATATCTAGCGCAACACGTTGAATTACTTCCTTCAACACTTGTGTTGTACACATTGTAGCAATAAGGTGGAGTTGCTCCTCCATAACTTTGTGCTGCTTTAGCAGGAATGTGATGCTTGAGACGAAAGCGTTGTGTCAACCTCATCGGCAATGATGACGACGATGCCTTCAGGTGCCGCTTCCCTTTATGAAGGCATCACGAGGAAGCTATTGTTGCCTACAAAATGGTGCACCCTGGGAGAAGGCCTCAGGTCCATCTCTAGTTCAAGTGAGGACGTCATCTCAATGTAGGTTCTCCCCCTTGGGGGCGCTGTTTTTGGGAGCTGCCGATTCGCGGTTGGTAGCTTGAGGCCTGGGTTGTAGTGTTTGTTGGGTTGTTGGTGTGTAGGATGGACGCGAAGAAAGTGATCTGCTGCAGTGAGCAACCCCTTGGTCATCTTGCTGATGGTTAGCCTATCTGTTGGGGGCTTGTGGCGTAGATGAGGCCTCGGTGTTCGGTGCCCTTCGACAACATCTGAGGTTTTATTGCGTGGCATAGTGCTTTGGTTCTCTTCATTTGTGTTGGTGGCTATGGTGTGTCCTAGAGGAGGTGCATGCCTATATCGGTGGAACATTGCCCTTCGACACGGTTTGTGGCTCTCTCTGCCGCGACGTGGCTAGGTACTGATGGGGAACGTTGCATTGGAAACAAATTTTTTCCTACGCACACTTAAGATCTATCCATGGTGATGAGCATCTACGAGAGGAGAGATCGGATCCACATACCCTTGTAGATCGCTAAGCGGGAAGCATTATGAAACCCGGTTGATGTAGTCGAATGACTTCGCGATCCAATCACGATCCGTCCCCCGAACTCCATCCCGATCTAGCGTCGAACGGACGACACTTCCACATTCAACACACGTAGAGCTCGATGACGATCTCCGCCTTCTTGATCCAGCAAGAGGGGCGAAGAGGTAGATGAGTTCTCCGGCAGCACGACGGTGTGGTGGTGGTGGTGGTTGCTGCGGCAACAAAAGTCCTTCCCTCGCGCTTAGGAATTCTTCTTGTTACTTCTCTGGTTTGCGTCGGTTTTTCCCTTGAAGAGGAAAGGGTGATGCAGCACAGGAGCAGTAAGTATTTCCCTCAGTTCGAGAACCAAGGTATCGATCCAGAAAGAGGGCCTCGTCAAGCCCAAAGTACCTGCGCAAACACAAACAAGCTTGGACCCAACGCTTCAAAGGGGTTGTCAATCCCTTCAAGATTGTTTGCAAAGTGAGATCTGAAGGCGGAAAGTGCAAAGAAGTAAAAAGTGTAAGGTTGAAAATATGGTGTGGAGTAGACCCTGGGGGCCATAGTGTTCACTAGAGGCTTCTCTCATAATAGCAAATATCACGGTGGGTGAACAAATTACTGTCGAGCAATTGATAGAACTGCGCAAAGTCATGACGATATCTAAGGCAATGATCATACATATAGGCATCACGTCCGAGACAAGTAGACCGATACTTTCTGCATCTACTACTATTACTCCACACATCGACCGCTATCTAGCATGCATCTAGTGTATTGAGTTCATGATGAACAGAGTAACGCCTTAAGCAGGATGACATGTTGTAGAGGGATAATCTCAAACCAATGATGAAAACCCAATCTTTTTACCCTTGATGACAACAACACGATGCGTGCCTCGCTACCCCTTCTGTCACTGGGTGAGGTCACCGCACGGTATGAACCCAAAACCAAGCACTTCTCCCATTGCAAGAATCATAGATCTAGTTGGCCAGACAAAACTCACAACTCGAAGAGAATTACAAGGATATGAAATCATGCATAAGAGAGATCAGAAGAAACTCAAATAAGATTCATAGATAATCTGATCATAAATCCACAATTCATCGGATCTCGACAAACACACCGCAAAAGAAGATTATATCGGATAGATCTCCATGAAGATCATGGAGAACTTTGCATTGAAGATCCAAGAGAGAGAAGAAGCCATCTAGATATTAACTATGGACCCGTATGTCTATGGTGAAATACTCACGCATCATCGGAGAGGTCATGGTGTTGATGAAGAAGCCCTCCTTGTCCGAATCCCCTCTCCGACAGGGCACCAGAACGTGCCCCAGATGGGATCTTGCGGAGAGAGAAGCTTGCAGCGGCGGAAAAGTGATTTTTTTGGTATTTTTAGGGAATTTATAGGCGCAACCCCTAGGTCAGGGGACGCTCAGGGGGCCCACAAGCCTTGATGGCGCGGCCTCCCCGTGGCCACGGGGTGGGGGCTTGTGGGGCCCCCTGGGGCTCCCTTGCCTTGGCTCCCAAGCTCCCCGATCTTCTTCCGTTCCAGAAAAAATCTTTTTGGGGATTTTGTTCCGTTTGGACTCCGTTTCAAAATCTCCTCTGAAAGGGGTCAAAAACATGAAAAAACAGGAACTGTCACTTGGCACTGAGTTAATAAGTTAGTCCCAAAAAATATATAAAAGGCATCCAAAACATCCAAAGTTTGACAAGATAATATCATGAAACCATCAAAAATTATAGATACGTTGGAGACGTATCAGTGGTGTACTAATCCACAGGGATTCGCCAAGCTATGCCGGACTTATCAAGACGAGGGAGACGATTGATACGTCTCCAACGTACCTATGATTTTTGATTGTTCCATGCTATTATATTATCTGTTTTGGATGTTTTATATGCATTAATACGCTGATTTATATTACTTTTAGGACTAACTATTAATCTAGAGCCTAGTGCGAGTTTCTGTTTTTCCATGTTTTTGAGTATTGCAGATAAGGAATGTTAAACGGAGTCCAAATGGAATAAAATATCCGGAATGATTTTTCTTGGACGAGAAGAAACCAAGAAGACTTGTAGTAGGGGGCAAGGCACCTGCCGGGAGGCCACAAGCCTGCAGGGCGCACCCTAGGGGGGCCGCGCCCCTAGCTTGTGGGTTCCCTGCAGGTTTCCTAACCCTATTCTTCGGTCTATAAATTCCCAAATATTCCGTACCACAAGAAAGAGCCACAAAAAATACTTTTTCGCCGCCGAGAGCCTCTTTTCCCGTGAGATCCAATCTGGGAGCCTTTTCCGATAATCTGCCGAAGAGGGAATTGATCATGGAGGGCATCTACATCAACTCCATTGCCCCTCTAATGATGCATGCGTAGTTCACCACAGACTAACGGGTCCATAGCTAGTAGCTAGATGCCTTCTTCTGATCTTCAATACCATATTCTTTATGGAGACCTATCCGATGTAACACTCTTTTGCGGTGTGTTTGTCGAGATCCGATGAATTGTGAGTTTATGTTCAGATTATCTATGAATACTATTTGAGTCTCTTCTGAATTCTTATATGCAAGATTTCATAGTTTAGCAAGTCTCTTCGAGTTAAAGGAAAACAATACGGTGGGTGCTACAATTTATTTACTTTTGTTTCCGCAATCTTTTATATCCATCTCTATCAGATCTCATCCTTGCAAATAACTCTAAAGGGATTGATAACCCCTTTTTAGCGTTGGGTGGAAGTGTTTGATTGTTTGTGTAGGTACTACGATTGGGGCCTTGCTTGTTCCTCCTACTGGATTGATACCTTGGTTCTCAACAAACTGAGGGAAATACTTATCTACTTCGCTGCATCACCCTTTCCTCTTTAAGGGAAAAGCAACACAAGCTCAAGAGGTAGCAAGAAGGATTTCTGGCGCCGTTGCCGGGGAGGTTAGGTAAGCGGCACTCACATCCCGTCAACGAAGCTCATTTCTGGTGCCGTTGTCGAGGAGGATACATAACAAGATCAAGCCTACCAAATACCCATCAGAAACTCATCTCTTGCATTTACTTTATTTGCCATTTGCCACTCGTTTTCCTCTCCCTACTTCTAAAACGATTTTCAGAAAATACCAAAAAGATTTGCCTTTTTATTCGGCTTTTTTTCCATTCGTCTTTTTGTTTGTTTGCCTGTGTGCTAGATCTATTCGTTGCCACCATGTTCGAATCTAGGGAGGTTTACATTGAAAAGGATAGTAATAATCTTGAAGATTATAATGATTCTCATAGAGAACCTACTATGATGCATAGAAAAAATTTCCACATAGGCACTGACAATATGATTGGAAAAGGTGTTATTCAAGATTTCTTTACTTGTGCTGGTACGCTACCTAGTCTAGGAGGGTCTATCCTCAATAAAACTAATAGTCTTGCAGATTCCATAACACTACTAATAGTTGAATTTGAGAGACAATTTGTTCATATGCATCCTTGCATACAAAGGATTTTTCTTGAGTTCTCTAATATTCAACTTGCTTCCGTTAAGCGTGCCACCACTATATTTCTAGACCACGAGTTTAGATTCATTATGAAAGAGGCTAGTGAATTTTTTGCTCATTATAAAATTAATTGTGGATGTCCCCCCATTGAGAGATCATTTTTAATCAAGAAGAAATAATGAGATTGCAGTCCCTGGATTATATTTCTTATAATAAGAAATTGAGAAAAAGGGTTACTATTTAGGTTTTGGTTGATAATAGTTCTGAACTCAATGATGATTTTGCTATACAAAATAATGGATTAGAGTTCATACTAAGAGATAGACTTATGACCTTCCACCAAAGGAAATCCTATAATGATGAATTGACTATACACTATAGAGGGCCAAAGGAGGAACTTATTCCTCCCGCACTTGATCTTAATGATCCTTATCCTATGAAATTTAGCCCTTTTCATTACTTTTTCTTTCCACAAAGGAAACTTTCTGCTGAAAAAAGGGAGTATGAGAAGATCATTGATGATCTCCCTTACTATTAGGACAATACCTAGATCTATTGCATTATGCCTAGCTAGGGGCGTTAAACAATAGCGCTTGTTGGGAGGTTACCCAATTCTATTCTTATTATTTTGTTTTTGCTTCTGTTTTTGAGTGCTGCACACATTATTAGCTCTGTAATAATTGTGTTTTCTTGTCTTAGTTAGTGTATCAGGGAAGTAAGACCATTGGGATGGTCTACGGTGTTTGCAAGTTGACTTTGCTGAAAAATAGAAACTTTCGCTCTCAGTCCAGGAATTTTGTAAATTCCCTAGAACGTTCTTTTGATATGAATTTTTTAAAAAAGATTGATTTACAAATTTCCCAGATTTTCCTAATTTTTCAGATTTTTTGGAGTTACATAAGTATTCGAAGTAAACAGATTACTACAGACGGTTCTGTTTTTGACAAATTCTATTTTCTTTGTGTTGTTTGCTTATTTTGATGAATCTATGGGTCGTATCGGAGGGTATGAACCATGGATAAGTTGGAATACAGTAAATACTACATCAATATAAATAAAGAATGAGTTCACAACAGTACCTAAAGTGGTGATTTATTTTTCTTATACTAACGGATCTCATGAGTTTTCTATTGAGTTTTGTGTTGTGAAGTTTTCAAGTTTTGGGTAAACATTTGATGGACTATGGAATAAGGAGTGGCAAGAGCCTAAGATTGGGGATGCCCAAGGCATCCCAAGCCATATTCAAGGATGCCAAAGAGCCTAAGCTTGGGGATGCCCTGGAAGGCATCCCCTCTTTCGTCTTCAATCCATCGGTAAATTTACTTGAGGCTATATTTGTATTCACCACATGATATGTGTTTTGCTTGGAGCGTCTTGTATGATATGAGTCTTTAATTTTTAGTTTTCCACAATCATCCTTACTGCACACATCTTTTGAGACAGACACGCTGAATCGTGAATTTATTAGAATACTCTTTGTGCTTCACTTATATCTTTTGAGCTAGGCAATGTTGCTCTAGTGCTTCACTTATATCGTTTAGAGCACGGCGGTGTTGTGTTTTATAGGAATTATTAAACTCTCATACCTCACTTATATTATTTTTAAAGTTCCTTAAACAACATGTTAATTGGTTTAGGTTATGAATTTAGTCCTAATATAATGGGCAGCCAAGAGGGATATAATAAAAACTTTTATATTAAGTGCATCAAATATGATGAGAAGTTTGATTCCTTGCATATAGTTTTGAGATATGAAGATGGTAATATGAGAGTCATGCTAGTAAGTAATTGTGAATTAGAAGAAATACTTGTGTTAAAGCTTGTGATTCCCGTAGCATGCACATATGGTGAACCGTTATGTGATGAAGTCGGAGCAAGATTTGTTTAATGATTGTCAACCTTTGTGTGGAGGTCGGGATCGCACGATGGTTAACTCCTACCAACCCTTCCCCTAGGAGCAAGCGTCTAATACTTTGCTTTGATAACTAATAGGACTTTGCAATGAGTATGTGAGTTATTTATGACTAATGTTGAGTTCATGGATTATACGCACTCTCACCCTTCCACCTTTGCTAGCCTCTCTAGTACCGCACAACTCTTGCCGGTACATTAAACCCACCTTCCACAAAACAACCACCATATATTTTCCTCAAAATAGCCAGCATATATTTTCCTCAAAACCGCCACCATATCGACCTATTATGGCATTTCCATAGCTATTCTGAGATACATTGCCATGCAGCACCACCGTCCCGTTTTTATGACACGCACCCTCACTTCCATATTGCTTATAGAGTCATATTTTATTCTAGATATCGAGTTGTAATCTTTGAGTTGTAAGTAAATAAAAGTGTGATGATTTGCATTACTAGAGCATTGTCCCGTGTGAGAAAAGGTTGATGGAAGCTATGATTCCCTCACCCAGTGACATAGTAGGGGTAGCGAGGCACGTATTATATTGTTGCCATCGAGGATAAAAAGATGGGGTTTTCATCATATTGCTTGAGTTTATCGCTCTACATCATGTCATCTTACTTAATGCATTACTCTGTTCTTCATGAACTTAATACTCTAGATGCAAGCAGGAGTCGGTCAATGTGTGGAGTAATAGTAGTAGATGCAGAATCATTTCGGTCTACTTGACACATACATGATGCCTATATGCATAATCATTGCCTTGGATATCTTCATAATTATTCGCTTTTCTATCAATTGCTTGACAGTAATTTTTCACCCAACGTATTATTTTCCTTTATGAGAGAAGCCTCTAGTGAAACCTATGGCCCTGAGTCTATTTTCCATATTATACTTTCAGATCTATAAACCAAAAATACCAAAATTATCTTATTGCAATTTATTTACTTTTGTTTACGCAATCTTTTATATCTATCTCTATCACATCACATCCTTGGAAATAACTCTCAAGGGATTGATAACCCCTTTTTAGCGTTGGGTGAAAGTGTTTGATTGTTTGTGTAGGTACTATGATTGGGGCCTTGCTTGTTCCTCCTACTGGATTGATACCTTGGTTCTCCACAAACTGAGAGAAATACTTATCTACTTTGCTGGATCACCCTTTCCTCTTCAAGGGAAAACCAACGCAAGCTCAAGAGGTAGCAACGATCTATGGAGGAGAGGGCAGCACGTGGCTATTTTCTGGTGTTGTTTGCTCCCAAAACCTCCACTATATATAGCAGGAATAGGAGGGAGGGCTGCCTTGACTCCTCCTCCAAGAGGACAGGTTTGGCTGAAGCTAGGGAGGAGAGTCCTCCTCCAATTCAGTTTGGTGGAGGACTCCCTTCCTAGTTGGTCTCCTCCTTCCCTTTTTCCTTGTTTTCCTTTCTTTTGCACTTGGCCGAAATAGGCCTTATTGGGCTGGCCGCATCAGCCCACTAGGGACTGGTGTGCCACCTTTAGGCCTATTAGGTCCGCTCCCGGGTGGGTGGCCCCTCCGGGTAAAATTCCGGAACCCGTTCGTCACTCCCAGTACTTTATTGGTAATGCCCGAAATATTTCCGAAAGCCAAATGCAACTTTCCTATATATCAATCTTTACCTTGGGACCATTTCGGAGCTCCTCGTGACGTCCGGGATCTCATCAGGGACTCCAAACAACTTTCGGTCAGCAACATACATAACTCAATAATATCGAAACGTCACCGAACCTTAAGTGTGCAGACTCTACGGGTTCGAGAACTATGCAGACATGACCTGAGACACTCTCCGGTCAATAACCAATAGCGGTACCTAGATATCCATATTGGATCCGACATATTCTACAAAGATCTTTATCGGTTGAACCTCTATGTCAAGGATTCAGTTATTCCCGTATAACATTCCCTTTGTCCTTCGGTATGTTACTTGCCCGAGATTCGATCATCGGTATATCTATACCTATTTGAATCTCGTTACCGACAAGTCTCTTTACTCGTTTTGTAATACAAAATCCCGTGGATAACCTTTAGTCACATTGTTTGCAAGGCTTATTGTGATGTTGCATTACCGAGTGGGCCCCGAGATACCTCTCCGTCATACGGAGTGACAAATACCAGTCTTGATCCATGCTAACTCAACGGACACCTTTGGAGATACCTGTAGAGCACCTTTATAATCACCTAGTTACATTGCGACGTTTGATAGACATAAGGTATTCTTCTGGTGTCAGTGAGTTACATGATCTCATGGTCATAGGAACATATACTTGACATGGAGAAAAATAGTAGTAATAACAAGACACGATCACATGTTACATTCATAGTTTGGGTCTTGTCCATCACATCATTCTCCTAATGATGTGATCCCGTTATCAAGTGACAACACTTGTCTATGGCTAGGAAAACTTGACCATCTTTGATCAACGAGTAAGTCTACTAGAGGCTTACTAGGGACAGTGTGTTGTCTATGTATCCACACATGTATCTGAGTTTCCATTCAATACAATTCTGGCATAGATAATAAACGATTATCAACAAGGAAATATATTAATAACTACTTTATTATTTCCTCTATGGGATATTTCCAAGAGTCTCACACTTGCACTAGAGTCAATAATCTAGTTCATATCACTATGTAATTTACAACATAACGTAACACCCATACAATTCTGGTATTGATCATGTTTTGCTCATGGAAGAGGCTTAGTGAGCGGGTCTGCAACATTCAAATCCATGTGCACTTTGCAAATATTTATGTCCTCCTCCTTGATGTAATCGTGGATGGAAATGAAGCGTCACTTTATGTGTCTGGTCCTGTTGTGAAACTTTGGTTCCTTGGCTAGAGCAATGGCACCAGTGTTGTCAAAGAATAGAGTCATTGGATCGAGTGTACTAGGCACAAATCCACGATCTATCATGGACTGCTTCATCCAGACACCTCCTTTAGCTGCCTCTGCGGCAACTATGTACTCCACTTCGCATGTATAATCAGTTACCATGCTTTGCTTGGAACTGCACCAACTTACCGCACCCCCATTATGAATAAATACGTATCTCGTTTGTGACTTAGAGTCCTCCGAATCAGTGTCAAAGCTTGCATCGACGTAATCCTTTATGACGAACTCTTTGTCACCTCCATAAACAAGAAACATTTCCTTAGTCCTTTTCAGGTACTTTAGAATATTCTTGACCGCTGTCCAGTGTTCCATTCTGCTACTTCTTGAGCTTGCATTGGTTTTTCCCTTGAAGAAGAAAGGGTGATGCAGCAAAGTAGAGATAAGTATTTCCCTCAGTTTGAGAACCAAGTTAGCAATCCAGTAGGAGTATCAAGATGAGGCACCAAGGCATCTATGCAAATACAAACAAACTTGCACCCAACCCGATAAAGGGGTTGTCAATCCCTTTACGATTACTTGCAATGTGAGATTTGATAGTGATAATAGGTAAATATAAATAAATAAATAAAAGTGCAGCAAGGTATTTTTGTATGTAGATCTGAATATATAATGTGTAAAATAGACCCGAGGGCCATAGTGTTCACTAGAGGCTTCTCTCATGATAGAAAGTATTAAGGTGGGTGAACGAATTACTATCGAGCAATTGATAGAATCGCGCAAGGTCATGACGATATCTAAGGCAATGATCATACATATAGGCATCATGTCCGAGACAAGTAGACCGATACTTTCTTCATCTACTACTATTACTCCACACATCGACCGCTATCCAGCATGCATCTAGTGTATTAAGTTCATAACAAACAGAGTAACGCCTTAAGCAAGATGACATGATGTAGAGGGATAAATTCATGCAATATGATATAAACCCCATCATCCTACCCTTGATGGCTACAACATGATGCGTGCCTCGCTACCCCTTATGTCACTAGGTGAGGCCACCGCACGGTATGAACCCAAAACCAAGCACTTCTCCCATTGCAAGAATTATAGATCAAGTTGGCCAAACGAAACCCATAACTCGAAGAGAATTACAAGGATACGAAATCATGCATATAAGAAATCAAAGGAGACTCCAATAATATTCATAGATAATCTGATCATAAATCCACAATTCATCGGATCTCGACAAACACACCGCAAAAGAAAGTTACATCGGATAGATCTCCATGAAGATCATGGAGAACTTTGTATTGAAGACCCAAGAGAGAGAAGAAGCCATCTAGTTACTAGCTATGGACCCGAAGGTCTGTGGTCAACTACTCACACATCATCGGAGAGGCAATGGTGTTGATGAAGAAACCCTCCGTGTCTGAATCCCCCTTCGGCAGGGCACCAGAACGGTCCCGAGATGGGGTCTCGCGGAAACAGAAGCTTGCGGCGGCGGAAAAGTATTTTCGTGGCTCTCTTTGTTGGTTTGGGGATTTTAGGGAATTTATAGGTGAAAGAGGTAGGGCAAAGGAGGCACGGGGGGCCCACGAGCCTGCTAGGCCCGCCCCCCTGGGGCGCGCCTAGGGGGCTCGTGGCCTCCTCCGTGGCCCTCTACCTTGGTTCTCAAGTCTTCTGGATCCCTTCTGTTATGGAAAAAATCATCCCGGAGGTTTTATTCCATTTGGACTCTGTTTAATGTTCTTATCTGAAAAAGGTCAAAAACACGGAAAAAACAAAAATTGGCAGTGGGCACTGAGTTAATAGGTTAGTCCCAAAAAATGATATAAAATAGCATATAAATGCATATAAAACATCCCAAGTTGATAATATAGTAGCATGGAACAATCAAAAATTATAGATACGTTGGAGACGTATCAAGCATCCCCAAGCTTAACTCCTGCTCGTCCTCGAGTAGGGAAGTGATAAAGAGCAAATTTTTGATGTGGAATGCTACCTAACATATTTTTTATTTGTAACTTCTTTATTGTGGCATGAATTTTCAGATCCATAAGATTCAAAACAATAGTTTAATATTGACATGTAAACAATAATACTTCAAGCATACTAGCGAAGTAATCATGAACTTTTGAAATAACAAGGCCAAAGAAAGTTATCCCTACAAAATCATATAGTCTGGCTATGCTCCATCACCCCCACACAACGAATTTAAATCATGCACGACGCCGGTATTGGCCAAGTAATTGTTTTCGCACTCTTACTTTCTCAAACTTTTTCAACTCTCACGCAATACATGAGCCTGAGCCATGGATATATCACTATAGGTGGAATAGAGTGTGGTGGAGGTTGTGAGGCAAAAAGGAGGAGATGGTCACATCGACTCGGCGTATCAATGGGTTATGGAGATGCCCATCAGTAGATATAAATGTGAATGAGTAGGGATTGCTATGCAACATATGCACTAGAGCTATAAGTGTACGAAAGTTCAAAAATAAAAAGTAGTGGGTGTGCACCCAACTTGCTTGCTCACGAAGACCTAGGGAAATTTTGAGGAAGCCCATCATTGGAATATACAAGCCAAGTTATATAATGAAAATTCCCACTAGTATATGAAAGTGAAAAAACAAGAGACTCTCTATCATGAAGAACATGGTGCTATTTTGAAGCACAAGTGTGGAAAAAGATAGTAGCATTGTCCCTTCTCTGTTTTTCTCTCATTTTTTTAATGGGCTCTTTGGCCTCCTTTTTTTAATTTAATTTCCCCCTTTTTTTGGTGGTCATCTTTGGCCTCTTTTTTTATTTCCTCACATGGGACAATGCTCTAATAATGATGATCATCACACTTTTATTTACTTACAACTCGATAATTAGAACAATAATGACTCTATATGAAATGCCTCCGGCAGTGTACCAGGATGTGGGACGATCTAGCTTAGCGTATGATGTTGAAACATCTCGCTAGCTATCTTACGATCATGCAATGGCAATATGAAAGTGATGGCACATGTCATGTGACAGAACGGTGGAAGTTGCATGGCAATATATCTCGGAATGGCTATGAAAATGCCATAATAGGTAGGTATGATGGCTGTTTTGAGGAAGGTATATGGTGGTTTTGTGCACCGGTGAAAGTTGCGCGGCACTAGAGAGGCTAGCAATGGTGGAAGGGTGAGAGTGCATCTATACCATGGACTCACATTAGTCATGAAGAACTCATATACTTATTGCGAAAGTTTTATTAGTAATCGAAACAAAGTGCTAAACGCTTACTCCTAGGGGAAGGGTTGGTAGGAGTTAACCATCACGCAATCGCGACCGCCACACAAAGAATGAAAATCAATAAATCAATAATGCTCAGACTTCATAACATAGCGGTTCACCATACGTGCATGCTACGGGAATCACTAACCTCAACACAAGTACTTCTAGATTCACAACACCCTACTATCATAACTCTAATATTACCATATCCATATCTCAAAACTAATTGTGAGGAATCAAACTTTTATTACTAATCAATGCACTTGAATATGAAAGTTTTTATTATATCCTCTTTGGATGCCTATCATATTTAGGACTAATTTCATAACACACGCCAATTACCAAGTTACTTAGAGAGAGCCCTCTCAAAATGATATAAGTGAAGATCGAGAGTTTTTATTTCTACAAATATGACACCGCCGTGCTCTACAAATATTTAAGTGAAGCACTAGAGCAAAATTATCTAGCTCAAAATATATAAGTGAAGCTCATGGGAGCAAAAGTATCTAGCTCAAAAGATATAAGTGAAGCACATGCGAGCTAAATTGCCTAACTCAAAAGATATAAGTGAAGCTCATTGAGCATTCTAACAAATTCACGATGAGTGCATGTCCCT
The DNA here is from genome assembly GCF_904849725.1 of Hordeum vulgare subsp. vulgare. Lineage (NCBI taxonomy): Eukaryota > Viridiplantae > Streptophyta > Magnoliopsida > Poales > Poaceae > Hordeum > Hordeum vulgare. Next base: position 101,576,165 of record NC_058521.1, on the reverse strand, counting down.
CTCAAAAGGCGTGCAGCAAGGATGATTGTGATAAAACAAAAATCAAAGACTCCTATAATACACGACGCTCCAAGCAAAACACATATCATGTGGCAAATAAAAATATAGCTCCAAGTAACGTTACCGATGGATTGAAGCCGAAAGAGGGGATGCCTTCCCGGGGAATCCCCAAGCTTAGGCTTTTTGGTGTCCTTGAATTTGGCTTGGGATGACTTGGGCACCCCAAACTTAGGATCTTTCCACTCTTTATTCCATTGTCCATAAGAACATCACCCAAAACTTGAAAACTTCACAACACAAAACTTAAACAGAAACTCGTGATATCATTACCATAAGAAAACAAACCACCCACTTTTTAGGTACTGTAGTAAACTTAATTTCCATTTAGATTGATGTTATATTACTGTATTCTCACTTCTCCATGGCTGGTACCCCCCGATACTAACCATAGTTTCATCAAAATAAGCAATCAACACAACAAAAACAGAATCTATCAAAAACAGAAATGTCTGTAGAAATCTGTATATTTTGTATACCTATGCTATCCCAAAAGTTCTGAAACAATTATGAAAATTAGGGAAATTTGCATATCAATCAGAAGAAAAAAGAATCAACTCAAAATCTCTTTCTGTATAGGAATTAAATATAATTTTGGGAGCACAAAGTTTCTGTCTTTTTTCAGCATGATTAAACAACTATCACCAAAACTAATCATAAAGGTTCTACTTGGCACAAACACTAATTAAAACATAAATAACAAAACTATAACAGAATCATGATAGTGTGGACTCAAAAAAAACAGAAAGTAAAAAGCAAAATAAATTTATTCATCGGGTTTCCTCCCAACAAGCGCTATTGTTTAACGCCCTTAGCTAGGCGTAAGGCAATAGATTCAAGTGTTGTCATATTTAGTGCTCAAACCATAAGTAGATTTCATAATGGAATCATAAGGCAATTTAATTTTCTTTCTAGGAAAGTGTTCCATGCCCTTGTTTAATGGAAATTTAAATTTAATATTCCCTTCCTTCATATCAATAACAGCACCAATAGTCCTAAGGAAAGGTCTACCAAGAATAATGGGACATGTGGGATTGCAATAAATATCAAGCACAATGAAATCTATGGGCACATAGTTCCTATTTTCAATAATAAAACATCATTGATCCTTCCCATAGGTTTCTTAATAGTAGAATTCGCAAGATGCAAATTAAGAGAGCACTCATCAATCTCATTGAAACCTAGAACATCACATAAAGATTTTGGAATTGTGGAAACACTAGCACCCAAATCACACAAAGCATGGAATTCATAATTTTTAATATTAATTTTTATAGTAGGTTCCCACTCATCATGAAGTTTTCTAGGAATATATATTTCCAACTCAAGTTTCTCTTCAAGAGATTTCATCATAGCATCAATGATATGTTTGGTAAAAGCCTTATTTTGGCTATAAGCATGTGGAGAGTTTTGAATGGATTGAATCAAGGAAATACATTCAATCAAAGAGCAACCATCATAATTAAATTCCTTGAAATCCAAAGTAGTAATTTCATCACTATTTAAAGTTTTGATATCCTCTACTCCACTTTTAGTATTTTTAGCATCAAGATAAATAGACTCCGAATCATTGGGGCATTTCTCAACCAAAGTGGATTCACATCCAGCCCCATCATCATTAAGATTGACATTAGAAAACAAGGATTCAATAGGAGTCACACCAAGCACTTTAAGATCTTCATGATTCTCATCACGAGAACACACCTTTTTAAGCGATTCATGTCTAGCACGAATTTGGGCAGTTCTTTCTTTACTCTCATTCATGGAAACACACATAGCTTTCAAAGTTTCATCCATCTTAATCTTGGGAGGAACACATCTCAATTACAAAGCATCAATATGAAGAGACATTCTATCAACAGTCCTAGCCAAGTCATCAATTTTAAGCAGTTTTTCTTCTATGGAAGCATTGAAAATCTTTTGCGAATTAATAAACTCTTTAATATTACTCTCAAGATCATAGGGTATTTTATTATAATTTCCATGAGCATTTTTGTAGGAATTACCAAAATTATTAGAGGGATTACTAGGAAAAGGCATAGGATTAAAGTTACCTCTATAAGCATTTTTGTTACCAAAATTATTCCTACCAACAAAATTAACATCCAAATTTTCATTGCTATTCTCAATTCAGGAAGATAAAGGCATATCATTTGGATCTAGAGGAGCACTTTTACTAGCAAACAACTTCATTAACTCATCCATCTTAGCACTAAAGAGTTAATTTCTTCTATAGCATGCACTTTTGTACTAGTAGGTGACCTTTCAGTGTGCCATTGAGAATAATTTTTCATGATATTATCTAGGCGTTTTTTAGATTCTCCTAGTGTGATTTCCATAAAAGTTCCACCAGAGGCGGAATCCAAGATATTTCTAGAAGCAAAATTCAAACCAGCATAGAAAATTTGTATAATCATCCAAGGACTTAGGCCATGAGCGGGACAATTTCTAATGGTCAATTTCATTCTCTCCCAAGATTGTGCAACATGTTCATGATCTAGTTTCTTCAAATTCATGATATCATTAGAGAGAGAGATAATCTTAGTAGGTGGAAAATACTTGGAAATAAAGGCATCTTTACACTTGTTCCATGAATCAATACTATTTTTGGGTAAAGATGAAAACCAAGTTTTTGCTCGATCTCGTAATGAGAATGGAAATAGCTTCAATTTAATCATATCATTATCCACATATTTATCCTTTTGCATATCGCATAACTCAATAAAGGTATTAAGATGGGATGCGACATCTTCACTAGGAAGGCCGGAAAATTGCTCTTTCTTAACAAGATTCAACAAGGCAGCATTAATTTCATATGAATCCACACTAGTGGCGGGAGCAATTGGAGTACTAATAAAATCATTGCTATTAGTATTAGAGAAGTCACACAATTTAGTGTTTTCAGACATGGTGACTTAGCAAGCAGACAAGCACACAAGCAAATAGAAAAGCAAGCGAAAGAAAGGGCGAATGAAAAGGCAAATAAAGAAAGGCAAATATTTTTGTAAATTTTGTTTTAGAAGTGGGGGAGAGGAAAACGAGAGGCAAATGGCAAATAATGTAAATGCAAGAGATGAGTTTGCGATAAGTACTTGGTAGATATGCTTCACTTGAATACTCCTTGGCAACGGCGCCAGAAATTCTTCCTCCTACTTCTTGAGCTTGCGTTGGTTTTACCCTTGAAGAGGAAAGGGTGATGCAACAAGGTAGAGATAAGTATTTCCCTCAGTTTGAGAACCAAGATATCAATCCAGCATGAGTATCAAGATCAGGCACCAAGGCACCTGCGCAAAGACAAACAAACTTGCACCCAACGCGATAAAGGGGTTGTCAATCCCTTTACGATTACTTGCAAAGTGAGATCTGATAGTAATAATAGGTAAATTTTTAAAAATAAATAAAAGTGCAGAAAGGTATTTTTGGTATATTTGTATGTAGATATGAATATATAATGTGTAAAATAGACCCGGGGGCCACAGTGTTCACTAGAGGCTTCTCTCATGATAGCAAGTATTAATGTGGGCGAACGAATTACTGTCGTGCAATTGATAGAATCGCGCAAGGTCATGACGATATCTAAGGCAATGATCATACATATAGGCATCACACTCGAGACAAGTAGACCGATACTTTCTGCATCTACTACTATTACTCCACACATCGACCACTATCAAGCATGTATCTAGTGTATTAAGTTCATAACAAAAAGAGTAACGCCTTAAGTAAGATGACATGATGTAAAGGGATAAATTCATGCAATATGATATAAACCCCATGTTTTTACCCTTGATGGAAACAACACGATGCGTCCCTCGCTACCCCTTCTGTCACTAGGTGAGGACACCGCACGGTATGAACCCAAAACCAAGCACTTCTCCCATTGCAAGAATTATAGATCAAGTTGGCCAAACGAAACCCATAACTCGAAGAGAATTACAAGGATACGGAATCATGAATATAAGAAATCAGAGGAGACTCAAATAATATTCATAGATAATCTGATCATAAATCCACAATTCATCGGATTTCGACAAACACACCGCAAAAGAAAGTTACATTGGATAGATCTCCATGAAGATCATGGAGAACTTTGTATTGAATATCAAAGATAGAGAAGAAGCCATCTAGCTACTAGCTATGGACCCGAAGGTCTGTGGTGAACTTCTCACGCATCATCGGGGAGGCAATGGTGTTGATGAAGAAGCCCTTCGTGTTTGAATCCCCCTCCGGCAGGGGACCAGAACGGTCCCCAGATGGGATCTCGCAGAAATAGAAGCTTGCGGCAGCGGAAAAGTATTTTCGTGGATCTCTATGTTGGTTTGGGGATTTTAGGGAATTTATAGGAGAAAGAGGTAGGGCAAAGGAGGCACTAGGGGCCCACGAGCCTGCTAGGCACCCCCCTGGGCGCGCCTAGGGGGCTCGTGGCCTCCTTAGTGGCCCTCTGCCTTGGTTCTGAAGTCTTCTGGATCCCTTCTGTTATGGAAAAAAATTATCCCGGAGGTTTTATTCCGTTTGGACTCCGTTTAATATTCTTATCTGAAAAAGGTCAAAAACACGGAAAAAACAGAAACTGGAACTAGGCATTGAGTTAATAGGTTAGTCCCAAAAATGATATAAAATAGCATATAAATGCATATAAAACATCCCAAGTTGATAATATAGTAGCATGGAACAATCCAAAGTTATAGATACGTTGGAGATGTATCACATTCCAGGATCACTTTATAACCTTCCCGACATACTTATGGCAAGGCTGACATCAGGTCTTGTGCACATCATTGCATACATGATAGAGCCTATGGGTGAAGCATAGGGGACGACACTCATCGTTTCTCTATCTTCTGTAGTTATTGGGCATTGAGTCTTACTCAACTTCACACATTGTCGCGTAGGAAAGAACCCTTTATTGGGCTGTTCCATTTTGAACTTCTTCAAAACTTTGTCAAGGTATGTGCTTTGTGTAACTCCTATTAAGCGTCTTGATCTATATCTATATATCTTGATGACTAATATGTAAGAAGCTCCTCCTAGGTCCTTCATTGAAAAACTTTTATTCAAATAATCCTTTACGCTTACCGAAAGATCTATATTGTTTCCAATCAGAAATATGTCATCCACATATAATATCGGAAAAGCTATAGAGCTCCCACTCACTTTCTTGTAAATACAAGCTTCTCCATAAACTTGTATAAAACTGAACGCCTTGATCACCTCATCAAAGCGCTGATTCCAACTCCGAGATGCTTGCACCAATCCATAAATGGATCGCTGGAGTTTGTATACTTTGTCAGCATTCTCTGGAAAGACACAACCTTGAGGTTGCATCATATATAACTCTTTCTTAAGAAAACCGTTAAGGAACGCTGTTTTGACATCCATTTGCCAAATTTCATAATCGAATAATGCAGCTATTGCTAACATGATTCTGACAAACTTAAGCATCGCTACAGGTGAGAAAGTCTCATCGTAGTCAACTCCTTGAACTTGTGAAAAACCCTTTGCCACAAGTCAAGCTTTATAGATGGTGACATTACCGTCTGCGTCCGTCTTCTTCTTAAAGATCCATTTGTTCTGAATGGCCTTTCGCCCTTCAGGTAACACTTCCAAAGTCCATACTTTGTTTTCATACATAGATCCTATCTCGTATTTCATGGCCTCTAACCATTTGTTGGAATCCACGCCCACCATTGCTTCTCCAAAGCTCGTAGGTTCATCGTTGTCTAACAACAAGTTTGGTAAGACAGGGTTGCCGTACCACTCAGAAGCACTACGTGCCCTTGTCGACCTATGAGGTTCAATAGCAAGTTGATCTGAAGTTTCATGATCATCATCATTAGCTTCCTCTTCAACTGATGTAGCTTCGGCAGAAACATATTTTTGTGGTGCGCCACCATCTGGTTGAAGTAGACGTTCTGTAACCTCATCAAGTTATATCTTCCTCCCACTCAATTCTTTCGAGAGAAACTCTTTCTCAAGAAAAGCTCCGTTTTTAGCGACAAACACTTTGCCTTCGGATCTCATATAAAAGGTATACCCAAGTGTCTCTTTTGGGTATCCTATACAGACGCACTTTTTCAATTTGGGTTCCAACTTTTAAGGCTGAAGCTTTTTGACATAAGCATCACATCCCCAAACTTTAAGAAACAACAACGTTGGCTTCTTGCCAAACCACAGTTCATATGGCGTCGTCTTAACGGATTTTGATGGTGCCCTATCAAAAGTGAATGCAACTGTCTCTAATGCATAACCACAAAATGATAATGAAAAATCATTAAGAGACATCATAGAATGCACCATATCTAATAAAGTATGATTACGACGCTCGTACACACCATTACGCTACGGTGTTCCAGGCGGCGTCAACTATGAAACAATTCCACATTGTCTTAGGTGAGTGCCAAACTAATAACTCATATATTCACCTCCTTGATCAGATCATAGGAACTTGATCTTCTTGTTACGATGATTCTCAACTTCACTCTGAAATTGCTTGAAATTTTCAAACATTTCAGACTTGTGTTTCGTCAAGTAAATATAACCATATCTACTCAAATCATCTGTGAAGGTGAGAAAATAACGATAACCACCACGCGCCACTATGCTCATTGGTCCGCACACATCAGTATGTATGATCTCCAACAAGTCACTTGCATGCTCCATTGTTTTGGAGAATGGAGTCTTAGTCATCTTGCCCATGAGGCATGGTTCACATGTGTCAAGTGATTCAAAATCAAGTGACTCCAAAAGTCCATCAACAAGGAGTTTCTTCATGTGTTTTACACCAATATGACCTAAGCGGGAGTGCCACAAGAAAGTGGTGCTATAATTATCAACTCTACATCTTTTTGCATCAATGTTATGTACATGTGTATCATCCCTATCGAGATTTAATATGGACAAACCCCTCACATTGGGTGCATGACCATAAAAGATATTACTCATATAAATAGAACAACCATTATTCGCTCACTTAAATGAGTAACCATCTCGCAATAAACAAGATCCAAATATAATGTTCATGCTTAACGTACACACTAAATAAAAATTATTCAGGTTCGTCACTAATCCCGATGGTAACTGAAGTGAGTGCGTGCCGACGGCGATCACATCAACCTTGGAAGCGTTTCCCACGTGCATCGTCACTTCATTCTTTGCCAGCCTTCGTTTATTCCATAGTTCCTGCTTTGAGTTGCAAATGTGAGCAACAAAAGAGGTAACAAATACTCACACACTACTACGAGAGCTGGTGAGGTACACATCAATAACATTTATATCAAATATACCTTGTTTGGTGTTGTCCGCCTTCTTATCGGCCAGACACTTGGGGCAGTTCCACTTCTAGTGACCAGACCCCTTGCAATTGAAGCACTCAGTTTCCGGCTTGGGTCCAGCCTTGGGTTTCTTCATCGGAGGATCAACTGCTTTGCCACTCTTCTTCGAGTTACCCTTCTTCCCCTTGCCGTTTTTTGAAACTAGTGGTTTTATTGACCATCAACACTTGATGTTCTTTGTGGATTTCTGACTCAGCAACTTTGAGCATTGCAAACAGCTCGATGATTGACTTATTCATCCCTTGCATATTGTAGTTCAACACAAAGCCTTTATAGCTAGGTGGAAATGATTGAAGAACTCTTTCATGATTGCCTTGGTAGGAGAACAATTCCCAACTCAGTTAGATGGTTAGAGTACCCAGACATTCTCTAGGAACACATTAAAATTTAACTCCTGGAACATCTCATACACTGCATGACGTTCACAACGTCTTTGAAGTCCCGGTTCTAAGCCATACAAAATTGCACATTGAACTATAGAGCAGTCATCCAGACGAGCTTGCCAGATGTTCATATCATGTTGGGTCACCAGTTGGGGTGGCATGTCACCTAGCGGTGCATCAAGGACATAATTCTTCTAGGAAATCGTGAGAATAGGTCCCAAATTACGGGTCCAGTATACGAAGTTACTCCCATCATCTTTCAACTTGGCTTTCTCTAGGAACACATTAAAATTCAGGGGTGCTACTGCGCGAGCCATTGATCTACAACATAAATTTGCAAATATTACTTAGACTATTGGTCAAGATAATGAGTTTAGTTAATCATATTACTAATAAACTCCCACTCAAATTGACATCCCTCTAGTCATTCGATTGACACATGATCCAAATTCACTAACTCAAGTCCGATCATCACGTGAGTTGAGTTGGCTTCAATGGTGAACATCTGTTGTTGATCATATTTACTATATGACTCATGTTCGGCCTTTCGGTCTCTTGTGTTCCGAGGCCATGTCTGTACATTCTAGGCTCGTCAAGTTTAACCCGAGTGTTTCGTGTGTGCAAAACTGTCTACACCCATTGTATGTGAACGAAGAGTCTATGACACCCGATCATCACGTGGTGTCTCGAAACGACGAACTTTCATAACGGTGCACACTCGGAGAGAACACAATTTTATCTTGAAATTTTAGTGAGGGGTGACCTTATAATGCTACCGTCATCCTAAGCAAAATAAGGTGCATAAAAGGATTAACATCACATGCAAATCATAAGTGACATGATATGGCCATGAACTTGTGCTTCTTGATCTCCATCACTAAAGCACCGACATGATCTCCATCGTTACCGGCGCCATACCATGATCTCCATCATTGTGCTTCCATCGAGGTTGTCACACCAACTATGCTAAATCTACTGAACTAGCGATAAAGCAAAGCATCAACATGCGCAAGATAATTAAATACAACCATATGGCTCCTATCGGTTGTCGTAGCATCGATGTGCAAGTCGATATTTAACTACTACAACATGATCATCTCATACATTAAATATATCATATCATGTCTTTGGCCATATCACATCACAGCATACCCTACAAAAACAAGTTAGATGTCCTCTAATTTGTTGTTGCTTGTTTTACGTGGCTGCTATGAGTATCTAGTATGATCGCATCTTACTTGCACAAAACCACAACGGTGATATACAAGTTTCTATTCAACCTTCTCCAAGGACCGCCTTTGTCAAATCCGATTCAACTAAAATTGGAGAAACAAACACCCGCCAGTAATATTTATGCAACAAGTTGCATGTTAGTCGATGAAACCGGTCTCTAGTAAGCGTACGAGTAATGTTGGTCCGGGCCGCTTCATCCAACAATATCGCTGAATCAAGAAAAGACTAAGTAGGGCATCAATCTGAATATCAATGCCCACAAACTTCTTTGTGTTCTACTCGAGATGTCACTTACGCATAGACTTAGCTCCTGATGCCACTGATGGGGAATGTTGCATGGGAAACAAAAAAATCCGTACGCACACATAAGATCTATCCATGTCGATGACCATCTACGAGAGGAGAGATCGGATCCACATACCCTGGTAGATCACTAAGCAGGAAGCATTAAGAAACGTGGTTGATGTAGTCGAACGTCTTCGCGATCCAATCACGATCTGTCCCACGAACTTCATCACGATCTAGCATCGAACGGACGGCAGCTCCGCATTCAACACACGTACAACTCGATGACGATCTCCGCCTTCTTGGTCCAGCAAGAGGGGCGAAGAGGTAGATGAGTTCTCCCGCAGCATGACTGCGTGGTGGTGGTGGTGTACTAATCCATCAGGGCTTGGCCAAGCTATGCCTGACTAATCTAGACGAGGAGAGGGCAACGTGGCTATTTTCTGGTGTTGTTTGCCCTCAAAACATCCACTATATATAGGAGGAATAGGAGGGGGGGCTGCCTTGCCTCCTCCTCCAAGAGGAGAGGTTCGGCCGAAGCTAGGGAGGAGAGTCCTCCTCCAATTCGGCTTGGTGGAGGACTCCCTTCCTAGTTGGTCTCCTCCTTCCCTTTTTTCCTTTTTTCCTTTATTTTGCACTTGGCCGAAATAGGCCTTATTTGGTTGGCCACACCAGCCCACTAGGGACTGGTGTGCCACCTTTAGGCCTATTAGGTCTCCTCCCGAATGGGTGGCCCCTCCGGGTAAAAGCCCAAAACCCTTTCGCCAGTCCCGGTACTTTACCGGTAATGCCCAAAATCTTTCTGGAAGCCAAATGCAACTTTCCTATATATCAATCTTTACCTACCGAGCTCCCCGTGACATCGGGGATCTCATTTGGGACTCCGAACAACTTTCGGTCACCTACATACATAACTCACTAATACCAAAACGTCACCGAACCGTAAGTGTGCAGACCTTGCGGTTTCGAGAACTATGCAGACATGACCTGAGACACTCTCCGGTCAATAACCAATAGCGGGCCCTGGATATCCATATTGTCTCATACATATTCTGTTGGAATTATGCCCTAGAGGCAATAATAAATATAGTTATTATTATAATTCCTGTATCAAGATAATCATTTATTATCCATGCTATAATTGTATTGAATGAAGACTCATTTACATGTGTGGATACATAGACAAAACACCGTCCCTAGCAAGCCTCTAGTTGGCTAGCCAGTTGATCAAAGATAGTCAGTGTCTTCTGATTATGAACAAGGTGTTGTTGCTTGATAACTGGATCACGTCATTAGGAGAATCATGTGATGGACTAGACCCAAACTAATAGACGTAGCATGTTGATCGTGTCATTTTGTTGCTACTGTTTTTCTGCGTGTCAAGTATTTATTCCTATGACCATGAGATCATATAACTCACTGACACCGGAGGAATGCTTTGTGTGTATCAAACGTCGCAACGTAACTGGGTGACTATAAAGATGCTCTACAGGTATCTTCGAAGGTGTTAGTTGAGTTAGTATGGATCAAGACTGGGATTTGTCACTCCGTGTGACGGAGAGGTATCTCGAGGCCCACTCGGTAATACAACATCACACACAAGCCTTGCAAGCAATGTAACTTAGTGTAAGTTGCGGGATCTTGTATTACAGAACGAGTAAAGAGACTTGCCGGTGAACGAGATTGAAATAGGTATGCGGATACTGACGATCGAATCTCGGGCAAGTAACATACCAAAGGATAAAGGGAATGACATACGGGAATATATGAATCCTTGGCACTGAGGTTCAAACGATAAGATCTTCGTAGAATATGTAGGATCCAATATGGGCATCCAGGTCCCGCTATTGGATATTGACCGAGGAGTCTCTCGGGTCATGTCTACATAGTTCTCGAACCCGCAGGGTCTGCACACTTAAGGTTCGACGTTGTTTTATGCGTATTTGAGTTATATGGTTGGTTACCGAATGTTGTTCGGAGTCCCGGATGAGATCACGGACGTCACGAGGGTTTCCGGAATAGTCCGGAAACGAAGATTGATATATAGGATGACCTCATTTGATTACCATAAGGTTTTCGGAGTTACCGGGAATGTACCGGGAATGACGAATGCGTTCCGGGAGTTCACCGGGGGGGGGGGGGGGCAACCCACCCCGGGGAAGCCCATAGGCCATAAGGGTGGCGCACCAGCCCTTAGTGGGCTGGTAGGACAGCCCAAAAGGGCCCTATGCGCCATACAAAGAAAAATCAAAGAGAAAGAAAAAAAAGGGAGGTGGGAAGGAAGGGAAGGACTCCCACCCACCAAACCAAGTCCAACTCAGTTTGGGGGGGGGAGCCTTCCCCCTTGGACTCGGCCGACCCCCTTGGGGCTCCTTGAGCCCCAAGGCAAGGTCCCCTCCCTCCCACCTATATATACGGAGGTATTGGGGCTGATTTGAGACGACTTTTCCACGGCAGCCCGACCACATACCTCCACGGTTTTTCCTCTAGATTGCGTTTCTGCGGAGCTCGGGCGGAGCCCTGCTGAGATAAAGGTCATCACCAACCTCCGGAGCGCCGTCACGCTGCCGGAGAACTCTTCTACCTCTCCGTCTCTCTTGCTGGATCAAGAAGGCCGAGATCATCGTCGAGCTGTACGTGTGCTGAACGCGGAGGTGCCGTCCGTTCGGTACTAGATCGTGGGACTGATCGCGGGATTGTTCGCGGGGCGGATCGAGGGACGTGAGGACGTTCCACTACATCAACCGCGTTCACTAACACTTCTGCTGTACGATCTACAAGGGTACGTAGATCACTCATCCCCTCTCGTAGATGGACATCACTATGATAGGTCTTCGTGCGCGTAGGAAATTTTTTGTTTCCCATGCGACGTTCTCCAACAGTGGCATCATGAGCTAGGTTCATGCGTAGATGTCTTCTCGAGTAGAACACAAAAGTTTTTGTGGGCGGTGATGTGCGTTTTGCTGCCCTCCTTAGTCTTTTCTTGATTCCGCGGTATTGTTGGATTGAAGCGGCTTGAACCGACATTACTCGTACGCTTACGAGAGACTGGTTTCATCGTTACGAGTAACTCCGTTGCTCAAAGATGACTGGCAAGTGTCGGTTTCTCCAACTTTAGTTGAATCGGATTTGAACGAGGAGGTCCTTGGATGAGGTTAAATAGCAACTCATATATCTCCATTGTGGTGTTTGCGTAAGTAAGATGCGATCCTACTAGATACCCTTGGTCACCACGTAAAACATGCAACAACAAAATTAGAGGACGTCTAACTTGTTTTTGTAGGGTATGCTTGTGATGTGATATGGCCAACGATGTGATGTGATATATTGGATGTATGAGATGATCATGTTGTAATTGAAATACCGACTTGCACGTCGATGGTACGGCAACCTGCAGGAGCCATAGGGTTGTCTTTATACTAACGTTTGTGCTTGCAGATGCGTTTAGTATTTTGCTAGGATGTAGCTTTAGTAGTAATAGCATGAGTAGCACGACAACCCCGATGGCAACACATTGATGGAGATCATGGCGTGGCGCCGGTGACAAGAAGGTCGTGCCGGTACTTTGGTGATGAAGATCAAGAAGCACGTGATGATGGCCATATCATGTCACTTATGAATTGCATGTGATGTTAATCCTTTTATGCACCTTATTTGGCTTAGAACGACGGTAGCATTATGAGGTGATCTCTCACTAAAATTTCAAGACGAAATTGTGTTCTCCCCGACTGTGCACCGTTGCTACAGTTCATCGTTTTGAGACACCACGTGATGATCGGGTGTGATAGACTCAACGTTCACATACAACGGGTGCAAAACAGTTGCGCACGCAGAACACTCGGGTTAAGCTTGACGAGCCTAGCATGTGCAGACATGGCCTCGGAACACATGAGACCGAAAGGTCGATCATGAATCATATAGATGATATGATTAGCATAGGGATGCTTACCACTGAAACTATACTCAACTCACGTGATGATCGGACTTGAGCTAGTGTAAGTGGATCATGAACCACACAAATGACTAGAGAGATGTACTTTTTGAGTGGGAGTTTAGCGAATAATTTGATTAAGTTAAACTCTAATTATCTTGAACATAGTCTAAGTCCACTTTGAATATATTTGTGTTGTAGATCATGGCTCACGCGACAGTCATCCTGAATTTTAATACGTTCCTAGAGAAAGCTAAGTTGAAAGATGATGGAAGCAACTTTGTAGACTAGGCTCGTAATCTTAAGCTAATCTTACAAGCTGGGAAGAAGGATTATGTCCTTAATGCTGCGTTAGGAGATGAACCACCCGCTACGGCTGATCAGGATGTTAAGAACGCTTGGTTAGCACGTAAGGAGGACTACTCAATAGTTCAATGTGCAGTCTTGTATGGCTTAGAACCGGGACTTCAACGTCGCTTTGAGCGTCATGGAGCATTTGAGATGTTCCAGGACTTGAAGTTTATCTTTCAGAAGAACGCCCGGATCGAGAGGTATGAGACCTCCGATAAATTCTATGCTTGCAAGATGGAGGAAAACTCATCTGTCAGTGAACATGTGCTCAAAATGTCTCGGTACTCAAACCGTCTAGCTGAGCTGGGGATTGAACTCCCGCAAGAAGCTATCACTGACAGAATCCTTCAATCACTGCCGCCAAGCTATAAAGGCTTTGTGTTGAACTACAACATGCAAGGGATGAACAAGTGTCCCGGCGAGTTGTTTGCGATCCTGAAAGTCGCAGAGTCTGAACTCCGTAAAGAGAATCAAGTGTTGATGGTGAATAAGACCACTAGTTTCAAGAGAAACGACAAAGGCAAGAAGGGCAATTCGAAGAAGAGCGGCAAGCCTGTTGCCAATCCGACGAAGAAACCCAAAGCTGGACCTAAGCCTGAAATGGAGTGTTACTATTGCAAGGGTATGGGTCACTGGAAGCGCAATTGCCCCAAGTATCTGGCAGATAAGAAGGCGACCAAAGAAAAATCAGGTATATTTGATATACATGTTATTGATGTGTACTTAACCGGCTCTCGTAGTAGTGCCTGGGTATTTGATACCGATTCTGTCGCTCATATTTGCAACTCGAAACAGGAACTGCGGAATAGACGAAGGCTGGCCAAAGATGAAGTGACGATGCGCGTAGGAAATGGTTCCAAGGTTGATGCAATCGCCGTCGGCACAGTGTCACTTCAGTTACCGTCAGGATTAGTGATGAACTTAAATCATTGTTATTTAGTGCCTGCGTTGAGCATGAACATTATATCTGGATCTTGTTTATTGCGAGACGATTACTCTTTTAAGTCAGAGAATAATGGTTGTTCTATTTCTATGAGTAACATCTTTTATGGTCATGCACCGATTGTGAGAGGATTGTTCATATTGAATCTTGATAGCGATACGCATATACATAACATTGAGACCAAAAGAGTTAGATTTAACAATGATAGCGCCATATTTTTGTGGCACTGCCGTTTAGGTCATATTGGTGTAAAGCGCATGAAGAAACTCCATGCTGATGGACTTTTGGAGTCACTTGACTTTGATTCACTTGACACGTGCGAACCATGCCTCATGGGCAAGATGACTAAGACTCCATTCTCCGGAACAATGGAGCGTGCAAGTGACTTGTTGGAAATCATACATACCGATGTGTGTGGTCCGATGAGCGTGGAGGCACGCGGTGGATATCGTTATTTTCTCACCTTCACTGACGATTTAAGTAGATATGGTTATGTCTACTTGATGAAGCACAAGTGTGAAACATTTGAAAAGTTCAAGCAATTTCAGAGTGAACTGGAAAATCATCGTAACAAGAAGATCAAGTTCCTACGGTCTGATCATGGGGGTGAATATCTGAGTTTCGAGTTTGGTACTCACTTAAGACAATGTGGAATTGCTTCACAGTTAACACCGCCTGGAACACCACAGCGTAATGGTGTGTCCGAACGTCGTAATCGTACTCTATTAGAGATGGTGCGATCTATGATGTCTCTTACTGATTTGCCGTTATCGTTTTGGGGTTATGCATTAGAAACAGCTGCATTCACTTTAAATAGGGCAACATCAAAATCCGTTGAGACGACACCATACGAACTGTGGTATGGCAAAAGGCCAAAGTTGTCGTTTCTTAAAGTTTGGGGATGTGATGCTTATGTCAAAAAGCTTCAGCCTGAAAAGCTGGAACCCAAAGCGGAAAAGTGCGTCTTCATAGGTTACCCAAAAGAGACAGTTGGGTACACCTTCTATCTCATATCCGAGGGCAAAGTGTTTGTTGCTAAAAACAGAGCTTTTCTCGAGAAGGAGTTTTCTCGAGAGAATTGAGTGGGAGGAAGATAGAACTTGACGAGGTTGTCAAACCTCTCATCTCTCTGGATGGTGGCACAGGGCAAGGGGAAACCTCTGTCATTGCGACGCCGGTTGAGGAGGAAGTTAATGATGATGATCATGAAACTCCAGTTCAAGTTTCTGTCGAACCACGCAGGTCGACGAGACCACGTGCTGCTCCGAAGTGGTACGGTAATCCCGTCTTATCAATCATGTTGTTAGACAACAATGAACCTGCGAATTATGAAGAAGCAATGGTGGGCCCAGATTCCAACAAATGGCTAGAGGCCATGAAATCCGAGATAGGATCCATGTATGAGAACAAAGTGTGGACTTTGGAGGTACTACCTGAGGGCCGCAAGGCCATTCAGAACAAATGGATCTTTAAGAGGAAGACGGATGCTGACGGCAATGTGACCGTTTATAAAGCTCGACTTGTGGCAAAGGGTTTTTCACAAGTTCAAGGAGTTGACTACGATGAGACTTTCTCACCCGTAGCGATGCTTAAGTCCGTCAGAATCATGTTAGCAATAGATGTCAAAACGGCGTTCCTTAACGGTTTCCTTAAGGAAGAGTTGTATATGATACAACCCGAAGGTTTTGTCGATCCTAAGAATGCTAACAAGGTGTGCAAACTCCAGCGATCCATTTATGGACTGGTGCAAGCATCTCGGAGTTGGAACAAACGCTTTGATGAGGTGATCAAAGCATTTGGGTTTATACAAGTGGTTGGAGAATCTTGTATTTACAAGAAAGTGAGTGGGAGCTCTGTGGCGTTTCTAATATTATATGTGAATGACATATTGCTGATTGGAAACAACGTAGAGTTTTTGGAGATCATAAAAGGTTACTTGAATAAAAGTTTCTCTATGAAGGACCTACGAGAAGCTGCTTACATTCTAGGCATTAAGATCTATAGGGATAGATCAAAATGCCTGATAGGACTTTCACAAAGCACATACCTTGATAAAGTTTTGAAGAGGTTCAAAATGGAACAGTCCAAGAAAGGGTTCTTGCCAGTTCTACAAGGTACGAGATTGAGTAAGACTCAGTGCCCAGCAACTGATGAAGATAGAGAGCATATGCGCTCCGTCCCCTATGCTTGAGCCATGGGTTCTATCATGTATGCGATGCTGTGCACTAGACCGGATGTTAGCCTGGCCATAAGTATGGCAGGTAGGTTCCAGAGTAATCCAGGAGTGGATCACTGGACAGCGGTCAAGAATATCCTGAAGTACCTGAAAAGGACTAAGGAGATGTTTCTCGTGTATGGAGGTGACGAAGAGCTCGCCGTAAAAGGTTATGTCGATGCAAGCTTTGACACAGATCCGGATGACTCTAAGTCGCAAACCGATACGTATTTATTCTTAATGGGGGTGCGGTAAGCTGGTGCAGTTCCAAGCAAAGCGTCGTAGCAGATTCTACATGTGAAGCGGAGTACATGGCTGCCTTGGGAGGCGGCTAAGGAGGGTGTCTGGATGAAGCAGTTCATGACGGATCTTGGAGTGGTGCCAAGCGCACTGAATCCAATAACCTTGTTCTGTATAACACGGGTGCCATTGCCTTAGCAAAGGAACCACGGTTTCACAAGAAGACCAGACACATCAAACGACGCTTCAACCTCATCCGCGACTACGTCGAGGGAGAGGACGTAAATATATGCAAAGTGCACACGGATCTGAATGTAGCAGACCCGCTGACTAAACCTCTTCCACGGCCAAAGCATGATCAACACCAGAACTGTATGGGTGTTAGATTTATTACAATGTAATTCACATGATGATGTGAGGGCTAGATTATTGACTCTAGTGCAAGTGGGAGACTGTTGGAATTATGCCCTAGAGGCAATAATAAATATAGTTATTATTATAATTCCTGTATCAAGATAATCGTTTATTATCCATGCTATAATTGTATTGAATGAAGACTCATTTACATGTGTGGATACATAGACAAAACACCGTCCCTAGCAAGCCTCTAGTTGGCTAGCCAGTTGATCAAAGATAGTCAGTGTCTTCTGATTATGAACAAGGTGTTGTTGCTTGATAACTGGATCACGTCATTAGGAGAATCACGTGATGGACTAGACCCAAACTAATAGACGTAGCATGTTGATCGTGTCATTTTGTTGCTACTGTTTTTCTGCGTGTCAAGTATTTATTCCTATGACCATGAGATCATATAACTCACTGACACCGGAGGAATGCTTTGTGTGTATCAAACGTCGCAACGTAACTGGGTGACTATAAAAATGCTCTACAGGTATCTCCGAAGGTGTTAGTTGAGTTAGTATGGATCAAGACTGGGATTTGTCACTCCGTGTGACGGAGAGGTATCTCGGGGCCCACTCGGTAATACAACATCACACACAAGCCTTGCAAGCAATGTAACTTAGTTTAAGTTGCGGGATCTTGTATTACGGAACGAGTAAAGAGACTTGCCGGTGAACGAGATTGAAATAGGTATGCGGATACTGACGATCGAATCTCGGGCAAGTAACATACCGAAGGATAAAGGGAATGACATACGGGATTATATGAATCCTTGGCACTGTGGTTCAAACGATAAGATCTTCGTAGAATATGTAGGATCCAATATGGGCATCCAGGTCCCGCTATTGGATATTGACCGAGGAGTCTCTCGGGTCATGTCTACATAGTTCTCGAACCCGCAGGGTCTGCACACTTAAGGTTCGACGTTGTTTTATGCGTATTTGAGTTATATGGTTGGTTACTGAATGTTGTTCGGAGTCCCGAATGAGATCACAGATGTCACGAGGGTTTCCGGAATAGTCCGGAAACGAAGATTGATATATAGGATGACCTCATTTGATTACCGGAATGTTTTCGGAGTTACCGGGAATGACGAATGGGTTCCGGGAGTTCACCGGGGGGGGGGGGGGGCAACCCACCCGGGGAAGCCCATAGGCCATAAGGGTGGCGCACCAGCCCTTAGTGGGCTGGTGGGACAGCCCAAAAGGGCCCTATGCGCCATACAAAGAAAAATCAAAGAGAAAGAAAAAAAAGGGAGGTGGGAAGGAAGGGAAGGACTCCCACCCACCAAACCAAGTCCAACTCGGTTTGGGGGGGGGAGCCTTCCCCCCTTGGACTCGGCCGACCCCCTTGGGGCTCCTTGAGCCCCAAGGCAAGGTCCGCTCCCTCCCACCTATCTATATGGAGGTATTGGGGCTGATTTGAGACGACTTTTCCACGGCGGCCCGACCACATACCTCCACGGTTTTTCCTCTAGATTGCGTTTCTGCGGAGCTCGGGCGGAGCCCTGCTGAGACAAGGTCATCACCAACCTCCGGAGCGCCGTCACGCTGCCGGAGAACTCTTCTACCTCTCCGTCTCTCTTGCTGGATCAAGAAGGCCGAGATCATCGTCGAGCTGTACGTGTGCTGAACGTGGAGGTGCCGTCCGTTCGGTACTAGATCGTGGGACTGATCGCAGGATTGTTCGCGGGGCGGATCGAGGGACGTGAGGACGTTCCACTACATCAACCACGTTCACTAACGCTTCTGCTGTATGATCTACAAGGGTACGTAGATCACTCATCCCCTCTCGTAGATGGACATCACCATGATAGGTCTTCGTGCGCGTAGGAAAATTTTTGTTTCCCATGCGACGTTCTCCAACATATTCTATGAAGATCTTTATTGGTTGAAGCTCTATGTCAAGGATTCTGTTAATCCCGTATAAAATTCCCTTTGTCCTTCGGTATGTTACTTGCCCGAGATTTGATCGTCGGTATCTCTATACCTATTTGAATCTCATTACCGGCAAGTATCTTTACTTTTTCCGTAATACAAAATCCCGTGGCTAACCCTTTAGTCACATTGCTTGCAAGGCTTATTGTGATGTGGCATTACCGAATTTGCCCCGAGATACCTCTCCGTCATACGGAGTGACAAATCCCAGTCTTGATCCATGCCAACTCAACGGACACCTTCGAAGATACCTGTAGAGCACCTTTATAGTCACCCAGTTACGTTGCGATGTTTGATACACACAAGGTATTCTTCCACTGTTAGTGAGTTACATGATATTATGGTCATAGGGACATATACTTGACATGCAGAAAAAGAGTAGCAATAGAATGACATGATCACATGCTACATTCATAGTTTGGGTCTGGTCCATCACATCATTCTCCTAATGATGTGATCCCGTTATCAAGTGACAACACTTGTCTATGGCTAGGAAACCTTGACCATCTTTGATCAACGAGCTAGTCTACTAGAGGCTTACTAGGGACAGTGTGTTGTTTATGTATCCACCCATGTATCTAAGTTTCCATTCAATACAATTATAGCATGGATAATAAACCATTATCTTGAAGAAGGAAATACAATAATAACTGCTTTATTATTGCCTCTAGGGCATATTTCCAACATGTAGTGGGATGCCCTTTGAATGTGGCTGTTATTTCTTAGCTCTTCAAGTTGAAGAGTAATCGGAATGCAGTTGTCGACTTCTTCTCTATGTCTTCTCAATGACAGATTGATATGTCCCAAACGTATCTATAATTTCTGCTTGTTCCATGATCTTTTGGGTGACATTGTTATATGTTTTGCCACACTATTATATTATTTTACACATATTTGTACTAACCAACTAACTCAGTGCACCGAGTGCGAATTTCTGTGTGCTGATGTCCATTTTGCAGGGGCTTTTACCCAATTTTCCGAAGCCCAAAAAATTCCAATTTTTTTTTATTAAAAATCAGCGAAACAGAGGCTTTCGGATCAGGGGAGATGGGCCAGGGGCCTCCCAGGCGGCCTGCTGGCGCGGCCAGGCCCTAGGCCACGCCAAGAAGTCGCCTGGGTGGGTCTCACCTCCTCCGGTGCCCTTCTTTGGCATATAATTAGAGTCCCGAGAGGAAACCATTGCAGGCTATCTGGAATCATGAATTTCTCTATCGTTCCACCGCTGCAACGCTTCTGAGATCAGGAGCGTCAGGAGACATCTTCCCGGCACCCTCCCGGAGGGAGTATTGACCTCCGGGAGCTTCTCCACCGCCATGTATGCTTCTCGGACGTGCCGTGAGTAGTCCTCCTTGGACCATGAGTCCATGACCAGTAGCTATGTGATGTCTTCTCTCCAATCTTGTGCTTCAATGGTTAGTCCTTGTGAGCTGCCCTACATGATCAAGGCATCTATGTAATTCTCTTGCTATTGCTATGCTCGGTTTGTTGGGATCCGATGGGTTATGAGATTATGTTCAGATTGTTATGAGTTATATATTTGATTATCCTTTTATATTATGTTCCTTAGTGATTCATGCATGTTCTCCGTTGCTATTTATTGCTTTTGCCGAGTAGTAGATTGTAACTCCAAGAGGGAGCGTTATGCATTCATACCCCTCGATGTCTAGCTTGAGTGATAGAAACATGAGACTAGGGGATGTGCTTGTTGCCACTAGGGAGAAAATAACGGTGCTTGTGACCACGGTTGCAAGGATTGTTTACCTTACGCATAGTTTGTTAATGTAGTTGTCCATTGCTTTGTGTTTACACTTTGGGTGGGGCTCGCAACTTAATACCGGAGAGATGTTCTAGATAGATATCTCAAGGTGGATGATTAGTAAGTAGATGCTCATGAATAAACGGTCTACTTATCTTGGCGTACTGCCCATTACTATTGAACCTCTAACTATCAAGTAGCATATTTAGCATTGCGGTGCGTTCATAATTCTGTCAATTGCCCAACTGTGATTTGTTTACCCAAGCATAGTTGTTTATCGTGTTTTGGGAGAGAGACATCACTAGTGAACATCATGTGACTCCGGTCCATATCACCATCATTGTTTACACCTTCATCATTTACCGCTTTCATTTACTTTTTCGTTGCAATCACTATTACTTTCCTGCTTGTGTTTTGATCCTTTGCAAACTACAAGGCCAGAGAGGTTGACAACCTCTCTGTACTCGTTATTTCTCGCTTGTTGTGTGTGCAGGTCCACGTCTTCTGCTGACCAGGACAGGGGACACCTACTTCGTGAGCCTAGGAGTCCTCCTGGTTCGATAAACCTTACAGTCTCCGTGTAAGGGAAATCTGCTGCTGACTACATCTCCACCTTCCAGTTGGGGTAACCAACGAGGGATGAGAAGTATATCCATCAACTCGTCATCAAGCAAAATTTCTAGCGTCGTTGCCGGGGACTCTAGTCCTCAAGATTGGGGAGTTGCACGCTATCCTTTACCTTTGCTTTTTAGTCTTGTTAGTTTGCTTTCTAGTTTTTGCTTTAGAGTCTTATACCAAAAACCACAAAAAAATTAGTTGCTTTGTTCTTGCTTGTTGCCGCTGCTATGGGTTCCATTGAAAATACCAAGTTATGTGACTTCACTAGTCACAATAACAATGACTTTATCTGCACTCCTATTGCTGCTCCCGCCACTGAAGCCACGTCCTATGAGATTGAACCTGCTTTACTGAACCTTGTTATGAAAGATCAGTTGTCACATCCCTGGAACCCTAAGCAAAGGATAGCATTGTGCTCATATCTTCTTTGCATTGCATCCAAGAAAATTGCAACAAGATTAAAGCAAGTGGTGAAGCAAAACTCAAAAACCCTAGCCACTTCTCAATTTAAAGGAAACTTCAAACTAGTTAAAATCAATGAACCCAAAATGTCCTCAAGAAAAGTTCAACTTTTCTGATAATTCTTGAAAGCAAATAAGCAGTGAAGAAAACTATTTTCATAACACATTTGGCATTTTATTTAAATACAAAAAGCCATTGAATATCAGTTTAAATTTGAATTCAAAAACTTTAAGTTTTCAAAAATGTTGAAAACTTCAGGAATGGTTGGATATATTCCAACTAATATTCTGGTGTGTTCAAAATAATTTTATAAACTATTTTGGAGCTGAAATAAATAGCAAATCAAAATAGTTAGCAAAACAGAAAAAAATAATGAAGAAAGACTTACCTGTCGCTCACCTCAGCCCAGGCCCAGCTCCCCTGTCGTCTTCCTCCTCGCTAGTAGGCAGCAGGAGGTGGCCGCCGTGACGTCCGGCGCCTCCACGCAGCTCCATGCCTGCCTGGCTGTCGCTTCGCGTTGGCACGCAAGGGGATAACCCTCCCGAGACGTGCCCGAGCTCATCCTCTCCTCATTCTCCCCGTCTGCTTCGTTCCCCACTGCCGCTATTGGAGCCCGAGCAGAGCTCGAGCTCGCCGTCGTTCTAGCCTACCTCTTTCCCTCTTGAGCCGCGCAATAGATCCGCCACAGCTCCCTGAAGCTTTCTAGCCACGAGCCCGACGCTGAGACGCAGTGAATCGACGAGACGCAGTCGTCTTCTTCCTTGGGTCACCGAAGTTCATCGCCGGCGTTCTCCCTCTCCAGGCCGTCCCCAAGCAAGCTAGCGCCACCACTGCACTCCCCGTGAGCTTGCGCAGCTTTTCCCCAAGTTTCCCCCTTCGATCCCTTCCTCTAGCCCTGATTTCACCGGAGCCCGACGAGATCCGCCGCGGGAGCTCGTCGCCGGTACCTCTCCGGTGAACGGCTCGTCCTTCTGAGGCCACCAGGAGCTTCAGGCCGTCGAGTAGATGCCGTAGGTGCTCAGCCCCGTGCCTATCTCCTTTGGATTCGACTAGCCCGACGATGGCCGAGCTTCGGCCACTGCCAAGCTCGTCGCCAGCGTCATCTCCGGCCAGATCAGCCCCGGCTAGGTGCAAAAGTGAACCGCGGGAGACGTGTCGTTCCTCTGGTGCACTCCGCGCAGAGTTTGGCCGTCTGTGTGCCGTTTCCGAGCCCCTCCGCCGTTCTGGTGGTCGCTGGAGGCTCACCGCCGGCGAGGACGACCTCACCGCCGGTGGATCTCAGCTGGCCTGAGCCACTGACGCGTGGGGCCAGCTTCTGGATGATTATAGTTAATACAAATAAAATTAATTATTTGAATAAGTCACTGACATGTGGGTCGAGTGCTGTTAATTAGCTAATTAAGTTTAAAACTAATCTAAAACTGACCAAAGTCATTGACCAGTGGGTGCCATTGGTCAGGTTTGACTTTCAACGACCAGTTGGACCTGCTGATGCCATGCTGACGCAATAAGTAGCTTTTCTAATTTAAAAGAATTCCAGAAAATGCCCAAAACTTCTAAAAATCATATAAATTAATTTGTAACTCCAATGAAAATAATTTATATATGAAAAAGTATCAGAAAAATCCAAGGAATCTGAACATGTCATTTTCAAACATGTTTGAAAATGTTACTCGACCAAACATGTAGAATAATGAATAGGTTAAATTTAATAAATGCTTTGGAGTTGGAATTTGAAAATCATTTGGATTCCACTTCAAATGCTATGATCAAACATTGTTCAATCACAACCAGCAACTTAACATATCATTCCCATGCATGTTAAAAACAAGTTGATCTGAGCATCAGGTCGAATCAATTAAAATGGTATTCGAGAATACCTCGTTTGAAGTGATATTTGAATCTGATTCAAACCAACTTAAAACTTAATAAATGATAGCTACATTAGCATACCACGTTGCATATTCATGCCATGCTCATGCATCATTTTGTTGCATATGATTGTTATTGATTGTTGCCATTTCTTTCGGTGGGCTCCGCTCCTCCGGATTCCACCGAATATCCGACTAACGGATATTGTCCCTCCTCTGAGCAACAAGGCAAGCAACCATTTTGATCATCCCGATAAATCCCATGTTCTCGCTCCTGCACTTACTTATTTCATTAGGATCAAATGCTTCAAATGCTTTTGCCACGTTAGTTGAACCCACTTCCTTTGCATGACCTGTCTTTGTCACAGTATATAGCTGAACCTTGCAACCTAGCATACCTGGTAGATGCTTGAGCCATGATGTGCCTTATCCTGCTATGCATGCTATGCTTAGAGTTGTGTATGGTCTGTCATCTGGGAGATGAACAGAATTGTGAAAATGTGTTCAGTAAGTAAAGGTTGTGTGTTGAACCTGATTTGGTAAAGGTACCGGTGAAAGGCTATGTAGGAGTACATGGCCGGTTGTTTCATTGGAACTGTCCTTAGGAACTGAGTTCCGTGTATGTAATACAAGACTAGATACTACCACACATTGGGATACTTAATTGACCCTCTCGACTTATTAATCGCTTAGTACTCGGTCCAGGAGTTGCAAGTAGTTTCTGGTGTTTATAGTCATGCAGGAGGTCGTGCATAGTGCTGACCTGAGAGGTGGGCTGTGATGCGGTAGGCAGTGGCACGGTGTACCAAGTTGCACCCGTATGGCGGGCTTGGGAACCCTGCGCACATCGTTTGGGGCCGTGGCGGAAACCTCGGCCGGACTTCCGTGCGGGTTACCCTTAGATAGGCGATAGACCTGGACTAAGTATTAGTGTGGTTAACGGTCGTGGTCGACTCCCTCGCTGGGCTTCCGCTTGAAGGTTGCCAAGGTGCATGACGTGCACATGGCTATAAGTGGCGAGAGCGTGTGTGAAGATGTACACCCCTGCAGGGTTATGATCTATTCGAATAGCCGCGTCCACGGATATGGACTACTTGGAGACATATGTTGTTCATAGATAACTTCAATGGCTACTCATAAAATTGTCAAGATAAGCGTGAGTGTCGTGGACGGCATTCCCGTATGGAGATAGAATGATTCCACGATGGAGTATTGTTGTGGTGTTAGTGGACTCGTGTGCGAGAAATCAAGTTGTCAAAATTATTTAAAAATGCAAGTTGTCTAGTCACGAGTCAGATGCGGGCTTTCCGCATGAAACCCCACAATTCCTTATTGATACATTGCATGAGTAGATAGTTATCCTAAAGTCTTGCTGAGTACTCTTGTACTCATGTTTGCTTAATAATTTGTTGCAGAGGTTGTTAATGACCCTAATGGAGGGTTCTTCCTAGACATCGACGACGACGTGTAGCTGGTATCCCAGCTACGATCTGGCCCTAGGGTGGGTCTGTAGTATAGTCAGGCCATGTGCCTTCTAGTTTCATCTGTCTGTACTCAAACAGTTTATCTACTTCCGCTGGCTTGTAACTTGAATGACTGTTATGATGGGTCGTGAGACCCCTACTGTGTAATATTATGTGTGAGGCTCTTCCGAGCCTTTTAAATAAAGCTTGTGTGTTTATGGTTATGTTGTGATGCCATCGATGTATCTATACATATCAGTATGCCATGCGTACGTGTGTCGTACTTGATATGTATGGGGTTCAATTACCTAGCCATAGGCTTTAGTAGCATTCCTTATAGGGAAATGCCCCTTTGTGATCCAACGAGCCATGGTAGTTCGCTACTGATCCGGACACATTGGTTCACCGGCATGTGTCCTTCTTAGCTGATGTGTCTGTCCCCTTTGGGGAAATGTCACGCAATGTAATGGAGTCCTTGTAGCTTGCTACGACTCGTCTACATTCGCTCGTGACCGACACCTGCTTTGCTGGGTCATGTATGCATGTCCCTGTGCGGAACTGCCACTTTTGTTTATGACTAGACATGTCGATCCGGGTTCTTTGTCATTGGATTGCTAGCGACACAATTGCATACGCGAGTCAAAAGGCGCAAACGGTCCCGGCTAAGGTAAGGCTGCAGTCGTGGGGTTAACCGTGCGTGAGACCGCAAAGAGATCGATGTGTTACAGGCTGGATTCCTATGGCTTAGGATCGGGGTCCCGACATCAATTCTCCGGTGCTGGAGATGATGCTGCTTTGCACTTGAACAATTTTGTTGAACTCTATGATATGCAAAAGTATAAAGAAGTAGATGGTGATATTGTTAAACTTAAGCTTTTTTCCTTTCTCCTTGAGAGGAGGAGCTAAAGTGTGGCTTCAATCTTTGCCTAGGAATAGCATAGATTCTTGGGATAAGTGCAAAGATGCTTTTATTGGGAAGTATTACCCACCTGCTAAGATTATCCAATTAAGAAGTAACATTATGAGTTTTAGACAATTGGACAATGAACATGTTGCTCAAGCTTGGGAACGTATGAAATCTCTTGTTAACAATTGCCCTACACATGGTTTGACTACTTGGATGGTTATCCAAACTTTCTATGCAGGATTGAACTTTACCTCGCGGAATCTGTTAGACTCGGCCGCGGGAGGAACCTTTATGTCAACTACACTTGGTGATGCCACAGAGCTATTGGATGAGATGATGACAAATTATTCTCAATGGCACACCGAGAGAGCTCCAACAGGTAGGAAGGTAAACTCTGTTGAGGAGATCTCCTCCCTTAATGATAAGGTTGACATGATCATGACTGTACTTACCAATCAAGCTCCTATTGATGCTCATGATGTTCCTTTAAATTCTTTGGTTGCTCAAGAAAGAGAGCAAGTGGATGTTAATTTTATTTCTAGGAACAACTTCAATAACAATGCTTATAGGAGTAAATTTGGTAGCAATCCTAGACTGTTCTCATCCAACAACTATGGGAACAATAACAATTATCCTAGCACCAAAAACTCCACCTCTGAATTAGAGAGCATGCTTAAAGATTTTATCACCTCTAAAAAAGCCTTCAACAAGAGTGTAGAAGAGAAACTAGAAAATTAGATAGTCTCTCTTTGAAGGTGGACAACATAGCTCCTGATGTAGAGATGCTTAAAATTAGAACTTCCCCACTTGAGGAAAGGAACACCACATCCATGAATGATATCCAAGTCCAAATTAATGAGAACGTAAGAATGTTAGCCAAACTTAAAGATAGATGGGCTAGAGAAAAGGAAGAGGAAGAGAGAATCAAGAGCCTTCCTACACACACTACCATTGCTACTATACAAGTTGTTGAGGATATCAAAACTTTTAGCACCCATCGCACTCCTAGTCCCAATGGACCTATTAATGGTGATGCTAATACCTCAACTATAGGACAAGAAGGTCCTTTGAATTTAGAGACTACCAAAAGAATGAGCTTAGATGACATTACTAACACTTTAGTTAATGGTATTAATCTTGATTTTGACAATTGTAGTCTCTCCGAAGTCATCACCTTTTTTTGCAAAGAATGGCTAAAGACCCCCACACTAGTACACTCAATATTGCCTTCACCGAGCATATTACCAATGCTCTTATCAAATCTAGGGAGGAGAAGCTCAAGCTAGAGACTTCTATCCCTTGAAAACTAGAAGATGGTTGGTATCCTATGGTCAAAATAAAATTGAATAATATCTCTTGCTTTGCTTTGTGTGATGTTGGAGCTAGTGCCTTCGTTATGCCCAAAATAATGTATGGTATGCTTGATTGGAAACCTTATGATCCATGTTCTTTTGGTGTTCGTCTTGTTGATTCTTCCATAAAGAAACCTTTAGGGAGAATTGATGATGTGCTTATTATTGTCAATGATAATTATGTGTCCGTTGATTTTCTTATTATGGACATTGAATGTGATCCTTCTCTACACCATTGGTGCTATCATTGACATGAGAGAGGGAATTATTAAATTTCAATTTACTCTTAAAATTAAAAAGTGAATGGAACACTTCCCTAGAAACAAGATTAAGTTACCTTATGAGTCTGTTACTCGGCAAGTTATTCTTTTGGAGTTGATAACACTTGATCTTCTTGCATTAAGCCTAGCTCAAAGGCATAAAAGAAAGCGCTTGCTGGGAGGCAACCCAATTTTTTTTTACTTTCTGTTTTAGTGGTCTTGATGCTTGTTACTACTGTGGCAACATCATTGTATCTTTATTTTTAAGCTTTGTGCCAAGTTATAGCCTCCGATTGCAAGAAAGTTCAAAAGTTGTGACATGCTGTCCAAAAACAGATTTTGTCTGCTTGACGGAAAAATTCCCCAAAAATCACTAGATCATCTTGTTGGTCTGAAGTTATTTTACATCAGGCTCTATATAATTTACTTTCCGGCATCTGTTCTGACTTTTTTTTATTTGAGTTGCAGAAGTGCCCCGAATAAATTATTACTACCTGTTGTTCTGTTTTTCACAGATTCTGCCATATTTTGTGTTTTCATTGTTTTCCAAATCCTAAGCTTGCTTTTTATTTGAAAAAACATTTTGGCAATCCTGAGAATCAGTAGATTTTCATGAAAATCTTTACTTCCAGCAGGTAATTAATTATTTTATTAAGGGTACTAACCAATCTAATCAGCTTATGATGAGTTTCGTATGAAGGGAGTTTTCAAGTATGCGATGGGAGAGATGATGAAAGAAGATACAGGAGTGTCAAGCGCTCAAGCTTGGGGATTCCCCCATGCACCCTAAGAAATATTCAAGGAGACTCAAGCGTCTAAGCTTGGGGATGCCCCCGTGCATCCCCTTCTCTATCAACAATCATCAGTTCGTCCATCTCCATGCTATATCTTTATCACTTCATATGATATGTGGTATGCTTGGAGCGTCCCACTATTTCGTTTTTAGTTTGTTTTAGTTTTGCTTGCTGTTCATAACAAGTCGGAACTTAGCCTACCTTGTTTGGGAGACACACACGCTCCATTCCACTCTAGAACACAACATAGGTTTTCATGCTTATCTTTTTTGTGTGTTCTTCATCTTTTCGTAGCTACTGTCATGTTTAGCTCTTAGTTTTCATGCTTATCTTTTTCAGATATTTTATTTAGGCTGCTTTTGGAACTCTCTTGAGTTATCATGCTTATCATGTTTAGAGAGTTGGCTCGTTGCACCGAGTCGTGTGTCTTGCATGAGTAGGTAACTGAGGTTGCTATTTAAGTATATTAGTAACTTGCAATAGTTTTAAGGTATTGATTTGAGTAATGTTTGGACTATTGGTGCCAAGAGCTTGAGCCCATTAGTGATAGGTGTCGTATTTTGGGAAATCCGTGTGTTTTTCAAAAACTAAAAATTAGTTGAGAACTCTAGCTACTAAATTGATCGCTAACCTCTGGAGGGGTTGGAATACATAGAGTACCCTCACGTTACCATGAGTCGAGGATGCGCAAGGATAACCAAACCCCAAACACTCCTCCTCGGGGTACTTGTCTCTTTGTGAATTTCCTAACTTGAGAGAGAGTTACCGATAATAAGTGTATGAGTTCTTCGGACTAATGTGAGTATTCGATTGTTGGCACTTCCACCATCCATATTTTGCTAGCCTCTTCGGTACCGTGCATTTCCCTTTCTCACATTAAGAGTTGGTGCAAACTCCGCCGGTGCATCCAAACCCATGTCATGATACGGTCTGTCATACATAAGCCTCATTATATATTTCCTCAAAACAGCCACCATACCTACCTATTAAGGCATTTCCATAGCCTTTTCGAGATACATTGCCATGCAACATCCACCATCTCATGACTTGATCTTCATGTCATACATTCTTTTGCTTGATCATAGAGCTGCATGCTAGTTGGGCCCTGCCCTTATTACTGATACATGACGCGCTAGTATCATTGCATATCCCGCTACACTGGCAGAGGCATACATTTGCATACATCATGATAGTTTTCACTTTTTTTTATGTTGAGTACTTCTTATAAAGTGTGATGATTTTTCTTTTTATTCATGTACAACATAGAGTGTTGCCCTTAAGTGAGGAAAATATCCCAAAGTGGACAAAACAAAAGATCCCAAAGAGGACAAATTAGAGATAAAAAGAAAGAGCCAAAGAGGCCACACAAATAAAAAAAGAGAAAAAGATAAAGAAAAAAGAAATAAAAAGAGAGAAGGGGCAACACTACTATTCCTTTGAAAGATCCACACTCGTACTCCATTGCTATATTGGTACTACATAGAGATTATCATTCATGCATAACTATGTGGGGACCCTTACACTATAGAACTTGGTTTGTACATTCCAATGATAAGCCTCCTCAAATGAGCTCTAGGTCTTCATGAGCAAACAAGTTGGATGCACCCCCACTAGTTCCATTGGAGAGCTTACCTTAGCTCATATGTGCATCCGTTACATGGCAATCCCCAGTCCTCACAACATATCTATCATTTGGCTTTCTCTTCACTACAGGAATCAGCTTCTTTGCCGTCTGCCATCACAGACGGCAAAGACTAAATCCCGGACGGCAAAGAGAATACCACAGACGACAAAGAATCTCATGGCCGGCAAAATTTCTACGTCAGCCTACGACGGCATCGTACCTTCTTTGTCGTCTGTCCCCAAAAAGCGGACGGTAAAGCTCTTTGCCGTCAGCTTTCCATAGGAGCTGTCGGCAAAGTGCTCGAGACGGCAGCCGACAGGCGTTGCCTCCGTTAGGGGTTAACGGAGGCTTTGTCGTTTGCCTCCCACTTATTCTTTGCCGTCTGCCTCCTCCTCCTCCCCCCCTCCACTCTTTGTCGTCTGCCTCCTCCTCCCCCCTCCTCTGTGCCCTCTTCTTTGCCGTCTGCCCACCCTGGAGGCAGACGGCAAAGAGCCTATATATACACCCGAGGATGCATAGCTGGGTGCCATGTGGCACCTTTGCCATCTTCCAGCTGATGGCACAAGTCTTTGCCATCAGCTCGCAGACGGCAAAGAGCCCATATAGTACCTGTTTTTTTGTTTTATATTATTTCACAGCACATATATATATATAGTTGACAACACATTTATATAATTCACCACACATATACTTGCCAACACATATATATAATTCACCACACATATATGATATACATATAAATCAATGTACATCCCCATATATCGAAAGAACCAACATAGAAAGTATTGCACTGTTTATCCATATATACATATACATATAGTTCGACATTATTCATCAACTCAAATGAAAACTAGATGATATACATATAAAGTTCATCCATCGACATTGTTCAACTCTATGAATGCCAACTTCCATGCATGTAGTATATCCAATCTGCAAAAATATGAATAAGAAAGTCAGAAGAAGAACAAAATATGATGTTTTTGAGCTCATTATGTCATTTTTAGCGGAAAACAAGCTAAGAATATAATATTCATGAGCTAACCAAGGTTCTTATGCCATTTTTAGCTTATTATTGCATTTTGGAGCTAAATGGGTTAATTATGTCATTGTTGGGGAAATTAAAGCAAGGATGATATGAAAGAGGAGAAGAAAGAGGAGGAGGAGGAGAAGAAGAAGAAATCAAGAAGAAGGAGGAGAAGGAGGAGGAGGAGGAGGAGGAGAAGGACTAGAAGGTCCTTGGCCTTCTCCTCCTCCTCCTCCTCCTTCTCCTTCTTTTCTTCTTCTTCTTCTTCTTCTTCTTCTTCTTCTTTCTTTCTTTTCATTTTTCCTATTTATTCTCCTCTTCTCCTCCTGTTGGAGCTAAATTACCTAATTATGTCTTTTTGGAGCTATATGGGCTAATTATCCCATTTTAGAGGAAAACAAGCTAAGAATATAATATTCATGAGCTAACCAAGGTTCTTAGGCCATTTTGAGCTTATTATGGCATTTTAGAGCTAAATGGGCTAATTATGTCATTGTTGGGGAAATTAAAGCAAGGATAATATGAAAGAGGATAAGAAAGAGGAGGAGGAGGAGAAGAAGAAGAAATCAAGAATAAGGAGGAGAAGGAGGAGAAGGAGGAGGAGAAGGACTAGAAGGTCCTTGGCCTTCTCGTCCTCCTCGTCCTCGTCCTTCTCCTTCTTCTCTTCTTCTTCTTCTTCTTCTTCTTCTTGTTCTTCTTCTTATTTCTTTTCATTTTGCCTATTTCTTCTCCTCTTCTCCTCTTGTTGGAGCTAAATTACCTAATTATGTCTTTTTGGAGCTAAATGGGTTAATTATCTCATTTTAG
This sequence comes from Hordeum vulgare subsp. vulgare, assembly GCF_904849725.1. Lineage (NCBI taxonomy): Eukaryota > Viridiplantae > Streptophyta > Magnoliopsida > Poales > Poaceae > Hordeum > Hordeum vulgare. The sequence goes on along the minus strand of NC_058521.1, from coordinate 101,543,916 downwards.
AGGAAACACAAGCTAAGTATATAATATTCATGAGAAAACCAAGGTTCTAATGCCATTTTGAGCTTATTATGGTATTTTGGAGCTAAATGGGCTAATTATGTCATTGTTGGGGAAATTAAAGCAAGGATAATATGAAATAGGAGAAGAAAGAGGAGGAGGAGGAGAACAAGAAGAAATCAAGAAGAAGGAGGAGAAGGAGGAGGAGGAGAAGGACTAGAAGGTCCTTGGCCTTCTCCTTCTCCTCCTCCTCCTCCTCCTTCGCCTTCTTCTCTTCTTCTTCTTCTTCTTTCTTTTCATTTTTCCTATTTCTTCTCCTCTTCTCCTCTTGTTGGATCTAAATTACCTAATTATGTCTTTTTGGAGCTAAATGGGCTAATGATCCCATTTTAGAGGAAAACAAGCTAAGTATATAATATTCATGAGCTAACCAAGGTTCTTATGCCATTGTGAGCTTATTATGGTATTTTGGAGCTAAATGGGCTAATTATGTCACTGTTGGGGAAATTAAAGCAAGGATAATATGAAAGAGGAGAAGAAAGAGGAGGGGGAGGAGAAGAAGAAGAAATCAAGAAGAAGGAGGAGAAGGAGGAGGAGGAGAAGGACTAGAAGGTCATTGGCCTTCTCGTCCTCCTCCTCCACCTCCTTCTCCTTCTTCTCTTCTTCTTCTTCTTCTTCTTCTTCTTCTTTCTTTTCATTTTTCCTATTTCTTCTCCTCTTCTCCTCTTGTTGGAGCTAAATTACCTAATTATATATTTTTGGAGCTAAATGGGCTAATTATTCCATTTTAGAGGAAAACAAGCTAAGTATATAATATTCATGAGCTAACCAAGGTTCTTATGCCATTTTGAGGTTATTATGGCATTTTGGAGCTAAATGGGCGAATTATGTCATTGTTGGGGAAATTAAAGCAAGGATAATATGAAAGAGGAGAAGAAATAGGAGGAGGAGGAGAAGAATAAGAAATCAAGAAGAAGGAATAGAAGGAGGAGAAGGAGGAGGAGGAGAAGGACTAGAAGGTCCTTGGCCTTCTCCTCCTCCTCCTCCTCCTCCTTCTCCTTCTCTTCTTCTTCTTCTTCTTCTTCTTCTTCTTTCTTTTCATTTTTCCTATTTATTCTCCTCTTCTTGGAGCTAAATTACCTAGTTATGTCTTTTTGGAGCTAAATGGGCTAATTATCTCATTTTAGAGGAAAACAAGCTAAGTATATAATATTCATGAGCTAACCAATGTTCTTATGCCATTTTGAGCTTATTATGGCATTTTGGAGCTAAATGGGCTAATTATGTCATTGTTGGGGAAATTAAAGCAAGGATAATATGAAAGAGGAGAAGAAAGAGGAGGAGGAGGAGAAGAAGAAGAAATCAAGAATAAGGAGGAGAAGGAGGAGAAGGAGGAGGAGAAGGACTAGAAGGTCCTTGGCCTTCTCCTCCTCCTCGTCCTCGTCCTTCTCCTTCTTCTCTTCTTCTTCTTCTTCTTCTTCTTCTTGTTCTTCTTCTTCTTTCTTTTCATTTTGCCTATTTCTTCTCCTCTTCTCCTCTTGTTGGAGCTAAATTACCTAATTATGTCTTTTTGGAGCTAAATGGGTTAATTATCTCATTTTAGAGGAAACACAAGCTAAGTATATAATATTCATGAGATAACCAAGGTTCTAATGCCATTTTGAGCTTATTATGGTATTTTGGAGCTAAATGGGCTAATTATGTCATTGTTGGGGAAATTAAAGCAAGTATAATATGAAATAGGAGAAGAAAGAGGAGGAGGAGGAGAACAAGAAGAAATCAAGAAGAAGGAGGAGAAGGAGGAGAAGGAGGAGGAGGAGAAGGACTAGAAGGTCCTTGGCCTTCTCCTTCTCCTCCTCCTCCTCCTCCTTCGCCTTCTTCTCTTCTTCTTCTTCTTTCTTTTCATTTTTCCTATTTCTTCTCCTCTTCTCCTCTTGTTGGATCTAAATTACCTAATTATGTCTTTTTGGAGCTAAATGGGCTAATGATCCCATTTTAGAGGAAAACAAGCTAAGTATATAATATTCATGAGCTAACCAAGGTTCTTATGCCATTTTGAGCTTATTATGGTATTTTGGAGCTAAATGGGCTAATTATGTCACTGTTGGGGAAATTAAAGCAAGGATAATATGAAAGAGGAGAAGAAAGAGGAGGGGGAGGAGAAGAAGAAGAAATCAAGAAGGAGGAGAAGGAGGAGAAGGAGGAGGAGGAGAAGGACTAGAAGGTCATTGGCCTTCTCGTCCTCCTCCTCCTCCTTCTCCTTCTTCTCTTCTTCTTCTTCTTCTTCTTCTTTCTTTTCATTTTTCCTATTTCATCTCCTCTTCTCCTCTTGTTGGAGCTAAATTACCTAATTATATATTTTTGGAGCTAAATGGGCTAATTATTCCATTTTAGAGGAAAACAAGCTAAGTATATAATATTCATGAGCTAACCAAGGTTCTTATGCCATTTTGAGCTTATTATGGCATTTTGGAGCTAAATGGGCTAATTATGTCATTGTTGGGGAAATTAAAGCAAGGATAATATGAAATAGGAGAAGAAATAGGAGGAGGAGGAGAAGAATATGAAATCAAGAAGACGGAGGAGAAGGAGGAGAAGGAGGAGGAGGAGGAGAAGGACTAGAAGGTCCTTGGCCTTCTCCTCCTCCTCCTCCTCCTCCTTCTCCTTCTTCTCTTCTTCTTCTTCTTCTTCTTCTTTCTTTTCATTTTTCCTATTTCTTCTCCTCTTCTTGGAGCTAAATTACCTAATTATGTGTTTTTGGAGCTAAATGGGCTAATTATCTCATTTTAGAGGAAAACAAGCTAAGTATATAATATTCATGAGCTAACCAATGTTCTTATGCCATTTTGAGCTTATTATGGCATTTTGGAGCTAAATGGGCTAATTATGTCATTGTTGGGGAAACTAAAGCAAGGATAATATGAAAGAGGAGAAGAAAGAGGAGGAGGAGGAGAAGAAGAAGAAATCAAGAAGAAGGAGGAGAAGGAGGAGGAGGAGAAGGACTAGAAGGTCCTTGGCCTTCTCCTCCTTCTCCTCCTCCTCCTCCTTCTCCTTCTTCTCTTCTTCTTCTTCTTCATTCTTTTCATTTTTCCTATTTCTTCTCCTCTTGTTGGTGCTAAATTACCTAATTATATCTTTTTGGAGCTAAATGGGCTAACTATGTCATTGTTGGGGAAATTAAGGCAAGGAGAATATGAAACAGGAGAAGTGAAACTTAGTGTAGTGGTCATCAAGGAGGAGAAACACCTGGAGAAGGGTCGTGCGATGCCGCTCGGGAGTTATTCTGCAGAATAGATATTTTGCAATGTCTCAGTCAGCATGATGACACTCAATTATTAATATTAGTTTATAATGAAACTCATCATGCCAATCAAAGGGAAGACGGGCATCGGCGGAGGGACATGACCGCTCTTCTCGCACAGACCCTGAAGAGTGGGTCGTATTAGTTAGTAATGAAACAGACATTACACACATGATTTGGCTAATGTGAAAAAAAACTTACCACAAAAAGCTCGTACAGGGCCCGTTGACCCGCCTCATTCCGGGACCTCTCCTCCTCAATCAATCATGCCGTGGTCTGGTCCCTCTCATCAAGAGCAGCCTGACTTGCCAATCTCTCTTTCTCAAGAGCAGCCTCAAGAGGAGCCTGGATTGCCAATCTGTCTTTCTCAAGAGCAGCCTGGTTTGCCAATCTCTCTTTCTGAAGAGCAGCCTGAAACACCATTCCTCGTTACCACAGTAATGATCTATGGTGACACACATAATGAAATGGATGAAAGTGTTCTTAGTCCGTACAACTAACCTCGATGGCAAGTTCGACTGGCCGTGGATGACACATTATCTCAGGACAGCTGCTCGACTGGCGCGCCTTGATCTCCGGAAGAGTGAGTGGACAACGTATTATCCCATCTCCAATGGCTATCGAGCCATGGGGCCTCCCGCCACCAGATATCATCACCAGCTCTGGATCCAAAGGTTCCTGGCTAGGGTTAAAGTCATCCCCTTTCGTAGCCTTCCCCGTCCCTATATGCCACGAGCTTCTAGTGGGATGATATGTTGGTGAAGTTATTGGGATCATCCAGGTCAGACTCAGAGAATGCCTTCGCCTTCTTGTACGAGGCAGTATGGGCCATGCCATAAAGGTCGTACAAGTGTGGCATCTACGTCTTATTGTGATGCGCCTAAAAGAGAGGAACAAAATATGAGCATCAAGAATGAATTGCATGAATCATGAAGCAAATCACATACCCAGTTTCGTCCAAACTGAAGTAAGTTGGCGCTGCCTTGATGGTGGGGCACACCAACCATTTGGCTATGTCGATCCTTGCATTCTCGTGGACGGCTCGCCAGCTGCCTGTGCACCACTCATCAACCAACGCCTCCCAACAATCCATCTTATCCGCACACCATCTCGGGGGCACCTGTAACTTATCAGAAATAATTTTCAGCGCTACGCCTATGAATGAAATCAAGAAAACTATGTAGAAGGACTTAAGAATAGGTAATTACCTTCATGTATTGCTCCTTCTTCAGAAACTTTCTGCGGCAATCCTTCTTCCGCTTCTTAATACCACGCGTGGCGTAGTAATCTCGAATAGCTTGCAGCCGAGCCTCGTGGCGCAAGTTCTGTAGCAACCGCCTACACTCGGCCCAGAGAACCCTGGCCGCCTCCTCCTCATATCCATCCTCACAGCTATAGAAGGTCTGCAATCGAACGTGAAAACACCGATTAGTACAATAATTAGCTATATTGTTAATTTTAGATTCTGTAAAAGGATAATTTACCCAAAAGCTCTTGATCACCATCTCGGCCCTCGTGTGGCACAAGACACCATCTATAATCTCCTCCGGCGGGGCCTGCGCAGCCTGGTAGTGCTCCCAGGAAAATCCTAGTGTAGGAACCTGACCCTCACTAGGCAATGTGACAAACCCCGGGAAATTTGTCCGGCAAAGCACACCAAGGACGGAGTTCGGCCTGCGGACTCCAAGAGGGTGTACCCATCCCCTGCAGTATGATATGTTCATCGCATTAGATATTTGAACAAACTTGAAGGGAAAAGCTAAAAAAAGAGTAAATGTACTTACCTACCTCCTTCAGGTTTAATCACCGGCCTCTACTCGCGGGTAGCCGGCGCGACCAGGAGACGTGTACTACCACGCTTGTACACGGTGGCCCCGTCCACCTGCACATCGCCCTCACTATCCGTAAGCTCATCCCCGCCATCCCCGCCCCCTGAGCCACCCGGACCCTCGGTCCAATCCGACAACTCGGTATGATCCGGCCAGGTCTCCCATCCGGGCCTCTCCACGTCGGGTGAAGCCTCCGGAACCGTAGTCTCCTCCGGCTGCTCATGGGCCGAATGCACCTCGACCCGAGGCTGCTCCTGGACCGGAGTCTCATGGGACGAATGCCCGTCAACAACAGGCTCCTGGAACGGAGTCCCCAAAGCCTCCTCCGCAAACGGGTCGACCATAGTAGTCCTATGCTCGGGTGAATGAGCTGGTGGTGGTGGCGAGGACGGCTCAACAGCCCTCCTGGATCTTTCGCGGCCACCACCTCTCCTTGTACACTTCCCCTTCTTCCCTACCCGACCAGCACCTCTCCCAGTGGGCAATGCCGCCGACGAAGAAGAACCCACGGGTGGTGTCGACAGACTGTCTGCCAAGGCTCTACGGAGAGATAGGGGTGGAAGGGAAGTACCACCCCTCGTGTGGGGCGCCTGGGAAGAACCCGTCGAGCGATCTGGACCAGCACCCACCATCTTTCCACACCTGGTGACCTGCCATGATAAAGATTAAAAGAAATTAGTACAACATAAAAAAATTGAATAACTGACATGAATAATAATGTGTACATGAATAATAAAGATTAAAAAATATATAATTTAAGTTGTGAATCTTACAAACTAATAATCATCACCAATAAATGCATCATCATCATCACTATCATGCATGTCTTCATGAATGACGTGCTCGTCGGGTTCAACGACGTGAAGTTGTGAAACGCCTTCCTTTAATCGTTGAAGCATTGACAGGTCATCTGCATCAGTAACCTCTACGAGTTCCAGGTCTTCTGGTTCCGGCTCAGGGTTGGAGTCGGATTCATTGTCGCTGTCTACTTCCATGTTCTTGGGTGAAGCACGACGGTTCTTGAAACGTTTCTTGGAAATACGTGTTTCTTGGAAGAATTCTCCATCATATGTGTCTGGGTTAATGTGAGGTTCATAATCCTGTTCATTTGGGAGAGGTGGTCTGACATGTGGCGACACTTCATAAACAACATACCAACCTTCCAGATTCTTATCCGTTTGGCATGCCCACGGTAGATAGAAAACTTGGGTCGCCTGTTGAGCCGTAATATAGACATCGGGAACATCTAAATGGGTGTTTGGATTGATTTCGACTAGTCCTATATGTTCATGAGTCCTTCTAGTCTTTTTCAGCTGGAACCAATAACATTTAAAGACTACGACGTTCGATGGGTTTTCACCATAGAATTGAAGTTCATAAATTTCTTCAACTCTTCCATAATACTCGATAACACCTTCGCCGATAGTAGAGACACCACAATTTGTAGATTTCCGGTCGGGCATAGATAGCTCTTTGCCAAAGGTACGAAAGAGATACCCGTTGATGTTGTATTTCTCAAATGAACGGACCTTATAGTCAAAACCATTAGCGACTTGTCTCATTTCGGCGTCCGCAGACTCTGAATTAGCCTACAAGTTTAATACGAAACGGTTGTTGCATTAGCCGCAAGTTAGTCCAAGAATGAAATGGTCCATTATTGATAATTATCGTTTGTTTGAACCAAGAGATGAAACCGGGATAGCCGCCTCCTGTCTTTGACAGAAGCTCATACTCTTCGACGGAATCATTTTCGATCACTGCTCCATCCGAGAATTTGGCGACGTAACAACTGTTTGAAATATCCAGGAATAAGAGCAGTTCAAATGAATTAGAAGTTACGGGAAAATGTGCCGAGAACTCACTCGATGTACGTCCGCACTTCTGTTAGGTTGTTGAAGATATACAACGAAATGTTCCACCATTCTTCGACATCCAACGTTATTGGTTTCAAAGCACCGGCTGGTGCGAGCTTCCCTTTGAATAGGCTGAGGTTGGACCCACCTTTTTTAGGGTATGCATCATTGTGCCGAGGCTTCGGATTATGCAAATGATGATTTTTGGCTTCGTAGTGTGCTGTCACAAAGTTTGCCACCTCCTCAGTAATGAATGCCTCAGCCATCGATGCTTCAATTCTACGCTTATTTTTACGTTTAGCTCGAAGGGTCTTCTGCATCCTCTCAGTTGCATAGCACCAACGATCTTGCACGGGCCCACCCAATCTTGCCTCGGTCGGTAGATGTAAAATCAAATGCTGCATTGGATTAAAGAAGCCCGGTGGAAAGATATTCTCTAACTTGCACAATAACTCCGGTGCAAACTCCTCCATGTCTTCTACCACGCCAGGCGACAATTCTTTCGCACAAAGAACACAGAAGAAATAGCTCAGCTCCGCCAGTACTAGCCATTCATCCTCAGGAATAAAGCCACGTAACATCACCGGCATTACCTGCTCTAGCCATATGTGCTAATCATGACTCTTGAGACCAAATATTTTTAATTTTTCAAGACTCGCTCTCCTCTTTAGATTCACTGCATACCCATCGGGGAACATCAAGTGCATTTTGACCCACAAGATAATTTCCCTCATAGTTGGCCTTCCAAGATTGAACCAGGCCTTTGGCTTCGACCACTTCTGCTTTCCTTTGCCTTCTCGCATGTTTTGTAACGGTCTATGACATAGTGTCTCTTGATCGACTTAGCCTTAATATTATCCTTTTTCTTCCCATCTATGTCGAACAATGTACCAAAAATAGCCTCTCCGATATTCTTTTCAGTGTGCATCATGTCGATATTGTGTGGAAGAAGGAGGTCTTTGAAGTAAGGCAGATCCCAGAAGCATGGCTTGTGAGTCCAGGCGTGTTTTGAATTATACCCCTTGAAATACCCTGGACGCTCTGGATCAGGCTCGAGGGCGTTTAACTGATCCAGGATCTGTTGGCCTGTGAACGCAGGTGGTGCCAAGTTTTTGACAACTTTACCTTTGGTAAAGTTCTTCTTGTCTTTTCTGAACTGTTGGTCAGGATCCAGGAACTGTCTATGCAAGTCAAAGCAAGAATACTTCTGACCCTCCTGCAACCAATTAAACTGAAGAGCTGCCTTGCATTGGGGGCACGGGAACCTTCCATGCACACACCATCCAGAGAATAGCGCATACGCTGGCAAGTCATGCATAGAGTACATGTACCACACATGCATTTTGAAGTTTTCTTTTCTAGCGGCATCGTATGTCTTGACCCCATTATCCCAAGCTTCTTCCAATTCATCCTTAAGCGGTTGCAGGTACACATTCATATTCTTCCCCGGATAATTGGGACCTGGAATTATCAACGTCAGAAACATGTTCTTTCTTTGCATAATCTGCCCGGGGGGAGATTGAGTGGAATGACAAATATAGGCCAACAACTGTATTGGATTGCCATCATGCCGAAGGGATTAAAACCATCCGTAGCGGCGCAGACTCGAGGATTCCTTGGATCTGCTGCTTTATCTTGATGCAATCCATCGAAATGTTTCCACGCTTCCCCATCCGATGTGTGTACCATCATCTTATTCCCATCCGCATCTAGTTCGGTTCTTTTGCCCAATTTGTGCCATGTCATTTGTCTGGCTATCTCTTCGACCATGAAAAGACGTTAAAGTCTTGGTACGATTGGCATATACCAAAGAACACTAACTGCGATTTTGGTCTACCTCTTCTCACCCATACCGTTGTCTACCACAAGATACCTGCAAGACTCGCAATTGGGACAATAGTCCAAGTGTGCATACTCCTTCCTAAATAAGACACATCCTTTCTCACATGCATCTATATTCTCATAGGGCATCTTAAGTACACAAAGTATTTTGTCCGACTGGTACAGGTTTGCAGGCATGACATGGCCTTTGGGCATCCAGCTGACAGAGCTCAGTGTGCTCATGGAGAGGACGTTTTGAAGACTCCAACATTTCATAAAAGGCCTTTGCAGATTCCTCCATCTCATCTTCCGAATCCCGAGCATCATCAAAGTCTTGCACCATGTCTTCGATCCCGGTACCATGCTCGTCCGTGCGACGATGGACCACCTCAGCTCTTGTGCGTTGTATAGACTCACCATCAAATGTGCACACCGTATAATTAGGCTTAAAACCCCTCCTCTGCAGGTGTTTAATCATTACAGCCTGTGTCGTCTTTTTATAGTTGTCGCATCCAGGACAGGGGCAATAGTTTCTTTCCTGGCCATTTGCGAATGCGGCTTTCACAAATTCCTTTGTTTTTACAAACCATTCTTTCGTCATCTCTTTCTGACTAGGGTGACCGGTATACATCCACGCACGATCACTCATCTTGCGTAGCTACAAAAGACAGAAGAAATATATTCATATATAATTTAGCATTTATATTCATCGGTTAATCAGGTTCGCCATTTTTATTACCTCCAGGCGACCTACACGCTAATAGGTAAAGATAGGTCGTAATCCCACCCGAGTATGTGTAGATTGGGTTCGTTTTCCCATGCTTTGCTCCGGATCCAACGCAAAATTTCGGCAGCACCTCCCAGCTGTTCGCCTGATACACGTCTCCGCAATAAACAGAGAGGATGTGCATCTGGAGAACAACAGGGAGGCACTGACGAAATTCCGCATCGGATCCAGAGCACAACATACGGGAAAACGAACCCAATCTACACATAGTCGGGCTGTCCATGGATAATGTTGGACAATTCGAAAGGATGGCGGTTATAAATATGCAAAGACATGCATATTTATAGATGTCACCCTTTCGAACGGGAGACGCATGCTGGTCACGCATACTGATAAATTAGTTGAATTACCTAAATCTAGAAAGTTTCATCCGGAAACCGAGCCACAGTAAATGAAGGGGCGGGGAGGAGATGAAATTTGTAGTGACCCACGAATGCAGGGGCGGAGCTCGTACAACGCACGTGCAGGTCTTCGCACACCAGACCTCATAGCGACGAGACAACTATCACATGTAAATCCACTCGATCAACACAAATATTCTAATTATGTCATTTTATAGCTAAATGGGATAATTATCTCATTGTTGCAGAAAATAAGGTAAGGATAATAATAAAGAGGAGAAGAAACAGGAGGAGGTGAAAAAGAAGAAGAAATCAAGAAGAAGGAGAAGGAGGAGGAGGAGAAGAAGGAGAAGGTATTTTTCATCATCATCATCATCTTCTTCTTCTTCTCATCCTCCTCCTCCTCCTCTCCTCTTTTCCTCCTCCTCCTCCTCTCCTTTTCTCCTCCTCCTCTCCTCTTCTTCTCCTTTCACGGGAAATTTCGGCATGACATGTCCCAATTCCAAATATCACGTGTCCAAATCACATGTCCACATATGACATGTCCACTTCAAATTCTCATATAATAGGAAGAACAATATAGAACTTGAAGCAAAATGCAAGAGTCTTTTTTCTTCGCAATATTTGGAACTAGTGTTAATCAATTCTGTTTTTTTTCTTTAAATAGCCTATATGAAACTTGAAGAAAAAATTGCAACCTAATAAAAATTAACCTAAGTAACTTAACCTAAGAACCTAATAAAAATTAACCTAAGTAAATTAACCTAAGTAACTTAACTAAATTAACCTAAACAACTTAAAGTAAGAACCTAATAGCAACAAGAACCTAATAACAATAACCTAACTAAATTAACCTAAGTAACTTAACTTAACTAAATTACCCTTAGCGAAGAGGCAAAGAGAGGAAAGGAGGGCCGGAGGACTTACAAGGGGCTAGGGGAGACGTCAGCGATGAGGTGGAGCTCGGGGGAAATGTCGGCGGCAAGGTGGACCAGGGTCACGGAGTGGAGGGGGCGGTGGTGGAGCAGGGGGTCGCAGGGAAGAGAGGGCGGTGGTGGACCAGGGTCACGGAGTGGAGGGGGCGGTGGTGGAGTAGGGGCACGATGGTGGAGGAGGGGGTCGCAGGGAGGAGGAGGGGCGAGCTCCGGCGGCGGGTCGCGGGGAGGAGCGAGGAGGGAGGACGAGCTCCGGTGGCGGTGCAGGGAGAGAGTCAGTGGCTGTGGTGAGCCGTTACGGGGGGAGAGAGGGGCTGGGGTGGGGGTTGACGACGTTAGGTCTAGTTGCCTCTTTGTCGTCTGCCCCCGACGGCAAAGTGGTAACAAGCTGACGACAAATAGGTGGACCGTTGTGGGTTAGACGGCGGTGTGGGGTGGGTTCTTTGCCATCTGCCTGCATGTGCTTTGCCGTCAGCTGGCAGACGGCAAAGAAGCAGCAGATGGCAAAGATGATGTTTGCCATCAGCCTGCTCTTTGCCGTCAGGTTTTGGGTAGCTGATGGCAAAGAGTGTCTTTGCCATCAGCCAACAGACGGCAAAGAAGCAACAGATGGCAAATTCTCTGATTCTAGTAGTGCTTGTATATGGTTGTCCTCTTTGATGTGATCCTTCCACACCTTTTTGTCTTCCTTCCCCATCATTATTCTATTTGCCATCCTAAGTGCCAACATATCTTTCTTACGCTTATCCATTGCATGAGTGCTAAAAATCGAAAGGGAGAGGATCATTTTGACTTGTGCCTGACTAGTGGTCTGAGGATGAGTCAAAATAAGATTCCGAAGGAGACTAAGTGTGAGGTTTAGTAGATTGAGTTCTCAGTTAAAAAAATATTTTATGATCTCAACCCATCTCCCACTTCTTGCACGCAAACACCATTTGGAGACATTCGAGTCACAGACAGGGAGAGCTCTTGCACACTTATGTTCTTACTTTGCTAAACTCAATACTAGATATAGACTCTTGCCTGTTATTGTCTTGAATTGAATTGCATATATCACTTACTTTACCTTGAGGTTCTTATATGTGTGTTAGCATGTCACCACATAAATTATTTTGTTATCATTTATCTACTCGAGGACGAGCAGAAATTAAGCTTGGGGATGTTGATACGTCCCAAAATGTATCTATAATTTCTTCTTGTTCCAGGATCTTTTGTGTGACATTGTTATATGTTTTGCCACACTTTTATATCATTTTACACATATTTGGACTAACCTACTAACTCAGTGCACCCAGTGCCAGTTTCTATCTGCTGATGTCTATTTTGCAGGGGCTTTTACCCAATTTTCCAAAGCCCAAAAAATTCCAGAAAAATTATATAAAAAATCAGCAAAATGGAAGCTTCCGGATCACCAAAGATGGGCTAGAGGGGGGCCAGGGGCCTCCCAAGCGGCCTGCTAGCTCGGCCAGGCCCTAGGCCGCGCCAGGAGGTCGCCTGGGTGTGTCCCACCTCCTCTGGTGCCCTCCTTTGGCCTATATTCTGAGTCCCGAGAAGAAACCCTTGCAGACTATCTGGAATCGCAAATTTCTCCATCGTTCCGCCGCCGCAGCGCTTCCGAGATTGGGAGCGTCATGACACCTCTTCCTGGCACCCTGCCGGAGGGAGGATTGACCTCCGGGAGCTTCTCCACCGCCATGGACGGTTCCTAGACGTGTCGTGAGTAGTCCTCCTTGGACCATGAGTCTATGACCAGTAGCTATGTGATGTCTTCAATCCAATCTTGTGCTTCAATGGTTAGTCCTTCTGAGCTTCCCTACATGATCAAGGCATCTATGTAATTCTCTTGCTATTGCTATGCTCGGTTTGTTGGGATCCGATGGATTATGAGATTATGGTCAGATTGTTATGAGTTATATATTTGATTATCCTTTTCTATTATGTTCCTTAGTGATTCATGCATGTTCTCCGTTGTTATTTATTGCTTTGGCCGAGTAGTAGATTGTAACTCCAAGAGGGAGCGTTATGCATGATTGTGGGTTCATGCCCCTCGATGTCTAGCTTGAGTGACAGAAACATGAGACTAGGGGATGTGCTTGTTGCCACGAGGGAGAAAACAACGGTGCTTGTGACCACGGTTGCAAGGATTGTTTACCTTACGCATAGTTCGTTAATGCAATTGTTCGTTGCTTTGAGTTTACACTTTGGGTGGGGCTTGCAACTTAATACTGGAGAGATGTTCTGGATAGATATCTCAAGGTGGATGATTAGTAAGTAGATGCTGATGAATAAACGGTCTACTTGTCTTGGTGTACTGCCCATTGCTATTGAACCTCTAACTATCAATTAGCATAATTAGCATTGCGGTGCGTTCATAATTCTGTCAATTGCCCAACTGTGATTTGTTTACCCAAGCATAGTTGTTTATCGTCTTTTGGGAGAGAGACATCACTAGTGAACATCATGTGACTCTGGTCCATATCACCATTATTGTTTACACATCCATCCTTTACCGATTTCATTTACGTTTCCATTGCAATCCCTATTACTTTCCCGCTTGTGTTTTGATCCTTTGCAAACTACAAGGCCGAAGAGATTGACAACCTCTTTGTACTCGTTTGGAGAAAAGTTATTTGTTGTGTGTGTGCTGGTCCACGCCTTCTGCTGACCAGGACATGAGACACCTAGTTGTTGAGCCTACGAGTCCTCCTGGTTCGATAAACCTTACAGTCTCCGTGTAAGTGAAATCTGCTGCTGACTACATCTCCACCTTCCACTTGGGGTAACCAACGAGGGGCGAGAAGTATATCCATCAACTCATCATCACAAATCTCCTTTTAACTGATTCAACAAAGCCTGCTTTCGGTCTACTCGGTCCAGCTTGTGGTGTTGGGTGTTAAGTTGTCCATGTTGGCTACTTGTCGTAGCTCTTTTATGGTTCTTCTTCTATTGTTCCTTGTGCCTTCTTGTCTGCATTGGATTATATCTTGTATCTCTTGTGCTGTACCTTACTTTTATCTATAGTGAAAATTAAAATGGTTCAATATGGTGTAAGCCCGTCATAGTACCATAAAAAAAGTAAATAAGTCCAGGCTTGATGTTTGTGACGAACAGCGGACTAGACAGGAAGTGGTTGTTTGAACTCCACTCAAGTAGGAGTATTGTGAAAATAAGCTCAATAGAACAATTATTCAAAGAGCAATGGATGTGTAGAGAGTTAAATGATCACTAGAGCACTCTTTTGGGGCCTTTATGGGTTCGTTATTCAACTCATAAATGTGCACGACAAATCATTTGCGTCATATGCATGTGAGGAAGAAAATGAGTAATCCACCATTAGGCCATCTCCAGCACCGGATCCTAGAATGGACACAATATTTTGTTCGTAGACTGATCCGCGAACGGGGATGTGGGAGCCTACCATCCAACCATGTACATTTCAAACTGGTTGAACAAATTTTATGCAAAGTAGTTGATTTTCATTTGAACCGAAGAAGGTTCTTTACATTTTCAATATCTTCCATTGAACCCGTGCTCCACGCCCCCTTCCGAGTACATATCCGATAACCGTGAACCCGGCCCACAAAATGATGGTGTGGCCACTGACAAGCAAGAGTAGGACATGGGACATGGACTGGACCACATAGGACACGAGGCGTTGTCGTCTCCCATGACCTACCCCTCCTTGTTGGAGTCCATGATTTGGACACTGCTGGTGGAGGTGAGATCAATGATGGACGTGGACGGGTGGGCATCATGGTTGTAGCCATGAACAAGGCATAATTGTTGGCACAAATGACATGAGTGAGTTCTCATCCGCGACTGCCGGTGCTTCAACGGTACAAAGTTTGGGTTCTCCGCGGCAATGCCCTTCATGACCTCCATGCTTGCGAACTCGCTGTAGATCTAGCCATCTGCCAACTAGCGATGCGTGAGGTCGAGGTTGTAGCCTTGCTTCTCCTGTCCTGCCGAAATGTTGGCACCGGTTGCTCCTCATTCATGACGGTGTTGAAGTGCACATGCGCATCTTCAATGTTCAAGTCGGAATGGAACAACGTGGGCAAGGGCATTTCTCGTCCTCGGAGACCTTTGTGGAGATTGGTGGCAGGATGGCCTCTATTCGCCTCGCATGACACCCGTGCCAACTGGCAACAAGGTCGCCAAACTCATGTTTTTGCTCCATCGAGAGGCTCTCCTGCAACCTGATAGAGCTTGCGACCATGATGGAGGTAGTGCACGAAGGAGGATGTGAAGCAGGCATGGTGTGGTGTGGTTTGTGTCGGGCATGATCTCGTTTGAATAGCAGATGCGAGTAAGGCTAAGCGACAGGGTGTGTTAATGCACGCGTCAGAGTGGGTTACTAGGTCGGTGAACCTGTTTAATGTCAACAAGCAAAAGAATGGGGAACCCTTTTGAATGTGGTAGTTATTTGTTCCCTCCCGTTCAATCACGGTGCTCCTTCACTAATCAGGCATGGAGACCCCGACATGTCATGGGCGACACTCTCGGCCGGCTTGTCGCTTCAGTGTTGCATCATAACACGACGCGCCCGCTCTGGGCCGGCATAACTGCATCACTGGTGTGTTGGAGTGGCCCTGAGCAGCATGAATGCGCGGCAATCGCTTCACATTGGAGAGAGTGCCATCATGGTAGAGGTTATCGAGCCGGTCTGTGGTGTGTAACGTGTACGTGGAAGCTGTTCGGACGCCCACAAAGGCCCTTCCCCCTCTTCTTCGTTTGCTTTGCTGGGAAATGGATAACCGAACCAGTACACAGACCGATAAGGTGCTATTTTGGATGACAATGTGCGCCCTGACAACTACACCCACACGGTTGTGAATGGTTTGAGGGACCGTGTTGAAAATGCCTGATGTTAGCTGTGTATCCACGGCAACGGCGCCAGAAATACTTCTGCTACTGCAACAAAAGACCTTCCAACGGCGCCAGAAATAGGCACGTCGACGAGAGAATACTTGGCTTGATCTTTCTGCTGCGGCTACGCCTTATGGGACTTCCTAGGCAAGTATGCAAAGTATTTCCCCCGTGGCCTTGGAGCCTTGCGTTGGTGTTCCCTCGAAGCAGAAAGGGTGATGTAGCATAGCGGTGGTAACTATTTCCCTCAATTTGAGAAGCAAGGTATCAATCCAGTGGAGGAGTATCTCAAGATCCTGCACAAACACAAAAACTTGCTCCCAACGCTATGAAGGGGTTGTCAATCCCTTATAGATTGTTTGCCAAGTGAGAACTGAAAACAACAAAGTAACAAAGCAAAGTAAAAGCGGAGATGTAAACGATGGATGTGAATAGACCCGGGGGCCGTAGTGTTTACTAGTGGATTCTCTCATGAAAACAAGTAGACGGTGGGTGAACAAATTACTGTCAAGCAATTGATAGAACCGCGCAAAGTCGTGACGATATCTATGCAATGATTATTTCTATAGGCATCTCGTCCAAAACAAGTAGACCGATACTTTCTGCATCTACTACTATTACTCCACACGTCGACCGCTATCCAGCATGCATCTAGTGTATTAAGTCCATAAGAATAGAGTAACACCTTAAGCAAGATGGACATGATGTAGAGGGATAATATCAAACCAATGATAAAAACCCCATCTTTTTACCCTTGATGGCAACTACTTGATGTGTGCCTTGCTGCCCCTACTGTCACTGGGAAAGGTTACCACATGGCAGAACCCAAAACCAAGCACTTCTCCCATTGCAAGAATCATAGATCTAGTTGGCCAAACAAAACCAAGACTCGGAGAGACTTACAAGGATATCAAATCATGCATATAAGAAATCAGCAAAGACTCAAATATATATCATAGATAATCTGATCACAAATCCACAATTCATCGGATCTCGACAAACACACCGCCAAAGAAGATTACATCGGATAGATCTCCATGAAGATCATGGAGAACTTTGTATTGAAGATCCAAGAGAGAGAAGAAGCCATCTAGCTACTAACTACGGACCCATAGGTCTGAAGTGAACTACTCACGAGTCATTGGAGGGGCGATGATGATGATGAAGAAGCCCTCCAACTCCAAAGTCCCCTCCGGCAGGGCGCCGGGAAGGGTCTCTAGATGAGATCTCGCAGAAACGGAAGCTTGTGGCGACGGAAAAGTATTTTCGAGGCTCCCCTGATTTTTTGCAGAATATTTGGGAATTTATAGGCCAAAGATCTAGGTCATGGGGCGGCTAGGGAGGCCACATGCCTGCCCACCGCCGCCTCCCCCCTAGTGGCGGAGTGGGGGCTTGTGGGCTCCCTGGAGCCCACCTGGCTTGGCCCAAAGGCCACCTAATCTTCTTTCATTCGAGAAAAAATCATTTCGGGGTTTTTCTTCCGTTTGGACTCCGTTCCAAAATCAGATCTGAAAAGAGTCAAAAACACGGAAAAAACATGAACTGGCACTTGGCACTGATTTAATAAGTTAGTCCCAAAAAAGATATAAAATGTACATAAAACAACCAAAGAAGACAAGATAACAGCGTGAAACCATCAAAAATTATAGATTTGTTTGAGACGTATCAAGGATCCCCAAGCTTAACTCCTGCTCGTCCTCGAGTAGGGAAGTGATAAGAATGAATTTTTGATGCTTTCATGCTACCTAGCATAGGTGTCCTTTGTAATTCCTCTTATGTGACGTGAATGTTCAGATCTATTAGATTCAAAACAATAGTTTGCTATTGACGTGGAAACAATAATAATTCAATCAAACTAGCAAGGTAATCATGAACTTTCAAAATAAGAAGGCCAAAATAAAGTTATCCCTACAAAAGCATATAGTCTGGCTATGCTCTATCATCATTGCAGAATGAATTTAAATCATGCACAACCCCGGTATTGGCCAAGTAATTGTTTCACACCTTTACTTTCTCAAACCTTTTCAACCCTCATACAATACATGAGCGTGAGCCATGGTTATAGCACTATAGATGGTGTGGAATGTAGTGGAGGTTGCAAGACAAAAACGAGAACATAGTCACATTAACTAGGCATATCAATGAGCTGTGGAGATGCTCATCAATAGATATCAATGTGAATGAGTAGGGATTGCCATACAATTTCTGCACTAGAGCTATGAGTATGTGAAATCTCTTAAAGAAAACTAGTATATGGTGGTGACAAAACGAGAGACTCTCAATCATGAAGATCATGGTGCTTAATATGCACAAGTGTGGAAAAAGTGGTAGCATTGTCCCTTCTCTCTTTTTCTCTCATTTTTTTTTATTTTGGTGGGCTCTTTGGCCTCTTTTTTTTGGTGGGCTTCTTTGGCCTATTTTATTTCCTCACATGGGACAATGCTCCATTAATGATGATCATCACACTTTCAACTCAAAAGTTAGAGTAACGATGACTCTATATGGAATGCCTTCTGTAGTGTACCGTGGCAATGATCTAACATGGCATAGACATCAATGGAAAACATCATGCTAGCTATCTTATGATCATGCAATGGCAATGTAGACGTGGTAGCACATGTCATGGTGGTAGATGCATGGCAATATATCTCGGAATGACTTTGTAAAAGCCATAGTAGATAGGTATGGTGGCCGTTTTGAGGGAGGCTAATGGTGGGTTTTGTGCACCGGCGAAAGTTGCACGGCACTAAGAAGATAGTGATGGTGGGTGAAAGTGCATCTAAACCATGGACTCAACATTAGTCATGAAGAACTCATATACTTGTTGCAAAAGTTTTATTAGTAATCAAAACAAAGCATTCAACGCATACTCCTAGGGGAAGGGTTGGTAGGTATAAACCATCGCGCGATCCCGACCGCCACGCAAAGGATGACAATCAATATACTAATCATGCTCAGATTTCATAACAAAGCGGTTAACCATACGTGCATGCTACAGGAAACGCTAACTTCAACACAAGTATTTCTAGATCCACAACACCTTACTAGCATGACTTCAATATTACCATAACCACAACTCAAAACTAATAGAGATGAATCAAGCTTCTCTAACTATTCAATGCACATGAAGGTGGGAGTTTTCGTATCCCTTTAGATAACTCCCCCTTTTGAGACTACTTACAAAGCATAGATCAACTACCAAGCCACGCACCGCTGTGCTCTAAAATATATAAGTGAAGCACATAGAGCAAAAGTATCTAGCTCAAAAGATATAAGTGAAGCACATGTGAGCTGAATTGTCTACCAAAAGATATAAGTGAAGCTCGACGAAATCACGGTGTGTGCATGTCTCTCTCTCTAGGTGTTTAGCAAGGATGATTGTGACACAACAAAAATAAAAGACTCCTACGATACAAGACGCTCCAAGCAAAAACACATAACATGTGGTGAATAAAAATATAGCCCCAAGTAACGTTACCGATGGATTGAAGACGAGCGAGGGGATGCCTTCCCGGGGCATCCCCAAGCTTAGGCTTTTGCTGCATCCTTGAATCTCTTGGGGTGCCTTGGGAATCCCCAAGTTTGAGCTCTTTCCACTCTTTATCTCTTTGTCCATAAGAACTTCACCCAAAACTTGAAAACTGCACAACACGAAAGTTAAACAGAAACTCGTGATAACATTAGTACAAGAAAGCAAACCACCACTTCCTTAGGTACTGTAGCAAACTTAAATTCTACTTGTGCTCATGTTGGGTTACTGTACTTTCAATCTTCCGTGGCTAATACCCCCCCGATAGTATCCATAGTTTCATCAAAATAAGCAATCAACACAATAAAAACAAAATCTGTTAACAGCAGACGAGTCTGTAGCAATCTGTATATTTCATATACCTATGGTACTTCAAAAATTCTGAACAATTACGACAGTCTAAATAATTTGCGTAGCAATAACCATAAAAAAGAATCAACTCAAAAGCTCTTACAGAAAAAAATGAAAATTCTTTTCGTGAGCAGAAAGTTTCTGTCTTTTCCAGCATGACCAAACGATCATCCCCAAGACTAATCATAACGGTTTTTCTTGGCACAAACGCAAAAAGAAACACAAAAAACACAATCATAACAGAATTATGAAAGTGTGGAAAACACAAAACAGAAAGAAAAAGGATAGATTCATTGGGTTGCCTACAAACAAGCGCTTTTGTTTAACGCCCTTAGCTAGGCATTCAATGATGCTCTCACAAAAGACAAGAATTGAAGTACAACGAGAGAATCCTAAAGCATGTTAAAATCACATCTAAGTCTAACATACTTCCTATGCATAGGCATTTTATAGGAAAACAAATTGTCAAGACATCCAATAGCTGCCATATGCAAGGAAGAAGAAAGAGACAAGAGCAATCTCAACATCACGAGAGGTGATTTGGTAACATGAAAGTGTCTACCAAAATATTTTCCTCTCTCATAGCAATTACATGTGGGATCATATTCAAATTCAACAATATAGATATCCCATAGAATATTCTTTTCATGATCCACATGCATGCAAAGTTGATGCTCTTCAGAAATAATGGGATTATCATCAAATAAAGTCATGACTTCTCCAATCCCACTTTCAGTATTGTTGCAAATATCATATTCATCATGAGGCTAGAACAAATTTTAAAGATCGTAAGAAAGATCATCGCCCCAATCATGATTATTGCAACAAGAAGGGGACATAGCAAAACTATCTTCCCCAAGCTTAGGGTTTTGCATATTTTTAGCAGGATTGTCACTAATAGAATTTATAGTGAAACCATTGCAATCATGCTTTTCATCCAAGGAGACCTCGTGAATCACTTCATGAATTTCTTCCTCACAATTTTTAGATTCACGCATCTTAAGCAAAACTCCATAGAAATAGTCAATTGTCCTCAACTCACTAGCAATTCGTTCAACAATAGTGGGTCTCTTAAAGAGACTAGCTAGTGGATGAGGGTCCATATCAATAGATTTTCAGCAAGCGAAGATGCAAGCATATTGAAGGCATATGGCATACAAGTGAACAGAAAGCAACCGAGAGAAAAGGGCGAACGAAAAGGCAAATGAAAACGGCAAACGTGAAGTGGGGGAGATGAAAACGAGAGGCAACTGGCAACAAATGTAAATGCAAGAGATGAGTTTGTGAGACCTACTTGGATAGATCTTGATTTCTCCTTCCCCAGCAACGGCGCCAGAAATACTTCTGATGTTAGCTGTCTATCCCCGGCAACGGCGCCAGAAATACTTCTGCTACTGCAACAAAATACCTTCCAACAGCGCCAGAAATAGGCACGTCGATGGGAGAATAGTTGGCTTGATCTTTCTGCTGCGCCTACACCTTAAGGGACTTCCTAGGCAAGTATGCAAAGGATTTACCCCGTGGCCTTGGAGCCTTGCGTTGGTGTTCCCTCGAAGCGGAAAGGGTGATGTAGCGTAGCGGTGGTAAGTATTTCCCTCAGTTTGAGAACCAAGGTATCAATCCAGTGCAGGAGTATCTCAAGATCCTGCACAAACACAAAAACTTGCTCCCAACACTATGAAGGGGTTGTCAATCCCTTAAAGATTGTTTGCCTAGTGAGAACTGAAACCAACAAAGTAACAAAGCAAAGTAAAAGCGGAGATGTAAACGATGGATGTGAATAGACCCGGGGGCCATAGTGTTTACTAGTGGCTTCTCTCATGAAAGCAAGTAGACTGTGTGTGAACAAATTACTGTCGAGCAATTGATAGAACCGCGCAAAGTCGTGATGATATCTATGCAATGATTATTTCTATAGGCATCACGTCCAAAACAAGTAGACTATTACTTTCTTCTTCTAGTACTATTACTCCACACGTCGACCGCTATCCAGCATGCATCTAGTGTATTAAGTCCATAAAAACAGAGTAACGCCTTAAGCAAGATGACATGATGTAGAGGGATAATCTCACACCAATGATAAAAACCCCATCTTTTAAGCCTTGATGTCAACTACTTGATGTGTGCCTTGCTGCCACTACTGTCACTGGGAAAGGTCACCACATGGCAGTACCCAAAACCAAGCACGTCTCCCATTGCAAGAATCATAGATCTAGTTGGCCAAACAAAACCCAAGACTCAGAGAGACTTACAAGGATATCAAATCATGCATATAAGAAATCAGCAAAGACTCAAATATATATCATAGACAATCTGATCACAAATCCAAAATTCAGCGGATCTCGACAAACACACCGCCAAAGAAGATTACATCGGATATATCTACATGAAGATCATGGAGAACTTTGTATTGAAGATCGAAGAGAGAGAAGAAGGCATCTAGCTACTAACTACGAACCCATAGGTCTGAAGTGAACTACTCACGAGTCATTGGAGGGGCGATGATGATGATGAAGAAGCCCTCCAACTCCAAAGTCCCCTCCGGCAGGGCGCCGAGAAGGGTCTCCAGATGAGATCTCGCAAAAACGGAAGCTTGCGGCGGCGGAAAAGTATTTTCGAGGCTCCCCTGATTTTTTGAGGAATATTTGGGAATTTATACGCCAAAGATCTAGGTCAGGGGGCGGCCAGGGATGCCACAAGCCTGCCCACCGCCGCACCCCCCCTGGTGGCTGAGTTGGGGTTTGTGGGCTCCCTGGAGCCCACCTGGTTTGGCCCAAAGGCCCCCTGATCTTCTTTCGCTCGGAAAAAATCATTTCGGGGTTTTTCTTCCGTTTGGACTCCGTTCCAAAATCAGATCTGAAAAGAGTCAAAAACACGGAAAAAACTGGAACTGGCACTTGGCACTGAATTAATAAGTTAGTCCCAAAAAAATATATAAATGGTACATAAAACAACCAAAGAAGACAAGATAACAGCGTGAAACCATCAAAAATTATAGATACGTTTGAGACGTATAATTGCCCTTGCATATTTTCCGGTGAGTAGGGATTACGATCCAAAATCTGCATAAATGGAGCAAGGAATAGGTCCAGCATGATGCGGTTCCATTTCATGTGAGATTATGGATTTTTTTTCTTCCATTTATGTGTGAAAGATAATGAAGTTTTTTATTTGATGATGTTTTTTGTTTTCATCCATTAATGGCTGACCATATGCATATTGAGCTAGAAAACGCAAGGGAGGTCAGCTGGCCTTTTACTGGTCGAAAATTTGCAAATGCTTTATCATCTTATTTGAGAACGAAAGGTGCACGATTTGCTTCAAAGGGGTGCAAATTCCATATAGGGGACACTACTCACAACAGTTCGCTTCCTGAATGGTCGTTGTATCACGGTCAGACGATAATAAACTGACCCCCGTACTCTCTTGAAAATAATAAGCTTCGAAAAAAGGAAAATCTTCATTTGGAACTTTGAAGTTGATGCCAAATATCATTTGGTGAATTAAAATAATAAAATATTTTTAGGATAATTGAAAACATTATCAAATACATTTGGTACCGACTTGATAGAATAGAGTTTTGTTGGTCAAATATCGTGTCTCGGCAATGGTTTATTTGTGTGTTTACACTAGCAACCAGCTGACAGAAAATGAATTTGAAAAGTACCCTATTTGAACCAAAATGTAACCAAAATTAAAGGCAAATTCAAACTTTTTGAATTTAATTTTTGAATTCAAATTCAAGCCCTATCTGAATCTAGAATTCAAACAAGGAGCTCAAATCAAATAAATCTTTTTGTTAATTTATTCGACTCATGAGCACCACCTATTTAAAACTAAATTGAGCACAAACTAGTCTATCAAGTTTGAATTATTTAAAATCGAATTCAAACTTAATTTGAACCATAACTTTCAAATATATTTGAGTTTCAACTTGGATCCATTCGTTCGTTGATTTAGGTGTTCAATCCAAACATTTTGAACTAGTTTATTTCCATTAAGGCCATACAAATTTGAATTCAAAATTCAAATTTGAATATGCACTTCAATTAACCATAAATCACAAACCACACACCCTAATGCAATGATTCCTTTTGTACGTTGAATCATGCATCAACCCTTAACTAGTATGTTGTTGGCAGAAGTCCTTATTTGGTTCTTATTGCTCTTCATGGAAGTTTTTCCCATTGCATGGATTAGCGGTTCTTATGTAAGTACTCTTTAATATTTGGATTGTGAGGAGTGCGATGGTTGTGATTGTGAAAAGTGTACCTCTTACAACAACATCCAAGGCGAGTGGAACTTTGGTCATGCCACCCTACTTTTAATATGTTGGGGAACTAAGCATGGAAAACAAAAAATATTCCTACTTACATCCTGTTGGGGAACAAAGTAATTTCAAAAAAATTGCTACGCCATGCAAGGATCTATCTATGAAGAAACCAACAACGAGCAAAGGGGTAGGGCATCTTCATACCTTTGAAGACCGCTAAGCGGAAGCTTTGCTAGAACGCGGTTGATGGAGTTGTACTTGCAGCGATGCAGATCGTGGTGGATTCTGATCTATGCATCAAACAAGAGTGCCTCCGCGTTCAATACACGTGCATCCCGGTGACGTCTCCAATGCCTTGATCTAGCAAGGAGGGAGGAGAGGTTGAGAGAGAGCTCCGACAACACGACGGGGTGGTGACGGTGGAGCTGCGTGGTACTCTGACACGGCTTCGCCAAGCACTACGGAGGGCGAGGAGGAGGAGGAGTAGGGCTGCGCTGGGAGAGAGGCAAATTGTGTCTTCAAACATCCCCAAACCCTCCACTATATATAGGAGGAGAGGGGGAGGGTGCCCACCCTTTAGGGTTTCCACCCCAAAGGGTACGACAACCCTAGATGGGTGGAGGAGTGGCGCACCAAGGTGGGCTTTGTCCCAAGGCAGCACCTCCACGCCTAGGGTTTGGACCGTTAGCCCCTTGTTGCGCCTTGGGATGATGGTGGAGGCGCAGCAGCCCACTTAGGGGCTTGTTCCCACCCACCTTTTGGCCCATGTAGCACTTTGGGGTTGGTGGCCCTTCCCGGTTGACCCCTGGAACCCATCTCGTGGTCCCGGTACATTACCGGTGACGCCCAAAACACTTCCGGCGGTCAACTCCTCACTTACTATATATGAATCTTTACCTCCAGACCATTCTGGAACTCCCCGTGATGTCCAGGATCTCATCCAGGACTCCGAACAACCTTCAGTAACTAAGTACACTATTCCCATATAACCCTAGCGTCATCGAACCTTAAGTGTGAAGACCCTACGGGTTCGGGAAGCATGCAGATACGACCGAGACACCTCTCCGGTCAATAACCAAGAGCGGGATCTGGATATCCATGTTGGTTGTCGCATGTTCCACGATGATCTCATCGGATGAACCACGATGTCAAGGATTCACTCAATCCCGTATACAATTCCCTTTGTCTACCGGTATGACACTTGCCTGAGATACAATCGTTGGTATCTCTATACCTTGTTCAATCTCATTACCGGCAAGTCTCTTTACTCGTTCTGTAACACATCATCCCGTGTCTAACTCCTTACTCACATTGAGCTCATTTTGATGAGGCATTACCGAGTGGGACCAGAGATACCTCTCCGTCACACGGAGTGACAAATCCCAGTCTCGATTCGTACAACCCAACAAACACTTTCGGAGATACCTATAGTGCACCTTTGTAATCACCCAGTTACGTTGTGATGTTTGATACACCCAAATCACTCCTACGGCATCCGGGAGTTTCACAATCTCATGGTCTAAGGAAATGGTACTTGAAATTAGAAAAGCTTTAGAAGACGAACTACACGATCTTGTGCTATGCTTAGGATTGGGTCTTGTCCATCACATCATTCTCCTAATGATGTGATTCCATTATCAATGACATCCAATGTCCATAATCAGGAAACCATGACCATCGATGGATCAACGAGCTAGCCAACTAGAGGCTCACTAGGGACATGTTGTGGTTTATGTATTCACACATATTTTACGGTTTCTGGTTAATAAATTGTAGCATGAATAATAGTCAATTATCGTGAACAAGGAAATATAAAAATTACCAACTTATTATTGTCTCTAGGTCATATTTCCAATAGTCTCCCTCTTGCACTAGAGTCAATAATCTAGTTCACGTCCCTATGTGATTGCAATGAATCTAACACCCATACATTTCTGGGGTTCGACCATGTCTTGGTTGTGAGAGAGGTTTTAGTCAACGGGCCTGAACCTTTCAGATCCGTGTGTGCTTTACAAATCTCTATGTCATCCTTTTGATGCTTCTACCATGCACCATTTGGAACCATTCCAAATGACTGCTCCACCATACGAATCCGGTTTACTACTCAGAGTTATCCGGATTAGTGACAAAGCTAGCATCGACGTAACCCTTTACGACGAACTCTCTAATCACCTCCATAATCGATAAAAATTCCTTAGTCCATTAGTTATTAAGGATAACTTTGACCGCTCTCCAGTGATACATTCCTGGATCACTCTTGTACCCCTTGACTGACTCATGGAAAGGCACACTTCAGGTGCGGTACACAGTATAGCATACTATAGAGCCTACGTCTGAAGCATAGGGGACGACCTTCGTCCTTTCTCTTTCTTCTGTCGTGGTCGGGCTTTTGAGTCCTACTCAATTTCACACCTTACAACACAGCCAAGAACTCCTTCTTTGCCGATATATTTTGAACTCCTCCAAAAACTTTTCAAGGCATGCATTTCGTTAAAAGTTCTATTAAGCACTTTGATCTATGTCCATAGATCTTGATGCTCAATGTTCAAGTAGCTTAATCGAGGTTTTCCTTTGAAAAACACTATATGCTTTCCACAAATTCTACATCATTTTTGATCAACAATATGTCAACCACGTATATTTATCAGAAATTCTATAGTGCTCCCACTCACTTCTTTGGAAATACAAGTTTCTCATAAACTTTGTATAAAACAAAAATCTTTGATCATATCCTCAAAGCGTATATTCCAACTCCGAGATGCTTGCTCCAGTCCATAGAAGGATCGCTGGAGCTTTGCATACTTGTTAGCATTCTTTTAGGATCAACAAAATCTTTTGGTTGTATCACATACAACCTTTCCTCAAGGAAACCGTCGAGGAAACAATATTTTGACATCCGATCTGCAAGATTTCATAAATGATGTAGCAACTGCTAACATAATTCCAACAGATTTTCAACATCGCTACGAGTCAGAAAGTCTCATCGTAGTCAACTCTTTGAACTTTGTGGGAAACATCTTTGCGACAAGTCGAGCTTTCCTAATGGTGACTTTTCACCATCATCGGTTGTCTTCCTTTTAAAGAACCATTTGTAGTTAATAGTCTTATGACCATCAAGTAGTTCTTCCAAAGTCCACACTTTGTTTTCATACATGGATCCTCCTCTCGGATTTCATGGCCTCTAGCCATTTGACGGAATCCGGGCCCACCATCTCTTTTCCATAGCTCGTAGGTTCATTGTTGTCTAGCAACATGATCTCCAAGACAGGATTATCGTACCACTCTGAAGTAGTATGCGTCCTTGTCGACCTACGGGGTTTGGTAGTGACTTGATCTGAAGCTTCATGATCACTATCATCAGCTTCCACATCAATTGGCGCAGGTGTCATAGGAACAACTTCGTGTGCCCTGCTACACACATTGGCTGAAGTGATGGTTCAGTAACCTCATCATGTTTCCACCATCCTCCCACTCAATTCTTTCGAGAGAAACTTTTCCTATAGAAAGGACCCCTTTCTAGAAACAAACACTTTTGCTTCCGGATCTGAGATAGTAGGTATACCCAACTGTTTTGGGTGTCCTATGAAGACGCATTTATCCGCTTTGGGTTCGAGCTTATGAGCCTGAAACTCTTTCATATAAGCATCACAACCCCAAACTTTTAAGAAACAACAACTTAGGTTTCTCTAAACCATAGTTCATATGGTGTCATCTCAAACGAAATTTCGTGGTGCCCTATTTAAAGTGAATGCGGTCGTCTCTGATGCCTAACCCATAAACGATAGTGGTAATTTGATAAGAGACATCATAGTATGCACCATATCTAATACTTCACGACTATGACATACAGATACGCCGTCAAACTATGGTGTTCCAGGTGGCATGAGTTGTGAAACAATTTTCACATTGTCTTAAATGTTTACCAAACTTGCAACTCAGATATATATGTTTACCTCCACGATCACATCATAGACATATTATCCTCTTGTCATGATGACCCTCAACTTCAGTCTGAAATTACTTGAACCTTTCAATAATTCAGACTTGTGTTTCATCAAGTAAATATACTAGTATCTACTCAAATCATCTGTGAAGTAAGAATATAATGATATCCACTATGTCCCTCAGCACTCATTGGACTACACAGATCAAAATGTGTTACTTCCAACAAGTTACTTTCTTGTTCCATCTCACTGGAAAATGAGGTCTTCAGTCATCTTGCCCATGTGGTATGATTTGCATGTCTCAAGTGATTCAAAATCAAGTGAGTCCAAACGATCCATCTGCATGGAGTTTCTTCATGTGTTTATACCAATAGACATGGTTCGCATGTCTCAAACTTTTCACAAATGAGTGAGTCCAAAGATCCATCAACATGGAGCTTCTTCATGCGTCTTATACCAATATGACTCAAGCGGCAGTGCCACAAGTAAGTGGTACTATCATTGCAAACATAATCCAATCAAGTTCATGCTCAATGCAAACACCAAATTACAATTATTTAGGTTTGACAATAATCCCGATGGTAGAGGGAGCGTGCGATATTTGATCACATCAACCTTGGAAACACTTTCAACACACATCGTCACCTTGATTTTAACTAGTCTCCA
Source organism: Hordeum vulgare subsp. vulgare (assembly GCF_904849725.1). Lineage (NCBI taxonomy): Eukaryota > Viridiplantae > Streptophyta > Magnoliopsida > Poales > Poaceae > Hordeum > Hordeum vulgare. Next base: position 101,515,420 of record NC_058521.1, on the reverse strand, counting down.
TTTATTCCGTAGCTTTTATTTCGACTTACTAACACTTAGTAACTTAACCGGTATCCAATACCCTGGTGCTACTAGGAGTACTAGTAAAGTACACATCAATATCATGTATATCTAATATGTTTTTGTCAACTTAGCCACCTTCTCATCTACCAAGTATCTAGGGTAGTTCCTCTTCAGTGACTGTTCCCCTCATTACAGAAGCAATTAGTCTCAGGTTTGAGTTCAACTTTGGGTCTCTTCACTAGAGCAGCAACTGGTTTGCCGTTTCATGAAGTATCCCTTCTTGCCCTTTCCCTTCTTGAAACTAGTGGTTTTACTAACCATCAACAATTGATGCTCCTTTTTGATTTCTACTTTCGCGATGTCAAACATCATGAATAGCTCAAGGATCATCATATCTATCCCTGATATGTTATAGTTCATCACGAATCTCTAGTAGGTTGGTGGCAGTGACTTTGGAGAACTATCACTATCTCATCCGGAAGATCAACTCCCACTCGATTCAAGCGATTGTAGATCTGAGACAATCTGAGCACATGCTCAACGATTTGAGCATTTCTCCCTTATTTAGTATACAAAGAATCTTCTCGGAGGTCAGATACCTCTCAACAAGGGCACGAGCATGAAATCCCAATTTAATCTCTTGGAACATCTTGTTTGTCCCATGATGTTCGAAACGTCTTTAGCGCCTCAATTCTAAGCCGTTTAAGCATTACGCACTGAACTATCATGTAGTTATCAAAAACATGTATGTCAGATGTTCGCAACATCCACAGATGACGCTTGGGGTTCAGCACACCGAGCCGTGCATGAAAGACATAAGCCTTCTGTGCAGCAATGAGGACAATCCTCAGTTAACGGGCCGAGTCCGCAAAATCGCTACTACTATCTTTCAACTAAGTTTTCTCTAGGAACATATCAAAAACCCGTAGAGCTATACCGCAAGTTATAACATAATTTGTAAAGACCTTTTCACTATGTTCATGATAATTAAGTTCATCTAATCAAATTGTTTAATGAATTCCCACTCAGATCGACATCCCTCTAGTCATCCAAGTGAAAACATGATCCACGTCGACTGGCCCGTGTCCGATCATCACGTGAGACGGACTAGTCATCGATGGTGAGCATGTCCATGCTGATCGTATCATCCATACGACTCATGTTCGACCTTTCGGTATCCCGTATTCCTAGGCCATGTCTGCACAAGCTAGGCTCATCGAGTCAACCTAAGTGTTTTGCATGTGTAAATCTGGCTTACACCCGTTGTATGCAGACGTTAGAATCCATCACACCCAATCATCACGTGGTGCTTCGAGACAATGATCCTTCGCAATGGTGCACACTTAGGGGAATACATATCTCGAAATTTTAATGAGGGATCATCTTATCTTTACTACCGTCGTTCTAAGAAATAAGATGAAAAACACGACAAACATCACATGCAATCATATAGTGACATGATATGGACATTATCATCTTGCTCCTTTGATCTCCATCTTCGGGGCATGATCATCATTGTCACCGGCATGACACCATGATCTCCATCATTGTGTCTCCGTGAAGTCGTCTCGCCAACTATTAATTCTACTACTATAGCTAACCGTTAGCAATAAAGTAAAGTAACCACATGGCGTTGCATCTCATACAATAAACTAAGACAACTCCTATGGCTCCTGCCGGTTGTCATACTCATCTACATGAAAGTCGTGAATCCTATTACAAGAACATGATCAATCTCATACATCGCATATATAACATCACATCCTTTTGGCCATATCCCATCACATGGCATACCCTGCAAAAACAAGATAGACGTCCTCTGATTGTTGTTGCAAGTTTTATGTGGCTGATTTGGGTTTCTAGCAAGAACGCTTCTTACCTACATGACAGACACAACGTTGATATGCCAATGCTATTTACCCTTCATGAGGACCCTCTTCATCGAATCCGATCTGACTAAAGTGGTAGAGACAGACACCCACTAGCCACCTTATTTAACAAGTGCATGTTGGTCGGTGGAACGAGTATCACGTAAGAGTACATGTAAAGTCGGTCCGGGACGCTTCATCCCACGATGCCGCCGAATCAAGATAAGACTAGTAACGGCAAGCAATTGACGAAATCAGCGCCTACAACTTTTGTGTTCTACTCGTGCATAGAATCTACGCATAGAACCTTCGCTCGGATGCCACTGTTGGGGAACGTAGTAATTTCAAAAAATTCCTACGCCATTCAAGCATCTATCTATGGAGAAACCAGCAACGAGCAATGGGGTAGGGTATCTTCATACCTTTGAACATCGCTAAGCGGAAGCATTGCTAGAACGCGGTTGATGGAGTCGTACTCGCAGTGATTCAGATCGCGGCGGATTCCGATCTATGCATCGAACAACGGTGCCTCCGCGTTCAACACACGTGCAGCCCAGTGCCGTCTCCAACGCCTTGATCCAGCAAGGAGGGAGGAGAGGTTGAGGGAGAGCTCTGGCAGCACGACGGCGTGGTGACGGTGGACCTGCGTGGTACTCCGACAAGGCTTCGCCAAGCACTATGGAGGACGAGGAGGAGGAGGAGTAGGGCTACGCTGAGGGAGAGGCAAATTGTGTCTTCAAACATCCCCAAACCCTCCACTATATATAGGAGGAGAGGGAGGAGGGTGCCCACCCTTTAGGGTTTGCACCCCAAAGGGTACAACATCCCTAGATGTGTGGAGGGGTGGCGCACCAAGGTGGACTTTGGCCCAAGGCAGCCTCTCCACTCCTAGGGTCTGGCCCCTTAGCCCCTTGTTGCGCCTTGGGCTGATGGTGGAGGTGTACCATCCCACTTAGGGGCTGTTTCCCCCACCTTTTGGCCCATGTAGCACTTTGGGGCTGGTGGCCCTTCCCGGTGGACCCCTGGAACCCTTCTGGTGGTCCCGGTACATTATTGGTTACTCCCGAAACACTTCCGGCGATCAAATCCTCACTTCCTATGTATGAATATTTACCTCCGGACCATTCCATACTCCTCGTGACGTTCGGGATCTCATCCGGGACTCCGAACAACCTTCGGTAACCACGTACACTATTCACATATAACCCTAGCATCATCGAACCTTAAGTGTGTAGACCCTACGGGTTCGGGAAGCATGCAGACATGACCGAGGCACCTCTCCGATCAATAACCAACAGCGGGGTCTGGATATCCATGTTGGTTCCCGCATGTTCCACGATGATCTCATCGGATGAACCACGATGTCAAGGATTCACTCAATCTCTTATGCAATTCCCTTTGTCTACCGGTGTGACACTTGCCCGAGATTCAATCGTTGGTCTCTCTATACCTTGTTCAATCTCGTTACCGGAAAGTCTCTTTACTCGTTCTCTAGCACATTATCCCGTGGCTAACTCCTTAGTCACATTGAGCTCATTATGATGATGCATTACCGAGTGGGCCCAGAGATACCTCTCCGCCACACGGACTGACAAATCCGAGTCTCGATTCGTACAACCCAACAGACACTTTCGGAGAACCTGTAGTGCACCTTTATTATCACCCAATTATGTTGTGACGTTTGATACACCCAAAGCACTCCTACGGCATCCGGGAGTTGCACAATCTCATGGTCTAAGGAAATGATACTTGACATTAGAAAAGCTTTAGCAGACGAACTACACGATCTTGTGCTATGCTTAGGATTGGGTCTTGTCCATCACATCATTCTCCTAATGATGTGATCCCGTTATCAATGACATCCAATGTCCATGATCTGGAAACCATGACGATCTATTGATCAACGAGCTAGCCAACTAGAGGCTCACTAGGGACATGTTGTGGTCTATGTATTCACACATGTACTACGGTTTCTGGTTAATACAATTATAGCATGAACAATAGAAAATTATCATGAACAAGGAAATATAATCATAACCAATTTATTATTGCCTCTAGGGCATATTTCCAGCACACCCAAGATATATCTATGGAGATGCATAGCAATGAGATGGGAGATTGTGTCTACGTACCCATGTAGACCGTTAAGGGGAAGCGTATATTACACGGTTGATATCATCGTATTCTTCGCGATCCAATCACGATCAATCTGATCTAACGCTGAATGGACGACACCTACAAGATTAGCACACGTTCAGCTTGATGGCATCCTCTTATTCTTGATCCAGCAAGCAAGGTAGAGGAGGTAGATGATATCGGGAACATCCCAACGACGAGGTGGTGGTGCTCGCAGTAAAATTCCGGTAGGGATTTTCCAAGAGTAAACGAGAGAAAGGTTAGCGGATTTGGGAGCGATAATGGGCAAGGGTGAAGGGGTGGTTTCCCCATGTGCGCCCTTCTTTATATAGGCAAGGAGGTAGGGGAGGGCATCCAAAACCTTCCTAGGTCCGGCCATAAGGGAGGAATCCCTTTAAACTTGGAGATAACATCTTATCTCTAGCTTCATCCCTTTAAATTTAGAGATAAGAACTTATCTCTAGATTTAAATGGCATGTGGCTTGGGGAATGGTGCGGTCAGCCCATGTGTAATGTTGTTTCGCCCCTCAGTCCTTGTGGGACCTTCCCGGGTCGTTGGGCCCCATGGTGGAAACCCCGGATCCTTCTAAAACCTTCCTGGTACTCTATCAAAAATCCTCGTACTTTTTTGGAACCCTGAATATGACTTCCTATATATAGATCTTTATCTTCGGACCATTCCGGAGCTCCTAATGATGTTCCGGATCCCATCCGGGACTCCGAACTACATTTTTTTACTTTCCACTATTAATATCTCCACATTACCCTAGCGCTACCGAACGTTAAGCATGCAACACTATGGGTTCTGGAATAATGTAGACATGATTGAGACACCTCTCCGATTAATAACTAATAGCGAGACCTCGATGCCCATATTTATTCCTACATATTCAATGGATATATTTACGGGTCGAAGCACAATGTAGGGGATTCAGTTAATCCCGTATACAACAACCCTTTGTCTCGCGATATGTTACTTGCCCGAGATTCAATCGCTGGTATCTCCATACCTAGTTAAATCTTGTTACCGAAAAGTTTCTTTACTCATTTTTAATACAAGATCCCATGATTAAACTCATTAGTCACATTCATGCAAGTTTCTTGCAATGATTTATTACCGAGAGGTCCCAAAGATATCTCTTCGTCATACGGAGTGAAAATCCCAGTGTCGATCCATGCAAACCCAACAAACACCTTCGGAGATACATGTAGATCACCTTTATGATTATCTAGTTACAAAATAACATTTGGATACACACTAAGTATTCTTCCGGTGTTAGGGAGTTTCACGATCTCATGGTCTAAGGAACATATACTTGACATGAAGAACGTTTTAGCAATTAAACTAAGTGATACAATCATATGCTAAGATTATAGTTGGGTCTTGTCCATCACATCATTCTCCTAATGATGTGGTCCTGTTGTCAAATGAAAACTCATGTATATGGTTAGGAATCTTAACCATCTTTGACCAACAAGCTAGTCTAGTAGAGGCTCACTAGGGACATGGTATTGTTTATGTATCCACACATGCATTTAAGTTTCCAGCGAATACAATTCTAGCATGGATAATAAAATTTTATCATGAATAAGGAAATGTTAGAATAACCAATTTATTATTGCTTCTCGGGCATATTTTCAACAGTCTCCCACTCGCACTAGATTCGGTAATCTAGCTTACATTTTAATGAATCTAAGACTTATAGAGTTCTGGTGATGATCATGTTTTCCCATGAGAGAGGTTTTAGTCAATGGGTCTGCAACATTTAGATCCGTTTGTACTTTGCAAATCTCTATGTCATTTGTAGATGATGATACCACACTCTGCTTGTAGCTACTCTAAACGATTGATCCACTATACGTATCCCATTTGAGACTCAGAGTTAACCGGATCGGTGTTAAAGCTAGCATCAACATAACCCTTTACGACGAACTCTTGATCACCTCCATAATCGAGAAACATTTACTTAGTCGTTGTCTAGCGATCTACTCCTGAATCACTATGGTACCCGCTATCCATACTTATGGCAAGGCACACAACATGTCTGGTACACAACATGACATACATCATAGAGCCTATGGCTGAGGCATAGGGGACGACTTTGATTCTTTCTCTTTCTTCTATTGTGGTCGAGATTTGAGTGTTACTCAACCTTACACCTTGCAACATAGGCAAGAACCCCTTGTCTAACTAATCAGTTTTTAACTTCCTCAATATCTTGTCAAGGTATGTGCTCTATGAAAGTCTTATCACGTGTCTTGATCTATCTCTATAGATCTTAATTGTCACTATGTAAGCACCTTCACTGAGGTCTTTGATTGAAAAATTCTTGTTGAAATAACCTTTTATGCTTTCCAAAAATTCTATATCATATACAATCAATATTATGTTATCAACAATATTAGAAATGCTAAAGATATCCCACTCACGGTCTTGTAAATACAAGCTTCTTCATAAGTTTGTATAAAACCAAAAGCTTTGATTACCTCATCAAAGCGTATATTCAAACTTTGAGATGCTTGCACTAGTCCATAGATGGATAGTTCAGGCTTGCAAACTTTTTAATTATCCTTATGATTGACAAAAACCTTTTGGTTGCATCCTATACAACTCTTACTTAAGGAAACCGTTAAGGAACAAAGTTTAATGTCCATCTGCCAAATTTCATAATCGAAAAATGCAGCAATTGCCAACTTAATAATAAGAGTCTTCATCATCACTGCGGGTGAGAAAGTATCGTCGTATTCAACCCATTGAACTTTTTGAAAACCCTCTGTGAGAAGTCAGGCTTTATAGACAATGACAATACCATCATCGTCCTTCTTCTTCTTAAAGATGCATTTATTTTAAATGGCCTAACGGTTTTTAGAGCATGTTTTCCATGTATGGTTTTGGTAATTGATGAAAATCCCTATGTACTAATGGTTGCCTTAATTTATATTTGAAGGATTTGTCCATAGGCACTTCTTGAAGTCCATCTGTTTGTTTCAAGGAGTTTATACGGTGACCAAGGTGGTATTCAAGGTTTTATCCAAAGAATGATCGTAGAGAAGATAAGCTACAAGGTTGATGAAGACTAAGTCAAAGAGTGAATCAAGTTGATCAACACACAAAGCATACAAGATGTACCGAGAGGGATCAAGTGATCCCATGGTATGGCAAGAATTGTCCATTAGCTTTGTGTACTAACCCATGGTCTACGTGAGAGTTCTATGTAGGGTTAGGTATGTTTCCATGGGTTTGCTTCAAAAGGAAGATATCATACAACCCTTGGATGATGACATCAAATGGTGATCTTCATCAATATTGTGGTGTGCAAGTTCAAGTGGAGCATCACGAAGAGATCATGCTTGAAGCTTGCCGTCGATTGTGGTGATATTGGACTTCTGAATATGTGCCGAAGAGTGGCCCACCCATAGTGGAGTATGAGGGAGCGATGAACTAGTCTTCATTGATCCAACTGTTGGAAATATGCCCTAGAGGCAATAATAAATTAGTTATTATTATATTTCTTTGTTCATAATAAACGTTTGTTATCCATGCTATAATTGTATTGATTGGAAACACAGTGCATGTGTGGATACATAGACAAAACACTGTCCCTAGTAAGCCTCTAGTTGACTAGCTCGTTGATCAAATATGGCAAGGTTTCCTGACCATAGGCAAGTGTTGTCACTTGATAACGGGATCACATCATTAGGAGAATCATGTGATGGACTAGACCCAAACTAATAGACGTAGCATGTTGATCGTGTCATTTTGTTGCTACTGTTTTCTGCGTGTCAAGTATTTGTTCCTATGACCATGAGATCATATAACTCACTGACACCGGAGGAATGCTTTGTGTGTATCAAACGTCGCAACGTAACTGGATGACTATAAAGATGCCCTACAGGTATCTCCGAAGGTGTTCGTTGAGTTAGTATGGATCGAGACTGGGATTTGTCACTCCGTGTGACGGAGAGGTAACTCGGGACCCACTCGGTAATACAACATCACACACAAGCCTTGCAAGCAATGTGACTTAGTGTAAGTTGCGGGATCTTGTATTACGGAACGAGTAAAGAGACTTGCCGGTAAACGAGATTGAAATAGGTATGCGGATACTGACGATCGAATCTCGGGCAAGTAACATACCGAAGGACAAAGGGAATGACATACGGGATTATATGAATCCTTGGCACTGAGGTTCAAACGATAAGATCTTCGTAGAATATGTGGGATCCAACATGGGCATCCAGGTCCCGCTATTGGATATTGACCGAGGAGTCACTCGGGTCATGTCTACATAGTTCTCGAACCCGCAGGGCCTGCACACTTAAGGTTTGACGTTGTTTTATGCGTATTTCAGTTATATGGTTGGTTACCGAATGTTGTTCGGAGTCCCGGATGAGATCACGGACGTCACGAGGGTTTCCGGAATGGTCTGGAAACGAAGATTGATATATAGGATGACCTCATTTGATTACCGGAAGGTTTTCGGAGTTACCGGGAATGTACAGGGAATGACGAATGGGTTCCGGGTGTTCACCGGGGGGCAACCCACCCCGGAGAAGCCCATAGGCCTTGGGGGTGGTGCACCAGCCCTTAGTGGGCTGGTGGGACAGCCCAAGAAGGCCCTATGCGCCATAGGAAGAAAATCAATGAGAAAAGGAAAAAAAAAGAGAGGAGGTGGAAAAAAGGGAAAGGACTCCTCCTTCCAAACCTAGTTGGATTCGGTTTGGAAGGGGAGGACTCCCCCCTTTGGCTCGGCCGACCCCCTTGGGGGTCCTTGGACCCCAAGGCAAGGCTCCCCCTCTTCCCCCTATATATACGGAGGTTTTTGGGCTGATTTGAGACAACTTTGCCACGACAGCCCGACCACATATCTCCACGGTTTTTCCTCTAGATCGCGTTTCTGCGGAGCTCGGGCGGAGCCCTGCTGAGATTAGATCACCACCAACCTCCGGAGCGCCGTCACGCTGCCGGAGTACTCATCTACCTCTCCGTCGCTCTTGCTGGATCAAGAAGGCCGAGATCATCATCGAGCTGTACGTGTGCTGAACGCGGAGGTGCCGTCCGTTCGGCACTAGATCGTGGGACTGATCGCGGGACGGTTCGCGGGGCGGATCGAGGGACGTGAGGACGTTCCACTACATCAACCGCATTCACTAACGCTTCTGCTGTGCAATCTACAAGGGTACGTAGATCGAATATCCCTTCTCGTAGATGGACATCACCATGATAGGTCTTCGTGCGCGTAGGAAATTTTTTGTTTCCCATGCGACGTTCCCCAACACCAACACAATCAACAAAGGTGGTCCATCTTTAGGAAGTCAAGATCATCATCATCCAAATCAAGTGTATTATCTACAGGTTATAGGTTTTCCCTTGATAGGATACCAGGTTGTATGATTGATTGTCGTACTATCAAGGGGGGCTCTCAAGTGAGTAGCATGATCGTATTGTTCATTGAGAGCTCAAACCATGTGAATCCTCACATGATCTTTCTTGGTTCTGGTTTGGTGTTTCACTTTGTGAGTTTTAGAGCTTTTGGTCATCTTCATGACAAGCTCGGGTTCATCGGAAAGGGAGTACATATGCATCTTCTATGATGTTTTCAATGTTGGAGCTTTTTGCTGCTTCTTCATTCATAGAGGGTTCACATATCTATATCATTGGCATTCTCATACCACTTCTTCTTAAGATAGCTCTTGTCATCTTGAATCCAACAAGCTTGAGTTTGCTCAATTCAGGGCTCATTTGCAGAAGTTATGGCGGTTTTGGTGTTCCTACATTCATGTGTTGCTTCTGTTTTGGCTCGTAAAGATTCGAGTGGTAGAACATCTCCCAGAAATGGTACTACCTCTTATGTGTGGTAGTGCTGCCCTGGTCAGCGGTAGTGCCCGTGGCTAGTGCCGCTGCCTTGGGATCTCGACACTTTTCACGTTGGGATAGGCGGTTTCTGGCCAGTAGTTCAGCGTAGTAGTACCGCTCGCCAGCAATAGTATTGCTTATTACTACCTCAACGATTCCACCCATGTTTTTTTGACTGGAATCTTGAGCGGACCTTCAGTTCTAGTAGGAGGTGGTAATACCTCTTATCTATGGTAGTACCGCTCGTGGCAGCGGTAGTACCACTCCAGTGGAAGTACTACTCGCCTGCGTACCCTCTGATATGTGGCTCTGCAGCCCCATGGTAGTACCGCTCCCAAATGCGGTACTACCTCTTATGGGAGGTAGTACTGCTCTCCGGAGTGGTAGTACCACTTGTGTGCGAGCTGAGGGGGTAACAATTGGATTTTTACCCTCCTATAAAAGGGGTTCTTCTTCCCCGTCGAACCTTATCCTTTGAACTCGTGTTTGCCCCCCATTGTTGACCTTGTTCAAGCTTTCTAACTCTCAATCGTTCCTATGATTCTTGCTAGTTCTTGAGGGAAAATAGAGAGGAGATCTAGATCTACGTTTGCACAAATCACTTTCTCCTTTATGTGAGGGGAATCCTTTGGATCTAGATCTTGGAGTTCTTTGTGAGCTCCTCTTTCTTCCTCTCATATTCCTTCATAGCTTTTGTTATTGTCGAGGTATTTGAGTGTGACTGACTTGAACACTTCGTGTGTTCTTGCCATTGCATTAGTTGCATTGGTTTGATTTCTCCACGGTGATACGTGGAAGTGAATTTTGAGAAGCTTATTACCCTTGGGTGCTTGGTACCCTAGAGCTTGTTTATCTTGGGTGCGTTGGTGTCCTAGAAGATTTGTGGTGCCTTGAAGCTCAATCATTGTGGTCTAAAGGTCTGAGCAAGCGTCAAGGTCTCCAATTACGTTGTGGAGATTTCCCCAAGCATTTTGTACGTGTTTCGGTGACCACCCGAAGGGTTGCCAAACTATACAGGTTCGGTGACCGCCCCCAAGGGTTTCAATTCATACAGCTTCAGTGACCGCCCTCAAGGGTCCCTTAGTGGAATCACGACATCTTGCATTATGTGAGGGCATGAGGATACTATGGTGACCCTAGTGGCTACTTGGGGAGCATTGTGCCTCCACACCGCTCCAAACATAGATTAGGATCCACAAGGGTGTGAACTTTGAGATACATCGTCATTTCCTCGTGCCTCGTAATCTCTTACCCGGCCCCTTAGCTTATGCACTTTACTTTGTGAGAGCCATATTTCTCCTTGTTATATATCTTGCTGTCACTTAGTTGTTTATCTTGCTTAACATAAGTTGTTTGTGCACATAGGTGAAGCTAGTTATTTTAGGTTTTGTGCTTGACTAATTAAACACTACTTTTATTCCGCGTTTGTTCAAGTCTAAATCGTAATTATTTTAAGGCGCCTATCCACCCCCCTCTAGGCGACATACACATCCTTTGAATGATAATCGGGTACGTCCTCCAAAGTCCATACTTGGTTTTCATACATGGATCCTACCTCGTATTTCAGGGCCTCAAGACATTTGTCAGAATCTGGGCCCATCATGGCTTCCTCCTGGTTCGTAGGATCATTGTTGTCTAACAAAATTACTTACAAGACATGATTACCATACTACATAGGGGCAGTACGTGTCCTTTTGAGCTACAAGGTTCGATAGTGACTTGATCTAAAGTTTTATGATCATCATCATTAGTTTCATTTTCAATTGATGTAGGAATCACATGAACACATTTTTGCGCAACGTTACTCTCCAATTCAAGTGAAGGTTCGATAACCTCATCAAATTATATCTTCCTCCCACTCTCTTATTATGAGGGAAACTCTTTCTGTAGAAAGGATCCATTCTTTGCAACAAAGATTTTGCCTTCAGATATGTGATAGAAAGTGTACCTAATTGTTTCTTTAGGGTATCCTATGAAGAGGAACTTCTTCGCTTTAGGTTCAAGCTTATCGGGTTGAATAATTTTTACATAAGCATTGCATCCCCAAACTTTAAGAATCAACATCTTAGGTTTCTTGCCAAACCATAATTCATACAGTGTCATATCGATTGGAAATATGCCCTAGATCCAATAATAAATAGTTATTATTATATTTCCTATTTCAAGATAATCCATGCTATAATTGTATTGAATGGGAACATAAATGCATGTGTGGATATATAGACAAAACAATGTCCCTAGCGAGCCTCTAGTTGACTAGCTCGATGATCAAAGATGGTTAGGTTTCCTAGCCATAGACAAGTGTTGTCACTTGATGACAAGATCACACCAGTAGGAGAATGATGTGATGGACAAGAACCAAACAATAAACGTAGCATATGATCGTGTTATTTTGTTGCTATTGTTTTCTGCATGTCAAGTATACATTCCTATGACCATGAGATCATGTAACTCACTGACACCGGAGGAATTCCTTATGTGTATCAAACATCACAACGTTACTGGTTGACTATAAATGTGCTCTACAGGTATCTCTGAAGATGTCCGTTGAGTTAGCATGGATCAAGACCGAGATTTGTCACTCTGTGTGACAGAGAGGTATCTCGGGGCCCACTCGGCAATACAACATCACAAACAAGCCTTGCAAGCAATGTGACTAAAGAGTGAGCCACGGGATCTTGTATTACAGAACAAGTAAAGAGACATGCCGGTAATGAGATTGAAATAGATATGTCGATACCAATGATCGAATCTCGGGCAAATAACATACCGAAGGACAAAGGGAATGATATACGGGATTATGTGAATCCTTGACATAGAGGTTCAACCGATAAGATCTTTGTAGAATATGTAGGATCCAATATGGACGTCGAGGTCCCGCTATTGGATATTGATCGGAGAGTGTCTCGGTCATGTCTACATAGTTCCCGAACCCACAAGGTCTGCACACTTAAGGTTCAGTGATGTTTTAGTATAGTTGAGTTATAGGTGTTGGTGACCGAAGGTTGTTCAGAGTCCCGGATGAGACCTCAGACTCCACAGGGAGCTCCGGAATGGTCTGGAGGTAAACATTCATATATAGGAAGTCCTGTTTTGGTCACCGAAAAAGTTTCGGGCTCATCGGTAGTGTACAGGGAGTGCCGGGAGGGTGACGGGGGACCACCGGGAGGGGTGTGACAACCCAAGAGCCTTCTGGGATGTGAGAAGAGGTGGACCTGCCCCTGGTGAGCTGGCCAAAGCTTCTCTCAAAGGCCCATGCGGCTACGAGAAGAAATAAAAGGTAAAGGACTTTTAAAAGGAAGGGAAGGAAGAGTCCTCCCAAAGTAGTCCACCTTCCCAAGGGAAGGTGGACTCTTCCTTTGGTTCGAACGACCCCTTCTCCTTGGAGTAGGGGCCAAGGCTGCCTCGTCTCCTCTCCTCCTATATATACTAGAGGTTTTGAGGGTTTTGAGATACAATAATCAGCCATGTGTTGCCCTCTCTCTAGATCCATTTATCCTCTAGTATAGTTTCAGCGGTGCTTAGGTGAAGTCCTACTGGAATAGCTCCACGACCATCACCATCACGTCGTCGCGTTGCCAGAGAACTCATCTACCTCTCCGCCCCGTCTTGCTGGATCAAGAAGGCCGAGATCATCGTCGAGTTCTACGTGTGCTGAACGCGGAGGTGTCGTCTGTTCGACGCTAGATCGGGACGGATCGTGGGACGGCTGCGATTTGGATCGCGAAGACGTTCCACTACATCAACCGCATTTACAAACGCTTCCTGCTTAGTGATACGTCTCCAATGTATCTATAATTTTTGATGGTTCCATGCTATTATCTTGTCAACTTTGGATGTTCTGTATGCATGAATATGCCATTTTATATCTTTTTTGGGACTAACCTATTAACTCAGTGCCAAGTGCCAGTTTCTGTCTTTTCCGTGTTTTTTACCTTTTTCACAGGAGAATATTAAACGGAGTCCAAACGGAATAAAACCTGCGAAATGATTTTTTCCATAACAGAAGATACGTAGGAGACTTGAGAACCAAGGAAGGGGACCTCGGGGGAGGTCACAAGCCCCCTATCCCCGGACTGGGGGGGCCTAGCAGGCTTGTGGGCCCCCCGTGGCTCCTCTGCCCTACCTCTTCCGCCTATAAATTCTCTAAAAATCCAAAACCACCAGAGAGAGCCATGAAAATACTTTTCTGCCCCCGCAAGCTTCTGTCTCCGCAGGATCCCATCTGGGGATCGTTCTGGTGCCCTACCGGAGGGGGATTCGGACACGGAGGGCTTATTCATCAACACCATTGCCTCTCTGATGATGCCTGAGTAGTTCACCATAGACCTTCGGGTCCATAGCTAGTAGCTAGATGGCTTCTTCTCTCTCTTGGATATTCAATACAAAGTTCTCCATGATCTTCATGGAGATCTATCCGATGTAACCTTCTTTTGTGGTCTATTTGTCGAGATCCGATGAATTGTGGATTTATGATCAGATTATCTATGAATATTATTTGAGTTTCCTCTGATCTTTTATATGCATGATTTCGTATCCTTGTAATTCTCTTCTAGTTGTGGGTTTCATTTGGCCAACTTGATCTATAATTCTTGCAATGGGAGAAGTGGTTGGTTTTGGGTTCATACCGTGCGGTGTTCTCACCTAGTGACAGAAGGGGTAGCGAGGCATGCATCGTGTTGTTGCCATCAAGGGTAAAAAGATGGGGTTTATATCTATTGCATGAATTTATCCCTCTACATCATGTCATCTTGCTTAAGGCGTTACTCTGTTTGTTATGAACTCAATACACTAGATGCATGCTAGATAGCGGTCGATGTGTCGAGTAATAGTAGTAGATGCAGACAGTATCGGTCTACTTGTCTCGGACGTGATGCCTATATGTATGATCATTGCCTTATATATCATCATGACTTTGCGCGATTCTATCAATTGCTCGACAGTAATTCGTTCACCCACCGTAATATTTGCTATCATGAGAGAAGCCTCTAGTGAACACTATGGCCCCCGGGTCAACTTCACATCATATTTTCAGATCTACACTTTTACTTTGTTGCACTTTCCACCTTCAGATATCACCTTGCAAATAATCGTGAAGGGATTGACAACCCCTTTATGGCGTTTGGTGCAAGTTTGTTTGTTTTTGCGCAGGTACATTGGTGCCTCATCTTGATACTCCTACTGGATTGATACCTTGGTTCTGAAACTGAGGGAAATACTTACTGCTATTGTGCTGCATCACTCTTTCCTCTTCAAGGGAAAAACCAATGCATGCTCAAGAGGTAGCAAGAAGAATTTCTGGCACCGTTGCCGGGGAGGATCAAGTCAAGAATAGTCTCCTGTCAAGGTGCCAATTTCTCGTGCCGTTGCCGGGGAGGATCAAGTCAAGAATAGTCTCCCATCAACGTGCCAATTTCTGGCGCCGTTGCCGGGGAGGATCAAGTCAAGAATAGTCTCCCGTCAACGTGCCAACTTCTGGCATCGTTGCCGGGGAGTATTCAAAGTGAAGTTTATCCAAGTAACTATCCCAAACTCAGCTCTTGCATTTACGTTATTTACCTTTTGCCTCTCGTTTTCCTCTCCCCCACTTCTGAAAAAGCAAAATTTACAAAAATATTTGCCTTTTTCGTTTGCCTTTCCTTTGCTTGTGTGCTATGTGCCTTCAATATGCTTGCATCTTCGCTTTCTGAAAATCTATTGATATGGATCCTCATCCACTTGCTAATCTCTTTAAGAGATCCAATTATGTTTAACCAATTGCTAGTGAGTTGAGTGCACTTGACTATCTTTATGAAGTTTTTCTTGAGATGCGTGAATCTGAAAATTGTGATGAAGAAATTTATTAAGTGATTCACGAGGGCTCCTTGAATGAAAAGCATGATTGCAATGGTTTCACTATGAATTCTATTAATGTCAATCATGCTAAAAATATGCAAAACCCTAAGCTTGGGGATGCTAGTTTTGCTATGTCAACTACTTGTTGCAATGATCATGATTGGGGTAAAGATTTTTCTTATGATCTTGAAAATTTGTTTAAGCCTCATGATGAATATGATATTTGCAATAATATTGAAAGCGGGTTTGGAGAAGTCATGACTTTAGTTGATGATAATCCCACTATTTTTGAAGAGCGTCAACTTTGCATGCACGTGGATCATGAAAAGAATATCCTATGTGATAGCTATATTGTTGAATTTGAATATGATCCCACATGTAATTGTTATGAGAGAAGAAAATATTGAGGTATAAACTTTCATATCACTAAATCACCTCTCGTTATGTTGAGATTGCTATTGTCTCTTTCTTCTTCCTTGCATATGGTCGTTATTGCTTGTCTTGAAAATTTGTTTTCCTATAAAATTCCTATGCATAGGAAGTATGTTAGACTTAGATGTGATTTTCACATGCTTTATGATGCTATCGTTGTGCTTCAATTCTTTTCTTTTGTGTGAGCATCATTGAATTATCAATGCTTACTAAGGGCGTTAAACGATAGCGCTTGTTGGGAGGCAACCCAATAAATTTATCTTTGCTTTTTAGCTTTCTGTTTTGTTGTGTACACACCATCATAATTCTTTTATGATTGTGTTTTTTATGTTTCTTTTTGCATTTGTGCCAAGTAGAACCTTTATGACTAGTTTTGGTGATGGTTGTTTGATCTTGATGAAAAAGACAGAAACTTTGCGCTCATGAAATTATTTTTAATTCCTATCCAGAAAGAGATTTTGAGTTGATTCGTTTCGCTGCTGGTTAATATGAAAATTTCCCTAATTTTCATAATTGTTCAGAATTTTTGAGATAACAGAAGTATACGAAGTATACAGATTGCTACACACTGGTTTGTTTTTGACAGATTCTGTTTTTTTTGTTGATTGTTTATATTGATGAAACTATGGATAGTATCGGGAGGTACTAGCCATGGAAAAGTGAGAATACAGTAATATAACATCAATATAAATAGAAATCAAGTTTACTACAGTACCTAAAGAGTTGGTAGTTTGTTTTCTTATGCTAATGATATCACGAGTTTTTGTTTAAGTTTTGAGTTGTGAAGTTTTCAAGTTTTGGGTGATGTTCTCATGGACAATGGGATAAAGCGTGGAAAGAGCTTAAGCTTGGGATTCCCAAGGCATACCAAGAAAAATTCAAGGACACCAAAAAGCCTAAGCTTGGGGATGCCCCGGGAAGGCATCCCCTCTTTCGTCTCCAATCCATCGGTAACGTTACTTGGAGCTATATTTCTATTCACCACATGATATGTGTTTTGCTTGGAGAGTCGTGTATTATAGGAGTCTTTTCTTTTTCTTTTTCACAGTCATCCTTGCTGCACACCTTTTTGAGAGGGACATGCACTCATCGTGAATTTGCTAGAATACTTATGGAACTTCACTTATATCTTTTGAGTTAGGCAATTTAGCTCGCATGTGCTTCACTTATATCTTTTGAGCTAGATAATTTTTCTCAAGTGCTTCACTTAAATCTTTGTAGAGCACGGCGGTGTCATATCTTTTAGAAATAAAAACTCTCGATCTTCACTTATATCTTTTTGAGAGTGCTCTCTCTCAGTAACTTGGTAATTGACCTGTGCTATGAAAGTAGTCCTAAAGATGATAGGCATCCAAAGAGGATATAATAAAAACTTCCATATTCAAGTGCATTGATTAGTAAGAGAAGTTTGATTCCTAACAATTAAGTTTTGAGATATGGATTTGGTAATATTAGAGTTACGTTAGTAGGGTGTTGCGAATCTAGAAATACTTGTGTTGATGTTAGTGATTCCAGTAGCATGCACGTATGGTGAATCGCTATGTTAGGAAGTCGGAGCATAATTGATTTATTGATTGTCATCCTTTGTGTGGCGGTCGGGATCGCGCGATGGTTAACACCTACCAACCCTTCCCCTAGGAGTATGCGTTTAGCACTTTTTTCGATTACTAATAAAACTTTCGCAATAAGTATATGAGTTCTTCATGACTAATGTGAGTCCATGGTATAGATGCACTTTCACCTTCCACCATTGCTAGCCTCTCTAGTGCAGCGCAACTTTCGCCGGTGCACAAACCCACCATATACCTTCCTCAAAACAGCCACCATACCTACCTATTATGGCATTTTCATAGCCATTCCAAGATATATTGCCATGCAACTCCCACCATTCCATCTCATGACTTGTGCCGTCACTTTCATATTTCCATTGCAGGATCGTAAGATAGCTAGCGAGTCATACGCTAAGCTAGATCGTTGCACATCCCGGTACACTACCGGAGGCATTTCCTATAGAGTCATCATTGTTCTAAGTATTGAGTTGTGAGTAAATAAAAGTGTGATGATCATCATTATTAGAGCATTGTCCCATGTGAGGAAAAAAAGAGAGGCCAAAGAGCGCAAACAAAAAAA
Source organism: Hordeum vulgare subsp. vulgare (assembly GCF_904849725.1). NCBI lineage: Eukaryota > Viridiplantae > Streptophyta > Magnoliopsida > Poales > Poaceae > Hordeum > Hordeum vulgare. The sequence goes on along the minus strand of NC_058521.1, from coordinate 101,497,159 downwards.
AGATAGAAAAAGAGAGAAGGGACAATGCTACTATCTTTTTCCACACTTGTGCTTCAAAATAGCACCATGATCTTCATGATAGAGAGTCTCTTGTTTTGACACTTCCATATACTAGTGGGAATTTTCATTATATAACTTGGCTTGTATATTCCAATGACGGGCTTCCTCAAAATTGCCCTAGGTCTTCGTGAGCAAGCAAGTTGGGTGCACACCCACTAGTTCTCCTTTTGAGCTTTCACACAATTATAGCTCTAAGTGCATCCGTTGCATGGTAATCCCTACTCATTCACATTGATATCTATTGATGGGAATCTCCATAGCCCATTAATACGCCAAGCCAATGTGACCATCTCCTCCTTTTTGCCACACAACCTCCACCACACTCTATTCCACCTATAGTGCTATATCCATGGCTCACGCTCATGTATTGCATGAGAGTTGAAAAAGTTTGAGAAAGTAAGAGTGCGAAAACAATTACTTGGCCAATATCGGGGTTGTGCATGATTTAAATTCATTGTGTGGGGATGATGGAGAATAGCCAGACTATATGATTTTGTAGGGATAACTTTCTTGGGCCTTGTTATTTACAAAGTTCATGATTACTTTGCTAGTTTGCTTGAAGTATTATTGTTTTCATGTCAATAGTAAACTATTGTTTTGAATCTTACGGATCTGAACATTCATGCCACAAGAAAGAAGTTACAAAGGACAAATATGCTAGGTAGCATTCCACATCAAAAATTCAGTCTTTATCACTTCCCTACTCGAGGAGGAGCAAGAGTTAAGCTTGGGGATGCTTGATACGTCTCCAACGTATCTATAATTTTTTACGGTTCCATGCTGTTATCTGGTCAACTTTGGATGTTTTTTATGCATGAATATGCTATTTTATATCTTTTTGGGACTAACCTATTAACTTAGTGCCAAGTGCCTGTTTCTGCTTTTTCCGTGTTTTTGACCTTTTCAGAGGAGAATATTAAACGGAGTCCAAACGGAATAAAACCTGCGGAATGATTTTTTCCATAATAGAAGATATGCAGGAGACTTTAGAACCAAGGCACGGGAACTCGGGGGAGGTCACAAGCCCCCTAGCCCCGGCCTTGGGGGGGGCTAGTAGGCTTGTGAGCCCCCCATGGCTCCTCTGCCCTACCTCTTCCGCCTATAAATTCTCTAAAAATCCAAAACCACGAGAGAGAGCCACATAAATACTTTTCCACCGCCGCATGCTTCTGTCTCCGCAAGATCCCATCTAGGGACCGTTCGGGTGCCCTGTCGGAGGGGGATTCGGACACGGAGGGCTTCTTCATCAAAACCATTGCCTCTCTGATGATGCGTGAGTAGTTCACCACAGACCTTCGGGTCCATAGCTAATAGCTAGATGGCTTCTTCTCTCTCTTGGATCTTCAATACAAAGTTCTCCATGATCTTCATGGAGATCTATCTGATGTAACCTTCTTTTGCGGTGTGTTTGTCGAGATCAGATGAATTGTGGATTTATGATCAGATTATCTATGGATATTATTTGAGTTTCCTCTGATCTCTTATATGCATGATTTCGTATCCTTGTAATTCTCTTCGAGTTGTGGGTTTCGTTTGGCCAACTTGATCTATAATTCTTGCAATGGGAGAAGTGCTTGATTTTGGGTTCATACCATGCGGTGTCCTCACCTAGTGACAGAAGGGGTAGCGAGGCACGCATCGTGTTGTTGTCATCAAGGGTAAAAAGATGGGGTTTTATATCTATTGCATGAATTTATCCCTCCACATCATGTCATCTTGCTTAAGGCGTTACTCTGTTTGTTATGAACTCAATACACTAGATGCATGCTGGATAGCGGTCGATGTGTGGAGTAATAGTAGTAGATGCAGACAGTATGGGTCTACTTGTCTCGGATGTGTTGCCTATATATATGATCATTGCCTTTGCGCGATTCTATCAATTGCTCGGCAGTAATTCGTTCACCCACGGTAATACTTGCTATCATGAGATAAGCCTCTAGTGAACACTATGGCCCCCGGGTCTACTTGACATTATATTTTCAGATCTACACTTTTACTTTGTTGCACTTTCCACCTTCAGATCTCACCTTGCAAATAATCATGAAGGGATTGAGAACCCCTTTATAGTGTTGGGTGCAAGTTTGTTTGTTTTTGCGCAGGTACATTGGTGCCTCATTTTGATACTCCTACTGGATTGATACCTTGGTTCTCAAACTAAGGGAAATACTTAGTGCTACTATGCTGCATCAACCTTTCCACTTCAAGGGAAAAACCAACGCAAGCTCAAGAGGTAGCACTTAGTGATCTACAAGGGTATTTGGATCTTATCTCCCTCTCGTAGATGATCATCACCATGATAGGTCTTCGTGTGCGTGCTACTCCAACAAAAGACCTTCCAACGACGCCAGAAATAGGCACGTCGACATGAGAATACTTGGCTTGATCTTTCTGCTGCGGCTACGCCTTAAGGGACTTCCTAGGCAAGTATGCAAAGGATTTCCCCTGTGGCCTTGGAGCCTTGCGTTGGTGTTCCCTCGAAGCGGAAAGGGTGATGTAGCGTAGCGGTGCTAAGTATTTCCCTCAGTTTAAGAACCAAGGTATCAATCCAGTGGAGGAGTATCTCAAGATCCTGCACAAACACAAAAACTTGCTCCCAACGCTATGAAGGGGTTGTCAATCCCTTAAAGATGGTTTGCCTAATGAGAACTGAAAGCAACAAAGTAACAAAGCAAAGTAAAGGCGGAGATGTAAACGATGGATATGAATAGACCCGGGGGCCATAGTGTTTACTAGTGGATTCTCTCATGAAAGCAAGTAGACGGTGGGTGAACAAATTACTATCGAGCAATTGATTGAACCGCAATCTATAGGCATCACGTCCAAAACAAGTAGACCGATACTGTCTGCATCTACTACTATTACTCCACACGTCGACCGCTATCCAGCATGCATCTTGTGTATTAAGTCCATAAGAATAGAGTAATGCCTTATCCAAGATGACATGATGTAGAGGGATAATCTCAAACCAATGATAAAAACCCCATCTTTTTACCCTTGATGGCAACTACTTGATGTGTGCCCTGCTGCCCCTACTGTCACTGGGAAAGGTCACCACAAGGCAGAACCCAAAACCAAGCACTTCTCCCATTGCAAGAATCATAGATCTAGTTGGCCAAACAAAACCCAAGACTCGGAGAGACTTACAAGGATATCAAATCATGCATATAAGAAATCAAGAAAGACTCAAATATATATTATAGATAATCTGATCACGAATCCACAATTCATCGGATCTCGACAAACACACCGCCAAAGAAGATTACATCGGATAGATCTCCATGAAGATCATGGAGAACTTTGTATTGAAGATCCAAGAGAGAGAAGAAGCCATCTAGCTACTAACCACGGACCCGTAGGTCTGAAGTGAACTACTCACGAGTCATTGGAGGGGTGATGATGATGATGAAGAAGCCCTCCAACTCCAAAGTCCCCTCCGGCAGGGCACCGGGAAGGGTCTCCAGATGAGATCTTGCGGAAACGGAAGCTTGTGGCGGCGGAAAAGTATTTTTGAGGCTCCCCTGATTTTTTGCGGAATATTTGGGAATTTATAGGCCAAAGATCTAGGTCAGGGGGCGGCCAGGGAGGCCACAAGCCTGCCCACCGCCGCCTCCCCCTGGTGGCGGAGTGGGCGCTTGTGGGCTCCCTGGAGCCCACCTGGCTTGGCCTAAAGGCCCCCCTGATCCTCTTCCGTTCGGGAAAAAATCATTTCGGGGTTTTTCTTCCGTTTGGACTCCGTTCCAAAATCAGATCTGAAAAGAGTCAAAAACACGGAAAAAAGAACTGGCACTTGGCACTGAATTAATAAGTTAGTCCCAAAAAAGATATAAAAGTTAGATAAAACAACCAAAGAAGACAAGATAACAACGTGAAACCATCAAAAATTACAGATACGTTTGATACGTATCAAGCATCCCCAAGCTTAACTCCTGCTCGTCCTCGAGTAGGGAAGTGATAAGAATGAATTTTTGATGCTTTCATGCTACCTAGCATAGGTGTCCTTTGTAATTCCTCTTATGTGACGTGAATGTTTAGATCCATTAGATTCAAAACAATAGTTTGCTATTGACGTGGAAACAATAAAATTCAAGCAAACTAGCAAAGTAATCATGAACTTTCAAAATAACATGGCCAAAAGAAAGTTATCCCTACAAAAGCATATAGTCTGGCTATGCTCTATCATCATTGCACAATGAATGTAAATCATGCACAACCCCGATATTGGCCAAGTAATTGTTTCACACCTTTACTTTCTCAAACCTTTTCAACTCTCACGCAATACATGAGCGTGAGCCATTGTTATAGCACTATAGATGGTGTGGAATGTAGTGGAGGTTGCAAGACAAAAAGGAGAAGATAGTCACATTAACTAGGCATATCAATGAGCTGTGGAGATGCTCATCAATAGATATCAATGTGAATGAGTCGGGATTGCCATACAATTGATGCACTAGAACTATGAGTATGTGAAAGCTCTTAAAGAAAACTAGTGGGTGTGCACCCAACTTGCTTGCTCACGAAGACCTAAGGCAATTTTGAGGAAGCCTATCATTGGAATATACAAGCCAAGTTATATAATCAAAATTTCCCACTAGCTATATAGTGGTGATAAAACGAGAGACTCTCAATCATGAAGATCATGGTGCTTAATATGCACAAGTGTGGGAAAAGTGGTAGCATTGTCCCTTCTCTCTTTTTCTCTCATTTTTTTATTTTGCTGGGCTCTTTGGCCACTTTTTTTTAATTTTGGTGGGATTATTTGGCCTCTTTTATTTCCTCACATAGGACAATGCTCCATTAATGAGGATCATCACACTTTCAACTCAAAACTTAGAGTAACGATGACTCTATATGGAATGCCTTCGGTAGTGTACCATGGCAATGATCTAGCATGGCACAGACATCGATGGAAACATCATGCTAGCTATCTTACGATCATGCAATGGCAATGTAGACGTGGTGGCACATGTCATGGTGGTAGTTGCATGGCCATATATCTCGGAATGACTTTGAAAAAGCCATAGTAGGTAGGTATGGTGGCTGTTTTGAGGGAGGTTAATGGTGGGTTTTGTGCACCAGCGAAAGTTGCACGGCACTAAGAATATAGTGATTGTGGAAGGTGAAAGTGCATCTAAACCATGGACTCAACATTAGTCATGAAGAACTCATATACTTCTTGCAGAAGTTTTATTAGTAATCGAAACAAAGCATTCAACGCATACTCGTAGGGGAAGGGTTGGTAGGTATAAACCATCGCGCGATCCCGACCGCCACGCAAAGGATGACATTCAATATACTAATCATGCTCAGATTTCATCACATAGCGGTTCACCATACGTGCATGCTACGGGAATCACTAACTTCAACACAAGTATTTCTAGATCCACAACACCTTACTAGCATGACTTTAGTATTACCATAACCACAACTCAAAACTAATTGAGATGAATCAAACTTCTGTAACTATTCAATGCACATGAAGGTGGAAGTTTTCTTACCCCTTTGCATAACTACCCCTTTTGAGACTACTTCCAAAGAATAGATCAACTACCAAGCCATGCACCACTGTGCTCTAAAAGATATAAGTGAAGCACATGTGAGCTGAATTGTCTACCAAGGGATATAAGTGAAGCTCGACAAAATCACGGTGTGTGCATGTCTCTCTCTCTAGGTGTGCAGAGATTGTGTCACAACAAAAATAAGAGACTCCTACGATACAAGACGCTCCAAGCAAAAACACATAACATGTGGTGAATAAAAATATAGCCCCAAGTAACGTTACCGATGGATTGAAGACGAGAGAGGGGATGCCTTCCCGGGGCATCCCCAAGCTTAGGATTTTACGGCATCATTAAATCTCTTGGGGTGCCTTGGGCATCCCCAAGCTTGAGCTCTTGCCACTCTTTATCTCTTTGTCCATAAGAACTTCACCCAAAACTTGAAAACTTCAGAACACGAAACTTAAACAGAAACTCGTGATAACATTAGTACAAGAAAGAAAACCACCACTTCCTTAGGTACTGTAGCAAACTTCAATTCTACTTGTGATGATGTTGGGTTACTGTACTTTCAATCTTCCATGGCTAATACCCCCCGATACTATCCATAGTTTCATCAAAATAAGCAACCAACACAACAAAAACAGAATCTGTTAACAGCAGACCAGTCTTTAGCAATCTGAATATTTCATATACCTCTGGTTCTTCAAAAAAATTGAAAAATTACGACAGTGTGAAGAATTTTTGTAGCAATCAGCAGCAAAAAGAATCAACTCAAAAGCTCTTACACACAAAAATGAAAATTCTCTTCGTGAGCAGAAAGTTTCTGTCTTTTCCAGCATGACCAAACGATCATCCCCAAGACTAATCATAACGGTTTTTCTTGGCACATACGCAAAAAGAAACACAAAAAACACAATCATAACAGAATTATGAAAGTGTGGAAAACACAAAACAGAAATAAAAAGGATAGATTCGTTGGGTTGCCTCCCAACAAGCGCTATTGTTTAACGCCCTTAGCTAGGCATTGATGATGCTCACACAAAAGACAAGAGTTGAAGCACAACGAGAGCATCATAAAGCATGTGAAAATCACATCTAAGTCTAACATACTTCCTATGCATAGGCATTTTATAGGAAAAAAGATTGTCAAGACAACCAATAGTTACCAAATGCAAGGAAGAAGAAAGAGACAATGTCAATCTCAACATAACGAGAGGTAAATTGTAACATGAAAGTTTGTACCACAATATGTTCCTCTCTCATAGCAATTACATGTGGGATCATATTCAAATGCAACAATATAGCTATCCCATAGGATATTATTTTCAAGATCCACATGCATGCAAAGTTGACGCTCTTCAAAAATAGTGGGATTATCATCAAATAAAGTCATGACTTCTCCAAACCCACTTTCAATATCATTTCAAATATCATATTCATCATGAGGTTTAAACAAATCTTCAAGATCATAAGAAAGATCATCACCCCAATCATGATTATTGTAATAAGTAGTGGACATAGCAAGACTAGCATCCCCAAGCTTAGGGTTTTGCATATTTTTAGCATGATTGTCACTAATAGGATTTATAGTGAAACCATTGCAATCATGCTTTTCATCCAAGGAGCACTCGCGAATCACTTCATAAATTTCTTCCTCACAATTTTCAGATTCACGCATCTCCAGCAAAACTCCATAAAGATAGTCAAGTGCACTCCACTCACTAGCAATTCGTTCCACATAAGTGTCACATCCCTGACACCTTAATAAAGTTAGCTTTGTGCTTATGTTTTCTTTGCATTGCATCTAGGAATTTTTCAACAAGAATAAAGTAAGTGGTGAAGGAAAACTCAAAAACCCCAGCCACTTCTCAAATTAAAGGAAATTTCAAACTAGTTAAAATCAATGAACCCAAAATGGCCTCAAGAAAAGTTCAATCTTTTTGATAATTCTTGGAAACAAATAAGCAATGAAGGAAACCATTTCTTTTATACTCTTGGCAATTTAAATAAATGCAAAAAGCTACTGGTTTCAAGTTTAAAATTTGAAATCAGAAACTTTAAGTTTTCAAAAATGTTGAAAACTCCACGAATGGTTGGATATATTCCAACAAATATTCTGGTGTGTTCAAAATAGTTTTTACAAACTATTTTGGAGCTGAAATAAATAGCAAATTAATTAGTTAGCAAAACAGAAACAAAACAGAAAAAATAGAGGAAGGAACTACCTGTCGCTCACCTCAGCCCAGGCCTAGTAGCGATGTCGTCTTCCTCCTCGCTAGTAGGAGCAGGAGGTGGCCACCGCGTCGCCGCGCACCTCCACGCAGCTCTCTGCCTGCCTGGCCGGCGCTTCGCGCTGGCAAGCAAGGGCATAACCTCCCGGAGGACGTAGCTATCGATTCCCGTGCTCCTTCTTCCCCCTCTCCTCTCGGTTATTCCGATTCCCACTGCCGCCATTGACAGGAGCTCGAGCTTGAGCTGCCCGTGCCCCTAGCCATAGGATCTTCCTCCCGAGTGTGTCGTTAGCTTTGCCTCGACGAGCTGGTCCTCCCTGCAGAAGCCGAAGCCTCCCCGAGCCCTGCAATGCCCACGACATCGTCGTCTTCAACCTTCGGCCGCCGGCGAGCTCTGCTCGATTCGTCGCCCTCAGTGCTTCCCCGAGCCGTCTAAGCCCTCCTCTGCACTCCTCGTGAGCTTGCACAACATTCCCCTAAGATCTCCCCGTCGATCCCCTCCTCTAGGCCTAGTTCCACCGGAGCCCGACAAGGACCGCCGCTGCAGCTCGTCGCCGGTAGCCCTCCGATGAAGGGTTGGTCCGTCTGAGGCCACCAGCAGCCTTAGGACATCAGGTAGATGCTTTAGGAGCCCAGCCCCGCGCATTTTGACCCTGTGATCGATGGCTTCGACGATGGCCGAACTTGGTCGCCGCCAAGCTCGTCGCGGGCGTTGATTCCGGCCACCCCAGCCCCTGGGGTTTGTCCCATCGTGCGCGCCGTCGAGTGGCCGTTCTCCCCTGGTCTCTGTCGTGAGTTTGGTCGACGGAGGCGAGTTTCCGATGCCCTCCACCGTACTGGTGGTCGCCGGAGGCTCCCCGCCGGCGAGGACGACCTCGCCGCCGGTGGATCTCAGCTGTCCTGAGCCACTGACGTGTGGGGCTAGCCTCTGGATAATCTGGAATAATAAAAATAAAATCAAATAATCTAATAAGTCACTGACATGTGGGTCGAGTGAGGTTAATTAGCTAATTAAGATTAATTCTAATCTAAAACTAACTAGAGTCGCTGACCAGTGGGTCCCACTGGTCAGGTTTGACTTTCAACGGCCAGTTGGACCTGCTGATGTCATGCTGATGCAGTAAAGAGTTTTCTAGTATAAAAATAATTCCAGAAATGTTTAAAACTTCTAAAATTCATAGAAATTAATCTGTAACTCCAATGAAAATAATTTATATATGAAAAAGTATCAGAAAAATTCAAGGAATCTGAATATGTCATTTTCAAACATGTTTGAAAATGTTACAGAACCCAAACATGTAGATTAATGAATAAGTTAATTCTTATAAATACTTTGTAGATGGAATTTGGAAAATGTTTAAATTTCACTTTAAATGCATGATCAAACTCTGTCTTAATTACAAACCAGCAACCTAACATGTCATCCCATGCATGTTAAAAGCAAGTTGATCTAAGCATCAGGTCGAATCAATTAAAATGGTATCCGAGAATACCTCGTTTGAAGTGATATTTCAATTTGATTCAAATCAACTTCAAACCTAATACATGTTAGCTATAATAGTATACCACCTTGCATCCTCATGCCATGCTCATGCATCATCTTGATTGCATATGTTTGTTATTGATTGTTGTCATTCCTTTCGGTAGACTCCGCTCCCCCGGATTCCACCGAATATCCGTCTGACGGATATTGTCACTCCTCTGGGGAACAAGGCAAGCAACCATTTTGATCATTCCGATAAATCCCATGTTCTTGCTCCTACACTTACTTATTGCATTAGGATCAAATGCTTCAAATGCTTTTGCCACGTTAGTTGAACCCACTTCCTTTGCATCACCTATCCTTGTCATAGTAAATAGCTGAACCTTGCAACCTAGCATACCTGGTAGTTGCTTGAGCCATGATGTGCCTTATCCTGCTATGCATGCTATGCTTAGAGTTGTGTATGGTCTGTCATCTGGGAGATGAACAGAATTGTGAGAATGTGTTCGGTAAGCAAAGGTTGTGTGTTGAACCTGATTTGGTAAAGGTACCGGTGAAAGGCTGTGTAGGAGTACATGGCGGGTTGTTTCATTGGAACCGTCCTTAGGAACTGAGTTCCGTGTATGTAATCCAAGACGAGATACTACCACATGCTGGGCCCTGAAATATGACCCCGCTCGACTTATTAATCGCTTAGTACTCGGTCCAGGAGTTGCAAGTAGTTTTTGGTGTTTATAGTCATGCTGGAGGCCGTGCATGGTGCTGACCTGAGAGGTGGGCTATGATGCGGTAGGCAGTGGCACGGTGTACCAAGTGGCACCCAGATGGTGGGCCTGGGAACCCTGCGCACATCGTTTGGGGCCGTGGCGGAAACCTCGGTCGGACTTCCGTGCGGGTTACCCTCAGATAGGCGATAGACCTGGACTAGGTACTAATGTGGTTAACGGTCGTGGCCGACTCCCTCGCTGGGCTTCCGCTTGAAGGTTGCCGAGGTGCATGACGTGCACATGGCGATAAGTGGCAAGAGCGTGTGTGACGAATTACACCCCTGCAGGGTTATGATCTATTCGAATAGCCGCGTCCGCGGATATGGACTACTTGGAGACATATGTTGTTCATAGATAACTTAAATGATTACTCATAAAATTGTCAAGATAAGTGTGAGTGTCGTGGACGGCATTTCCGTATGGAGACGGAATGATTCCACGATGGAGTATTGCTGTGGTGTTAGTGGACTCGTGTGCGAGAAATCAAGTTGTCAAAATTATTTAAAAATGCAAGTTGTCTAGCCACGAGTCAAATGCTGGCTTTCTGCATGAAACCCCACCATACCTTATTGATACATTGCATGAGTAGTTAGTTATCCTAAAGTCTTGCTGAGTACCTCCGTACTCATGTTTGCTTAATAAATGTTGCAGAGGTTGCTAATGACCCTAATGGAGGGTTCTTCATAGACATCGACGACGACGAGTAGCTGGTGTCCCAGCTATGATCTGGCCCTAGGTTGGGTCTGTAGTATAGTCAGGCCATGTGCCTTCTAGTTTCACCTGTGTGTACTCAGACAGTTTTAAACACTTCCGCTGGCTTGTAACAGAATGACTGCTATTATGGGTCGTGAGACCCTTACTGTGTAATATTATGTGTGTGGCTCTTCCGAGCCTCTTAAATAAATCTTGCATGTTTATGGTTATGTTGTGATTCCATCGATGTATCTATACATATCGGTATGCCATGCGTACGTGTGTCGTACTTGATATGTATGGGGTTCGACTACCTAGCCGTGAACTTTAGTAGCACTTCTTACAGGGAAATGCCCCTTTGTGATCCAACGAGCCATGGTAGCTCGCTACTGCTCCGGACACATTGGTTGACCGGCATGTGTCCTTCTTAGCTGTTGTGTCTGTCCCCTTTGGGGAAATGTCACGCGATGTAATGGTGTCCTTGTAGCTTTCTACGACTCGTCTACACTCGCTTGTGACCGACACCTGCTTTCTTGGGTCATGTATGCCTGTCCTTGTGCGGTACTGCCACTTTGGTTTATGACTAGACTTGTCGATCCGGGTTCTTTGACATTGGAATGCTAGCGACACAATTGCATACGTGAGTCAAAAGGTGCAAACGGTCCCAGCTAAGGTAAGGCTGCAGCCGTGGGGTTAACCGTGCGTGAGACCGCAAAGGGATGCGATGTGTTACAGGCTGGATTCCTATGGCTTAGGATCGGGGTCCCGACAGCGTTGGTATCAGAGCCTGATAGACTGTAGGATTACTAAGCCAAACTGGTCGAAGTTGAGTCTAGAATTGCTTTAGTTATATATAAGGGAATTGTTTGTGGAAGGGAACGTAAGACTCTTGTTCTCTTCTCAAGTTATTCTATTCTGGTCATCCTCGTCTTTTCTGCGGGAATTAAGGACTAGGTTACTCATTTTCTTCTAGGCTCGTGTTTCTGATCGGTAGATTATAGGACTACGGTCCAAGAGATATTTGGGTTTCTTCCATTTCTAGGAAAAAGGAAGTAAGTTTGATGATCAGAGAGTTGAACTTGATAATTGAGTGGTTACGCTATTCCATTTTTGGGTTGTCTCAAAAATTGTTTTTGAGCATTTACAGCCGTTATGCTGCCCAATTTTGCATTCAGAGCTCTAATGCTTTTGCATTACTCTCTATTTACAGATGCCTGGTCGTCCCTCTCGTCAGGTGGTACGTCTGACCAGGTGCATTGATGTGCCGGGTCATACGGCCATGCTGGTCAGGGTGATGTCGGTGTGCGGTTACCGCTGGTACCCCGAGTACACAGTGGAGGAACAGTACCGAGACTTCAACCAGAGCCAGTATATCTGCACTGTTAGGGTATTTCCAGACTACCCTGGACCTGAGGAGCCAATCCATTGGTCCTATGGGTTGGGAGTCACTGTTGACATGGCAGTACAAGATGCTGCCTATTCAATGCTGACCATTATGAGGGCGAGGCATGCACTACTGCAGAACTCAGATTTCTGCTACGTTCCGGCCTCTCAGCCTGGTGAAGAGGGATACCTCAGCGGAGTCTATTTTGATTCTTCTATGGAGGATCCACTACTGCAGTCCACTGTTGAGATGCTAGAGAACAGAGACAGGGATGCTCGTGCTCTCCGCATGGAGCTTTATGCTACCCGTGCCCGTTTGTGGACGGCTTTGACGCAGCTGGCACCGGTAGTCCAGACAGGGTACGGAGATATGAAGATGCTGAACCCTGTTAGGACCCATCTTCCGGCCCACGTTGACTGGCCAGCTATAGGAGGAGTCACCCCTTTTCGGGGTCCCCTCTTACCACTAGTCAGGGGACCAAGGCCACATTCGTGTCCTTATGGATCCCAGGGATCTCAGGCCAGAGTGTTTCCTGATCCGCAGGTTGAGCTTCCAGGCCATGGAGGTAAACTCTATGAGATGTTCTATGCGGATGTCTGAGCTGTGAGCGGAAGGATAGTATGGTAGTAGCCGTACGTTCACAATCCTGCGTGACTTGTGGAGTATGCCTGTGATGTGAAATGAATTCCGGAGGCCTAGATAAATAACGTATAGGAAGCTTGTAAGCCTCTGATGAGTAGTTTCATAATTTCAGTTGTTTGCCCTTCGATTAAGGTTGTACTGAACTATGTAAGGGTGTGTATGAACCATGGTGTATATATAGCAGTTGCTTGTTACCATGTTGTTCAGATATTCATTTCCGCATTCCGTGTGTTCAGTACATTCTTAATCCATAGCTAGTATTGATATGATATTGGTCTAAGCCGTGAGTTTGTTTGTCAGGATGGTGTTCACCAGGTTGAACCGTGCCCCTGCTCATGAGCAAGGCGAGGGTAGTCAAGCGTCACAGGAAGACCTGCCTCACCCGCCCTCTCTGGCGGAAGTTATGCTTGAGGTAGAGAGAAACAAAAGGGAGACCAACCGACTGTTAGAGCGTATTGAGCTGAATACGGCTCGTCAGCCTAGGAATGCTGCAGTGTCCCTCAACGACTTTGTGAAGCTGAATCCTACAAAGTTTCATCACTCCGTCGATCCCCTCGACGCTGATGACTGGTTGTGCAGCATATCATGCAAGATCCGCTCTGCGAATGTTTCTGAGGCCGACAAGGTGACCCTTGCGGCGTATTTCCTCGAAGGACCCGCCAATCTGTGGAGGGAGAACTTTGAAGCGATGCGTCCTGCTGAACCAACCGCCACATGGGCAGACTTCAGTGCAGCCTTTCGTCTGCACCATATTCCAGAGGGCCTGATGGACAGAAAGAGAGACGAGTTATGTGCCTTCACTCAGGGCAGGTTGACCGTGGATGCCTATAGCCGAGAGTTTGGTAACCTCGCCCGCTATGCAACAGAGGAGGTGTATACTGACGCAAAGAAGCAAGAAAGATTCCGTAAGTGTCTGAGCCCTGAGCTTCGTCGTGATCTGCGCCTCCACGAGTGTGCAAGCTTTCAAGCCCTGGTCAACAAGGCGATCAGTGCCGAGACTGGTCATACTGATTTTGAAGCCACAAGGAAGAACTCCCGTGAGTTTGGCTCGTCTTCTGGTTCCGCGTTTCCAAAATGCAGGCTGTGGGTTCCAAACAGTTCTCTGCCGCCAAGATACACTCCGTGGCCATCCTACGTGGCGCCTCAGACGAATCAGACCAACCCTCCAGCAAAAACTTATGGTGGTCCAGCTAGCAATGCTGCACCACGTTCCAACCAAGTGATATGCTACAAGTGTGGAGAACCAGGGCACTATTCCCGTGAGTGTCCTCAAAATGTGGGTGCCAAGCAACCCGGAAAGTCCGTCGGGCAAGGCAAGTCGGGCAAAGCTTACTATGTGAAGCCAACTCCTGCACGTGGTCGTGTGAACTATGTCTCAGCAGAAGAAGCTGCAGAGGATCTCGACGTCATACTGGGTACGCTTCCTGTTAATCATCACCCAGCGTCTGTTCTCTTTGACATTGGGTCTTCTCATTCGTTCATTTCAGAAAGCTATGCACAGTTGCATAACATGTCTTTTTGTGATATGCCAATTCCATTGGTTGTCCAAACTCCTGGTAGTAAATGGCAAACCTCTAGAATAACCTATGACAATGAAATTCTAGTAGACAGGCTAGTTTTTCTAGCCTCATTGATAGCCTTGAAATCTTCGGATATTAATATCATCTTGGGTATGGACTGGATCTCAGCTCACTATGCCAAGATTGATACTCATTCTAGAAATGTCCGGCATACCCATCCCTCAGGTGAGATAGTAAATATCTCTACTCGAGTTGCCAAATGCCAACTCTATTCCTTAAATGCCAACCCTCTTCCGGAACTTGAAGACATTCCGGTAGTCCGTGACTTCCCGGATGTTTTTCCAGAGGAACTGCCAGGAATTCCACCTGACAGAGATGTAGAGTTTGTGATAGATCTTGTTCCGGGAACTGTCCCAATAGCCAGAAGACCTTATAAGATGGCACCCCTGGAGCTAGCCGAACTTAAGAAGCAACTAGATGAGGCCTTGAATAAAGGTTTCATTCATCCTAGCTCTTCTCCTTGGGCTTTCCCCGTCCTCTTCGTCAAGAAGAGAGACGGAACGGATCGGATGGTTGTAGATTACCGACCAGTTAATCTGGTCACCATAAAGAACAAGTATCCGCTCCCCAGGATCAACGATCTGTACGATCAGCTCGCTGGATCCTCAGTCTTCTCCAAAATGGATTTGAGGTTGGGATACCATCAAATCAAGATCAAGAACCGGGACATTCCAAAAACGGCTTTTGTTACTCGTTATGGCCAATACGAGTACACCGTCATGTCCTTCGGTTTAACCAACGCCCCAGCCACCTTCTCTCGTCTGATGAATTCAATCTTCATGGAGTATTTGGATAAATTCGTCGTGGTATACCTCGATGATATTCTCATTTACTCGAAGAACGAACAAGAACATGCCGAGCATTTAAGGCTGGTATTGATGAAACTTCGAGAGCATCGCCTTTATGCCAAGTTTTCAAAATGTGAATTTTGGTTACCAGAAGTGACCTATCTAGGTCACGTAATCTCTCGTAAGGGTATTGCTGTCAATCCCGAGAGAGTTCAAGCTGTCCTTGATTGGACTCAACCTGAATCGGTTAAGCAAGTTAGGAGGTTTCTTGGTCTAGCAAGCTATTGTCGCCTCTTTGTCGAGAATTTCTCCAAGGTTGCAAAGCCTCTAACTAAACTCCTCAAGAAGGATAAAAAGTTCGAGTGGACACCACAGTGTGAGCATAGTTTTCAGGAACTGAAAAGACGCCTGACTTCCGCACCTGTGTTGCTACCACCAGATTTTTCTAAGGACTTTGTTATCTATTGCGACGCCTCACGACAAGGATTAGGTTGCATTCTCATGCAAGACCGTCAAGTGATTGCATACGCATCTCGACATCTGCGTCCACATGAGGATAATTATCCCACACATGACCTTGAGCTTGCAGCTGTGGTCCATGCACTAAAAACCTGGCGGCATTACCTTCTGGGTAATCGTTGCGAAATATTCACTGATCACCAAAGTCTGAAATATATCTTCACCCAGCCGGATTTGAATCTCAGGCAAAGACGGTGGGTTGATTTGATCTCGGATTACGACTTAGTGATAACTTACACCCTGGGGAAGGCCAATGTTATGGCTGATGCACTATGTCGTAAATCTTATTGTAACAATTTGATGCTACAACAAGGTCAAAAACATCTCTATGAGGACTTTCGGAAGTTGAATCTTCATATTGTTCGTCAAGGATTCCTTTCTACCCTGGTGGCGAAGCCTACCCTTAAGGATCAAATTATAGCTGGCCAAAAGCGTGACAAGGGTATATCACGGATCAAGGAGAATATTTTTAGCGGAAACGCTGAAGAATTTTCCATGAACGATCAAGGTGTTGTGTCCTTCCAGAATCATCTAGTGGTTCCTAAGAACCCACATCTAAGGCAGTTAATCCTTAAGGAGGCCCATGATTCTCCTCTCACCATTCATCTCGGTAGTACTAAGATGTATCAGGACCTACGCCAGAGGTTCTGGTGGACTAGGATGAAGAGAGAAATTGCTGAGTTCGTTGCTAGCTGCGATGTTTGTCGTCGAGTTAAGGCAGAACATCAAAGGCCTGCTGGCACCCTTTTACCTCTAGCTATTCCTGAATGGAAATGGGATAAAGTTAGCATGGATTTCATTGCCGGATTTCCCAAGACCAAGAAAGGAAATAATGCTATCTTTGTGGTCATTCACCGTCTTTCCAAAGTAGCTCATTTTCTTCCCGTTCGTGAGAGTATAACAGCTAGCCAGCTAGCGGAGTTATATATCTCTCGAATAGTGTCTCTTCATGGTGTTCCCCTGGAGATTAACTCGGACCGTGGAAGTATCTTTACTTCTCGCTTCTGGGAAAGTTTTCAGAATGCCATGGGGACTCACTTATCTTTTAGCACTGCTTTCCATCCCCAATCAAGTGGTCAAGTAGAAAGAGTGAATCAAATCCTAGAAGATATGCTCCGAGCTTGTGTTATATCGTTCGGTATGAATTGGGAGAAGTGCCTTCCATTCGCCGAATTCACTTATAAAAATAGTTATCAATCAAACTTGGGCAAAGCTCCTTTTGAAGTTCTCTACGGACGAAGATGTCGAACACCTCTTAATTGGTCAGAAACCGGAGAGAGGCAACTCTTTGGCCTGGATATGATCCAGGATGCAGAAGAGCAGGTTCGCATTATTCGTGAAAAGTTGAAAACAGCACAGTCTCGTCAAAAGAGCCAATATGATCGTCATCATAAGGCTGTGACCTTTGAAGTTGACAAGAAGGCTTACCTTCGGGTTACACCTTTGAAGGGTACCCATCGATTCGGTATCAAGGGCAAGTTGGCTCCTCGTTACATTGGTCCTTTTCGCATTCTTGCCAAACGAGGAGAAGTTGCCTACCAGTTGGAACTTCCTCCGCATCTTTCCAAGGTTCATGATGTCTTCCACGTCTCAAAACTCATGCGTTGCTTTTCGGATCCTATCCGTGAAGTGGACCACGAAACGCTTGATCTCCAAGATAAGCTATCATACTGAGAATACCCCGTGCGTATTCTTGATCAAGCTGAGTGTACCACTCGACGTCGAAACCTCAAGTTCCTTAAAGTTCAATGGTCAAATCATTCTAAAAAGGAGGCAACTTGGGAAAGAGAGGATCGTCTCCGACTTGAGTATCCTGCGTTATTCCCGACGACTTCTAAATCTCGGGACGAGATTCTTTTGAGTGGGGGTGAGTTGTCACATCCCTGACACCTTAATAAAGTTAGCTTTGTGCTCATGTTTTCTTTGCATTGCATCTAGGAATTTTTCAACAAGAATAAAGTAAGTGGTGAAGGAAAACTCAAAAACCCTAGCCACTTCTCAAATTAAAGGAAATTTCAAACTAGTTAAAATCAATGAACCCAAAATGGCCACAAGAAAAGTTCAATCTTTCTGATAATTCTTGGAAACAAATAAGCAATGAAGGAAACCATTTCTTTTATACTCTTGACATTTTAAATAAATGCTAAAAGAAACTTGTTTCAAGTTTTAAATTTGAAATCAGAAACTTTAAGTTTTCAAAAATGTTGAAAACTCCAGGAATGGTTGGATATATGCCAACAAATATTCTGGTGTGTTCAAAATAGTTTTTACAAACTATTTTGGAGCTAAAATAAATAGCAAATTAATTAGTTAGCAAAACAGAAACAAAACAGAAAAAAATAGAGGAAGAAACTACCTGTCGCTCACCTCAGCCCAGGCCCAGTAGCGCTGTCGTCTTCCTCCTCGCTAGTAGGAGCAGGAGGTGGCCACCACGTCGCCGCGCGCCTCCACGCAGCTCTCTGCCTGCCTAGCCGCCGCTTCGCGCTGGCAAGCACGGGGATAACCTCCCCGAGCACGTAGCTATCCATTCCCGTGCTCCTTCTTCCCCCTCTCCTGTCGGTTCTCCCGATTCCCACTGCCGCCATTGATAGTTGCTCGAGCTCGAGCTGCCCGTGCCCCTAGCCATAGGATCTTCCTCCCAAGTGTGCCGTTAGCTCCGCCTCGATGAGCTGGTCCTCCTTGCAGAAGCCGAAGCCTCCCCGAGCCCTGCAGCGCCCACGGCACCGTCGTCTTCAACCTTCGGCCGCCGGCGAGCTCTGCTCGATTCGTCGCCCTCAGTGCTTCCCCGAGCCGTCTAAGCCCTCCTCTGCACTCCTCGTGAGCTTGCGCAACTTTCCCCTAAGATCTCCCCGTCGATCCCCTCATCTAGGCCTAGTTCCACCGGAGCCCGACAAGGACCGCCGCTGCAGCTCGTCACCGGTAGCCCTCCGGTGAAGGGTTGGTCCGTCTGAGGCCACCAGTAGCCTCAGGACATCACGTAGATGCTTTAGGAGACCAGCCCCACGCGTTTTGACCCTGTGATCGATGGCTTCGACGATGGCCGAACTTGGTCGCAGCCAAGCTCATCGCCAGCGTTGATTCCGGCCACCCCAGCCCCTAGGGTTTGTCCCATCGTGCGCGCCGTCGAGTGGCCGTTCTCCTCGTGGTCTTTGCCGTGAGTTTGGTCCACGGAGGCGAGTTTCCGATGCCCTCCACCGTACTGGTGGTCGCCGAAGGCTCCCCGCCGACGAGGACGACCTCGCCGCCGGTGGATCTCAGCTGGCCTGAGCCACTGACGTGTGGGACCAGCCTCTGGATAATCTGGAATAATAAAAATAAAATCAAATAATCTAATAAGTCACTGACATGTGGATCGAGTGAGGTTAATTAGCTAATTAAGATTAATTCTAATCTAAAACTAACCAGAGTCACTCACCAGTGGGTCCCACAGGTCAGGTTTGACTTTCAACGGCCAGTTGGACCATCTTATGTCATGCTGATGCAGTAAAGAGTTTTCTAGCATAAAAATAATTCCAGAAATGTTTAAAATTCTAAAATTCATAGAAATTAATCTGTAACTCCAATGAAAATAATTTATATATGAAAACGTATCAGAAAAATTCAAGGAATCTGAATATGTCATTTTCAAATATGTTTGAAAATGTTACAGAACCCAAACATGTAGATTAATGAATAAGTTAATTCTTATAAATACTTTGTAGGTGGAATTCGGAAAATGTTTAAATTTCACTTTAAATGCATGATCAAACTCTGTCTTAATTACAAACCAGCAACCTAACATGTCATCCCATGCATGTTAAAAGCAAGTTGATCTCAGCATCAGGTCGAATCAATTAAAATGGTATCCGAGAATACCTCGTTTGAAGTGATATTTGAATTTGATTCAAATCAACTTCAAACCTAATACATGTTAGCTATAATAGTATACCACCTTGCATCCTCATGCCATGCTCATTCATCATCTTGATTGCATATGTTTGTTATTGATTGTTGTCATTCCTTTCGGTAGGCTCCGCTCCCCCGGATTCCACCGAATATCCGTCTGACAGATATTGTCACTCCTCTGAGGAACAAGGCAAGCAACCATTTTGATCATTCCGATAAATCCCATGTTCTTGCTCCTGCACTTACTTATTGCATTGGGATCAAATGCTTCAAATGCTTTTGCCACATTAGTTGAACCCACTTCCTTTGCATCACCTATCCTTGTCATAGTAAATAGCTGAACCTTGCAACCTAGCATACCTGGTAGTTGCTTGAGCCATGATGCGCCTTATCCTGCTATGCATGCTATGCTTAGAGTTGTGTATGGTCTGTCATCTGGGAGATGAACAGAATTGTGAGAATGTGTTCGGTAAGCAAAGGTTGTGTGTTGAACCTGATTTGGTAAAGGTACCGGTGAAAGGCTGTGTAGGAGTACATGGCGGGTTGTTTCATTGGAACCGTCCTTAGGAACTGAGTTCCGTGTATGTAATCCAAGACGAGATACTACCACATGCTGGGCCCTGAAATATGACCCCGCTCGACTTATTAATCGCTTAGTACTCGGTCCAGGAGTTGCAAGTAGTTTCTGGTGTTTATAGTCATGCTGGAGGCCGTGCATGATGCTGACCTGAGAGGTGGGCTGTGATGCGGTAGGCAGTGGCACGGTGTACCAAGTGGCACCCAGATGGTGGGCTTGGGAACCCTGCGCACATCGTTTGGGGCCGTGGCGGAAACCTCGGCCAGACTTCCGTGCGGGTTACCCTCAGATAGGCGATAGACCTGGACTAGGTACTAATGTGGTTAACAGTCGTGGCCAACTCCCTCGCTGGGCTTCCGCTTGAAGGTTGCCGAGGTGCATGAAGTGCACATGGCGATAAGTGGCGAGAGCGTGTGTGATTAAGCACACCCCTGCAGGGTTATGATCTATTCGAATAGCCGCGTCCGCGGATATGGACTACTTGGAGACATATGTTGTTCATAGATAACTTAAATGGCTACTCATAAAATTGTCAAGATAAGTGTGAGTGTCGTGGACGGCATTTCCATATGGAGACGGAATGATTCCACGATGGAGTATTGTTGTGGTGTTAGTGGACTCGTGTGCGAGAAATCAAGTTGTCAAAATTATTTAAAAATGCAAGTTGTCTAGCCACGAGTCAAATGCTGGCTTTCCGCATGAAACCCCACCATACCTTATTGATACATTGCATGAGTAGTTAGTTATCCTAAAGTCTTGCTGAGTACCTCCGTACTCATGTTTGCTTAATAAATGTTGCAGAGGTTGCTAATGACCCTAATGGAGGGTTCTTCATAGACATCGACGACGACGAGTAGCTGGTGTCCCAGCTACGATCTGGCCCTAGGTTGGGTCTGTAGTATAGCCAGGCCATGTGCCTTCTAGTTTCACCAGTCTGTACTCAGACAACTTTAAACACTTCCGCTGGCTTGTAACAGAATGACTGCTATTATGGGTCGTGAGACCCTTACTGTGTAATATTATGTGTGTGGCTCTTCCGAGCCTCTTAAATAAAGCTTGTACGTTTATGGTTATGTTGTGATTCCATCGATGTATCTATACATATCGGTATGCCATGCGTACGTGTGTCGTACTTGATATGTATGGGGTTCGACTACCGAGCCGTGAACTTTAGTAGCACTTCTTAAACGGAAATGCCCCTTTGTGATCCAACGAGCCATGGTAGCTCGCTACTGCTCCGGACACATTTGTTGACCGGCATGTGTCCTTCTTAGCTGTTGTGTCTGTCCCCTTTGGGGAAATGTCACGCAATGTAATGGAGTCCTTGTAGCTTGCTATGACTTGTCTACACTCGCTGGTGACCGACACCTGCTTTGTTGGGTCATGTATGCCTGTGCTTGTGCGGTACTGCCACTTTGGTTTATGACTAGACTTGTCGATCCGGGTTCTTTGACATTGGAATGCTAGCGACACAATTGCATACGTGAGTCAAAAGGCGCAAACGGTCCCGGCTAAGGTAAGGCTGCAGCCGCGGGGTTAACCGTGCGTGAGACTGCAAAGGGATGCGATGTGTTAAAGGCTGGATTCCTATGGCTTAGGATCGGGGTCCCGACAATAAGTGGGTCTCTTAAAGAGATTAGCTATTGGATGAGGATCCATATTACTAGATTTTCAGCAAGCGAAGATGCAATCATATTGAAGGCACATGGGGCACAAGCGAACAGAAATCAAGCAAGAAAAAGGGCGAACGAAAAAGGCGAACGAAAACAGCAAAGGAGAAAGACAATTGAAAACAACAAATGTGAAGTGGGGGAGAGGAAAACGAGAGGCAGCTGGCAACAAAAGTAAATGCAAGAGTAGAGTTTGTGAGACATACTTGGATAGATCTTGATTTCTCCTCGCCGGCAACAGCTCCAGAACTAGGCATGTTGACGGGAGATTACTCTTGTCTTGATCTCCTCGGCAAGCGATCCTCCTCCCCGGCAACGGCGCCAGAAATACTTCTGCTACTACAACAAAAGACCTTCCAACGGCGCCAGAAATAGGCACGTCGATGGGAGAATACTTGGCTTGATCTTTCTGCTGCGGCTACGCCTTAAGGGACTTCCTAGGCAAGTATGCAAAGGATTTCCCCTATGGCCTTGGAGCCTTGCGTTGGTGTTCCCTCGAAGCGGAAAGGGTGATGTAGCGTAGCGGTGGTAAGTATTTCCCTGAGTTTGAGAACCAAGGTATCAATCCAGTGGAGTAGTATCTCAAGATCCTGCACAAACACAAAAACTTGCTCCCAACGCTATGAAGGGGTTGTCAATCCCATATAGATTGTTTGCCAAGTGAGAACTGAAAGCAACAAAGTAACAAAGCAAAGTAAAAGCAGAGATGTAAACGATGGATGTGAATAGACCCGGGGGCCGTAGTAATTACTAGTGGCTTCTCTCATGAAAGCAAGTAGACCGTGGGTGAACAAATTACTGTCGAGCAACTGATAGAACCGCGCAAAGTCGTGACGATATCTATGCAATGATTATTTCTATAGGCATCACGTCCAAAACAAGTAGACCGATACTGTCTGCATCTACTACTATTACTCCAAACGTCGACCGCTATCCAGCATGCATCTAGTGTATTAAGTCCATAAGAATAGAGTAACGCCTTAAGCAAGATGACATGATGTAGAGGGATAATCTCAAACCAATGATAAAAACCCCATCTTTTTACGCTTGATGGCAACTACTTGATGTGTGCCTTGCTGCCCCTACTGTCGCTGGGTAAGGTCACCACATGGCAGAACCCAAAACCAAGCACTTCTCCCATTGCAAGAATCATAGATCTAGTTGGCCAAACAAAACCCAAGACTCAGAGAGACTTACAAGGATATCAAATCATGCATATAAGAAATCAGCAAAGACTCAAATATATATCATAGATAATCTGATCACAAATCCACAATTCATCGGATCTCGACAAACACACCGCCAAAGAAGATTACATCGGATAGATCTCCATGAAGATCATGGTGAACTTTGTATTGAAGATCCAAGGGAGAGAAGAAGCCATCTAGCTACTAACCACGGACCCGTAGGTCTGAAGTGAACTACTCACGAGTCATTGGAGGGGTGATGATGATGATGAAGAAGCCCTCCAACTCCAAAGTCCCCTCCGACAGGGCGCCGAGAAGGGTCTCCAGATGAGATCTCGCGGAAACGGAAGCTAGCGGCGGCGGAAAAGTATTTTCGAGGCTTCCTTGATTTTTGCGGAATATTTGGGAATTTATAGGCCAAAGATCTAGTTCAGGGGGCGGCCAGGGAGGCCACAAGCCTGCCCACCGCCCCCTCCCCCTGGTGGCGGAGTGGGGGATTGTGGGCTCCCTGGATCCCACCTGGCTTGGCCGAAAGGACCCCTGATCTTCTTCCGTTCAGGAAAAAATCATTTCGGGGTTTTTCTTCCGTTTGGACTCCGTTCCAAAATCAGATCTGAAAAGAGTCTAAAACACGGAAAAAACTGGAACTGGCACTTGGCACTGAATTAATAAGTTAGTCCCAAAAAAGATATAAAAGGTACATAAAACAACCAAAGAAGACAAGATAAGAGCATGAAATCATCAAAAAATATATATACGTTTGAGACGTATCAGTGCATAGGAAATTTTTTGTTTCCCATGCAACGTTCCCCAATAGTGGCATCATGAGCTAGGTTCATGCGTAGATGATATCTTGAGTAGAACACAAAAGAGTTTGTGGGCGTTGATGTTCGATTTGCTGTTCTCCTTAGTCTTTTCATGATTCGGCGACATTGTTGGATTGAAGCGGCCCGGACCAACATTACTCATACGCTTACGAGAGACCGGTTTCATCGACTAAGATGCAACTTGTTGCATAAAGATGAATGGCGGGTGTCTGTTTCTTCAACTTTAGTTGAATTGGATTTTACCGAGGTGGTCCTTGGAGAAGGTTAAATAGTACTCTGCATATCACCGTTGTGGCTTTGCGTAAGTAAGATGCGATCATACTAGATACCTATAACAGCCACGTAAAACATGCAACAACAAACTAGAGGATGTCTAACTTGTTTTTGCAAGGTATGCTTGTGATGTGATATGGCCAATGACATGATATGATATATTGGGTGTATGAGATGATCATGTTGTAATAGTTAAATATCGACTTGCAAGTCGATGCTATCGCAATCGGCAGGAGCCATAGGATTGTCTTTAAATTTATTTTGCGCTTGCAGATGCTCTTGCTGTATCGCTAGGCAGAAGCTTTAGTACTAACAACATAGATAGCGCGACAACCTCGATGGAAACACGATGATGGAGATCATGGTCGGCGCCGGTGACGATGGAGATCATGTCAGTGCTTTGGTGATGGAGATCAAGAAGCACAAGTTCATGGCCATATCATGTCACTTTTGCTTTGCATGTGATGTTAATCCTTTTATGCACCTTATTTTGCTTAGGACGATGGTAGCATTATAAGGTGATCCCTCACTAAAATTTCAAGATAAAATTCTGTTCTCCCCGACTGTGCACCGTTGCGACAGTTCGTCGTTTCAAGACACCACGTGATGATCGGGTGTGATAGACTCAACATTCACATGCAACGGGTGCAAAACAGTTGCACACATGGAACACTCGGGTTAAACTTGACGAGCCTAGCATGTACAGACATGTCCTCAGAACATAAGAGACCAAAAGGTCGAGCATGAATCATATCGTTGATATGATCAACATGGAGATGTTCACCATTAAAACTAATCTCAACTCACGTGATGATCAGACTTGAATTAGTGGATTTGGATCATGCGACACTCGAATTACTAGAGGGATATCTATTTGAGTGGGAGTTTATTAGTAATATGATTAGCTAAACCCAATTCTCTTGAACATAGTCTAAGTAATCTTTGCAAAATTCTATGATGTAGATCAATGGCTCGCGCAGTAGCAACCCTGAAAGTTGATGGAAGAAACTATGTTGACTGGGCTCATAATCCGAGGCTTATCCTCATGGCTGGGCAAAAGCAATATGTCCTTGATGTTGTGCTAGGTGATGCACCACCCGCTACGGCGACCCAAGATGTTTTGAACTCTTGGCAGTTGCGTAAGGATGACTACTCATTGGTTCAATATGCAATTTTGTATGGCTTAGAACCCGGAGTTCAAAGACGTTCTGAACGTCATGGAGAATATGAGATGTTCCAGGAGTTGAAGTTTATCTTTGAGAAGAATGCTCGGATCGAGAGGTATGAGACCTCCGATAAGTTCTATGCTTGCAAAATGGAGGAAAACTGGTATGTCAGTAAACACATACTCAGAATGTCTGGGTACTCTAACCGTCTAGTTGAGCTGGGGATTGAACTCCCGCAAGAGGCTATTACTGACAGAGTTCTTCAATCACTGCCACCTAGCTATAAGAGCTTCGTGTTGAACTGTAACATGCAAGGGATGAATAAGTCACTCACCGAGCTGTTTGCGATGCTGAAAGTCGCAGAGACAGAAATCCAGAAAGAGCAACAAGTGTTGATTGTCAATAAGACCACCAGTTTCAACAAAAGCGACAAAGGAAAGAAGGGTAACTCCAATAAGAGTGGCAAATATGTTGCCCCTCTGACAAAGAAACCCAAGTTTGGACCTAAGCCAAAAATTGAGTGTTATTATTGCAAGGGAACTAGTCACTGGAAGCGGAACAGCCCCAATTATTTGGCGGATAAGAAGGTGGCCAATGTCAAACAAGGTATATTTGATATACATGTTATTGATGTTTACCTCACTAGCTCTTGTAGTAGTTCCTGGGTATTTGATACCGGTTTTGTTGCTCACATTTGCAACTCGAAACAGGACCTGCGGACTAAGCAAAGGCTGGCGAAGCATGAAGTGATGATGTGCGTGGGAAATAGTTCCAAGGTTTATGCGATCGTCGTCGGCACGCTCTCACTTCAGTTACCATCGGGATTAGTGATGAACTTAAATAGTTGTAATTTAGTGCCTGCACTGAGCATCAACATTATATCTGGATCTTGTTTATTGCGAGACGATTACTCATTTAAGGCACAGAATAATGGTTGTTCTATTTATATGAGTAATATCTTTTGTGGTCATGCACCCAATGTGAGGGGCTTGTTCATATTAAATATCGATTGTGATGACACTCATGTCCATAACATTGAGACCAAAAGATGTAGAGTTAATAATGATAGCACCACTTTCTTGTGGCACTGCCGCTTAGGTCATATTGGTGTAAAGTGCATGAAGAAACTCCATGCTGATGGACTTTTGGAGTCACTTGATTTTGAATCACTTGACACATGTGAACCATGTCTCATGGGCAAGATGACTATAACTCCGTTCTCCGGAACAATGGAGCGTGCAAGTGACTTGTTGGAGATCATACATACTGATGTGTGCGGACCAATGAGCATAGAGGCGTGCGG
Source organism: Hordeum vulgare subsp. vulgare (assembly GCF_904849725.1). NCBI lineage: Eukaryota > Viridiplantae > Streptophyta > Magnoliopsida > Poales > Poaceae > Hordeum > Hordeum vulgare. The sequence goes on along the minus strand of NC_058521.1, from coordinate 101,470,626 downwards.
TGGATATTGTTAATTTCTTACCTTCACTGACGATTTGAGTAGGTATGGGTATATGTACTTGATGAAGCAAAAGTCTGAAAAGTTTAAAATTTCAAGCAATTTTAGAGTGAAGCTGAAAATCATAGTAACAAGAAGATCAAGTTCCTACGATCTGATCGAGGAGGTGAATATCTAAGTTACGTGTTTGGTGCTCACTTAAGACAATGTGGAATTGTTACACAGTTGACACCGCATGGAACACCATAGCGCAATGGTGTGTCCGAACGTCGTAATCGTACTTTATTATATACGGTTCGTTCTATGATGTCTCTTACCGATTTGCCGTTATCATTTTGGGGCTATGCATTGGAGACAGCTCCATCCAATTTTAATAGGGAACCATCAAAATCCGTTGAGACGACACCATATGAGCTGTGGTATGGCAAGAAGCCAAAGTTGTCATTTCTTAAAGTTTGGGGATGATGCTTATGTCAAAATGCTTCAGCCTGAAAAGCTGGAACCCAAAGAGGAAAAGTTCATCTTCATAGGTTACCCAAAAGAGACAGTTGCATATTGATGACCCACAAGTATAGGGGATCAATCTTAGTCCTTTCGATAAATAAGAGTGTCGAACCCAACGAGTAGCCGAAGGATCTGACAAGTGGTTTTTAGCAAGGTAAAATCTGCAGGCACTGAAATTGTCAGTAACAAGTGATTGTGTGGTGAGATGATTCATAGCAAGCAACAAGTAACAAAAGTAGAAACGGTGCAGCAAAGTGGCCCAATCCCTTTTGTAGCAAGGGACAAGCTTGGACAAAGTCTTATAGGAGGAAAAACGCTCCCGAGGACACCCGGGAATTTCTGTCATGCTAGTTTTCATCATGTTCATATGATCCGCGTCCGTTACTTTGATAATTTGATATGTGGGTGCACCGGCGCTTGGGTAATGCCCTTACTTGGACAAGCATCCCACTTATGATTAACCCCTCTCGCAAGAATCCGCAACTACAAAAGAAGAATTAAGACAAAGTCTAACCATAGCATTAAACTAGTGGATCCAAATCAGCCCCTTACGTAGCAACGCATAAACTAGGGTTTAAACTTCTGTCACTCTAGCAACCCATCATGTACTTACTACTTCCAAATGCCTTCCTCTAGGCCCAAATAATAGTGAAGTGTTATGTAGTAGACGTTCACATAACACCACTAGAGGAAAAACAACATACAACATATCAAATTACCGAACGAATACCAAATTCACATGACTACTATTAGCATGACTTATCCCATGTACTCAGGAACAAAAGTAACTACTCACAAAGCATAATCATATTCATGACCAGAGAGGTAATGAGTTGTTGGAAATATGCCCTAGAGGCAATAATAAATTAGTTATTATTATATTTCATTGTTCATGATAATCATTTATTATCCATGCTATAATTGTATTGATTGGAAACACAATACTTGTGTGGATACATAGACAAAACACTGTCCCTAGTAAGCCTCTAGTTGACTAGCTCGTTGATCAAAGATGGTCAAGGTTTCCTGGCCATAGGCAAGTGTTGTCACTTGATAATGGGATCACATCATTAGGAGAATCATGTGATGGACTAGACCCAAACTAATAGACGTAGCATGTTGATCGTGTCATTTTGTTGCTACTGTTTTCTGCGTGTCAAGTATTTATTCCTATGACCATGAGATCATATAACTCACTGACACCGGAGGAATGCTTTGTGTGTATCAAACGTCGCAAAGTAACTGGGTGACTATAAAGATGCTCTACAGGTATCTCCGAAGGTGTTAGTTGAGTTAGTATGGATCGAGACTGGGATTTGTCACTCCGTGTGACGGAGAGGTATCTCGGGGCCCACTCGGTAATACAACATCACACACAAGCCTTGCAAGCAATGTAACTTAATGTAAGTTGCGGGATCTTGTATTACGGAACGAGTAAAGAGACTTGCCGGTAAACGAGATTGAAATAGGTATGCGGATACTAACGATCGAATCTCGGGCAAGTAACATACCGAAGGACACAGGGAATGACATACAGGATTATACGAATCCTTGGCACTGAGGTTCAAACGATAAGATCTTCGTAGAATATGTAGGATCCAATATGGGCATCCAGGTCCCGCTATTGGATATTGACCGAGGAGTCTCTCGGGTCATGTCTACATAGTTCTCGAACCCGCAGGGTCTGCACACTTAAGGTTCGACGTTGTTTTATGCGTATTTGAGTTATATGGTTGGTTACCGAATGTTGTTCAGAGTCCCGGATGAGATCACGGACGTCACGAGGGTTTCCGGAATGGTCCGGAAAGGAAGATTGATATATAGGATGACCTCATTTGATTACCGGAAGGTTTTCGGAGTTACCGGGAATGTACCGGGAATGACGAATGGGTTCCGGGAATTCACCGGGGGGGGGGGGGGGGGGGGCGGGGCAACCCACCCCGGGGAAGCCCATAGGCTTTGGGGAGACACACCAGACCTTAGTGGGCTGGTGGGACAGCCCCAAGGGGGCCTATGCGCCAAGAACAAAGAATCAAAGGAAAAGAAAAAAAAAGAGGGAGGAAGTGGGAAGGGAGGGGGACTCCTCCCACCAAACCAAGTCCAACTCGGTTTGGGGGGGAGTCCTCCCCCCCTTGGCTCGGCCGACTCCTTGGGGGTCCTTGTACCCCAAGGCAAGGCCCCCCCTCCCTCCTCCTATATATATGGAGCAATTAGGGCTGATTTGAGACAATTTTCTCACGGCTGCCCGACCACATACCTCCATAGTTTTTCCTCTAGATCGCGTTTCTGCGGAGCTCGGGCGGAGCCCTGCTGAGACAAGGTCATCACCAACCTCCGGAGCGCCGTCACGCTGCTGGAGAACTCTTCTACCTCTCCGTCTCTCTTGCTGGATCAAGAAGGCCGAGATCATCATCGAGCTGTACGTGTGCTGAACGCGGAGGTGCCGTCCGTTCGGTACTAGATCGTGGGACTGATCGCGGGATTGTTCGCGGGGCGGATCGAGGGACGTGAGGATGTTCCACTACATCAACCGCGTTCTCTAACGCTTCTGCTGTACGATCTACAAGGGTACGTAGATCACTCATCCCCTCTCGTAGATGGACATCACCATGATAGGTCTTCGTGCGCGTAGGAAAATTTTTGTTTCCCATGCGACGTTCCCCAACAGTGGCATCATGAGCTAGGTTCATGCGTAGATGTCTTCTCGAGTAGAACACAAAAGTTTTTGTGGGTGGTGATGTGCGTTTTGCTGCCCTCCTTAGTCTTTTCTTAATTCTGCGGTATTGTTGGATTGAAGCGGCTTGGACCGACATTACTCGTACGCTTACGAGAGACTGGTTTCATCGTTACGAGTAACCCCCTTTGCTCAAAGATGACTGGCAAGTGTCGGTTTCTCCAACTTTAGTTGAATCGGATTTGACCGAGGAGGTCCTTGGATGAGGTTAAATAGCAACTCATATCTGTTGTGGTGTTTGCGTAAGTAAGATGCGATCCTACTAGATACCCTTGGTCACCACGTAAAACATGCAACAACAAAATTAGAGGACGTCTAACTTGTTTTTGCAGGGTATGCTTGTGATGTGATATGGCCAACGATGTGATGTGATATATTGGATGTATGAGATGATCATGTTGTAATAGATAATATCGACTTGCACGTCGATGGTACGGCAACCGGCAGGAGCCATAGGGTTGTCTTTATACTAACGTTTGTGCTTGCAGATGCGTTTACTATTTTGCTAGGACGTAGCTTTAGTAGTAATAGCATGAGTAGCACGACAACCCCGATGGCGACACATTGATGGAGATCATGATGATGGAGATCATGATGTGACGCCGGTGACAAGAAGATCGTGCCGATGCTTTGGTGATGGAGATCAAGAAGCACGTGATGATGGCCATATCATGTCACTTATGAATTGCATGTGATGTTAATCCTTTTATGCACCTTATTTTGCTTAGAACGACGGTAGCATTATGAGGTGATCTCTCACTAAAATTTCAAGACGAAATTGTGTTCTCCCCGACTGTGCACCGTTGCTACAGTTCGTCGTTTCGAGACACCACGTGATTATCGGGTGTGATAGACTCAACGTTCACATACAACGGGTGCAAAACAGTTGCGCACGCGGAACACTCGGGTTAAGCTTGACGAGCCTAGCATGTGCAGACATGGCCTCGGAACACATGAGACCGAAAGGTCGAGCATGAATCGTATAGTTGATATGATTAGCATAGAGATGCTTACCACTGAAACTATTCTCGACTCACGTGATGATCGGACTTGAGATAGTGGATTTGGATCATGCACCACTCAAATGACTAGAGAGATGTACTTTTTGAGTGGGAGTTCATAAGTGATATGATTAATTGAACTAATTGTCATGAACATAGTCTAATGGTCTTTGCGAATTACGATGTAGCTTGCGCTATAGCTCTACTGTTTTTTATATGTTCCTAGAGAAAATTTAGTTGAAAGTTGATAGTAGCAAACTTTGCAGACTGAGTCTGTAAAACCGAGGATTGTCCTCGTTGCTGCACAGAAGGCTTATGTCCTTAATGCACCACTCGGTGTGCTGCACCTCGAGCGTCGTCTGTGGATGCTGTAAACATCCGACATACACGTTTCTGATGACTACACGATAGTTCAGTACAAAAATACTTAATGGCTCAGAAGCAAGGCGCCGAAAACGTTGTAAAACGTCACAGAACATAAGTGATGATTCTAAAGAGATGAAATTGTGATTTCATGCTTGTGCCCTTGTTAAGAGGTACGAGACCTCCAAACAAGATTCTTTGTCCACAAAGTAAAGGAGAAAAGCTCAATCGTTCAGCGTGTGCTCAGATTGTCTGAGTACGACAATCACTTGAAACAAGTGGGAGTTAATCTTCCAGATGAGATAGTGATGGTTCTCCAAAGTCACTGCCACCAAGTTGTGAGAGCTTCGTGATGAACTATAACATATCAAGGATAGATACAATGATCCTTGAGCAATTCGCGATGTTTGACACTGCGAAAGTAGAAATCAAGAAGGAGCATCAATAGTTGATGGTTTGTAAAACCACTAAGTTTCAAGAAAGGCAAGGGCTAGAAGGGATACTTCATGAAACGGCAAAACAGTTGCTGCACTAATGAAGATACCCAAGATTAAACCCAAACCCGAAACTAAGTGCTTCTATAATGAGGGGAACAGTCACTGAGGCGGAGCAACTCTAGATACTTGGTAGATAAGAAAGCTGGCAAAAGTCGAAAGAAGTATATTTTATATACATGATGTTGATGTGTACTTTACTAGTACTCCTGGTAGCATGAGGGTATTGGATACCGGTTCGGTTGCTAAGTGATTAGTAGCACGAAATGAAAGCTACGGTATAAACGGAGACTAGCTAAAGGCGAGGTTTCGATACGTGTTGAAAGTGTTTCCAAGGTTGATATGATCAAACATCGCACGCTCCCTCTACCATCGGGATTGGTGTTAAACCTAACTAATTGTTATTTGGTGCTTGCGTGAAGCATGAACATGATTGGATCGTGTTTATTGCAATACGGTTATTCATTTAAAGAGAATAATGGTTACTCTATTTTCTTGAATATTCACCTTCAATGGTTTATTGAATCTCGATCGTAGTGTTACACATGTTCATAATATTGGTGCCAAAAGATACGAGTTAATGATGATAGTACCACTTGCTTGTGGCACTGCCGCTTGAGTCATGTTAGTATAAATTGCATGAAGAGGCTCCATGCTGATGGATCTTTGTACTCACCTGATTTCGAATCACTAGTTACATGCAAATCAAACCACATGAGCAAGGCCTTGTTTTCGTTGAGATGAAACAAGATAGTAACTTGTTGGAAGTGATACATTTTGATGTATGCAGTCCAATGGGTGCTGAGGCATGCAGTGGATATCATTGTGTTCTTACTTCAATGATGATTTGAGTAGATACTAGACTATTTACTTAATGAATCACAAGTCTGAAATATTGAAAAGTTCAATTCTGTTTCGGAGTGAAGTTCGTCGTAACAAAAGGATAAACTGTCTACGATATGATCATAGAAATGAATATCTCAGTTACGAGTTTTGGTACGCAGTTAAGACAATGTGGAAATTGTTTCGCGGTTCATGCCAACTGGAACATCATAGTGTGATGTTGTGTCTGAACGTCATAGCCACGCACTATTTGGTATGGTGCATACTATGATGTCTCTTATCGAATTACCACTATCGTTTATGAGTTATGCATTAGAGACAACCGCACTCACTTTAAATAGGGCACCGCGTATTTCCGTTGAGATGACACAGTATAGACTGAGGTTTAGAGAAATCTAAACTGTCATTTCTTGAAAGTTTGGGGTTTCGACACTTATGTGAAAAAGTTTCAGTCTGATAAGCTCGAACCCAAAGCGGATAAATGCATCTTCATAGGATATCCAAAACAGTTGGGTACATCTCCTATCTCAGATCCGAAAGCAAAGTGTTTGTTTCTAGAAACGGATCCTTTCTCGAGGAAAGGTTTCTCTCGAAAGAATTGAGTAGGAGGGTAGTAGAACTTGATGAGGTTATTGAACCATCACTTCAACCAGTGTGTAGCAGGGCGCAGGAAGTTGTTCCTGTGGCGCCTACACCAATTGAAGTGGAAGCTGATGATGGTGATCATCAAGCATCAAATCAAGTTACTACAAACCTCGTAGGTCGACAAGGTCGCGTACTACTGCAGAGTAGTACGGTAACCCTGTCTTGGAGGTCATGTTGTTAAGCAACAGTGAACCTACGAGTTATGGAGAAAGCGATGGTGGGCCCAGATTCCGACAAATGGCTGGAAGCCATGAAATCCGAGAGAGGATCCATGTGTGAAAACAAAGTGTAGACTCTGGTAGAACTACTTGATGGTCATAGGACTATTGAGTAAAATGGATCTTTAAAAGAAGACAGACGATGATGGTGATAAATCACTATTAAGAAAAGCTCGACATGTCGCAAAGATGTTTTCGACAAGATCAAACAGTTGACTATGATGAGACTTTCTCACTCGTAGCGATGCTAAAGGTCTGTTAGAATTATGTTAGTTGTTGATGCATTATTTATGAAATATTGCATGTAGGGTGTCAAAACATTGTTTCCTCGACGGTTTCCTTGAGCAAACATTGTATGTGATACAACCAGAAGGTTTTGTCGATCCTAAAGATACTAGCAAGTATGCAAGCTCCAGTGATCCTTCAATGGACTGGTGCAAGCATCTCGGAGTTGGAATATACACTTTGATGAGATGATCAAAGATTTTGGGTTTGTACAAGGTTTATGAGAAACTTGCATTTCCAAAGAAGTGAGTGGGAGCACTATAGAATTTCTGATAGGTATATGTGGTTGACATATTGTGGATCAGAAGTAATGTTGAATTTCTGTAAAGCATACAAGGTTGTTTGAAAGAAGTTTTCAAAGGAGTACCTGGATTACGCTACTTGAACGTTGAGCATCAAAGATCTATGGAGATAGATCAAAAGCGCTTAATAGAAGTTTCAACAAGATGCATGCTTTGACAAGTTTTTGAAAGAGTTCAAAATATATCAGCAAAGAAGGAGTTCTTGATTGCGTTGTGAGGTGTGAATTTGAGTAAGACTCAAAACCCGACCACGGCAGAATAAAGAGAATAGACGAAGGTCGTCTTCTATGCCTTAGCCGTAGAATCTAAAGTATGCCATGCTGTGTACCGCACCTCATGTGTGCCTTGACTCAAAATCTGTTGAGAGGTACAGAGAGTGATCCATGATTGAATCACTAGCAGCGGTCAAAATTTATCCTTAGTAACTAATGGACTAAAGAATCTTTCTTGATTATGGAGGTGGTTAAAGAGTTCGTCGTAAAGGTTTACGTCGATGCAAGCTTTGACACTAATCCGAATAACTATGAGTAGTGAAACGGATTCGTATAGTAGAGTAGATATTTGGAGCATTTCCGAATAGCACGTAGTAGCAGCATCTATAAGATGACATAAAGATTTGTAAAGAACGCACGGATCTGAAAGTTTCAGAACTGTTGACTAAAACCTCTCTCACGAGCAAGACATGATCAGACCCCATAACTATATGGGTGTTGGATTCGTTGGAATCACATGATGATGTGAACTAGATTATTGACTCTAGTGCAAGTGGGAGACTGTTGGAAATATGCCCTAGAGGCAATAATAAATTAGTTATTATTATATTTCATTGTTCATGATAATCGTTTATTATCCATGCTATAATTGTATTGATTGGAAACACAATACTTGTGTGGATACATAGACAAAACACTGTCCCTAGTAAGCCTCTAGTTTACTAGCTCGTTGATCAAAGATGGTCAAGGTTTCCTGGTCATAGGCAAGTGTTGTCACTTGATAATGGGATCACATCATTAGGAGAATCATGTGATGGACTAGACCCAAACTAATAGACGTAGCATGTTGATCGTGTCATTTTGTTGCTACTGTTTTCTGCGTGTCAAGTATTTATTCCTATGACCATGAGATCATATAACTCACTGACACCGGAGGAATGCTTTGTGTGTATCAAACGTCGCAACGTAACTGGGTGACTATAAAGATGCTCTACAGGTATCTCCGAAGGTGTTAGTTGAGTTAGTATGGATCGAGACTGGGATTTGTCACTCCGTGTGACGGAGAGGTATCTCGGGGCCCACTCGATAATACAACATCACACACAAGCCTTGCAAGCAATGTAACTTAATGTAAGTTGCGGGATCTTGTATTACGGAATGAGTAAAGAGACTTGCCGGTAAACGAGATTGAAATAGGTATGCGGATACTAACGATCGAATCTCGGGCAAGTAACATACCGAAGGACAAAGGGAATGACATACGGGATTATACGAATCCTTGGCACTGAGGTTCAAACGATAAGATCTTCGTAGAATATGTAGGATCCAATATGGGCATCCAGGTCCCGCTATTGGATATTGACCGAGGAGTCTCTCGGGTCATGTCTACATAGTTCTCGAACCCGCAGGGTCTGCACACTTAAGGTTCGACGTTGTTTTATGCGTATTTGAGTTATATGGTTGGTTCCCGAATGTTGTTCGGAGTCCCGGATGAGATCACGGACGTCACGAGGGTTTCCGGAATGGTCCGGAAACGAAGATTGATATATAGGATGACCTCATTTGATTACCGGAAGGTTTTCGGAGTTACCGGGAATGTACCGGGAATGACGAATGGGTTCCGGGAGTTCACCGGGGGGGGGGGGGCAACCCACCCCGGGGAAGCCCATAGGCTTTGGGGAGACACACCAGCCCTTAGTGGGCTGGTGGGACAGCCCCAAGGGGGCCTATGCGCCAAGAATAAAGAACCAAAGGAAAAGAAAAAAAAGAGGGAGGAAGTGGGAAGGGAGGGGGACTCCTCCCACCAAACCAAGTCCAACTCGGTTTGGGGGGGGGGAGTCCTCCCCCCCTTGGCTCGGCCGACTCCTTGGGGGTCCTTGTACCCCAAGGCAAGGCCCCCCCTCCCTCCTCCTATATATATGGAGCAATTAGGGCTGATTTGAGACGATTTTCTCACGGCTGCCCGACCACATACCTCCATAGTTTTTCCTCTAGATCGCGTTTCTGCGGAGCTCGGGCGGAGCCCTGCTGAGACAAGGTCATCACCAACCTCCGGAGCGCCGTCACGCTGCCGGAAAACTCTTCTACCTCTCCGTCTCTCTTGCTGGATCAAGAAGGCCGAGATCATCGTCGAGCTGTACGTGTGCTGAACGCGGAGGTGTCGTCCGTACGGTACTAGATCGTGGGACTGATCGCGGGATTGTTCGCGGGGCGGATCGAGGGACGTGAGGACGTTCCACTACATCAACCGTGTTCTCTAACGCTTCTGCTGTACGATCTACAAGGGTACGTAGATCACTCATCCCCTCTGTAGATGGACATCACCATGATAGGTCTTCGTGCGCGTAGGAAAATTTTTGTTTCCCATGCGACGTTCCCCAACATGAGTAGCATCAATGATCTGAGCATAAACTCTTCCACCAAATAATCCAACTAGCATCAACTACAAAGAGTAATCAACACTACTAGCAACCTTAGAAGTACCAATCAAAGTTGCGAGACGGAGATTGGTTACAAGTGATGAACTAGGGTTTGGAGATGATATGGTGCTGATGAAGATGTTGATGGTGACGAGTCCCCTCCGATAAGAGGAGTGGTGGTGATGACGATGGCGACGATTTCCCCCTCCGGGAGGGAAGTTTCCCCCGCAGGATCGTCCTCCGGAGCTCTAGATTTGTTCTGCTCAAGTTCCGCCTCGTGGCGGCGGCGAAACCATGAAAAAGCTCGTCTCTTATTTTTTTCCTGGATGAAACCCTCCATATAGCAAAAGAGGGGGGAAAGTGGGCCAGCAGGGTGCCCACAAGCCCCCATGGCGCGGCCTGGGGGTGGCCGCACCGTGCAGGCTTGTGGCCACCCCCTGGCGCCCCTATGGCACTTCTTCGGCCCAGTATTTTTGGTAAATAGGGGAAAACAATCCTCGTTGATTTTTACGGCGTTTGGAGTTGCGCGAAATTGGTATCTCAAACTTGCTCCACTTTCAGGCCAGAATTCCAGTTGCCGGTATTCTCCCTCTTCATGTAAACCTTGCAAAATAAGAGAGAAAAGGCATAAGAATTGTACCGTGAAGTGAAATAACAACCCAAGAAGCGATAAATATCAACATGAAAACATGATGCAATGTGGACGTATCAACTCCCCCAAGCTTAGACCTCGCTTGTCCTCAAGCGAAATCCTAGCTCAATAAATATGTCCACATGTTTAGGGAGAGAGGTGTCGACAAAACAAGATACGAACATACATGCATCATGATAAAGAACAGAATAGCAATATCAACATATAATCTCTCATGCTAAAGTGATAATTCCTTCACAAAGTAAAGCATGGATCAAGAACCTTATCGAGAAGTAACAACCAATATCCTTTAGTCATTGAAGCAATTGCAATTTATCACAACATCAGAAAGAGTCAAATATGAGCTTGTAAAGCAAATCCACATACTCAATCATTCTTTCGTTCTCTACAATTGCTACAACTCACGTCGTACTCACGAGATCAAAGTTTCAGCTGGACACAGAGAAAGATAGGGGCTTATAGTTTTGCCTCCCAACTGCTTACCTCAAGGGTAATGTTAACAATAATAATTCAAGAATACTTACCTCCAAGTTCACATATGAATATAGATCTTTCCCAAGCATATGACGTTAGCCAAGATAAAGGCGAAATAAGGAATTGGTGAAGATCACCATGACTCTTTCAAGGGCAAAAAGTAAAGGTACAAGATAGGCCCTTCGCAGAGGGAAGCAGAGGTTGTCATGCGCTTTTGAGGTTTGGATGCGTGTCCTCTTAGTGCGGAGGAACGTCACTTTATATTGCCCCCTGTGATAAAGAACTTTATTATGCAGTCTGTCACTTTTATGTCTTCCTCATCACAGGTTCATACAAAGCTTATTTTCCACACACTAATAGATCATACATATTAGAGAGCAATTTGTATTGCTTGCACCAATGACAACTTACTTCTGGGATCTTATTCAATCCATAGGTATGTATGGTGGACACTCATGGAAAAACTGGGTTGATGGTTTATGGATGCACAAGTAGTATCTCTACTTAGTGCGGGAGGTTTGGCTAAAGTTAGGTGGAAGCATTCGTCACATGCTAAGGGATCTCTTATCATATAACATTGTTTAGAGCCAAGCAAACATAATTCATTATGTTGTCTTCCTTGTCCAACATCTACTTCTAGGCATGCAATAGTTTAGTGAGTGTTCACGATCATAGATGGTGTCAGAGATGATATATTCATATGTGAACCTCTCCTTCTTTATCACTTCCTATTAATTGCAACAATGACCAAGGTCTACGTTTGCCTACCCTCAACAAGTTTCAATCCTCATTCTTTTTATATGTGAAGCCATCACTTCCCATAAGATCATTACATGATGTTTCATGCTTTTGTTCTATTCTCACTCTTTTGATCATGGCAATAGGCAAAGCCCTTCAACTAAGACTCTCTTTATTATATGGCTCACGAGCTCGAATACATCGGGGGTGACACAAAGCAAAACTCAAGACTAAAACACTAAGACTTTTAATCTACTAGAGAAAAAGAAAACTGAAAAGGAAAACTAAAACAAAGGTAAAGACAAAAGATGTGATGGTGATACGATACCGGGGCAACTCCCCCAAGCTTGGCACAAGCCAAGGGGATTGCCCATACCAATGCTTAGTTGTCTTCCTTTGGTGGTGATGGTGGAGTTGTTGCTGAAGAGGTCTTGAGCTTGTTTAATTTCCACTTGAGCATAAAATTCTGCTCCCTCAGATCATCATTTTTCTCTTCAAGCTTCAACACCCTTTGGCATAATTCCTGCTTACTCTCCTGCAAGAAACGAGAAGGGATAAACAAGGTCTTAGGCTTCTTCCTTGAGTCAGGGAGGCTCGACTTCTTGAACTCCACATGCGTGCGTCCAGGTTGAGGTAGAGGAGGCTCCTCTTCATCGAAACTTGTTTGTTCCTTCCCCTTGGGATCATAATATTCTTCCTCGTCAGAGGTCGAGCCATAAGGATCAAAGTCCCCATAGACCTTGGGGTCAGCAAGGTAATAAACCACGTTGCTCTCCCCCTCTGAGTCCTGAGAAGACATCTTGACCTAGATCTGCGGCAGAAAACATGCTCGAAACGAAAAACAGAAGAAATCTGCGTGATGCAGGGGTTAGACCAAACGGAAGTATATATAATGATTTTTTTCAGACCAGAAGGAGTGCTCTGCACGAAAACGGAGTCTGAGAGGCGCACGAGGTGGCCATAAGCCCTCACGGCGCGGCCAGGGGGTGGGCCTGCGTTGTACAGGCTTGTCGCCTCCTCGCGCACTTTCCGGCCTACTTCCAATTTTTGTATTTTTTCAAATATTCCAAAACGGAGAAAATTTTCTACTGGAAAAGTTTTGGACTCTGTTTTCTTACCGAATCACATACCTCTTCATTTTCGGAGTCTGAAACAGGCTGATAAATGTCCCTTAGGTACTCTTCCGGAGTTATGGTATTGATAATATTGCTTTCAACATTAACGGGAGTACCTGAGATATAATGCTTGATTCTCTGCCCATTTACAACTCTCGGACAATTACCTTTCGTGTTGTTGATCTTGATAGCACCGGAACGATATACTTCCTCAACAACATAGGGACCGTCCCATTTAGAGAGAAGCTTGCCTGCAAAGAATCTTAAGCGAGAGTTATATAGCAAGACATAATCACCTACATTGAACTCAAGCTTTTGTATCCTCTTATCATGCCACCTCTTAACCTTCTCTTTGAACAACTTGGCATTCTCATATGCGTGAGTTCTCCATTCATCAAGCGAGCTAATGTCAAATAACCTCTTCTCACTAGCAATTTTGAAATCAAAGTTGAGCTCTTTGATTGCCCAATAAGCTTTATGCTCCAGCTCAAGAGGTAAATAACATGCTTTACCGCACACCATTTTATACGGAGACATGCCCATGGGATTCTTATAGGCAGTTCTATAAGCCCACAGTGCATCATCGAGCTTCTTAGACCAATTCTTGCTAGACCTGTTGACGGACTTTTGCAGAATTAGTTTAATCTCTTTGTTGCTCAGCTCTACTTGAGCACTGGACTGAGGATGGTAGGGAGACGCAATTCTATGGTTGACATCGTACTTAGCAAGCGTTTTACGGAAAGCGCCATGAATGAAGTGTGAACCACTGTCGGTCATTAGATATCTAGGGACTCCAAATCTAGGGAAGATAACTTCTTTAAGCATCCTGATAGAAGTGTTGTGATCAACACTACTAGTGGGGATAGCTTCTACCCACTTAGTGACGTAATCAACAGCAACTAAGATGTGAGTATACCCATTTGATTTTGGTAAAGGTCCCATATAATGAAAGCCCCAAACATCAAATGGTTCAATGACAAGTGAATAGTTCATAGGCATTTCCTGACGTTTGCTAATATTACCTATTCTTTGACATTCGTCACAAGACAAGACAAACTTACGGGCATCCTTGAAGAGAGTGGGTCAATAGAAACCTGATTGCAATACCTTGTGTGCAGTTCTATCTCCCGCATGGTGTCCTCCGTAGGCCTCGGAGTGACACTTCTATAGGATCTGTTCATGTTCATGTTCAGGTACACAACGTCTAATAACACCATCTACTCCTTCCTTATAAAGGTGAGGATCATCCCAAAAGTAGTGTCTCAAGTCAAAGAAGAATTTCCTCTTTTGCTGGTACGTGAAACTAGGTGGTATGTATTTGGCAACAATATAGTTTGGATAATTAGCATACCACAATGCACTACGTGAGGCATTGATGACATTCAGTTGCTCATCGGGAAAACTATCATCAATAGGTTGTGGGTCATCAAGAACGTTCTCCAACCTAGACAAGTTATCTGCTACTGGGTTATCAGCACCCTTCCTGTCGACAACTTGCAAATCAAATTCTTGTAGCAAGAGAACCCATCTGATAAGTCTAGGTTTAGCGTCCTTCTTCTCCATGAGGTACTTAATAGCAGCATGATCAGTGTGGATAGTGACCTTGGAGTCAACTATGTAAGACCTCAACTTTTCACATGCAAACACGACTGCTAGAAATTCCTTCTCCGTGGTAGCATAGTTTCTCTGGGCACTGTCTAGAGTTTTACTAGCGTAGTGAATAACATTCAACTTCTTGTCAACTCTTTGCCCTAGAATAACACCAACAACATAATCACTAGCATCACACATGATCTCATAATGCAAGTTCCAATCAGGTGGTTGAACAATAGGTGCAGTTATCAAAGCCCTCTTAAGTATTTCGAAGGATTCCTCACAATCATCGTCAAAAACAAAAGGAATATCCTTTTGCAAGAGATTGGTAAGAGGCCTAGAAATCTTCGAGAAGTCTTTAATGAACGTTCTATAGAAACCATCATGACCAAGGAAACTTCTTATAGTTTTGATATCTGTGGGGTATGGCATTTTCTCGATTGCATCAACCTTAGCCTTATCGACTTCAATACCTCTTTCAGAAATTTTATGTCCTAAGACGATGCCTTCATTAACCATAAAGTGGAACTTTTCCCAATTCAAGACAAGATTGGTGTCTTTACATCTCTACAAGACTCGATCAAGGTTGCTGAGACGATCATCAAGGGAAGACCCGTAAACGGAGAAGTCATCCATGAAAACCTCGACAATCTTTTCACAAAAGTCAGAGAATATAGCCATCATACATCTTTGAAAGGTGGCAGGTGCGTTACATAAGCCAAAAGGCATACGTTTATAAGCAAAGGTACCGAAAGGGCAGGTGAAAGTGGTTTTCTCCAGATCATATTGTGCAATTGGTATTTGGGAGAAACCAGAATAACCATCTAGAAAGCAGAAGTGTGTGTGTTTAGACAGCCTTTCTAGCATTTGGTCGATAAAGGGCAGAGGGTAATGATCTTTCCTAGTGGCTTTATTCAGTTTCCTGAAATCGATCACCATCCTATAGCCAGTAATAATCCTCTGTGGGATCAATTCACCCTTATCATTAGGCAACGGTAATGCCTCCCTTCTTAGGGAGCAATGCACCGGACTCACCCAATCGCTATGAGCAACAGGATAGATAATACCCGCTTCCAGGAGCTTTAGTATTTATTTTCTTACTACTTCTTTCGTCTTAGGATTTAATCTCCTTTGATGATCAGCAACTGGTTTGAAATCAGGATCAATTCTAATCTTGTGATGGCATAGAGTGGGACTAATGCCCTTTAGATCACCAAGAGTATATCCAATAGCAGCACGGTGCTTCCTTAGAGTTTTTAGTAACTTCTTTTCTTCATGCTCCGTAACATGATATATCTCTTTTTCATCAAGATAGGCATACTTAAGAGTATCAGGCAACTCTTTAAGCTCGAACACAGGATCACCCTTTGGTGGGGGTGGATCCCCAAGCAGTTCAACAGGCAAGTTATTCTTAAGGATAGGATATTGTTCTAAGACAACTCTATCTATTTCATCCCTTTCATCCATATGCATATCATTTTCATGCTCAAGCAAGTATTGCTCTAAGGGATCAGTAGGAGGCACGGCAATAGAAGCTAAGGCAATAGTTTCACCCTTACTAGGCAACTCTTTTTCATGAGGTTGTCTAACAAACATGGAGAAATTGAACTCATGTGACACACCTTCAAAGCCAACAGTGACAGTTTGCTTCTCACAATCAATATGAGCATTGACGGTATTGAGGAAGGGTCTGCCAAATATGATGGGACAAAAGCTATCTTGAGCGGTAGCAAGAACGAGGAAATCAGCAGGATACTTCGTTTTCCCACACAAGACTTCAACATCCCTAACAATCCCCACAGGGTAGATAGTATCTCTATTGGCGAGCTGAATAGTGACATCAATAGGTTCTATCTCAACAGGTGCAATCTCATCTTTGATTTCATCGTATATGGATTGAGGTATTGCACTAACACTAGCACCCACATCACATAAACCATGATAGCGATGATCTGCTATGTTAACAGAAACCACATGCATGCCAACAACAGGCCTATGTTTGTCTCTAACGTGAGGTTTAGCAATTCTAGCAGCATCTTCACAGAAGTGAATATTATGTCCCTCAACTTCTTCAGACAGAAGATCTTTGATGATAGCAATGCTAGGTCCAACTCTAATTTGCTCAGGGGGTGTAGATGTTCTAATATAGCCTCTACGTATCACAGTTGAAGCTTTAGAATGATCCTTTATCCTAACAAGGAAAGGTGGTTTCTCAATGTAAGCACTAGGAACCACAGGATCATTATAGGCAATGACTTTCTCTTCAACTAGAGTGGGTTTAACTACATTGACTTCTAAAGGAGGATGATATTTAAACCACTTCTCTTTGGGGAGATCAATATGGGCAGCAAATGATTCACACGACGAAGCTACTATCTCAGAGTCAAGTCCATGCTTAGCGCTAAAGTCACAAAAAGTATTTGTCTCAACAAAGGATTTAACGCAATCAAAAGTGAAATTCATACATGACTCCTTACCTTCTTCAAGCTCCCAATCTTCAGATTTTCGTTTAATTCTCTCCAATAAATTCCATTTGAAGTCAATATCTCTCTTCATAAAACAACCGGTACAAGAAGTGTCAAGCATGGTGCGATCATCATGAGAAAGCCGAGCATAGAAGTTCTGAATGATAATTTTTCTCGAGAGCTCATGACTGGGGCATGAATATAGCATTGATTTAAGCCTCCCCAAGCTTGAGTGATGCTTTCTCTGTCATGAGGCCAAAAATTGTAAATATAATTCCGATCACGATGTACTAAATGCATAGGATAAAACTTTTGATGAAATTCCAATTTCAACTGATTGTAGTCCCATGATCCAGTATCATCACATAGCCTATACCATGTCAATGCCTTATCCTTCAAAGATAAAGGAAAGACCTTCTTCTTGACCTCATCCTCGGGCACGCCTGCAAGCTTAAATAAACCACAAACTTCATCTACATAGATTAGATGCAAGTATGGATGTGATGTTCCATCTCCTGTAAAAGGATTAGCCAGTAGTTTCTCAAGCATTCCCGAAGGAAATTCAAAGCAAATATTTTCAGTAGGTGCAGCAGGTTGAGGAGCAGCTCTTTGTGCTTCCGTTCGAGGTGAAGACACCCCGAACAAGCCCCTCAAAGGATTAGTATCCATAGTGACAAGTGACAACAAATTTCAGCACACTATATGAATGTTTCCTTACCAAGTTCCACTTACCAAAGGCGCTTCACTCCCCGGCAACGGCGCCAGAAAAGAGTCTTGATAACCCACAAGTATAGGGGATCAATCGTAGTTCTTTCGATAAGTAAGAGTGTCGAACCCAACGAGGAGCAGAAGGATCTGACAAGTGGTTTTCAGCAAGGTAAAATCTGCACGCACTGAAATTGTCGATAACAAGTGATTGTGTGGTGAGATGATTCGTAGCAACCAACAAGTAACAAAAGTAGCAATAGTGCAGCAAAGTGGACCAATCCCTTTTGTAGCAAGGGACAAGCCTGGACAAAGTCTTATAGGAGGAAAAACGCTCCCAAGGACACACGGGAATTTCTGTCACGCTAGTTTTCATCATGTTCATATGATTCACGTTCGTTACTTTTATAGTTTGATATGTGGGTGGACCGACACTTGGGTACTGCCCTTACTTGGACAAGCATCCCACTTATGATTAACCCCTCTCGCAAGCATCCGCAACTACGAAAGAAGAATTAAGGCAAAGTCTAACATAGCATTAAACTAGTGGATCCAAATCAGCCCCTTACGAAGCAACGCATAAACTAGGGTTTAAGCTTCTGTCACTCTAGCAACCGATCATCTACTTACTACTTCCCAATGCCTTCCTCTAGGCCCAAATAGTGGTGAAGTGTTATGTAGTCGACGTTCACATAACACCACTAGAGGAAAAACAACATACAACATATCAAATTACCGAACGAATACCAAATTCACATGACTACTATTAGCATGACTTATCCCATGTCCCGAGGAACAAAAGTAACTACTCACAAAGAATAATCATATTCATGACCAGAGAGGTAACGAGTAGCATCAAGGATCTGTACATAAACTCTTCCACCAAATAATCCAACTAGCATCAACTACAAAGAGTAATCAACACTACTAGCAACCTTACAAGTACCAATCGGAGTCGCGAGACGAAGATTGGTTACAAGTGATGAACTAGGGTTTGGAGATGAGATGGTGCTGATGAAGATGTTGATGGTGACGAGTCCCCTCCGACGAGAGGAGTGTTGGTGATGACGATGGCGACAATTTCCCCCTCCGGGAGGGAAGTTTCCCCAGATTGGTTCTGCTCAAGTTCCGCCTCGTGGCGGCGGCAAAACCACGAAAAAGCTCCTCTCTGATTTTTTCCTGGACGAAGCCCTCCATATAGAAAAAGAGGGGGGCAAGTGGGCCAGCAGGGTGCCCACAAGCCCCCATGGCGCGTCCTGGGGCGGTGGCCGCACCGTGCAGGCATGTGGCCACCCCCTGGCGCCCCTCTGGCACTTCTTCGGCCCAGTATTTTTGATAAATCGGGGAAAAAATCCTCGTTGATTTTTACGGCGTTTGGAGTTGCGCAGAATAGGTATCTCAAACTTGCTCCACTTTCAGGACAGAATTCGAGTTGCCGGTATTCACCCTCTTCATATAAACCTTGCAAAATAAGATAGAAAAGGCATAAGAATTGTACCGTGAAGTGAAATAACAGCCCAAGAAGCGATAAATATCAACATGAAAACATGATGCAAAGTGGACATATCAGGTATACCTTCTATCACAAATCCAAGCGCAAAGTGTTTGTCGCTAAGAACGGAGCCTTTCTTGAGAAAGAGTTTCTCTCGAAAGAATTGAGTGGGAGGAAGATAGAACTTGATGAGGTTGTGGAACCTCTACTTCAACAAGATGGCGGCGTAGGGCAGAAAGAAATTTCTGTCGAGGCTACACCAGTTGAAGAGGAAGCTAATGATGGTGATCATGAAACTTCAGATCAAGTTGCTATCGGACCTCGCAGGTCGACAAGAGCACCTACTGGTCCTGAGTTGTACGTGAATCTTGTCTTGTCAATCATGTGTTGGACAACAATGAGCTTGCGAATCATGGAGAAGAAATGGTGGGCCCGGATTCCAACAGATGGTTAGAAGCCATGAAATCCGAGATAGGATTTGTGTATGAAAACAAAGTATGGAATTTGGAAGTATTACCTGAAGCTCAAAAGGCTATTCACAACAAATGCATCTTTAAGAAGAAGACGGATGCAGATGGTAATGTGACTATTTATAAAGGTCGACTTGGGGCAAAGGTTTTTTCACAAATTCAAGGAGTTGACTACGATGAGACATTCTCACTCGTAGCGATGCTTAAGTCTATCCGAATCATGTTAGCAATAGCTGCATTTTTCAATTATGAAATCTGACACATGGATGTCAAAACAGCGTTCCTTAACGGGTTTCTTGAGGAAGAGTTGTATATGATGTAACCCGAAGGATTTGTAGATCCAGAGAATGCTGACAAAGTATGCAAGCTCTAGAAATCTATTTATGGACTGGTGCACACATCTCGGAGTTGGAATCAGTGCTTTGAGGAGGTGATCAAGGCGTTCGGGTTTATACAAGTTTTTGGAGAAGCTTGTATTTACAAGAAAGTGAGTGGGAGCTCTATAGTGTTTCTAATATTATATGTGGATGACATATTGCTGATTGGAAACAATGTAAAGTTTTTGGAAAGCATAAAGGATTACTTGAATAAAAGTTTTTCAATGTAGGACCTAAGAGAAGTTGCTTATATATTGGGCATAAAGATCTATAGAGATAGGTCAAGGCGCGTGATAGGACTTCCACAAAGCACATACCTTGACAAAGTTTTGAAGAAATTCAAAATGAAACAATCGAAGAAGGGGTTATTGCGTGTGTTACAAGGTATAAAGTTGAGTAAGACTCAATGCCCAGTAACTGCAGAAGATAGAGAAAATATGAGTGTCGTCCCCTATGCTTCAGCCATAGGGTCTATCATGTATGCAATGATGTGCACTAGACCAGATGTCAGCCTTGCCATAAGTACGGCAGGCATGTTTGAAAGTGATCCGGGAGTGGAGTACTAGGCATCGGTCAAGAATATTGTGAAGTACCTGAAAAGGACTAAGTAAATGTTTCTCATTTATGGAGGTGACGAAGAGCTCGTCGTAAATGGTTACGTCGATGCAAGATTCGACACTGATCCGGATGACTCTAAGTCACAAACCGGATACGTATTTATTCTCAACGGGGGTGCAGTAAGCTGGTGCAGTTGCAAGCAAAGCATCGTAGCTGATTCTACATGTGAAGTAGAGTACATAGCTGCCTCAGAGGCGGCTAAGGAGGGTGTCTGGATGTAGCAATTCATGTGAGATCTTGGAGTAGTGCCAAGTGCACTGGACCCAATCAATATGTTCTGTGACAACACTGGTGTCATTGCTCTAGCCAAGGAACCAAGGTTTCACAAGAAGACAAGACACATAAAGCAATGCTTCAATGCCATCCGCGATTACATCGAGGAGGACATAAATATTTGCAAAGTGCACACGGAACTAAATGTTGCAGATCCGATGACTAAGCCTCTTCCACGAGCAAAGCATGATCAACACCAGAACTGTATGGGTGTTATATTCATTACATTGTAAATCATATAGAGATGTGAAGCTAGATTATTGACTCTAGTGCAAGTGGGAGACTGTTGGAAATATGCCCTAGAGACAATGACAAAATAGTTATTATTATATTTCCTGTTTCGAGATAATCATTAATTATCCATGCTATAATTGTATTGAATGGGAACATAAATGCATGTTGGATATATAGACAAAACAATGTCCCTACCGAGCCTCTAGTTGACTAGCTCGTTGATCAACGGTGGTTAAGGTTTCCTAGCAATAGATAAGTGTTGTCACTTGATGACGGGATCACATGAGTAGGATTATGATGTGATGGACAAGAACCAAACTATAAACGTAGCATATGATCATGTTATTTTTGTTGCTATTTCCTTTTCATGTCAAGTATACATTCCTATGACCATGAGATCATGTAACTCACTGACACCTGACGAATGCCCTGTGTATCAAACGTCGCAACATTACTGGGTGAATATAAAGGTGCTTGATGACCCACAAGTGTAGGCGATCTCTCGTAGTCCTTTCGATAAGTAAGAGTGTCGAACCCAACGAGGAGGAGAAGGAACTGACAAGTGGTTTTCAGCAAGGTATTCTCTGCAGGCACTGAAATTATCGGTAATAGATAGTTTTGTGATAAGATAATTCGTAGCGAGTAGCAAGTAACAATAGTACCAAAGGTATAGAAAGATGGCCCAATCCCTTTTGTAGCAAGGGACAAGCCTGGACAAACTCTAATATGAGGTGAAGCGCTCCCGAGGACACATGGGCATTTCTGTCAAGCTAGTTTTCATCATGTTCATATGATTTGCGTTTGCTACTTTGATAATTTGATATGTGGGTGGACCGGTGATTGGGTGCTGTCCTTACTTGGACAAACATACCACTTATGATTAACCCCTCTCGCAAGCATCCGCAACTATGAAAGAAGAATTAAGACAAGGTCTAACCATAGCATTAAACTAGTGGATCCAAATCAGCCCCTTACGAAGCAACACATAAACTAGGGTTTAAGCTTCTGTCACTCTAGCAACCCATCATCTACTTATTACTTCCCAATGCCTTCCTCTAGGCCCAAATAATCGTGAAGTGTCATGTAGTCGACGTTCACATAACATCACTAGAGGAAAGACAACATACATTACATCAAAATATCGAAGGAATACCAAATTCACATGACTACTTATAGCAAGACTTATCCCATGTCCTCAGGAACAAAAGTGACTACTCACAAAGCATAATTATGTTCATCACCAGAGAGGTATTGATTAACATTAAAGAT
Source organism: Hordeum vulgare subsp. vulgare (assembly GCF_904849725.1). Lineage (NCBI taxonomy): Eukaryota > Viridiplantae > Streptophyta > Magnoliopsida > Poales > Poaceae > Hordeum > Hordeum vulgare. The sequence continues at coordinate 101,448,133 of NC_058521.1, read as the reverse complement.
GTGAACATATGATCTTCCACCGAGTAATCCAACTAGCATCAACTACATAAAGTAATTAACACTACTAGCAACCTTACAAGTACCAATCGGAGTCGTGAGACGGAGATTGGTTACAAGAGATGAACTAGGGTTTGGAGATGAGATGGTGCTGATGAAGATGTTGATGGAGATGAGTGCCCTCCGATGAGAGGAGTGTTGGTGATGACGATGGCGATGATTTCCCCCTCCGGGAGGAAAGTTTCCCCGGCAGGAAGGTCCTGCCGGAGCTCTAGATTGGTTGTGCTCAAGTTCCGCCTCTAGGCGGCGGCGATTCTTCCTGAAAGCCTTCTCTTGATTTTTTCTGGGACGAAACCCTTCTTATAGCAGAAGATGGGAGCCGGAGGGGCAACAGGGGGCCCACAAGCCACCCAGGCGCGACTAGGGGGTAGGCCTAGCCTGGTAATCATGTGGCCTCCTCGTGGCTCCCCTCCGGTACTTCTTCTGCCCAGTATTTTTTATTAAATCTAAAATAATTCCTCGTTGATTTTCACGGCTTTTGGAGTTGCATAGAATAGGTATCTCAAACTTGCTCCTTTTTCAGACCAGAATTCCAGCTGCCGGCATTCTCCCTCTTCATGTAAACCTTATAAAATAAGAGAGAAAAGGCATAAGTATTGCTCCGTAAAGTGTAATAACAGACCATAAAGCGATAAATATCAACATAAAAGCATGATGCAAAATGGACGTATCAACTCCCCAAGCTTAGACCTCGCTTGTCCTTAAGCGGAAGCCGAGATCAATAAATATGCCCACATGTTTTGAGATAGAGGTGTCGATAAAAAAAAATATGGACATGCAGGAATCATGATCATATTTAGAACAGCAATAACGTCATATAATCTCTTATGCTAAAGTGACAATTCCTTCACAAAGTAAAGTATGGATCAAGAACCTTATTGAGAATTAACAACCAATAGCCTTTAGTCATTGAAGCAATTGCAATTTATCATAACGTCGGAAAGAGTCAAATAAGAGCTTGTAAAGCAAATCCACATACTCAATCATCCTTTCGTCTTCTATAATTGCTAAAACTCACGTGGTACTCATGAGATCAACGTATTAGTTGGACAGAGAGAAAGATAGGGGCTTATAGTTTCGCCTCCCAACTACTTACCTCAAGGGTAATGTCAACATATGAATCTAGATCTTTCCCTAGCACATGACGTTAGCCAAGATAATGGCGAAATAAGGAATTGCTGTTGATCACCATGACTCTTTTAAAGATAAAAAAGTAAAGGTACAAGATAGGCCCTTCGCAGAGGGAAGCAGAGGTTATCATGCGCTTTTGAGGTTCGGATGTGTGACCTCTTAGTGTGAAGGAACATCACTTTATATTGCCTCCTGTGATAAAGAACTTTATTTTGCAGTATGTCGCTTTTATGTCTTCCTCATCACACGTTCGTACAAAGCTTATTTTCCACACACTAATAGATCATACATATTTAGGGAGCATTTTTTATTGCTTGCACCGATCACAACTTACTTGAGGGATCTTCTTCATTCCATAGGTAAGTATGGTGGAGTCTCATGGCAAAACTAGGTTGAAGGTTTATGGATGCACAAGTAGTATCTCTACTTAGTGCGGAAGTTTTGGCTGATATGAGGTGGAAGCAATCGGCACATGCTAAGGGATCTCTAGTCATATAACATTGTTCGGAACCAAGCAAACATAATTCATTATGTTGTCTTCCTTGTCCAACATCTACTTCTAAGCATGTAATAGTTTAATGAGTGTTCACAATCATAGACGGTGTCAAAGATGATATATTTATATGTGAGCCTCTCCTTCTTTATTACTTCCTATTAATTGCAACAATGACCAAGGTCTATGTTTGTCCACCCACAACAAGTTTCAATCAACATTCTTTTTATATGTGAAGCCATCACTTCCCATAAGATCATTACATGATCTTTCATGCTTTTGTTCATTTATTATTCTTTTCTTTAGATCATGGCATGAAGCAAGGCCCTTAACTAAAATACTCTTTATTATATGACTCGCGAACTCGAATACATTGGGGGAGACACAAAGCAAAACTCAAGCCTAGATCTTACTAAGAACTTTATTCTACTAGAGAAAGATAAAACCAAAAAGGATCGAACTAAGAAAAAGGTAAAGGCAAAAGATGTGATGGTGATACAATACCGGGGCAACTCCCCCAACCTTGGCACAAGCCAAGAGGAGTGCCCATACCCGTGCTTAATTGTCTTCCTTTGAAGGTGATGGTGGTGGATTTGTTGCAATCTGGGGTTGATTCTCTGTCTTCCAAGGCATAGGTGCTCCATCATGGAAATATGATCGAGTCTCCGGAATCCTCAAATCTATAGCCAACCGTATTGATTTAAATCTATACCCATACTCACAGTTTTGGTTCTACAGGTCGTAGATATGTGCTTGGAGGTGATCAATTTTGTCATAGAGCCTGGAGAGGTGCTTCCCGATGTCATTGGCATCGATCTTGTGCTTGTTGGTGAACTCCGTGATCATCATGTTGTTGGTGTTAAGTCCGCGTTCCACCATCCCTTGGCACTTGAAGACTTGCTGCTCCATTGCTTCGAGCCTCGCCTCCACACTTCCGGTCTTCTTGGGCCCCTCAACATCACGGATGTGCAGCACCCCCTCATGCATCTCGATAGATTGAGGGTGTTGCATCACTCCCGCGAGGTAGGGATTGATGACCTTCTCGAAGAACTTGTCCTTCGGAACTTTTGGGGACGCCATAGCGAACTAGTTCTATGTACACATCAGCTCGAAACGAAAACAGAGGATATTTGCGCGATACGACGGTCATACCTTTTGGGAGAATATATAATGAATTTTTCCTGACCAGAAGGAGTACTCCGCAAGAAAACAGAGTCTGGGAGGCACACGAGGTGCTCACAAGCCACCCAGGCACGACCAGGGGGGTAGGCCACTCCTGGCAGGCTTGTCGCCTCCTCGTGCGCTTTCCGGTCTACTTTAAATTTTTTCTATTTTTCTAAAAATTCCAAAACGGAGAAAAATTGCTACTGGAAAAGTTTTGGAGTCGGTTTACTTACCGAATCACATACCACTTCATTTGGGGAGTTTGAAACAGGCTAATAAATATCCCTTATGTACTCCTCCGGTGTAACGACCAAACCTCGAAGGATTTGAGTCTCTGTGCTTTACTGTGCTAGTCCCTGGATCGACTCGCTAGCACACACAGTATAGATGAAAACCAGATATAGCAAGTGCATCATTTATAATAACGTATGATCCAGAAATTATAAAATATAACAATCTGCATAGCACTTAGCTAGCTTTATTCTATTAAACAGCGGAAAAGTAGCAGAATTATAACGATGAGTCCCATCATAGCCCACTGGTGATGTTGAGTGAAGACTCGCGACCCTAACGGTACCTTACTCCTCGTCTGAATATCCTGCAACATGATACGTTGCAGCCATATAGGTCAATACTTTGAATGTATTGGCAAGTTACACAGGAAAAATAATATAACAGACCTACATGTATATGCATAGTATAACAAAAGGAAGGCTGATGGTTATTTTGCAGAAAGCTGATTTTATCCTCATAGCTACCTAATAGTCAAGTTTTAATTTGTTTGCTACAATAACTCACATATGGTTGAATTGGCATCTCCAACTCCAACCTATTACCAATATTAAGTTTCCCACCAAGTTTTATTAAGTGTGTCATCTGTTAAGATCATCCAACAACTGTAATGGCCTAGCTGCTCAAAATTGTCCATAACCGGGGACACGGCTAATCATGATTAGTTTATACACTTTGCAGAGGTTAGTACGTTGGACCCACTGGACCCAACCCGAAGATTGAGACGAAGTCTTTCAGAAGCAGTCACCTAGCCCCACAGGAGTCCCATCCCACCTATCATAGCTACATCAGCTGGCACATCCGGGTAAGGTTTCCACGACTGATCAACTAAGCTAGAGCCCATAATAGCCAGTGGTCGCACAAGGAAGCTACTAGTCACTAAGTCTGTTTGATCTTTTTGAACCTGGGCGGCATCCACTTACATTCAGAGGGTAGAAACCATGATGTTCTTGAAACCACCCAGCAATACCATATCCGCCCAGAGGTGTATTATATCATGAATTACTACTCAAATTTATTTTGTAGTAATCCTCACATAATCTCAGTGAATACAGGAACCAATCCCGTCTACATAGCATAGCAAAACTACAAATACCACGATCTTCAATGACGAGGGAATATAGCTCAATAGCATTGCAATAATAATCTTCCTATACATGCATAATTTTCATAGGGTGGTATAATACTACATGCATGGAAAAATAATAGGTAAAGGATGATCAACATGTAACTTGCCTTGATTCTGGTTCAAAAAGTCACACTCCTGACAATAGTTTGCGTCGCACTCCGCACAATCTACATGTTACAAACAATCACACCAATCAATCACCACAATCACATAACACCAAATAAAACCATCGGCAATAAAACCACTTGTTTAAAACCAAAGCATAAATAGCATGGCAGCAGGTATAAAATCATTTACATGCTGATACGATGATAACGCAAAAAGAATCAACTAAACCGGATGAACGGTTTGCAAAATATGGCCTCCGGTAGTCTAAAATAAATCTGATTTAACAAAAAAAATTAATTTTCGTGAAACTGAAAACTACTGGTTCTAACAAGTTCTACTCATCAATACGAGATAATAGGAAAAAGAATTTCCTGAATCGGAGTTACGAGTAAAAAGATAAACGCGTTTGAAAATTATACCGAGAATCTGACAAAGCTAAAAACAGATTAAAAACAGATTAAATTCGCCCAGAAGCTGTTCATCGGGGTTTGATGAATCCGCTCGTGCGTGCGTTCTCACCACGAACAGTGGTGAAAAACGGAACCGTCTCGGTGTGGCTCCTCCGATGGTACTCCGGTGGCGGTCGAACGAACTCCGGTGACGGCGGCTCCGCGAACTCCGACGAACACGGACGAACTCGGACGTGGGCGGCGTGTTCCTGCGATGCTCAAGGCTGCTTCACTTGCGAGGTGGCGGCGCTGTGCATGCAAGGCGAATCAGGCGAGATGGGGTTGGTGGCAGATCGAACTGTGAGCAGGGGAAATCGGGACACGGCTTCGGTTGTGGGACTTATTGCCTCGCGAGGAACAAGAGTCCTGATCGGTTCCTGGGAGAAAACGAGGCGAGGCTGTCGAGCCATGCCGGCTCGGGACAGGAGTCCCTGGTAGCCTCGGTCAAAGCATGGGCACGTGGGGCACATGGCCTCGTGGGCAGCCCTGGTGGAGCTGTGGCTCGTGCTGGTGCCTGGCTCGCTGGGAGCACGTGGCCTGGGCACAAGCTCGGTGGAGCTTGGTGGCTCGGTGGAGCCTGGCCGGGCTGGCCGGCTTAGCCAGCTGGCTTGGCCCAGTTAGCTTTTTTTTTTAAAGTAAAAATACAAAAATAAAAAGTATTAAAATAATATATATATATATGTATATATTTTAAAGAAAAACAAACAGAGAAAAAATAATAACGATAATATACGTATACAAAAATACATACATGTGTATATTAAAACAAACGCATATAGTACTATATATAGGTATATATAGATACATATATTAAAATCTAATATAGATATATATATATATAAGTATAAAATAAATATCCTAATAAATACTAAAGGAAACCTAGTTCCACCTAATGCAAAATTTAAAAATAGTTTTAATGCAATAGACCACGCAAAAAGCATTTGAAAACTTAACTAAAGATAATTTCGGACATTATAAAAATTTGCAAAACCAACTTGGTAACTCCAAATAATATTCGAAACGTTATGCACTTTAATTCGACAGGGGAGAAGTCATATTATCTCCACTCCAATAAATTGCCCGCAGTCACATAATGAATACAATTTACAAAAGAGCAAATGAGGCATAGAAAAATATGAGATGCATATGCATGATCTATTAACATCCGAATTTTAGAAAATTGGGATGTTACATCCGGAGTTACGGTATTAATAATATTGCTTTCAACATTTATAGGAGTACCTGAGATATAATGCTTGATTATTTGCCCATTTACAACTCTCGGAAGATTACCTTCTGTGTTGTTGATCTTTATGGCACCGGAACGATATACTTCCTGAACAATGTAAGGACCTTCCCAATTAGAGAGAAGCTTGCCTACAAAAAATCTTAAACGAGAATTGTATAGTAAGACGTAATCACCTACATTAAACTCACGTTTTTGTATCCTTTTATCATGCCACCTCTTAACTTTTTCTTTAAACAACTTGGCATTTTCATATGCCTGAGTTCTCCATTCATCAAGTGAGATAATATCAAATAACCTCTTCTCACCAGCAAGTTTGAAATAAAAGTTGAGCTCTTTGATTGCCCAATAAGCCTTATGCTCTAGCTCAAGAGGTAAATGACATGCTTTATCGTAAACCATTTTGTACGGAGACATGCCCATGGGATTCTTATAAGCAGTTCTATAAGCCCATAGTGCATCATCAAGCTTCTTAGACCAATTATTTCTAGACCTATTAACAGTCTTTTGCAGAATTAGTTTAATCTCTCTATTACTTAACTCTACTTGACCACTTGACTGAGGGTGATAGGGAGATGCAATTCTATGGTTGACATCATACTTAGCAAGCGTTTTACGGAAAGCACCACGAATAAAATGTGAACCACTGTTAGTCATTAAATATCTAGGGACTCCAAATCTAGGGAAAATAACTTCTTTAAGCATCCTAATAGAGGTGTTGTGATCAGCACTACTAGTTGGGATAGATTCTACCCACTTAGTAACGTAATCAACAACAACTAGAATATGAGTATATATACCCGTTAGACTTTGGAAAAAGGTCCCATATAATCAAAACCCGAAACATCAAAGGGTTCAATGACAAGTGAATAATTCATAGGAATTTCCTGACGTTTACTGATATTACCTATTCTTTGACATTCATCACAAGACAAGACAAACTTACGGGCATCCTTGAAGAGAGTAGGCCAATAAAATCCGGATTGCAATACCTTGTGTGCAGTTCTATCTCCCGCATGGTGTCCTCTGTAAGCGTCAGAGTGACACTTCTGTAGGATCTGTCCCTATTCATGCTCAGGTACACAACATCTAATAACACCATCTACTCCTTCTTTATAAAGGTGAGGATCATCCGAAAAGTAATGTCTCAAGTCAAAGAAGAATTTGTTCTTTTGTTGGTATGTGAAACTAGGTGGTATAAATCTAGCAACAATATAATTTGCATAATCTTCATACCAGGGTGTACTACGTGAAGCATTGATGACATTCAATTGTCATCAGGAAAGCTATCATCAATAGGTTGTGGGTCATCAAGAACATTCTCCAACCTAGACAAGTTATCTGCTACGGGGTTCTCAGCACCCTTTCGATCAACGACATGCAAATCAAATTCTTGTAGCAAGAGAACCCATCTGATAAGTCTAGGTTTAGCATCTTTCTTTTCCATCAGATACTTAATAGCAGCATGATCAGTGTGAATAGTAACTTTGGAATCAACAGCATAAGATCTGAGCTTTTCACATGCAAACACGACTGCTAAAAATTCATTTTCAATAGTAGCATAGTTTCTTTGGGCACTGTCTAGAGTTTTACTAGCATCATGAATAACATTCAATTTCTTATCAACTCTTTGTCCTAGAACAGCACCAACAACATAATCACTAGCATCACACATAATTTCAAAAGGTAGGTTCCAATCAGGTGGTTGAACAATAGGTGCAGTTATCAAGGCCTTCTTAAGTATTTCAAATGCTTCCTCACAATCATCGTAAAAAACAAAAGGGATATCCTTTTGCAAGAGATTGGTAAGAGGCCTAGAAATCTTAGAGAAGTCTTTAATGAACCTTCTATAGAAACAAGCATGACCAAGGAAACTTCTTATACCTTTGATGTCTGTAGGGCATGGCATTTTCTCGATCGCATCAACTTTAGCCTTATCGACTTCAATACCTCTTTCAGAAATTTTATGTCCTAAGACGATGCCTTCATGAACCATAAAGTGGCACTTCTCCCAATTCAAGACAAGGTTGGTATCTGATACGTCTCAAACGTATCTATAATTTTTGATGGTTTCATGTTGTTATCTTGTCAACTTTGGATGTTTTATATACCTTTTATATCTTTTTTGGGACTAACTTATTAATTCAGTGCCAAGTGCGAGTTCCTGTTTTTCTGTGTTTTTGACTCTTTTCGGATCTGATTTTGGAACGGAGTCCAAACGGAATAAAATCCCCAAAATGAATTTTTCTAGAACGGAAAAAGATCGGGGGACTTGAGGGCCAAGGCAGGAGGCCCATAGGGAGCCCACAAGCCCTGTGGCCACGGCCAGGGGGGCCGTTGCCACCAGGCTTGTGGCCTCCCTGGCGCTCCCGTGCCCTAGCTCTTTGGCCTATATATTCCCCAAAATCCCAGAAAAAATTAGGGTGTCCACGAAACCACTTTTCTGCAGCCGCAAGCTTCCGTTTCCGTGAGATCTCATCTGGAGACCCTTCCCGGTGCCCTGCCGGAGGGGACTTTGGAGCTGGAGGGCTTCTACATCAACATCATTGCCTCTCCAATGACTCGTGAGTAGTCTACTTCAGACCTACGGGTCCGTAGTTAGTAGCTAGATGGCTTCTTCTCTCTCTTGGATCTTTAATACAAAGTTCTCCATGATCTTCATGGAGATCTATCTGATGTAATCCTCTTTGGCAGTGTGTTTGTCGAGATCCAATGAATTGTGGATTTTTGATCAGATTATCTATGAATTATATTTGAGTCTTTGCTGATTTCTTATATGCATGATTTGATATCCTTGTAAGTCTCTCCTAGTGCAATGGGAGAAGTGCTTGGTTTTGGGTTCATACCACGCGGTGACCTTTCCCAGTGACAGAACGGGCAGCAAGGCACACATCATGTTGTTGCCATCAAGGGTAACAAGATGGGCTTTCATCATAGATTTGAGATTGTCCATCTACATCATGTCATCTTGCTTAAGGCGTTACTCTGTTCTTATGAACTCAATACACTAGATGCATGCTAGATAGCGGTCGACGTGTGGAGTAATAGTAGTAGATGCAGAAAGTATCGGTCTACTTGTTTTGGACATGATGCCTATATGTATGATCATTGCCATAGATAACATCATGACTTTGTGCGTTCTATCAATTGCTCGACAGTAATTCGTTCACCCACCGTCTACATGCTTTCATGAGAGAAGCCACTAGTGAACACTACGGCCCCGGGGTCTATTCACAACTATCGTCTCCGCTTTTACTTTTACTTCGCTTTGTTTACTTTTTGCTTTCAGTTCTCACTTTGCAAACAATCCATAAGGGATTGACAACCCCTTCATAGCATTGGGTGCAAGCTCTTTGTGTTTGTGCAGGTACTTGTGACGTGACACGATCCTCCTACTGGATTGATACCTTAGTTTTCAAACTGAGGGAAATACTTACCGACGCTGTGCTACATCACCCTTTCCTCTTCAAGGGAACGCCAAAGCAAGGCTCCAAGGCCGCGGGGGAATCCTTTGCATATTTGTCAAGGAAATCCCTATAGGCGTAGCCAGCAGTAGTATCTTTACATCTCTGCAAAACTCGATCAAGGTTGCTGAGGCAATCATCAAAAGAATACACGTAAACGGAGCAGTCATCCATGAAAACCTCAACAATCTTTTCACAAAAGTCAGAGAATATAGCCATCATTCATCTTTGATGTACCAGGTGCATTACGTAAGCCAAAAGGCATATGTCCGTAAGCAAAGGTACCAAAAGGGGCAGGTAAAAGTGTTTTTCTCCTGATCAGATTGTGCAACTGGTATTTGGGAGAAACCAGAATAACCATCTAGAAAGCAGAAGTGTGTTTGTTTAGACAATCTTTCTAGCATTTGGTCAATAAAAGGCAAAGGGTAATGATCTTTCCTAGTGGCTTTATTCAAGTTCCTAAAATCAATTACCATCCTATAGCCAGTAACAATTCTCTGTGGGATCAATTCATCTTCATCATTAGGGACAACGGTAATACCTCCCTTCTTAGGGACGCAATGCATCGGACTTACCCAATCACTATGAGCAACAGGATTGATAATACCTACTTCCAAGAGCTTTAGTATTTCTTTGCTTACTACCTCTTTCATCTTAGCATTTAATCTCCATTGATGATCGGCAACTAGTTTGGAATCAGGATCAGTTTTAATTTTATGCTGGCATAGAGTGGGACTAATGCCCTTACGATCATCAAGAGTATATCCAATAGCAGCACGGTGCTTCCTCAGAGTTTTCAATAATTTCTTTTCTTCATGCTCTGAAAGGCTACACTAATAATAACATGATATATCTCTTTTTCATCAAGATAATCATACTTAAGAGTATCAGGTAACTGTTTAAGCTCAAACACATGATCACCCTTTGGTGGGGGTGGATCTCCAAGTAGTTCAACATACAAATTATTCTTAAGTATAGGATGATGTTCAAAGATAACTCTATCTATCTCATTCCTTTCATCCATATGCATATCATTTTCATGCTCAAGCAAGTATTGCTGTAAAGGATCAGTAGGACGCAAAGCAATAGAAGCTAGGGCAATAATTTCATCCTTACTAGACAATTCTTTTTCATGAGGTTGTCTACCAAACTTGGAGAAATTGAATTCATGTGACACACCTTCAAAGCCAACAGTGACAGTTTGCTTCTCACAGTCAATGTGAGCATTGATAGTATTGAGGAAAGGTCTGCCAAATATGATGGGACAAAAGCTATATTGTGTGGTAACAAGAATGAGAAAATCAGAAGGATACTTAGTTTTACCACACAAGACTTCAACATTTCTAACAATTCCCAAAGGGCAGATAGTGTTGGGGAACGTCGCATGGAAAACAAAAATTTTCCTACGCGCACGAAGACCTATCATGGTGATGTCCATCTACGAGAGGGGATTTCCGATCTACGTACCCTTGTAGATCGCACAGCAGAAGCATTAAGAAACGCGGTTGATGTAGTGGAACGTCCTCACGTCCCTCGATCCGCCCCGTGAACCGTCGCACGAACCGTCCCGCGATCCGTCCCACGATCCGCTCCGATCTAGTGCCGAACGGACGGCACCTCTGCGTTCAGCACACGTACAGCTCGACAATGATCTCGGCCTTCTTGATCCAGCAAGAGAGACGGAGAGGTAGATGAGTTCTCCGGCAGCGTGACGGCGCTCCGGAGGTTGGTGGTGATCTAATCTCAGCAGGGCTCCGCCCGACCTCCGCAGAAATGCGATCTAGAGGAAAAACCGTGGAGGTATGTGGTCGGGCTGCCGTGGCAAAAGTTGTCTCAAATCAGCCCTAATACCCCAGTATATATAGGAGGGAGGGAGGGGAGGAGGCAGCCTCAAAACCTAAAGGTTTGGCCGAAATTGGAGGTGGAGGAGTCCTACTCCAATCCTACTTGGAGTAGGATTCCACCTTCCCACTTGGAAACTCTTTCCACCTTGTGTTTTTTCCTTCTCAAACCTTATGGGCCTTAGTGGGAACTTATTCCAGCCCACTAGGGGCTGGTTTATCTCTTCCCATAGCCCATGAGACCCCTTGGGGCGTGACACCCCTCTCGATGGTCCCCGTCACCCCTCCCGGCACTCCCGGTACACTACAAATGAGCCTGAAACTTTTCCGGTAATGCCCGGAAACTTTCCGGTAATCAAATGAGGTCATCCTATATATCAATCTTCGTCTCCGGACCATTCCGGAAACCCTCGTGACGTCCGTGATCCTATCCGGGACTCGGAACAACATTCAGTAACCAACCATATAACTCAAATACGCATAAAACATCGTCCAACCTGAAGTGTGCAGACCCTGCGGGTTCGAGAACTATGTAGACATGACCCAGGGGACTCCTCGGTCAATATCCAATAGCGGGACCTGCATTCCCATATTGGATCCTACATATTCCGAAGATCTTTATCAGTTGAACCTCAGTGCCAAGGATTCATATAATCCCGTATGTCATTCCCTTTGTCCTTCGGTATGTTACTTGCCCGAGATTCGATCGTCAGTATCCGCATACCTATTTCAATCTCGTTTACCGGCAAGTCTCTTTACTCGTTCCGTAACACAAGATCCCGCAACTTACACTAAGTCACATTGCATGCAAGGCTTGTGTGTGATGTTGTATTACCGAGTGGGCCCTGAGATACCTCTCCGTCACACGGAGTGACAAATCCCAGTCTCGATCCATACTAACTCAACGAACACCTTCGGAGATACCTGTAGAGCATCTTTATAGTCACCCAGTTACGTTGCGACGTTTGATACACACAAAGCATTCCTCCGGTGTCAGTGAGTTATATGATCTCATGGTCATAGGAACAAATACTTGACACGCAGAAAACAGTAGCAACAAAATGACACGATCAACATGCTACGTCTATTAGTTTGGGTCTAGTCCATCACATGATTCTCCTAATGATGTGATCCCGTTATCAAGTGACAACACTTGCCTATGGTCAGGAAACCTAGACCATCTTTAATCAACGAGCTAGTCAACTAGAGGCTTACTAGGGACAATGTTTTGTCTATGTATCCACACATGCACTGTGTTTCCAATCAATACAATTATAGCATGGATAATAAACGATTGTCATGAACAAATAAATATAATAATAACTAATTTATTATTGCCTCTAGGGCATATTTTCAACAGTCTCCCACTTGCACTAGAGTCAATAATATAGTTCACATCACCATGTGATTCGAACGAATCCAACACCCATAGAGTTATGGGGTCTGATCACGTCTTGCTCGTGAGAGAGGTTTTAATCAACGGTTCTGAAACTTTCAGATCCGTGTGTTCTTTACAAATCTTTATGTCATGTTATAGATGCTGCTACTATGTGCTATTCGGAAATACTCCAAATATCTACTCTACTATACGAATCCGTTTCACTACTCATAGTTATTCGGATTAGTGTCAAAGCTTGCATCGACATAACCCTTTACGACGAACTTTTTAACCACCTCCATAATCGAGAAAAATTCCTTAGTCCATCAGTTACTAAGGATAAATTTTGGCCGCTGCTAGTGATTCAATCATGGATCACTCTCTGTACCTCTCAACAGACTTTGAGTCAAGGCACACATCAGGTGCGGTACCCAGCATGGAATACTTGAGATTCTACGACCAAGGCATAGAAGACGACCTTCGTCTATTCTCTTTATTCTGTCGGGGTCAGGTTTTGAGTCTTACTCTAATTCACACCTCACAATGCAACCAAGAACTCCTTCTTTCCTGATCTATTTTGAACTCCTTCAAAAACTTGTCAAGGCATGCATCTTGTTGAAACTTCTATTAAGCGCTTTCGATCTATCTCCATAGATCTTTGATGCTCAACATTCAAGTAGCGCAATCCAGGTACTCCTTTGAAAACTCCTTTCAAACAACCTTGTATGCTTTACAGAAATTCCACATTACTTCTGATCCACAATATGTCAACCACATATACTTATCAGAAATTCTATAGTGCTCCCACTCACTTCTTTGGAAATACAAGTTTCTCATAAACCTTGTACAAACCCAAAATCTTTGATCATCTCATCAAAGTGTATATTCCAACTCCGAGATGCTTGCACCAGTCCATTGAAGGATCGCTGGAACTTGCATACTTGCTAGTATCTTTAGGATCGACAAAACCTCCTGGTTGTATCACATACAATGTTTGCTCAAGGAAACCGTAGAGGAAACAATGTTTTGACATCCTATGTGCAATATTTCATAAATAATGCAACAACTACTAACATAATTCTAACAGACTTTTAGCATCGCTGTGAGTGAGAAAGTCTCATCATAGTCAACTGTTTGATCTTGTCGGAAACATCTTTGCGACAAGTCGAGCTTTTCTTAATAGTGACTTATCACCATCATCGTTTGTCTTCCTTTTAAAGATCCATCTTTACTCAATAGTCTTATGACCATCAATTAGTTCTTCCAAAGTCTACACTTTGTTTTCATACAAGGATCCTCTCTCGGATTTCATGGCTTCCAGCCATTTGTCGGAATCCGGGCCCACCATTGCTTTCTCCATAACTCGTAGGTTCACTGTTGCTCAACAACATGACCTCCAAGATAGGGTTACCGTACCACTCTGCAGTAGTACGCGACCTTGTCAACCTACGAGGGTTGTAGTAACTTGATCCGATGCTCGATGATCACCATCATCAGCTTTCACTTCAATTGGTGTAGGCGCCACAGGAACAACTTCCTGCGCCCTGCTACACACTGGTTGAAGTGATGGTTCAATAACCTCATCAAGTTCTACCACCCTCCCACTCAATTCTTTCGAGAGAAACCTTTCCTCGAGAAAGGATCCGTTTCTAGAAACAAACACTTTGCTTTCGGATCTGAGATAGGAGATGTACCCAACTGTTTTGGATATCCTATGAAGATGCATTTATCCGCTTTGGGTTTGAGCTTATCAGACTGGAACTTTTTCACATAAGTGTCGAAGCCCCAAACTTTCAAGAAACGATAGTTTAGATTTCTCTAAACCTCAGTCTATACTTTGTCATCTCAACGGAAACACGCGGTGCCCTATTTAAAGTGAATGCGGTTGTCTCTAATGCATAACCCATAAACGATAGTGGTAATTCGATAAGAGACATCATAGCATGCACCATACCGAATAGTTCGTGGCTATGACGTTCAGACACATCATCACACTATGATGTTCTAGGTGGCATGAACTGCGAAACAATTTCCACATTGTCTTAACTGCATACCAAAACTCGTAACTCAGATATTCATCTCAATGATCATATCGTAGACTGTTTATCCTCTTGTCACGACGATCTTCACTCTAAAATAGCTTTGAACTTTTCAACATTTCAGACTTGTGATTCATCAAGTAAATACTCTTGTATCTACTCAAATCGTCAGTGAAGTAAGAACATAATGATATCCACTGCGTTCCTTAGCACTTATTGGACTGCGCACATCAAAAATGCATTACTCCCAACAAGTTACTCTACTTGTTTCATGTGGCATGTTTTGCATGTCTCAAGTGATTCAAAATCAAGTGAGTCCAAACGATCCATCAGCATGGAGCTTCTTCATGCATTTTACACCAACATGACACAAGTGGCAGTGCCACAACTAAGTGGTACTATCATTATTACTTTTTATCTTTTGGCACTAATATTATGAACATGTGTAACACTGCGATCGAGATTCAATAAACCATTGAGGGTAATTATTCAAGCAAATAGAATAACTATTATTCTTTTAAATGAATAATCGTATTGCAACAAACACGATCCAATCATGTTCATGCTCAACGCAAACACCAAATAACAATTATTTAGGTTTAACACCAATCCCGATGGTAGAGGGGGCGTGCGACGTTTGATCATATCAACCTTGGAAACACTTCCAACATGTATCGTCACCTCGCCTTTAGCTAGTCTCCGTTTATGTCGTAGCTTTCATTTCATGTTACTAATCACTTAGCAACCGAACCGGTATCCAATACCCTCGTGCTACTAGGAGTACTACTAAAGTACACATCAACATCATGTATATCAAATATACTTCTTTCGACTTTTGCCAACCTTCTTATCTACCAAGTATCTAGAGTTGCTTCGCCTCAGTGACCGTTCCCCTTATAACAGAAGCACTTAGTCCCGGGCTTGGGTTTAATCTGGGGTCTCTTCATTAGTGCAGCAACTGCTTTGCCGTTTCACGAAGTATCCCTTCTAGCCCTTGCCTTTCTCGAAACTTAGTGGTTTTACTAAACATCAACTATTGATGCTCCTTCTTGATTTCTACTTTCGCGGTGTCAAACATCGCGAATCGCTCAAGGATCATTGTATCTATCCTTAATATGTTATAGTTCATCACGAAGCTCTCACAGCTTGGAGGCAGTGACTTTTGGAGAACCATCACTATCTTATCTGGAAGATCAACTCCCACTTGATTCAAGCGATTGTCGTACTCAGATAATCTGAGCACACGCTCAACGATTGAGCTTTTCTCCTTTACTTTGTGGACAAAGAATCTTGTCGGAGGTTTCATACCTCTTAACAAGGGCACAAGCATGAAATCACAATTTCATCTCTTTAGAACATCTCTTATGTTCCGTGACGTTTCAAAACTTCTTCGGCGCCTTGCTTCTAAGCCATTAAGTATTTTGTACTGAACTATCGTGTAGTCATCAGAAACGTGTATGTCGGATGTTCACAACATCTACAGATGACGCTCGAGGTGCAGCACACCAAGTGGTGCATTAAGGACATAAGCCTTCTGCGCAGCAACGAGGACAATCCTCGGCTTTACAGACTCAGTCTGCAAAGTTTGCTACTATCAACTTTCAACTAAATTTTCTCTAGGAACATATAAAAACAGTAGAGCTATAGCGCAAGCTACATCGTAATTCGCAAAGACCATTAGACTATGTTCATGACAATTAGTTCAATTAATCATATTACTTAAGAACTCCCACTCAAAAGTACATCTCTCTACTCATTTGAGTGGTACCTGATCCAAATCCACTATCTCAAGTCCGATCATCACGTGAGTCGAGAATAGTTTCAGTGGTAAGCATCTCTATGCTAATCATATCAACTATATGATTCATGCTCGACCTTTCGGTCTCATGTGTTCCGAGGCCATGTCTGCACATGCTAGGCTCGTCAAGCTTAACCCGAGTGTTCCGCGTGTGCAACTGTTTTGCACCCGTTGTATGTGAACGTTGAGTCTATCACACCCGATCATCACGTGGTGTCTCGAAACGAAGAACTGTCGCAACGGTGCATAGTCGGGGAGAACACAATTTCGTCTTGAAATTTTAGTGAGAGATTACCTCATAATGCTAGCGTCGTTCTAAGCAAGATAAGGTGCATAAAGGATTAACATCACATGCAATTCATAAGTGACATGATATGGCCATCATCATGTGCTTCTTGATCTCCATCACCAAAGCACCGGCACGATCTTCTTGTCACCGGCGTCACACCATGATCTCCATAATCATGATCTCCATCAACGTGTCGCCATCGGGGTTGTCGTGCTACTCATGCTATTACTACTAAAGCTACAACCTAGCAATATAGTAAACGCATCTGCAAGCACAAATGTTAGTTTAAAGACAACCCTATGGCTCCTGCCGGTTGTCGTACCATCGACGTGCAAGTCGATATTAACTATTACAACATGATCATCTCATACATCCAATATATCACATCAAATCATTGGCCATATCACATCACAAGCATACCCTGCAAAAACAAGTTAGATGTCCTCTAATTGTTGTTGCATGTTTTACGTGGTGACCATGGGTATCTAGTAGGATCGCATCTTACTTACGCAAACACAACAACGGAGATATATGAATTACTATTTAACCTCATCCAAGGACCTCCTCGGTCAAATCCGATTCAACTAAAGTTGGAGAAACCGACACTCGCCGGTCATCTTTGAGCAACGGAGTTACTCATAGCGATCAAACCAGTCTCTCGTAAGCGTACGAGTAATGTCGGTCTGAGCCGCTTCGATCCAACAATACCGCGGAATCAAGAAAAGACTAAGGAGGGCAGCAAAATGCACATCACCGCCCACAAAAAACTTTTGTGTTCTACTCGAGAAGACATCTACGCATGAACCTAGCTCATGATGCCACTGTTGGGGAACGTCGCATGGGAAACAAAAAATTTCCTACGCGCACGAAGACCTATCATGGTGATGTCCATCTACGAGAGGGGATTCCCGATCTACGTACCCTTGTAGATCGCACAGCAGAAGCGTTAAGAAACGCGATTGATGTAGTGGAACGTCCTCACGCCCCTCGATCCGCCCCGCGAACCGTCCCATGAACCGCCCCGCGATCCGTCCCACGATCCGCTCCGATCTAGTGCCGAACGGACGTTACCTCCGCGTTCAGCACACGTACAGCTTGACAATGATCTCGGCCTTCTTGATCCAGCAAGAGAGACGGAGAGGTAGATGAGTTCTCCGGCAGCGTGACGGCGCTCCGGAGGTTGGTGGTGATCTAATCTCAGCAGGGCTCCGCCCGAGCTCCGCAGAAACGGGATCTAGAGGAAAAACCGTGGAGGTATGTGGTCGGGCTGCCGTGGCAAAAGTTGTCTCAAATCAGCCCTAATACCACAGTATATATAGGAGGGAGAGAGGGGATGAGGCAGCCTCAAAACCTAAAGGTTTGGCCGAAATTGGAGGTGGAGGCGCCCTACTCCAATCCTACTTGGATTAGGATTCCACCTTCCCACTTGGAAACTCTTTCCACCTTGTGTTTTTTCCTTCTCAAACCATATGGGCCTTAGTGGGAACTTATTCCAGCCCACTAGGGGCTGTTTTATCTCTTCCCATAGCCCATGAGACCCCTTGGGGCGTGACACCCCTCTCGACGGTCCCCGTCACCCCTCCCGGCACTCCCGGTACACTACCGATGTGCCCGAAACTTTTCCGGTAATGCCCGGAAACTTTCCGGTAACCAAATGAGGTCATCCTATATATCAATCTTCGTCTCCGGACCATTCCGTAAACCCTCGTGACGTCCGTGGTCCCATTCGGGACTCCGAACAACATTCGGTAACCAACCATATAACTCAAATACGCATAAAACATCGTCCAACCTTAAGTGTGCAGACCCTGCGGGTTCGAGAACTATGTAGACATGACCCGAGGGACTCCTCGGTCAATATCCAATAGCGGGACCTGGATGCCCATATTGGATCCTACATATTCCGAAGATCTTTATTGGTTGAAACTCAGTGCCAAGGATTCATATAATCCCGTATGTCATTCCCTTTGTCCTTTGGTATGTTACTTGCCCGAGATTCGATCGTCAGTATCCGCATACCTATTTCAATCTCGTTTACCAGCAAGTCTCTTTACTCGTTCTGTAATACAAGATCCCGCTACTTACACTAAGTCACATTGCTTGCAAGGCTTGTGTGTGATGTTGTATTACCTAGTGGGCCCTGAGATACCTCTCCGTCACACGGAGTGACAAATCCCAGTCTCGATCCATACTAACTCAACGAACACCTTCGGAGATACCTGTAGAGCATCTTTATAGTCACCCAGTTATGTTGCGACGTTTGATACACACAAAGCATTCCTCCGGTGTTAGTGAGTTATATGATCTCATGGTCATAGGAACAAATACTTGACACGCAGAAAACAGTAGCAACAAAATGACACGATCAACATGCTACGTCTATTAGTTTGGGTCTAGTCCATCACATGATTCTCCTAATGACGTGATCCCGTTATCAAGTGACAACACTTGCCTATGGTCAGGAAACCTTGACCATCTTTGATCAACGAGCTAGTCAACTAGAGGCTTACTAGGGACAATGTTTTGTCTACGTATCCACACATGCACTTTGTTTCCAATCAATACAATTATAGCATGGATAATAAACGATTGTCATGAACAAAGAAATATAATAATAACTAATTTATTATTGCCTCTAGGGCATATTTTCAACAGATAGTATCTCTATTGGCAAGCTGAATAGTAACATCAATAGATTCCATATCGACAGGTGCAATCTTGTCTTTAATTTCATCATATAAAGATTGAGGTATTGCACTAACACTAGCACCCATGTCACGTAAACCATGATAACAATGATCTCCTATCTTAATAGAAACAACAGGCGTGCCAACAACAGGCCTATGTTTGTCTCTAGCATGAGGTTTAGCAATTCTAGCAGGATCTTCACAAAAGTGAATATCATGCCCATCAACATTGTCAGACTGGAGATCTTTCATAATAACAATGCTAGGTTCAAACTTTAATTTTCTCAGGGGGTGTAGGTGTTCTAATGGAGCCCCTACGTATCACAGTTGAAGCTTTAGCATGATCCTTTATTCTAACAGGGAAAGGTGGTTTCTCAATGTAAGCACTAGGAACAATAGGATCATTATAAGCAATGACTTTCTCTTCAACTGGATTGGGTTTAACTACATTGACTTCTATCAGAGGATGATATTTAAACCACTTCTCTTTAGGGAGATTAATATGAGCAGAAAATGATTCACATAATGAAGCTACTATCTCAGAGTCAAGTCCATGTTTAGCGCTAAAATCACAAAAAGTATTTGTTTCAATGAAGGATTTAACGCAACCGAACTTAAGATTAATACCTGACTCCTTACCTTCATCAAACTCCCAATCTTCAGAGTTGCATTTAATTCTTTCCAATAAATTCCATTTGAAGTCAATATCTCTCTTCATAAAAGAACTGGTACAAGAAGTGTCAAGCATGGTGCGATTATCATGACAAAGCCAAGCATAAAAGTTCTGAATAATAATTTCTCTCGAGAGCTCATGGTTGTGGCATGAATATAACATTGACTTAAGCCTCCCCCAAGGTTGAGCGATACTTTGTCTATCACGAGGCCAAAAATTATAAATATAATTCCGATCACGATGTACCAGACGCATAGGATAAAACTTTTGATGAAATGCCAATTTCAATCGGTTGTAGTTCCATGATCCAGTATCATCAGATAGCCTATACCACGTCAATGCTTTATCCCTCAAAGATAAGGGAAGACCTTCTTCTTGACCTCATCCTCGGGCAAGCCTGCAAGCTTAAATAAACACAAACTTCATCTACATAGATTAGATGCAAGTCGGGATGTGATGTTCCATCTCCTATAAAAGGATTAGCCAACAGTTTCTCTAGCATACCCTAAGGAATTTCATAACAAATATTTTCAGTAGGTGCAGAGGGTTGAGGAGAAACTCCTTGTGCTTCCGTTCGAGGTGAAGATACCCCGAACAAGCTCCTCAAAGGATTACTTTCCATAGTGACAAGTGATAATAAATTTCAGCACACTATATAAATGTTTCTGTACCAAATTCCACTTACCAAAGGCGCTTCACTCCCCGGCAACGGTGCCAGAAAAGAGACTTGATGACCCACAAGTGTACGAGATCTATCGTAGTCCTTTAGATAAGTAAGAGTGTCGAACTCAACGAGGAGCAGAAGGAACTGACAAGTGGTTTTCAGCAAGGTATTCTCTGGAGGCACCAAAATTATCGGTAACACATAGTTGTGTGATAAGATAATTCGTAGCGAGTAGCAAGTAACAATGGTAACAAAGGTGCAGCAAGATGGCCCAATCCCTTTTGTAGCAAGGGACAAGCCTGGACAAACTCTTATATGAGGTGAAGCACTCCCGAGGACGCATGGGAATTTCTGTCAAGCTAGTTTTCATCATGTTCATATGATTCACGTTCGCTACTTTGATAATTTGATATGTGGGTGGCCGGTGCTTGGGTGCTGTCCTTACTTGGACAAACATCCCACTTATGATTAACCCCTCTCGCAAACATCCACAACTACGAAAGAAGAATTAATACAAGGTCTAACCATAGCATTAAACTAGTGGATCCAAATCAGCCCCTTACGAAGCAACGCATAAACTAGGGTTTAAGCTTCTGTCACTCTAGCAACCCATCATCTACTTATTACTTCCGAATGCATTCCTCTAGGCCCAAATAATGGTGAAGTGTCATGTAGTCGACGTTCACATAACACCACTAGAGGAAAGACAACATACATCGCATCAAAATATCGAACGAATACCAAATTCACATGACTACTTATAGCAAGACTTATCCCATGTCCTCAGGAACAAAAGTGACTACTCACAAAGCATAATTATGTTCATGACTAGAAAGGTATATAATAGCATTAAGGATCTGAACATATGATCTTCCACCGAGTAATCCAACTAGCATCAAGTACAGATAGTAATTAACACTACTAGCAACCTTACAAGTACCAATCCGAATCGTGAGAAGGAGATTGGTTACAAGAGATGAACTAGGGTTTGGAGATGAGATGGTGCTGATGAAGATGTTGATGGAGATGAGTCCCCTCCGATGAGAGGAGTGTTGGTGATGACGATGGGGACGATTTCCCCCTCTAGGAGGGAAGTTTCCCAGGTAGGAAGGCCCTACCGGAGCTCTAGATTGGTTCTGCTCAAGTTTCGCCTCGTGGCGACGGCGATTCTTCCCGGAAGCCTCCTCTTGATGTTTTCTGGGACGAAACCCTCCTTATAGCAGAAGATGGGAGCCAGAGGGGCAACATGGGGCCCACAAGCCACCCAGGCGCGGCCAGGGGGATAGGTCGCGCCTGGCAAGCTTGTGGCCTCCTGGTGGCTCCCCTCTGGTACTTCTTCCGCCCAGTATTTTTTTATAAAATCCGAAATAATTCCTCGTTGATTTTCACGGCTTTTGGCATTGCGCAGAATATGTATCTCAAACTTGCTCCTTTGTCAGACCAGAATTCCAGCTGCCGACATTCTCCCTCTTCACGTAGACCTTATAAAATAAGAGAGAAAAGGCATAAGTATTCTACCGTAAAGTGTAATAACAGCCCATAAAGCGATAAATATCAACATAAAAGCATGATGCAAAATGGACGTATCAGTGCTCTACAAGTATCTCCGAAGGTGACTAAAGCATTAGCCACGGGTTCTTGTATTACGGAATGAGTAAAGAGACTTTCCGGTAACGATATTAAAATAGGTATGTCGATGCTGACGATTGAATCTCGGGGAAGTAACATACCGAAGGACAAAGGGAATGATATACGGGATTATGTGAATCCTTGACATAGAGGTTCAACCGATAAGATCTTTTCGTTATAGTTGAGTTATAGGTGTTGGTGACCGAAGGTTGTTCGGAATTCCGGATGAGATCCAGGACATCACGGGGAATGGTCCGGAGGTAAAGATTGATATATAGGAAGTCCTATTTTGGTCACCGGAAAATTTTTGAGCTCATTAGTAGTGTACCGGGAGTGTCGGCAGGGTGCCAGGGGACCACCGGGAGGGGTGTGACGACCCAAGAGCCTTGTGGGATGTGAGAATAGGTGGACCAGCCCCTGGTGGGCTGTCCAAAGCCTCCCCCAAAGGCCTATGTGGCTAGGAGAAAAGATAAAGGTATATGAATTTTAAAAGGAAGGGAACGAAGATTCCTCCCAAAGTAGTCCACCTTCCTAAAGGGAAGGTGGGCTCTTCCTTTGGTTCGGCCGACCCCTTCTCCTTGGAGTAGGGGACAAGGCCACCCCCTCTCCTCTCCTCCTATATATACTAGAGGCTTTGAGGGTTTTGAGATACAATAATCAGCCACGTGTTGCCCTCTCTCTAGATTCGTTTCTCTTTTAGTCTAGTTTCAGCGGTGCTTAGGTGAAGCCCTGCTAGAATAGCTCCACCACCATCGATGTCACGCCGCCATGCTGCAAGAGAACTCATGTACCTTTCTACCTCCTCTTGCTGGATCAAGAAGGCAGAGATCATCGTCAGTTGTACGCGTGCTGAACGTGGAGGTGCCGTCCGTTTGGCGCTAGATCGGGACGGATCGTGGGACGCCGACGAGTTGGATCGCAAATACGTTCTAATACAACAACCGTGTTTCTTAACGCTTCCTGCTTAGCGATTGATCGCGCAATCTCTGGCGTTAACTAGACGAATGCTTATAACAACAAACCTTCTCCTACAACGGCACCAGAAGAATGCTGATAGCACTCCCCGGCAATGAAAATGGAAGAATGTTGTTGATGGCCCACCAGCGCGTGGGTTCGCAACAGTTTTCGAGGGTAGAGTATTCGACCCAATTTGTTGATAAGCCCGTGAGGAGGTGAGGGTATACTCTCAAGTATTAGCAGCCGAATTTGTCGGATTCAACCACACCTGAAAGATTAGTATCTGCAAGCACAGTAGTAACAGCAAAGTAATATGATAACAACGGTGTCAGAAACGATCTGTTGACGGCAGACTATTCCTAACAATTGTATCAATGGCGCCTTCGTTGCCGCGTTGACGGAAGTTGTCAGTTCCCGTCAACGTTGGGTGAACCAACAGTGTAGCAGGTAGCAGCAGTGTAACGAGCAATAGCAGTGGCAAAGAACAGCAGTAGTGACATCAGTAGCAAGTAGCAACAGTAGCAAGCGACAGTAGTAGCAACAGTAGTAGCAGAGCAAGACAAGTAAGAGCAGTAGCAACAGTAGTAGCAGCAGAGAAAGACAAGTAAGAGCAGTAGCAACAGTAGTAGCAGCAGCGCAAGACAAGTAACAGCAGTAGCAACAGTACGACAAACTCGTAGGCAATGGGTCGGTGATTTGTTTGGATGATATTCATCATGCAACAGCTATAACACGGAGAGATAGGTGGCTAGCTCCCGTTCGTCAATTTGATGTAGGCATGCATTCCGTGTGTCGTCATACGTGCTTAGGTAAAAGAACTTGCATGACATCTATTGTCCATCCCTCCCGTGGCAGCGGGGTCCAAAAGGAAACTACGGGATATTAAGGTTCTCCTTTTAATAAAGAACCGGACCAACGCATTAGCACTTGGTGAACACATGAACTCCTCAAACTATGGTCATCACCGGGTGTGGTTCCGGTTATTGTCACTCCGGGGTTGCCGGATCATAACACATACTCCCTCCGTCCCAAAATAACTGTCTTTCAAGATAGTTATTTTGGGACGGAGGGAGTAGTAGGTAACTACAACTTGCAAGATCGGATCTAAAATACACATATATTGGTCACAACATAATGATTTCAGATCTGAAATCATGGCACTCGGGCCCTAGTGACAAGCATTAAGCATGGTAAAGTAGTAACAACATCAAATCTGATAACATAGTGGATACTAGGGATCAATCCCCATCGAAAGTAACTCGATTACATGATAGATCTCATCCTACTCATTACCGCCCAGCGAGCCTACGAATAGATTACTCACGACCGATGAAGAGCTTCATGGAATTGGAGAGGGAAGAAGGTTGATGATGACGATGGCGACGATTTCCCCTCTCCGGAGCCCAAGACGGACTCTAGATCTGCCCTCCATATGAAGGACAGGTGGTGGCGGCGCCTCCGTATCGAAAACGCGATGAAGACTTCTCTTTTTATTTTTTTCTGGGACAAAAGACAACTTATAGAGCTGGAGTTGGGGGCGGCAGGTGCCTGTGGGCCCCACAATCCTGCCCACCACCACCAGGGGGTGGTGGCAGAGCAGGGGCTTGTGGCCCACTGGCCCACCCCCTGAGGTGGAACTTGGCGCAGATATTTTTGATATTTTCCAAAACTGGTCCCCATAAATTTTCCGGACGTTTGGAGAACTTTGATTTCTGCACAAAAATAACACCAAGGCAATTCTGCTGAAAATAGCGTCAGTCCAGGTTAGTTCCATTCAAATCATGAAAATTATAGTCCGAAACAAGGGCAAAAGAGTTTGGAAAAGTAGATAGGATGGAGACGTATCAACTCCCCCAAGCTTAAAACCTTGCTTGTCCTCAAGCAACTCAGTTGACAAACTGAGAGAGAAAGAAAAACTCTGACAAACTCTGTTTGATCTTGTTGTTGCAACTATGTCTAACTTATAACCAGAATTTCAGGAAGATCACCAGTTAACCACATAAGCAAATGACACAAAGGTCTCACGGTAAACTAATATCAATGGCATAATCAGCTAACGAGCAAATAATAATGAGTTTCAAATACCAACACTTCAATCAAAACAAGCATGAAGCAACATTAATAGGTGGTATCTCGCTAGCTCTTTCTGAGACAGCAAAACATAAATGGACAACACTTTCAAAGATCAAGGGCTGACTAAACATTGTAATTCATAGCAACGAAGATCCAGTCATAGTCATACTCAATATCAATCAAAAGCAAAGCATAAAAATGACAGAGGTTTTCTCTAATTGGTGCTTTTATAAGAGGAGGATGACTCGACAGGAAAATAAATAGACAGGCCTTTCACAGAGGGAAGCATTGATTTGCAGAGGTGCCAGAGCTCAAGCTTTGAAAACAGAGATAATAATTTTGGGTGGCATGCTTTCGTTGTCAACGCAATGACCAAGGGTTCTCAATATCTTCCATGCTACTCATGCTATAGGCGGTTCCCAAATAGAAAAGTAAAGTTTTAACTCCCCCACCACCAATCAATCACACTCCACGGCTAGCCGAATCCTCGGTTACCGTCCATACTAACATCAATCCGGGGGGAGTCTTGTTTTACAGTTATGTTTTCGATTTAAGCATGGAACTGGGCATCCCAAATACCAGCCCCTTTCTCGTGAATGACTGTGAATAAACACATGTCGAGGATAACACTCCTAGCATGGAAGATACCAATAGCCCTCTGTCACCACATGAGCGGTTCGGGCATGCAATTTTTTTTATTTCTTGAACGTTTAGAGAATGGCACATGCAAATTTACTTGGAACGGCAGGTAGATACCGCAAATAGGTAGGTATGGTGGACTCTCATGGAAAAACTTTTGGGTTTATGGGAGTGGATGCACAGGCAGTATTCCCACTTAGTCCAAGCGAAGGCTAGCAAAAGACAGGGAAGCGACCAACTAGACAGCGACAACAGTCATCAAGATGCAATGAGTTTGACTAACATTAAATACAAGCATGAACAGGATATAAATCATCATGAACACGAACATCATAGATACTATGTTGATTTTGTTTCAACTATATGCATGAACATGCGCCAAGTCAAGCAAGTTGAAACATTCAAAGGAGAATACCATCCTATCATACTACATCACAGTCATCTCAAAATCTATGTTGGCAATCAAGACAAACCATTATAAGCTCTCAGCTAAATAAGCATGGCATCAGAAACTATGATCTCTAAGTTGTCATTGCAAACATGGTTCTCTCACAACAAAGCTAAATCTGGGTCGACAAGCGAGTCATATTTACAAAAACAAAATAGATAGAGTTCATACCAGCTTTTCAGTCTCAGTCACTTCATAATATACCATCATTGTTGCCTTTCATTTGCACGATCGAACGATGAAAATGATAATAAGCGCACTGGACTAAGCTGAATCTGCAGGCAAACACAAAGGAGAAGACAAAATAATATGGCTCTTTTGAAAGCTAAACACGTAAGCATGCAAGAACCAATAAACATTGTAACCAATATCTTCTACCTTGACACAAAGAAAAAGAAAACTATTTACACGGGAAAGCTCCCAACAAGCAAAAGAAGAAAGAAAAATATTTTTGGGTTTTCTCAAAAGGACACAAAACAAGAAAACAAGAAAAAAAAAAGAAACTAGCATGGATAATACAGTAGCAAAGTGTAAACACCGGCTAACAAAGTGAAAGCATAAGCATAAACTCCACCAAAGAAATCCCCCTCACTGGCATTTTTATTCAGCCTGCTTGCTATAATAGCTCCCATATTGAAGCTCATGTCACCTGTTACTGCGCTCTTAAGGATACAAAGGTCGGAAGCGCATAGGTGACAATGTGCACCCTTGCCGTTAACGCACCTACCTATGAAGAGGGCAAGGTAGTGCAAGGCAGGGAAATGGATGCTTCCTATGGTGGCTTGCGTGATATCTCTGGTTTCTCCAACAGTTATACTGGAGACAAAGTCTGTGACCGAAGACTTAGGAGGATCATAAACACTACCTCCATCGGGTATTTTGCAAATCTTATTGAAATCCTCCAGACCCACGGTATAGGATTTATCGTACAGATCAAACAATATGGATGATTCACGTCCAACTAAAAATTTAAATCTATGCACGAAAGAGGCAGTGAGCATAGCATACTGTTCACATTTATCTGAGAGGAATTCTTCTAACCCGGCATTGCTGACAAGTGCATCAAACTCATCCTTGAAGCCTGCTTCGATCATGAACTCATCGGAAGGCCATTCACATGGTTGCACCGGTGCGTCCCTTAGTTGAAAAGGTTCGGGCTCCCGAAAGGAGAGATGAGGACCCTTCTTACTTGAGGAACCACCATGAAACTTCCTCCTGAACATAATTTCCTTTTGCTGAAATTTTTGAAGTTCAAGAGAAAAGTGAATGAGGACCAACCATACCTTGTAGCAACTACTCCTACTAGTGCCTAGAGACCGTATCACGCGCTAAAACTACTTGGGACCAGCTAAAATCAACATTTCTAGCTCAAGAACAAGGTCACCAAGGTAGCAAGAATTCGCGAAGGATAAAGCACTAGAGCAAAAACTAATTGGACCAATGGAGGAGTCCTTACCAAAGACCAATTTCCCCAAAATAGTTTGGAGAATGGTGCTTTGAGCAAGGAGATCGAAAATCACAGCCAAATGAGCAAGAACACGGGTTTGAGCTGCGAAACAATTTTTTCTAGAGGTGGAAGAAGAGGTTGGGAGCTGGAATGAGTGGAGGGGATGCCTGTGGGCCCCACAAGCTTGCTCCCCGCCACTAGGGGGGTAGGTGGCGGTGGGGGGGGCTTGTGGCCCACTGGTCAGGCCCCCTGACCAGCTCTCAGGCCCAGAAATTTTCAAAAATTCCAGAAAAAATCATACTAAATTTTCACGACCATCGGAGAACTTTTATTTTTGAGGTACTTTTCTCCGGGACGCTGAAACAGAAAACAGGAAAACTAAAATAATTCTATCATTTTTCTTCTAAGCAACAGAAAAGGAAAGCTCAAAACAGAGGTATGTGACTCTTTGATTCACCGTTTCATGGTCATCGGAAGAAATCCTTCAATGGGGTTGATCAAGTCCTTATGACAAAACCTTCTCGAATCGCAAGAGAGAGAGCGGAGAATTTTCGAATAGCTACTAAGTCACCTCAATGGGGATATGTATCTCGCCAACAAGCACATCATACTTCATCTTGACACGAGGAATAGGGCATTCAAAGCTCCCAATGAGAATTGATGAAGTCTTTTCGATAGCATTGATGCACTGTATTAGATATCGTTTCTTCGGCAAGTGCACTGTGTGCTCGTTACCGTTGACGTGGAAAGTGACATTGCCTTTGTTGCAATCTATAACAGCCCCTGCAGTGTTTAAAAAGGGTCTTCCGAGGATGATAGCCATGGCATCGTCCTCGGGAATATCCAAGATAACAAAGTCTGTTAAGATAGTGGTATTAGCAACCACAACAGACACATCCTCGCAAATGCCGATAGGGAAAGCAGTTGATTTGTCGCCCATTTGCAGAGAAATTTCAGTGTGTGTCAACTTATCCAACTCAAGTCTACGATAAAGAGAAAGCGGCATAACACTAACACCGGCTCCAAGGTCACACAAGGCAGTTCTTACGTAGTTTCATTTAATAGAGCAAGGTATAGTGGGCACTCCGGGATCACCAAGTTTCTTAGGAGTTCCACCTTTGAAAGTGTAATTGGCAAGCATGGTGAAGTTCTCAAGATCTGGTATCTTCCGTTTATTAGTCACGATATCTTTTGTGTACTTGGCACACGGGCATATCAGTTAACCGCATCTGCAGAAAGATGGGTCTTATCATCTCAACGAGGCGCTCAAAATCCTCATCATCCTTTTTCTTGGATGGCTTAGGAGGAAAGGGCATAGGTCTCTGAACCCATGGCTCTCTTTCTTTACCATGCTTCCTAGCAGTGAAGTCATTCTTATCGTATCTCTTAGGTTGTGGATTATCAGGATTAACCGTAGGTTCAATCACCACATCCTCATCATTGCTAGGTTGAGCATCATTACAAACATCACTGTCCATATTGTCACCAGGTTCATGTTCATCACCTGATTGTGTTTCTGCATCAGACGCAGAAATATCATTAGGTTCTTCAGGTGTGATAGTATTTGGTGAACTGGCATGCAGGTTTCTATCATCCTTCTTATTCTCCTTAGGATGACTAGGTGTATCAGCATTGATTCCTTGAGAATCTTGATCAATTCTCTTAGGATGACCTTCAGGATACAAAGGTTCCTGAGTCATTTTGCCTCCTCTAGTAATGACTCTGACAGAGTTGTCATTTAGTTCATTGAGAAGGTCATTCTGAGCTTTAAGTACTTGTTCTACCTAAGTAGTAATTATAGAGGCATGTTTACTCAGAAGCTTCAGATCGTTGACACTTCTGTCTACACAAGCACTTAAATGGCTAAGCATACGAGTACTTTGTTCCAAATGTGTGCTAACATAATCATTGAAACTCTGTTGTTTGGCAACAAAGTTGTCAAATTCATCAAAGCATAGGCTAGCAGGTTTATCAAAAGGAATATCACTCTCATCAAACCTACGCAGAGAATTCACTTCTACTACCTGTACCGGGTTATCGAGATCATGGATCTCTTCGATAGGTGGTAGATTTTTGACATCTTCAGCTCTAATGCCTTTCTCTTGCATAGATTTCTTAGCTTCTTGCATATCTTCGGGACTAAGGAATAGAATACCTCTTTTCTTTGGAGTTGTCTTAGGACGTGGTTCGGGTATAGTCCAAGCATTATCGTTGATCAAGAGGTAATTCAGTAGGGTCTCGGCTTGTTCTACAGTTCTTTCCCTAAAAAGACAACTGGCACAACTATCTAGGTAGTCTCTAGAGGCATCGGTAAGTCCGTTATAGAGGATATCAAGTATCTCATTCTTCTTAAGAGGGTGATCAGGAAAATCATTCTGTAGCTGGACGAGCCTCCCCCAAGCTTGTGGAAGACTCTTCTTGGAGTTGAGAAAAGTTGTATATTTCCTGCAAGGCAGCTTGCTTCTTATGGACAGGGAAATATTTCTCACAGAAGTAATAGACCATATCCTGGGGACTACACACACATCCAGGAGCAAGAGAGGTGAACCACGCTTTAGCATCATCCTTTAGAGAGAAAGGAAACAACTTAAGGATATAGTAGTGGCGGATCTTCTCCTCATTAGTGAAAAGGTTGGCTATTTCGGATAGTTTGGCAAGACGGGCTATGACCGTCTGAGACTCATAACCGTGAAAAGGATTAGATTCGACTAGAGAGATTATCCCAGGGTCGACAGAGAATTCATAATCCTTATCGGTGACAAAGATAGGCGAAGTGGCAAACTTCAGGTCATTTTTCATCCTAGCTTCATGAGATTTTCCTTCCACTTGAGAATTAATTTCTCAGTGTCATAGGCATCCTTACATGCGAGAAAATCCTCAGCTATCTCTCCCTCCATAACGTAACCCTCAGGTATGTTAGGAAGTTCATATCTAGGAGAGCTAGATCTAGCAGGAGCAAAAGCAGGTTCTATCTCAATAGCATCGGCAGTATCAGAAGCATCATGAGCATTGGCAGTAACTCTAGCAATATGAGCATCAAGGAACACTCCTAGTGGTACATCAGGCAAAGGAGTATATCTAGCAGTATCAAGCGTAACATCATCAGGAAAAATAGCATCTCTAGCATCATCAGGCAAAAGCAGTATCAGGCATATCATCTCTAGCAATATCAAGCATAGTATCAAGCATAGCACATCAGGCATCGTATCAAGCATAGCATCATCAGGCATAGTATCGAGCATAGCATCTCTAGCAGTAGTATCACAAGCATCATCAAGCACACGCGACATATCAAGATTTCTCGCAGGAGGTGATGTCGCAAACTTACTCATAACTGAAGGTGAATCAAGTGCAGAGCTAGATGGCAATTCCTTACCTCCCCCGGTAGTTGAGGGCAAGACTTTGGTCTTCGGATCCTTTAGATTCTTCATAGTGATTAGCAGATATAAATCCCAAGTGACTCAGAGAATATAGCAATACCTCCCCGGCAACGGCGCCAGAAAAATGCTGATCGCGCAATCTCTGGCGTTAACTAGACGAATGCTTATAACAACAAACCTTCTCCTGCAACGGCACCAGAAGAATGCTGATAGCACTCCCCGGTAATGAAACTGGAAGAATGTTGTTGACGGCCCACCAGCGCGTGGGTTCGCAGCAGTTTTTGAGGGTAGAGTATTCGACCCAATTTGTTGATAAGCCCGTCAGGAGGTGAGAGTATACTCTCAAGTATTAGCAGCTGAATTTGTCGGATTCAACCACACCTGAAAGATAAGTACCTGCAAGCACAGTAGTAAAAGCAAAGTAATATGATAACAACGGTGTCAGAAACGATCTGTTGACGGTAGACTATTTCTAACAATTGTATCAATGAAGCCTTCGTTGCCGCGTTGACGGAAGTTGTCAGTTCCCGTCAACGTCGGGTGAACCAACAGTGTAGTAGGTAGCAGCAGTGTAACGAGCAATAGCAGTGGCAAGGAACAGCAGTAGTGACAGCAGTAGCAAGTAGCAACAGTAGTAGCAGATCAAGACAAGTAGCAACAGTAGCAACAGTAGTAGCAACAAAGAAAGACAAGTAACAGCAGTAGAAACAGTAGTAGCAGCAGCGCAAGACAACTAACAACAGTAGCAATAGTAGGACAAACTCGTAGGCAATGGGTCGGTGATTTGTTTGGATGATATTCATCATGCAACAGCTATAACACGGAGAGATAGGTCGCTAGCTCCCGTTCGTCAATGTGATGTAGGCATGCATTCCGTGTGTCGTCATACGTGCTTAGATAAAAGAACTTGCATGACATCTGTTGTCCATCCCTCCCGTGACAGCGGGGTCCAAATGGAAACTACGGGATATTAAGGTTCTCCTTTTAATAAAGAACCGGACCAACGCATTAGCACTTGGTGAACACATGAACTCCTCAAACTATGGTCATCACCGGGAGTGGTTCCGGTTTTTGTCACTCCGGGGTTGCCGGATCATAACACATAGTAGGTAACTACAACTTAATAATTTCAGATCTGAAATCATGGCACTCGGGCCCTAGTGACAAGCATTAAGCATGGAAAACTAGTAGCAACATCAAATCTCAGAACATAGTGGATACTAGGGATCAATCCCCATCAAAACTAACTTGATTACATGATAGATCTCATCCTACTCATCACCGCCCAGCGAGCCTACGAATAGATTACTCACGACCGATGAAGAGCTTCATGGAATTGGAGAGGGAAGAAGGTTGATGATGACGATGGCGACGATTTCCCCTCTCCGGAGCCCAAGACGGACTCTAGATCTGCCCTCCATATGAAGGACAGGTGGTGGCGGCGCCTCCGTATCGAAAACGCGACGAAAACTTCTATTTTTATTTGTTTTGGGACGAAAGACAACTTATAGAGCTGGAGTTGGGGCGGTAGGTGCCTGTGGGCCCCACAAGCCTTCCCCCCACCACCAAGGGGGTGGTGGCGGAGCAGGGGCTTGTGGCCCACTGGCCCACCCCCTGAGGTGGAACTTGGCGCAGATATTTTTGATATTTTCCAAAACTGCTCCCCGTAAATTTTCAGGACGTTTGGAGAACTTTGATTTCTGCACAAAAATAACACCAAGGCAATTCTGCTAAAAACAGCGTCAGTCCAGGTTAGTTCCACTCAAATCATGCAAATTATAGTCCAAAACAAGGGCAAAAGTGTTTCGAAAAGTAGATACGATGGAGACGTATCAGCGGTCTACAAGGGTATGTGGATACGATCTCCCTCTCGTAGATGATCATCACCATGATAGGTCTTCGTGTGCGTAGGAATTTTTTTGTTTCCCATGCAACATTCCCCGACAATCTCAACAGATTTAGAAAGTGCTCTATTTAAAGTGAATGTGGGTGTCTATGATGCATAACCCCAAAACGATAGTGGAAAATTGGCAAGAGACATCATTGAACGCGCCATGTCCAATAGAGTACAATTACAACATCCGGACACACCATTATGTCGTGGTGTTCCGGGTGGCGTTAGTTGTGGAAAATTTTCAAATTGTCCTAAATGTGTGCCAAACTCGTAACTGACATATTCACCTCCATGACGAGAACATAGAAATTTTATCTTCTTGTTACGATGATTTTCAACTTTACTCTGAAAATGCTTGACCTTTTCAAATGTTCCAGACTTGTGTTCATTAATTATATATACCCATATCTACTCAAATCATCCATGAAGTTAGTAAAATAATGATATCCACTGCGCACTTCAACACTCATTTGCTCGCTCCATTGTACCGGAAAACGGTGTCTTCGTCATCTTGCACGTGAGTCATGGTTCACATGTTTCAAATGATTCATAATCAAGTGACTCCAACAGTTCATCAGCATGTAGTTTCTTCATTCTCTTTACAGAAATATGACCTAAGCGACAATGTCACAAGTATGTGGTACTATCATCATTAGCTTTGAATCTTTTGGCATTGAAAGCATAATTTCTCCATAAAGGTGGTTTTGGTAATTAATCACAACATATGTACATTGAACTAATGTTCTTATCCAAGTATATTTCAGAAAAGTTCAAATATGCATTGGCTAAAGTATTGTGAGGACAAACTCCTTGATGCAATGAAAGGAATAGGATTGACTCAAGCTTCAAGCAAGAGGACTCTACATTTTACATTTGTGGGAAATCACTTTTGAGTCCGTAGGAAAGTCAATACTATTAAAGGGGGTGAAGTATTATGATGAATTTGTTGCTCAAGTGCTTAGAGATAGATACCAAAAATATTTAGTCATTCTCCCACGAATATGTGTGTCCCAGGCCAAAACAGCAAAATTGGTGCCACCAAGTTTTCCCACTCGGCCCTACCGATTTTTCTAGTGACAAATTCTTTGCCAAACCCTAATCTCTTGGTACCACCAAGTTCCCTATCTATGCCATCGAAAGCATGTGACCAGCTTTATATTGAGAAGATTTAAAGAATCAGAATTTCCGAGTTCTAAATCGGTAACACCGAGAATTGGAAACTACCCTAGGTCATCGTATGAGTACCACAAAGATTTATATATTGGTCTCATGAGAATTCAAAAGTTGACACATTTAGTGCAACTCGATACCACCGAGTTGAGAAATAATCTTGTAATTGTTGGATTTTTGGGGATGCCTATATATATACCCCTCCACCTCCTCTCATTCGCAAAGGAAGCACTTAGAACACACAAACACACACACTTGCCAGATCCATTTTTCTGAGAAAGAGCCACCTACTCATGTGTTGAGATCAAGAGATTCCAATCCAACCATTTGAAACTTGATCACTAGCCTCCCCAAGCTGCCTTCCATAAAATCAACCACTCCTACCCATGCCAAATATGTGAGAGAGTGACTGAGTGTTGAGGAGACTATCTTTTGAAGCACTAGAGCAAGGAGTTCATCGTTCTACCACATCTATTACCGTTTGGAGGGTCGTGCCTCGTAGATTGGTTAGGTGTCACTTCAGACCCTCCTACTTTGTGTTGTGGAGTTGAACCAAGAAGTTTGTAAGGGCAAGGAGATCGCCTAGTTCGTGAAGATCTACCGTGAGCGATGTTAGTCCTATGTGCACGTAAGCCAAGTTGGAATAGACAAGGACACTTCTTCGTGGACCCCTTCTCGGTGGATCTCTTCGTGGACTCTTGCATTGGTTACCTCCGTTGGTTGAAGTCTCCACTAACATGAACGTATGATAGCACCACCTATCAGAACCACACCAAAAATCGTCGTGTCAACCTTTGCGTTTGATATTCCTTCCGTACCCTCTACATTACATTTGTATGTCTTTACATTTTGTTGTTATACTCTTAGATATGCATGTGTAGGGTGAACTTGACTTGTCATAATTGCCAAAACTGGCCCACAACTAAAATTGGGAAAAGGCTAAGTTTTTATTTTGTAAAGTAGTCTAATCACCCCCTCTAGACGTATTTCGAATCCTACAAGTGGTATCAGAGCTTTGGTCTCCACTGCATTGGTTTCACAACCTAGGAGAGTATGGAGTCTAGTGAAGGAAATTATTACTGTAGAGGTCCATATTTTGTTGGTACAAACTTTGCTATTCGGGAGCATAAGATGAAAATGCATATTATTGGTCATAACCCTGTCGTTTGGGTTGTTGTTCGTGTTGGTGTGCAATCTGATTTCTTCAAAGAAGGAAGAGAACCAGATTGTGATGCGATAGCAAAAGAATTGAAGATGTTGCAGTACAATGCTCAAGCCTGGGACATCCCGTTCAACTCCATGTGCCTCGTAGAATTCAAGAAAATCATCCACCTTGAGAATGAATAGGAAATTTGGGATATTTGGTTGATATGCACGAAGGTAATGAATCTGTAAGGGAATCTAAGTTGGATGTGATTGAAAGTCAGCTTGATAATTTCAAGATGTAGGATGGTGAACGAATCACTGAGATGTACTCTAGGCTAGCTCTCATCACAAATGATATTGCTGTCTTAGGAAGCAAAGAGATGACCGACAAATTCATCATCAAGAAGATACTTATAGCCTTGGATGGAAGATACGACACCGTGTGCACATTGATCCAAATGATGCCAAACTACAAGGATCTCAAGCCAACGGAAGTCATTGGAAGGATTGTTTCTCATGAAATATCACTCAAGGACAAAGATGAGTTGCACAGCAAGTCAAACAGTGCATACAAAGCCTCAAGTGATGCTCCCACTCCTTCAAATGACAACCTATTTACCAATAAAGAGATAAGCCTCATGGCCAGGAAATTCAACAATTTCTACAAGAGTAGAGGAAAAGAGAGAAACTCAAGCTCAATATATGATGAGAAGCGTTCATCTAGTCGTGACCAAAACTGCTACAATTGTGGAAAGCCCAGACACTATTCCAATGAGTGCTTGGATCCCCACGAACGAAGAGAAGAGTCACCTAGAAGACAAAGCTCAAGAGATGAGTCAGCTCGGAGAAATATAAGGAGTAGAGAAGATCGTTATGAACGAAGACACTCGCGGAGAGGCAAGGAATCGGACAAGGAGGACAAGTACACCAAGAGAATCTCAAGAAGAAGATATCAAGCTCACGTTGTCGAATGGGTATCCAGCTCCGAGTCCGATAACCAATCCGAGAGAAGCTACCACTCCAACTCCGACTATAGTCAAGATGAAGGTGTTGCCGGTCTTGGACTCGTTTCCTCCAACTCCTACAACTTATTTGGTTCACCAAATGAAGGGGTTGGAAACTGCTTCATGGCAAAAGGCCCCAAGGTAACACACCCCGAGTATTTTTACTTTGATAGTGATGAGGATGACTTGTTAGGAGAAGATGACTTGCTCTTTTATAAGACTAGTGATAACATTAAAAATGAACTTGATAATAATCATGATAGTCAAGAGAAGTCGAGTGATGATGATAAGAAAGAGATTGAACGACTAACTACAGAATTAAACACTCTTAAGTTAGCTCATGAAAAAACTCTAGAAGATCATAGAGAGCTTGCAAGAACTCATGAGAAGCTATACTTGAGAAGCTAAATTTAGAGGAAGATATGAGTTTCTAAAAGCAATCAATGATGATCTTTGATATAAGAGTTCTTCTTATCTAGCCAAACCATTACTCTTGTATACTTTTGTTCCACAAGTTAAACCTAAGAACATTAGTAACAAACGCACGAAAGTTTCTTCATCTAGTACAACAATGCTAATCTTAAATCAAATGATGTTGTTGCTAGTAGCTCTCTTAATTATATAGAGAGGTGTCTTCAAGAGTCTTGCCAGAAGTAAGAAATTCGAGGAAGTTGTGTGCAAGCAAGGAGGACATCCGAAGAAGCAAGGTGTTTTCTATTTCAATACCAACGGAGTTGAATGGGTAGAAGGTCAATATCCCATCCCGAAGTTTGTTCCTCAAAAGGAGAAGTATGATCATACTCTCCCCAAGGGAACAAACTCTCAGGATGACCTTCTACCACAAGATCACAAGGGCAAGGGCAAGCTTCAAGAGGAGATTGACTCATTTGAGGAAAAAACCCAAGTCGAGGTCAATTGGATTCCCAAGGACACTACTAGATCTACTTCACTGAGTGCTACCACAACTCCAAGGATCCCCATCAAGTTGATGTGGGTCCCAAAGAAGAAGAACTAGAGAAGTTCTTGAGGGGTGACCCCGCCAATGAAATTCACTCTTATTCATTTTGGCAAGAACTATATGCAATCAACTTCAACCATATGCATTAGTTCAAGGAGTCACACATTCCCTCAGAGGTAAGAAAGGGATATAGTAATTAATGTATCTTTGGACATCATATCACATCCATCTCATTCCATGTCCACACATATCCTT
Organism: Hordeum vulgare subsp. vulgare; assembly: GCF_904849725.1. Lineage (NCBI taxonomy): Eukaryota > Viridiplantae > Streptophyta > Magnoliopsida > Poales > Poaceae > Hordeum > Hordeum vulgare. Next base: position 101,410,232 of record NC_058521.1, on the reverse strand, counting down.
GCATGTGTTCCTTGTGCTTTGGGGCTAACCCATGTTGGTGTGAAGAGTAAGAAACAACAAGGATTGCTCCCAACTCAAGATGATCTTCATCAACACTGAGCATCCACCACTACTACACCTAAATGAATTCTTCTACGAGAAAACCCAAGGTTAGTTTATCCATCTTAGGGGGATGTCACATCAAGGGTGAGCCTTACTCTAAGACTTGAGTATAAGCATCTCTTAAATATGTGAACACATTGAAAGCTTTATGTAAAAGTGGTAACCCCACTTGTGGCTAAACGATGAGTATGACCTATGATCAAGTATTCTTGCTTGGCTCCTAAGTCAATATACTCATATATACATGACTTCATCATCGCCAAAGTGCTTGGTAGAGACTAGAGTGGTTGTGCACGTTCACCATGTTTTATTTGACATCTTATTGTGTGAGCATGTTGGTATACATATTTTACTCATTCGAGGATATTCAATTGTTGTTATTTCATTTTCTATTTTATTTGGCCAATTGGATACAAAAGAAGCCTAATCACCTACCTCTAGATATCTATGCTTTCTCATCTCAAATTCTATTCATGCTACATTACAAAATTTGAGCAAGCACTTTAGGGACACTCTCTGTGAGGTTCACTCGGAGATCCTTCTTGAAAGGGGCTGACTTCCAAAACCTCCCAAAAGCATCTCGGTGTGACCAACCTCAATAACTCGGTCCCAACGAAGCCTAGGGTTGATCAGGTTTTTCATTCTCGGTACCACCGATTGGTTCTTTTCAGCCTCACCAAGTTTCACTATCAACTGACACTTATGGAACTCGGTGGCACCGAAAATTCCAACTCGGTGTCACGGGCAGCTAGGTGATATATATTCTTCGCGGACCCGACATTTGAAATAATCCTTCAAACTTTGTCTACCGCACCTCCTCGTTGTCGTTCCCCCGTCCCCGGGACTTCATTGATGTTCTCCCGAGCGCCCTCACCACCGAAGTCCTCGTCGTCGACGGGAATCTAAGCTGCCGTCGCCGCTGTAGCGGATCCGTCACTGCACTGGGGTATGGATCCGGCCCCACTTTGTGCTCCCATCTCCGAATCATATGCAAATAGGCTTTGATGAAATCTTTCCATGATTGCAATGACTCCATCTAGAAGAATATTCTCATAGATTAGAGAACAAAGAAGAACTTAGGGTTAGCAGTCACAAAACTGAATCCCGGTGTCACCGAGTCAGAAAAATCTGTTTTAACAATTTTGGTTTTAGGGCTACTGAGAACATTCTTGGTGCAACCGAAAATGGTTGCCAAGTTTGTGTTAAAGAGAATGTCAGTCTCGGTGGCTCCAAATTTTTTGTCTTGGTGGAACCGATATCTCTTTTTGTAGAAATTTAAAGCTAATTTTTTTCCAAAATTCAAACTTCCAAAAACTTATGATTTTTGTGATGCTCATCCATTCCAGATCTTCTAATTCTTTTCACAGGGTGTGCTTGTGGGCTTGGCTGTTTGTCAGTATGTCAGGATCAGAGGATAGTAAGGACAATTTCACTGAGCCCATTGCTCAGATGGATTTAGGCACTAGTCCAGAGATGATAGCTTCTGACCCAGGTACACCTAGCTCCCATGGATTTCCCAAGGCATCTACCAGGTCTAGGAAGAAGCTTAATTCAGATGAACCCGATGCCAATTTTATCCCACAGGAGATTATTCCGCAGAAGCACAAGGAGAATACCACTGCGAGAAAGACTGTGAGAAAGGAATATGCCAGATGTGCCGATGAGAGAGTTCCAAAGGCTACTCAGAGAGGATTGAAGCTCACCCTTGGAGCCCCTTCTTCCAGGCTTGCTAAGAATCCAGGTCGGAAGAGAGCTAGGAAGAGAGTAGTGCATGTTGTTGGAAGGCCAACATTGATGTATGAAGATCCAGTAGAAGCTGCCTAGGAAGAGGAGGAAGAGTTCCAGCTGATGCCCCTCGTGCTAATAAGAAGAAGCTCATGATTGATGCTATGCCAAAGAAGTCCACACCCAAACCTCTAGCACCTATGAAGCCACTAGATCCCAAGAGGACTACAAAGTATATTCCTACAACAGTGAAGAACAAAGGCTCTGCATCTAGAGAGTTTGCTGCAGAGGAGGAAGAATATGCACATATGCTGATGATATTAAGATCTCACTTGCCATTGCACAATGCTGCTCATCATGTTGCTGAAGACATGAAGAAGAGAAGGGATCAAGGTTTGAGGTAGTGGAGGACTGCATATCCATATGCTATCCGGAGAAGAACTGATGTTGATCCTCGTTTTCAGACTAAGGAGCAACAAGATTTTTATGAGATAGTGTTGCTATACAAAAGCCCTGTAGTTAGTGACATGTGATATGTTGATTGGGAATATATCAAGGCTAATGAGGACTACTTTCCTCATGTGAGAGAATATTTCAGGCTAGTTGATATTGAAGATTTTGTTGGCAGAGAGATGACTCCCTGGAACGATGAGATAATCATGCAATTCTATTCAACTTGCTCATTTTTAACCTGATGGAAGGATAGTATGGATGAGACAAGGTCAGCAGTATAAGTCTACCGTAGATGAATGAGCGACGAGCATTGGTGCCCCAAAGGCACAAGAGGGAGATTTGGATGCGTACTCAGAATCCAAGATGAACCACAACACAGTGTCAAACATGTACAATCCAGTGCCCCATCAGTATGCGAAGTCACATAAACTAGGCTCTATCTATTTTATGCAAGTAGGAATACCTACAACGAACACCATTTAGACACACACCCTGATGCCTCAGTTAGGAAATGATAAGATGATCAGAGGTTATTCCATTAACATGCTGCACCACTTAGACACCCACACTCGTGTAGCGACCCGACTCAAAACGAGTCAAGCCTCTGTGTTTCTGTGCCATCCCTGGATCAGTATGCTGGCACAAACAGTACATCAATGTATATATCAAAGTGCAATCACATGTAAATAGCGTAAAACTGATATATACCTTAAATATCTCAGCGGAAGCAGTCAAGGGAGTGGAGTCCCAATAAACACCAACGGCAAGTTGAGTGTAGACCGTAACCCTGAATCGTACTCTTACTCGTCGAAGAAAAATATCTGCAACATAAGACGTTGCAGCCGTGTAGGTCAGCATATTGAATATGCCGGCAAGTCACATAAGAGAGGGGTGAAAAGTAATCATCTATACTATATGCATATATGGCAGGTGGGGCTATAAGTTTTTAGCGAAAAGCAAGTTTTCTCCTACATCAAGAGAGGCTAAAAGCAAAATATTACTACAAGGTTGGTTGTTAACGAGATGGTTCCGCCAACCAGTTCTCGTACCCGAGTTATCAATATTACCCTCATCAAATATATATAATGGTGTTGAGAAATCCAGATAACTCCAGTTCCTTTCGCTCAAGTTGTCCATGACCGTGGACACGGCTAATCGATTAGGTTTGAGTACTCTGCAGAGTTTTGCAAACGTTCCCCACAAGATTTGATCGCCTCCGAGTATGTCCTCGCACTTCAGGGTGTTTGAAGACCGGATGATCAAAACATGGTCTTTCAACGAGTTCCTCTGAATCCCTGTCGGTGCCCATCCATTCCTACCGTTCTTCTACATCTGCTAGCACCGCCTGTCCAGAGTCGCTGCGTTGTCCAACCAAGCCAGAGCCCATAATGACTTGTGGCTGTGCAGGTAAGCCTTGGGTCTTGAAAATATCCGTCCGTCTCTTTGAGCCTGGGTGAAGCTTTCCGTAGGATGTCATGGCCTCTCCAGCATCCCGGGTCATCCACTGGGTTCTCCACGGAGCCGATCAACCTTCCTTCACCTAGATTTGCATTGCGTCCGAGGTCTTGAAAATCTTGTCTTAACCGGTCTTGATTATTTAATCAACCTCGCATCACTCGTGTTATGCACTCAACCAAAATCCCGTCTACTCAAGCATAGCAATATGAAATTTGTCGTCCCGGAGCCAAGTAACGGAGTTGTTGTGTGCCTACCACATGATACTACAATCTATACTAAAATTTCCAAGTACCTAAGCAGCATGCAATTGGGCATAGGATGGTAGAACTACGATGCATAAAACATAGGTGATAGTATGATCAAAGTGACTTGCCTGTTGATGTTGACGAAGAAGAATTTCTCGAGAAATAACTTGATAGACTACTCGTCACTCTTCGATGAAATCTATATAACAAACATATCATTCACATAAGCACTCATACTAGTAATCATTCTAACAATCAAAACAAAAGAGAGAACGAATAGGAATCCGAAAGAAACTTCAAATAAGACTAGGGAGTCTTCTACTACGTCAAACACTAAATAGTTTTGTCTAACAGAAAATAATAACAAGGAACTAAGATATAAGTTTAACTAGGATAAAATAGAGTATTTTTCACAAAACTTTTTGAAAGTATTCCCAAACGGGATTTGAAACAATGGTGAAAACAATTGCACGTTACTACGGAACTAGAATTGATTTCATGAAAACAAATAAAAATAAAATAAAATAACTTGTTGCAAAACTACTGTTTATCTAACATAAACAAAACATAATATTTCTGAAATAATAAAGAAAATATTTTAAAACAAAAGTAGAAAAGGAATTAGCCGAAATCCTAAAAGAGGTGAAACAGAAATTGTTTCACAAGAAACAGTGAGCTAAAATACTCAAACAAATCTGAAATTTTTACCACTGATAAATAAGATCACTAGTGATCAGTACCAAAAGGAGTCAAATTCAAAGCTATTTTTAAACTCCTGGAATAGGCAAAACAAGGTTTAAACTAAATCTGTTCTAACTTATATTTGAAAATTTCAAACATAGACAAATTATTTGTTTTTAAAAACTACAGGAAATTTGTGAGCTACTGGAAAAAGAATCAATATCATTGGACTTCGGGATCAAACGTTGTGGCCAAAACAAAACAGAAACTTTTCTGTTATTGCAATTAGACAGAAAAATGAAAATAACTAGCTAACTAATGGGGGGGTAGACGTGGCGTGCTGTGATAGGCTGCGGGAGATGTTTGTTGCAACGTTTGGAGCAAACGGCCGAGGCTAACAAAAACTTGTTGGCTAAGTGATTAAGTGAAAAAAAAACCAGCACGGTTTTTCTAATCTAACCGTAGAGGTATCCTCAGAACTAATCTAACCCGTACGATATGGATCTAAGCGCTAACAAAACAAAAGAAAAAAACAACACAGAGAGGAGGGAGTCCTTACCGTGGCTGGAGCTGCTCCCGTGGTTGGCTATGGTGGCCGAGGTGGGAAGGAGGTGCAAGGGGTGAGCTCCGGTGGGGTGGGGTAGGGGCCGGCGAGGGGTGGGGGGCTCCAGGGAGGGCGGTGGTGGCGAGGTGGAGGGGGGCTGCAGGGGGAGAGGTGGGAAAAGCTGTTGTTGCTCGTGCTCCTGGCAATGGGGAAGCAGGGGGTGATGGGGAGGGGTTCTGGCGAGGGGAGGAGCAGGGGGGTGAGGTGCCGACGGGGTGGGAGGCACGATGGGGAGTGCAGGGGGGCAGGGTGTAGGGGGGCCGAAGGTGGGGAGCTCCTGTGAGTTTCTGGCAGCTCTCTGGTGGCCAACTCCGGCGAGGGGTGCGCGATCTAGAGACGAGGAGAAGGAATGGTTTCAACGGGAATGGAACGAGGAGGTGCAGGGGGTTCTTATAGAGGCGACGGGAGGTGCTGGGAAGGAATGTGCTTCGCGAATCCCGGAGGTGGAGATCTCCTCTCCATGGAAGGAAAACTTCCTGTAACCTGAAGGAGAGGGGAGGAAGAAGATGATCTTCTTGGGCCAGTGAAAGGAAAGTCTTAATGGGCCACCTGGAGTTTCCTAATAAAAACGATTTCCTTTCCTATTTTTAAAACTAGGAAACTAAAACGATAAAAAGGAAATCAAATCAATTCGAAATAAAGAGTTTTTATATACTAAAATTATCAGAAAAATAAAATATAGATGATGGGCATTTTTCCACGGCAAAAATAAAAACTTCAGAAAAAATTATTTTCACAAAATTGCCTAAAAGGTTTATTTTCTTTTGCAGATAATTTTCAAATGACCCTCTAAGTTTTAGGGTTCAAATAACTTTCAAAATGCCCGTGGGTTTGAGGGTCATGTTCCTCCGCTCTTCAGAATGTATTTCCCGACATTTCTTGCACGAAGAAAACGAATGGAAATGCAAAGGAATTCAAATGCAAATATCTCCGTTCAAATAGTTGAAGAAGTCATGTCATCTTCTCTCTTTACTTTTAAAAGATTGAATTTGAATTCATCGGAGAAGGGGAAAGTCATTTTATTCCCTCTCATTCAAAAGTTTAGAAAAGTTTCAAATTTCACACAAGTTTCAATCACTCGGGCAAACAAACAAACAATCAATCTAATAATTATATTAACATTCCAAAATTTATAATTTTGGGATGTTACAACTCGGTTCAGAGTGATGGACTTGATAGTAGAGACTGTCACGAGGACTGCTGCAGATCAGAAGAGATCTTGTGGATATGCACCTTATATTAAAATGCTCATCAATGCCAAGATTGACAAGCATGCATATCAACTTGCTTGTCCGGACCTGCCACTTCAGCCAGATTTCAAGGACAATGTAGTTGTGATGGACCCCAGCCATTCGAGCTCAGCTTCAGCGTGTGAGGCAGCACGGGCAGCAGAGGAAGCGACAGCTAGAAATGCCCCAGCACCAGCTCCACGACTCAGAACTAGAGAGGAGAATATGTCTTTTCTTGTCAGCACCATCCAAGTGATGGAGAATAAAATTTCAGAGATTTTGCTGAACCAGAAAAGCCTTGAGAGGATCGTGGAGACAAAATTCCATGACCTGGGTATTAAGGTGATAGAGTTTACTACCACTGTTCAGCAGCTCCATCATGAAGTTTATTTTGTGCAGATTCCCCATTTCAGCAGTGATGATGAAGAGTCGCCTCTTCCCATGACTACTCAGTTCACGACCCAAACTAGGTCACCAGCTGTGCCAGTGCTAGAAGCAAGACCAACTTCATCAGGTCAAGCTTCAGCACCTTCAGCTTCTTCTTTAGCTCCTCCACCTCCAGTGTCTACACCTCCAGCTCTAGGGACATCTGCAGAAGCCTTCGTCGACGCTCTTTTGTCCACTGCATCGACTGCCACCGGAGGAGATTAAGCCGAGAGTGACACTTAGTTCTAGACCTTTGACTTTTTTGTAACTTGTTGCCAAAGGGGAGAAGTGTATAGATCAATTAGGGCTTAAAGAGAGAGAGATTTGACTTTTATTTGCTCTTGTTTGATTTACAAAACTTCTGGTCTTTTGGATGCCTAAAACCTTTGTTGTGTTTGATCATACAATTTGATTGTTGATGCAACTTCATTATGCCTTTAAGTTATCCACATGTTGATCGATCACTTACTTGTTTGGGATAAATTCAACTTCATTATGCCTTTAAGCAACGCCTTAAGCAAGATGACATGATGTAGAGGGATAAATTCATGCAATAGATATAAACCCCATCGTTTTACCCTTGATGGCAACAACACGATGCATGCCTTGCTACCCCTTCTGTCACTGGGTGAGGTCACTGCACGGTATGAACCCAAAACCTAGCACTTCTCCCATTGCAAGAATCATAGATCAAGTTGGCCAAACAAAACCCACAACTCGGAGAGAATTACAAGGATATGAAATCATTCATATAAGAGATCAGAAGAAACTCAAATAAGATTCATAGATAATCTGATCATAAATCCACAATTCATTGGATCTCGACAAACACACCGCAAAAGAAGATTACATCGGATAGATCTCCATGAAGATCATGGAGAACTTTGTATTGAAGATCCAGGAGAGAGAAGAAGCCATCTAGCTACTAGCTATGGACCCGAAGGTCTATGGTGAACTACTCACGCATCATCGGAGAGGTAATGGTGTTGATGAAGAAGCCCTCCGTGTCCGAATCCCCCCTCCGGCAGGGCACCAGAACGTGCCCCAGATGGGATCATGCGAAGACAGAAGCTTGCGGCGGCGGAAAAGTATGTTTCTGGATCTCTCTCGTGGTTTTGGATTTTTTGGGGATTTATAGGCGGAAGAAGTAGGGCAGAGGAGCCACAGGGGACCCACAAGCCTGCTAGGCGCGGGCCCCCCTGGTCGCGCCTAGGGGGCTTGTGGCCACCCCTGGTGCCCTCTGCCTTGGTTCTCAAGCTCCCCGCGTATCTTCTGTTCCGGAAAAAATCTTTTTGAAGGTTTTATTCTGTTTGAACTCCGTTTAATATTCTCCTCTGAAAAGGGTCAAAAACATGGAAAAAATAGGAACTGGCACTTGGCACTGAGTTAATAAGTTAGTCCTGAAAAGGATATAAAAGGCATACAAAACATCCAAAGTTTGACAAGATAATAGCATGGAACCATTAAAAATTATAGATACGTTGGAGATGTATCAAGCATCCCCAAGCTTAACTCCTGCTCGTCCTCGAGTAGGGAAGTGATAAAGACTGAATTTTTGATGTGGAATGCTACCTAGCATATTTGTCCTTTGTAACTTCTTTCATGTGACATGAATGTTCAGATCCGTAAGATTCAAAACAATAGTTTGCTATTGACATCAAAACAATAATACTTCAAGCAAACTAGCAAGGTGATCATCAATTTTCGAAATAACAAGGCGAAAGAAAATTATCCCTACAAAATCATATAGTCTGGCTATGCTCCATCATCCCCACACAACTAATTTAAATCATGCACAACCCCGGTATTGGCCAAGTAATTGTTTTCGCACTCTTACTTTCTCAAACCTTTTTCAACTCTCACGTAATACATGAGCGTGAGCCATGGATATAGCACTATAGGTGGAATAGAGTGTGGTGGAGGTCGTGAGACAAAAAGGAGGAAATGGTCACATCGATTCGGCGTATCAAAGGTCTACGGAGATTCCCATCAATAGATATCAATGTGAAAGAGTAGGGATTACCATGCAATGGATGCACTTAGAGCTATAAGCATGTGAAAGCTCAAAAGGAGAACTAGTGGGTGTGCATCCAACTTGCTTGCTCATGAAGACCTAGGGCAATTTTGAGGAAGCCCATCTTTGGAATATACAAGCCAAGTTATATAATGAAGATTCCCACTAGAATATGGTGGTGATAAAACAAGAGACTCTCAATCATGAAGAACATGGCGCTATTATGAAGCACAAGTGTGGAAAAAGATAGTAGCATTGTCCCTTCTCTCTTTTTCTCTCTTTTTTTGTTTGGGCTCTCTGGCCTCTTTCCATATATTTTTTTGTGGCAAACTTTGGTCTCTTTCTTTTTATTTCCTCACATGGGACAATGCTCTAATAATGATTATCATCACACTTTAATTTACTCACAGCTCAATGCTTAGAACGATGATGACTCTACAGGAAATGCCTCCGGCAGTGTACCGGGATGTGCAACGATCTAGCTTGGCGTATGACGTTGAAATATCTCGCTAGATATCTTACGATCATGCAATGGCAATATGTAAGTGACGACACAAGTCATGAGACGGAACAGTGGGGGTTGCATGGCAATATATCTCGGAATGGCTATGAAAATGCCATAATAGGTAGGTATGGTGGCTCTTTTGAGGAAGGTATATGGTGGTTTTGTGTACCGGTGAAAGTTGCCGGCACTAGAGAGGCTAGCATTGGTGGAAGGTGAAAGTGCATCTATACCATGGACTCACATTAGTCATGAAGAACTCACATACTTATTGCGAAAGTTTTTGTTAGTAATCGAAACAAAGTGCTAAACGCATACTCCTAGGGGAAGGGTTGGTAGGTGTTAACCACCGCGCGATCCCGACCGCAACACAAAGGATGACAATCAATAAATCCATTATGCTCCGACTTCCTAACATAGCGGTTCACCATACGTGCATGTTACGGGAATCACTAACTTCAACACAAGTATTTCTAGATTCACAACACCCTACTAACATACCTCTTAATATTACCAAATCCATGTCTCAAAACTATTTGAGAGGAATCAAACTTCTCTTTCTAATAAATGCACATGAATATGGAAGTTTTATTGTATCCTCTTTGGGTGCCTATCACCTTTGGGACTACTTTCATAGCATAAGCCAACTACCAAGTTACTCAGAGAGAGCACTCTCAAAAAGATACAAGTGAAGATCGAGAGTTCTTATTTCTCCAAAATATGACACCGCCGTGCTCTAAAAGATCTAAGTGAAGCACTTAGAGCAAAGTTATCTAGCTCAAAAGATATAAGTGAAGCACATGTGAGCTAAATTGCCTAACTCAAAAGATATAAGCGAAGCTCAATGAGTATTCTAGCAAATTCACGATGAGTGCATGTCTCTCTCAAAAGGTGTGCAGCAAGGATGATTGTGACACAACAAAAATAAAAGACTCCTATAATACATGACGCTCCAAGCAAAACACATATCATGTGGTGAATAAAAATATAGCTCCAAGTAATCTTACCGATGGATTGAAGACGAAAGAGGGGATGCCTTCCCGGGGCATCGCCAAGATTAGGCTTTTTGGTGTCCCTGAATTTGGCTTGGGATGCCTTGGGCATCCCCAAGCTTGTGCTCTTTCCACTCTTTATCCCTTTGTCCATGAGAACATCACCCAAAACTTGAAAACTTCACAACACAAAACTTAAACAGAAACTCGTGATATCATTAGCACAAGAAAACAAACTACCACCTCTTGAGGTACTGTAGCAAACTTGATTTATATTTATATTGGTGTTAGATTACTGTATTCTCAATTTTCCATGGCTAATACCCCACCGATGCTATCCATAGTTTCATCAAAATAAGCAATCAACAAAACAAAAACATAAACTGTCAAAAATAGACCAGTCTGTAGCAATCTGTATACTTCGTATACTTCTGGTATCTCAAAAATTCTGAAAAATTGTGACAGTTTGGGCAATTGGCATATCAACCAGAAGCAAAAATAATCAACTGAAAAGCTCTTTCTGGATAAAAATGAAAAATAATTTCGTGTCCGCAAAGTTTTTGTCTTTTCCAGCAAGATCAAATAACCATCCCCAAAACTAGTCATAAAGGTTTTACTTGGCACAAACACAAAAAACACAAAAAACACAACCATAACAGAATTATGATGGTGTGGAAACAACAAAACAGAAAGCAAAAAAGCAAAGATAAATTCATTGGGTTGCCTCCCAACAAGCGCTATTGTTTAACGCCCTTAGCTAGGCATTGATAATTCAATGATGCTCACATAAAAGATAGCAATCGGACACGAAGAGAGCATCATAAAACATGTGAAAATCACATCTAAGTCTAACATAATTCCTATGCATAGGCATTTTATTAGGAAACAAATTTTCAAGACAACCAATAGTTACCATATGCAAGGAAGAAGAAAGAGACAATAGCAATCTCAACATAACGAGAGGTGATTTAGTGATATGAAAGTTTCTACCACAATATTTTCCTCTGTCATACCAATTACATGTGGGATCCTATTCAAATTCAACAATATAGCTATCACATAGGATATTCTTTTCATGATCCACATGCATGCAAAGTTGACGCTCTTCAAAAATAGTGGGATTATCATCAACTAAAGTCATGACTTCTCCAATCCCACTTTCAATATTATTGCAAATATCATAATCATCATGAGGCTTAAACAAATTTTCAAGATCATAAGAAAAATTGTCACCCCAATCGCGATCATTGCAACAAGTAGTGGACATAGCAAAACTAGCATCCCCAAGCTTAGGGTTTTGCATATTTTTAGCATGATTGCCATTAATAGAATTCATAGTGAAACCATTGCAATCATGCTTTTCATTCAAGGAGCCCTCGTGAATCACTTCATAAATTTCTTCATCACGATTTTCAGATTCACGCATCTCAAGACAAACTCCATAGAGAAAGTCAAGTGCACTCAACTCACTAGAAATTGGATCAACATAATTGGATCTCTTAAAGAGATTAGAAAGTGGATGAGGATCCATATCAATAGATTTTCAGCAAACGAAGATGCAAGCATATTGAAGGCACATAGCACACAAGCAAAGGAATGGCAAACGAAAAAGGCAAATATTTTTGTAATTTTTTGTTTTTCAGAAATGGGGGAGAGGAAAACGAGAGGCAAAAAAGTAAATGCAAGAGATGAGTTTGCGACAGTTACTTGGATAAGCTTCACTTAGAATAGGCCCCGGTGCCAGAAATTAACACGTTGGAGGAAGACTATTCTTGACTTGATGCTCCCCGGCAACGGCGCCAGAAATTGGCACGTTAATAAGAGACTATTCTTGACTAGATCCTCCTCGGCAACGGCGCCAGAAATTCTTCTTTCTCCTCTTGAGCTTGCGTTGGTTTGTTTCCTTGAAGAGGAAAGGGTGATGCAACACAGTAGCAGTAAGTATTTCCCTCTGTTTGAGAACCAAGGTATCAATCGAGTAGGAGTATCAAGATGAAGCACTAATATACCTGCGCAAAAACAACAAACTTGCACCCAACGCTATAAAGGGGTTGTCAACCCCTTCACGACTGATTGCAAGGTGAGATCTGAAGGCGGAAAGTGCAACAAAGTAAAAGTGTAGGACTGAAAATATGATGTGAAGTAGACCCCGGGGCCATAGTGTTCACTAGAGGCTTCTCTCAAGATAGCAAATATTACGGTGGGTGAACAAATTACTGTCGAGCAATTGATAGAACCGTGCAAAGTCATGACGATATCTAAGGCAATGATCATACATATAGGCATCACGGCCGAGACAAGTAGACCGATACTTTGTGCTTCTACTACTATTACTCCACACAACGACCGCTATCCAACATGCATTTAGTGTATTGAGTTCGTGACAAACAGAGTAACACCTTAAGCAAGATGACATGATGTAGAGGGATAAACTCAAACCAATGATGTAAACCCCATCCTTTTACCCTTGATGGCAACAACATGATGCGTGCCTCGTTACCCCTTCTGTCACTGGATGAGGTCACCGCACGGTATGAACCCACAAACAAGCACTTCTCCCATTGCAAGAATCATAGATCAACTTGGCCAAACAAAACCCACAACTCGAAGAGAATTACAAGGATATGAAATCATGCATATAAGAGATCACAAGAAACTCAAATAAGATTCATAGATAATATGATCATAAATCCACAATTGATCGGATCTCGACAAACACACCGCAAAAGAAGATTACATCGGATAGATCTACATGAAGATCATGGAGAACTTTGTATTGAAGATCCAAGAGAGAGAAGAAGCCATCTAGCTACTAGCTATGGACCCGAAGGTCTATGGTGAACTACTCACGCATCATCGGAGAGGTCATGGTATTGATGAAGAAGCCCTCCGTATCCGAATCCCCCCTCCGGCACGGCACCAGAACGTGCTCCAGATGGGATCTTGCGGAGACAGAAGCTTGCGGCGGCGGAAAAGTATTTTCGTGGATCTCTCGCGCAGTTTTGGATTTTTCAGGAATTTATAGGCGGAAGAGGTAGGGCAGACGAGCCACACGGGGCCCACAAGCCTGCTAGGCGCGAGCTCCCTCCTGGCCGCGCTTAGGGGGCTTGTGGGGTCCCCTGGTGGCCTCTGCCTTGGTTCTCACGTCCCCTGCGTATCTTCTGTTCCGAAAAAAATCTTTTTGGAAGTTTTATTCCATTTGGACACCGTTTAAAATCATCCTCTGAAAAGAGTCAAAAACACGGAAAAACGGGAATTGGCACTTGGCACTGAGTTAGTAAGTTAGTCCCAAAAAAGATATGAAAGGCATACAAAACATCCAAAGTTTGACAAGATAATAGCATGGAACCATAAAAATTATAGATAAGTTGGAGACGTATCAGATGCCGGAGAAGAAAAAGAGGGCAATAAAAATTAACGAGATGGTGATGCAAGATTCTCGGGATATGAACTACGGAAGCAAGTCTTGAATCAGGAGTTGTATTGTAATACACATGAACACAAAGTGAAGACATTCGTGACCGCATGGAAATCCTTCAATGGAAATCAACCAAGTTCGGGATGGGAACCATCTTCGAGGATAACAAAGTCCTTGTGTAAGCCTGGATTAGCTCTTATGAAGGAACTTCTTTTCCTTGATCAAATCAATCAGTGGCTTGGAGTGCTAAGAGAGTCAAATGAACTGAAGATAGACAATCTTCAAAACATATAAAACTTCGCACATTTCGTAAATTATTTGTGATGATCCAAGAGGAATCAAAACAAATCTTTCTCATATTCACGGCGGCAAGAATGCACGTGAACTTTGGTAAAAGACTTCTTCTATCAAACATATTCTCCATGAGCTAGGCACAAAGATAATGCTATCAAAAGCTTCATAGTGAACTATGGAGAAGTAGAGGGTGTGGCCGATAGCTCAGCAACAATCCCCCAAGATTTCAATAGGGATGAATTTATAAAATTAAAAGAACAAGGAGATGGTATTTGTCAGATCAAATGCTATAATGACATATGCTCGAGGAAACATCAACAATTAAACATTGATCGATGGGTGCACTCGAAAATATAAACTAAGTAGCACGACCAATGCTAAAATCGTGAGTCAACAACAAACACACTAAGAATGAAACTATGAGTCACTAACTTCAAAACAATAGGGTTGCCAGAAGTATTGGAATCACATGTCAGAGTTCACTTGTCGATATTCCGGTTAGAAACAACATGGGGACCAAGAAATGAATGGTGATGGTGAGAAGTATCACTATACCAAGAATTCTTAAGAGGTGCAACAATTCTCACAACATTCTTAACATAAAGATGGTAATAGTCCAAGGAACGACATAAGATAAGCTAGATAGAAAGGAACTAAAGAGACAACACAAAACATGAACAAGTTTGTGTAGGAGGGAAGGCAACAAGGTTGTCTATGATAACACAAATCATCGACGGGCAAGGATGGTATTTCTTATCATGAATTCGATTGATATCCTGGAAGAGCTCAAAATGTTGATGATGATCATGACACATTTGTCGAGAAGTTTCATGAAGATGTAATCATTTAGTGATGAAATCAAATAAGGGAATGGTGAAGTGAAAGGTTGTCGTAACCACAAATAATATTCATAATCGGAATTTCCTTTCAAGACAATCAACAAGATATTGAAAGCTTGATGTACGCTTAGTGCACTATTGAAATTGTGTTTCTGGGATGAAGGACATAGATAGCATGGTCAAGATATAGCATGACGATGATGATGCAGCCTAATAGCTTGGAACGACATGATCGAGTACAAACTCATAAGCAAAGAAGATTCCTAAGAGTTGTTGACTCGCAATGCATACTCGTTCGGTTTTTGTTGTCCTTGAGTGTCCAACAACTGAGAAATCGAGGAAAACTGGCATTAGTGAAATATCACAGTTGACAAGGAGATCATAAGACGTTATATAGCTCCATGATATTCTCGAGATGGCAGGGATGATATTCAGGCAAAGATCGGAATAGAGGTTAGACTAGTGTATTGATGTGTGGAAGACAAGCACTTTAACTTTCTATGACTGAAATAAAAGCAGAACAACATCATCAGAACCACGATTGTAAAGGACAAGATCACAGATGCCAGATCAAATTAGACCAAGGGAATTTTATTGTTATGAGAAGCTTCCATGATAATGCATACACTTGGTCCATGTGCATGAACATAAAGTTCAAGGTCGACTCCCACTTCATCAATGTATCACCTACCATTTAATCCTCGCCTTTGGTGAAGTTGTAGCTTTGAATGATTATCTGGCAAAACAGCAGAAGTGTAAGGCTAGTGAAAACTCTCGGGTTCATACGGATTAGGGAAGGCATAGGTTCAACCCATCAGGGCATCCTAGGAACATATAAGGAAAACTTCAAGAGTAATTAGAACATGCTTGACAATAGAGCATGGCTCACAAAAGCATAGGATAGAACTTATTAGAGTGAGAAGACATAATTTACCAATGGCATCATGTATCAGGGGAAGAATATCATAAGAATTTTGAATGTGAAGGATGCCATCGGATAATAACCCAACAAAGGGGTCTCGAGGCACACAAAGGACCTGACGTGAGTATCGGTACCCAATCAAAGGAAGAAGGAATGCAAGACATCGGATTAGATATCATCTGGGTAATATCGAGACTTAAATACCGAAGGAATTATGATTTGTAGGTTGGTGTATCAGAATCAGATGCCTCGATCAAATGCAAGTAAGATGGATAGACTTAGATGGGCAATCAATCAAGGTTCATTTGTCGAGAACGAGCTCCTGTTTAGAAAGACGTCTGAGCCATAACGATAATTTATGAGGATCAACTGATGATTGCGTGCATTCACACATAGGTGGAATCAATAAGATCAGAGGACAATCATAAAGGTTTTAATGAATGTTGCTAGACATATGGAATTAACCATAATGCAAGCACGCGAGGAAGGTCAGGAGCAATAGGCTATTGAGGATTTTGGAAGATCGAATAGCAATTCAAAGGACTTGCAAAACCCATGACAACTAAGGACGAACGAATCCCCGGTAAGATAACTTGATGTACCTTGTAAAAAGACCAAGTGGAAAAGAAAGTATGAGCTGCAATTGTATGTAGTCATCCATAGGGGTTGATGAAGGAAGAGAATCGCAAAAGCGATTAGCACAAGTTCTAGAGAGAACATCGGAGAGTACCTTCGGAGTCTTTTGATGAATTAAGCCATCGTCTGCAATGAGGGGCTCTCCAGGAGGAAGTATTTATGAGAACATAAAGTTAGAGTTAGCAAAATATTTAACTAGAAAGAGAAGAGAGACCAGAAACCATTGTATAGAAGAGGAGTAAAAGATCCTAATACCACCCGATTGAGATGTGGGCCCGTAAGGCACACAACAATGTTAGTAAAAGTTCTTCAAGTACTAGACTTAACTTCGGCCAAGGAGTTGTCAAGGGGGCTACCAATAGGTAGTCGGCTCTGATACCAACTTATGACACCCCCAAATTAATCGTACGATAATCATACACACAATTGCGTATGACCAAGATTAGGGACTCATGGGAAGATATCACAACCGAACTCTAGACACAAATTAAAGTTATACAAGATTCATATTACAAGTCAGGGTACTCGAGGGCTCGAGTACATAAGCTCGAATACAAACAAGTCAGCGGAAGCAAACAATACGTGAGTATAGACATAAGAAAACAAGTTTGCCTTAAGAAAACTAGTACAAACAGAAGCAATCGATCGCAAAATGCAAGGCCTCCTGTGTGGGAGCCTCCTAACAACTACTCTTCATCTATGACCTCCACATAATAGTAGGCTCCGTCGGGGTAGTAGTCATCAGCGGGATGAGACATCTCCTCGGCTCCATTATCTCGTCGCGGAAATCGGATCAAGAGCAAAAGGGAGAGCAAAGCACCGGTGAGTACTCATCCAAAGTACTCGGAAGACTGACATCAGAACTATGCTAAGTATGCATCACTATCAAAGGAATGGGGCTATATCACTGGACTAACTGCAAAAATGCCAGAATAGAGAAAAAGTCTAGTCCTGTCGAAGACTAGCATCTTCAGTGTCATTCAACATTAGAAGAGTGTAGATTAGTAACACATATGTCATAATTATGTTGCAAAAAAATATTAATTACGCAGAAAGATCCTTCCTCGACTCCTTGCGAGAAAGCAATCTCAAAGTCAACATTTCAGTTTAAGTCACAATGATAGTTGCATTAGATGGTGATACAACTCCAAGTCATCATGTTACAGTGGACACATCTATTCGAATGGTTCAATCATACCTGCAAGGGTGCACCACATTTCCCAACACACTCGATCAACTCTGGCCGGACACAATTTCCTCAGTTATGCCTGGCCTAGGGAGATCACCATGTTATAGCCCTACCTAGGATCAGCAGAGAGGCCAGCCCGTCGGTCTAAATCCTAACGCGCAGGGATCTTGGGCCCATTTCCCTTTGCACTCCTGCATGTTGCATGGGCAGCCAAGATCGGTCCTAGAACCTCTTATACAATATCAATGCTTACGCGGATCACTCGGGCACGCGCCGCGCTAATACTGATGTCCGAAGAGCTACGGCTGATACAACGATGTTGAGTGCCCATAACTATCGCCGCATGAAGGTTAGTGCATATACGTTAATCGACCAACTCACATCAAATACCCAATCCCATTAATATTTTGTTAGTTGCGGCGACGATCAATGATCCACGATATGTGGTCTTGTCGTCCCGTCTCGTCTCGAGGATGTGTGGCAAGGGCCAAGAATGCTCGACCACACCTTGTCACAATCACACGGTTATGCACCGGTACCACACATTTCATCATGTTCCGGTAGTAAAATCAAAGTAATAGTGTGTCTATAACATCAGAGGAATCCGAGGTATCACCCTTGGTGCATTCCAATAGATGTAACTGTTAAGGGGACCAAGGAGGAATCACCCTCAATGGTTCACACTTGAGAGGTTGCGCAACAGAGGCGTTATCAGAAGTGGTGAAGGAGGAATCACCCGCCATAATCAACCTCTGGTTAACTACACTATAGGGTTAACATCAGGAGTACATTACAAGGTATCACCCTCAGTACTCAATGGTAGCTCTGTAGAGTCATACAAATAAGAGGGTGTGAAGTGATGTGACGCGTCATGGCTTGTCGATCGGTTGATCGAGTCTTCGGGCCTCCAAGTCCTCAAGTCGTCGAGTCTTCGATGATGAAGCACGGGAAACTGGGACTAAGTGGGGTCACTCGGGATCAGTAATCCACCTATACTAAGCATTTGATGTGCAATTGGGTATAATAGCAGTTTAACAAAAATGGGATATGCATCAGAATAGGAGCTATCTACAAGAGTAGCAAAATCTAATGCAAGCCTAAGGGAAAACAATGGGCGATACTTTGGTGATCAACGGGGGGGGGGGGGGCGGTTGCTTGCCTTGTTGCTCTGCTGTAAAAGGCTGGTCATCACGGCGTAGTCGTACCGGCAGCAGTCAACTTCGGCGTCTACCGATGAGAAGAGAGGAAAGAAATAATAAATAAAAGCAAGCAGGTGCATAATGATGCATGACATGGAAATATGCAGTCCTAGGGATGAGCTAATGCAATACTACCCGTCATGGACGGAGGGGAAAAATATGTGACGATATTCTCTGGGTGTGTGGCTACAACCGGAGAGGTGATCCTGACGCCAAAATGTCCATTTCATCATGTTATGGGCATGTGACAGATGAACACACATCATATTCGGATTCGTGGGATTTTTCTGAGCAACTTTCATACATGAATTACTTTTGTCTTACTTATAGATTATTTATATGTTTTTTCGAAGTTTTAATTCATTTATGAATTTAACAGAATTATTTGAATTTGACAATTACAATTATTGCATCAGCATGACATCACGCTGATTACACGAGTCAACCGAGTTGTTTCACGTCAAACCTGGCAGCCGGGCCCCACCTGTCATATACACTCGGTTATTCGAGAGTTAAAATTAACTTACTTAAGAAATGAACTAACAGGGGCCTCATATGTAAGTGACTTAAGGTTTAATTTAATTATTCGAATTAATTAACAACTAATAAAAAGGGGGTGGCCACATGTCATAGGCTCACTAGATTAAATTAACTAACCTAACTAACGAAATAATTAGTTAGGGGGGTCCCACTTGGAGTGACTAGGTTGCCCAGTCATCATAGTTCATTGGGTCAACCAGTCAACTGGGGCCACGGGACCCACTTGACAGCGACCTAGAGGTGGCCCCGGCCAGGCCAGCTCAGCGGTGGCCGGTGGTTCAACACCGTCAACCAAATACGTGGCGGAGGCACGGGAGGTCGCCGTAAAACGCGTACGGGGCATGGTTCAATGTGTGGCTTGCAGCGTTCGAAAGCCTGCGATGAGGCTCGTCGATGGATGGCAGCAGCTCATCCAGGGACGGCCAAAATTGATGGTTGCAATGAGGTGGAGCGGCAACGGAATTTGGGTGAGGACGGGGATAGGGCTACGGAGCAAGGGGAGGACCGCGGACGCATGCGTTGGTCTCGTGGGAACCCTAGGACCACGATGGGGTGCGTGGCAGGACCGAGGAGCACCGCAGATACAGCATCGAGCTCGCCAATGGAGCAAGGCTTAAGCTTCCATGGTGGAGCATCTAGGGGACGCGGGTGAGGCCATGGAGGGGGCGGGGACCAGGAGCTCAGTGTGGGAGCACACGGGGGCTCGTCGGCGGCTTAGAAGTAGCTGGGGTGGCGAATTCTGGCAATGGCATCGCCTTGGCCATGGAGGAGGAAGAAGAGGCGGGTGCTGTCGATATGGATTCCCAGCTCCGATCCGGTGGTGTAGGCGATGAAGAAGACGCATAACCTCCTCCCTAGCATGGTGGGGTGCCGTAAGGAGCTCAGTGGCCGCGGTGGGGAAGAGCCATGGCGACGGCGACGATCGACATCACTCAGGAAGGAACAAATCGAGTGGGGAAGGGGGAAGATTAGGTTAGGCTTCGTCCCGGGGCGCGGGAGTTCTTGTAGCCACTCGGGGGGTGATGGGTGTCGGCGTCAAAAACGACAAATCTTGGGTAGGGGGTCCCAATCTATGGAGCTTATATCGATGGGTTGTAGGAGAGAGGGGGAGACAATGTTTATCCAGGTTTGGGCCCTCTTGAGAAGGTAAAACCCTACGCCCTGCTTGGTTATATTGATGGGGGAACGATGGTTACAAAGTTGATCTACCTTGAGATCATATGAGCCAACCATATATGAGATAGTTCGCCTCTACGTATAAGGGCCTCTGGTTTATATAGACACCAGGACCCCTAGGATTACATGTTACCAACATAGATTGGGAGTGGGCGGCCCGAACTGGTCATCCTGCCTTGGAGTACACGCCTCTGTTCGGAGCTTTCCATCTTGATCACGTAGTCGTCAGATAATTCGGTTCTTCAATGACGCAACCCATATGATCGGCCCATGAGGGAGAACCCATCTGTGTGAGGACCCCTTAATCCAAAACTCCCTCAGTAGCCCCCGAACTGGCTTTCAACGCCGATGTGTGTGTGGTCTTCGGCAGCCGAGCACATAAAGAAAGCAATTTGCATGACGACTTCACTTTATATTCAGCTAACATCGGCTTAGTCATTTCACCGACGTAGGTTTATCGCAAATACACATTATTAAATCCCGAGGCAATTAAAAGCATGGAGGTGAATAGTAACTCATCTAACAACCCTTCTGACGAAAAGTCACAATTGAATCGCGGCTCGAGGCCACTTTACCCGGGGCACGTTCCATTATCAACAAGATCGGGTCATGTATTTAAGGGGATTTCAATTTAAATGAACCAAACCAATCTACGCACGTCCCAATGGTGCGGTTGTTTCGGGAAGTGGAGGTGCTCGTGGCACAGTAAACGGAAACCCTTGGTTTCGCGACCTCCCTTTTTAAAAGGGGGAAGATCTAAATCCCATCACACGCATTCCAAACTGTTGCTCCTTCTTCTTCCTCTCTCGAGTGCCCATATCCATTCGCCTCCCATCCCTCCAATCGCCCTCCATCTCAAGCTCTGCAATGGCTAGCTTGGGCGCTTATGGCAAATGGGAGGTCTCTAGCGTCTCCGAAGGAGACATCCAAGAGTTGAAGCGTTGCGGCTACATTGCCATCGACATCACCCGCCGAGCACCAAAAAAGGGCGAGGTGGTTCCTACGCCAACTTACGGGGAGCGGGTGGTGTTCGTCCTTGTTGACGTGCAACTATTCCTGACTTGATGCCTCCCGGCAACGGTGCCAGAAAAGAGTTGCTCCCAGTTGCTCAACAATTAGCATTTGTCTTGCAATGGCCCACCAGCGTGTGGGATCGCAGCAGTTTTCGAGTGTAGAGTATTCAACCCAAATTTGTTGGTTCGACACGATGGGAGTGAAAGGATATTCTCCAGTATTAGCAGTTGAGTCGTCGGCTCAACAACACCTGAAAGATTACTATCTGCAAGCAGGATATAAGCAGCCAAGGTAGTATGATAGCAACGGTGCCAGAAACGATCTGTTGACAAGGCAGACTATTCCTAACTGAAGTATCAATGGGGCCAGAAAAGTATTGTGGCAGGTAGTAGCAGAGTAACGAGTAACAGAAGTGGCAAGGAACAGGAGTAGTGACAGCAGTAGCAAGTAGCAGCAGAACAAAGCAAGTAACAGTAGTGGCAACAGCAGAACAAAGCACGTAATAGTAGCAGCAAGTAACAGTAGCAGCAATAGTAGTAACAGCAGCAGTGGGACAAACTCGTAGGCAATGGATCAGTGATTTCTTGGATGACATTCATCATGCTACAGTTATAACACGGAGAGATATGTGACTCACTCCCGTTCGACAATGTGATGCAGGCATGCATTCCGTGTGTAGTCATACGTGCTTACGGAAAAGAACTTGCATGACATCTATTGTCCTTCCCTCCCGTGGCAGCGGGGTCCAAATGGATACTAGGGGATGTTAAGGTTCTCCTTTTAATAAAAAACCGGACCAACGCATTAGCACTTGGTGAACACATGAACTCCTAAAACTATGGTTATCACCGGGAGTGGTTCCGGTTATTGTCACTCCAGGGTTGCCGGATCATAACACATAGTAGGTAACTACAACTTGCAAGATCGGATCTAAAACACACATATATTGGTGACAACATAAGAATTTCAGATCTGAATTCATGGCACTCGGGCCCTAGTGACAAGCATTAAGCATAGCAAAGTAGTAGCAACATCAATCTTAGAACATAGTGGATACTAGGGATCAATCCCCGTCAAAACTAAATCGATTACATGATAGATCTCATCCTACTCATCACCGCCCAGCGAGCCTACGAATAGATTACTCACGAACGATGAAGAGCTTCATGGAATTGGAGAGGGAAGAAGGTTGATGATGACGATGGCGACGATCTCCTTGATCCGGAGCCCAAAACGGACTCCAGATCTGCCCTCCAGGGCAAGAACAGGATGTAGCGGCGCCTCTGGATCGTGAAACGCGATGAATCTTCTCTCTCTTTTTTCGGGGCGAAAGGGAATATATAGAGCTGAGTTTGGAGGCGGTGGAGTCTCGTGGGCCCCACAAGCCCTGACGGCGCGGCCTGGGGGGTGGCCGCGGCCACAAGGCTTGTGGCCCACTGGCTCACCCCCTCCGGTGGATCTTTGCGCAGGTATTTTTCATATTTTCCAGAAATATTCTCCGTAAATTTTCAGGACGCTCCGAGAACTTCCATTTCTGCACAAAAACAACACCATGGCAATTCTGCTGAAAACAGCGTCACTTCGAGTTAGTTCCATTTAAATCATGCAAATTAGAGTCCAAAACAAGGGCAAAATGAGTTTGGAAAAGTAGATACGATGGAGAAGTATCAACTCCCCCAAGCTTAAAACCTTGCTTGTCCTCAAGCAACTCAGTTAACAAACTAAAAGAGAAAGAAAAACTTTGACAAACTCTGTTTGATCTTGTTGTTGCAACTATGTCTAACTCATAACTAGAATTTCAGCAAGATCACAAGTTAACCACATAATCAAGTGACACATAGGTCTCACGGTAAACTAATATCAATGGCATAATCAGCTAGCGAGCAAATAATAATGAGTTTCAGATACCAATAATTCAATCAAAACAAGCATGAAGCAATATGAATAGGTGGTAGCTCGCTAGCTCTTTCTGAGACCGCAAAACATAAATGCACAGCACTTGCAAAGATCAAGGCTGACTAAACATTGTAATTCATAGCAACGATGATCCAGTCATAGTCATACTCAATATCAATCAAAAGCAACGCATAAAAATGATAGAGGTGCTCTCTAATTGGTGCTTATATAAGAAGAGGATGACTCAACAGGAAAATAAATAGACAGGCCCTTCGGAGAGGGAAGCATTTATTTGCAGAGGTGCGAGAGCTCAAGCTTTGAAAACAGAGATAATAATTTTGGGTGGCATGCTTTCATTGTCAACGCAATGACCAAGAGTTCTCAATATCTTCCATGCTACACAAGCTATAGGCGGTTCCCAAACAGAAAAGTAAAGTTTCAACTCCCCCACCACCAATCAATCATACTCCACGGCTAGCCGAATCCTCGGGTACCGTCCATACTAACATCAATCCGGGGGGAGTCTTGTTTTACAGTTATGTTTTCGATTTAAGCGTGGAACTGGGCATTCCAATTACCGGCCCCTTTCTCGTGAATGACAGTGAATAAACACATGTCGAGGATAACATGCCTAACATGGAAGATACCAATAGCCCCCAGTCACCACATGAGCGGTTCGGGCAAGCAAAACAGATTATTTCTTGAAAGTTTAGAGAATGGCACATGCAAATTTACTTGGAACGGCAGGTAGATACCTCAAATAGGTAGGTATGGTGGACTCTCATGGAAAAACTTTTGGGTTTATGGAAGTGAATGCACAAGCAGTATTCCGCTTAGTACAAGTGAAGGCTAGCAAAAGACTGGGAAGCGACCAACTAGAGAGCGACAACAGTCATCAAGATGCAATGAGTTTGACTAACATTGAGTGCAAGCATGAGCAGGATATGAATCACCATGAACACGAACATCATAGAGGCTATATTGATTTTGTTTCAACTACATGCATGAACATGCGCCAAGTCAAGCCACTTGAATCATTCAAAGGAGAATACCATCCTATTATACTACATCATAGCCATCTTAAAATCTATGTTGGCATTCAAGGCAAACCATTATAAGCTCCTAGCTAATTAAGCATCGCATCAGAAACTATGATCTCTAAGTTGTCATTACAAACATGGTTCTCTCTCAACAAAGCTGAATCTGGGACGACAAGCTAGTCATATTTACAAAAACAAAATAGATAGACTTCATACCAGCTTTTCCAGTCTCAGTCACTTCATCATATATCATCATTGTTGCCTTTCACTTGCACGATCGAACGATGTGAACAATAATAAGAGTGCTCGTGCATTGGACTAAGCTGAATCTGTAGGCAAACACAAAGGAGAAGACAAAGTAATATGGCTCTTTAACAAATGAACAGTATGCATGCGAGAGCCACTAAACATTGTAACCATGGTCTTCTACCTCGACCCAAAGAAAAAGAAAACTATTTACACGGGAAAACTCCCAAAAAGCAAAAGAAGAAAGAAAAATCTTTTTGGGTTTTCTCAAAAGGACACAAAACAAGAAAACAAGAAAACAAAAATAAACTAGCATGGATAATATAGTGGCAAAGTGTAAACACCGACTAACAAAGTGAAATCATAAGCATGAATGTAAAGTTGGTGCAAACACGTACTCCCCCAAGCTTAGGCTTTTGTCCTAGCTTTGTCTACTCCCAAGGCGGGAAATAACCAGCTTCGGGAAACTCCGGAGCGGACTGTGGATGCCACTGCTGTGTGAGCTCCTTTGGCTCCCACTGATAAACTGGCGTCTGGTACTCGACTGGCGGCTCGGGCACGGGCACTTGTGGTTGGGCCAAGCCCCAATACCCGTAGATGTCCGAGGGCATAATAATGTACCTGCCTGCATAAAGGTTGAACAAACAAGGAGCAGGCAAAGTAATAGTCTCTCGAGTACCCTGACTAAATACCAGGTTATAAATCATTCGTCTACTAGCATCTCTATCCAGAAAGTCATGGCGAACCATGCTGTCATAATCCAAATATTTCTCAGGAAGAAGCATTTCTTCTTCCTCGCGAAGTCTAATAGGTATCTCAAAGTGTCTAGCAAGACGAGTAGCATAGATACCTCCATAGACGACACCTTTGGAACGGTTTGTGTTCAACCGCTGAGCTACTATAGCACCTAGGCTATAAGTCTTATTGTTATAAAGGCCTTCGCGCAAAAACCGCAAGGTCTGGAGAGCTAAGTGATCCAGCCTCCCCACAGCCAATCAAACATTTTCCCACAAATGATGAGAAGTACCGAAGCATAGGAGAATGTATGCTAGCAATTCTAGCGCGAGACACTCCTCTCTCCTCTCCAGCAGCAATAGTACCTATG
Source organism: Hordeum vulgare subsp. vulgare (assembly GCF_904849725.1). NCBI lineage: Eukaryota > Viridiplantae > Streptophyta > Magnoliopsida > Poales > Poaceae > Hordeum > Hordeum vulgare. Next base: position 101,384,287 of record NC_058521.1, on the reverse strand, counting down.
AAAGCCTCCAAGTCCCGTGGACGAGGATCATGAATATCCCCAACATAAGGTAATTTGCACACATTACAAAAATCATGTAGTGTCATGCGCTGGGGGATATCGTATAACATGAACTCAACCATAGGAGGATTCTTCCTCGGGTAAAAGTTGAAACTTTGCACGAAAATGTTGGTGAGGAGGAGGTATTGTGGGCACTTATCTTCAACGAACGCGGTAAGACCTGCGTTCTCCATAAAGTAATAAAAGTCTTCATAAAGCCCAGCGGCGCGCAAAAATTCATCACTTGGCCACTCGCACGCTCTAACTTTTGTGACTCGAGGAACCACGTACTTGGGGTGGTTCTTCTCGTCCTCCTTGGGGTTACGGCTTGAAGAGCCTCTCAAGAACCTCTTCATCTTTTCCCTTTTCTAACTTTGAAAAATTCGGAAATTTTTAGAGACTTCGAAAGAAAAGTGAGTAAGGGTTAACCCAACTCGTAGCAACTACTCCTACTAGTGCCTAGAGACCGTATCACGTGCTAAAACTACTTGGGACCAGCTAAAATCACCATTTCAAGCTGAAGAACAGGGTCATTATGTTGGGGAACGTCGCATGGGAAACAAAAAAATTCCTATGCGCACGAAGACCTATCATGGTGATGTCCATCTACGAGAGGGGATGTTTGATCTACGTACCCTTGTAGACCGTACAGCGGAAGCGTTAGTGAACGCGGTTGATGTAGTGGAACGTCCTCACGTCCCTCGATCCACCCCGCGAACCGTGCCGCGATCAGTCCCACGATCTAGTGCCGAACGGACGGCACCTCCGCGTTCAGCACACGTACAGCTCGACGATGATCTCGGCCTTCTTGATCCAGCAAGAGAGATGGAGAGGTAGAAGAGTTCTCCGGCAGCGTGACAGCACTCCGGAGGTTGGTCATGATCTTGTCTCAGCAGGGCTCCGCCCGAGCTCCGCAGAAACGCGATCTAGAGGAAAAACCGTGGAGGTATGTGGTCGGGCTGCCGTGGAAAAGTAGTCTCAAATCAGCCCTAAAACCTCCGTATATATAGCGGGAAGAGGGGGAGCCTTTCCTTGGGGTCCAAGGACCCCTAAGGGTTTCGTCCGAGCCAAGGGGGGAAGGTCTCCCCTTCCAAACCAAATCCAACTTGGTTTGGAAGGTGGAGTCGTTCTTCCCTTTCCCACCTCCTCCTTTTTTTTTCTTTTCTCTTTGATTTTCTTCCTATGGCGCATAGGGCCTTCTTGGGCTGTCCCACCAGCCCACTAATGGCTGGTGTGCCACCCCCAAGTCCTATGGGCTTCCCCGGGGTGGGTTGCCCGCCCCCCCTCCCGGTGAACTCCCGGAACCCATTCGTCATTCCCGGTACATTCCCGGTAACTCCGAAAACCTTCCGGTAATCAAATGAGGTCATCCTATATATCAATCTTCATTTCCGGACCATTCCGGAAACCCTCGTGACGTCTGTGATCTCATCCGGGACTCCGAACAACATTCGGTAACCAACCATATAACTCAAATACGCATAAAACAACGTCGAACCTTAAGTGTGCAGACCCTGCGGGTTCGAGAACTATGTAGACATGACCCGAGAGACTCCTCGGTCAATATCCAATAGCGGGACCTGGATGCCCATATTGGATCCTACATATTCTACGAAGATCTTATCGTTTGAACCTCAGTGCCAAGGATTCATATAATCCCGTATGTCATTCCCTTTGTCCTTCGGTATGTTACTTGCCCGAGATTCGATCGTCAGTATCCGCATACCTATTTCAATCTCGTTTACCGGCAAGTCTCTTTACTCGTTCCGTAATACAAGATCCCGCAACTTACACTAATTCACATTGCTTCCAAGGCTTGTGTGTGATGTTGTATTACCGAGTGGGCCCCGAGATACCTCTCCGTCACACGGAGTGACAAGTCCCAGTCTTGATCCATACTAACTCAACGAACACCTTCGGAGATACCTGTAGAGCATCTTTATAGTCACCCAGTTACGTTGCGACGTTTGATACACACAAAGTATTCCTCCGGTGTTAGTGAGTTATATGATCTCATGGTCATAGGAACAAATACTTGACACGCAGAAAAACAGTAGCAACAAAATGACACGATCAACATGCTACGTCTATTAGTTTGGGTCTAGTCCATCACGTGATTCTCCTAATGACGTGATCCAGTTATCAGGCAACAACACCTTGTTCATAATCAGAAGACACTGACTATCTTTGATCAACTGGCTAGCCAACTGGAGGCTTGCTAGGGACAGTGTTTTGTCTATGTATCCACACATGTAAATGAGTCTTCATTCAATACAATTATAGCATGGATAATAAACGATTATCTTCATATAGGAATTATAATAATAACTATATTTATTATTGCCTCTAGGGCATAATCCCAACAGTCTCCCACTTGCACTAGAGTCAATAATCTAGCCCTCACATCATCATGCGAATTACATTGTAATAAATCTAACACCCATACAGTTGTGGTGTTGATCATGCTTTGCCCGTGGAAGAGGTTTAGTCAGCGGGTCTGCTACATTCAGATCCGTGTGCACTTTGCATATATTTACGTCCTCCCCTTCGACGTAGTCGCGGATGAGGTTGAAGCGTCGTTTGATGTGTCTGGACTTCTTGTGAAACCGTGGTTCCTTGGCTAAGGCAATGGCACCCGTGTTATCACAGTACAAGGTTATTGGATTCAGTGCGCTTGGGACTACTCCAAGATCCGTCATGAATTGCTTCATCCAGACACCCTCCTTAGCCGCCTCCGAGGCAGCCATGTACTCCGCTTCACATGTAGAATCTGCTACGACGCTTTGCTTGGAACTACACCAGCTTACCGCACCCCCATTAAGAATAAGTACATATCCGGTTTGTGACTTAGAGTCGTTCGGATGTGTGTCAAAGCTTGCATCGACGTAACCTTTTACAGCGAGCACTTCGCACCTCCATACACGAGAAACATCTCCTTAGTCCTTTTCAGGTACTTCAGGATATTCTTGACCGCCGTCCAGTGATCCACTCCTGGATTACTCTAGAACCTACCTGCCATACTTATGCCAGGCTAACGTCCAGTCTAGTGCACAACATTGCATACATGATAGAACCTATGGCTGAAGCATAGGTGATGGAGCGCATATGCTCTCTATCCTCATCAGTTGCTGGGCACTGAGTCTCACTCAATCTCGTACCTTGTAAAACTGGCAAGAACCCTTTCTTGGACTGTTCCATTTTGAACCTCTTCAAAACTTTATCAAGGTATGTGCTTTGTGAAAGTCCTATCAGGCGTTTTGATCTATCCTTGTAGATCTTAATGCCTAGAATGTAAGCAGCTTCTCCTAGGTCGTTCATAGAGAAACTTTTATTCAAGTAATCCTTTATGCTCTCCAAAAACTCTACGTTGTTTCCAATCAGCAATATGTCATCCACATATAATATTAGAAACGCCACAGAGCTCCCACTCACTTTCTTGTAAATACAAGATTCTCCAACCACTTGTATAAACCCAAATGCTTTGATCACCTCATCAAAGTGTTTGTTCCAACTCCGAGATGCTTGCACCAGTCCATAAATGGATCGCTGGAGCTTGCACACCTTGTTAGCATTCTTAGGATCGACAAAACCTTCGGGTTGCATCATATACAATTCTTCCTTAAGGAAACAGTTAAGGAACGCCGTTTTGACATCCATCTGCCAGATTTCATAATCGAAATATGCAGCTATTGCTAACATGATTCTGACGGACTTAAGCATCGCTACGGGTGAGAATGTCTCATCGTAGTCAACTCCTTGAACTTGTGAAAAACCCTTTGCCACAAGTCAAGCTTTATAAACGGTCACATTGCCGTCAGCGTCCGTCTTCCTCTTAAAGATCCATTTGTTCTGAATAGCCTTGCGGCCCTCAGGCAGTACTTCCAAAGTCCACACTTTGTTCTCATACATGGATCCTATCTCGGACTTCATGGCTTCTAGCCATTTGTTGGAATCTGGGCCCACCATTGCTTCTTCATACTTTGCAGGTTCATTGTTGTCTAACAACATGATTGACAAGACGGGATTACCGTACCACTCTGGGGCAGCACGTGGTCTCGTCGACCTGCGTGGTTCGACAGAAACTTGAACCGGAGTTTCATGATCATCATCATTAACTTCCTCCTCAACCGGCGTCGGAACGACAGAGGTTTCCCCTTGCCCTGCGCCACCATCCAGAGGGATGAGAGGTTCGACAACCTCGTCGAGTTCTATCTTCCTCCCACTCAATTCTCTCGAGAGAAACTCCTTCTCGAGAAAAGCTCCGTTTTTAGCAACAAACACTTTGCCCTCGGATTTGAGATAGAAGGTGTACCCAACTGTCTCTTTTGGGTAACCTATGAAGATGCACTTTTCCGCTTTGGGTCCCAGCTTTTCAGGCTGAAGCTTTTTGACATAAGCATCACATCCCCAAATTTTAAGAAACAACAACTTTGGCCTTTTGCCATACCACAGTTCGTATGGTGTCATCTCAACGGATTTTGATGGTGCCCTATTTAAAGTGAATGCAGCTGTTTCTAATGCATAACCCCAAAACGATAACGGCAAATCGATAAGAGACATCATAGATCGTACCATCTCTAATAAAGTACAATTATGACGTTCGGACACACCATTACGCTGTGGTGTTCCAGGCGGTGTCAAGTGTAAAACAATTCCACATTGTCTTAAGTGAGCACCAAACTCGAAACTCAGATATTCACCCCCACGATCAGACCGTAGGAACTTGATCTTCTTGTTATGATGATTTTCAACTTCACTCTGAAATTGCTTGAACTTTTCAAATGTTTTAGACTTGTGCTTCATTAAGTAGACATAACCATATCTACTCAAATCGTAAGTGAAGGTGAGAAAATAACGATATCCGTCTCGTGCCTCTACGCTCATCGGACCACACACATCGGTATGTATGATTTCCAACAAGTCACTTGCACGCTCCATTGTTCCGGAGAACGGAGTTTTAGTCATCTTGCCCATGAGGCATGGTTCGCACGTGTCAAGTGAATCAAAGTCAAGTGACTCCAAAACTCCATCGGCATGGAGTTTCTTCATGCGATGTACACCAATATGACCTAAGCGGCAGTGCCACAAAAATATGGCGCTATCATTGTTAACTCTAACTCTTTTGGTCTCAATGTTATGTATGTGTGTATCGCTATCAAGATTTAATATGAACAATCCTCTCACATTGGGTGCATGACCATAAAAGATGTTACTCATAGAAATAGAACAACCATTATTCTCTGACTTAAAAGAGTAACCGTCTCGCAATAAACAAGATCCAGATATAATGTTCATGCTCAACGCAGGCACTAAATAACAATGATTCAAGTTCATAACTAATCCTGATGGTAACTAAAGTGAAACTGTGCCGACGGCGATTGCATCAACCTTGGAACCATTTCCTACGCGCATCGTCACTTCATCTTTCGCCAGCCTTCGTCTATTCCGCAATTCCTGTTTCGAGTTGCAAATATGAGCAACAGAACCGGTATCGAATACCCAGGCACTACTACGAGAGCCGGTTAAGTACACATCAATAACATGTATATCAAATATACCTGATTTTTCTTTGGCCGCCTTCTTATCTGCCAGATACTTGGGGCAATTGCGCTTCCAGTGACCCATACCCTTGCAATAGTAACACTCTGTTTCACGCTTAGGTCCAGCTTTGGGTTTCTTCGTCGGATTGGCAACAGGCTTGCCGCCCTTCTTTGAATTACCCTTCTTGCCTTTGCTGTTTCTCTTGAAACTAGTGGTCTTATTCACCATCAACACTTGATGCTCTTTACGGAGTTCAGACTCTGCGACTTTCAGCATCGCAAACAACTCGCCGGGAGACTTGTTCATCCCTTGCATGTTGTAGTTCAACACAAAGCCTTTATAGTTTGGCGGCAGTGATTGAAGGATTCGGTCAGTGATAGCCTCTTGCGGGAGTTCAATCCCCAGCTCAGCTAGACGGTTTGAGTACCCAGACATTTTGAGCACATGTTCACTGACAGACGAGTTCTCCTCCATCTTGCAAGCATAGAATTTATCGGAGGTCTCATACCTCTCGATCCTGGCGTTCTTCTGAAAGATAAGCTTCAACTCCTAGAACATCTCAAATGCTCCATGATGCTCAAAGCGACGTTGAAGTCCCGGTTCTAAGCCATACAAGACTGCACATTGAACTACTGAGTAGTCCTCCTTACGTGCTAACCAAGCGTTCTTAACATCTTGATCAGCCGTAGCGGGTGGTTCATCTCCTAGCGCAGCATTAAGGACATAATCCTTCTTCCCAGCTTGTAAGATTAGCTTAAGATTACGAGCCCAGTCTACAAATTTGCTTCCATCATCTTTCAACTTAGCTTTCTCTAGGAACGTATTAAAATTCAGGGTGACTGTCGCGTGAACCATGATCTACAACACAAATATATTCAAAGTGGACTTAGACTATGTTCAAGATAATTAGAGTTTAACTTAATCAAATTATTCGCTAAACTCCCACTCAAAAAGTACATCTCTCTAGTCATTTGAGTGGTTCATGATCCACTTACACTAGCTCAAGTCCGATCATCACGTGAGTTGAGTATAGTTTCAGTGGTAAGCATCCCTATGCTAATCATATCATCTATATGATTCATGATCGACCTTTCGGTCTCATGTGTTCCGAGGCCATGTCTGCACATGCTAGGCTCGTCAAGCTTAACCCGAGTGTTCCGCGTGCGCAACTGTTTTGCACCCGTTGTATGTGAACGTTGAGTCTATCACACCCGATCATCACGTGGTGTCTCGAAACGACGAACTGTAGCAACAGTGCAAAGTCGGGGAGAACACAATTTCGTCTTGAAATTTTAGTGAGAGATCACCTCATAATGCTACTGTCGTTCTAAGCAAAATAAGGTGCATAAAAGGATTAACATCACATGCAATTCATAAGTGACATGATATGGCCATCATCACGTGCTCCTTGATCTCCATCACCAAAGCACCGGCACGATCTTCTTGTCACCGGCGCCACACCATGATCTCCATCAACGTGTCGCCATCGGGGTTGTCGTGCTACTCATGCTATTACTACTAAAGCTACATCCTAGCAAAATAGTAAACGCATCTACAAGCACAAACATTAGTATAAAGACAACCCTATGGCTCCTGCCGCTCGCCGTACCATCGACGTGCAAGTCGATATTATCTATTACAACATGATCATCTCATACATCCAATATATCACATCACATCGTTGGCCATATCACATCACAAGCATACCCTGCAAAAACAAGTTAGACGTCCTCTAATTTTGTTGTTGCATGTTTTACGTGGTGACCATGGGTATCTAGTAGGATCGCATCTTACTTACGCAAACACCACAACGGAGATATATGAGTTTCTATTTAACCTCATCCAAGGACCTCCTCGGTCAAATCCGATTCAACTAAAGTTGGAGAAACTGACACTTGCCAGTCATCTTTGAGCAACGGGGTTACTCGTAGCGATGAAACCAGTCTCTCGTAAGCGTACGAGTAATGTCCGTACAAGCCGCTTCAATCCAACAATACCGTGGAATCAAGAAAAGACTAAGGAGGGCAGCAAAACGCACATCACCGCCCACAAAAACTTTTGTGTTCTACTCGAGAAGACATCTACGCATGAACCTAGCTCATGATGCCACTGTTGGGGAACGTCGCATGGGAAACAAAAAATTTCCTACGCGCACGAAGACCTATCATGGTGATGTCCATCTACGAGAGGGGATGTGTGATCTACGTACCCTTGTAGACCGTACAGCAGAAGCGTTAGTGAACGCGGTTGATGTAGTGGAACGTCCTCACGTCCCTCGATCCGCCCCGCGAACCGTCCCGCTATCAGTCCCACGATCTAGTGCCGAACGGACGGCACCTCCGCGTTCAGCACACGTACAGCTCGATGATGATCTCGGCCTTCTTGATCCAGCAAGAGAGACGGAGAGGTAGAAGAGTTCTCCGGCAGCGTGAAGGCGCTCCGGAGGTTGGTGATGATCTTGTCTCAGCAGGGCTCCGCCCGAGCTCCGCAGAAACGCGATCTAGAGGAAAAACCGTGGAGGTATGTGGTCGGGCTGCCGTGGAAAAGTCGTCTCAAATCAGCCCTAAAACCTTCGTATATATAGGGGGAAGAGGGGGAGCCTTGCCTTGGGGTCCAAGGACCCCTAAGGGTTTCGGCGGAGCCAAGGGGGGAAGGTCTCCCCTTCCAAACCGAATCCAACTTGGTTTGGAAGGTGGAGTCCTTCTTCCCTTTCCCACCTCCTCCTTTTTTCTCTTTGATTTTCTTCCTATGGCGCATAGGGCCTTCTTGGGCTGTCCCACCAGCCCACTAAGGGCTGGTGTGCCACCCCCAAGGCCTATGGGCTTCCCCGGGGTGGGTTGCCCCCCCCCGGTGAACTCCCGGAACCCATTCGTCATTCCCGGTACATTCCCGGTAACTCCGAAAACCTTCCGGTAATCAAATGAGGTCATCCTATATATCAATCTTCATTTCCGGACCATTCCGGAAACCCTCGTGACGTCCGTGATCTCATCCGGGACTCCGATCAACATTCGGTAACCAACCATATAACTCAAATACGCATAAAACAACGTCGAACCTTAAGTGTGCAGACCCTGCGGGTTCGAGAACTATGTAGACATGAACCGAGAGACTCCTCGGTCAATATCCAATAGTGGGACCTGGATGCCCATATTGGATCCTACATATTCTACGAAGATCTTATCGTTTGAACCTCAGTGCCAAGGATTCATATAATCCCGTATGTCATTCCCTTTGTCCTTCGGTATGTTACTTGCCCGAGATTCGATCGTCAGTATCCGCATACCTATTTCAATCTCGTTTACCGGCAAGTCTCTTTACTCGTTCCGTAATACAAGATCCCGCAACTTACACTAAGTCACATTGCTTGCAAGGCTTGTGTGTGATGTTGTATTACCGAGTGGGCCCCGAGATACCTCTCCGTCACACGGAGTGACAAATCCCAGTCTCGATCCATACTAACTCAACGAACACCTTCGGAGATACCTGTAGAGCATCTTTATAGTCACCCAGTTACGTTGCGACGTTTGATACACACAAAGTATTCCTCCGGTGTTAGTGAGTTATATGATCTCATGGTCATAGGAACAAATACTTGACACGCAGAAAAACAGTAGCAACAAAATGACACGATCAACATGCTACGTCTATTAGTTTGGGTCTAGTCCATCACGTGATTCTCCTAATGACGTGATCCAGTTATCAAGCAACAACACCTTGTTCATAATCAGAAGACACTGGCTATCTTTGATCAACTGGCTAGCCAACTAGAGCCTTGCTAGAAAGAGTGTTTTGTCTATGTATCCACACATGTAAATGAGTCTTCATTCAATACAATTATAGCATGTCTGATAAATAATTATCTTGATACAGGAATTATAATAATAACTATATTTATTATTGCCTCTAGGGCATAATTCCAACACATTAAGGTAGCAAGAATACGCGAAGGATAAAGCACTAGAGTAGAAACTAATTGGACCAATGGAGGAGTCACTTACCAAGGAGTAATTTCCCCAAAACAGTTCGGAGAATGTTGCTTTGAGCAAGGAGATCAAAAATCACAGCCAAATGAGCAAGAACACGGGTTTGAGCTGCGAAACGATTTTTTCTGGAGGTAGAAGAAGAGGATGGGAGCTGGAATGAGTGGAGGGGGGCCCTGTGGGCCCCACAAGCTTGGTGGTCGCGGCCAGGGGGGAGGCCGCGGCTACAGGGCTTGTGGCCCACTGGTGTGGCCCCAGGCCAGCTCTCAGTCCTAGTATTTTTCAAAAAATCCCGAAAAAATCATATTTTATTTTCACGACCATCAGAGAACTTTTATTTTCGGGGTACTTTTCTCCGGGACGCTAAAACAGGAAATAGGGAAAACTAAACTAAATCTATCATTTTTCTTCTAAGCAACTGAAAGTGAAAGCTTGGAACAGAGGTTTGTGACTCCTCGATCCATCCATCTCATGGTCATCGAAAGAAATCCGTCAATGGGGTTGATCAAATCCTCATGACAAAACCTTTTCAATTCGCAAAAGGAAACGGAGAATTGCCGAATAGCCACTAAGTCACCTCAATGGGGATATGAATCTCCCCAATAAGCAAATCATACTTCATCTTGACACGAGGAATAGGGCATTCAAAGCTCCCAATAAGAATCGATGAAGTTTTTTCGATAGCATTCATGCAATGCACTCGATATTGTTTCTTCGAAAAGTGCACCGTATGCTCATTACCGTTGACATGGAAAGTGTCATTACCTTTGTTGCAATCTATAACAGCCCCTGAAGTGTTTAAAAAGGGTCTTTCGAGGATGACAGCCATGGCATCGTCCTCGGGAATATCCAAGATAACAAAGTCTGTTAAGATAGTGGTGTTAGCAACCACAACAGGCACATCCTCGCAAATGCCGACAGGGAAAGCAATTGATTTGTCAGCCATTTGCAGAGAAATTTCAGTGGGTGTCAACTTATCCAGTTCAAGTCTACGATAAAGAGAGAGAGGCATAACACTAACACTGGCTCCAAGGTCAAATCAGGCAGTTCTTACGTAGTTTCCTTTAATGGAGCAAGGTATAGTGGGCACTCCGGGATCACCAAGTTTCTTAGGAGTTCCACCGTTGAAAGTGTAATTGGCAAGCATGGTGGAGATCTTAAGATCTGGTATCTTCCATTTATTGGTCACGAGATCTTTCATATACTTGGCATACAGAGACATTTTGAGCATATCAATTAACCGCATCTGCAGAAAGACGGGTCTCAACATTTCAATAAAGCGCTCAAAATCCTCGTCATCCTTTTTCTTGGATGACTTAGGAGGAAAGGGCATAGGTCTCTGAACGCATGGCTCCCTTTCTTTACCATGCTTCCTAGCAGTGAAGTCATTCTTATCATATTCTTAGGTTGTGGGTTATCAGGATTAACTGTAGGTTCAATCTCCACATCCTTATCATTGCTAGGTTGAGCATTATTATGAACATCATTGTCCATATTGTCACCAGGTTCATGTTCATCACCAGATTGTGTTTCTGCATCAGACGCAGAAATATCATTTGGTTCTTCGGGTGTGACAGTATTTGGTGAACTGGCATGTAGGTTTCTATCATCCTTCTTCGTCTTCTTAGGATGACTGGGTGTATTAGCATTAATTCCTTGAGAATCTTGATCAATTCTCTTAGGATGGCCTTCAGGATACAAAGGTTCCTAAGTCATTTTGCCTCCTCTAGTAATGACTCTGACAGAGTTGTCATTTAATTCATTGAGCAAGTCATTCTGAGCTTTAAGTACTTGTTCTACCTAAGCAGTAATCATAGAGGCATGTTTACTTAGAAGCTTCAGATCATTGACCTTTCTGTCTACACAAGCACTTAAATGACTAAGCATACGAGTACTTTGTTCCAATTGTATGCTAACATAATCATTGAAACTCTGTTGTTTGGCGACAAAGTTGTCAAATTCATCAAAGCATAGGCTAGCAGGTTTGTCAAAAGGAATGTCACTCTCATTGAATCTACGTAGAGAATTCACCTCTACTACTTGTATCGGGTTATCGAGACCATGCATCTCTTTGATAGGCGGTAGATTTTTGACTTCTTCAGATCTAATGCCTTTCTCTCGCATAGATTTCGTGGCTTCTTGCATATCTTCGGGACTGAGGAATAGAATACCTCTTTTCTTAGGAGTTGGCTTAGGAGGTGGTTCGGGAATAGTCCAAGCATTATCGTTGATCAAGAAGTTATTCAGTAGGATCTCACCTTGTTCTACAGTTCGTTCCCTAAAAACACAACCGGCACAACTATCTAGGTGGTCTCTAGAAGCATCGGTAAGTCCGTTATAGAAGATATCAAGTATCTCGTTCTTCTTAAGAGGGTGATCAGGCAAAGCATTCTGTAGCTGGATGAGCCTCCCCCAAGCTTGTGGGAGACTCTCTTCTCTGAGTTGAGCAAAGTTGTATATTTCCTGCAAGGCAGCTTGCTTCTTATGGGAAGGAAAATATTGCTCACACAAGTAATAGACCATATCCTAGGGACTACTCACACATCCAGGAGCAAGAGAAGTGAACCAGGCTTTAGCGTCATCCTTTAGAGAGAAAGGAAACAGCTTAAGGATATAGTAGTAGTGGATCTTCTGCTCACTAGTGAAAAGGGTGGCTATATCGTGAAGTTTGGTAAGATGGGCTATGACCGACTCAGACTCATAACCATGAAAAGGATCAGATTCGACTAGAGAGATTATCTCAGGGTCGACACATAATTCGTAATCCTCATCGGTGATAAAGATAGGTGAAGTGGCAAACTTCGGGTTGTATTTCATCCTAGCTTTCTGAGATTTTTCCTTCCACTTGAGAAGTAATTTCTCAGCGTCATAGGCATCCTTACACGCAAGAAAATCCTCAGCTATCTCTCCCTCCGTAACATAACCCTCAGGTATATCAGGCAATTCATTTCTAGGAGAGCTAGATCTAGCAGGAGCAAAAGCAGGTTCTATCTCAATAGTATCGGCAGTTTCAGAAGCATCATGAGCATTGGAAGTAACTCTAGCAATATGAGCATCAAGGAATACCCCTAGTGACATATTAGGCAAAGTAGTATCTCTAGCAGTATCAAGCATAGCATCATCAGGCAAAATAACATCTGTAGCATCATCAGGCAAAGCAGTATCAGGCATAGTATCATGGATAGCAGTATCAGGCGTAGCATCTCTAGCAGTATCAGGCATAGCATCTCTAGCAGTATCAGGCATAGCATCTCTAGCAGTATCAGGCATAGGTGACATATCAAGATTTCTAGCAGGAGGTGGTCTCGCAAACTTACTCATAACTGAAGGTGAATCAAGTGCAGAGCTAGATGGCAGTTCCATACCTCCCCTCGTAGTTGAGGGCAAGACTTTGGTTTTTGGATCTTCCAGATTCTTCATAGTGATTAGCAGATATAAATCCCAAGTGACTCAGAGAATATAGCTATCCCTCCCCGGCAATGGCGCCAGAAAAGAGTTGTTGACGTGCAACTATTCCTGACTTGATGCCTCACGGCAACGGCACCAGAAAAGAGCTACCCCCAGTTGCTAAACAATTAGCAATTGTCTTGCAATGGCCCACCACCGTGTGGGATCGCGGCCATTTTTCGAGGGTAGAGTATTCAACCCAAATTTGTTGGTTCGACACGATGGGAGTGAAAGGATATTCTCCAGTATTAGCAGTTGAGTCATCATCTCAACCACACCTGAAAGATTAGTATCTGCAAGCAGGATATAAGCAGCAAAGGTAGTATGATAGCAACGGTGCCAGAAACGATCTGTTGACAAGGCAGACTATTCCTAACTGAAGTATCAATGGCACCAAAAAAGTATTGTAGCAGGTAGTAGGAGAGTAACGAGTAACAGCAGTGGCAAGGAATAGCAGTAGTGACAACAGTAGCAAGTAGCAGCAGAACAAAGCAAGTAACAGTAGCAGCAAGTAACAGTAGTGGCAGCAGCAGAACAAAGCAAGTAACAGTAGCAGCAACAGTAGTAACAGCAGTAGTGGGACAAACTCATAGGCAATGGATCGGTGATTTGTTGGATGACATTCATCATGCAACAGTTATAAGACGGAGAGATATGTGACTAGCTCCCGTTTGTCAATGTGATGTAGGCATGCATTCCGTGTGTAGTCATACGTGCTTAGGGAAAAGAACTTGCATGACATCTATTGTCCATCCCTCCCATGGCACCGGGGTCCAAATGGATACTATGGGATATTAAGGTTCTCCGTTTAATAAAGAACCGGACCAACGCATTAGCACTTGGTGAACACATGACCTCCTCAAACTATGGTTATCACAGGGAGTGGTTCCGGTTATTGTCACTCCGGGATTGCCGGATCATAACACATAGTAGGTAACTACAACTTGCAAGATCGGATATAAAACACACATATATTGGTGACAACATAATAATTTCATATCTGAATTCATGGCACTCGGGCCCTAATGACAAGCATTAAGCATAGCAAAGTAGTAGCAACATCAATCTCAGAACATAGTGGATACTAGGGATCAATCCCCGTCAGAACTAACTCGATTACATGATAGATCTCATCCGACTCATCACCGCCCAGCGAACCTACGAATAGATTACTCACAAACGATGAAGAGCTTCATGGAATTGGAGAGGGAAGAAGGTTGATGATGATGATGGCGACGATCTCCTTGATCCGGAACCCAAAACGGACTCCAGATCTGCCCTCCAGGGTAAGAACGGGATGTGGCGGCGCCTCTGGATTGTGAAACGCGATGAATCTCCTCTATTTTTTTCGGGACGAAAGGGAATATTTAGAGCTGAGTTTGGAGGCGGTGGAGTCTCGTGGGCTCCACAAGCCCTGACAGCGCGACCTGGGGGTGGCCGCGGCCACAGGGCTTGTGGCCCACTGGCTCACCCCCTCTGATGGATCTTTGCACAGGTATTTTTCATATTTTCCAGAAATATTCTCCGTAAATTTTCCGGACGTTGCGAGAACTTTTATTTCTTCACAAAAACAACACCATGGGAATTCTGCTGAAAACAGCGTCAGTCCGGGTTAGTTCCATTCAAATCATGCAAATTAGAGTCCAAAACAAGGCAAAAGAGTTTGGAAAAGTAGATACGATGGAGACGTATCATCCCTCAATTTCTTTGGGGACTCGGCTTCCCGGTTCACCCCTTCGTTAGGGGTCTGATGTTTTACTATGGGGTTTATTTTCATGATCGCCCCCAAATTCCATCATGCAGATATTGGTTATCATCACCGTCTGTGAAGCTTTTCTGCAGGTTCATCCGCACATCGGTCTCTGGCTCAAGGTCTTTGGTCTTAAGCCGAAGTCGGTCACTAGTCAACATGTCGACTGCGGCGCGGCCGTGATAAGAAAGATCTTCCGCGTGACATGGCTAGAGGGCACACTGATCGACACCATCAAGAACTGGCAGAAGGAGTGGTTCTATATGAGAGAACCACGAGAAGAAAACTAGGGAGTGCCTGCCGAGTTCAGGTCTGCTTCCCCGGTGAGGCTGACCTTATGGGTCAGGAAAGGCCTAGACTGGGGCTCGTCTTCGTACATGCAACAACTACAAAAACGCATCAGGCAAATGGTGGAGTCCAATATACGGCTGGCCTATGTGGTCGAGGTCATGCTCCATTGCCATATCCTTCCCAGCCAGCATCGGGACAACCGATGTGGTCTCACATGGCTGACGAGCCTTGGATGGTGCTTGAGTTCTACCGCACCACCCATGAAGATCTGTGGCGGGTACTGCTTAAACCGTAGCAGGAGTTGCTAGCCGAGGAGGAAGATACAAGCCTAGACGACAATACTCCCCGAGTGGGGGTACGTCCGAACTCTTTTATCATCTCGGAGCTCTATTTTTGTGAAAGATCTTACTATCCTTTCTCCTTCACAGGATTGGCTGGAACTGGATAAGAACATAGAAGGCCCAGCTCCCCTGCCCGAGGAACCCCGTACTCCTCTGCTGGAGCAAATGCTAGTAGAGTTGCCGTATGTAGCGCCGGACAACAAGAATAAGGAGACCCACGGGGGTCTTCGTTCAAGGGGTCCTCTGGATACAAAATCTGAGGACACCCATGCCACCTCTACCCATGATGGGAAGGAACCAGAGGAGGAGGAAGATAAAGACTCTCTTCAGGCGAGGAAGAGGGTGGCACGAGAGGGGGCCAAGGAGGGGCTACCTCCCCGGGCTCCGAAGAAACCCTGCAAGTGCAAGGTTACCCGTATCGGTGCGCCCCCGGACTCCCAAGAAGAGGTCGAGGCAGCCCCCCACCGAACACTTAGGGTCGAGCCGCCGACCCGAAGGTATGGAGTCTACTCCTTAGTTTTAACAGAATTATTCCATTTTTTATCAATAATGAGGACCGAGCTTTTTTTATCACAGCCCAGTCTGTGATCTTCCGACAGATCGGGTGTGGGAGGTGCACTCGCTGCCAGCCAAACTGACTGAGAGTGGGAATGCTTCCCACAACACCCCTCCCCGAACCTCGGACGAGATGGTCGAGGTGACGTCCCATCAAGCCCACGGACCACTACCGAGGAGGTAATGGTCGATGCAGATACATCAGGCGCTAATGATCGGGAGATCTTGGTCGAACAAGAGACACCATCCTCCGAGCATTGCCTGGAGACAACCTCCGGGGGACCTGATGTTCCGACATCTTCTATGCCGCCCCCAGCGGTGCCCAAAACAGAACAAGCCATGGATGGGGGCGAACCATAATGGAGGACGCCTTGGTCATCTCCTCTATAGCCGAAGAGTATCGCACCCTTACGGGTGTGGTTTTAAAAAGTATTCAGTCTGTCAACAACGGACTGAATTAAACCTTCAACGGTTTGCTGACGGGCTTTAAGGTAAGTCGTGTAACATTGTAGGTTTTATTTTGCAAAGTGGTACATATAGTTTTATGGGTATAACAGCCCCCAATCCATGGGTGAGTTGGAAAGGAGAACTCACCCGTGGCTCAAAAGTTCGTGGGAAAAATAAAGAATAGCCCGAAGACTTGTTTCAATTGTTTTGTTTGAGAATTTGGACTTAGCAATGTTTGCCCCGATAATCGGAATCGGACTAACATGTTGTTTTTACCTTGCAGGCCTCATCCTCGGCTGCCAAGGCCAAGGCGTTGGAAATAGCCGAGCTTAACCAGAAACTCAAAGTTTCCAATGAGGAGCTTGATCGCATAAATGCCCGGCTTAACGAGAAGCAGGGTAAGCTGGGTCGAAGAACTCAATAACGTCCTTCAGTAAAAAAAAATAAGAAGCGTCCTGGCTGTGTCAGCTGACTTTTTATATTCTAACTTTGTTAGCAGCCCAAGACCAAGAGCTTGAGAAGCTCAGGGCCAAGGTGGAGAAAAACAAACGAGGGGTCGTTGCTAACATGGTAGCGGTCAAACAAGCAGATGGCGAGCTTGACGCCCTCAAGGTCGTGAGCAGCAAACATGAGGCCCCGGTGACGGAGATCCAGGAGGAGCTGGAAGAGGCGAGCTCACAGTGTGAGGCCTTGGAGAGAAAAGGTCAAAAGCATACCAAACTGTCCGTTGAGATTCAATCAGAGCGGGTGGAGCGGAGGTTCTATAAAGAAGAAGTGTGCCAAGCCAAGCTTATGGCAACTGGTAAGCAATACTTACTTCAATGTGGCTTTGGTGGAAATAGGTATGCTTTTGTCTTACATGAATATGGCGCTCCGCGGGGGCCTTCACGAACCTCCGACAGAGTGCGGCGGATGCGGCCAAGCATTTTGAGACTCATGACGGGGATGGCGAGCAGCGGCTATTTTGGGCTCAATTTGAAACTCCAGAGCTCAAGCCCAGTCTGAGCTATCAAATGAAGTAGCTGATGGAACTACATAGGATGGCGGAGCCAGCCATGAAGGATCTCTGTGTTCGGCTATGGCCTACCGAGCCCTTGCCGAGAAGTTACTTCGCCTTAGTGCAAAAGCTGGTCGATGTCGGGCCCCGGATTGAAGTCGTGCAGCGCCCTGCTTGCATGGAAGGAGCTCGGATGACCTTTGCACAGACAATGGTGCACTTGCCAAGCGTAAAGCCCCTTAAGATGGCCATTGAGCCACCGCCTATCAGAAAGGAACATAGGCGCCCCGAGTTGTATTTCTCTACCGCTATGGAAGGTGCTCAGGTGATCGCGTCCCAGTGCCCGAAAGATGTAATATTAGAATAAATATTTGTTAGTGTATTTTAGGAAAATTTATCTATTAAGCTATATGCCCAAGATGGAGTACATTTTGTGTTATTTTGATTCCTATGTTGGCCGTTTTAATCGGAAAGTTAGTAGTCCTCGGCTTCCGCCCCCATGTAGAGACTACTTGGGGTGTTTCATTGTCCGCACTGTAACCCTTAGCCCATGTATCAGTGCCCGAGGGCGGTAGTGCATGGGGGAAAAGGCAATCGGACTATGTGGTTCTATCTCTTTCGTCTAGCCTTAGGAACTTTGTATGCGGGGGCTAGTGAGAAGCCCCCAGCCTTGTGCAGTAATTGGGAAAACGAAAATTCAAATAATTACTGCGAGGTTTGAATAAGTACAAACCCCTCCACGTAATGCAGAGTAGCCTCTATCCACTTTGTAAGTGAGCTTGGATTGAAGACGAGCTCTCGCTTATTACGGCGGTCAGTTTTGTCTTTCTCGAGTGATGTATTTCAAACCAGGCCAGTTGGGAATACAATCGCAATGGTTCTCCCTTTACCCCTTTAGCCGAACTAGCAAAATGTAAGGGGGTAAGTACGGGAGCCGAGAAAGCCAACTATAGACCCAAGACATAATTCAGAATCGGTGCATATAAAGTAAAATCCTCAGAAGCTGAACACTAAAGAAAAGAAACAGTGAGGGTATAGTGATCGGGGAGGTGTTACCATTCAAGCCCCCGGTCAGTGATCGATAGCACTTTTAGCGTATACAAATAATAATTTTGACCTGACAATGCTGATAAGCATAAAGTGTATGTATACAAAGGTACTTGGCCTAATGTGTGCGGTGAATTTTTATAACTCATAGCACGAAGGTAGTTGTTACAGGTAACTATCGATACAAGTATCTTGAAACAACTTTGCGAGAGGCCTTGCATGGGTGACTTGATGTCTGCCCTATGTTCGGCCGCATAATATATATTGCCCCTACTAGGGGTGGGGGTACGATCCTTTGTAGGAAGTTGCGATCAGCAAGCGGACCCTGAGTGAAGGGTCTTGAGAAGTCGTTGATGACACAAAGAAGCTTGATGCTTGGGCTCTTCATGATGCCCTATCATTGATTCATTGTACTATAGCTCGGTTGACACGCCTGTCGTGGGTATAAGTCTGACAGTAGAAGTATGGGGTACGAAAGTATATGGGCAGAGCCTTAGCTACGGCGAGGATGTATGAGTTCAGGCCCCTCTACGGTGGAGGTAAAAGCCCTACGCCTCAGTGCTCTTGGGAGCTTTGTGTCGAGTGTATTGTGGATTACAGCAAGTGCCAACCCTAGTACCAGTGGTGAAGGGCGGCTTATATAGAGTGCGCTGCCCTTCATAATGGCCCGGTGGACAAGGGTGGAGTAGTGGCGAGTAAACGCTTACGTTACCAGTAACGTAAGCTTTAAATGCTAATAATGGTGTATGAAAACGTATGACCGTTGCCCTCCTGGGAGGTTACGATGTACAAAGTGGATTCCAGTCGGTACGTTAGATATGCCCCAAGTGGATCGTCTCCGACTGGATGATGGGGGCGCCCTTAGTTCAGTCGGAACTGTCTAAGAGCCTTGTCTTCTATGAAGGGTAGTCCTTGGGTAGGTCCTATAGGGCAGACCTATGACCCTACCCTGGAACTATAACCCCATCACTAGTCCCCGAATGGATCGGGGTTGGAACGATGCAGTGATGTCTGGAGTTTGGAACCGACTGGTATTGAGGTGACTTTAGCGTTGTTTGCCTCGATCCATTTTATCCTTTCAGCTAGTGATCCGAGTGAATATGCTAGTGAAACGAACCGTGAGGGACCAAATGTTTTCGTGGAATCTTTCGACGTGACTGGTCATACTGACAGCGCCGGATTTTCCGAGATCCTCAAATTTCGGTTGCCGCGCGCTCAGCGGGGATGACGACATCGCCATCGAGTAGGTTTCGCCTCCTCGATTACCGCGTCGTTATCTTCTCCACTAATCTTGCAGCGGTCGGTTGGGGGGATAAGATCCTAGGCCCACCTGTAGGTGACTCGGTTGGAGGCCTATTAAAGCTTCGCCGGCGGACCTTCCTGTTGCGCTGCTCATCCTCCTCCCGTTAATCTCGCCCTCTCCCGCAACTCCTTGCGCACCTCTAGCCACCTCCTTCCTCTCCTCCTCTGCGGATCCGTCGCCCTCGCTATGACGAAGGGACAGACCAGCAAGCTCGAGGCCAAGAAGAAGAAGAACGGGGCGGCCTCCACTCAACGGCGGCAGCGGGCGTTGTCGACGGGCTGGATCCAGGGGGACTTCCTCCCCTCTTCGGTGACAGAGAACGACGTGCTGGAGCTGGTGGAGCACGGCATGGTCGTCAACAAGACCTGGAGGCTGCCGGAAGGCAAGACGGAGCCGGCGCCGAAGCAGGGGGAGCGCGTTCTGCTGCTCAGCCGCGTGGCCAGAGGTTTCTCCTTGCCTCCCCATCCTTTCTTCCGAGGTATCATGAATTACTTCGGGGCGCAGCTCCATCACTTCCCTCTGAATGCGATAGCTCATCTTTCCGCATTCATCACCCTCTGCGAGTACTTCATAGTATGCCCTCCCCACTGGGGGCTCTTTAAATATGTCTTCTCCGCTAGATCCCAAACTGTTAAGAAGCTTAGCCAGTCGGATGATAAGACACACATCCTCCAGCTCTGCAGGGGTTTAGGCTTTCAGAAGAAAACAAAGAGTAGTTATCCTTCCCTTCAACTATCCGAGTCGGTTAGGAACTGGCACTCGTCCTGGTTCTATTGCCAGGACATTGCCTGCCCGAATGCTTCGAGTGGGTTGCCACCCTTCAGTTTAGACCGTCTGGGCCCTCCCAGGAAGCTTGCGCTCTCTAAGGGAGAAAGAACCCAGATCCAGCCTTTGGTCGACGCGCTGATAGCCGTCGTCTAGAGGGGAGTCACCGGCATGGACCTGCTGGAGACTTTTCTGGATCGGCGCATCCAGCCACTACAGGCCCAAGACAACGCTATGTGGCATTACACGGGGCCTTCGGATACCACTCGGTCTCATCCAGAGGACGTGAGCGGGGAGACTGTGAGTGCGTGGGTCCGCAGCATCACAGGCACGTGTGATAACCCCATGGGAGGTCGGCGGGTGAAGCCCTTCCGCACCGAAAATCCTCCTCCGAATGAGGTGAGTACATGTTGTCGAGTGCTTTTAACCTTCTCAGCTTTATTGCTTTTCTTGTCTCGCTGACTGATGTTGCCGACTGTGTTTTGTGCAGGAGTGGACGAACTGGCATTCTGCAGTCTCGAATGGGAATCCAGTCGAGGAAGAGGAAGGCAGCATGGAGGGCAGCGCAGATAGCGCCGAGTATGTCTCTGACAGTGGGGAGACGGAGGAGGAGACGGAAGAGGAGGAGGAGGACGGTGGAGAGCAGAGCTCGTCCCCCTCACCACCACAGCACCGAACCAAGCGCCGTCATGACCCCGCGGCCCCGAATGCTCTGCCGGCTCCTCCCGTGGCCCCGAGTGCTCGGAGTGTGAAGAGAACCAGGGGTGCTTCTACCGAGCCCATGAATCAACCGTCCAAGGTGGCTAAACCCAGTGGGTCTAAGCCTCGGAAAGCTTTGCCTCGGATGAGGATCGTTGTTCCGGTCGCCTCAGCGTAAGTGTCTTGTTCTTCCATCTTCTTTCAGTATCCGATTGGACTCTTCTTTTTGGGAATTCATGTTTACCCGTCGAGTGGATTTCACTCAACAGAGCTGCTACCTCCGCCACCTCTCTGCCGCGCCAGGATGATGATCCCATGGACACCGATAATGCCGCCACGTCCCAGCAAGGTATGTTGTCACGACTCCGAGAGATGTATTACCGTTTTGCGAGTGTTGTCTTTGATCTTGACCTTTTTCTGTGTTTTTATTTTGTTCAGTCGGGCTTCCTTCGGAGGTGATCCATCTGGACGATGACGACCAAAGGAGGTCGGAACCAACTTTGGCGCCTGCTTCTGGGGTTATCCAACCTGCTGCCAATCCCGCCATGAGCGTTCTGCGGACTGAGACGGTGGCTCTCACGGCGGAACCGACTGGAGCGGAGCTCGGGATGCCCAGGGAGCCTTCTGCCACGCCGGGTCCGTCGGCTGTTCAATATGATGCCCGACGCCTCCCGGAGGATCGACTAGGAGCCGCCAAGGACGCCATGGTGCAAGTGGAGCTGATGGTGGGCGATGCCAAGGGAGCATATGACTCCATCGCATCTCTGTACCAGAAGAGCTTGGAGCTTCGGGATGATATTCGAGTAAGTGCGCCAGTAAGTGTTTACATTCCTCTTGGTACCCACTGGGGGTTTCAACGAGATACTCGGATACAGTAGGTTGATTTCTCAGTGGGTTCACTCCGAGTGAACCCAGTGGGTGTAGTCCCCGAGACTTCTGTCGAGTGCTTGCCCTGGCAGTTGTCTTTATATGTATTTTCCATCAGAGTTGATCTGCCCGAATGGTACCAGTGGGGGTATGCAGAGTGCACCCACTTGGTGTAGTCTCCGAGAGTAGTGTTACTCATAGTGTTGTTTGTTTGCTATGGAGCTCAATGGGACCAACCTGTTCGAGCTTCATACCAGTGGGGTCACTCTCAGTGAACCCACTGGGTGTAGTCCCCGAGACCGCTGTCGATTGCTTGCATCGGCAGGGGTCTGAAGAATTTTGACTTTTGATTGTTTTTTCATATCTGTCGAGACTTTTTCCTTGTTGAATGTGTGTGATCCTCCCTTTGTGTCTCTTTGACAGAAGACTTGTGAAATGGGATCGGCGTACAATGCTCTGAAGGCTGAGAAGACTCAACTTGATGCGGACTTGGAGGTGGCTGTGAATGACCTGGCTGGCATGAAGAAGGCTCTCGCTGACCGAGAGAAATCTTTGGAAAAATCTCGGGAGACTAACAAGGCACTGGTAGCCGAGGTAGAAAAAATGAAGAAGGAGAGATCTGACTGGATGGCCCAGCTGAAGGTAATGAACACCCGGTGCAGAGCGCAGGAGAACTACATCGGCGACTGGGCGAGGAAGATGGTCGCACTGCTTGGTGGTAAGTTCTTGCCGAGTGCTTTTTGACTTTGGAGTTCACTCCGCGCTTATTTTCTGCTTGTCTTTTCTTTGCAGATTTCTGTCGGGACGTTGAGGCCGAAACTGCCGAAGTTGAACGGTCGCTTGTTCCTAATGTTCCACTCGGCGATGAAGCTAACCGGGACATGTTCCGAGTGAATTCTCGCCTTAACAGGGTGGGCCCTTTCATTGGTCACCTGAGAGGAGTTGTCAGCCAAATCGACAAGGAGCTGTGGCCTGAAGATGACTCCTGGAACGAGATAGAGGGGTTGATGACTCGACTGGAGGACGTTCCAAGTAGAGTGCAGGCATGGAAGAAGTCTGCCGCTCGGTGTGGTGCGGATGTGGCGCTGTCTCTGGTCCGAGTGCACTACAAGGAAGCCCGTGAAGACAAGCTGAAGACGTTGCAGGTCGCCAACACCAGGAAACTTCAATTTGAAGATTTCATGGAGACCTTCCTCGACACAGCCACTCAGATTGCAGATGGAATCGACCTCGACACCTTTGTGGAGCCTGCCAGTCCCGGCGACGCTTGATAAACTTTATGTTGAATGCACATTTACCTCGGTATGCCGAGTGGAGTCTGTATTAAACTTTGGCCACTCCTGTTGGCCGGTACATTCGTGGCTCGGTGTGGATAAACTTGATTCACGCCAAGCCGACTGATCGTAGAACCAATTTGAATTCGAATCGGATCTTTTGCTCTTCTTTCGCTGAGTTTTTTTGACACGATTTTGGCTCGTGGTTTTTGTTTGGGCGTCTCTTGGTGAAGCCAATGGCAACCATGCGGAGCATGTAGTTGTCAGTTGTCTTCACATCCACATGAGCCTCAATGAGGGTCTGCTAAGCCTCCGAGTGTATCTCGAGTGCCCACTCGGAGGGAGCTTTTTACTTAGGCGACTCTGGTTCACATCTAAGTCTCCGAGTGTGACTTTTCGTGCACACTCGGAGCGAGTTTGTACTTAGGCGACTCTCGATCGCAGTTAAGTCTCCGAGTGTGACTTTTAGTGCACACTCGGAGCGAGTTTGTACTTAGGCGACTCTGGGTCACAGCTAAGTCTCCGAGTGTGACTTTACGTGCACACTCGGAGCGAGTTGTTACTTAGGCGACTCTGGGTCGCAGCTAAGTCCCCGAGTGTGAATTTTAGTGCACACTCGGAGTTAGTTTTTTAGACCGCAGTCTGCAAACGCGGAAGAATTTTGAATCGGCAAGGAATCAATCTTCTTTGTATTACTTCGGTGATACTTGTTCTTTACATTGTCTCCGTCGGCGGTTATGTGTAGAAGCGCTTCAGTAGATCTCCATTCCATGCTCGCGGCTCGTCCGTTCCCCTGTCGAGGTTGTAGAGTCGATATGCTCCGTTGTTCAGCACCTTAGAGATGATGAACGGTCCTTCCCAGGCGGGAGCCAACTTGTGTGGTCTCTGTTGATCCACTCGGAGCACCAGGTCGCCTGCTTGGAACGTGCGGCTCCTGACGTGCCGCGCATGAAATCGCCGCAGATCTTGTTGATAAATTGTTGAACAGATCAGTGCCATCTCATGCTCCTCTTCTAAAAGGTCCACTCTGTCTTACCTGGCTTGCTCTGCTTCGGCTTCGGAGAAGAGTTCGACTCGTGGAGAGTTGTGAAGCAAGTCACTCGGAAGGATTGCCTCTGCTCCATAAACGAGGAAAAATGGGGATCGCCCTGTCGATCTATTCGGAGTTGTGCAGAGGCCCCACAGCACCGAAGGCAGCTCGGTGACCCATGCGTCGGCGGCATGTCCAACTTCTCGCAGGAGTCGAGGCTTCAACCCTTGAAGAATAAGTCCATTCGCCCGCTCTGCTTGCCCGTTTGTTTGGGGGTGCGCCACGGATGCAAAATCCACTCGGATACTTTGGCCTGCGCAAAAACCTTTGAACCTGTCCGAGTCAAAGTTTGTGCCATTGTCGGTGATTACGCTGTGCGGAACTTCGTATCTGGCGATGATATCTCTGATAAATTTGATGGCCGTAAGGGCATCAAGCTTCTTGATAGGCTTGGCTTCAATCCACTTGGTAAACTTGTCGACTTCTACCAGCAGATGAGTGAATCCTCCTTGGCTTGTTCTGAATGGTCCGACTGTATCTAACCCCCACACGGTGAATGGCCAAGCAAGAGGAATTGTCTTCAGCGCAGACGTTGGCTTGTGGGACTTGTTTGAATAGAACTGACAACCTTCGCAACGGTCGACTATATCTTTTGCCATTTCATTCGCCTGCAACCAGAAGAAACCAGCTCTGAATGCTTTGGCGACGATTGCCCTTGAGGAGGCATGATGACCGCAGGTTCCCGAGTGAATTTCTTCCAATATTAACTGCCCCTCCTCAGGAGAGATACACCGCTGAAGGACGCCTGAAACAGTTTCCCTGTATAACTGGTCATCTATGACGGTGAAGGACTTCGACCTGCGAACGATCTGCCTAGCTTGGACTTCGTCTTCTGGTAACTCTTGCCTCATGATGTACGCAATGAACGGCACAGTCCATTCGGGAATGACAGCTAGAATCTCCATGATCAAATCAACCACAGCGGGGACCTCGACTTCAGTCTGATCTGTTGAGCTCTTCGGTTGTACTGGTTCCTCTGTAAAAGGATATTCTTTTACCGAGGGGAGGTGTAGGTGCTCAAGGCAGACATCACTCGGGACCGGTCTCCGAGTGGATCCAAGTTTTGCCAATTCATCGGCTGCTTGGTTTTTCAGTCGAGGAACATGGTGAAGTTCCAGACCTTCGAACTTCTTCTCGAGCTTCCTTATTACGTTGCAGTATGCAGTCATGGTGGGGTTCCTTACATCCCATTCCTTCATTACTTGATTAACCACTAGATCTGAGTCGTAGACCATCAGGCGACGGACGCCGAGTGTGATGGCCATGCGCAACCCGTAAAGGAGAGCTTCGTACTCTGCTTCGTTGTTGGAAGAATAAAAATGGATCTGCAACACATACTTGAGTTTATCACCTTTTGGGGATATGAGCACTACGCCGGCGCCGAAGCCATTCAACATCTTGGACCCATCGAAGAACATTGTCCAATGAGCGGACTAGATGTGAGTCGGTTGTTGTTATTCTACCCATTCTGCTATGAAGTCAGCAAGAGCTTGAGACTTTATAGCTTTCTTGGCTTCGAACTTGATGCCGCAGTATAGCATCTCCATTGCCCACTTTGCCACTCAGCCTGATGCGTCCCGATTGTGGAGAATTTCCGACAATTGAGCATCAGATATGACAGATACCGAGTGGTCTTGGAAATAATGAGCCACCTTCTTTGCAGTCATGCAGATCCCATAAATAAGCTTCTGATAATGGGGATACCTCTGTTTGGAAGGAGTCAGGACTTCGGAAACATAATATACTGGCCGTTGAACCTTGTACGCTTTGCCTTCTTCTTCGCGTTCGACTGTCAGAACGGTGCTGATGACTTGATTTGTAGCCGCGATATACAGAAGAAGCGGTTCTTTACTGAGCGAGGCAGTAAGAACCGGTTGGGTGGAAAGCAGGGCTTTGAGGTCGTCGAATGCGATTTGGGCTTCGTCTGTCCACTCGAAAGTATCTGACTTCTTCATGAGTCGGTACAGAGGTAACGCCTTCTCGCCGAGTCGAGCGATAAACCTGCTCAAAGCCGCTAGGCAACCTGTGAGCTTTTGAACATCGTGTACTCTTACCGGCCGCTCCATTCGAACAATGGTCCCGATCTTTTCGGGGTTGACATCGATCCCTCGTTCGGAAACGAAGAAACCTAGTAACTTCCCGCTGGGAACGCCGAATGAACACTTGGCTGGGTTGAGCTTGATATCGTACCTATGTAGGTTGGCGAATGTTTCTGCCAAGTCAGTCAGCAGGTCGAAACCTTTGCGTGACTTGACGACGATATCATCCATATATGCCTCCACATTTCGAGCGATCTGGTCTAGGAGGCATTTTTTGGATCATGCGCATAAAAGTTGCTCCTGCATTCTTCAAACCGAATGGCATAGTGATGTAACAGAAGCACCCGAATGGGGTGATGAAGGCTGTTTTTAATTCATCTGGACCATACAGACGGATCTGATGATAGCCCGAATAGGCATCAAGGAAGGATAAGCGCTCGCAACCCGCAGTCGAATCAATGATTTGATCAATGCGGGGGAGCGGGAAGTGATCTTTCGGACAGACCTTATTGAGATGCTTGAAATCGATGCACATA
The DNA here is from genome assembly GCF_904849725.1 of Hordeum vulgare subsp. vulgare. Classification (NCBI taxonomy): domain Eukaryota; kingdom Viridiplantae; phylum Streptophyta; class Magnoliopsida; order Poales; family Poaceae; genus Hordeum; species Hordeum vulgare. The sequence continues at coordinate 101,357,276 of NC_058521.1, read as the reverse complement.
CGGAGAGACTTGTCCTTCTTGGGCACCAAGACAACATTAGCGAGCCACTCGGAGTGGTGTACCTCATGAATGAAGTTGGCTGCCAAAAGTTTAGCCACCTCCTCTCCGATTGCTTTCCTCTTGTGCGCGGCGGACCGACGCAGACGTTCTCGGACGGGCCGAGCAGCAGGATCCACATGCACTCGGTGCTCAGCCAACTCCCTGGGTACACCTGGCATGTCAGCAGGCTTTCATGCAAAAATGTCCCAGTTCTCATGGAGGAATTGGATGGGCTCGGCTTCCGATTTTGGATCAAGGGTGGTGGAGATGTTTGTCGGGGTGGCGGTGTCGTCCGTCGGGTGGATGTTGACTTTCTTCGTGTCTCCCGTCGACTGGAATGCGGACTCGGAAGCTGGCTTCTTTGAACGCATCAGGTCAGCAGGATCGGCGGTCTTCTTGTACTCATCCAGCTCGAGTATAGCCATCTGATGATCAGCAATTCTCGACCCCTGCTGCAGACACTCCTCGGCCCGCTGCCGATTGCCTGTGACAGTAATCACACCTTTGGGACCGGGCATCTTCAGCTTCAAATAGACGTAACATGGACGGGCCATGAAACGCGCATATGCCGGACGGCCCAGAATCGCATGGTATGCACTCTGGAAGTCTACCACCTCAAATGTTAACTTCTCTTTGCGGAAGTTCTTGTCAAAGCCGAAAACGACATCCAACGCAATCTGGCCGAGTGATTTGGCCTTTCTTCCTGGGACGACTCCATGGAACTGCATACTGCTCTCGCTAAGTTTGGACATCGGAATGCCCATTCCTTTGAGAGTATCGGCGTATATGATATTCAAGTCGCTGCCGCCGTCCATGAGGACTTTGCGCAACCTAACTCCTTCCACCACCGGGTCAACGACCAGAGCTTGCCTCCCTGGGGTGGGTACGTGTGCTGGGTGGTCTGACTGATCAAAGGTGATCGCAGTCTGTGACCACTTGAGGAACGTTGGAGTGGATGGGGTTGCCATGTTTACCTCCCTGTTGACCAGCTTCAGTCAACTTTTGCTTTCCACATCAGCAAAAATCATCAACGTTGCATGGACTTGAGGGAACGGATCCTCCTTGTCCTCATCATCCTGCTCGGTGTCCTTCTCACTCGGCTGTCCTTCACCGAATCCTTGGATCAGGAGGCGACACTGCCGAGTGGTATGCTTCGGCAATATGACATTGCCTTCTTCATCCGTCTTCGTGTGGATTGGACACGGTTGATCTAGGATGGAATTTCCTGACTGCCTCTTCTTGGGGGTGTACTATGCTTTCCTCTTGCCTTTGAATTTGGCATTTGTAACGGCTGCTGCCTCTGCCTGCGGAGTGGATTGAGCTTTCTGCTTCTGCTTCCGACTGTTGTTCCCATCTCCATCGGCGACTGACTTAAGCTTGCCGCTACGTATGCGGTCCTCCTCTTTGCCATTTGCATAGCGCGCGGATATCTCCATCATCTTGCTCATGGAGATGTCGCCTGTCTGACCAAACTTCAGGTATAGATCTCTGTATCGAACGCCTGCCTTGAAGGCGCAGACTGCTTGGTGCTCTATGACGTTCTCCACCGTGTGGTAGAGAGTCGTCCAGTGCTGGATGAAATCGCAAAAGGCTCGTTTTTCTTCTAGACGCAGTGTTGAAGCTCTACGAGACCAGCAGGGCGTTTGCACGTTCCCTCGAAGGTCCTGATGAAGACTCAGGCCAAATCTGCCCAACTCTAAATGCTTGAAGGGGCTAACTGGTTTAGCCAAGCTCGAGCCGAACCATCGAGCATTAGTGGGAGATGTTTCATGGCGACATGGTCATGTCCACCACCGATCTGGACCGCCACTCTGTAGTCGTCCAACCAAGTTTCTGGTTTGGACTCTCCCGTGAATTTGCTGATTCCCGTCGCCAATCGGAAGTTGGGAGAGATGTCAGCCAAGCGGATGACCCGACTGAAGCACTCGGGACCAGAAACAACGGTCCTGCTTCCACTCGGACGGTCTCTATCGTGACCATCACGGTGGGCTCGACTTCTGTCGACCTTCTTCTGGGCGATGTACCCTCTTGCATCACGACTTGGATCGTGCGCGCCACCGCCCGAACGACGATCATCATAATGTCGGGGCCCATAAGGCCCACTCCACGAAGGAGTACGTGAACAGCGACGATCTTCGGGATGAGACCGAATGGGAAGCGGATTCTGACTCGGGTCCCTGGAACAGTTGCCCCCTCTGCGTCGCTGGTGAGAGTCGGGACTGAAAATCGACCGATGCGTGTTCACTTGAACAGAACTGTTGTGGATCCTGTTATGCGACTCGGAGACCGCCTAATTTTTCTGTTGTGCCGTATGCAACAAGGCACGGATCTGCTCGATTCCTCTACCAGCCTCTAAATCAGTCGGCTGGAGAGAATCGGCTATCCTGGCGGCCGCAGCCAAGTTGAGGATGGGTGTGCGGAACACCTCGACGTTGCTCTGGCGATTGCGTTGACTGGAAGAACGATGGTGCTGACGACGAGCGTCGGATGATTCTCCGAACTCACGCTCGTTCCGACCAGTCCCGAGGGGACTTTCGTGGGAATCGGCCATGAGTACTTCGGCTGCAGGCCCGTGACCCGGATACTCGGAAGGTAGTTCAGTCGGAACTGACTCCAAGCACTGGGATGGCGGCGGGACCACGACCGATTCGAGCACCACCACTTGAGAGGACGTGTTTGGTCGCGCTATGGCGTGTCGCACCCAACGCTGGAGCTGCGGACGATGGGATCGCTTGTTGTGGCGCGCGACGGGGGCGAACATCGACACCGGGGTCGATGGCTGGAGAAGAAGAACACCGCAGGAACTGGCACGGAAGTGCGTAGCCTCGCGACTCGGAAGCGCCTCGACGTCGAGGGGCGCATCCCGAAGACATGCCGAATCGTCGGCGATGAAGGAGAGTGCACCGAAGAGGATCTCATGACCCATGCACAGATCTCCGCCGGATGACATGATGAAAATAGGACATCGCAAACTCGCCGGAAGTCGCTTAGACGCCTGCCCCACGGTGGGCGCCAACTGTCGTGGGTATAAGTATGACAGTAGAAGTATGGGGTATGAAAGTATATGGGCAGAGCCTTAGCTACGGCGAGGATGTATGAGTTCAGCCCCTCTACGGTGGAGGTAAAAGCCCTACGTCTCAGTGCTCTTGGGAGCTTTGTGTCGAGTGTATTGTGGATTACAGCAAGTGCCAACCCTAGTACCAGTGGTGAAGGGCCGCTTATATAGAGTGTGCTGCCCTTCATAATGGCCCGGTGGACAAGGGTGTTGTAGTGGCGAGCAAACGCTTACGTTACCAGTAACGTAAGCTTTAAATGCTAATAATGGTGTATGAAAACGTATGACCGTTGCCCTCCTGGGAGGTTACGATGTACAGAGTGGATTCCAGTCGGTACGTTAGATATGCCCTGAGTGGATCGTCTCCGACTGGATGATGGGGGCGCCCTTAGTTCAGTCGGAACTATCTAAGAGCCTTGTCTTCTATGAAGGGTAGTCCTTGGGTAGGTCCTATAGGGCAGACCTATGACCCTACCCTGGGACTATAACCCCATCAACGCCCATATGATCCCTAGTGGGTCGCTTGTTGGAAATATGCCCTAGAAGCAATAATAAAGTGGTTATTACTATATTTTCTAGTTCATGATAATTGTCTGTTATTCATGCTATAATTGTATTAACCGGAAACCGTAATACATGTGTGAATATATAGACCACAATACGTCCCTAGTGAGCCTCTAGTTGGCTAGCTCGTTGATCAATAGATGGTCATGGTTTCCTGATCAACGACATTGGATGTTATTGATAATGGGATCACATCACTAGGAGAATGATGTGATGGACAAGACCCATTCCTCAGCATAGCACAAGATTGTGTAGTTCGTTTGCTAAAGCTTTTCTAATGTCAAGTATCATTTCCTTAGACCATGAGATTGTGCAACTCTCGGATACCGTAGGAGTGCTTTGGGTGTATCAAACGTCATAACGTAATTGGGTGATTATAAAGGTGCACTACAGGTATCTCCGAAAGTGTCTGTTGGGTTCGTACGAACCAAGACTGGGATTTGTCACTCCGTGTGACGGAGAGGTATCTCTGGGCCCACTCGGTAATGCATCATCATACTGAGCTCAATGTGACTAAGGAGTTAGCCACGGGATGACGTATTATGGAACGAGTAAAGAGACTTGTCGGTAACGAGATTGAACAAGGTATAGGGATATCGACGATCGAATCTCGGGCAAGTATCATACCGGTAGACAAAGGGAATTGCATACGGGATTGATTGAATCCCCGACATCGTGGTTCATCTGATAAGATCATCATGGAACATGTGGGAGCCAACATGGATATCCACACCCTGTTGTTGATTATTGACCGGAGAGGTGTCTCGGTCATGTGTGCAAGGTTCCCGAACCCGTCGGGTCTACACACTTAAGGTTCGATGACGCTAGAGTTGTTATGGGAATAGTATACGTGGTTACCAAAGGTTGTTCGGAGTCCCGGATGAGATCTCGGACATCGCGAGGAGTTCTGGAATGGTCCAGAGGTAAAAGATTCATATATAGGAAGTGGAGATTTGATCGATGGAAGTGTTTCCAAGATTGTCGGTATTGTACTGGGACCACCAGAAGGGTTCTGGGGTCCACCGGGAAGGGCCACCAGCCCCGAAGGGCTACGTGGGCCAAAAGTGGATGGGAACCAGCCCCTAGATGGGCTGGTGCACCACCACCAAAGGCCCAAGGCGCACAAGGTGGCTAAAGGGGGAAACCCTAGGGCGTGGAGGGGTTGACTTGGGCGGCAAGCCCACCCCTAGGGCGCGGCCCTCCTCCCCTTGGCCGCCGCCCCTCCCATCTAGGGCTGCAGCCGCACCACCTAGGGGAAAACCTAGGGATGGCGCACCCTCCTCCTCCTCCGATATAAACCCAAAGGGTTTGGGGGCTGCAAACACACAAGTTGATCTCTCCCTCGGCGCAGCCCTACCTCTCCTCCTCCTCCTCCGTAGCACTTGGCGAAGCCCTGCCGGAGTACCACGCAGCTCCACCGTCACCATGCCGTCGTGCTGCCAGAGCTCTCCCTCAACTCCTCCTCTATCCTTGCTGGATCAAGGTGAAGGAGACGTCATCGGGCTGCACGTGTGTTGAACGCGCATGCGCCGTTGTTTGGCGCTTAGATCAAATTCTTTCCGCGATCAGAATTGCTGCGAGTACGACTCCATCAAATGTGTTGTAGTAACGCTTCCGCTTAGAGGTCCTCAAAGGTATGAATATGCTCTACCCCTTTGCCCATTGCTGGTTTCTCCTAGATAGATCCTTGTGTGTCGTAGGAATTTTTTTGAATTACTACTACGTTCCCCAACAGTGGCATCCGAGCCAGGTTCTATGCATACATTCTATGCACGAGTAGAACACAAAAGTGTGCACCGTTGTGAAGGATCATTCTCTCGAAGCACCACGTGATGATCAGGTGTGATAGATTCTAATGTCCGAATACAATGGGTGTAAGCCATATTTACACACGCAAAACACTTAGGTTGACTCGATGAGCCTAGTATGTACAGACATGGCCTCGGAATACGAGAGACCGAAAGGTCGAGCATGAGTCGTATGGATGATACGATCAGCATGGAGATGCTCACCATTGATGACTAGTCCGTCTCACGTGATGATCGGACACGGGCTAGTCAACGTGGATCATGTATCACTTGGATGACAAGAGGGATGTCTATCTAAGTGGGAGTTCATTAAATAATTTGATTAGTTTATCTTAATTATCATGAACTTAGTCAAAAATTGTCTTTATAAATATTGTAGATCCAATGGCCCACACGAATGTCCGAGTGAACTTCAACGCGTTCCTAGAGAAAACCAGGTTGAAGGATGATGGAAGCAGCTATGCAGACTCGGTCCGTAATTTGAAGCTTATCCTTGTTGCTTCAAAGAAAGTGTATGTCCTTGATGCGCGGCTAGTTGACCCTCCCGTTCCCGCGACAGCCCAGGATGTTATGAACGCCTGGCAGTCGCGAAATGATGACTTCTCCCTGGTTCCGTGCGGCATGCTTTACAGTTTAGAACTGGGGCTCCAAAGGCGTTTTGAGAAATATAGAGCATATGAGATGTTCCAAGAGCTGAAACTAGTTTTTCAAGCTCATGCCCAGGTCGAGAGATATGAAGTCTCCAACAAGTTCTTCAGTTGTAAGATGTAGGAGAATGGATCTGTCAGCGAGCACATACTCAGAATGTCTGGGTTGCATGGAGACTTGTCTCAGCTGGGAGTTGAACTTCCGGATGATGTGGTTATTGACAGAATCCTCGAGTCGCTTCCACCTGGCTATAAGAGCTTTGTGATGAACTACAACATGCAAGGGATGGAGAAGACCATTCCCGAGTTGTATTCAATGTTGAAATCAGCGGAGGTGGAAATCAAGAAAGAACATCAAGTGTTGATGGTGAATAAGACCACCAGTTTCAAGAAAGGCAAGGGTAAAAGGAACTTCAAGAAGGATGGCAAAGCAGTTGCCACGACCGATAAACCAATTGTCGGGAAGAAGAAAAATAATGGACCCAAGCCTGAGACTGAGTGCTATTATTGCAAGGGAACCGGTCACTGAAAGCAGAACTACCCCAAGTACTTAGCGGATAAGAAGGCCGGCAACAACAACGTCAAAGGTATATATGATATACATGTTATTGTTGTGCACCTTACCAGCGCTCGTAGTAGCTCCTGGGTATTTGATACGGTGTTGTTGCTCACATTTGCAACTCAAAATAGGAACTGCGGAATAAGCGGAGGCTGGCAAAGGACGAGGTGACGATGCGCGTCGGGAATTGTTCCAAGGTCGATGTGATCGCCGTCGGCACACTACCTCTACTTCTACCTTCGGGATTAGTTTTAAACCTTAATAATTGTTATTTAGTACCAGCTTTGAGCATGAACATTGTATCAGGATCTTGCTTAATGCGAGATGGCTACTCATTAAAATCTGAGAATAATGGTTGTTCCATTTATGAGTGATATGTTTTATGGTCATGCTCGGCTGGTCAATGGTTTATTCTTGATGTATCTCGAATGTGATGTTAAACAAATTCATAGTGTAAGTACCAATAGATGTAAGGTTGATAATGATAGTCCCACATACTTGTGGGACTCCCACCTTGGTCATATCGGTGTCAAGCGCATGAAGAAACTCCATACAGATGGACTTTTGGAATCTCTTGATATTGAATCATTTGACACATGTGAATCGTGCCTCATAGGCAAGATAACCAAGACTCCATTCTCCCGAACAATGGAGCGAGCAACCAACTTATTAGAAATAATACATACCGATGTATGCGGTCCAATGAGCGTTGAGGCTCATGGAGGTTATCGATATGTTCTCACCCTCACTTATGACTTAAGTAGATATGGGTATGTCTACTTAATGAAGCACAAGTTTGAAACCTTTGAAAGGTTCAAGGAATTTCAGAGTGACGTAGAGAATCAACGTGACAAGAAAATAATGTTCTTACGATATGATCATGGAGGAGAATAATTGAGTCACGAGTTTGGCACTCACCTAAGGAAATGTGGAATTGTTTCACAACTCACACCGCCTCGCACACCACAGCGTAACGGTGTTGTGAACGTCGTAATCGCACTCTATTGGATATCGTGCGATCTATGATGTCTCTTACTGATTTACGGCTATAATTTTGGGGATATGCATTGGAAAATGCCGCATTCAATTTAAATAGGGCACCACCTAAATCCGTTGAGACGACACCGTATCAATTATGGTTTGGCAAGAAACCTAAGATGTCGTTTCTGAAAGTTTGGGGCTGCGAAGCTTATGTGAAGAAACTTCAACCTGAGAAGCTCGAACGCAAAGCGGAAAAATGCGTCTGCATAGGATACCCTAAGGAAACTATTGGGTACACCTTCTATCTTAGATCTGAAGGAAAAATCTTTGTTGCCATGAACGGATCCTTTCTAGAGAAAGAGTTTCTCTCGAAAGAAGTAAGTGCGAGGAAAGTAGAACTTGATGAGGTAATCATACCTCCTCTCGAACCGGAGAGTAGAGCAGCACAAGAAAATGTTTCTGAGGTGCTGATACATCTCTGTCGTATCTACTTTTCCAAACTCTTTTGCCCATGTTTTGGACTCTAATTTGCATGATTTGAATGGAACTAACCCGAACTAACGATGTTTTGAGCAGAATTGCCATGGCGTTGTTTTTGCGTAGAAATAAAAGTTCTCGGAATAACCTGGAAATTTACGAGGATTTTTTGTGGAATATATAAAAAATACTGGCGCAAGAATCAACCAGAGAAGTGGAGCGTGGAGCCCACAAGCCCACCAGGCGCGGCCCCCCTGACCGTGCCTAGCAGACTTGTGTGGCCCACGGAGCTCCGTCGTCTCCAATTCTAGCTCTATTTAGACCCTTCCGTCCGAAAAAAATAAAGGAGAAGAGTTCATCGCGTTTTACAATATGGAGGCGCCGCCACCTCCTGTTCTTTCTCTGGAGGGCCGATCTGGAGTCCGTTCTGGGCTCCAGAGACGGGAGATCGTCGCCATCGTCATCACCAACCTTCCTTTATCGCCAATTCCATGATGCTCTTCATCGTTCGTGAGTAATCTCATCGTACGCTTGCTAGACGGTGATCGGTTGGATGAGATCTATCATGTAATCGAGTTAGTTTTGATGGGGGTTGATCCCTAGTATCCACTATGTTCTGGGATTGATGTTGCTACTACTTTGCCATGCTTAATGCTTGTCACTAGGGCCCGAGTGCCATGATTTCAGATCTGAACCTATTATGTTCTCGTCAATATATGTGTGTTCTTGATCCTATCTTGCAAGTTGTAGTCACCTACTATGTGTTATGACCCGGCAACCCCAGAGTAACAATAGCTGGAACCACTCCCGAAGATGACCATAGTATGAGGAGTTCATGTATTCACTATGTGCTAATGTGTTGTTCTGGTTCTCTATTAAACGGAGAACCTTAATATCTCGTAGTTTCCATTAGGACCCGCTGCCACGGGAGGGATGGACAATAGATGTCATACAAGTTCTTTTCCCTAAGCACGTATGACTACATCCGAAATACATGCCTACATTACATTGACGAACTGGAGCTAGTTACATATCTCTCCGTCTTATAACTGTTGCATGATGAATACCATCTGGCATAATCATACATCACCGATCCAATGCCTATGAGTCTTTTCCTACTAGTTCTTGCTACGTTACTTTGCCGCTATTGCTGTCGTTGCTGCTACAATTACTCTGTCACTATTGCTATCACTGCTGCTACTATTACTCTGTCACTATTGTTGTCAGTGATGTTGCTGCTACTGCTGTTACTGCTGCTACTATTACCGTTGCTACTTTTGCTATCACACTACCTTGCTACTGATACTTTGCTGCAGATACTAAGTCTTTCAGGTGTGGTTGAATTGACAACTCAACTGCTAATACTCAAGAATATTCTTTGGCTTCCCCTTGTGTCAAATCAACAAATTTGGATTGAATACTCTACCCTGGAAAACTGGTGCGATCCCCTATACTTGTGGGTTATCAAGACCTTTTTCTGGCGCCGTTGCCGGGGAGGCATAGCACTATTCTCTGAGTCACTTGGGATTTACGTCTGCTGATCACTATGAGGAATCCGAAAGATCCAAAAACTAAAGTCTTGCCCTCAACTACGAGGAGAGGTAAGAAACTACCATCTAGCTCTACACTTGATTCACCTTCAGTTATGAGTAAGTTTGCGACACCACCTCATGCTAGAAATTTTGATGTGTCGCATGTGCTTGATAATGCTACTTCTGCTATCCATGATGCTTGTGATGATGCTATGCTTGATACTGCTTTGCCACTAGGTGCATTCCATGATGCACAAATTGCTAGAGTTGCTGCTAGATGTGATGATACTTCTAAAACTGCTAAGATTATTGAAGTAGAACCTGCTATTTCGCCTGTTAGAACTAGCACTCCTAGATATGAATTGCCTGATTTGCCTGAGGGTTATGTTATGGAGGGAGAGATAGGTGAGGACTTTCTTGCTTGTATGGATAGATATGATGTTGAGAAATTACTGCGCAAGTGGAAAGAAAAATCTTTGAACGCTAGGATGAAAGATGACCCGAAGTTTGCTACTTCGCCTATCTTTGTGACAGATAAGGATTAAGAATTCTCTGTCGACCCTGAGTTAATCACTTTGGTCGAATCTGATCTTTTTCCCGGTTATGAGTCTGAAACACTTGTAGTACATCCTACCAAACTGCACGATATAGCCACCCTATTCACGAGTGAGGAAAAGATCCGCCACTACTATATCCTTAAGTGGTTTCCTTTCTCGCTAAAGGATGATGCTCAGACTTCGTTCACTTATCTTGCTCCTGGTTGTGTCCGTAGCCCCCAGGATATGATCTACTACTTCTCTGAAAAATATTTCCATGCCTTTGCAGGAAATATACAACTTTGTGCAAGTTGAAGAAGAGAGTCTCCCACAAGCTTGGGGAAGGCTCGTCCAGCTACTGAGTGCTTCGCCCGATCACCCTCTTGAGAAGAATGAAATACTTGATATCTTCTATAATGGACTAACCGATGCTTCTAAGGACCACCTACATAGTTGTGCCGGTTATGTTTTTAGGGAACGAACTGTAGAGCAAGCTGAGATCCTATTGAATAATGTCTTGTGCAATGAGAATGCTTGGACTATTCCCGATCCACCTCCGAAGCCAACTCCTAAGAAAAGAGGTATCCTATTCCTCGGTCCTGAGGATATGCAAGAAGCTAAGAAATCTATGAAAGAGAAAGGCATTAAATCTGAAGATGTCAAAAATCTACCACCTATCGAAGAGATCCATGGTCTTGATAACCCGATATAGGTAGTAGAGGTAAATTCTCTACGTAGATTCAATGAGAGTGATATTCCTTTTGATAAGCCTGCTAGCTTATGCGTGTATGAATATGATAACTTTGTTGCCAAACAACAGAGTTTCAATGATTATGTTAGCAGACAATTGGAACAGAATGCTCGTATGCTTAGTAATTTAAGTGCTTGTGTGCTTAGAAACGTCAATGATCTTAAGCTCTTGAGTAAACATGCCTCTATGGTTACTACTCAAGTAGAAAAAGTACTTAAGGCTCAAAATGACTTGCTCAATGAGTTGAATGACAATTCTGTCAGAGTCGTCACTAGAGGCGGTAGAATGACCCAGGAACCTTTGTTTCCTGAGGGTCGTCCTAAGAGAATTGAATAAGATTCTCAAGGAGTTAGCACCGATGAACCTAGTCATCCTAGAAAGAAAAATAAAGATGATAGGAATTTTTACGCTAGCAACCCTTTTGCTGTTACACCCGAGAATCCAAACGATGTCTTTGTTTCTGATGCTGAAACGCAATCTGGTGATGAACATGAGCCTAATGATAATATCAATAGTTATGCTCATGAAGATGCTCAACCTAGAAATGATAAGGATGTGGAGATTGAACCTGTTGATCTTGATAACCCACAGCCTAGGAATAAGAGATACGATAAGAACGACTTCACTGCTAGGAATCATGGTAAAGAAAGGGAACCATGGGTTCAGAAACCCATGCCCTTTCCTCCCAAACCATCCAAGAAAAAGGATGATGGGGATTTTGAGCGATTTGTTGAAATGATTAGACCTGTCTTTCTGCAAATGCGTTTGACAGATATACTCAAAATTTCTCCGTATGCTAAGTACATGAAAGATATTGTAACTAATAAGAGGAGGATACCTGAGGTTGAGATTTCCACCATGCTCGCTAATTATACCTTCAAGGGTGGAACTCCTAAGAAAGTAGGTGATCCCGGAGTGCCCACTATACCTTGCTCCATTAAAGGCAATTATGTTAGAACTGCTTTATCCGACCTTGGAGCCGGTGTTAGTGTGATGCCTCTCTTTCTCTCTTTATCATAGACTTGAACTGGATAAGTTGACACCCACTAAAATCTCTCTGCAAATGGCCGACAAATCAACTGCTTTCCCTATCGGCATTTGCGAGGATGTGCCTGTTGTGGTTGCTAACGTCACTATCTTAACAGACTTTGTTATTCTGGATATCCCCGAGGATGATGCCATGGCGGTCATCCTTGGGAGACCCTTTTTTAGCACTGGAGGGGCTATTATTGATTGCAACAAAGGCAATGTCACTTTCCATGTCAATGGCAATGAGCATACGGTGCACTTTCCGAAGAAACAATATCGAGTACATTGTATCAATGCTATTTAAAAAACTTCATCGATTCTTATTGGGAGCTTTGAATGCCCTATACCTACTATTAAGATGAAGTATGATTTGCTTGTTGGGGATATGCACATCCCCATTGAGGTAACCTATTGACTATTCGAAAATTCTCTGTTCTTTTTTATGCGATTCGAAAAAGTTTGTCAAGGAGACTTGATCAACCTCATTGACGGATTTCTTTCGATGACCATGAGATGGATGAATCGAGGAGTCACAAACCTCTGTTCCAAGCTTTCACCTTCGGTTGCTTAGAAGAAAAATGATAGATTTAGCTTTAGTTTTCCCTTTTTCTGCTTTTTGCGTCCCGTAGAAAAGTGTCCCGAAAATAAAAGTTCTCCGAATGCCGTGAAAATCAAGTATGATTTTTTTGGAATTTTTGACAAATTCTGAGACAGAGAGATAGTCAGGGGGATGCACCAGTGGGCCACAAGCCCTCGAGGCACGGGCACCCCCTGGCCGCGCCTACCAGGCTTGTGGGGCCCATGTGTACCCCCTCCACTCATTCTAGCTCCCATCTCCTTCTCCTACCTCCAAAAAAATCGTTCCGCAGCTCAAACCCGTGTTCTTTCTCTTCTTGCTGCGATTTTCGATCTCCTTGTGCAAAGCCCCATTTACCAAACCGTTTTGGGGAAATTGCTCCTTGGTATGTGAGTCCTTCATTGATCCAATTAGTTTTTGCTTTAGTGCCTTATTTGTTGTGTATTTTTGCTGCCTTGGTGACCCTGTTCTTGAGCTTTGCATGCTAATTTTAGCTGGTCCCAAGTAGTTTTGATGTGTGATATGGCCTATAGGCACTTGTTGGAGTAGTTGCTATGAGTTTCGTTGAGCCTTGTTCACTTTTCCTTAGAGTCACTAAAAATTTCAGGAATTTTCAGAGTTAGAAAAAGGAAAAGATGAGGAGGTTCTTAAGAGGCTCTTCAAGCCGTGACCCCAAGGATGATGAACATGAGAAGAAGAAACCCAAGTATCCGGTCCCCCGAGTTGCAGAAGTTCGAGCGTGCGAGTGGCCAAGCGATGTGTTCTTACGCGCCGCTGGACTTTATGAGGACTTTTATTACTTGGTGGAGAACGCAGGCCTTACCGCCTTCATTGAAGATAAGTGTCCGCAATACCTCCTCCTCACTAATATTTTCGTGCAAAGCTTTAACTTCTATCCAAGGAAGAGTCCTCCTATGGTCGAGTTTAAGTTATATGATATCCCTAAGCGCATGTCACTTCAGGATTTTTGCAATGTTTACAAATTACCTTATGTTGGGGATATTCATGAACCTCGTCCATGGGACTTGGAAGCTTTCATAGATACTATTGTTGTAGGAGAGGAGAGAGGAGTGTCTTGCGCTAGAGCTACTAGCATACATTTTCCCGTGCTTCGATACTTCTCATTATTCGTGGGAAAATGTTTGATTGGCCCTGGGAAAGCTGGGGCCCTTAGCTACCCAGATCTTGCGGTCTTGTGTGAAGCCCTTTATAATGACAAAACTTATAGCTTGGGCGCTATAGTAGCTCAACGGTTGAACACGAACCATTCTAAAGGTGTTGTTTATGGAGGTATCTATGCTACCCATCTTGCTAGAAATTTTGGGATACCTATTAGACTGCACGAGGAAGAAGAGATTCTTCTTCCTGAGATATATCTAGATTATGATACCATGGTTTGCCATGACTTTCTTGATAAAGATATAAATAAGAGGATGATTTATAACCTGGTATTTAGTCAGGGTACTCGTGAGACTATTACTTTGCCTTCTCCTTCTTTGTTCAATCTTCATCTAGGCAGGTACAGTATTATGCCCTCGGAGATCTACACATATTGGGGCATAGCACCACCACAGGCGCCCGTGCCCGAGCTACCAGTCGGGTATCAGACGCCAGTTTATCAGTGGGAGACAGAGGAGCTCACCCAGCAGTGGCACCCTCAGTCCACTCCGGAGTACCCCGGAGACGATTATTTGCCTCCTTGGGAGTAGACCAACTTAGGCCAAAAGCCTAAGCTTGGGGGAGTACGTGTTTCTCACCGACTTTATATTATCATCACACTTTCACTTTGTTAGTCGGTGTTCACACTTTGCCACTGTATCATCCATGCTAGTTTATTTCTTTTCCTCGCTTTCTTCTCGTGTGTTTGTCTAGTTTGAGAAAACCCAAAAAGAATTCTCGTTCTTCTTTCGCTTTTTGGGAGATTTCCCGTGTAAATAGTTTTCTTTTTCTTTGGGTCAAGGTAGAAGACCATGGTTACAATGTTTAGTGGCTCTCACATGCATATCTGTTTATCTGTCAAAGAGCCATATTACTTTGTCTTCTCCTTTGTGTTTTCTTGCAGATTCTAGCTTAGTCCAATGCGCGAGCACTCTTATTATTGTTCACATCATTCGGTCGTGCAAGTGAAAGGCAATAATGACGATAGATGATGAAGTGACTGAGCCTGGAAAAGATGGTATGAACTCGATCTATTTTGTTTTTGTACATATCACTAGCTCATCGTTCCTAATTCAGCTCTGTTGTGAGAGAAACATGTTTGCAATGACAACTTAGACATCATAGTTTCGGATGCCATGCTTAATTAGCTAGGAGCTTATAATAGTTTTTCTTGGATTCCAACATGAATTTTGAGATGATTATAATGTAGTATGATAGGATGGTATCCTCCTTTGAATGATTCAATACTTGGTGCATGTTTACACATGAAGTTGAAACAAAATCAACATAGCCTCTATGATATTCATGTTCATGGTGATTTATGTCTACTCATGCTTGCACTCAATGTTGGTTAATCTCAATGCATTTTGATGACTGTTGTTGCTCTCTAGTTGGTCGCTTCCCAGTCTCTTGCTAGCCTTCACTTGTACTTAGTGGGAATACTGCTTGTGCATCCACTTCCATAAACCCAAAGTTGTTCAATACGAGTCCACCATACCTACCTATATGCGATATCTACCTGTCGTTCCAAGTAAATTTGCATGTACCACTCTCTAAACCTTCAAGAAATATTCTGTTTTGCATGCCCGAACCGCTCATGTGGTGACAAGGGGCGATCAGTATCTTCCATGTTAGGCGTGTTATCCGCGATATGTGTTTATTCACTATCATCCACGAGAAAGGGGTCGGTAATTGGAATGCCCAGTTCCATGCTCAAATCGAAAAGATAATTGCAAACAAAACTCCACCTGGATTGTTGTTGGTATGGACGACATCCGAGTATTCGGCTAGTCGTGGAGTGTGATTGATTGGTGGTGGGGGCGTCAAAACTTTACTTTTCTGTTTGGGAACCGCCTATAGTATGGGTAGCATGGAAGATGGTGAAAACTCTTGGTCATTGCGTTGACAATGAAAGCATGCCGCCCAAAATTATTATCTCTGTCTTCAAAGCTTGAGCTGTGGCACCTCGGCAAATCAATGCTTCCCTCTGCGAAGGGCCTATCTATTTATGTTTCTGTTGAGTCATCCTCTTCTTACAAAAGTCACCAATTAGAGAGCAGCTCTGTCATTTCTATGCTTTGATTTTAATTGTTATTGAGTATGACTGAGACTGGATCTTCTTTGCCATGAATTACAATGTTAGTCAGCCCTTGGTCTTTGAAGGTGCTCTGCATTTATGTTTTGCAGTCTTAGAAAGAGCTAGCGAGATACCATCTGTTCATATTGCTTCATGATTGTCTTGATTGAAGTGTTGACGTTTGAAACTTATCATTATTGCTCGCTAGTTGATTATGCCATTGATATGAGTTTACCATGAGACCTAGATATCATTTGCTTATGTGGTTACCTTATGATCTTGCTGAAATTCTGGATATGAGTTAGACATAGTTGCAACAACAAGATCAAACAGAGTTCGTAAAAGTTTTTCTTTTGTCTCTTTCAGTTTGTCAATTGAATTGCTTGAGGACAAGCAAGGCTTTAAGCTTGGGGGAGTTGATACGTCTCCGTCGTATCTACTTTTCCAAACTCCTTTGCCCTTGTTTTGGACTCTAATTTGCATGATTTGAATGGAACTAACCCGGACTAACTTTGTTTTCAGTAGAATAGCCATGGTGTTGTTTTTGCACAGAAATAAAAGTTCTCAGAATGACCTGGATATTTACGAGGATTTTTTGTGGAATATATAAAAACTACTGGCGCAAGAATCAACCGGAGAAGTGGAGCGTGGAGCCCACAAGCCCACCAGGCGCCCCCCTGGTCGCGCCTAGCAGGCTTGTGGGGCCCACGGAGCTCCATCACCTCCAATTCCAGCTCTATTTAGTCCCTTCCGTTCGGAAAAAATAAAGGAGAAGCGTTCATCGTGTTTGACGATACGGAGGCGCCGCCTCCTCCTGTTCTTCCTCTGGAGGGCAGATCTGGAGTCCGTTCTGGCCTCCGGAGAGGGGAGATCGTCCCCATCGTCATCACCAACCTTCCTTCAGCGCCAATTCCATGATGCTCTTCATCGTTCGTGAGTAATCTCATCATAGGCTTGCTGGACGGTGATGGGTTGGATGAGATCTATCATGTAATCGAGTTAGTTTTGATGGGGATTGATCCCTAGTATCCACTATCTTCTGAGATTGATGTTGCTACTACTTTGCCATGCTTAATGCTTGTCACTAGGGCCCGAGTGCCATGATTTCAGATTGAACCTATTATGTTCTTGTCAATATATGTGTGTTCTTGATCCTATCTTGCAAGTTGTAGTCACCTACTATGTGTTATGACCCGGCAACCCCGGAGTGACAATAGCCGGAACCACTCCCAGAGATGACCATAGTATGAGCAGTTCATGTATTCACTATGTGCTAATGCGTTGTTCCGGTTCTCTATTAAAAGGAGAACCTTAATATCCCGTAGTTTCCATTAGGACCTCGCTGTCATGGGAGGGATGGACAATAGATGTCATACAAGTTATTTTCCCTAAGCACGTATGACTACATCCGGAATACATGCCTACATTACATTGACGAACTGGAGCTAGTTACATATCTCTTCGTGTTATAATCGTTGCATGATGAATACCATCTCGCATAATCATCCATCACCGATCCAATGCCTACGAGTCTTTTCCTACTGGTCCTTGCTACGTTACTTTGCCGCTATTGCTGTTACTGCTGCTACTATTACTCTGTCACTATTGTTGTCACTGCTGCTACTGTTACTCTGTTTCTATTGTTGTCACTGCTGTTGCTGCTACTGCTATTACTGCTGCTACTGTCACCGTTGCTACTGTTGCTATCACACTACCTTGCTACTGATACTTTGCTATAGATACTAAGTCTTTCAGGTGTGGTTGAATTGAAAACTCAACTACTAATACTCGAGAATATTCTTTGGCTTCCCCTTGTGTCGAATCAACAAATTTGGGTTGAATACTCTACCCTCGAAAACTGTTGCGATCCCCTATACTTGTGGGTTATCAGGTGCCAGCACCGGCTAGAGAAGAAGTTAATGATGATGATCATGAAACTTCAGATCAAGTTGCTACCGAACCTCAAAGGTCCACAAGTTCACGTTCCGCATCAGAGTGGTACGACAACCTGTCATGGAAATCATGTTGTTGGACGACAGTGAACCTTCGAATTATGAAGAAGCGATGGCGGGCCCGGGCTACAACAAATGGCTTGAAGCCATGAAATCTGAGATAGGATCCATGTATGAGAACAAAGTATGGACTTTGGTGGACTTTCCCGATGATCGGTGAGCCATAGAAAATAAATGGATCTTTAAGAAGAAGACTGACGCGGATGGTAATGTGAGCATCTATAAGGCTCGACTTGTCGCTAAGGGTTATCGACAAGTTGGAGGAATAGACTATGATGAGACCTTCTCACCCGTAGTGATGCTGAAGTCTGTCCGAATCATGTTAGCAGTTGCCGCATTTTATGATTATGAAATCTGGCAAATGGACGTCAAAACGGCATTCCTGAATGGCTTTCTTAAGGAAGAATTGTATATGATACAGCCGGAAGGTTTTGTCAATCCTAATAATGCTGACAAGGTATGCAAGCTCCAGCGCTCCATCTATGGGTTGGTGCAAGCATCTTGGAGTTGGAACGTTAACTTTGATGAGGTGATGAAAGCATTTGGGTTTGTACAGACTTATGGAGAAGCCTATATTTACAAGAAAGTGAGTGGGAGCTGTGTAGCATTTCTCATATTGTATGTGGATGACATATTGTTGATGGGAAATGATATAGAACTTTTGGAAAGCATAAAGGCCTATCTGAATAAGAGTTTTTCAATGAAGGACCTTGGAGAAGATGCTATCATATTAGGCATCAAGATCTATAGAGATAAATCGAGACGCCTCATTGGTCTTTCACAAAGCACATACCTTGACAAGATATTGAAGAAGTTCAATATGGATAAGGAGAAGAAGGGGTTCTTGCATGTATTACAAGGTGTCAGGTTGAGCACAGCTCAACGCCCGACCACGGCAGAAGATAGAGAAAAGATGAGTACCGTCCCCTATGCTTTAGCCATAGGCTCTATTATGTATGCCATGCTGTGTACCAGACCTAAGGTGAACCTTGCCATAAGATTGGTAGGGAGGTACCAAAGTGATCCCGAAGTGGATCACTAGACAGCGGTTAAGAATATCCTTAAGTACCTGAAAAGGACTAAAGATATCTTTTTCATTTATGGAGGTGCCAAAGAGCTCGTCATAAGGGGTTACGTCGATGCTAGCTTCAACACAGATCCGAATGATTCCAAGTCACAAACCAGATACGTATACATTTTGAATGGTGGGGCAGTCAGCTCGTGTAGTTGCAAGCAAAGAGTCGTGGTGGCATCTACATGTGAAGCCGAGTAAATAGCTGCTTCGGAAGCAACATAGGAAGGAGTCTGGTTGAAGGAGTTCATCACCGACCTAGGAGTGATTCCTAATGCGTCGGGACAGATGACTCTCTTATGTGACAACACTGAAGATATTGCCATTGCCAAGGAGCCCAGGTTTCACAATTAGACCAAGCACATCAAGCGCCGCTTCAACTCCATTCGTGGATACATCTATGATGGGGATATAGATATTTGTAAAGTACATACGGATCTGAATGTAACTAGATTATCACCAGATCAGCACCATGATCAGCACCATGACCAAGCACATCAATCCCGTTGACTAAATCTCTTCCACGAGCGAAACATGATCAGCACCAGAAGTCTATGGGTGTTCGATACATCACAATGTAACTAGATTATCGACTCTAGTGCAAGTGGGAGACTGTTCGAAATATGCCCAAGAGGCAATAATAAAGTGGTTATTATTATATTTCCTAGTTCATGATAATTGTCTGTTATTCATGCTACAATTGTATTAATCGGAAACCGTAATACATGTTTGAATATATAGACCGCAATATGTCCCTAATGAGCCTCTAGTTGGCTAGCTCGTTGATAAATAGATGGTCATGATTTTCTGATCATGGACATTGGATGTTATTGATAACGAACCACATCATTAGGAGAATTATGTGATGGACAAGACCCAATCCTAAGCATAGCACAAGATCGTGTAGTTCGTTTGCTAAAGCTTTTCTAATCACAAGTATCATTTCCTTAGACCATGAGGTTGTGCAACTCCCGGATACCGTAGGAGTGCTTTGGGTGTATCAAATGTCCCAACGTTACTGGGTGATTATAAAGGTGCACTACAGGTATCTCCGAAAGTGTGTGTTGGGTTGGTACGAATCGAGACTCGGATTTGTCACTCCGTGTGACGGAGAGGTATCTCTGGGCCCACTCGGTAATGCATCATCATAACGAGCTCAATGTG
Source organism: Hordeum vulgare subsp. vulgare (assembly GCF_904849725.1). NCBI lineage: Eukaryota > Viridiplantae > Streptophyta > Magnoliopsida > Poales > Poaceae > Hordeum > Hordeum vulgare. The sequence goes on along the minus strand of NC_058521.1, from coordinate 101,337,238 downwards.
ACTAAGGAGTTAGCCACAGCATGATGTGTTACAGAACGAGTAAATAGACTTGCTGGTAAAGAGATTGAACAAGGTATAGGGATACCGACGATCGAATCTCACGCAAGTATCATACCGGTAGACAAAGGGAATTGCATACATGATTGGTTGAATCCCCGACATCATGGTTCATCCGATAAGATCATCGTGGAACATGTGGGAGCCAACATGGATATCTAGACCCACTATTGGTTATTGGCCGGAGAGATGTCTCGGTCATGTCTGCATGGTTCCCAAACCCGTAGGGTCTACACACTTAAGGTTCGATGACGCTAGAGTTGTTATGGGAATAGTATATGTGGTTACCAAAGGTTGATCGGAGTCCCGGATGAGATCCCGGACATCGAGAGGAGTTCTGGAATGGTACAGATGTAAAGATTCATATATAGGAAGTGGAGATTTGATTGCCGGAAGTGTTTCGAGGATTGTCTGTATTGTAACGGGACCACCGGAAGGATTCCAGGGGTCCACCGGAAAGGGCCACCAACCCCGAAGGGCTACATGGGCCAAAAGTGGATGGGAACCAGCCCCTAGATGGGCTGGTGCACCAGCACCAAGGGCCCAAGGCGCACAAGGTGACTGAGGGGGCCAACCCCAGGGAGAGGAGGGGCTGCCATGGGCGGCAAGCCCACCCCTAGGGCGCCGCCCTCCTCCTCTTGGCCGCCACCCCTCCCTTCTAGGGCTGCAGCCGCACCACCTAGGGGAAACCCTAGGGGCGGGGCACCCTCCTCCTCCTCCTATATAAACCCAAGGGGTTTAGGGCTACGAACACACAAGTTGACATCTCCATCGATGCAGCCCTACCTCTCTGTTGGGGAACGTTGCATGGGAAACAAAAAAATTCCTACGCACATGAAGACCTATCATGGTGATGTCCATCTACGAGTGGAGATCGCACAGCAAGAAGCGTTAAGAAATGCGGTTGATGTAGTGGAACGTCTTCACGTCCCTCGAACCGTCCTGCGACCTGTCCCACGATCCGTTCCGATCTAGTGCCGAACGGACGGCACCTCCACGTTCAGCACACGTACATCTCGATGATGATCTCGGCCTTCTTGATCCAGCAAGCAAGATGGAGAAGTAGATGAGTTCTCCGGTAGCGTGACGGCGCTCTGGTGGTGGTGATGATCTACTCCTGCAGGGCTCCGCCCGAGCTCCGCAAAAATCCGATCTAGAGGTGAAACTGTCTAGTTTACGCTAGAGTTGCACGTGGCAAAGTTGTGTGTCGAAATTGCCCTAAACTTCCACTATATATAGGAGGGAGGGGGAGGGGCTAGCCTTGAGGCACAAGGCCTCAAGGGTGCACTAGCGCTAGGGAGGAGGAGGAATCCTCCCCCAATTCGGTTTGGGAAGGAGGAGTCCTCCCCTTCCTTCCCACCTCCCTCTTTCCCTTTTCTTTTTCTTTCATTTTTGGTATTTTCTTATGTGGCGCCATGGGCTCCTTGGGCTGAAACCACCAGCCCACTAAGGACTTGTGGTGCCACCCTAGCACCTTGGGTTCACTCCCGGGTGGGTGGGCCCCTCCCGGTGAATTCCCGGAACCCATTCGTCACTCCCGGTACACTGTCGGAATTGCCTGAAACTTTCCGGTGACCAAATGAAACCATTCTATATATCAATCTTCGTTTCCGAACCATTCTGGAAACCCTCGTGACGTCCGTGATCTCATCCGGGACTCCGAACAGCATTCGGTAACCACACATATAACTCAACTATACTAACACATCACCGAACCTCAAGTGTGAAGACCCTGCGGGTTCGAGAATTACGTAGACATGCCCCGAGGCACTCCTCGGTCCATATCCAATAGCGGTACCTGGATGCCCATATTGGATCCTACATATTATTTGAAGATCTTATCGGTTGAACCTCAGTGTCAAGGATTCATATAATCTCGTATGTCATTCCCTTTGTCCTTCGGTATGTTACTTGCCCGAGATTCGATCGTCGGTATCCGCATACCTATTTCAACCTCGTTACCAGCAAGTCTCTTTACTCGTTCTGTAATACAAGATCTCGTGACTTACACTTAGTCACATTACTTACAAGTCTTGTGTGTGATGTTGTATTACCGAGTGGAGCCCGAGATACCTCTCCATCACACGGAGTGACAAATCCCAGTCTTGATCCATACTAACTCAATGGACACCTTCGGAGATACCTGTAGAACACCTTTATAGTCACCCAGTTACATTGTGACGTTTGATGCACACAAGGTATTCCTGTGGTGCCAGTGAGTTATATGATCTCATGGTCATAGGAATAAATACTTGACACGAAGAAAACAATAGCAATAAAATGACACGATCAATTTGTTATGTTCATAGTTTGGATCTAGTCCATCACATGATTCTCCTAATGATGTGATCTAGTTATCAAATGACAACACTTGCATATAGTCAGAAAACCTTGACTATCCTTTATCTACTGGCTAGCCAACTAGAGGCTTGCTAGGGACATTGTTTTGTCTATGTATCCACACATGTATCTATGTTTTCATTCAATACAATTATAGCATGGATAATAAATGATTATCTTTAAACAGGAAATATAATAATAACTATTTATCATTGCCTCTAGGGCATATTTCCAACACTCTCCTCCTCCTCGTCCTTCGTAGCGCTTGGTGAAGCCCTGTCGGTTTACCACGCAGCTCCGCCGTCACCACGCCGTCGTGCTGACGGAGCTCTCCCTCAAGTCCTCCTTTCTCCTTGCTAGATCAAGGTGAAGGAGACGTCACCAGGCTGCACGTGTGTTGAATGCGGAGGCGCCGTTGTTCGGCGCTTAGATCAGAATCTCTCGCGATCTGAATCGCTCAAGTACGACTCCATCAACCGCGTTCTAGTAACACTTCCGCTTAGCAATCTTCAAAGGTATGAAGATGCTCTACGCCTTTGCTCGTTGCTAGTTTATCCTAGATAGATCCTTGTGTGACGTTGGAATTTTTTTGAATTACTACAACGTTCCCCAACATCGCTGCCATGGCTGCACATGGAATTTTAAGGATGAAATTGTGTTGTCGAAGGACATACCTTGGTGGTGTTCGGGCATACGTGGGAGCCGTATCCCTATTCTCTCTCGGTCGAAGAATCATCCGGTTGGTCTATTTGAGCTCGGCACCATTTACCTCCCCTTCGCGCCTTTGTTTCCGTCTTGTGGCTTGAGGTGTCGGTGTTGTTTTGACTTTCGGCTGCTAGCGCTGACGTGTGCTCCTCAGTCCGGAGAGAATGTTCTGTGTTTCCGTTGACCGTGATGACTCTCTTGGGTTCGAGAATTTTGAGCTTCATGTAGGCGTAGTGGGGTACAACGTTAAAGAGGGTGAAGGCTGTGCAGCCGAGCAATGTGTGGTATACACTACAAAAAGGGACGATGTCGAAGATCAAGTCCTCACTATGGAAGTTGTCGGGAGAACCAAACACGACTTCCAGTGTTATCGTGCTCGAGTAGCGGGCTTCCACACCTGGTATCATTACTTTAAAGGTAGTGCGGCTTGTCTTGATGCATGATGGGTCTCCCCATCTTTTTCTTCGTATCCGAATAAATCAGATTGAGGCTACTTCCTCCGTCCATTAGGACTCGAGTGAGGTGGAAACCATCAATGATAGGGTCGAGGACTAGGGCGACCGATCCTCCATGACGGATGCTGGTCGGATGATCCCTGTGGTTGAAAGTGATCAGGTAAGCCGACCACGGGTTGTATTTTGGTGCAACGGGCTCTACGGCGTATACCTCTCGCAGTGCTCGTTTCCTCTTCTTCTTGGGTATATGGATGACATTGATCATGTTGACGGTCTTGACCTCGGGAGGGAACTGCTTTTGGCCTCCACTATTTGGGCCGCGGGGCTCCTCGTGGTTTTCACTTCGTGGGCCCCTCTTTTGGTCATTGGTGGCAAGCTTGCGTGCCTGTTTGCACACCCAACAATTACGGTTGGCGTGGGTGGCGGGATTATCTTGGATGCCATGAATCTGGCAGGGTCGCTCCATGATTTTTTTCCATTGGGTCGGTCAGTCCGCGTTCCCTTTAAAGGTTTTCTTCCGCTATCCAGGTTTGGTACTACGGAATCCAGCATTGGCTGATGTATCATCGGTATCACCATTATGGTGGTGGCGTTTCTTTTCATTTTTCCTTGGCTTGCCATTTCCGTCCCGAACCTTAGAGGTTCCGGGGTCATACGCATTGTGGCTGCGGAGAGCAAGCCAATTATCCTCACCCGTGCAAAAGCGGGTGATGAGTGAGGTAAAGGGAGACATTGTTCTCGACCTGTCCTGGTCGAGCCGTCTAGCGAGCCATTCGTCCCGAATGTTGTGCCGAAAAGAGGCTATTGCTTCGGTGTACGAACAGTCTATGATTTAGTTCTTCATGGTGAGGAACCGGTTCCAGAATTCTCTTTCTGATTCCCGTGTCTTCTGGACGTCGTTGCTTAGATCGGATGAATCCGGTGGCCAAACATAAGTTCCTTGAAAGTTGGATAGGAAAGCCTCATCAAGGTCATCCTAGCATTCCATAGAATCTTCCGACAAGCTGTTTGTCAAATGTTGTGTCGGTCCTTTGAGTTTTAATGGAAATATTTTATGGCCTGGAGATCATCTCCTTTGGCCATATGAATGTGGAGAAGGAAATCCTCAATCCATGTTGCGTGATCTATAGTCCCATCACACTGTTCGACGTTTACGGGTTTAAACCCTTCCGGAAACTCGTGCTGCATGACCATATCCGTGAAACATAGTGGGTTAGCAGCGCCTGTGATCGAGGCTATGATGTGTCATCGATCGGCTCCGGGTTGAGACCGGTATGCTTCCTGGCCTCTGCTCCTGTAAGCGACCCGAGGTGGTTCGTCATCCCATCAAGTTGGAGAGTACCACCTTGATCCGTAGATGGACCTGCTGCGACCCAATTTATCAAATCGTGGGTCGGGTTTGTCCGCGTGGTGCATATGCTCTTTGCCTTTCCGGCACGGAGGTTCGGTTTATACCCGTTCTCTTCGGACGTTCTACCGCACCCTCTGGGTGGGCAATCAGGATGGTTGTAATCGGTGCATCGGGGGGCACATGTTCTGGGGCCCGATCATCGAATTGTGGGAGCACACGTTGGCGCGGGTATTTTTTCTATTGGTCCGACCATTCTGTGTCGTATCCTTCTTCAACCGCTAGGGTTTTGGTCCACCTATTATTGATGGTACCTTCTTCATCATGTAGATGTTGTTGCTTTGATTTTAAGCTTTGGGCGGTGGCTATAAGCTGCGGCCAAAATTTCTCGTGGCCTTCAGGGTCTTCGAGAATTATGGCTTCGATGCTGTTGAGGTTGTCGATTGGATTGACGTAATCGTCGTCGTTGTCTGAATTGTTGTGGCCGCCGGGATCGTCATTGGTCGGTTCCTCTGGTTCATGTTCGGGAGCCTCGGGTTGCCGTGTCCCTCAGGGGTCATGTTTTCCCCTCTATCTTTTGCAGATCCCCTTCCCTTGTTTGCATTCAAGCGCTTACGCGACTTTCAGCATTTTGAGGGATCTTGTGTGCACTTGTCGCCGTTCTGCTTGGGTGTGTCATTTTCTGGATCGCGAGGCGTGTCTACCATGTTGACATCATAAGTAGAAGTTGCAGTACACTTCCCTGTGTTCATGGGGGTGGGGTAGTAGGCCTCTTCGTCCATATCCTCAAGCTCTTCGGAGGCGTAGTCCAGTGCGTCGGTTAGATCTTCGATGTTGGCAATCAAGTCACTTGTGGGTGGGTTGTAAAAGTCCCCATAATCCACCTTGGAGCCGATCTTTGAACAAGTCGTACTTCAGGTAAGTGAGATTTGAAGCGCCTGGATTTGGTCGAGCGTATCGTTTAACATCGAGAGGCTGACCTGATGAATCCTTTGTATGTTTTTGGAGCTACCCTCCATGACTTTCGGGAAGGAAACCAATTCGGTGATAGTCGTTTCCCTCTGTGTGGACAAAGTCGTTGGTTTCAAGCTCAAAGCCTTCTCTCCGAGGAGGAGGGAACCAATACCATGGTCGGACAGGGGACCTGGCGACAAGGCTTTGAGGTTTTGTACTTCATTGGCCGAGCTTGTGAGGTTAGCGGGGAACAGATTGCTCCGCGAGTTGGTGGAGACTTCGAACTCTCCGAACCTTATCCGGTGACCGGGAACAAAACTACCGATCATGCCAGGATGGACGGTTAGGTCTGTACTAAGCGTGAAGGGGTCTACTGTGGATACGTGTTCGGGGGCGAAGATGCCCTCATCGCGGACTCGATCGTTGATGATTAAGTGAGGCATCGATCTTTGCGATGATCCAACGGTGGAACTCTCAATGAAAGCACCAATGTCAGCGTCGGAACCAGCAGCTCTCGGGTAGGGGGTCCCGAACTATGGAGCTTAGATCGATGGGTTGTAGGAGAGAGGGGGAGATGATGTTTACCCAAGTTCGGGCCCTCTTGAGGAGGTAAAACCCTACGTCATGCTTGATTGTATTGATGGAGAACGATGGTTACAGAGTTGATCTACCTCGATATCGTATGATCCAACCCTAGATGAGATAATCTGCCTCTACGTGTAAGGGCCTCTCATTTATATAGACTCCAGGACCCCTAGGGTTACATGTTACCGACATAGATTCGGACTGGACTGGACGAACTGGTCATGCTGCCTTGGAGTGGACGCTTGTCTTTGGAGCTTTCCATCTTGATCACGTAGTCATCAGATAATCAGGTTATTCAATGACGCATCCCATATGATCGGCCCATGAGGGATAACCCGACTGCCCGAGGACCCCTTAATCCGAAACTCACTCAACGGGGAGGCCACAAGTGGGCGGCGCATGGCGATCGAGCGACATGTACGCCGCGGGCGTGGCGAGTGCACCCGTGTGAAGAAGCGTTGAAGAAGGTGGGGGAGTTGGTGGGCGTGGCCTCACTATGGACTTAGGCCCAATCCACAGTAGGGCCTTTCTTTTCATTTCTGTTTTGGAATAGTTTATTTATTTATTTTTGTGTTTCATTTTATTTTAAAAGCAAATTAGTTTTATAAAATGTAAAACTTCGCCCAAAATTAGTATTGCATTTTTCGACAGTGCCACAAAAAATTTGGGAGGCAATTGATGTATTGGATTTTCCATAATATAAAAGGCATTTAAATTATTGTTTTGGCTTTTGTTTTAATTATACTAGTGCATTGAACACTTTATAATAAAGTGTTGGTTCACCATCATAATTACATAAGGAATAATTGCAACACTTGGAACTCTTTTTCATGTTGGTTATTTCCTTTATTTCATTTTTTATTTTAATTTTGAATTTCAAACGAATTTGTAATGAGATATGATTCAAATGTGACCATACACTGTTTATAAAAATGGATTAGCTTAACCTTGGCCATAACTCTAGCCTGATTGCATGGGTTATTGTGGCTGGTAACTAGGGTGTCACAATTATGAACATGTGGATCACTAAGATCGAGATTTAACAAGAATAAACCATTCACATTGGATGCATGACAATAAAACATATTATCCATATAAATAGAACAACCATTATTCTTTGACTTAAATGAATAACCCTCTCGCAATAAAATGATCCAGATATAATGGTCATGCTCAATGTAGACAACAAATAACAATTATTTAAGTTTAAAACTAATCACAAAGGTAGACAGAGAGGGAGCGTGCCGACAGAAATCACATCAACATTGGAGACATTTCCAACACGCATTGTCACCTCGTCCTTAGCTAGTCTCAGTTTATTCTGCAACTCCTGTTCCGAGTTACAAATATTAGCAACTGAACCAGTATCAAATACCTAGGTGCTACTACGAGCACTAGTAAGGTACACATCAATAACATCTATATCAAATATACCTTTGTTGACGTTTCCAACCTTCTTATCTGCCATGTACTTAGGAAGTTTCACTTCCAGTGACCACTCCCCTTGCAATAGAAGCACTCAGTCTCAGGTTTGGGTCCAGCCTTGGGTTTCTTCGCTGGAGCGGCAACTGGCTTGCCATTCCTCTTGAAATGTCCCTTCTTTCTCTTGCCTTTCTTGAAACTAGTGGTCTTTGACCATCAAAACTTGATGCAATGTCTTGATTTCTACTTACCCGACCTTAAGCATCATGAATAGCTTAGGGATCGTCTTCTCCATCCCTTGCATGTTATAGTTCATCGCAAAGCTTTTGTAGCTTGGTGGCGGTGACTCGAGAACTCTGTCAATCACTACTTCATCCGAAAGATTAACTCCCAACTAATTGATTGCAGTACCAGGACATTCTGAGTACATGCTCACCGACTGAGTTGTTCTCCTCCATCTTATGCCAAATAGCTTGTCAGAAGTCTCATACCTCTCAACACATGTGTGAGCCTAAAATACCAATTTTAGCTCCTCCATCATCTCATATGCCCCATGGTACTCGATTTTTTTGGAGCTCGGGTTCTAAGCCATAAAGCATGGCACACTGAATTATCGAGTAGTTATGAGAACGGATTTGCTAGGCGTTCATGGCGTCCCGACTTTCAGGGTATGGTGGCGTGGCCCACCAAGCGATGCATCAAGGTTATAAGCCATTGTGTCGAAGTGAGGATAATCCTCAGATTATGGACCTAGTTTGTATAATGGCTTCCATCATCTTTCAACTTAGCTTTCTCTAGGAACGCATTAAAATTCAGGGGAGCTACAACACGGGTCATTAATCTACAGAAATTTGCAACGACTTTTAAACTATGTTCATAATAATTGGTTCAGATAACCAAATTACGAATGAACTCCCACTTAAATCAACATCCCTCAAGTTATCTAAGTGATTCATGATCCATAATCACCAACCAAAGTCCGATCATCCTGTGAGATGGAGTGATCTCAATGATGAACATCTTCATGTTCATCATATCTTCTATATGACTCATGTTCGACCTTTTGGTCCTCCGTGTGTAGAGGACATGTTATGCATGTTAGGCTCATCAAGTTTAACCCAAGTATTCTGCATGTGTAAAACTGGCTTACACTCGTTATATGCGAACGAAGAGTCTATAACACCCGATCATCACGAGGTGGTTCGAGACGACGAACTTATGCAATGGTCCATACTTAGGGAGAACACCTTTTATCTTGAAATTAAGTGAAGAGATCATCTTATAATGCTACCTCGTCCTAAGAAAAATAAAAAGATAAATATCACATACAATCAATATATGTGACATGATATAGCCATCATCAACTTGTGCTTTTGATCTCCATCTCCAAAGCATCTGTAGATCTCCAGCACAGGGCATGACACCGTGATCTCCATCATCACGCCGTCATGTGGTTATCTCCACCACTATTGCTTCTATGACTATTGCTAACTCATAGCGATAAAGTAAAGCAATTACATGGCGTTTAACGATTGACACGCATGTCATACAATAAATTAAAGAGAACCCTATGGCTCCTATCGGTCGCCATAGTCAATGGCACGCAAGTAAATGAAAACTATTACAAAACATGATCATCTCATACATCAACATATATCACATCATGTTTTTGTCCATATCACATCAGAGTATCTCGTGCAAAAACAAGTTAGACATCATGTACTTTGTTGTTGCAAAGTTCATGTGGCTAGTTGGGAAACTAGAAAGAAGCATTCTTACCTACGGAAATTCACAATGGTGATATTTAAGTTATCTTTTAACCTTCTACAAGGATCGTCCTTGTCAAATTAGATTCAACTAAAGTGGGAGAGACACAAACTCACTAGCAACTTTTATGCAATACAATTACATGTTAGTCAGTGGAACCGGTCTCTTGTGCGGGGACAAGTAAGGCTGGTCAGAGCTGCTTCATCAACCGAATAAGACAAGGGAGGTAAGAAATCTAAACATCAACACCAATAACTTATTTGTGTTCTACTCATGCATATCATGTATCCATAGACCTAGCTCATGATGACACTACTGAGGAACAAAGCCAGGAAAACAAAAAACTCATATGCGCACCCAAGATCTATCTATACAGATGCATAGCAGCGAGAGGGGTGAGTGTGTCTACGTACCCTTATCGACCGTTAAGCGAAAGCGTATATAATGCGGTTGATGTAGTCATACTCTTTCGCGAATCACGATCTAGGGACGAACAGACAGTACCTCAAGATTAACACACGTTCATCTCAATGGTGTCCTCTCCTTCTTGATCCAACAAGCTAGGGAGAGGAGGCAGAAGATATCAGGGGCGGCCCAACGGAGAAGTGGTGGTGGTGGTGGGTGTGGAATTATATTAGGGCCTCGCCAAGCGCGTACCGGAGAAAGGTAGGACGAGCCGGGGGAGGCAATGGGCAAGGGTGAAGGGGTGGCTGCCACCATGTGCCCCCTATTTATAAATGCCATGGGGCAGGGGAGAGCGTCCAAAACCCTCCTAAGGCCGGCCACAAGGGAGAAATCCCTTTAAACTTGGAGATAACATGTTATCTCTAGATTCGACCCTTTAAATTTAAAGATAAACCTTATATCTAGACCTAAACGATATGTGCCTCACAGAATAGTGCGGCTAGCCCATGTAGTTTATAGCCCCACCCCTAGGTCCATGTGGGCCCTTTCCGGTTTGTTGGGCCCCACGGTGGAACCACCAGAATACTCTCGGTATTCTACCGAAATTTCCCAAACTTTTTTGGAACCCTCAATATGACTTCCCATATATAAATATATACCTTCGAACCATTCCGGAACTCCTCGTAATGTACTGGATCCCATCCGGGACTGCAAACTACTTTCAAACTTTCCACTGCCAATATCTCAACATTACCCTAGCACTACCAAACGTTAAGCATGCGACCCTACACGTTCGGGAATCATGTAGACATGACCGAGACACATCTCCAGTCAATAACGAATAGCAGGACCTAGATGCCCATATTGGCTCCTACATATTCCATGAAGATCTTTATCGGTTGAACCATAATGTTGGGGATTCAGTTAATCTCGTATACAATTCCCTTTGAGTAGGATCGAAAGTATGTCTAGAGGGGGTGATTGGACTACTTGACAAGATAAAAACTTAGCCTTTACCCAATTTTAAGTGTGGGTCAGTTTTAGCAATTAAGACTACTCAAGTATACCCTACACATGCATATCTAAGAGTATAGCAACGTAAAGTAAAATGTGCAAGTGTAAAGTACAGGGTAATGTAGGGACATGAAACGCAAAGGTTGACACGACAATTTTTGGCATGGTTCCTATCGGTGCTGCTATTGTACGTCCATGTTAGTGGAGACTTCAACCCACGGAGGGTATCGGCTGCAAGAGTCCATCGAGGGCTCCACCCACAAGGGGTACACAAAGAAGTGGCCTTGTCTATCCCACCATGGCTTCCGTCCACATAGGACTGGCCTCACTCACGGTAGATCTTCATGAAGTAGGAAATCTCCTTGCCCTTACAAACATCTTGATTCAACTCCACAACACGAAGTAGGAGGATCCCAAGCGACACCTAACCAAAAGGTAATAGATGTGGTAGAACGACGAACCCCTTGCTCTTGTGCTTCAAAAGATAGTCTCCTCAACACTCAATCACTCTCTCTCAGATATGGCAGGTGTAGGAGAGATTGATCTTGTGGAATGCAACTTGGGGAGGCTAGAAATCGAGGTTCAAATGGTTGGAATGGAATTTCTTGATCTCAACAGATGAGTAGGTGGCTCTCTCTTAGAAAAATGGATCTCGCAAGTGTAAATGTGTTTTGAGTGCTTCCTCTATGAATGAGAGGTAGGTGGAGGGGTATATATCGGCATCTCCCAAAATCCAACAGTTACAACGTTATTTCCCAACTCGGTTAGACCGATTTCAAACTCGGAAATTCTGAAACTTGAAATCATGTCAACACAAGGTTGGTCAACCAATCTCGGTGGCACCAATAGGAATGTTGGTTGCACCGATATGGTGGGTTTGGCATAGGATCTATTTATGTGTAAAATCGGTAGGGCCGAGTAGGAAATGTTGGTGGCACCGATTTCGCTTATGTGGCTTGGGACAGATATATTTTGTGGGAGAATGGGTGAGTATTTTTGGTGGCTATCTCTAAGCACTTCAGCAACCAATTCATCATAGTACCTCATCCCCTTTCAATAGTATTGACTTTCCTATGGACTCAAAGTGATTCCTCACAAATATAAAATATAGAGTCTTCTTGCTTGAAGCTTGAGCCCACCATATTCCTTCCTTGCAACAAAGGGGCATCTCGACACAATCCTATAGCCAAAGCATCTTTGAACTTTTCTGACATATACTTGAAAAGGCTCATTAGTCCAATGATGAATGTGTTGTGATTAATTACCCCAACCACCTTAGTCAGCAATTGTGCTTTCAATGTCCCCCTTTTTGGTAATTGACAACAACATATAGATCAAAGCTTCGACAAAAGATATAATCAATGATTAGTATTGACGCTTTGAGAAGTGTGTGAAAAGCAAGATCTCCCCCTAAATTTGTGCATTATTTTAAATATGTGTTTGAATGCAAATGCACAATCGATTAGGTTCACGGGTTACTCTTCCATGTCACATACAACTTGTTGGTGCACATAAATGATATGAATGAATAGTAATGCACATAATACCAACAAGAAAATGAATTATCATCATGAAGATAGCTCAAAAGTAATAATGTGTTAGCATTAACCAACCAAATCGTATGATCAAACACACGTCTAAACGGATAGTCATCCAAAAAAACAAACGAGCAAATGAAGTGCAAAAGCTCTCCCTCTCGAAGCCCTATTGATCTATACACTTCTCCCCTTGTGGCAACAAGATACTAAAAAGTTCAAAGGTCTATAACTAAACGTCTCTCTAGGCACGAGCTCCTCTGGTAGCAAAAGTTGGAGTTGTCAAGAGAGCATCAACGAAGGATTCGGTAGATGTCGTTGGAGCTAGATGTGTAGACATTATAGGTGCTCGGGCAGGAGCTAAAGCTTGAGTTGATGAAGTTGGTCTTGCTTCTGGTACTGGCACACCTACTAACCTAGTTTGGGTTGTGAACCGAGTGGTAGTATGAAGAGGCTAATCATCGTCATCATCACTAGAGTGTGGAATCTTCACTGAGTCAACTCATATTGAAGCTGCTCAACAGTGGTGGTCAATTCCATCGCCTTCACATCCAGGTCATGGAATTTCGTCTCCATGGTCCTCTCTAGGCTCTTCTGATTCAGCAAGATCCCTGAGACTTTATTCTCCATCCCTTGGATGGTGCTGACCAAGAAGGACATCTGCTCATCTCTGGTTTTGAGCTGTGGGGGTTAAGCTGGAGCATTCCTAGCAGCCTCTGCAGCCGCTACCTCTCTAGCCTCTCTAGCAGTATCTGAGTTGGGATGGGTGTCATCCATCACAACTACATTATCCTCAAACTCTGGCTGAAGTGGCAACTGAGGACGATCAAGCTGATATGCATGCTTGCCAATCTTGGCATTGATGAGCATCTAAATGTATGGAGCATATCAACATGATCTCTTCTGGTCTGCAGCAATTCTCCTGACAGTCTCAACAATCAAATCGATCACCTTGAAGCGAGTGTGGGTGTCTATATGTGCAGCATGTTGATGGAATAGCTTCTAATCATTTTGTCATCACCTGATTTGGGCATCAGGGTATGTCTCAAGATAGTGGTTGTAGTGGTTGTTCCTGCTTGCAAGAAATAGACAGAGCCCAACTTGTGGGACAACAGATAGCCATGGGGCACTGGCTTGTACAAGTTAGTCATGGAGTTGTCATTCATCTTAGGATTTGAATGCACATCCAAGTCTTCTTCTCGTCATTTTGGAACACCAATGTTAGTGTCCCTTCAATTGTGGCTTCATATCTATGACCATCAGTCATCGAGACAACTGTTCCATCTGCATTGAAGTGAACTGTTGAGTAGAATTGTATAATCATCTCATCATTCCATGCAGTCATCTCTTTGCCAACAAACTCTTCAATGTCAACATGGTTGAAGTTTTATCTCACATGGGTAAAGAATTCTTCACTCGCTTTGATGTATTCCCAGTCGACATATCTCATGTCGCTGACTGCAGGACTCTTATCAAACAAAACAATTTCACAGAAATCTTGTTGTTCCCTTGTGTGAAACCGGGGATCAACAACAATTCTTCTCCTCACAGCATAGGGATCAATGGCTCTCCACTTACTGAACCCTGCATCTCTCCTCTTTTGCATGTCTTCAGCAATTGGATGAGCGTCATTATGGAGTCACAGATGAGGCTTAGCTTCATAAGGATATGTGTATCCTCTTGTTCCTCTGCAGCAAAGGCTCTGGAAGCAGTGCCTTTCTCTTTGATGGTTGCAGGTATGTCCTTTGTAATCCTATTGGAAGCTACAAGCTTCTTAGCAACTGAAGGCTTTGGTGCATATTTCTTGGGCATGGCATCAGCCATAAGCTTCTTCTTCTTGGGAGGAGGGACCTTAGCTGGTATTTCTTCTTCCTCCTCATCGGCGGCATCTAGATCTTCATACATGGAGGTTTGTCTACCAATGACATGGACAATCCTCTTCATGGGTCTCTTCACACCTAGATTCTTAGTAAGCCTAGCCTCACAAGGTTTGGCATACTCTTTCCTTACTACCTTCTTGACAGCAAACTTCTCCTTCTTCTTCTGGGTAGCAGAATCTTCACGAACAAAATCAGAATCTTCTTCATCAGAACCAAGCTTCTTCCTGGACCTGGTAGCTGCCATGGGCATGTAGGGGGGTCTGGGGGTACCTGGGTCAGAAGGGGTCGTCTCACGACTAGTGCCTAAATCAGATTAAGCATGGGGCTCACTGAAGTTGTTCTGATTGCCATCAGAACTTGACATCTTGCAAGACCAACAAACAAGCAAACTGGCAGACTCGCATACAAGCAAACAAGCTGACCCTGTGAAAAGATATAGAAGGTCTTGAAAAGACAAGCATCACAAAATTGCAAAAGTTTTGTCAAATTTGAACTCTGGAAAATTTAGTTTTAACTTCCACCAAAATTGGATTTCAGTTTCACCAAGTTGAAAATTTCGGATCCACCGAGACACATGATCTCTTTTACACAAACTTGGCACCCCTTTTCGGTTTCACCAAAAATAAGAACTCGGTTCCACCAAGACCATTCTCAACAACCCTAAACCAAAATCAATACTACCGACTTTTTCAACTCAGTGACACCTAGATTCAATCTGGCGGATGATACGTCCAAAATGCATCACTATTTTGTATCATAATTTGTCTCTATTCATTGATATATTTCACTTTATGATGGTATACTTATAGTGTTTTGGCTCATTTTACACAGTTTACAACTTTCCGGTGCCGAAACAGCAGACGCAGGATTTAGTAGAGAAAATAGCATGAAGAGTTGTAATATCAGAGGCTCTCCAATTGTGCTGAAATTTGAAGGAAAGAAGTTTCCGATCAGATCCCGAAGATAGGCCAAAGAAGGGACGGAGGGCGGCCACAGGTCACCTAGTCGACGTGCTGGCGCCCCCCCCCCCCCCCTTAGGACACGCCAGGAGGCCGCGTGGGTGATGGGCCCTGCCTCCGGTGCTCTCCTTTGGCCTATATGTTCCTCTTGACCTAAAAGTTACGGGGACAGAAGAGTTTTCGCGATTCCGCCGCCGCTCCGCAGCGGAAACCTACAGAGAAGAAAAGACCTTTCCGACGGGCAGATTCCTCCGGGGAGAATTCCTCCCGGAAGGGGTGATCTTCCTCATCGTCATTACCATCGCCACGGGCATCATCAAGATCATCATCACGATCATCAGCAACACCAATAACATCTCCACCTTCATCCCATCTACTTCACTATTGCAATCGGAGTTGTACCTTGCAATATTCATCCCCTCTACTCTACCGGTGTTGATTACTCTTTTCTGGTGAATGCTATTGAGTTTTGTTGGAGGATTATTGTGATGACCAGATTGTTAGTCATATTTTCATCACCTCTGATCACGATCTATTTTATGTCTTGTGAGTAGTTCCATTAGTTCTTGAGGACACGGGAAAAGTCTAGATGCTAGTAGTCATATGATGTTGAAGTAATATGTGTTGATTGATATTTAAGTTATGGTGTTATTCTTCTAGTGATGTTATGTGAACGTCAACTACATAACACTTCACCTTTTTAAGGACCTAGGGGAATGCATCGTGTATAAAGAATGCTTATGGTGGGTTGCCGGAGTGATAGAAACCTGAACCCCAGTTCGCATACTTTTGCATGAGGGAGTATTGGATCCTAAAGCTTATTGCTATGGTTAGGCTTTGCCTTAATTTCTCTCTTGTATTTGCGGATGCTTGCAAGAGGGATTAATCATAAGAGTGTACTTGTCTTAGCCTAGACAGTGCACTAGTTAAGATCCACCCACATAACACTTATCAATACAAAACATAGTACTAGATAGAGTATGGCGAAAGCACTTGACTATCTCTCCCGTGTGTCCTCAGGAACGCCTTAGTCTTTATAAGTTTAGTCCCTCGGCTTATCATTTGTGTTTTAAAGGATCGGGCCACTTGCTGCACCTCGGCACGATTTACTTTACTTGCATTTATTTCCTTGTTTCTTATACTAGAAAAGCGATAAAAAGTTACCTTTCAGTACTTGCAGTTATTCCTTGCTCAAGATCACTTGTCAATACCTTCTGCTCCTTGTTGGGTTCGACACTCTTACTTATCGAAAAGGCTACGATAGATCCCCTACACTTGTGGGTCATCAGCAGACTGTCAAACCTGAAATCTTCATTGCTCGCTAAATCTAAGGAACTTTTTGTTGGACAGAACAAGTAGCAATATGTGGACACATAATGGCATAGCCTTTTGTGCAAGAATCGGATGGGCACAAAGGGGATTCGAATCCATACCCTAACTTGATGTGGATCCTCTACGACGGCGATGGTGGTGAAGATCCCGTCGGCAGCGAAGACTCCTAGCGAAGGCACACAAGAGATAGGCGAGCTGATGTACGGAGACTAGGGCACGTCAGTGAAGGGGGTACGACAATGCGACGTTTGAACAAAATTTTCAACTTTCAGGTCCAATGATATATATATACCCTCACTATCGGTGACAGCGAGTTGTGATTTTTGGTGCCACTGAGTTCCATAACTGTCAACTAACAGGGAAACTCGGTGATGCCAAAAAGCCAAACTCGGTTACACTGATATGAACAAAACTAATCAACCCTAAGCTTCGATGTGTTGGGGAACGTCGCATGGGAAACAAAAATTTTCCTACGCGCACGAAGACCTATCATGGTGATGTCCATCTACGAGAGGGGATGAGTGATCTACGTACCCTTGTAGATCGTATAGCAGAAGCGTTAGAGAACGCGGTTGATGTAGTGGAACGTCCTCACGTCCCTCGATCCGCCCCGCGAACAATCCCGCGATCAGTCCCACGATCTAGTACCGAACGGACGGCACCTCTGCGTTCAGCACACGTACAGCTCGACGATGATCTCGGCCTTCTTGATCCAGCAAGAGAGACGGAGAGGTAGAAGAGTTCTCCGGCAGCGTGACGGCGCTCCGGAGGTTGGTGATGACCTTGTCTCAGCAGGGCTCCGCCCGAGCTCCGCAGAAACGCGATCTAGAGGAAAAACTATGGAGGTATGTGGTCGGGCAGCCGTGAGAAAATCGTCTCAAATCTGCCCTAAAAGCTCCATATATATAGGAGGAGGGAGGGGGACCTTGCCTTGGGGTCCAAGGGACCCTCAAGGGGTCGGCCGAGCCAGGGGGGGAGGACTCCCCCCACAAACCGAGTTGGACTTGGTTTGGTGGGAGGAGTCCCCCTCCCTTCCCACTTCCTCCCTCTTTTTTTTTCTTTTCCTTTGATTTCCTTTTCTTGGCACATAGGCCCCCTTGGGGCTGTCCCACCAGCCCACTAAGGGCTGGTGTGTCTCCCCAAAGCCTATGGGCTTCCCCGGGGTGGGTTGCCCCCCCCCCCCCGGTGAACTCCCGGAACCCATTCGTCATTCCCGGTACATTCCCGGTAACTCCGAAAACCTTCCGGTAATCAAATGAGGTCATCCTATATATCAATCTTCGTTTCCGGACCATTCCGGAAACCCTCGTGACGTCCGTGATCTCATCCGGGACTCTGAACAACATTCGGTAACCAACCATATAACTCAAATACGCATAAAACAACGTTGAACCTTAAGTGTGCAGACCCTGCGGGTTCGAGAACTATGTAGACATGACCCGAGAGACTCCTCGGTCAATATCCAATAGCGGGACCTGGATGCCCATATTGGATCCTACATATTCTACGAAGATCTTATCGTTTGAACCTCAGTGCCAAGGATTCGTATAATCCCGTATGTCATTCCCTTTGTCCTTCGGTATGTTACTTGCCCGAGATTCGATCGTCGGTATCCGCATACCTATTTCAATCTCGTTTACCGGCAAGTCTCTTTACTCGTTCCGTAATACAAGATCCCGCAACTTACACTAAGTTACATTGCTTGCAAGGCTTATGTGTGATGTTGTATTACCGAGTGGGCCCCGAGATACCTCTCCGTCACACGGAGTGACAAATCCCAGTCTTGATCCATACTAACTCAACTAACACCTTCGGAGATACCTGTAGAGCATCTTTATAGTCACCCAGTTACGTTGCGACGTTTGATACACACAAAGCATTCCTCCGGTGTCAGTGAGTTATATGATCTCATGGTCATAGGAATAAATACTTGACACGCAGAAAACAGTAGCAACAAAATGACACGATCAACATGCTACATCTATTAGTTTGGGTCTAGTCCATCACGTGATTCTCCCAATGACGTGATCCAGTTATCAAGCAACAACACTTTGTTCATAATCAGAAGACACTGACTATCATCGATCAACTGGCTAGCCAACTAGAGGCATGCTAGGGACGGTGTTTTGTCCATGTATCCACACATGTAAATGAGTCTTCATTCAATACAATTATAGCATGGATAATAAACTATTATCTTGATACAGGAATTATAATAATAACTATACATTTATTATTGCCTCTAGGGCATAATTCCAACAGTCTCCCACTTGCACTAGAGTCAATAATCTAGCCCTCACATCACCATGTGAATTACATTGTAATAAATCTAACACCCATACAGTTCTGGTGTCGATCATGTTTTGGCCGTGGAAGAGGTTTAGTCAGCGGGTCTGCTACATTCAGATCCGTGTGCACCTTGCATATATTTACGTCCTCTTCCTCGACGTAGTCGCGGATGAGGTTGAAGCGTCGTTTGATGTGTCTGGTCTTCTTGTGAAACCGTGGTTCCTTTGCTAAGGCAATGGCACCAGTGTTGTCACAGAACAAGGTTATTGGATCCAGTGCACTTGGCACCACTCCAAGATCCGTCATGAACTGCTTCATCCAGACACCCTCCTTAGCCGCCTCCGAGGCAGCCATGTACTCTGCTTCACATGTAGAATCTGCTACGACGCTTTGCTTGGAACTGCACCAGCTTACTGCACCCCCATTAAGAATAAATACGTATCCGGTTTGCGACTTAGAGTCGTCCGGATCTGTGTCAAAGCTTGCATCGACGTAACCTTTTACGGCAAGCTCTTCGTCACCTCCATACACGAGAAACATCTCCTTAGTCCTTTTCAGGTACTTCAGGATATTCTTGACCGCTGTCAAGTAATCCACTCCTGGATTACTCTGGAACCTACCTGCCATACTTATGGCCAGGCTAACATCCGATCTAGTGCACAGCATTGCATACATGATAGAACCTATGGCTGAAGCATAGGGGACGGAGCGCATATGCTCTCTATCTTCATCAGTTGCTGGGCACTGAGTCTTACTCAATCTCGTACCTTGTAACACTGGCAAGAACCCTTTCTTGGACTGTTCCATTTTGAACCTCTTCAAAACTTTATCAAGGTATGTGCTTTGTGAAAGTCCTATCAGGCGTTTTGATCTATCCCTATAGATCTTAATGCCTAGGATGTAAGCAGCTTCTCCTAGGTCCTTCATAGAGAAACTTTTATTCAAGTAACCTTTTATGCTCTCCAAAAGCTCTACGTTGTTTCCAATCAGTAATTTGTCATCCACATATAATATTAGAAACGCCACAGAGCTCCCACTCACTTTCTTGTAAATACAAGATTCTCCAACCACTTGTATAAACCCAAATGCTTTGATCACCTCATCAAAGCGTTTGTTCCAACTCCGAGATGCTTGCACCAGTCCATAAATGGATCGCTGGAGCTTGCACACCTTGTCAGCATTTTTAGGATCGACAAAACCTTCGGGTTGCGTCATATACAACTCTTCCTTAAGAAAACCGTTAAGGAACACCGTTTTGACATCCATCTGCCAGATTTCATAATCGAAAAATGCAGCTATTGCCAACATGATTCTGACGGACTTAAGCATCGCTACGGGTGAGAAGGTCTCATCGTAGTCAACTCCTGGAACTTGTGAAAAACCCTTTGCCACAAGTCGAGCTTTATAAACGGTCACATTACCGTCAGCGTCCGTCTTCTTCTTAAAGATCCATTTGTTCTGAATAGCCTTGCGGCCCTCAGCAGTATCTCCAAAGTCCACACTTTGTTCTCATACATGGATCCTATCTCGGATTTCATGGCTTCTAGCCATTTGTTGGAATCTGGGCCCACCATTGCTTCTTCATAATTTGCAGGTTCATTGTTGTCTAACAACATGATTGATAAGACGGGATTACCGTACCACTCTGGAGCAGCGCGTGATCTCGTCGACCTGCGTGGTTCAACAGAAACTTGAACTGGAGTTTCATGATCATCATCATTAACTTCCTCCTCAACCGGCGTCGCAATGACAGAGGTTTCCCCTTGCCCTGCACCACCATCCAGAGGGATGAGAGGTTCGACAACCTCGTCAAGTTCTATCTTCCTCCCACTCAATTCTCTCGAGAGAAACTCCCTCTCGAGAAAAGTTCCGTTCTTAGCAACAAACACTTTGCCCTCGGATTTGAGATAGAAGGTGTACCCAACTGTCTCTTTTGGGTAACCTATGAAGACGCACTTTTCCGCTTTGGGTTCCAGCTTTTCAGGCTGAAGCTTTTTGACATAAGCATCACATACCCAAACTTTAAGAAACGACAACTTTGGCCTTTTGCCATACCACAGTTCGTATGGTGTCGTCTCAACGGATTTCGATGGTGCCCTATTTAAAGTGAATGCAGCTGTTTCTAATGCATAACCCCAAAATGATAACGGCAAATCAGTAAGAGACATCATAGATCGCACCATCTCTAACAAAGTACGATTTCGACGTTCGGACACACCATTACGCTGTGGTGTTCCAGGCAGTGTTAACTGTGAAACAATTCCACATTGTCTTAAGTGAGTACCAAACTCGAAACTCAGATATTCACCCCCATGATCAGACCGTAGGAACTTGATCTTCTTGTTACGATGATTTTCCACTTCACTCTGAAATTGCTTGAACTTTTCAAATGTCTCAGACTTGTGCTTCATCAAGTAGACATAACCATATCTACTTAAATCGTCAGTGAAGGTGAGGAAATAACGATATCCACCGCGTGCCTCCACGCTCATTGGACCACACACATCGGTATGTATGATTTCCAACAAGTCACTTGCACGCTCCATTGTTCCGGAGAACGGAGTCTTAGTCATCTTGCCCATGAGGCATGGTTCGCACGTGTCAAGTGAATCAAAGTCAAGTGACTCCAAAAGTCCATCAGCATGGAGTTTCTTCATGCGCTTTACACCAATATGACCCAAGCGGCAGTGCCACAAAAATATGGCGCTATCATTGTTCACTCTAACTCTTTTGGTCTTAGTGTTATGTATATGTGTATCGCTATCAAGATTCAATATGAACAATCCTCTCACATTCGGTGCATGACCATAAAAGATGTTACTCATAGAAATAGAACAACCATTATTCTCAGACTTAAAAGAGTAACCGTCTCGCAATAAACAAGATCCAGATATAATGTTCATGCTTAACGCAGGCACTAAATAACAATGATTTAAGTTCATCACTAATCCAGATGGTAGCTGAAGTGACACTGTGCCGACGGCGATTGCATCAACCTTGGAACCGTTTCCTACGCGCATCGTCACTTCGTCTTTCGCCAGCCTTCGTCTATTCCGCAGTTCCTGCTTCGAGTTGCAAATGTGAGAAACAGAACCGGTATCGAATACCCAGGCACTACTACGAGAGCCGGTTAAGTACACATCAATAACATGTATATCTAATATACCTGATTTTTCTTTGCCCGCCTTCTTATCTGCCAGATACTTGGGGCAATTGCGCTTCCAGTGACCCATACCCTTGCAATAGAAGCACTCTGTTTCAGGCTTAGGTCCAGCCTTGGGTTTCTTCGACGGATTGGCAACAGGCTTGCCGCTCTTCTTCGAATTGCCCTTCTTGCCTTTGCCGTTTCTCTTGAAACTAGTGGTCTTGCTCACCATCAACACTTGATGCTCTTTACGGAGTTCAGACTCTGCGACTTTCAGCATCGCAAACAACTCGCCGGGAGACTTGTTCATCCCTTGAATGTTGTAGTTCAACACAAAGCCTTTATAGCTTGGCGGCAGTGATTGAAGGATTCTGTCAGTGATAGCTTCTTGCGGGAGTTCAATCCCCAGTTCAGCTAGACGGTTTGAGTACCCAGACATTTTGAGCACATGTTAACTGATAGACGAGTTTTCCTCCATCTTGCAAGCATAGAATTTATCGGAGGTCTCATACCTCTCGATCCGGGCGTTCTTCTGAAAGATAAACTTCAACTCCTGGAACATCTCAAATGCTCCATGACGCTCAAAGCGACGTTGAAGTCCCGGTTCTAAGCCATACAAGACTGCACATTGAACTATTGAGTAGTC
Organism: Hordeum vulgare subsp. vulgare; assembly: GCF_904849725.1. NCBI lineage: Eukaryota > Viridiplantae > Streptophyta > Magnoliopsida > Poales > Poaceae > Hordeum > Hordeum vulgare. Next base: position 101,314,400 of record NC_058521.1, on the reverse strand, counting down.
CTCCTTACGCGCTAACCAAGCGTTCTTAACATCCTGATCAGCCGTAGCGGGTGGTTCATCTCCTAGCGCAGCATTAAGGACATAATCCTTCTTCCCAGCTTGTAAGATTAGCTTAAGATTACGAGCCCAGTCTACAAAGTTGCTTCCATCATCTTTCAACTTAGCTTTCTCTAGGAACGTATTAAAATTCAGGATGACACTTGCGTGAGCCATGATCTACAACACAAATATATTCAAAGTGGACTTAGACTATGTTCAAGATAATTAGAGTTTAACTTAATCAAAGTATATGCTAAACTCCCACTCAAAAAGTACATCTCTCTAGTCATTTGAGTGGTTCATGATCCACTTACACTATCCCAAGTCCGATCATCACGTGAGTTGAGTATAGTTTCGGTGGTAAGCATCCCTATGCTAATCATATCAACTATATGATTCATGATCGACCTTTCGGTCTCATGTGTTCCGAGGCCATGTCTGCACATGCTAGGCTCGTCAAGCTAAACCCGAGTGTTCTGCGTGCGCAACTGTTTTGCACCCGTTGTATGTGAACGTTGAGTCTATCACACCCGATCATCACGTGGTGTCTCGAAACGACGAACTGTAGCAACGGTGCACAGTCGGGGAGAACACAATTTCGTCTTGAAATTTTAGTGAGAGATCACCTCATAATGCTACTGTCGTTCTAAGCAAAATAAGGTGCATAAAAGGATTAACATCACATGCAATTCATAAGTGACATGATATGGCCATCATCACGTGCTTCTTGATCTCCATCACCAAAGCACCAGCACGATCTTCTTGTCACCGGCGCCACACCATGATCATCCATCAACGTGTTGCCATCGGGGTTGTCGTGCTACTTATGCTATTACTACTAAAGCTACATCCTAGCAAAATAGTAAACGCATCTGCAAGCACATATGTTAGTATAAAGACAACCCTATGGCTCCTGCCGGTTGCCGTACCATCGACGTGCAAGTCGATATTTCTATTACAACATGATCATCTCATACATCCAATATATCACATCACAACGTTGGCCATATCACATCACAATCATACCCTGCAAAAACAAGTTAGACGTCCTCTAATTTTGTTGTTGCATGTTTTACGTGGTGACCAAGGGTATCTAGTAGGATCGCATCTTACTTACGCAAACACCACAACGGAGATATATGAGTTGCTATTTAACCTCATCCAAGGACCTCCTCGGTCAAATCTGATTCAACTAAAGTTGGAGAAACCGTCACTTGCCAGTCATCTTTGAGCAAAGGGGGTTACTCGTAACGATGAAACCAGTCTCTCGTAAGCGTACGAGTAATGTCGGTCCAAGCCGCTTCAATCCAACAATACCGCGGAATCAAGAAAAGACTAAGGAGGGCAGCAAAACGCACATCACCGCCCACAAAAACTTTTGTGTTCTACTCGAGAAGACATCTACGCATGAACCTAGCTCTGATACCACTGTTGGGGAACGTCGCATGGGAAACAAAAAATTTCCTACGCGCACGAAGACCTATCATGGTGATGTCCATCTACGAGAGGGGATGAGTGATCTACGTACCCTTGTAGATCGTACACCAGAAGCGTTAGAGAACGCGGTTGATGTAGTCGAACGTCCTCACGTCCCTCGATCCGCCCCGCGAACAATCCCGCGATCAGTCCCACGATCTAGTACCGAACGGACGGCACCTCCGCGTTCAGCACACGTACAGCTCGACGATGATCTCGGCCTTCTTGATCCATCAAGAGAGACGGAGAGGTAGAAGAGTTCTCCGGCAGCGTGACGGCGCTCCGGAGGTTGGTGATGACCTTGTCTCAGCAGGGCTCCGCCCGAGCTCCGCAGAAACGCGATCTAGAGGAAAAACTATGGAGGTATGTGGTCGGGCAGCCGTGAGAAAATCGTCTCAAATCTGCCCTAAAAGCTCCATATATATAGGAGGAGGGAGGGGGACCTTGCCTTGGGGTCCAAGGGACCCTCAAGGGGTCGGCCGAGCCAAGGGGGGGAGGACTCCCCCCCCCCCCAAACCGAGTTACTTGGTTTGGTGGGAGGACTCCCCCTCCCTTCGCACTTCCTCCCTCTTTTTTTTTCTTTTCCTTTGATTTCCTTTTCTTGGCGCATAGGCCCCCTTGGGGCTGTCCCACCAGCCCACTAAGGGCTGGTGTGTCTCCCCAAAGCCTATGGGCTTCCCCGGGGTGGGTTGCCCCCCCCCCCCCCGGTGAACTCCCGGAACCCATTCGTCATTCCCGGTACATTCCCGGTAACTCCGAAAACCTTCCGGTAATCAAATGAGGTCATCCTATATATCAATCTTCGTTTCCGGACCATTCCGGAAACCCTCGTGACGTCCGTGATCTCATCCGGGACTCCAAACAACATTCGGTAACCAACCATATAACTCAAATACGCATAAAACAACGTCGAACCTTAAGTGTGCAGACCCTGCGGGTTCGAGAACTATGTAGACATGACCCGAGAGACTCTCGGTCAATATCCAATAGCGGGACCTGGATGCCCATATTGGATCCTACATATTCTACGAAGATCTTACCGTTTGAACCTCAGTGCCAAGGATTCGTATAATCCCGTATGTCATTCCCTTTGTCCTTCGGTATGTTACTTGCCCGAGATTCGATCGTCGGTATCCGCATACCTATTTCAATCTCGTTTACCGGCAAGTCTCTTTACTCGTTCCGTAATACAAGATCCCGCAACTTACACTAAGTTACATTGCTTGCAAGGCTTATGTGTGATGTTGTATTACCGAGTGGGCCCCGAGATACCTCTCCATCACACGGAGTGACAAATCCCAGTCTTGATCCATACTAACTCAACTAACACCTTCGGAGATACCTGTAGAGCATCTTTATAGTCACCCAGTTACGTTGCGACGTTTGATACACACAAAGCATTCCTCCGGTGTCAGTGAGTTATATGATCTCATGGTCATAGGAATAAATACTTGACACGCAGAAAACAGTAGCAACAAAATGACACGATCAACATGCTACGTCTATTAGTTTGGGTCTAGTCCATCACGTGCTTCTCCCAATGACGTGATCCAGTTATCAAGCAACAACACTTTGTTCATAATCAGAAGACACTGACTATCATCGATCAACTGGCTAGCCAACTAGAGGCATGCTAGGGACGGTGTTTTGTCTATGTATCCACACATGTAAATGAGTCTTCATTCAATACAATTATAGCATGGATAATAAACTATTATCTTGATACAGGAATTATAATAATAACTATACATTTATTATTGCCTCTAGGGCATAATTCCAACACGATGGGGCCGAGATTTTGAGGTTGGTCGCACTGAGATGCATTTTGTAAGGTTTTCGAATTCAGGACTTGTCCAAATGGATCTCCGAGTGCTCCTCACACAGAGTGTCTATAAAAGTGCTTGCTCAAATTTTGTGATGTAGCATGAATAGAATTTGAGACGAGAAACCATAGATACCTAGAAAAGGGTACTTAGGCATTCTTGTATATCCAATTGGCCAAAATAAGTTGAAAGCCAAATAACAACAATTGGATATCCTCGAATGAGAAAAATATGCATACCAATGCTCACACAATAAGATGTTAAACGAAACATGGTGAACATGCACATACATTTTAGCATCTATCAAGCACTTTGGCGATGACGAAGTCATCTATATATGAGTATATTGACTTAGGAGCCAAGTAAGAATACTTGATTATGGGTCATACTCATCGATTAAGCATAAGTGGGGTTGCCACTTTTACATAATGTGTTAATGTGTTCACATCATTTAGGAGACACTTATACTCAAGTCTTAGAGTAAAGCTCCCCTTAGATGTGACATACCCCCTAAGAGGGATCAACTAACCTTGGGTTTGTCGTACAAGAGTTCAAATAGGTGAAGTAGTGGTGGATGCTCGTTGTTGATGAAGATCATCTTGAGTTGGGAGCAATCCATGTTTTTTCTTACTCTTCTCACCTACATGGGTCACTCCCAAAGAAAAAGGAACAAATGCAAAGATGTTTATGGACATGGAGTGAAATACATGGGATATGATATCCAAAGATGCATTAATTACCTTGTCCCTTGCTCACCTTTGAGGGAATGTGTGACTCCTTCAACTAATGCATATGGTTGAGGTCGATTGCATATAGTTCTTGCCAAAATGAATAAGAGTAAATTTCATTGGTGGAGTCACCCCTCAAGAACTTTATGGTTCTTCCTCTTGGGGACCCACATCACCTTGATGGGGATCCTTAAAGTTGTGGTAGCACTAGATGAGGTAGTGCTAGAAGTGTCCTTCAAATGAGTCAATGTCCTCTTGAATATTTCCCTTACCCTTGTGGTCTTGTGGTCGAAGGCCATCTTGAGAGCTCATTCCCTTGGGAGGAGTAGGATCATACTTTTCCTCTTGAGGAACAAACTTGGGAATGGGATATGTACCTTCTTCCCAAACATCTCCATTGACATTGAAGTAGCCAACACCTTGCTTCTTTCCATGTCCTCCTTGCTTGCACACAATTTTTTCGAATTGCTTACTTCTAGCAAGACTCTTGAAGACACCTCTCTCTACAATCCCTTCCAATAAATCGTTTTCTTGCTCAAGTGTAACTTGGCTAAGAGAATCATTAGATGAATCAAGAGAGCTACTACCAACAACATCATTTGATCTAGCTTTAGCATTGTTGTTACTAGATGAAGAAACTTTCTTGCCTTTGTTACTAGTGTCCTTGGTTTTAACTTGTGGAACAAAAGTAGACAAGAGTAATCATTTTCCTAGATGAAAGGAACTCTTCTTTCAAAGATCATACTTGATTGCTTTTAGGAACTAATGCTCTTGCTCTAAATTTAGCTTCTCGAAGCGTAGATTCTCATGAGTTCTTTCAAGCTCTCTATGATCTTCTGGTGTAGTTTCATGAGCTAACTTAAGAGTGTTTAATTCTTTAGTTAGTTGTTCAATCTATTTCTTATCATCATCATTCGATTTCTCTTGACTAGCATGATAATTAGCAAGTTCATTTTCAATGTTATCACTAGCCTTATCAAATAGCAAGTCATCTTCCCCTAGCAAGTCATACTCATCACTATCAAAATAAAAGTATTTGGGTGTGATACCTTGGGGTCTTTAGCCATGAAGCAGTTTCCAATCGCTTCATTTGGTGAATCAAATAAGTTGTAGGAGTTGGAGGAAACAAGTGCAATACCGGCAACACCTTCATCTTGACTGTAGTAAGAGTTGGAGTGGTAGCTTCTCTCGGATTGGTTGTCACACTCGGAGCGAGAAACCCATTCACCAACGTGAGCTTGATGTCTTCTTCTTGAACTGCTCTTGGTGTACTGTCCTTCTTCTCCGATTCTTTGCCTCTCCGGGAGTGTCTTCGTTCATAATAATCTTCTCTACTCCTTCTCTCTCTGCGAGGTGACTTGTCTCTTGACCTTCGTCTTCTAGGTGACTCTTCTCTTCGTTTGTGGGGAGCCGAGCACTCATTGGAAAAGTATCCGGGCTTTGCCTCTACTCTTGTAGATCTTGTTGAATTTTCTGACCATGAGGTTGATCTCTTCATTGGTAACAAGGTTTTCACTTCAAGTAGCGGGAGAGTCGACTGAAGCTTTGAAAGCACCACTTGACTTGTTGTGCAACTTATCTTTATCTTTGAGAGACATTTCATGAGCAACAATCCTTCCAGTGACTTTAGTAGGCTTGATATCTTTGTGATTTGGCATCATTTGTATTAATGTGCACACGATGTCATATCTTCCATCCAAGGCTCTAAGTATCTTCTTGATGTTGAATTTATCAGTCATGTCTTCACTTCCTAAGGCAACAATCTCATTTGTGATGAGATCTAGGCTAGAATATATCTCAACGACTCCTTCACCATCCTTCATATTGAACTTGTCAAGCTGACATTGAAGCACATCCAACTTAGATTCCCTCACAGAATTTGTTCCTCCATGAATATCAATCAAAGTATCCCAAATTTCCTTTGCATTCTCAAGGCGCCTAATTTTGTTGAATTCTTCAAGAAACAAGCAGTTGAACAAGATTTTCAGAACCTAGGAGAGTATAGTGTCTAGTGAAGGAAATCCTTCACTAGACGCTATACTCTCCTAGGTTCTGAAACCAATCAATGGAGAACAAAGCTCGGATACCATGTGTAGGATCGAAAGTATGTCTAGAGGGGGTGATTAGACTACTTGACAAGATAAAAATTAGCCTTTTCCAAATTTTAAGTGTGGGTCAGTTTTAGCAATTAAGACTAGTCAAGTATACCCAACACATTCATATCTAAGAGTATAGTAGTGGAAAGTAAAACATGCAAGTCTAAAGTAGAGGGTAAGGTAGGGAGATCAAACACGGTGATTTTTGGCATGGTTCCGATAGGTGGCGCTATCGTACATCCATGTTAGTGGATACTTCAACCCAATAAATTAAGACAATTCCTATGGCTCTGGTCCGGAACGTGTCCTTGTGGACCTTCGAGGTTCAGTAGCAACTTGATCCGAAGATTCATGATCATCATTATTAACTTCCTCTCTAGTCGGTGCAGGTACCACATAAACATTTTCCTGCGTTGCGCTACTCTCCGGTTCAAGAGGAGGTACACTTACCTCATCAAGTTATACTTTCCTCCCTCTTACTTCTTTCGAGAGAAACTCTTTCTCTAGAAAGGATCCATTCTTGGCAACAAATATTTTGCCTTCGGATCTAAGATAGAAGGTATAGCCAATAGTTTCCTTAGGGTCCCCTATGAAGATGCTTTTTCTGCTTTGGGTTCGAGCTTCTCAGGTTGAAGTTTCTTCACATTCCTACACTGTCGTCTCAACGGATTTAGATGTGCCCTATTTAAAGTGAATGCGGCAGTTTCCAATGCATATCCCCAAAATGATAGCGGTAAATCAGTAAGACACATCATAGATTGCACCATATCCAATGGAGTGTGATTACGACATTCGGACACACCATTACGTTGAGGTGTGCCAGGCGGCGTGAGTTTTGAAACAATTCCACATTTACTTAAGTGTGTGCCAAACTCGTGACTCAAATATTCTCCTCCACGATCTGATCGCAAGAACTTTATTTTCTTGTCACATTGATTCTCTACCTCACTCTGAAAGTCCTTGAAAATTTCAAAGGTTTCACACTCGTGCTTCATTAAGTAGACATACCCAGATCTGCTTAAGTCATTAGTGAGGGTGAGAACATAACGATAGCCACCGCGAGCCTCAACGCTCATTGGACTGCACACATCGGTATGTATTATTTCCAACAAGTTGGTTGCTCGCTCCATTGTTCTAGAGAACAGAGTCTTGGTCATCTTGCCCATGAGGCATGGTTCGCATGTGTCAAATGATTCAAAATCAATAGACTCCAAAAGTCCATGTGTATGGAGTTTCTTCATGCGTTTGACACTGATATGACCAAGGCAGCAGTGCCACAAGTATGTGGGACTATCATTATCAACCTTACATCTTTTGGTACTCACACTATGAATATGTGTAACATCACATTAGAGATTCACTAAGAATAAACCATTGACCAGCGAGGCATGACCATAAAACATATCACTCATATAAATGGAACAACCATTATTCTCAGATTTAAATCAGTAGCCATCTCACATTAAACGAGATCTAGATACAATGCTCATGCTCAAAGCTGGTACTAAGTAACAATTATTGAGGTTTAAAACTAATCCCGAAGGTAGTGGTAGAGGTAGCGTGCCGAGAGCGATCACATCGACCTTGGAACCATTCCCGATGCGCATCGTCACCTCGTCCTTTGTCAGTCTCCGCTTATTCTGTTGTTCCTGTTTATAGTTGCAAATGTGAGCAACAACACCTGTATCAAATATCCAGGAGCTACTACGAGTGTTGGTAAGGTACACATTAATGACAAGTATATCATATATACCTTTGATGTTGTCGTCCTTCTTATCCGCTAAGTACTTGGGGCAGTTCCGCTTCTAGTGACCGGTTCCCTTGCAATAATAGCACTCAGTCTCAGGCTTGGGTCCATTCTTTCGCTTCTTCCCGGCAACTGGTTTACCGGGCGCGGCAACTGCTTTGCCGTCCTTCTTGAAGTTCTTTTTACCCTTGCCTTTCTTGAAACTGGTGGTCTTATTCACCATCAACACTTGATGTTCTTTCTTGATTTCCACCTCCGCTGATTTCAGCATTGAATATAACTCGGGAATGGTATTTTCCATCCCTTGCATGTTATAATTCATCACGAAGCTCTTGTAGCTAGGTGTAAGCGACTGGAGGATTCTGTCGATAACCGCGTCATCCGGAAGATTAAATTTCCACTGAGACAAACGACTCTGCAACCCAGACATTCTGAGTGTGTGCTTGCTATCCCACAGACAACAGCGCCAGAAATTGACCCGTTGACAGAGGTTGGGCTTGCGTTAGTTTTTTCCCTTGAAGAGGAAAGGGTGATGCAGCACAGGAGCAGTAAGTATTTCCCTCAGTTTGAGAACCAAGGTATCGATCCAGAAGGAGGGTCTCGTCATGTCCAGAGTACCTGCGCAAACACAAACAAGCTTGCACCCAACACTTCAAAGGGGTTGTCAATCCCTTCAAGATTGTTTGCAAAGTGAGATCTGAAGGCGGAAAGTGCAACGAAGTAAAAAAGTGTAAGGCTGAAAGTATGGTGTGGAGTAGACCCTGGGGGCCATAGTGTTCACTAGAGGCTTCTCTCAAAATAGCAAGTATCACGGTGGGTGAACAAATTACTGTCGAGCAATTGATAGAACGCGCAAAGTCATGACGATATCAAAGGCAATGATCATACATATAGGCATCACGTCTGAGACAAGTAGACCGATACTTTCTGCATCTACTACTATTACTCCACACATCGACCGCTATCCAGCATGCATCTAGTGTATTGAGTTCATGACGAACAGAGTAACGCTTTAAGCAAGATGATATGATGTAGAGGGATAATCTCAAACCAATGATGAAAACCCCATCTTTTTACCCTTGATGGCAACAACATGATGTGTGCCTCGCTACCCCTTCTGTCACTGGGTGAGGTCACCGCACGGTATGAACCCAACACCAAGCACTTCTCCCATTGCAAGAATCATAGATCAAGTTGGCCAGACAAAACCCACAACTCGAAGAGAATTACAAGGATATGAAATCATGCATAAGAGAGATCAGAAGAAACACAAATAAGATTCATAGATAATCTGATCATAAATCCACAATTCATCGGATCTCGAAAAACACACCGCAAAAGAAGATTACATCGGATAGATCTCCATGAAGATCATGGAGAACTTTGTATTGAAGATCCAAGAGAGAGAAGAAGCCATCTAGTTACTAGCTATGGACCCGTAGATCTATGGTGAACTACTCACGCATCATCAGAGAGGTCATGGTGTTGATGGAGAAGCCCTTCATGTCCGAATCCCCCCCTCCGGCGGGGCACCAGGACGTGCCCCAGATGGGATCTTGCGGAGACAGAAGCTTGCGGCGGCGGAAAAGTGATTGCGATGACCTCCTGATTTTTTTCTGGAATTTGTGGGAATATATAGGCGAAAGACCTAGGGCAAAGGGCGTCCAGAGGGCCCACAAGCCTGGATCGCGCAGCCCCCCTGGCCGCGGGGTGGGGGCTTGTGGGGCCCCTGGGGCTCCCCTGGTTGGCTCCTAAGCTCCCCGATCTTCTTCCGTTCAAAAAAATCTTTTCGGGGATTTTCTTACGTTTGGACTCCATTTCAAAATCTCCTGTGAAAGGGATCAAACACATGGAAAAAACAGGAACTCGCACTTGGCACTGAGTTAATAAGTTAGTCCCAAAAAATATATAAAAGGCAAGCAAAACATCCAAAGTTTTACAAGATAATAGCATGAAATCATCAAATATTATAGATACGTTGGAGACGTATCAAGCATCCCCAAGCTTAACTCCTACTCGTCCTCGAGTAGGGAAGTGATAAAGAATGAATTTTTGATGTGGAATGCTACCTAGCATAGTTGTCCTTTGCAACTTCTTTCACGTGACATGAATGTTCAGATCCGTAAGATTCAAAACAATAGTTTTCTATTGACATGAAAACAGTAATACTTCATGCAAACTAGCAAAGTAATCATGAACTTTGAAAATAACAAGGCCAAAGAAAGTTAACCCTACAAAATCATATAGTCTGGCTATGCTCCATCATCCTCACACAACTAATGTAAATCATGCACAACCCCGGAATTGGTCAAGTAATTGTTTTCGCACTCTTACTTTCTCAAACTTTTTAGAACTATCACACAATACATGAGCGCGAGCCATGGATATAGCACTATAGGTGGAATAGAGCGTGGTGGTGGTTGTGAGAGAAAAAGGAGGAGATGGTCACACTGACTCGGCGTATCAATAGGCTATGGAGATGCCCATTAATAGATATCAATGTGAATGAGTAGGGATTGCCATACAAGGGATGCACTAGAGCTATAAGTATGTGAAAGCTCAAAAGGAAAACTAGTGGGTGCGCATCCAACTTGCTTGCTCACGAAGACCTAGGGCAATTTTGAGGAAGCCCATCATTGGAATATACAAGCCAAGTTATATAATGAAGATTCCCACTAGCATATGGTAGTGACAAAGCAAGAAGCTCTCAATCATGAAGAACATGGTGCTAACATGAAGCACAAGTGTGGAAAAAGATAGTAGCATTGTCCCTTCTCTCTTTTTATTTTTTTCATTTGGGCTCTTAGGCCTCTTTTTTTCTTTTGTTTTGTTTTCTCTTTTTTTGGGCTCTTTGGCCTCTTTTTTTCCTCACATGGGACAATGCTCTAATAATGATGATCATCACACTTTTATTTACTCACAGCTCAAAGATCACAATGATGATGACTCCATAGGAAATGCCTCTGCCGGTTTACCGGGATGTGAAACGATCTAGCATGGCGTATGACGTTGAAACATCTCGCTAGCTATCTTACGATCATGCAATGGCAATATGAGAGTGACGGCACAAGTCATGAGATGGAACGGTGGGAGTTGCATGGCAATATATCTCGGAATGGCTATGAAAATGCCATAGTAGGTAGATATGCTGGCTGTTTTGAGGAAGGAATTCGGTGGGTTTGTGCACCGGCGAGAATTGTGCGGCACTAGAGAGGGTAGCAATGGTGGAAGGTGAAAGTGCATCTATACCATGGTCTCACATTAGTCATGAAGAACTCACAAAATTATTGCGAAAGTTTTTATTAGTAATCGAAACAAAGTGCTAAACGCATACTCCGAGGGGAAGGGTTGGTAGGTGTAAACCATCGCGCGATCCCGACCTCAACGCAAAGGATGACAATCAATAGATAAATTATGCTCCGACTTCCTAACATAGCGGTTCACCATACGTGCATGCTACGGGAATCACTAACTTCAACACAAGTATTTCTAGATTCACAACACCCTACTAACATAACTCTCAATATTACCGAATCCACGTCTCAAAACTAATTGAGAGGAATCTAAACTTCTCTTTCTACTCAGTGCACATGAAGATGGAGGTTTTTGCATCTCTTTGGGTACCTAGCACATTTGGGACTACTTTCATAGCATAAGCCAACTACCAAATCACGCACCGCCGTGCTCTAAAAGATATAAGTGAAGCACATAGAGCAAAACTATCTAGCTCAAAAGATATAAGTGAAGCACTATGAGCATTCTAGCAAAATCATGATGAGTGCATGTCTCTCTCTATCTCTCAAAAAGGTGTGCAGAAAGGATGATTGTAACACAACAAAAAGAAAAGACTCCTAAGATACAAGACGCTCCAAGCAAAACACATATCATGTGGTGAATAAAAATATAGCTCCAAGTAATGTTACCGATGGATTGAAGACGAAAGAGGGGAGGCTTTTTGATGTCCTTGAATTTGGCTTGGGATGCCTTGTGAATCCCCAAGCTTGAGTTATTTCCACTCCTTATCTCTTTGTCCATAAGAACATCACCCAAAACTTGAAAACTTCACAACACAAAACTTAAACAAAAACTCGTGATAACGTTAGTACAAGAAAACAAACTACCACTTCTTTTGGTACCTGTAGCAAACTTGAATTCCATCTATATTGGTGTTGGGCTACTGTATTCTCACTTTTCCATGGCTAGTACCCCCCGATACTAACCATAGTTTCATCAAAACAAGCAACTAACTCAACAAAAACAGAATTTGTCAAAAACAGACCAGTCTGTAGCAATCTGTATAATTCATATACTTCTGGTGCCTCAAAAAATCTGAAAAATTACGACGGCCTGGGAAAAAAGAATAACAACCAGCAGAAAAAGGAATCAACTCAAAATCTCTTTCTGAATAAAAATTAAAAATCATCTCGTGAGTGAAAGTTTATGTCTTTTTCCAGCAGGATTAAACAACTATCACCAAGACTAGTCATAAAGGTTTTGCTTGGCTCAAACACAAAAAGAAACACAAAAAACACAATCACAAAAGAATTATGATGGTATGGATGCAACAAAACAGAAATAAAAAAAAGATATATTCATTGGGTTGCCTCCCAACAAGCGTTATTGATTAACGCCCTTAGCTAGGCATTGATAATTCAATGATGCTCACACAAAAGACAAGAATTGAAGCACAACGAGAGCATCATAAAGCATGTGAAAATCACATCTAAGTCTAACATACTTCCTATGCATAGGCATTTTATAGGAAAACAGATTGTCAAGACAACCAATAGTTACCATATGCAAGGAAGAAGAAAGAGACAATAGCAATACTGAACATAACGAGAGGTGAATTAGTGATGTGAAAGTTTCTACCACCATATTTTCCTCTCTCATAATAATTACATGTGGGATCATATTCGAATTCAACAATGTAACTATCACATAGGATATTCTTTTCATGATCCACATGCATGCAAAGTTGACGCTCTTCCAAAATAGTGGGATTATCATCAACTAAAGTCATGACTTCTCCAAACCCACTTTCAATATTATTGCAAATATCATAATCATCATGAGGTTTAAACAAATTTTCAAGATCATAAGAAAGATCATCACCCCAATCATGATTATTGCAATAAGTAGTGGTCATAGCAAAACTAGCATCCCCAAGCTTAGGGTTTTGCATATTTTTAGCATGATTGTCACTAATAGAATTTATAGTGAAACCATTGCAATCATGCTTTTCATCCAAGGAGCCCTCGTGAATCACTTCATAAATTTCTTCCTCACAATTTTCAGCTTCACGCATCTCAAGCAAAACTTCATAAAGATAGTCAAGTGCACTCAACTCACTAGCAATTGGATCAACATAATTGGATCTCTTAAAGAGATTAGCAAGTGGATGAGGATCCATATCACTAGATTTTCAGCAAGCGAAGATGCAAGCATATTGAGAGCACATAGCACACAAGCAAACAGAAAGCAAGCGAGAGAAAAGGGCGAACGAAAAAGGCAAACGAAAAACAAGAAAACGAAAGAGGCAAATTGTGAAGTGGGGGAGAGGAAAACGAGAGGCAACTGGCAAACAAAGTAAATGCAAGAGATGAGTTTGCGACACCTACTTGGATGAGTTCTTGACTTGATCTTCCTCCCCGGCAACGATGCCAGAAATTCTTCAGCTATCCCACAGACTACAGCGCCAGAAATTGACACGTTGACAGAGGTTGGGCTTGCGTTGGTTTTTTCCCTTGAAGAGGAAAGGGTGATGTAGCACAGGAGCAGTAAGTATTTCCCTCAGTTTGAGAACCAAGGTATCGATCCAGAAGGAGGGTATCGTCAAGTCCAGAGTACCTGCGCAAACACAAACAAGCTTGCACCCAACACTTCAAAGGGGTTGTCAATTCCTTCTAGATTGTTTGCAAAGTGAGATCTGAAGGCGGAAAGTGCAACGAAGTAAAAAGTATAAGGCTGAAAATATGGTGTGGAGTAGACCCTGGGGGCCATTGTGTTCACTAGAGGCTTCTCTCAAAATAGGAGTATCACAATGGGTGAACGAATTACTGTCGAGGAATTGATAGAACCGCGCAAAGTCATGACGATATCTAAGGCAATGATCATACATATAGGCATCACGTCCGAGACAAGTAGACCGATACTTTCTGCATCTACTACTATTACTCCACACATCGACCGCTATCCAGCATGCATCTAGTGTATTGAGTTCATGACGAACAGAGTAACGCTTTAAGCAAGATGACATGATGTAGAGGGATAATCTCAAACCAATGATGAAAACCCCATCTTTTTACCCTTGATGGCAACAACATGATGCGTGCCTTGCTACCCCTTCTGTCACTGGGTGAGGTCACCGCATGGTATGAACCCAAAACCAAGCACTTCCCCCATTGCAAGAATCATAGATCCAGTTGGCGAGACAAAACACACAACTCGAAGAGAATTACAAGGATGTGAAATCATGCATAAGAGAGATCAGAAGAAACTCAAATAAGATTCATAGATAATCTGATCATAAATACACAATTCATCGGATCTCGACAAACACACCACAAAAGAACATTACATCGGATAGATCTCCATGAAGATCATGGAGAACTTTGTATTGAAGGTCCAAGAGAGAGAAGAAGCCATCTAGTTAATAGCTATGGACCCGTAGGTCTATGGTGAACTACTCACGCATCATCGGAGAGATCATGGTGTTGATGGAGAAGCCCTCCGTGTCCGAATCCCCCTCCGGCAGGGCACCAGGACGTGCCCCAAATGGGATCTTGCGGAGACAGAAGCTTGCGGCGGCGGAAAAGTGATTGCGATGATCTCCTGATTTTTTCTGGAATTTATGGGAATATATAGGCGAAAGACCTAGGGCAAAGGGCGTCCAGGGGGCCCACAAGCCTGGATCACGCGCCCCCTGGCCACGGGGTGGGGGCTTGTGGGGCCCGTGGGGCTCCCCTGCCTTGGCTCCCAAGCTCCCCGATCTTCTTCCGTTCCAAAAAAAATCTTTTCGGGGATTTTCTTCCGTTTGGACTCCGTTTCAAAATCTCCTCTGAAAGTGATAAAAAACATGGAAAAAACAGGAACTAGCACTTGTCACTGAGTTAATAAGTTAGTCCCAAAAAATATATAAAAGGCATGCAAAGCATCCAAAGTTTGACAAGATAATAGCATGAAACCATCAAAAATTATAGATACGTTGGAGACGTATCAGTGCTCACTGACAGAACTATTTTCCTCCATCTTACAGCTGAAGAACTATTCAGACACATCATATCTCTCGCCACGGGCATGAGCTTGAAAAACCAGTTTCAGCTCTTGGAACATCTCATATTCTCCATGGTTCTCAAAACGCTTTTGGAGCCCCGTGATACGTCTCCTTCGTATATACTTTTCCAAACTCTTTTGCCCTTGTTTTGGACTCTAATTTGCATGCTTTGAATGGAACTAACCTGGACTAACGCTGTTTTTACCAGAACTACCATGGTGTTGTTTTTGCGCAGAAATAGAAGTTCTCGGAATGACCTGGAAATTTACGAGGATTTTTTGTGAAATATATAAAAAATACTCGCGCAAGAATCAACCGGAGGGGTGGAGCGAGGAGCCCACAAGCCCACCAGGTGCGAGCCCCCCCTGGCCGCGCCTAGCATGCTTGTGGGGCCCTCGGAGCTCCGCTGCCTCCAACTCCAGCTCTATTTAGTCCCTTTCGTCCGGAAAAAAATCAGGGAGAAGAGTTCATCGCGTTTTACGATACGGAGGCGCCGCCACCACCTGTTCTTCCTCTGGAGGGCATATCTGGAGCCTGTTCTGGGCTCCAGAGGGGGGAGATCGTCGCCATCTTCATCACCAACCTTCCTTCATCGCTACTTCCATGATGCTCTTCACCGTTCGTGAGTAATCTCATCGTAGGCTTGCTGGATGGTGATGGATTGGATGAGATCTATCATGTAATCGAGTTAGTTTTGACGGCGATTGATCCCTAGTATCCACTATGTTCTCAGATTGATGTTGCTACTACTTTGCCATGCTTAATGCTTGTCACTAGGGCCCGAGTGCCATGATTTCAGATCTGAACCTATTATGTTCTCGTCAATATATGTGTGTTCTTGATCCTATCTTGCAAGTTGTAGTCACCTACTATGTGTTATGACCCGGCAACCCCGGAGTGACAATAGCCGGAACCACTCCCGGAGATGACCATAGTATGAGGAGTTCATGTATTCACTAAGTGCTAATTATTTGTTCCGGTTCTCTATTAAAAGGAGAACCTTAATATCCCGTAGTTTCCATTAGGACCCCGTTGCCACGGGAGGGATGGACAATAGATGTCATGCAAGTTCTTTTCCCTAAGCACGTATGACTACATACGGAATACATGCCTACATTACATTGACGAACTAGAGCTAGTTACATATCTCTCCGTGTTACAATTGTTGCATGATGAATGTCATCCATCATAATTATCCATCACCGATCCAATGCCTACGAGTTTTTCCTACTGGTCCTTGCTACGTTACTCTGTCGCTACTGATGTCACTGCTGCTACTATTACCATTCCTACTATTGCTATCACACCACTTTGCTACTGATACTTTGCTGCAGATACTAAGTCTTTCAGGTGTGGTTGAATTGACAAATCAACTGCTAATACTCGAGAATATTCTTTGGCTCCCCCTTGTGTCGAATCAACAAATTTGTGTTGAATACTCTACCCTCGAAAACTGTTGTGATCCCCTATACTTGTGGGTTATCAAGACTATTTTCTGGCGCCGTAGCCGGGGAGTCATAGCACTATTCTCCGAGTCACTTGGGATTTACGTCTGCTGATCACTATGAGGAATCTGAGAGATCCAAAAACTAAAGTCTTGCCCTCAACTACGAGGACAAGTAAGGAACTGCCATCTAGCTCTGCACTTGATTCACCTTCAGTTATGAGTAAGTTTGCGACACCACCTTGATACGTCCATTTTGCATCATGCTTTCATGTTGATATTTATTGCTTTATGGGCTGTTATATTACTTTGTGGTACCATATTTATGCCTTTTCTCTCTTATTTTGCAAGGTTTATTTGAAGAGGGAGAATTCAGGCAGCTGGAATTCTGGACTGGAAAAGGAGCAAATCTTAGTCCACTATTCTGCACATCTCCAAATGCCTTGAAAAGTTACATGGAATTTTTTGGGATTATATAAAAATATTGGGCGAAAGAAGTACCAGAGGAGGACCACCAGGGCGCCACAAGCCCTGCCACCGCCCCCTACCCCCCTGGTGGCGGAGGGCAAGCTTGTGGGCTCCCTGACGGCCCACTAGCTCCCCTCTTTTGCTATATGAAGGGTTTCGTTCCAAAAAAATCAATCGGGAGCTTTTTTGTGGTTTCGCCGCCGCCACGAGGCGGAACTTGAGCAGATCCAATCTAGAGCTTCGGCAGGACGATCCTGCCGGGGAAACTTCCCTCGAGAGGGGGAAATCGTCGCCATCGTCATCACCAACACTCCTCTCGTCGGCGGGGAGGCATCTTCATCAACATCTTCATCAGCACCATCTCCTCTCCAATCCCTAGTTCATCTCTTGTAACCAATCTTTGTCTCGCGACTCAGATTGGTATTTGTAAGGTTGCTAGTAGTGTTGATTACTCTTTGTAGTTGATGCTAGTTGGATTATTTGGTGGAAGAGTTTATGTTCAGATCCTTGATGCTATTCATTACACCTCTGATCAAGATTATGATTATGCTTTGTGAGTAGTTACTTTTGTTCCTGGGGACATGGGATAAGTCATGCTGATAATAGTCATGTGAATTTGATATTCATTCGGTATTTTGATATGTTGTATGTTGTCTTTTCCTCTAGTGGTGTTATGTGAACGTCGACTACATAACACTTCACCATATTTGGGCCTAGAGGAAGGCATTGGGGAGTAGTAAGTAGATGATGGGTTGCTGGAGTGACAGAAGCTTAAACCCCAGTCTATGGGTTGCTTCGTAAGGGGCTGATTTGGATCCACTAGTTTAATGCTATGGTTAGACATTGTCTTAATTCTTCTTTTGTAGTTGCAGATGCTTGCGAGAGAGGTTAATCATAAGTGGGATGCTTGTCCAAGTAAGGGCAGTACCCAAGCGCCGGTCCACCCACATATCAAACTATCGAAGTAACGAACGCAAATCATATGAACATGATGAAACTAGCATGACAGAAATTCCCGTGTGTCCTCGGGAGCGTTTTTCCTCCTATAAGACTTTGTTCAGGCTTGTCCCTTGCTACAAAAGGGATTGAGCCACTTGCTGCACCGTTGCTACTACTTGTTACTTGTTACTCTTTGCTTGCTACGTTTCACCTCGCTACACAATCACTTGTTACCGCTACTTTCAGTGCTTGCAGTTATTACCTTGCTGAAATCCGTTTATCAGAGCCTTCTGCGCCTCGTTGGGTTTGACACTCTTACTTATTGAAAGGACTACCATTGATCCCCTATACTTTTGGGTCATCAAGACTCTTTTCTGGCGCCGTTGCCGGGGAGTGAAGCGCCTTTGGTAAGTGGAAATTGGTAAGGAAACATTTTTATACTGTGCTGAAATTTATTGTCACTTGTCACTATGGAAACTGTTCCTTTGAAAAGTTAGTTCGGGGTATCTTCACCACGAATGGAAGCACGAGGAGTTGTTCCTCAACCTGAGGTACCTACTGAAAATATCTTTTATGAAATTCCTTCGGGTATGCTTGAGAAACTGCTCGCCAATCCTTTCACAGGAGATGGATCTTCACATCCAGACTTGCATCTGATCTATGTAGATGAAGTTTGTGGTTTATTTAAGCTTGCAGGTTTGCCAGAGGATGAGATAAAGAAGAAAGTATTTCCTTTATCTTTGAAGGATAAGGCGTTGACATGGTATGGATATGTGATGATACTGGATCATGGGACTACAATCGGTTGAAATTGGAATTTCATCAAAAGTTCTATCCTATGCATTTAGTACATCGTGATCGGAACTTTATTTATAACTTTTGGCCTCGTGACAGGGAAAGCATAGCTCAATCTTGGGGGAGGCTTAAATCAATGCTATATTCATGCCCCAATCATGAGCTCTCGAGAGAAATCATCACTAAAAACTTTTATGCTTGGCTTTCTCATGAAGATCGTATCATGCTTGACACTTCTTATATCGGTTCTTTTATGAAGAAGGATATTGACCACAAGTGGAATTTATTGGAAATAATCAAACGCAACTCTGAAGATTGGGAGCTGGAGGAAGGTAAGGAGTCAGGTATGAATTTCCAGTTTGATTGCGTTAAATCTTCTGTTGAGACAAACACTTTTAGAGATTTTAGCGCTAAGTATGGACTTGACTCTGAGATAGTAGCTTCTCTATGTGAATATTTTGCTGCTCATGTTGATCTTCCCAAAGAGAAGTGGTTTAAATATCATCCTCCTGTAGAAAGCAACATACCAAAACCAATTAGTTGAGGAGAAAGTCATTGCTTTTAGTGATCTTGTTGTTCCTTGTGCTTACACTGAGAAAACCACCATACCCTGCTAGGATAAAGGATTATTCTAAAGCTCCAACTGTGATACGTAGGGGTTACATTAGACCACTTGCACCCCCTGAGGAGATTAGAGTTGAACCTAGTGTTTCTATTATCAAAGATCTCTTAGCCGAAGACGTAGACGGGCATGTTATCAAATTCTGTGAGGACTCCGCTAGAATTACTAAACCTCACGCGAAAGACAAACACGGACCTGTAGTTGGCCTGCCCGTTGTTTCTGTCAAGATAGGAGATCACTGTTACAATGGTTTATGTGATATGGGAGCTAGTGTTAGCGCAATACCCCGTTCTCTATATGATCAAATCAAAGATGAGATTGCACCTGCTGAGTTAGAACCAATTGATGTACCTAGCTAATAGAGGCACTATCTGTCCTTTGGGAATTGTGAGAGACGTAGAAGTCCTGTGTGGTAAGACGAAGTATCTTACTAATTTCCTCGTCCTTGGTACTGCACAAGATAACTTTTTTCCCATCATATTTGGTAGACCCTTTCTCAACACTGTCAATGCTCACATTGATTGCATTAAGCAGACCGTCACTGTTAGTTTCGAGGGTGTGTCTCATGAATTTAACTTCTCCAAGTTTGGAAGACAACCCCATGAAAGAGAGTCATCTGGTAGGGATGAAATCGTTGCTCTTGCCTCTATTATCATACCTCCTACGGATCCTTTAGAGTAATATCTGCTTGAGCATGAAAATGATATACATATGGAGGAGAGAGATGAGATAGATAAAATTGTCTTAGAACAATATCCTATTCTCAAGAATAATCTGCCTGTTGAACTGCTTGGGGATCCTCCCCCACCAAAGGGTGATCCTGTGTTCGAGCTTAAACAGTTGCCTGATACTCTTAAGTATGCCTATCTTGATGAGAAGGAGATATATCCTGTTATTATTAGTGCTCTCCTCTCAGAGCACGAAGAGAAGAAGTTACTAAGAACTCTGGGGAAGCACCATGCTGCTATTGGATATACTCTTGATGATCTTAAGGGTATTAGTCCTACTCTATGTCAGCACAAGATTAAAACAGATCCTGACTTTAAACGAGTTGCTGATCATCAAAGGAGATTAAATCCTAAGATGAAAGAGGTCGTTAGAAAAGAAATATTAAAGCTTCTAGAAGCAGGAATCATTTATCCTGTTGCTCATAGTGATTGGGTAAGTCCAGTACATTGTGTACCTAAGAAGGGAGGTATCACCGTCGTTCCTAATGATAAGGATGAACTAATCCCACAAAGGATTATTATCGGCTATAGGATGGTGATAGACTTCCGGAAACTGAACAAGGCAACCAGGAAAGACCATTATCCTTTGTCGTTTATTGACCAAATGCTAGAAAGGCTATCAAAACACACACACTTGTGCTTTCTAGATGGTTATTCAGGTTTCTCGCAAATACCTGTTGCACAATCTTATCAGGAGAAAACCACTTTCACCTGCCCCTTTGGTACCTTTGCTTATAGACGTATGCCTTTTGGCTTATGCAATGCACCTGCCACTTTTCAAAGATGTATGATGGCTATATTCTCTGACTTTTGTGAAAAGATTGTCGAGGTTTTCGTGGATGACTTCTCCGTTTACGGGTCTTCCTTTGACAATTGCCTCAGCAACCTTGACCGAGTCTTACAGAGATGCGAAGATACCAACCTCGTTTTGAATTGGGAGAAGTGGCACTTTATGGTTAAAGAAGGTATCGTCTTAGGACACAAAATTTCTGAAAGAGGCATTGAAGTTGATAAGGCTAAGGTTGATGCAATTGAGAAAATGCCTTGCCCCACAGATATTAGAGGTATACGAAGTTTCCTAGGTCATGCTGGTTTCTATAGAAGGTTCATTAAAGACTTCTCTAAGATTTCTAGGCCTCTTACCAACCTCTTGCAGAAGGATGTTCCTTTTGTTTTTGATGAGGATTGTGAGGAAGCTTTCGAAATACTTAAGAAGGCTTTGATAATCGCACCTATTGTTCAACCACCTGACTGGAACTTGCCCTTTGAAATCATGTGTGATGCTAGTGATTATGCTGTTGGTGCTGTTCTAGGACAGAGAGTTGACAAGAAGTTGAATGTTATTCATTACGCTAGTAAAACTCTAGACAGTGCCCAAAGAAACTATGCCACTACGGAAAAGGAATTTTTAGCAGTCGTGTTTGCATGTGAAAAGTTCAAATCTTATATAGTTGACTCCAAAGTCACTATTCACTCTGATCATGTTGCTATTAAGTACCTTATGGAGAAGAAGGACGCTAAGCCTAGACTGATCACATGGGCTCTCCTGCTACAGGAATTTGATTTGCACGTCGTTGATCGAAAGGGTGCTGATAACCCTGTAGCAGATAACTTGTCTAGGCTAGAGAATGTCCTTGATGACCCACTACCTATTGATGACAGCTTTCCTGATGAGCAATTAAATGTCATCCGCACTTCACATAGTGCACCATGGTATGCCGATTATGCAAACTATATCGTAGCCAAATACATACCACCCAGTTTCACCTATCAGCAGAAGAAGAAATTCTTCTTTGATTTGAGACACTACTTTTGGGATGATCCTTGATACCTCTCCAACGTATCTATAATTTTTGAAGGTTCCATGCTATTATCTTGTCAACTTTGGATGTTTTATATGCATGAATATGCTATTTTATATCTTTTTTGGGACTAACCTATTAACTCAGTGCAAAGTGTCAGTTTCTGTTTTTCCGTGTTCTGGCCCTTTTTCAGACGGAGCCCAAATGGAATGAAACTTTACGATGATTTTTTTGGACCAAAAGAGACCCCCGAAGCTGTGGAAGAAGGCCAAAAGAGCCACGAGGGAGTCACAAGCCATGACACCGCCACCACCCCCCTAGGTGGTGCACGGCAGGCTTGTGACCTCATCGTGGGCCCAACTGACGTAATTCCACCGCCATAAATTCCTATAAATTCATAAACCCCCAAAAATAAACCTAGATCGGGAGTTCCGCCGCCACAAGCCTCTATAGCCACCAAAAACCAATCCGGAGCCCGTTCCGGCACCCTGCCGGAGGGGGAATCCATTTCCGGTGGCCATCTTCATCATCCCGGCGATCTCCATGACGAGGAGGGAGTAGTTCTCCCTCGGGGCTGAGGGTATGTACGAGTAGCTATGTGTTTGATCTGTCTCTCTCTCTCGTGTTCTTGAGATGTCTTGATCTCGATGTACCATGGGCTTTGCTACTATAGTTGGATCTTATGATGTTCTTCCCCCTCTCCCTCTTGTAATGAATTGAGTTTCCCCTTTGGAGTTATCTTATCGGATTGAGTCTTTGAGAACACTTGATGTATGCCTTGCACGTGTCTATCTGCTGTGATCAACTTGCGGGTTTGTGACAATTGGGAACCTATGCATATGGGTTGGCACACGTGGATTCATGTGAGTACTTGATGTATGTTTTGGTGATCAACTTGCGGGTTCGTGACATTTGGAACCTATGCACAGGGGTTGGCACACGTTTTGACTCTCTGGTAGAAACTTTGGGGCACTCTTTGAAGTTCTATGTGTTGCTTGAATAGATGATTCTGAGATTATGTGATGCATATTGTATAATCATGCCCACGAATACTTGAGGTGACAATGGAGTATCTAGGTGACATTAGGGTCTTGGTTGATATGTATCTTAAGGTTTTATTCTAGTAAGAACTCTATGATGGATCGAACGGAAAGAATAGCTTCGTGTTATTTTACTACGGACTCTTGAATAGATCGATCAGAAAGAATAACTTTGTGGTGGTTTCGTACCCGACAATAATCTCTTCGTTTGTTCTCCGCTATTAGTGACTTTGGAGTGACTCTTTGTTGCATGTTGAGGGCTAGTTATATGATCCAATTATGTTATCATTGTTGAGAGAACTTCACTAGTGAAAGTATGAACCCTAGGCCTTGTTTCCACGCATTGCAATACCGTTCGTGCTCACTTTTGTTACTAGTTACCTTGTTGTTTTTGTAATTTCAAATTACGAAAACCTATATCTACCATCCATATTACACTTGTATCACCATCTCTTCGCCGAACTAGTGCACCTATACAACTTACCATTGTATTGGGTGTGTTGGGGACACAAGAGACTCTTTGCTATTTGGTTGCAGGGTTGCTTGAGAGAGACCATCTTCATCCTACGCCTCCCGCGGATTGATAAACCTTAGGTCACCCACTTGAGGGAAAATTGCTACTGTCCTACAAACCTCTGCACTTGGAGGCCCAACAACGTCTACAAGGAGAAGGTTACGTAGTAGACATCAATCCTCACCTTTATAAGGAAGGAGTAGATGGTGTTATTAGACGTTGTGTACCTGAACATGAACAGGGATAGATCTTGCAGAAGTGTCATTCCGAAGCCTATGGAGGACACCATGCTGGAGATAGAACTGCCCATAAGGTATTGCAATCAGGTTTCTATTGGCCCACTCTCTTCAAGAATGCCCATAAGTTTGTCCTGTCTTGTGACGAATGCCAAAGAATAGGGAACATCAGTAAGCGTCAGGAAATGCCTATGAACTATTCACTTGTCATTGAACCATTTTATGTGTGGGGCTTTGATTATATGGGACCCTTCCCAAGTTCCAATGGGTACACTCACATCTTAGTTGCTGTGGATTACGTCACTAAGTGGGTAGAAGCTATCCCCACTAAGAATGTTGATCACCACACCTCCATTAAGATGCTTAAAGAAGTCATTTTCCCAAGATTTGGAGAACCTAGATATTTGATGACTAATGGCGGTTCACACTTCATTCATGGTTTTTTCCGCAAGATGCTAGCTAAGTATGATGTCAACCATAGAGTTGCATCTCCTTATCATCCTCAGTCTAGCGGTCAAGTGGAGTTGAGTAATAGGGAGATCAAATTGATCCTACAAAAGACCGTCAATAGATCTCGAAAGAACTGGTCTAGCAAACTTGACGATGCACTATGGGCTTATAGGACTGCTTATAAGAATCCCATGGGCATGTCATCGTATAAAATGGTTTACGGTAAGGCCTGTCATTTACCTCTTGAGCTGGAACACAAAGGTTATTGGGTAATCAAAGAGCTCAACTTTGATTTCAAACTTGCCGGTGAGAAGCGGTTGTTTGATATCAGCTCATTAGATGAATGGAGAGCCCAGGCATATGAGAATGCCAAGTTGTTCAAGGAAAAGGTTAAGAGATGGCACGACAAACAAATACAGAAACGAGAGTTCAATGTAGGTGATTATGTCTTGCTATACAATTCTCGTTTGAGATTCTTTGCATGCAAGCTTCTCTATAAATGGGAAGGTCCTTATGTTATCAAGGAAGTATATCGTTCCGGTGCCATCAAAATCAATAACACGGAAGGAAATTTTCCTAGAGTGGTAAATGGGCAAAGAATCAAGCATTACATCTCTGGTACTCCCATAAATGTTGAGACCAATATCATCAATGTCATAACTCCACAGGAGTACATAAGGGATGTTTATCAGCCTATTTCACACCCTGAAAACGAAGAGGTATCTGTTTCGGTAAGAAATTGGACTCCGATGCTTTTCCAATAGGAAATTTCCTCCGTTTTGGAATTTTGGAAAATTAGAAAAATAAAAAGCAGTCCGGAGAGCGCACGAGGCGGCCACAAGCCCTGCCACCGCCCCCTACCCCCCATGGTGGCGGAGGGCAAGCTTGTGGGCACCTCGTGTGCCTCCCGGACTCCGTTTTCTTGCGGAGCACTCCTTCTGGTCCAGAAAAAATCAATATATACTCGCCCGAAGGTTTTGATCTCTGTATCGCGCAGTTTTTCTTTGTTTTCGTTTCGAGCTTGTTGTCTGCCGCAGATTTAGAGCAAAGATGTCTCAGGAATCTGTTGGGGAGAATGATCTTCACCAAGTTCATGAAGAAGTAGATGCTGATCTGAAAAGAGTAGAAGTCACGGAAGCCAAGGACCAAGCTAAGGAGAAAACCCAAGCTAGGGAGGAAGTTCAACCTATGTTCAATATTGAAGATGTTGAAGGAGTAGATTTTCTCTTACCCTTCCTCCACGTGTTGTCTCCATCCTTGATTGAACTCTTGAGGTTTTGCGAAACAACTCATGCTCGCAATATTTCCCTTTCTCGTGAAGTTGTTTTGCTGGAAAACCATGTCTCAGATATCAAAGGTATAAATCAAAGATTGATAGCTCTCTTGGAATCAAAGGCAACAACACCACCACCATCACCACCAAAGGAAGACAACTAAGCATTGGTATGGGAAATCCCCTTGGCTTATGCCAAGCTTGGGGGAGTTGCCCTGGTATCGTATCACCTTTATATCTTTTGCTTTTACCTTTGTTTTAGTTCTTTCCTTTTCAGTTTTTATTTCTTCTCTTGGAGGAATAAGCCTTTAGTGTTTAGTTTGAGTCTTTTGCTTTTGTCTCTCCCCCGATATATTCGAGCTTACGAGCTATATAATAAAGAGTATCTTAGTCAAGAGCTTTGCTTTGTGCCATGATCAATAGTATGAAAAGAATGATAGCACGAAAGATCATGAGATGATCTTATGGAAAGTGATAACTTCACTTATGACACGTATGATGATTGAAACTTGTTGAGAATAAATCAACATAGACCTCAGTCATTGTTGCAGTTAATAAGAAGTAATAAGGAAAGAGAGGTTCACATATAAATATATCTTCTTAAGACACTTTTTACAATTGTGAGCACTCACCAAACTATTACATGCTTAGGAGTAGATGTTGGACAAGGAAGACAACATAATGAATTATATTTGCTTGGTTCCAAACAATGTTATATGATTAGAGATCCCTCAGCATGTGACGATTGCTTCCACCTCATATTAGCCAAAACTCCCGCACCAAGTAGAGATACTACTTGTGCATCCATAAACCTTCAACCCAGTTTTGCCATGAGAGTCCACCATACCTACCTATGGATTGAATAAGATCCTTCAAGTAAGTTGTCATCGGTGCAAGCAATCAAAATTGCTCTCTAATATGTATGATCTATTAGTGTGTGGAAAATAAGCTTTGTACGAACCTGTGATGAGGAAGACATAAAAGCGACAGACTGCATAATAAAGTTCCTTATCACAGGAGGCAATATAAAGTGACGTTCCTCCACACTAAGAGGACATGCATTCAAACCTCAAAAGCGCATGACAACCTGTGCTTCCCTCTGCGAAGGGCCTATCTGGTACCTTTACTTTTTGTCCTTGTAAGAGTCATGGTGATCTTCACCAATTCCCTATTTTGCCTTTGTCTTGGCTACCGTCACATGCTTGGGAAAGATCTATATTCATATATCAACTTGGAGTTGAGTACTTATGCTTTATTATTGTTGACTTTACCCTTGAGGTAAATCGTTGGGAGGCAAAACTATAAGCCCCTATCTTCCTCTGTGTCCAGCGGAAACTTTGACACCATGAGTACCACGTGAGTTGTAACAATTGTGGAAAACAAAAGAGATGATTGAGTATGTGGATTGGCCTTACAATCTCTTATTTGACTCTTTCTGATGTTGTGATAAATTGCAATTGCTTCAATGACTTTGGACTGTTGTTGGTTACTTCTCGGTAAGGTTTTTGCTTCATGCTTTGCTTTGTGAAGGAATTGTTACTTTCCCATAAGAATCTTTATGATGTATTGCTGTCCTATGTGTGATCATGATGCCCTCATGTCCGTATTATGTTTTATCGACACCCTCGTCCCTCAACATGTGGACATGTTTATGGAACTTTGTTTTCGCTTGAGGACAAGCGAGGTCTAAGCTTGGGGGAGTTGATACGTTCATTTTGCATCATGCTTTCATGTTGATATTTATTGCTTTATGGGCTGTTATATTACTTTGTGGTACCATATTTATGTCTTTTCTCTCTTATTTTGCAAGGTTTATTTGAAGAGGGAGAATTCAGGCAGCTGGAATTCTGGACTGGAAAAGGAGCAAATCTTAGTCCACTATTCTGCACATCTCCAAATGCCCTGAAAAGTTACGTGGAATTTTTTGGGATTATATAAAAAATATTGGGCGAAAGAAGTACCAAAGGGGGGCCACCAGGGCGCCACAAGCCCTGCCACCGCCCCCTACCCCCCTGGTGGCGGAGGCCAATCTTGTGGGCTCCCTGATGGCCCACTAGCTCCCCCTTTTGCTATATGAAGGGTTTCGTTCCAGAAAAAATCAATCGGGAGCTTTTTCATGGTTTCGCCGCTGCCACGAGGCGGAACTTGAGCATATCCAATCTAGAGCTCCGGCAGGACGATCCTGCCGGGGAAACTTCCCTCCGGGAGGGGGAAATCGTCGCCATCGTCATCATCAACACTCCTCTCGTCGGAGGGGAGGCATCTTCATCAACATCTTCATCAGCACCATCTCCTCTCCAATCCCTAGTTCATCTCTTGTAACCAATCTTCGTCTCGCGACTCCGATTGGTACTTGTAAGGTTGCTAGTAGTGTTGATTACTCTTTGTAGTTGATGCTAGTTGGATTATTTCGTGGAAGAGTTTATGTTCATATCCTTGATGCTATTCATGACACCTCTTATCATGATTATGATTATGCTTTGTGAGTAGTTACTTTTGTTCCTGAGGACATGGGATAAGTCATGCTGATTATAGTCATGTGAATTTGATATTCGTTCGGTATTTTGATATGATGTATGTTGTCTTTTCCTCTAGTGGTGTTATGTGAACGTCGACTAAATAACACTTCACCATATTTGGGCCTAGAGGAAGGCATTGGGGAGTAGTACGTAGATGATGGGTTGCTGGAGTGACAGAAGCTTAAACCCCAGTCTATGTGTTGCTTCGTAAGGGGCTGATTTGGATCCACTAGTTTAATGCTATGGTTAGACGTTGTCTTAATTCTTCTTTTGTAGTTGTGGATGCTTGCGAGAGAGGTTAATCATAAGTGGGATGCTTTTCCAATTAAGGGCAGTACCCAAGCGCCGGTCCACCCACATATCAAACTATCAAAGTAACGAACGCGAATCATATGAACATGATGAAACTAGCATGACAGAAATTCCTGTGTGTCCTCGGGATCGTTTTTCCTCCTATAAGACTTTTTTCAGGCTTGTCCCTTGCTACAAAAGGGATTGGGCCACTTGCTGCACCATTGCTACTACTTGTTACTTGTTACTCTTTGCTTGCTACGATTCACCTCGCTACACAATCACTTGTTACCGCTACTTTCAGTGCTTGCAATTATTACCTTGTTGAAATCCATTTATCAGAGCCTTCTGCTCCTCATTGGGTTCGACACTCTTACTTATCGAAAGGACTACGATTGATCCCCTATACTTGTAGGTCATCACACCTCCTGCTAGAAATTTTGATATGTCGCATGTGCTTGATGATGCTACTTCTGATGTCCATGATGCTTGTGATGATGCTTTGCTTGATACTGCTTTGCCACTAGGTGCATTCCTAGATGCACAAATTGCTAGAGTTGCTGCTAGATGTGATGATACTTCTGAGACTGCTGAGATTATTGAAGTAGAACCTGCTATTTCACCTGTTAGAACTAGCTCTCCTAGATATGAATTGCCTGATATGCCTGAGGGTTATGTTATGGAGGGAGAGATAGCTGATGACTTTCTTTCTTGTAATGATAGCTATGATCTTGAGAAATTACTGCGCAAGCGGAAAGAAAAATCTTTGAACGCTAGGATGAAATACGACCCGAAGTTTGCTACTTCGCCTATCTTTGTGACCGATAAGGATTATAAATTCTCTGTCGACCCTGAGTTAATCACTCTGGTCGAATCTGATCATTTTCATGGTTATGAGTCTGAAATGGTTGTAGCACATCTTACTAAGTTGCACAATTTAGCCACCCTATTCACGAGTGAGGAAAAGACCCGCCACTACTATATCCTTAAGTTGTTTCCTTTCTCGCTAAAGGATGATGCTAAGACTTGGTTCACTTCTCTTGCTCCTGGTTGTGTGCGTAGTCCCCAGGATATGATCTATTACTTCTCTGAGAAATATTTTCCTGCCCATAAGAAGCAAGCTGCCTTGCAGGAAATATATAACTTTGTGCAAGTTGAAGAAGAGAGTCTCCCACAAGCTTGGGGGAGGCTCGTCGAGCTACTGAATGCTTTGCCTGATCACCCTCTTGAAAAGAATGAAATACTTGATATCTTCTATAATGGACTAACCGATGCTTCTAAGGACCACCTAGATAGTTGTGATGATTGTGTTTTCAGGGAACGAACCGTAGAACAAGCTGAGATCCTATTGAATAATATCTTGTGCAATGAGAATGCTTGGACTATTCCCGAACCACCTCCGAAGCCAACTCCAAAAAAAAGAGGTATTCTATTCCTCAGTCCTGAAGATATGCAAGAAGCTAAGAAATCTATGAAAGAGAAAGGCATTAAATCTAAAGATGTCAAAAATCAACCACCTCTCGAAGAGATCCATTGTCTTGATAACCCGATACACGTAGTTGAGGTAAATTCTCTTCGTAGATTCAATGAGAGTGACATTCCTTTTGATAAACCTGCTAGCTTATGCCTCGATGAATTTGATAACTTTGTTGCCAAACAACAAAGTTTCAATGATTATGTTAGCAGACAATTGGAACAGAATGCTCGTATGCTTAGTCATTTAAGTGCTTGTGTGGATACAAATGTCAATGATCTTAAGATCTTGAGTAAACATGCCTCTATGGTTACTACTCAGGTAGAACAAGTACTTAAGGCTCAAAATGACTTGCTCAATGAGTTGAATGACAATTCTGTCAGAGTTATCACTAGAGGCAGTAGAATGACCCAGGAACCTTTGTATCCTGAGGGTCATCCTAAGAGAGATGAACAGGATTCTCAAGGAGTTAGCACTGATGCACCTAGTCATCCTAGAAAGAAACGGAAAGATGATAGGAACTTGCACGCTAGCAAACCTGGTGCTGTTACACCTGAGAATCCAAACGATGTCTCTGTTTCTGATGCTGAAACACAATCTGGTGATGAACATGAGCCTAATGATAATATCAATAGTGGTGTTCATGATGATGCTCAACCTAGCAATGATAAGGATGTGGAGATTGAACCTGTTGATCTTGATAACCCACAACCTAGGAATAGGAGATACAATAAGAATGACTTCATTGCTAGGAAGCATGGTAAAGAAAGGGAACCATGGGTTCAGAAACCCATGCCCTTTCCTCCCAAACCATCCAAGAAAAAGGATGATGAGGATTTTGAACGATTTGTTGAAATGATTAGACCTATCTTTCTGCAAATGCGTTTGACAGATATGCTCAAAATGTCTCCCTATGCCAAGTACATGAAAGATAGTGTGACTAATACGAGGAGGATACATGAGGTTGAGATTTCCACCATGCTCGCTAATTATACCTTTAAGGGTGGAACTCCTAAGACATTAGGTGATCCCGGAGTGCCCACTATACCTTGCTTCATTAAAGGAAACTACGTTAGAACTGCTTTATGCGACCTTGGAGCCGGTGATAGTGTATGCCTCTCTCTCTCTTTATCGAAGACTTGAATTAGATAAGTTGACACCCACTGAAATCTTTTTGCAAATGGCCGACAAATAAAGTGCTTTCCCTATCGGCATTTGCGAGGATGTGCCTGTTGTGGTTGCTAACGTGACTATCTTAACGGACTTTGTTATTCTGGATATTCCCGAGGATGATGCCATGGCAGTCATCCTTGGAAGACCCTTTTTAAACACTGCAGGGGCTGTTATTGATTGCAACAAAGGCAATGTCACTTTCTATGTCAATGGTAATGAGCATACGGTGCACTTTCCGAAGAAACAATATCGAGTACATTGCATCAATGCTATTGAAAAAACTTCATCGATTCTTATTGGGAGCTTTGAATGCCCTATACCTACTGTTAAGATGAAGTGTGATTTTCTTGTTGGGGATATGCATATCCCCATTGAGGTAACCTAGTGACTATTCGAAAATTCTCCGTTTTTACGCAATTCGAAAAAAGTTTGTCAAGGAGACTTGATCAACCTCATTGACGGATTCCTTTTGATGAACATGATGGATGAATCTGAGACTCACGGCCCTCTGTTCCAAACCTTTACCTTCGGTTGCTTAGAATAAAAATGATAGATTTAGCTTTAGTTTCTCCTGTTTTCTGCTTTTTGCGTCCCGTAGAAAAGTGTCCCGAAAATAAAAGTTCTCCGAATGTAGTGAAAATCAAGTATGATTTTTTCTGGAATTTTTGAAAAATTCTGAGACGGGGAGCTAGTCAGGGGGATGCACCAGTGGGCCACAAGCCCTGGAGGCGCGGACACCCCCTTCGCCGTGCCTACCAGGCTTGTGGGGCCCACGTGTGCCCCCTCCACTTATTCTAGCTCCCATCTCCTTCTCCTACCTCCAGAAAAAATCATCCCGCAGCTCAAACCCGTGTTCTTGCTCTTCTTGCTGCGATTTTCGATCTCCTTGTGCAAAGCCCCATTCACCAAACTATTTTGGGGAAATTGCTCCTTGGTATGTGACTCCTCCATTGGTCCAATTAGTTTTTGGTCTAGTGCCTTATTTGTTGCGTAATTTTTCTGCCTTGGTGACCCTGTTCTTGAGCTTTGCATGCTAATTTTAGTTGGTCCCAAGTAGTTTTGATGCGTGATATGGCCTCTAGGCACTTGTAGGAGTAGTTGCTACGAGTTTCGTTGGGCCTTGTTCACTTTTCCTTAGAGTCACTAAAAATTTCAGAAAAGGAAGATGTTTAGGAGAAACTATCATGGTGGTTCCTCAAGCAAGAGGGGTCCTCGTCTCGCGATTCGGGAACCCGATCCTTACCAACCGAGGAACGCACAGGTACAACCATGTGAATGGACTTCTGATGAATTCATGATTGATGCAGGTTTCAAAGACGAGTTTGATACACTTGTTCACAATGTTGGACTTGAAGAATTCATCTCCGATAAATGTGAACAGTATACTACTCTCGCTGCCTCTTTTGTTTGTAGATTCAAATTTCAGCTCGTCGTGACACATCAGTACTATTTGATCTCTATGACAAATCGTATACCATGGATTTAGAGGATTTCAATAGAGTTTGCAAGATACCTCATTGGGGTAGTCTCAATGATCCTCCTAAATCTTTGGTTAGAGATTTTTTCTCTAGTATAACTGTTGGAGAAACTAGACATATTACGTAGGCTACCATGGGGAGCATTCATTTTCCTGCCTTGCATTACTTTGCCCTCTTCATAGGTAGATGCATTAACGGCAAGATCGAGCATTGTCCTGCGCACCTGACCTTAGTATTCTTAAGAGCGCAGTAACGGGTGATAGAAGTTTCAACATGGGAGCTATAATAGCAAGGAGGCTGAATAATAATGCTAATGAAGGGGATTTCTTTGGTGGGATCTATGCCACTCGCAAAGCAAATTTTCTTGGAGTACCCATCCGTGAAGGAGATCCCCCGCTCCATACAGCTTTCCTTGATCGCGCCGCTATGACACGCCATCAGTTCCTTGAGAGGGATAATGAATCCCTCCTATACCGGTTAATATTTAACCGACAGCGTGTTTTCCATATTACCCTTCCTGCTCCTGCCTTCTTTGACTTTCAGGTAAAACGGAGATATTACATAACCAGAGGAGAGGCAGAGGAGTATGAGAGGGAGGCAAAGGCTGCTCGCCTCCGTGAGGCAGCTATTCAGGCGGTAGCTGGAGCACTCCTGTACAATCCCCATTATGATTTTGGGTATCGCCCAAACCATCCATGGGAGTAGACCAACTTAGGCCAAAAGCCTAAGCTTGGGGGAGTACGTGTTTCTCACCGACTTTATATTCATGCTCACACTTTCACTTTAATAGTCGGTGTTCACACTTTTCCACTGTATTATCCATGCTAGTTTATTTCTTTTTCTCGTTTTATTCTCATGTGTTTGTCTAGTTTGAGAAACCCCAAAAAGATTTCGTGTTCTTCTTTTGCTTGTTGGGAGCTTTCCCGTGTAAATAGTTTTCTTTTTCTTTGGGTCAAGGTAGAAGACCATGTTTACAATGTTTAGCGGCTCTCGCATGCATATCTTTTTATCTGTCAAAGAGCCATATTACTTTGTCTTCTCCTTTGTGTTTGCTTGCAGATTCCAGCTTAGTCCAATGCACGAGCACTCTTATTATTGTTCACATCGTTCAGTCGTGCAAGTGAAAGGCAATAATGACGATATATGATGAAGTGATTGAGCCTGGAAAAGCTGGTATGAACTCGATCTATTTTGTTTTTGTAAATATGACTAGCTCATCATTCCTGATTCAGCTTTGTTGTGAGAGAAACATGTTTGCAATGACAACTTAGAGATCATAGTTTCTGATGGCATGCTTAATTAGCTAGGAGCTTATAATGGTTTGTCTTGGATGCCAACATGAATTTTGAGATGATCATGATGTAGTGTGATAGGATGGTATCCTCCTTTGAATGATTCAAGTGGCTTGACTTGGAACATGTTTACGCATGTAGTTGAAACAAATCAACATAGCCTCTATGATATTCATGTTCATGGTTATTTATGTCCTACTCATGCTTGCACTCAATGTTGGTTAATGTCAATGCATTTTGATGACTGTTGTCGCTCTCTAGTTGGTCGCTTCCCAGTCTTTTGCTAGCCTTCACTTGTACTAAGCGGGAATACCGCTCGTGCATCCACGTCCATAAACCCAAGTTGTTCCATATGAGTCCACCATACCTACCTATATGCGGTATCTACCTGCCATTCCAAGTAAATTTGCATGTGCCACTCTCTAAACCTTCAAGAAATAATATGTTTTACATGCCCGAACCGCTCATGTGGTGACAAGGGGCGATCAGTATCTTCCATGCTAGGCGTGTTATCCTTGATACGTGTTTATTCACTATCATTCACGAGAAAGGGGTCGGTAATTGGAATGCCCAGTTCCATGCTCAAATCGAAATGATAATTCCAAACAAAACTCCCCGTGGATTGTTGTTGGTATGGACGGCACCCGAGTATTCGGCTAGTCGTGGAGTGTGATCGATCGGTGGTGGGGGAGTTAAAACTTTACTTTTCTGTTTGGGAACCACCTATAGTATGTGTAGCATGGAAGATGGTGAAAACTCTTGGTCATTGCGTTGACAATGAAAGCATGCCACCCAAAATTATTTATCTCTGTTTTAAAAGCTTGAGCTCTAGCACCTTTGCAAATCAATGCTTCCCTCTGCTAAGGGCCTATCTATTTATGTTTCTGTTGAGTCATCCTCTTCTTTTGAAAAGCACCAATTAGAGAGCACCTCTATCATTTCTATGCTTTGCTTTTAATTGTTATTGAGTATGACAGTGACTGGATCTTCTTTGCCATGAATTACAATGTTCAGTCAGCCCTTGGTCTTTGAAGGTGTTGTGCATTTATGTTTTGCGGTCTCAGAAAGAGCTAGCGAGATACCATCTGTTCATATTGCTTCATGATTGTTTTGATTGAAGTGTTGACGTTTGAAACTCATTATTATTGCTTGCTAGTTGATTATGTCATTGATATGAGTTCCTCTTGAGATCTAAATGTCATTGCTTATGTGGTTAGATTATGATCTTGCTAAAAATCTGAATATGAGTTAGACATAGTTGCAACAACAAGATCAAACAGAGTTCGAAAAGTTTTTCTTTTGTCTCTTTCAGTTTGTCAACTGAATTGCTTGAGGACAAGCAAGGCTTTAAGCTTGGGGGAGTTGATACGTCTCCGTCGTATCTACTTTTCCAAACTCTTTTGTCCTTGTTTTGGACTCTAATTTGCATGATTTGAATGGAACTAACCCGGACTAACGCTGTTTTCAGCAGAATTGCCATGGTGTTGTTTTTGCGCAGAAATAAAAGTTCTCAGAATGACCTGGAAATTTACGAGGATTTTTTGTGGAATATATAAAAAATACTGGCGCAAGAATCAACCGGAGAGGTGGAGCGAGGAGCCCACAAGCCCACCAGGCGCGTGCCCCCCTGGCCGCGCCTAGCAGGCTTGTGGGGCCCTCAGAGCTCCGCCGCCTCCAACTCCAGCTCTATTTAGTCCCTTTCGTCCGAAAAAAAATCAGGGAGAAGAGTTCATCGCATTTTACGATACGGAGGCGCCGCCACCACCTGTTCTTCCTATGGAGGGTAGATCTGGAGT
Organism: Hordeum vulgare subsp. vulgare; assembly: GCF_904849725.1. Taxonomy (NCBI): domain Eukaryota; kingdom Viridiplantae; phylum Streptophyta; class Magnoliopsida; order Poales; family Poaceae; genus Hordeum; species Hordeum vulgare. The sequence continues at coordinate 101,278,881 of NC_058521.1, read as the reverse complement.
CCGTTCTGAGCTACGGAGAGGGGAGATCATCGCCATCGTCATCACCAACCTTCCTTCATCGCCAATTCCATGATGCTCTTCATCGTTCATGAGTAATCTCATCGTAGGCTTGCTGGACGGTGGTGGGTTGGATGAGATCTATCATGTAATCGAGTTAGTTTTGACGGGGATTGATCCCTAGTATCCACTATGTTCTGAGATTGATGTTGCTACTACTTTGCCATGCTTAATGCTTGTCACTAGGGCCTGAGTGCCATGATTTCAGATCTGAACCTATTATGTTCTCGTCAATATATGTGTGTTCTTGATCCTATCTTGCAAGTTGTAGTCACCTACTATGTGTTATGACCCGGCAACCCCGGAGTGACAATAGCCGGAACCACTCCCAGAGATGACCATAGTATGAGGAGTTCATGTATTCACTAAGTGCTAATGATTTGTTCCAGTTCCCTATTAAAAGGAGAACCTTAATATCCCCTAGTTTCCATTAGGACCCCGCTTCCACGGGAGGGATGGACAATAGATGTCATGAAAGTTCTTTTCCCTAAGCACGTATGACTACATACGGAATACATGCCTACATTACATTGACGAACTGGAGCTAGTTACATATCTCTCCGTGTTATAACTGTTGCATGATGAATGTCATCCGGCATAATTATCCATCACTGATCCAATGCCTACGAGTTTTTCCTACTGATCGTTGCTACGTTACTCTGTCGCTACTGTTGTCACTGCTGCTACTATTACCGTTGCTATTGTTGCTATCACACCACTTTGCTACTGATACTTTGCTGCACATACTAAGTCTTTCAGGTGTGGTTGACCTGACAACTCAACTGCTAATACTCGAGAATATTCTTTGGATTCCCCTTGTGTCGAATCAACAAATTTGGGTTGAATACTCTACCCTCGAAAATTGTTGCGGTCCCCTATACTTGTGGGTTATCACCCCGGTTCTAAACTGTAGACCATGCCGCACTGAACCAGAGAGTAGTCATCACTTCGCGACTGCCAAGTGTTCAGAAGGTCCTAGGCTGCCGCGGGAATGGGAGGGTCACCTAGCGGTGCATCAAGGACATTTGCCTTCTTGGAAGCAATGAGGATGAGCTTTAAATTCCGGACCCAGTCCGCATAGTTGCTTCCATTATCTTTCAGCTTGGTTTTCTCTAGGAATGTGTTGAAGTTCAGTGGGACATTTGCGTGGGCCATTGGATCTACAATATAGATTGTAAAGACAATTTTAGACTAACTTCATGATAACTAAGTTCATCTAATCAAATTATTTAATGAACTCCCACTCACATAGACATCCCTCTAGTCATCCAAGTGCTACATGATCCACGCCGACTAGGTCGTGTCCGATCATCATGTGAGACGGACTAGTCATCGATGGTAAACATCTCCATATTGATCGTATCCACCATACCACTCATGTTCGACCTTTCGGTCTCCCGTGTTCCGAGGCCATGTCTGTACATGCTAGGCTTGTCAAGTCAACCTAAGTGTTTTGCGTGTGTAAATCTGGCTTACACCCGTTGTATGTGAACGTTAGAATCTATCACATCCGTCCATCACGTGGTGCTTCGAAACAATGATACTTCGCAACGGTGCACACTTAGGGGGGCACTTTTCTTGAAATTTTAGTGAGGGATCAAATTATTTACTACCGTCGTTCCAAGCAAATAAGATATAGAAACATGATAAACATCACATGCAAATCATATTGTGACATGATATGGCCAATATCATCTTGCTCCTTTGATCTCCATCTTCGGGGCACGACATGATCATCATTGTCACCGTCATGACACCATGATCTCTATCATCATGATCACCATCATTATGTCTCCGTGAAATCGTCTCGCCAACTATTACTTCTACTACTATAGCTAACGGTTAGCAATAAAGTGAAGTAATCACATGGCGTTGCATCTCATACACTAAATTAAGACAACTCCTATGGCTCATGTTGGCTATCATACTCATCAACATGCAAGTCGTAAATCCTATTACAAGAACATGATCATCTCATACATCACATATATATCATCACATCCTTTTGGCCATATCACATCACATAGCATACCCTGCAAAAACAAGTTAGAGGTCCTCTAATTGTTGTTGCAAGTTTTACGTTGCTGATTTGGGTTTCTAGCAAGAACACTTCTTACCTAAGTGACAGCCACAACGTTGATATGCCAATTCTATTTACCCTTCATAAGGACCCTTTTCACCGAATCCAATTCAACTAAAGTGGGAGATACAGACACTCGCTAGCCACCTTATGCAACAAGTGCATATCAGGCGGTGGAACCAGTCTCACATAAGCGTACGTGTAAAGTCGGCCTGGGCCGCTTCATCCCACAATCCCGCTGAAAAAAATTTGGATTAGTAACGGCAAGAAATTGACAAAATCATCGCCCACAACTTTTGTGTTCTACTCGTGCATAGAATCTATGCATAGACCCAGCTCGGATGCCAATGTTGGGGATCGTAGTAACAATTCAAAAAAAATTCCTACGTCACACCAAGATCATCTAGGAGAAACCAGCAGTGAGTGGGGAAGAGCAGCTTTATACCGTTGAAGATCACAAAGTGGAAGCGTTACTATGAACGCGGTCGATGGAGTCATACTCGCGGCGATTCAAATCATGGAAGATCCAATCCGAACATCGAACGTACGGTGTCTCCGCGTTCAACACACCTACAACCCGGGGACATCTCCTCCTTCTTGATCCAGCAAGGAGGGAGGAGAATTTGAGGGAGAACTCCGGCAGCACGATGACGTGGTGGCGGTGGAGCTATGTGGTTCTCTGGCAGGGCTTCGCCAAGCACCGCGGAAGAGGAGAAGAGGGAGAGGTAGGGCTGCACCAAGGGTGGTGTTCAAGGGTTTGTGCAGCCCTCCCAAAACCCTCTCTATTTATAAGAGGCAGGGAGAGGAGGTGCGCCAACCCTAGGGAAGGCGCGGCAGCCCTAGAGGAGGAGGAGGGGGCGGCGCCCTAGGGGTGGCTTGCCACCCAAGGCAGCCCCCACGACTAGGGTTTTGCCTCCCTTGCCTCCTTGTGCGCCTTGGGACTTTGGTGGATGGCGCACCAGCCCATCTAGGGGATGGTTCCCTTCCACTTTTGGCCCACTTGGCCCTTCGGGGGTTGGTGGCCCCTCCCATGGACCCCCGGAACCCTTCCGGTGGTCCAGGTACAATAGCGATGATCCTTGAAACATTTCTGGTGATCAAATCTCCACTTCCTATATATGAATATTTACCTCCGGACCATTCCGGAACTCCTCGTGACGTCCGACATCTCATCCAGGACTCCGAACAACCTTCAGTAACCACATATACTATTCCCAGAACAACTCTAGCGTCACCAAACCTTAAGTGTGGAGACCCTACGGGTTCGGGAAACATGCAGACATGACCGAGACACCTCTCCTGCCAATAATCAACAGAGGGGTATAGATATCCATGTTGGTTCCCACGTGTTCGACAATATCTTCATAGGATGAACCACGATGTCGGGGATTCAATCAATCCCGTATGCAATTCCCTTTGTCTACTGGTATGACACTTGCCCGAGATTCGATCGTCGATATCCATATACCTTGTTCAATCTCGTTACCAGCAAGTCTCTTTACTCGTTTTGTAACACATCATCTCGTGACTAACTCGTTAGTCACATTGAGCTCATTATGATGATGCATTACCGAGTGGGCCCAGAGATACCTCTCCATCACACGGAGCGACAAATCCTAGTCCCGATTCGTACCAACCCAACAAACACTTTCGGAGATACATGTAGTGCACCTTTATAATCACCTAATTACTGTTGGGGAACGTCGCATGGGAAACAAAAAAATTCCTACGCGCACGAAGACCTATCATGGTGATGTCCATCTACGAGAGGGGATGTTCGATCTACGTACCCTTGTAGACCGCACAGCAGAAGCGTTAGTGAACGCGGTTGATGTAGTGGAACGTCCTCACGTCCGTCGATCCGCCCCGCGAACCGTCCCGCGATCAGTCCCACGATCTAGTGCCGAACGGACGGCACCTCCGCGTTCAGCACACGTACAGCTCGACGATGATCTCGGCCTTCTTGATCCAGCAAGAGAGACGGAGAGGTAGATGAGTTCTCCGGCAGCGTGACGGCGCTCCGGACATTGGTGGTGATCTTATCTCAGCAGGGCTCCGCCCGAGCTCCGCAGAAACGCGATCTAGAGGTGAAACCGTGGAGATATGTGGTCGAGCTGCCGTGGCAAAGTTGTCTCAAATCAGCCCTAAAACATCTGTATATATAGGTGGGAGAGGGGGAGCCTTGCCTTGGGCTCAAGGAGCCCCAAGGGGGTCGGCCGAGCCAAGGGGGGGAGGTCTCCCCTTCCAAACCGAATCCAACTTGGTTTGGAAGGTGGAGTCCTTCTTCCCTTTCCCACCTCCTCCCTTTTTTTTCTTTTCTCTTTGATTTTCTTCCTATGGCGCATAGGGCCTTCTTGGGCTGTCCCACCAGCCCACTAAGGGCTGGTGCGCCACCCCCAAGGCCTATGGGCTTCCCCGGGGTGGGTTTCCCCCCCCCCCCCCGGTGAACTCCCGGAACCCATTCGTCATTCCCGGTACCTCCGAAAACCTTCCGGTAATCAAATGAGGTCATCCTATATATCAATCTTCGTTTCCGGACCATTCCGGAAACCCTCGTGACGTCCGTGATCTCATCCGGGACTCCGAACAACATTCGGTAACCAACCATATAACTCAAATACGCATAAAACAACGTCGAACCTTAAGTGTGCAGACCCTGCGGGTTCGAGAACTATGTAGACATGACCCGAGAGACTCCTCGGTCAATATCCAATAGCGGGACCTGGATGCCCATATTTGATCCTACATATTCTACGAAGATCTTATCGTTTGAACCTCAGTGCCAAGGATTCATATAATCCCGTATGTCATTCCCTTTGTCCTTCGGTATGTTACTTGCCCGAGATACGATCGTCAGTATCCGCATACCTATTTCAATCTCGTTTACCAGCAAGTCTCTTTACTCGTTCCGTAATACAAGATACAGTGACTTACACTAAGTCACATTGCTTGCAAGGCTTGTGTGTGATGTTGTATTACCGAGTGGGCCCCGAGATACCTCTCCGTCACACGGAGTGACAAATCCCAGTCTCGATCCATACTAACTCAACTAACACCTTCGGAGATACCTGTAGAGCATCTTTATAGTCACACAGTTACGTTGCGACGTTTGATACACACAAAGTATTCCTCCGGTGTCAGTGAGTTATATGATCTCATGGTCATAGGAACAAATACTTGACACGCAGAAAACAGTAGCAACAAAATGACACGATCAACATGCTACATTTATTAGTTTGGGTCTAGTCCATCACATGATTCTCCTAATGATGTGATCCCGTTATCAAGTAACAACACTTTCTATGGCCAGGAAACCTTGGCCATCTTTGATCAACGAGCTAGTCAACTAGAGGCTTACTAGGGACAGTGTTTTGCCTATGTATCCACACAAGTATTGTGTTTCCAATCAATACAATTATAGCATGGATAATAAACGATTATCATGAACAAAGATATATAATAATAACTAATTTATTATTGCCTCTAGGGCATATTTCCAACAGTCTCCCCCTTGCACTAGAGTCAATAATCTAGTTCACATCACCATGTGATTCCAACGAATCCAACACCCATATAGTCATGGGGTCTGATCACGTCTTGCTCATGAGAGAGGTTTTGGTCAACGGTTCTGAAACTTTCAGATCCGTTTGTTCTTTACAAATCTTTATGTCATCTTATAGATGCTGCTACTATGTGCTATTCGGAAATACTCCAAATATCTACTCTACTATACGAATCCGTTTCACTACTCATAGTTATTCGGATTAGTGTCAAAGCTTGCATCGACGTAACCCTTTACGACGAACTCTTTAACCACCTCCATAATCGAGAAAAAATCCTTAGTCTATTTAGTTACTAAGGATAACTTTGACCGCTGATTAGTGATTCAATCCTGGATCACTGTGTGTACCTCTTAATAGACTTGCTGCAAGGCACACATCAGGTGCGGTACTCAGCATGGCATACTTTAGAGTCTACGGCTAAGGCATAGAAGACGGACCTTCGTCTATTCTCTTTATTCTGCCGTGGTCGGGTTTTGAGTCTTACTCAAATTCACACCTTACAACGCAACCAAGAACTCCTTCTTTGCTGATCTATTTTGAACTCCTTCAAAAACTTGTCAAGGCATGCATCTTGTTGAAACTTCCATTAAGCGCTTTCGATCTATCTCCATAGATCTTTGATGCTCAACGTTCAAGTAGCTCAATCCAGGTATTCCTTTGAAAACTCCTTTCAAACAACCTTGTATGCTTTACAGAAATTCTACATTACTTCTGATCCACAATATGGCAACCACATATACTTATCAGAAATTCTATAGTGCTCCCACTCACTTCTTTGGAAATACAAGTTTCTCATAAACCTTGTACAAACCCAAAATCCTTGATCATGTCATCAAAGTGTATATTCCAACTCCGAGATGCTTGCACCAGTCCATTTAAGGATCGCTGGATCTTGCATACTTGCTAGTATCTTTAGGATCGACAAAACCTCATGGTTGTATCTCATACAATGTTTGCTCAAGGAAACCGTCGAGGAAACAATGTTTTGACATCCTACATGCAATATTTCATAAATAATGCAGCAACTACTAACATAATTCTAACAGACTTTTAGCATCGCTACGAGTGAGAAAGTCTCATCATAGTCAACTGTTTGATCTTGTCGGAAACATCTTTGCGACAAGTCGAGCTTTTCATAATAGTGACTTATCACTATCATCGTCTGTCTTCCTTTTAAAGATCCATCTTTACTCAATAGTCCTATGACTATCAAGTAGTTCTTCCAAAGTCTACACTTTGTTTTCATACATGGATCCTCTCTCGGATTTCATGGCTTCCAGCCATTTGTCGGAATTTGGGCCCACCATTGCTTTCTCCATAACTCGTAGGTTCACTGTTGCTCAACAACATGACCTCCAAGACAGGGTTACCGTACCACTCTGTAGTAGTACGCGACCTTGTCAACCTACGAGGCTTGTAGTAACTAGATCTGATGCTCGATGATCACCATCATCAGCTTTCACTTCAATTGGTGTAGGCGCCACAGGAACAACTTCATGCGCCCTGCTACACACTGGTCGAAGTGATGGTTCAATAACCTCATCAAGTTCTACCACCCTCCCACTCAATTCTTTCGAGAGAAACCTTTCCTCGAGAAAGGATCCGTTTCTAGAAACAAACACTTTGCTTTCGGATCTGAGATAGGAGATGTACCCAACTGTTTTGGATATCCTATGAAGATGCATTTATCCGCTTTGGGTTCGAGCTTATCAGACTGAAACTTTTTCACATAAGTGTCGAAACCCCAAACTTTCAAGAAACGACAGTTTAGATTTCTCTAAACCTCAGTCTATACTGTGTCATCTCAACGGAAATACGTGGTGCCCTATTTAAAGTGAATGCGGTTGTCTCTAATGCTTAACCCATAAACGATAGTGGTAATTCGATAAGAGACATCATAGCATGCACCATACCAAATAGTGTGTGGCTATGACGTTCACACACATCATCACACTATGATGTTCTAGGTGGCATGAACCGTGAAACAATTTCCACATTGTCTTAACTGCGTACCAAAACTCGTAACTCAGATATTCATTTCTATGATCATATCGTAGATAGTTTATCCTCTTGTTACGACGAACTTCACTCCGAAACAGAATTTAACTTTTCAATATTTCAGACTTGTGATTCATTAAGCAAATACTCTAGTATCTACTCAAATCGTCATTGAAGTAAGAACATAATGATATCCACTGCGTGCCTCAGCACCCATTGGACTGCATACATCAAAATGTATCACTTCCAACAAGTTACTATCTTATTTCATCTCAATGAAAACAAGGCCTTGCTCATGTGGTATGATTTGCATGTCACTAGTGATTCAAAATCAAGTGAGTATAAAGATCCATCAGCATGGAGCCTCTTCATGCAATCTATACCAACATGACTCAAGCGGCAGTGCCACAAGTAAGTGGTACTATCATCATTACCTCGTATCTTTTGGCACCAATATCATGAACATGTGTAACACTACGATCGAGATTCAATAAACCATTGAAGGTGATTATTCAAGAAAATAGAGTAACCATTATTCTCTTTAAATGAATAATTGTATTGCAATAAACACAATCCAATCATGTTCATGCTTAACGCAAGCACCAAATAACAATTATTTAGGTTTAACACCAATCCCGATGGTAGAGGGAGCGTGCGACGTTTGATCATATCAACCTTGGAAACACTTCCAACACGTATCGTCACCTCGCCTTTAGCTAGTCTCTGTTTATGCCGTAGCTTTCATTTCGTGTTACTAATCACTTAGCAACCGAACCGGTATCCAATACCCTCATGCTACTAGGAGTAGTAGTAAAGTATACATCAACATCATGTATATCAAATATACTTCTTTCGACTTTTGCCAGCCTTCTTATCTACCAAGTATCTAGAGTTGCTCCGCCTCAGTGACTGTTCCCCTCATTACAGAAGCACTTAGTCTCGGGTTTGGGTTTAATCTTGGGTCTCTTCATTAGTGCAGCAACTGTTTTGCCGTTTCACGAAGTATCCCTTCTAGCCCTTGCCTTTCTTGAAACTTAGTGGTTTTACAAACCATCAACTATTGATGCTCCTTCTTGATTTCTACTTTCGCAGTGTCAAACATCGCGAATCGCTCAAGGATCATTGTATCTATCCTTGATATGTTATAGTTCATCACGAAGCTCTCACAGCTTGGTGGCAGTGACTTTGGAGAACCATCACTATCTCATCTGGAAGATTAACTCCCACTTGATTCAAGTGATTGTCGTACTCAGACAATCTGAGCACACGCTCAACGATTGAGCTTTTCTCCTTTACTTTGTGGACAAAGAATCTTTTCGGAGGTCTCGAACCTCTCAACAAGGGCACGAGCATGAAATCATAATTTCATCTCTTTAGAACATCACTTATGTTCCTGTTGGGGAATGTCGCATGGGAAACAAAAAAATTCCTACGCGCACGAAGACCTATCATGGTGATGTCCATCTACGAGAGGGGATATGTGATCTACGTACCCTTGTAGACCGTACAGCAGAAGAGTTAGTGAACGCGGTTGATGTAGTGGAACGTCCTCATGTCCCTCGATCCGCCCCGCGAATCGTCCCGCGATCAGTCCCACGATCTAGTGCCGAACGGACGGCACCTCCGCGTTCAGCACACGTACAACTCGACGATGATCTCGGCCTTCTTGATCCAGCAAGAGAGACGGAGAGGTAGAAGAGTTCTCCGGCAGCGTGACGGCGCTCCGGAGGTTGGTGATGATCTCGTCTCAGCAGGGCTCCGCCCGAGCTCCGCAGAAACGCCATCTAGAGGTAAAACCGTGGAGATATGTGGTCGGCTGCCGTGGCAAAGTTGTTTCAAATCAGCCCTAAAACCTCCGTATATATAGGGGGAAGAGGGGGAGCCTTGCCTTGGGGTCCAAGGACCCCTAAGGGCTTCGGCCGAGCCAAGGGGGGCAGCCCTCCCCTTCCAAACCAAGTCCAACTAGGTTTGGAAGGAGGAGGCCTTCCCCCTTTTCCCACCTCCTCTTTTTTTTCTCTTTGATTTTCTTCCTATGGCGCATAGGGCCCTCTTGGGCTGTCCCACCATCCCACTAAGGGCTGGTGTGCCACCCCCAAGGCCTATGGGCTTCCCCGGCGTGGGTTGCCCCCCCTGTGAACTCCCGGAACCCATTCGTCATTCCCGGCACATTCCCGGTAACTCCGAAAACCTTCCGGTAATCAAATGAGGTCATCCTATGTATCAATCTTCGTTTCCGGACCATTCCGGAAACCCTCGTGACGTCCATGATCTCATCCGGAACTCCGAACAACATTCGGTAACCAACCATATAACTCAAATACGCATAAAACAACGTCGAACCTTAAGTGTGCAGACCCTGCGGGTTCGAGAACTATGTAGACATGACCCGAGAGACTCCTCGGTCAATATCCAATAGCAGGACCTGGATGCCCATATTGAATCCTACATATTCTACGAAGATCTTGTCGTTTGAACCTCAGTGCCAAGGATTCATATAATCTCGTATGTCATTCCCTTTGTCCTTCGGTATGTTACTTGCCCGAGATTCGATCGTCAGTATCCGTATACCTATTTCAATCTCGTTTACCGGCAAGTCTCTTTACTCGTTCCGTAATACAAGATCCCGCAACTTACACTAAGTCACATTGCTTGCAAGGCTTGTGTGTGATGTTGTATTACCGAGTGGGCCCCGAGATACCTCTCCGTCACACGGAGTGACAATTCCCAGTCTCGATCCATACTAACTCAATGAACACCTTCGGAGATACCTGTAGAGCATCTTTATAGTCACCCAGTTACGTTGCAACGTTTGATACACACAAAGTATTCCTCCGGTGTTAGTGAGTTATATGATCTCATGGTCATAGGAACAAATACTTGACACGCAGAAAAACAGTAGCAACAAAATGACACGATCAACATGCTACGTCTATTAGTTTGGGTCTAGTCCATCACGTGATTCTCCTAATGACGTGATCCAGTTATCAAGCAACAACACCTTGTTCATAATCAGAAGACACTGACTATCTTTGATCAACTGGCTAGCCAACTAGAGGCTTGCTAGGGACAGTGTTTTGTCTATGTATCCACACATGGAAATGAGTCTTCATTCAATACAATTATAGCATGGATAATAAACGATTATCTTGATACAAGAATTATAATAATAACTATATTTATTATTGCCTCTAGGGCATACTTCCAACAGTTCCGTGACGTTTCAAAACGTCTTCGGTTCCTTGCTTCTAAGCCATTAAGTATTTTGCACTGAACTATTGTGTAGTCATCAGAAACGTGTATGTCGGATGTTCACAGCATCCACAGACGACGCTCGAGGTGCAGCACACCGAGTGGTGCATTAAGGACATAAGCCTTCTGCGCAGCAACGAGGACAATCCTCTTCAAAGTTTGCTACTATCAACTTTCAACTAAATTTTCTCTAGGAACATATAAAAACATTAGAGCTATAGCGCAAGCTACATCGTAATTCGCAAAGACCATTAGACTATGTTCATGACAATTAGTTCAATTAATCATATTACTTAAGAACTCCCACTCAAAAAGTACATCTCTCTAGTCATTTGAGTGGTACATGATCCAAATCCACTATCTCAAGTCCGATCATCACGTGAGTCGAGAATAGTTTCAGTGGTAAGCATCTCTATGCTAATCATATCAACTATACAATTCATGCTCGACCTTTCGGTCTCATGTGTTCCGAGGCCATGTCTGCACATGCTAGGCTCGTCAAGCTTAACCCGAATGTTCTGCGTGTGCAACTATTTTGCACCCGTTGTATGTGAACGTTGAGTCTATCACACCCGATCATCACGTGGTGTCTCGAAACGAAGAACTGTCGCAACGGTGCACAGTCGGGGAGAACACAATTTCGTCTTGAAATTTTAGTGAGATATCACCTCATAATGCTACCGTCGTTCTAAGCACGATAAGGTGCAAAAAGGATTAACATCACATGCAATTCATAAGTGACATGATATGGCCATCATCATGCGCTTCTTGATCTCCATCACCAAAGCACTGGCACGATCTTCTTGTCACCGGCGTCACACCATGATCTCCATCATCATGATCTCCATCAACGTGTCGCCATCGGGGTTGTCGTGCTACTCATGCTATTACTACTAAAGCTTCGTCCTAGCAATATAGTAAACGCATCTGCAAGCACAAACGTTAGTTTAAAGACAACCCTATGGCTCCTGTCGGTTGCCGTACCATCGACGTGCAAGTCGATATTAACTATTACAACATGATCATCTCATACATCCAATGTATCACATCACATCGTTGGCCATATCACATCACAAGCATACCCTGCAAAAACAAGTTAGACGTCCTCTAATTTTGTTGTTGCATGTTTTACGTGGTGTCCATGGGTATCTAGTAGGATCGCATCTTACTTACGTAAACACCACAACTGATATATGAATTGCTATTTAACCTCATCCAAGGACCTCCTCGGTCAGTTCCGATTCAACTAAAGTTGGAGAAACTGACACCCGCCAGTCATCTTTGAGCAACGGAGTTACTCGTAGCGATGAAACCAGTCTCTCGTAAGCGTACGAGTAATGTCGGTCCGAGCCGCTTCAATCCAACAATACCGTGGAATCAAGAAAAGACTAAGGAGGGCAGCAAAATGCACATCACCGGCCAGAAAAACTTTTGTGTTCTACTCGAGAAGACATCTACGCATGAACCAAGCTCATGATGCCACTGTTGGGGAACGTCGCATGGGAAACAAAAAAATTTCCTACGCGCACGAAGACCTATCATGGTGATGTCCATCTACGAGAGGGGATGTTCGATCTACGTACCCTTGTAGACCGCACAGCAGAAGCGTTAGTGAACGCGGTTGATGTAGTGGAACGTCCTCACGTCCGTCGATCCGCCCCGCGAACCGTCCCGCGATCAGTCCCATGATCTAGTGCCGAACGGACGGCACCTCCGCGTTCAGCACACGTACAGCTCGACGATGATCTCGGCCTTCTTGATCCAGCAAGAGAGACGGAGAGGTAGATGAGTTCTCCGGCAGCGTGACGGCGGTCCGGAGGTTGGTGGTGATCTTTTCTCAGCAGGGCTCCGCCCGAGCTCCGCAGAAACGCGATCTAGAGGTGAAACCGTGGAGATATGTGGTCGAGCTGTCGTGGCAAAGTTGTCTCAAATCAGCCCTAAAACCTCCGTATATATAGGTGGGAGAGGGGGAGCCTTGCCTTAGGGCTCAAGGAGCCCCAAGGGGGTCGGTCGAGCCAAGGGGGGAAGGTCTCCCCTTCCAAACCGAATCCAACTTGGTTTGGAAGGTGGAGTCCTTCTTCCCTTTCCCACCTCCTCCCTTTTTTTTCTTTTCTCTTTGATTTTCTTCCTATGGCGCATAGGGCCTTCTTGGGCTGTCCCACCAGCCCACTAAGGTCTGGTGCGCCACCCCCAAGGCCTATGGGCTTCCCCGGGGTGGGTGGCCCCCCCGGTGAACTCCCGGAACCCATTCGTCATTCCCGGTACATTCCTGGTAACCCCGAAAACCTTCCGATAATCAAATGAGGTCATCCTATATATCAATCTTCGTTTCCGGACCATTCCGGAAACCCTCGTGACATTCGTGATCTCATCCGAGACTCCGAACAACATTCGGTAACCAACCATATAACTCAAATACGCATAAAACAACGTCGAACCTTAAGTGTGCAGACCCTGCGGGTTCGAGAACTATGTAGACATGACCCAAGAGACTCCTCGGTCAATATCCAATAGCGGGACCTGGATGCCCATATTGGATCCTACATATTCCACGAAGATCTTATCGTTTGAACCTCAGTGCCAAGGATTCATATAATCCCGTATGTCATTCCCTTTGTCCTTCGGTATGTTACTTGCCCGAGATTCGATCGTCAGTATCCGCATACCTATTTCAATCTCGTTTACGGGCAAGTCTCTTTACTCGTTCCGTAATACAAGATCCCGTGACTTACACTAAGTCACATTGCTTGCAAGGCTTGTGTGTGATGTTGTATTACCGAGTGGGCCCCGAGATACCTCTCCGTCACACGGAGTGACAAATCCCAGTCTCGATCCATACTAACTCAACTAACACCTTCGAAGATACCTGTAGAGCATCTTTATAGTCACCCAGTTACGTTGCGACGTTTGATACACACAAAGTATTCGTCCGGTGTCAGTGAGTTATATGATCTCATGGTCATAGGAACAAATACTTGACACGCACAAAACAGTAGCAACAAAATGACACAATCAACATGCTACGTTTATTAGTTTGGGTCTAGTCCATCACATGATTCTCCTAATGATGTGATCTCGTTATCAAGTAACAACACTTGCCTATGGCTAGGAAACCTTGGCCATCTTTGATCAACGAGCTAGTCAACTAGAGGCTTACTAGGGACAGTGTTTTGCCTATGTATCCACACAAGTATTGTGTTTCCAATCAATACAATTATAGCATGGATAATAAACGATTATCATGAACAAAGAAATATAATAATAACTAATTTATTATTGCCTCTAGGGCATATTTCCAATAGTTACGTTGTGACGTTTGATACACCCAAAGCACTCCTACGGTATGCGGGAGTTGCACAATCTCATGGTCTAAGGAAATGATACTTGACATTAGAAAAGCTTTAGCAGACGAACTACACGATCTTGTGCGATGCTTAGGATTGGGTCTTGTCCATCACATCATTCTCCTAATGATGTGATCCCGTTATCAATGGCATCCAATGTCCATGGCGAGGAAACCATGACCATCTATTGATCAACGAGCTAGCCCACTAGAGGCTCACTAGGGACACGTTGTGGTCTATGTATTCACACATGTATTACATTTTCCGGTTAATACAATTGTAGCATGAATAATAGACAATTATCATGAACTAGGAAATATAATAATAACCACTTTATTATTGCCTCTAGGGCATATTTCCAATAGGTGGCACCGATTTTGCTTATGTGGCTTGGGATATATATTTTGTGGGAGAATGGATGAATATTTTTGGTGGCTATCTCTAAGCACTTGAGGAACCAATTCATCATAGTACCTCATCCCCTTTTAATAGTGTTGGCTTTCTTATGGACTCAAAGTGATTTCTCCCAAATATAAAATGTAGAGTCTTCTTGCTTGAAGCTTAAGCCAAGCCTATTCCTTCCTTGCAACAAAGGGGCATCTCCGTCCACACAATCCTATAGCCAAAGCATTTTGAACTTTTCTGAAATATACTTGAAAAAGCTAATTAGTCCGATGATGCATATGTTGTGATCACTGTTCAAGATATCCCTCGATATGCCGATAAATCGACCAAATTATCGCTTACCCTTGTCTGACCGATAAGATAAATAGGACGATAATTTGGCCGATATGCCGATAAATCGGGTGATTTACCCCTTATCATGCATCGACCGATAAGTTCCCGATAAACGATATCCCCAACATCGGTTGTGATTAATTACCAAAACCACCTTAGGGAGAAATTGTGCTTTCATTTTGTCTGACGATGGGTTACTTGCCCGAAATTCAACCGGCGGCATCTTTATATCTAGTTCAATATTGTTATCGACAAGTATCTTTAATCATTATGTAATACAAGATCCCTTGACTAAACTGATTAGCCACATGCTTGCAACCTTCATGTGATGTTGTATTACCGAGAGGGCCCAGAGATATCTCTCCATCACATAGAGTGACAAATACCAGTCTTGATCCATGTAAACCCAACAAAAACCTTTGGATATACGTGTAGAGCACCTTTATGATCACCGAGTTACGAAGTGATGTTGGGATACGCACTAAGTATTCTTCTGGTGTAAGGGAGTTTCATGATCTCATGGTCTAAGGAACATATACTTGACATGAAGAAAGCTATAGCAATTAAACAAAGTTATGCGATCAGATGCTAAGCTGACGGTTGGGTCTTGTCCATCACATCATTCTCCTAATGATATGATCCTATTATCAAATGACAACTCACATCTATGGTAAAACTTAACCATGTTTGACCAATGAGCTAGTCTAGTACAAGCTCACTAGGGACACAGTGGTGTTTATATATCCACACATGTATTTATGTTTCCACTCTAAACAATTCTAGCACGAATAATAAACATTTATCATGAACAAGGAAATATGATAATAACCAATTTAATATTGCCTCTAGGGCAAATTTCCAACACAATATGCATGTAGTATGCCATGATAGCGTCTGAAGGGTCGATCCAAACGATTACACAAGTTGCTCACAAACTGTTGGAGCATCAATCTTAAAGCTTGCAACCAGTGGGTAGGGTATTTGAAGAAAATGGGGCACGTCTCTCCCAACATCATCACCATTGATAAATACGCGAGTAATTTGTCATCTTTATCAACATCGTTTTGTCTATTCTCGCAACTATGTTGTCGCTCGTCTTCTATTGGCATGTTGTAGGATATGATTGCTATGAAGTGGCACAAGTAAATGAACAAGTCAAACAACAAGAATATTTGCCTTTCATCATTGCTGGATTGCATTAATCACATCTTTGTTTGATCCATATGTGTTGAATACGTTTAGGTGTTTTTGTCGTGAGAGAGAAATATGTTTATGGATTCCTGAAATTATGTAATATGAAATCATTTTCGTGTGTGTGTCTAGATCTGATTAATATGGAAACAATTTGCTTGGCTAGGTCTACACATTTGGCAAACTACATAAAGGACACTGAGTCCGAAAAATGGAGGAATTAATCTATCTAAATGCTCCCTAAAGGGCTGAATGTAACAAATACTTCGTGCAAAGACAAACTTCACCGATTTTCAATGAAGAAAGGAATCTCCGTATAAGTTGAACAAATATTAGTATATTATGACTCTTTACTATGTTGCATTTATTGGTTTGTGAGTTTTTAGTTCTATTATGTTTAATAAGGCCATAAAATGTTTAGCTTGAGATATGGTTATGTTATGGTCTTGGATATCCTACATTTGGTATAAAAACTAAATGGTGAGTATTTTTTCACTATGCTATATGTGACCTATGTTATCCCATCCTTCTCCTTCTTCCTCCTAGAAATATATGTACAGTCCAATATTTCAACTTTTGGTGTGAGATCAAGTAGAAAGACTGAATTTGAAGCTTGTGTTTTGGGTTTTCCTATGGTACAATCATATCTCACACCTTTATAACTTTAGTAGATGTTGAGAAGCATGCATGCTAAAATAGTAACCTTTTGTTCCTTAGTCCACTTAAAAAATAAATTATTATGGTTATGTTGTGGTCATTCTATTTAGCGTGAGATATGGTTATGTTGTGGTCATTCTATTTTTGGATATCCTCCATTTGGTATAAAAAATAAATGGACAATAATTTTGCCACTATGTTATGTGTTACCTATGTTTTCCAAGCCTTCTCCTTCTTCCTAATGGGAATATTTTTTAATATATGATTCCATCACTAAACACATATATTTGATCATGTATTCACTATTTGTAGGCAATGAAACCATTCTGGTTATTGTGCATACATAATTTTGGCTAAGTTTATGACTTCTATGAGATGTGTGTAATTTCGAATTTGTAATATCAATGTTTCAAAATACACTAGAATATCATTTTCCTTCGCTCATTGGAAACAAGGGGTGAGTACGCTACAAAATTCCAAACAAACTCAAGATCTTGTGCCACTGGAGCAACGTATCATGATGGTCGTCCATGTTGCAAAGGTAGGCCTAAAGAATAATGACTAGTGTTGTCCACTTCGAACAAGCCAAGCTTTATATGCCAAGTCAATAGGGCTAAACGAACCTTCGATTTAAGATAGCATATTTAATAAGCAAGCACATGCTACTTTAGATCATACTGTACTGCTAAGCAAATAAATTTTAGTTGAAATCGGGTATGTGCACCATCTATGTAACACATCATTTTGAAATAAAAGAGTGTAGATGCATGAAGTGAAAATATATTACTCTGCCAACCCCATTAAGTGATAAATCGAAACACAACAAGGAAAGCTAGCACACACTCATGAAGGGTTGATCCCAATGGTTACTCAAGTTTCTCACAAATTGTTGGAGCATCATTCTTATGGCTTGCAACCAGTGGACATGGTATTTGGAGCAAGTGAGGCACGTGTCTCTCGACGACGTCACCATTGATGAATATGCGAGTGTTTCGTCAATTTTTTAAGATCAGTTTGGATATTGTCACAATTGTGTTGTTGCTCATCTTCCATTTGCATTTCGTAGGATGGGGTTGCTATGGAGCGGCACAAGTAAATGGCCAAGTCCAACAACAATAATATTTGCCCGTCACAATTGTTAGAACCTGATCAAGAACAACATGAAGTGGAGCACGAGGAACTATGAGGCACCATCGAAGAAACTAAGGGGCCAAGTACCTCGTCCTCTACGAAGGTCGACAAAGAATATGACGATGAGGTGAGAGGAACCCTAGGATTCCTACTCAGGGGTCAAGCAATGGATGGCCCGATAGGAGGAAAATGGCGAAGGGGATGCTCAAGGGAGAAGGGAAGACTCCATGCATGAAAGAATTTTCTTTTATAAGTTGATCATAACGAAGAAGCTGGTGGTTCAAGTATGCAAGATAAGTTGGACAGGTAGGAGAAGAAAAAACAACAAAAAATGGCAAGGTGGTGAGAGATAAACGACGAGGTGTGCAAGGACAACATGGAGGAGGGTCATCTTCTATGTTTTTTTTTTTTTGCGGGGGAGCTTCATCCATTAAGATCTACATTGAATTTAGGATCTATTTGAGTTTATATGCAACACACATGAGAAATAAGAGGTAAAAGATTATAAAAGGCAAACAATTTAGAAAATTCGAGTTTGCATACTCTGAATCTTGAACCTTTAATAAAAAACATATTTTCTCTGATTCACATTATTTGAACGGATGTAGGAGTATAATGGATCGGAGTAAGTTTTGTTTTTCCCCTCAGAAACGTGCTAGAATTGCTCTTCGTGAGGATCCGAAAACCTTCGTCCCGAAGCATTCGTTTGTCAGCACCACTACTCTCTTACGCACCGCACCGTGAGATCCGCATCCAACGGCGCTGCTGTATCCCGTGGGTGCGCCGCCTAGCCAGGGGCAGG
Organism: Hordeum vulgare subsp. vulgare; assembly: GCF_904849725.1. Classification (NCBI taxonomy): domain Eukaryota; kingdom Viridiplantae; phylum Streptophyta; class Magnoliopsida; order Poales; family Poaceae; genus Hordeum; species Hordeum vulgare. The sequence continues at coordinate 101,260,071 of NC_058521.1, read as the reverse complement.
GCGGTCTAGGGTCTCCCGGGCCGCCGCCATGCCCCCCCTTCCCTCCCAATATAAGCCGCTCGCCGCAGAGCTAAACTAATCACAGGGCACCCCACCATACAACACCACGCTCATCGATCTCATCGATCGCCTCCCGTTCTCGTCCGTCCCCTTGGTCTCGCCGGGAATGCAGAGCGATGAGGCGGAGACGAGGCACTGACGTCGCCGTCCAGCGCAAACTGCGCGTCGGCCGCAGCTGCCACCGTAAGCACGTCGAGGACGGGTAGGGTGGCCGGATCGGATCTCTGCTCCTCTCAGCTTAGACAGACAGCTCGATTGATAGGTACGTAGATTGTCTTCACCGCCGATCTGTTCAGACTTCAGAGAGGGAAGTGGGAAGTGAGCGAATCGAGAGACCGGGAATGGCGGATCAGGCGGAGGGGAAGAAGGGCGGGGTGTTGCAGGGGCGCTACGAGATGGGCCGTGTGCTCGGCCACGGCAACTTCGGGCGGGTGCACATCGCGCGGGACCTGAGGACGGGGCGGGCCGTGGCGGTCAAGGTCGTTGCCAAGGACAAGGTGGTGCGCGCCGGCATGGTGGAGCAGATCAAGCGGGAGATCGCCGTCATGAAGCGGGTCTCCCACCCCAACATCGTCGAGCTCCACGAGGTCATGGCCACGCGCTCCAAGATCTACCTCGCCCTCGAGCTCGTCCGCGGCGGGGAGCTCTTCGCGCGGATCGAGCGGTCCGGCCGCGTCACGGAGGACGTCGCGCGCCGCTACTTCCGCCAGCTCATCTCCGCCATCGACTTCTGCCACGCTCGCGGCGTCTACCACCGCGACCTCAAGCCGGAGAACCTGCTCCTCGACGAGGCGGGGAACCTCAAGGTCGTCGATTTCGGCCTCAGCGCGCTCGCCGACCACGCCCGCGCTGACGGGCTTCTCCACACCCTCTGCGGCACGCCGGGCTATGCCGCGCCGGAGGTGCTCCGCGACAAGGGCTACGACGGCGCCAAGGCCGACCTCTGGTCCTGCGGCGTCATCCTCTACGTGCTCCTCGCCGGATCCCTCCCGTTCCCGGACAACAACGTTGTTACCATGTACAAGAAGGCGCAGCGCGGTGACTACCGATGTCCGCCGTGGTTCTCGACGGATGCGCGCAGGCTTATTCCCAAACTGCTCGACCCCGACCCCACCACCCGCATCACCGTCGCGCAGCTCGTGGAGACGCCTTGGTTCAAAAAGACGTCCATCGCCAAGCCTGTAAGTCTTGGGCCGCCAGCTGATTCTGCATGCGCGAAGGATGCCGCTGACAAGGACGAACCCGAGGCGATGAACGCGTTCCACCTGATATCTCTCTCCGAGGGATTCGACCTCTCGCCGCTGTTCGAGGGCCACCCGGCGAGTCGGCGTCGGGAGGGCGGCATGCGGTTCGCGACGCGGGAGCCAGCAACAGGCGTGGTGTCCCGTCTCGAGGATGTCGCTGCGCGTGGCGGCGGGCGGATGCGGGTGACCAAGAGCAGCCCTGGGGGCGTGCGCCTCGAGGGCGCGGAACGCGGCGGGCGCAAGGGCCGGCTCACCGTGGCCGCCGAAATATTCAGCGTGGCTCCTTCGGTGCTCGTGGTCGACGTCAAGAAGGACGGCGGCGACACCCTCGAGTACCTCTCCTTCTGCTGCGAGGAGCTCCGGCCGGCCCTGCAGGACATTGTTTGGGCCGCCGACCCTCCAGCATCGGTCGCCATCGCCGTCTGACACTGTCGCAGTCGCTACAGTTGCCACTTGCCAGTACTATGTTCTTTTTTTCCCTTCTGTTCTTGATTCGATAGTGACGGGAGTGAAGTAGTATGTTGCTGTTATGTTAGTCCGCTCAGTGCGAAGAAGAAGAATCAGCTGTGCCTTCCCTGAAGGATTTTATTTGTTGCATATTCTATTGTTTTTGTTATAACATCTGAATATTTTATGTCTGTCAAACTTGCTTGCATGATTGCTGTTCTTTATGCGATTGTTTGACAGTGTGGAGTGATCTTAGACGCTGATGGGCTGTTTGGTTCGTTGCCACAACTTAACTTAGACAAGTTTGATCAAGTTAGATGGGCAAGTTTGATCAAGTTAGATGGGTGTTTGGTTCTACCCACACCTAAGGGAAGCATTTTTTAATAAATACTAAACCCCACATGTCATAGACATAAAAAGTATGGCAAGATTTCCTTAGACAAGCCAATGTGTGGCTAACAATTTGAGGAACTCAAGTAAGGCAAGTGTGGCAAAAATAATGTGATAAGACATGACAAAGATAGTCACAATCCAAACAACCCCTTAGTTCTTGAGATCTCAGGTTTTCGCTCAGTTCTGTTGAGTGATTATCCTTTATTTCCTGGAGCAAGATTGACTAATTGTGTGTAAGACACGCTTTGTATACAAAAGCACTCCTCATATTTAAGCAAGACATCAGTAACAAACTAACCATATATACATGAATGTGGTTTCTGCTCGTGAGCTCAAATGCCTATTATTTGAATAATGCTCAAATACTAGAAAATCAATGATTTTTTTGCCATAAACATTTGAACAAAGTTTTGTGGAGAAAAACACTCTTTAATGCTCTGGGAAAAAAAATCAATGATTCAAAAAGGCTATCTTTGAAAGTGTTTTCGAGCATTTATATTATTTTTGACCAGAACATTAGAACTGTTTTTTTCTTCATGAAAATTTTCAACTATGTATACAGGTAGTCTATGTTTGCTGCCAAAAAAAAAAAGATTTGTTTGAACTTTTTTACTATTCTGTATTGTTTTACCGTTCATCATAGGTGCATTTGAGCTTGCAAGCTGAAGAACACTTCCGCTTGAATATGCCGAATTCTTATACAAAATAGCAAAGTAGAGGTCAAGATAAAAACATTGTTAGGGACCATGGGATTTCACAAATACTAAAGCAATTATATACATGACATATTTAAATATATCTTCTTGATTCTTGGCACAATTCTTTCTCACTACTAGGAAAATGGCTATAGATGATATAGACACTAATGGCGCACCACACAAGTAGTGCGCCACTACTATAGTAGTGGCGCATTATGTGCAGGTGTGTCATTAGTGTGATGGACACTAATGACGCACCACACACTGTGCGTCACTACTATTTTTTTTTTGCAAAACTACTAATGACGCACCACCAGCTGGTGCGCCATTAGTAACCAGGGTTACTAATGACGCATCTGTAGTTGATGCGTTACTACTATAATTGTTTTTTTTGCAAAACTACTAATGACGCATCACCAATTGATGCGCCATTAGTAACCCTGGTTACTAATGTCGCATCTGTAGGTGGTGCGTCATTACTATATATATTTTTTATTTTTTTAAGCAAAACTATTAATGACACACCATCAACTGATACGTCATTAGTAAACAGGGTTACTAACGCATATGTAGATGGTGGGCCACTGCTGTCACACTAGGCTCGCGAGACTTAACAAAAATAGACCGCGAAAATAGACGCGCGTACACGAAAGTCGATCGCCAAATGCTTTTTTTCCAAACCCCCAAAACCGAGCCGTGCCCCTGTCCTGCTCTCTGTTTCCTCCCCGAGCCGACCTGCTCCCCGCGCCGCCGCCTGCTTCCCGCGCCGCCCATCGCACCTCCACCCACCAGCCGCCCACCGCACCTCCACCTACCGGCCGCACCCTCCTCCGCGCCGCGCCCCCGGTCGCCGTCACCATGAGCTACCGCGAGTCGGCCCTCCCATCAGCGCCGCCGCTCCTCCCTGTCAGCTAGGGTTGAGGTTGCCGCGCCCCAGACTGCTCCCCCGCGCCACCTTCCCTCCGCCGGCAGGTACCCCCCCCCCCCCCCCCTCTCTCTATCTCTCTCTGACCATCCTATTTCTTCTCTCTTCACCAGATCCGGCTTCTCCGTCAGCACGGTGCTCTGGTGGATCTCCTCCCTCCCTCATTTCTCATCTTGCAGCCAGGTCCGGCTCCATGCCCTTGAGAACAGGTTGTTCACTTTCGTGCCTCTGTTTTTTGAACTGTCCATGATTGAGAGGATAAAGAGCTTTAAGATTTTTTTCATGTGTGTGTGCGTGCAGCTTGTCTATGGTGGATTAGGATTGCAGAGGATAATTTATTGGTGGCAAGGAGGTCAAGCGTGAGACATCACATGTCAAGGGGATTTACTATTTAGTCTCTTCTAATGATTGTTGGTTTAAAGGAAATCCATATTTTAACAGGGTTTCTTCCAATTCAACAAAGTCAGGCACTACTCTTGTTCTTTCCTGGTATGGATTAGTCTACGAAGTACAATACTTTCTTTTATTTCTTTTATCCCCCAATACTGTTAGATTTCTAGATAAGTTCAGATTTCACTGAGGTGGAGTTCTCTCGGTTAATATTCAGTTGTGGAGCTGCTCGAGGCTGTAGGAGGCAGCAGGACATGATGCCGCACGGAGATGGGAATGGCCATGCCGGCACCGATGCTGCCGACCGACTCGGTGAGAGCATCACTGCTGGCAACGGCTCCAAAGACCTCTCCAGGAGATTTTCGATGAGCTCCTCGGACGACACCAACTCCAACATCATGTTCGTTGTGCCCGGAAGCAAGAAGGCCAAGGTGCTCCGCAGTATACGCGCCGGGTGGCAAGAAGGCAAGGTGTTCATCGAACAATGACGGCATGGTTACCAGCTTCAGCAAGATTGAATATCAAGTAGGACAAATTTCATGTATATGCACTTCACATCCATCTGGACTCTGCTGCTTGTCAATTGTTTAATGCTACACACTAACACTTTGGACCAAATTCAGTTTAGCCTGTCGAGCACGTTTCGACTACCTGCAACTGCAGCAGGACTTCATCGCCAGTCACCCGAGAAGCATCGCTGGGAGTGTTAGTTGACACTTTATGGGATGAGTTTATGGAACCAGGCAGTGTTCATTAGGATGCTCTTGCAGCAATCGACATAATTGATGCTTTGTAATTTCTGAAAGAGAAACAGAGTGTGAACTATAGCTATTTATTTTTTAGGAAATTCAGATCTGTTTTATTTCGTTAATTGCTAATAATGATTTTGAATGTGAGATTAGTAGCAAGCAGCATTTTATCTACGTCCCTAATGGTTTCACTTGTCTTCTTAGTTCTCACCCTTTTTGTATCCCTGATGTAGTATGGGAGGTTTAAATGGGATATGGTGTAGAAGAACTAAATAAAAGATGTAAGCACCTTATACTGAACACAACAGCATGTGATGTTCCCTTGCTCTATTTACGTTATTGTTTGTTTATGGAGATAGTCATGCTCATTTAGTCATTTACCTCTTTTGTTGGCTACCACTCCAATAGTCTTGGGAGTGGTTGAACAAACTTTTGACGGAAGTTTGACCCAACTACATGGAACCGAACTATAAAGGAACTTCAATCTACTGTCGAGGTGAGTAGTGAGCTTCTGCCTGAAATTATATTTTGTACTTGGATGTAACTTAGCAGTTGGTAGTTCAAAAGGTTTCGCAAATCAAATTAGACTGTACTCTATGGATTTGATACATGGAAGTCGATTATGTAGAATCATATAATTTTGAAATTCCTTTTGATCTTGTTAATTTGATGTAGAGGGTACACCTGTTGCAGCAGACTTCGTCGTCTCATCGGCATGCTCGCCCGTGACAGTACAACTGCTGCAGCTGCGGAGAGACGCTGGAGCTCACGGCGGCGTGCCTTGTACTGTACCTCAACTAACATATTGGTCTTCTACATATCTTCTGATCAAACTGGTAATCATACTATTCTTACCTCACCTAGACTTGTGTGTGAGAAATCATGATCTCCACTCTTTCTGAAATTTTATTTGGTGCATTGGAGACAATTTCAGACATGCGGGGCGTCATACCTGTCAAACTAGGCTTTGTAGTAGTTATATATTGCACCCCTGCGGTTTTGATATGTTAGTTTCTGGCTGCCATGTTCCCTTAGCTTGTTTACCTGCCTTTTACGGCCTGCAATAATTAATATGGTTTGTATATACATTGTGAACTGGTAATATCATTTGTATCGGCTACTGTTTGTGTTAAATACAGATATTAGTGAATTCCCTTCCATCTAAAAGACAGGTATGAGTGCATGATATGTGCACTAATAACACGACCCGACAAATCTGTACTTTGTTCCCAGTAGTTTAAGTGGTCACTATATGATGGTAGATTTGTATAAATGAAGGGCAGATACAAGATAAATATGGTTACAGTGTCATGTCACAGGCAATACTTGTCTTCAGTGTCTTCTATCTGCTGTCCTTTAAAAGTGCAAGTATTCCCCCTGCTTTCTGGGATTGTGTTCTCACCAGTGGTTATAGGTAACTACCTCATTGTTTGCTTATTGGCATTGTGTTCTCACCAGTGGTTTATCATTCACGCACTTTTTTGTTTTTATGTTCTCACCAGTGGTTTACTTCTTACACTGCATTTTTTTGTTTTTATGTTCTATTTTTTAAATAGTTTATCATTCACGCATTTGCACATTGATGCTGTTTGTAAGCAAGTCGGGTTTGAATTGGAGGTGTTCGATACATTTATATAATGTAAAAGTAGTCTCCTTTCTTGCAGACTTACTGATTATTTAAAACACCTGTAGGTTTGTGCAATCTTTCTGCTGTGGTCCTTCTTCTGCTACTTATATATGGTTTTAAGCTTGGTATAACAGGAGCCGCAGTTTCTACAGTCGCATCCCAGTAAGTTTTCTATTACCTCGGTGTAATCTGAGTTCAAGAGAATTATGGAAGTCGATTCGACATGTACCAGCAAAAGTCTCTCCCAGTCTGGTTCCTATATGTTGAAATAATCAAAGGAAATAACACTTGCTGTCAAACTTGCAACTTACCTTTTTTCATTATCTGGATACATTTAAATTGCGACAAACATATGCAGTACTATGAGATTACTGGGTGTTAGCAGACCTACTGATATTGTGGCATTCAGTTTATTAGTTATAAGATTACACATGTCAGATTTACTATGAAAACATGAAGCGTTTTTTCATATCACTTTTAAGATTGTTTAATATAAAGTGACAAAACTTCTGCTATAACAAGTGGGTAACTTTTATAGAAACTATATTGTTAACTATGATATCATGATAATCTTTTGATCGAATATTATTAATACGCATATGAGATTTTAACAACTTGATCTGGTTCCACTTTCTTGACAATTTTGTGCAAAATGTTTTCCGGTACTCAACCTATTGATGCACATGGACATGATGACTCTAGCGTTTATGGACCAACCAACCTGTAATCATGGACCTTATTGTCTTGTAGACCATTTGGTGTTTCGAGTGTTTTGGAGCTTGCACTTTGTGCATGTAGATACGAACTTGTGTGTTCTGGACCATCTGAAGTCTCTCATAGTAACCAATAGTCCTTATCTTTTTGTGACTTGTGTGTTCTAGATGATTGTTAAGATGGTCAAAACTATGCTTCCTCTAGGTTAATTTGTTTGTCAACTTGCGTTCAAGTGCATGTTTATAAAAATATTTTCATTGTGGTGTAATATGTGTTTATCTTGAACCTTCTTGTGGGTGTGAGGATAATAATTGAATATTTTTAGAGCTGGTAGTATAACCTGTGGCGCACCATCTGCTCTACTAATGGCGCACCATTTGCTCTACTAATGGCGCACCATCTGCTCTACTAATGGCGCACCTGAAAGGCATACTAATGGCGCATCATGAGCTATACTAATGACACACTGTCTGATGCGCCATTAGTATATCAAATACTAATGACGCACCACAGGTGCACCATTAGTAAAAAATTCTAATGACATGATGCTAGTGACGCACCTATAGTGCGTCATTAGTAGCCAAAATAGGTGCGCCACTAACAGGCTTTTTCCTAGTAGTGCCTGTTATACTTCTCTACATTGAGTGTCTTTGCATGATCATACAACAGAGAAAATGTATCCTACTGTATGTGAATCCTAATCCACTTGACATCTTGTTTCTAGAGGCACAATTCAAGTATTTAGTTGGGAGTCGAAACCATCCAAATATAGGCACTATCAGTTAAATATGATACACATCGAAAATGCCAACAACTAAAACTAGACAGGAGGGACTAATAAATTCTAACGTTGTGACATAAAAATCCATTACATGAAATTTATCCAACAAACTAACAATTGCCAAACTAACAATTGCTTGGTGCAAAATAAACATAACCTTAAATATACTTGCAAACAATGATTGAATCTACAATTAGCATACTCCCTCAGTTAGGCTGGCCATAGTGGAAGTAACTTAGGTGGTATCATATACTCGGGACTAGCAAACTTGCTGATGTGACAGATAATTAAAGAAGAGAGAGGGTTAGAGTAACATAGATAGATACCATAACATGTTAAATGCTATGCTACTATGTGTTATGTATGTCAATAAATAAGGACATCTATGATACTAGTTTATGATATTATGTATTATGGAGGTAGTATCATATAATAATATCATATGCATGATAGTACTATATGTTACTCTTCACTGACCAGCCTTACGGTTTAGAAGGCGCGCATGAGCGATCTCTTAGACCAAGATAAATCTTGATTGGGTTTAATTCTTTTTTTGCAAGTGCTCACACAATAAGTGCATGGCGCTTAATTATTTGAGAAAATGATGCACAATAACTCACACAACCACTAAATGAGGAGTGCATGTAGCCTACTATACCAGTAACCCTAGTTAACCAAGTACTCCGTGTCATGCGCCTTAATCCTCTTTTATTCCGAAAATACATGTAAATGGAACCGTGTCTTCTAAACTGTGACGGAAGGAGTACTTCAAACAGAAGTACATGAGTAACATTAACATCTCTACTACTCCCTCCGTCAGAGCTTAAAAGACATGCACGTATACCTAGATCGTTAATTTAACTTATATAAAATATATTATTTAACATAAAAATTATATCATTAGAAAATAAAACATCTAAAGCTTCTAATGCTATATTTTTTGTAATATATGCCTTTAATTAAGTTAGTTAAATTGACGATCTAGGTACATGTGTCGGACTTGTAAACCGAGACGGAGGTAGTAAGTTGCTAAGCTCTATAGGAATGGTGGGTTATGGTGGCTCGAGGCTTTGGGTCATTGGCGGGGCCTGTTTGTAAGAGTGTGTTTTGCTACTTGTATGTGTGTATCTGCAGATAATCGTGACGTCCACATAGGCTCATGAGAACACCACATATGGACACCAACACTCCAATGTAACTGTTAGAGTAAAGCGAGATTGAATGAAAGTGAATGAACGATTAGTCTTTATTGATGATAGCAATAGGGTATTTATACCCGAGTGGAAATACACATGTTGCTTGGGAGTCAAGTAACTTGGAGTTACTTAAGGGTCAAGTTATTACATAGTTTTCTTGAGAGTCAAGGAAGTGCATGGTTGCTTGAGGACTAAGTAACCTATCTAAGAATTAACTTAATCATAACCAGCTTAATTAATAAGCAACTAATCTATTCTTAACACCCCCCCTTGTACAACGCCTCTTCTTGAGTATATGCATCATCTTAATAAATTCTTTGAATATTCTTGAAAGTCTCCTCCAAAAACCCCGTGGGAAAAATATGAGGAGAATTGTGCAGACATGTTGCTAAAACTTCTTTAAACCCACTGGGAAAATAGTAAGGAGAAAATGATGCAACATATAATGATCATTGCCTCTTGATAACTCATATGAGAAAAACCTTTGAAGAAGGAGAAAACTCATTGGTGAGTTTAGAGAACAATTAATATGTCTTGAGTACTTCCTTTAAAAAACCCAATAGGAAAAATAGAAAGTATGACATATGATCTTTGATAAGATATTGCCTCATTAAAAACCATTATGAGAAACTTTTGAGAGAAAAACTCATAAGGGAAAAGAGTGCATTTGACATGCCATTGAAAACTCTTTTAAAACCCAGTGGGAAAATATAAGGAGAAAATTATATGGCATATACAAACATTTGTGTTTATATTGTCTCGTTAAAAACCTTTTATGAGAAACCATTAGGGAAAAACTCATCAAGGGAAAAAGAGTACAATATATGCAATCTGATGATTGTTAATAGGTTATAGTTTGGGAGATTACTCCCCGTGAACTTTGCAAATATGAAGGATGTCTCATACCAATTTCATTGACATGAACATAAGATTGTGTATAGTCTGTTAGATTTTCACATGATTTTGTTTGCAAATTATTTCCTCACTTTTCTATAATCCATGAGGATAAGTAGTTTTCAAGCAATGTGATTTATGATATTGCTCTTCATATAACCCGTAGGTATTGAGTAACAAAAGTGGAAGTATCTTGATAAATCAAGTTATGTGATTCTGATGAATCTCAACCACATGATTTTGAGTGTGGTTAATCATTCTGCCAAGCCATGCATATTTTGCAATGCTTTTAGATAAAGCAATTATGTCAAAATGATAAATGGGAATAACCATTAAAGTCCATTTAGATGACTTCCATATGGAGGCTATTCCAACAAATTCAGTCATTGATATGGCGTCATTGGGATCAAATAAAGAGCCAATATCATCATATCACATCATGGTCATATCTTGTATTTCCTGATGGAATTGTCCAATATTTATTGTGAGCTTAAGATATAAGATGATATTCCATATATCAAGCATGTAACTTTTGTTGGGGGTTGCACTCTGAACAAACATAGCAAATATGGTGTCAGGCCTGACATAGTTTGCAATCATATGAGTGCTTTGACATTAGTGAGATATAGAACTTCAGGTCTTTATGTCACTTCATTATCAACCCTAGGTATGTACCTTATCAAAGGTAGTATGACCATACATGTCTTATGTTGTTATGATATATCCACACTGAACTTCTCGTATATGTTTTGGATATATGTAGACTCATATGTATTCTTGAGAGAATGCTCAAGTTGTAAGCTTAAGCTAAATTTGGTTGAATCCAAAATTTCCGTCTTGAGATGATTTTGTGTATGTTTATGTCTTGCACATACATTGATGATGAAATCATCGATATACACTGAGGTGATGTAAGGGAATCAAATTTTAGGATTCCTTTATTAACACATGAACAATCATCATCCTTTGAGTAATCCTCTGAAGAAGGAACTCGTCTAGTCGGTAGTACCTTATGATTCACGACTATTTATAGTCATAGAGTGACTTATGAAGTTTTACACAATACATGTTGCGATTTGTTTTTGGATTCGGAAATGAAGCCCTTCAGGGACTTTAATATAGATTTCCGAAATGAGTGACTCATATGAGTATGTAGTCACTGCATCCATTAACTGCATGGATAATATTATTTGTACTGCCAACGGTATTTATTATCGAAACATAGTTCCACTCATACCAACAAGGTATGCTACATCGTAATGGATGTTGGGTATCTGCGTGAACCCTTTTGCTACAAGCCTCGCTTTTTCACCACCTCATTGACTTTGTCTATGAATGAGAAGTTTTTAGTATTCCATATGGAAGATACTTATGAGGAGTAGGTATTACTGTGGTAAATACCACTCTTTGATTGGTGAGTGATATTCGTCATTACTTGTTTCCTTTTATGTGAATCAATATGAGTACAAGAGGCACTCTACCATGGATTTTGGTTCAGGGCCCAAAAGGTTTTAGCAATCTTTAGAAGAAATATATGTCGACAAATGTAGACTTATGTTATATGATTCTAGAGGAATCGATGAAATTTATGGAAATGTATTTATTCCTTTTAAGTCCTTGTGATTTCCTACAACAATGGAGTCAAGGTGTTTCGATGTCCCGACACCAAAACATTTGTGCACATTTATGTCGGGCTTTGAATGATGACCATCCAGTGAGGTGTCTTTCAACACCATCCAGTGAGGTGTCTTTCAACTTGATGTTGAATTGCATTTACTGGTTGAGGATTTGATTTCCTGTGTTTCCGCGGAAGCATATGTGAGATTATATCTCATGTGGTCAGATTTTTCCCCCTATTGCTCTCATTCGGGGACAAGAGTGGTTTATCATGTACCTCCACTCTTTCTGACACTTTACTGCAGGAATATAAAATTGAGTGACACCTTTGTCATCAGTAAATGCATGTGGCAGATTTGCAATGAGTTGCAAATATGTGATTCTAAACTTCTATTTCAGATTCTTTGAGTACGTGGATATAAGGACTGAATGTCAATAACATTTCTAATTTATTTCTCGACATTCTTTGTGGTACTAACCTCCCCCTAATGCCAGAAATGTCCTTATTGCTGATGCAATCAACATAGAGGCTATGAATAAATTTGATTGACGAAAAAAAATATTCCTCACATAGATCCCTAATTTTCTGTGAGGGCCCATTGATGCATGCTGGAGTGGTGATATCGGTATGTAACCGAATTATCGCAGATAGGAAATACTTTATTGATTTCCACGTAATTACTACAAGGGAAAAGTAGGATGATATGAAGTTGGTATGATTTAGATCATACTTACGGTGTGTAAGGCCGTAGTTGTCCATCAAGAGGCTGGTAAATTTACAGTTCTATAAATTTGGTCATGTTTATTAATTTTATTATCTTTGATAAGATATTTAACTAAACCATTCTCGGTATGTACATAAAGTATTATATATAATATGACATTGCTTGCGAAATGAGTTCAACGAAGTTGTCCATTCGAATGGATTTATCCCTTGTTTAGGATAACTTGCTCTTACTTTGAGAATTTGAGCAACTAATTTAGTTATATCATTCATGGTTTTGTGTGACAAGAGACACACTAGAAATCATTTTATAAATGTTTCCATGAGTACCATGAAGTATCTATATAATACCACATAATGGTTAAGTAATCCACATATCTTCTGAATGTGTTTAAGGAAGAATGAGTGGCTCATTTGAATTTTTAAGGTGAGAGAGCCTTAAACTTATTTCCCCTATTGCACATGCAGTGCACATAAAATCTGTTGATTTGGAAAATATTATAACTTAAAACGTTATGACCAATAGAATTGCCAATAATTTTTCTAATCAACCCCAAACCAGGATTGTAAGGCTTAAAGCCAAATATTTTGTAAGATTTAGAAAATTATTTTGTACGCAACAAAACTGAGTAGGAATTGATTTATACATTCAAAATTTATCAAATATAATGTCCAAGAAATAGGATATTGGACATTACACTACATGTAGTAGTATAAGTATAGGCAAACAATATTTTGGAAATAATCAGGAGATTACATGAGGTCTCCAATATTAGTGATATTTTTTTATATATGCAAACATATCCTGGGTGCAAAGGAATTGACCAACCTTTTCTTGCACTAGATTTTTGGTTCTCCTTCTGAGGAAGATTTGAGAACAATCATTTACCAGAATAGTTTCCAGTTATAAGTTTGCAATTTTTCAAATTTATTCCAATGACTTCTTTGCCTTTTTAATAAATTTGTGGTGTAATTTGACCATATGTTTGAGGGTTTGGTAATCATAGATACGATGTTTAAATAACCACACATTTGACAAACTTGAGAGTTGTCGTTGGTCGTTTGAAAACGACATATTCCCTATTAAGAAATAATTTCATCTTTGGTTGTATTTTAGCCTTCACTTTACTTTGAATACATCATGGTTCTATTTTGTGACCAATGACTTGATTATTATTCAAATAATGGAATAGCACCCGTTGGGTGAATCTGATGATTTTATGAAATTCCATGTTTCTTCGTCATGAAAATGGTAGGACTATCATAAGAAGATGTAAAGTGTATTGAGGGCTTTTCAACTGGATCTTCAGATGAAAATATTTGATCATGAGATCTCAACTTAAATTTGATTGAGTGACAAAAATGTGAGCTACGATAGACTTGAGGTCTTGAGAAACGAATGGGTGATTATTCGTGATGTTCTCATGGTGGCATGTTTCTCTTAAGGGAAATATTCAAGGTGAATAAATATTCATCCATTATGTACTTAGTTTGATAACGAAGTGAAGTTGGTGACATATAAAATGCATATGTGCATCAATAGAATAGCCATGTGTTACATGAAATGATCATGCATTGTTTAATTTACTTCTTAGAGTAAATAAAATATATGAATGAAATGATCTTGTTGAGCAAAATCCGCCAAGGTGATGCTTGGTGAACATGGGGTGTATCCTTCAATATAACACATGCGATGAAATTATTGTTAATGTTTTGGACTTCATTCTTGAGGAAGTGTGTGATTTTAGAGTCACCGCCAAAACGTATAGACTTGCATGTGCTTAACATTGGTTAGCCACTATGAAAGTATAACCACGATGTGATGTGGTCCTTGCGAAAGTGTTGTGACACTCAATCATTACCATACATTATGGGATCCATCTTGATGGATGGACGACACTATAATTAGAAATAGTGGCGTAGGCTCCATTGCCATGTATTTTACCAATGTAATAGAAGGTAATCACAGTTATATGCAAATATTTTCGTAGTTTCCTATGACATATTCAAGCAAAATGTCCAAGAACAATATTTACTATGAGAGTAAAATATTTTAGTGAACAACAACAATAAATGCTTCGGAGGAGAAAATTTTAGTACGACTGATGCCTTATAGCCATATGTGTAGACCTCAATTTATATAGGATACCACTATAAAGATAATCACCAATATGGTGTAGATCTCGCAGTAATAGAAAACATAGTCTGACTTTTGTCAGTAGATGTTCATAATTCTATTACCTTATGTTATGCCATATTTTAGAAAATCACTTCAAAGGTAATCATCTGTCAGACTGACATGATGTAGACCTTGCAGTCATAATGCATAGTCTGCAATTTTTTTTTACAGTAGATGCGAGTATTACCTTATGATATCTTGAGGTAGTCATATATTAAATTTGGAAGAGCACTTTAAAGGTAGTCATCTTGTTAGTGATAAGATGTAGACCTTACAGTAATGGTGGATAATCTGCAAAATTATGCAGTAGATGCCACCAATACCTTGTGATTCACAAATAAAATTTGGTGTAGTCATATTGAGTATGACACTTTGTAATCTTTGTTTGAATTACATTAAGTTTTGCAAGATAAAAAAATCATTTGTAAAACATAGTTGTTGCACTTATCATAAAGAATGCTAGTACCTTGGGGGCACATTCCGTGTATTGAATAGAATTTGTATGGACATACACAAAATTACCATAAAGCTTGAGATCTATCATATGTATTTGCTCTAGCCTTAGGCATAAAACGCAAATACCAATAACCTTATGGTTATAGTACTGAAAACAGCAAGCCCGAGGGCTAAACTGCTAAGTCTAGTATGATGACTCGTTCATAAAATTCATTAGCCACATGGCTTAATCGCAAAGATCTGTTAACCCATGGGTTCAACAAAAAATGCAGGTACTTACATGGAATTAGCATAGAGCGTGAGGGTTATCCATATGGATAAGAAATCCCCAATTTCTTGCCCGTGCGGTTCGCTTCATGGAGCAACCGCTGTCGGAGTCCACGCCGTGGATGGCCTGAGTTGCCGGCACCGCACGGATGCGAGCGGCCGCCGGGGGCTTCGCCATAGGAGTGGCCTTGTTCTCGTAGCAATTTAGATCAGGCGTTTGGTCTTTGCATGATTCTGTTATGGTAGATGGCCGATGCGTCCAATACGGCTTCGGCGTCACACCGTGCCGCCAAAGTCTTCTTTTCTTCTTGCGCAGTACACTCAAGTGGAGATGATTCGCGCAAGTGCATTGTGTACGTGAGAAAACAATCAATTGTTAGATCATTGATCAATCACAAGACTAGATCAAATGGACAATTTCATCAATAATTGGCCTTGTGTACTATGTCTTGCTGTGAATAGGTCGGTCATCGATGCCAAGCTACGCGTCGCGCCGTGAGCGCCTGTGGCCATGGCCGCTGCTGGAAGCGCGGGCGCCGCACGTGGAGAGAGATCTCGCCGGGGATAGCAACGGGGCGTCGGCATCGCTGTCGAGGGCTGGTCTGGGGCGTGGCCTCGAGCGCTACCGATCCGTGCGGGGAGCGTCGCTGTGTGGCCCGTGCTCTCGGTAGAGGCGTGCGTGATAACGTGTTAGAGTAAAGCGAGATTGAATGAAAGTGAATGAACGATTAGTCTTTATTGATGATAGCAATAGGGTATTTATACCCGGGCGGAAGTACACATGTTGCTTGGGAGTCAAGTAACTTGAAGTTACTTAAGGGTCAAGTTATTACATAGTTTCCTTGAGAGTCAAGGAAGTGCATAGTTGCTTGAGGACTAAGTAACCTATCTAAGAATTAACTTAATTCTAATGAACTTAATTAATAAGCAACTAATCTATTCTTAACAGTAACAACATCACAGGGACCCATCCATAATTAAATACCAGCTCGGCCAGGTGAAAGGCACAACATGACAGTCATAATTAAAGAGCAACATTAACCCACAACTGAAAAACGGTGCGGCAAGGCGCGCGTCACATTATACTTGCCAGTGATGTTCACGAAGGTTACTTCTCCGAGTACTACCTCTCATAAATGTAGATTAAAGGAAGGTTCTTGCCAGTGATGTTCAGTGCGGAGCCGCCGCTAACATGATGATTTTTTATATAAACATGGTGATTAAAATCCAAGAAAATACTTATATTAAAATCCCTCCATAATTGCTTCCAACCGCGGGATGGGGATGCCGCATTGATATCACTACAAAATATTTTGGGTCATTTTACCGTTGTTTCGACTCTACCCAGCTTGTACACAAGGAAGAAGAGTCACCCCTCCTTGCATTGAGATGCTTCTTGCCATGGTTTAGCTAGCCTAGCACTAAGCGCAAGTACAATAGAGATAAATCAGCTGGCTATAAAAAGTAAACTAGCATATTTTTTCTTAGTTGAAGAAAAAAGAAGAGGAGAGAGAAGGTAAGCGGGTTCTTAGTTAAGAGCCAGCTCTAGCACGTTCTCGTAGGTACTTTGTGAGAGTGAAAGATGGACCATATAGTAAAGAAGTAATACACTCTTCTAATCAACTATTGTACATGTTGGCTATAAGATGAGCTATAGATGATATGGCAATGGCTTATAGCCAGCAGCTGGCTATACTATTAACCATGCTTTAAAGACAAAAATTCATCGGGTGACATAGATTAATATAGTCTCTATGTCAACGATGGACTCATCGATACTAGGGATCATAGGGATTCCCGTTTATTTGTCCGATCAGGGACTAAAAGAGTTCACGAATCTTCAGGCAAGATAAAAGGATTTTCTTTTATCCACGTTCGGACCATCGAGATGGTTTAATACCCTACATCCCGCTCTAATGTTTTTTCATCTAATCATGAAAAAGATTACAAGATGAACTCCTCTCTCTAGTTTCCGTGTCTTTTTTCTTTAAGTATTGGGGAACTTAGTCTATTCACTCTCTTAGCCGGTCTTCACTATACTGGGTCGCGACCCCCTTCACTTCCCCGATCCTTGTTGGATCGCAAGTAGGTTGGGGGAAGGGGGAGGGTAATTAGACTACTTGACCAATTAAAACTTAACCTTTTTCAATTTTAGTTGTAGGAAAATTTTAGCGATTTGCATGTATCAAGCAACACCGTACACATGCATGTCTAAGTAGTGGGTAGCGAAAAGTAAAGATATTGCATATGAAAGTAAAGGAGGGATTGAAGAAATCAAACACAATGAAGACACAAAGATTTTTGGAATGGTTCCGATTGGTGGCGCTATCGTACATCCACGTTGATGGGGACTTCAACCCATGAAGGGTAATGACTGTGTGAGTCCACAAAGGGACCCACCCACAAATGATCCACGAAGAAGTTATCTTGTCTACTCCACCATGTCTTACGTCCATGAAGGATTAGCCTCACTCAGAGACTATTCCACCATCGCTCGAACAAGACATGCCAACAAGACATTGAACAAAGGCTCTGTATAAACATGACCTTTTCTTCGTTCTTTCTTTTCTTCAATGTATCTTTTAAAGTTTCTTCGCTAGCTTAACGTTTTCCGATTTGACCCTATCAATTAGCAAAGAGATGACCTTTGTGGTCGGATTACACTTATATGAGTGATTTATCTTTTCCCTTCTATTTACGATCTGAAGACGACTCTTACGATACAAAAATTTACATATATTAGAAGTCATCGGTTTCGACCGAGGGATAGGATTCAAACCACACCCATCTACTTTGGTACTAATATAAAGGACCTCAGCCCCTTACTCTCTTATTTTTGCTTTATATGCATTAATTTTGAATTGTGTCTTTGTTCAATAACTAGGTTGCCCGGCTGCTATGCTTACACCTTAAGTTCCGCATTGTTTGGCTAAGGGTGTAAAAGGGAGCACCACTACGATTGATACTTTTGATTTAACTGGTCAAGTACATCGGAGAAAGCCGAAAGTTGAGTGTCACAATAAGCGTAAATCGATCGGCAATCCGATGTCAAACTAAGAATCCATAGCAAATTTTCCGTATCAAACAATGGGCTTTTCTTGAAACAAGCCGAAGCGTTAATGCTTGACCTTGGCTGGGTCCAAACACTTACTATACACCGAGGACTAGTAGCTTGCCCCCAACCTTAAGCTCACATGACTACATGAAAATTTTCAAATCTCATAGTCGGATTGTCTAGTTTCTATTAAACACAACCGCCTCCGAGCACCGAGACATCGGCTAAGAGATGTGTTGAAACACCTGCATAACATCTATGAAGGGGCAGAAGCCAATGACTGGTCACTTTCAAAATTAAATAGTCACAAAAGGAGTCACAACAATACATCGGCCAAAAAGGACTCATTCGCATAAAACTGAGACTTGTATTTTTACAACACAAACCTCGGCATTCTGAGGGAGTTCTAATCAAAGTTTTCAAGGTTATCGTCCTTGCTACAATTCACCTTTGATATATGTGCACCCAACATTACATCCACAAAATATTGCTCATGCCCATGCTTCTTGCCTTCGGGGCCATCCTGAGCAATCTCCTCCGCCTTTATCCCCAGATAATGCATCTTCACACACACATATGCCTACTGAGCACCCTCTAGGCAGGTAGTGTTGGGGAATGTTGCATGGGAAACAAAAAATTTCCTACGCTCACCAAGATCAATCTATGGAGGCTAACATCTACGAGAGGGGGGAGTGCATCTACATACCCTTGTAGATCGCTAAGCGGAAGCGTATATAACGCGGTTGATGTAGTCAAATGTCTTTGCGATCCAATCACGATTGGTCACGCGATCTCATCACGATCCGTCCCGCTATCCCATCACGATCCATCCCGATCTAGTGCTGCATGGACATCACCTCTGCGTTCAGCACACGTACAGCTCGATGACGATCTCCACCTCCTTGATCCAGCAAGAGTGAGGGTGGAGAAGTAGGTGAGTGCTCCGTTGGCACAATGGCATGGCGGCGGTGTTGGTGGAGCTGTTCCGACAGGGCTTCGCCAAGCAAAACCGAAACTGATCTTACTGGAGAAAACTGATCTATGGGAGAGACAGGGCTACACTGTGGCATTGGTTGGTTGCAGCCCTCTCTCCCCATCTATATATAAGGGGGAAGGGGAGAGGGGATGCACCCTATGGTTTCCACCCTAAGGGGGCGGCGGCCAAAGGAGGGAGGGGCGGCTTCCCTAGGGGTGGCTTGGCCCCCAAGTTAGGGTGGCGCCACCCCCTAGGGTTGGCCCTCCACCAGTCCAAGCCGCATGGGCCTTAGGTGGGAGGTGCGCCCAGCCCACCAGGGGCTGGTGCACATCCCTCTCAGCCCATGTGGCCCCTCTGGGCTGGTGGCCCCTTCTGGTGGACCCCCAGAACCCTTCCGGCACCCCCGATACGCTGCCGGTGACGCCCGAGCCTTTTCTGGTGACCAACACAGAACTTTCCATATATCAATATTTACCTCCGGACCATTCCAGAGCTCCTCGTGACATCCGAGATCTCATCCAGGACTCCGAACAACATTCAGTCACCAACATACAAAACTCAACTATATCGAAACGTCACCGAACCTTAAGTGTGCAGACCGTGCGGGTTCGAGAACTATGCAAACATGACCGAGACACCTCTACGGTCAATAACCAATAGTGGGACCTGGATGCCATATTGGTTCCTACATATTCTACAAAGATCTTTATAGGTCGAACTACGATGTCAAGGATTCAAGCAATCCCTTATACTATTTCCTTTGTCCTTCGGTATGTTACTTGCTCGAGATTCCATCATCGGTATCTCCATACCTAGTTCAATCTCGTTACCGGCAAGTGATGACGAGATGATGTATATACTTCTCGCACCTTGTTGGTTACCCCAAGTGGAAGTTTGAGATGTAGTCAGCAGCAAGTTTTCCTTCACACGAAGACTGTAAGGTTTATCGAACCAGGAGGACTCCTAGGATCAACAAGTAGGTGTCCGCTGCCCTTGTCTAGCAGAAGACGTGGACATGCACACACAACAAATAACTTTTCTCCCAACGAGTACAGAGAGGTTGTCAAGCTCTCCGGCCTTGTAGTTTGCAAAGGATCAAAATACAAGCGGGAAAAGTAATAGTGATCGCAACAGAAAAGTAAATGAAAGCGGTAACTGATGGAGGTGTAAACAATGATGGTGATATGGACCGTAGTCACATGATGTTCACTTGTCATGTCTCTCTCCCAAAATATGATAAACAACTATGCTTGGGTAAACAAATCACAGTTGGGCAATTGACAGAATTATGAACGCACCGCAGTGCTAAGTATGCTACTTGATAGTTAGAGGTTCAATAGTAATGGGCAGTACGCCAAGGCAAGTAGACCGTTTATTCATCAGCATCTACTTACTAATCATCCACCTTGAGTTATATATCCAGAACATCTCGCTGGTATTAAGTTGCGAGCCCCACCCAAAGTGTAAACTCAAAGCAACGAACAACTGCATTAACGAACTATGTGTAAGGTAAACAATCCTTGCAACCGCGGTCACAAGCACCGTTGTTTTCTCCCTAGTGGCAACAACACATCCCCTAATCTCATGTTTCTGTCACTCAAGATAGACATCGAGGGGCATGAACCCACAATCATGCATGACGCTCCCTCTTGGAGTTACAATCTACTACTCGGCCAAAGCAATAAATAGCAACAGAGAACATGCATGAATCACTAAGGAACATAATATAAAAGGATAATCAAATATATAACTCATAACAATCTGAACATAATCTCATAATCCATCGGATCCCAACAAACCGAGCATAGCAATAGCAAGAGTTACATAGATGCCTTGATCATGTAGGGCAGCTCACAAGGACTAACCATTGAAGCACAAGATTGGAGAGAAGACATCACATAGCTACTTGTCATTGACTCATGATCCAAGGAGAACTACTCACGGTAGGTCCGGGAAGCGTCCATAGCAGTGGAGAAGCTCCCGGGGGTCAATCCTCCCTCCGGCAGGGTGCCGGGAAGAGGTCTCTTGACGCTCCCGATCTCGGAAGCGCTGCGGCAGCGGAACGATGGAGAAATTCGTGATTCTGGATCCTGTATAGGGTTTTCCTCATCAAGGGGTAAATATAGGCGAAAGGAGGGCACCAGAGGAGGTGGGACCCACCCAGGCGGCCTCTTGGCGCCGCGAGGGGGTAGGTCGCGCCCACAGGTCGCCTGGGCGGCCCCTGGCCCCCTCTGGCACATCTTCGGTGATCTGAAAGCTTCCGTACGCTTATTTTTTATATATTTTCTCCGGATTTTTCGGGCTTCAGAAAATTGGGTAAAAGCCCCTGGAAAACAGACATGAGCACACAGAAACGGGCACTGGGTGCACTGAGTTAGTAGGTTAGTCCAAATATGTTTAAAATGATATAAAAGTGTAGCAAAACATATAACAATGTCACCCAAAAGATCATGGAACACGCAGAAATTATAGATACGTTTGGGACTTATCAACATCCACAAGATTAATTTCTGCTCGTCCTCGAGTAGATAAATGATAACACAATAATTTATGTGGTGACATGCTAACACACATATAAGAACTTCAAAGTAAAGCAAGTAAGATATGCAATTCAAGTCAAGACAATAACAAGCAAGAGTATCTATCTAGTATTGAATTTAGCAAAGTAAGAACATAAAGGTGCAAGAGCTCTCGCTGTCCATGACTTGAATGTCTCCAAATGGTGTTTGCATGCAAGAAGTGGGAGATGGGTTGATATCATAAAATATATTTTTAATTGAGAACTCAATCTACTAAAATTTCACAGTTGGTGTCCTTGGGAATCTTATTTTGACTCATCCCCAGACCACTAGCCAGGCACAAGTCAAAATGATCCTCTCCCTTTCGACTTTGAGCACTCATGCAATGGATGAGCGTAAGCAAGATATGTTGGCACTTAGGATGGCAAAGAGAATAATGATGGGGAAGGAAGACAAAAAGGTGGAAGGCTCACATCAATGAGGACAACCATAGGCGAGAGAAAGCCAATGATAGATATGATGTGAGGAGTAGGGATTGCCATGTAATGGATGCACATATGAGCTAAGGTAAGCTCTCCAATGGAACTAGTGGGGGTGCATCCAACCTGTTTTCTCATGAAGACCTAGAGCTCATTTGCGGAGGCTCATCATTGGAATATGCAAACCAAGTTCTATAGTGTAAGGGTCCCCACATAGTTATGCATGAATGATAATCTCTATGTAGTACAAGTATAGCAATGAATTACGAGTGTGGATCTTTCAAAAGGAATAGTAGTGTTGCCCCCTTCTCTATTTTTATTTCCTTTTTTTCTCTTTTTTAATTTTTTTGTGGCCTCTTTGGCTATTTCTTTTTATCTCTCATTTGTCCTCTTTGGGATCTTTTCATTTGTCCTCTTTGGGATCTTTTCCTCACTTAAGGGAAACACTCTATGTTTTACATGAATAAAAAGAAGATCATCACACTTTATAAGAAGTACTCAACATAAAGACAAGTGAAAACTATCATGATGTATGCAAATGTATGCCTGTGCCAGTGTAGCAGGATATGCAATGATACTAGCGCGTCATGTAGCAATAATAAGGGCAAGGCCCAACTAGCATGCGGCTCTACGATCAAGCAAAAGCATGTATGACATGAAGATCAAGTCATGAGATGGTGGATATTGCATGGCAATGTATCTCAGAAAGGCTATGGAAATGCCTTAATAGGTAGGTATGGTGGTTGTTTTGAGGAAAGATATAATGAGGCTTATGTATGACAGAGCGTATCATGTCATGGGTTTGGATGCACTAACGAAGTTTGCACAAACTATCAAGATGAGAAAGGGCAATGCACGGTACCGAAGAGGCTAGCAAAATATGGATGGTGGAAGTGCCAACAATCGAATACTCACATTAGTCCGAAGAAGTCATGCACTTATTATCAGTAACTCTCTATCTAGTTAGGAAATTAACAAAGAGACAAGTACCCCGAGGAGGAGTGTTTGGGGGTTTGGTTATCCTTGCGCATCCTCGACTCATGGTAACGTGAGGGTACTCTATATATTCCAACCCCTCCAGAGGTTAGCGATCAATTTAGTAGCTAGAGTTCTCAACTACTTTCTAGTTTTTGAAAAACACACGGATTACCCAAAATACGACACCTATCACAAATAGGCTCAATCTCTTAGCACTAATAGTCCAAACATTACTCAAATCAATACCTCAAAACTATTGCAAGTTACTACTATACTTAAATAGCAACCTCAGTTACCTACTCATGCAAGACACACAACTCAGTGCAACGAGCCAACTCTCTAAACAAGATACACATGATAACTCAAGATAGTTCCAAAAGAAATCTAAATAAAAGCTCTTAAAAAGATAAGCATGAAAACCAAGAGCTAGGCATGACAGTAGCTATGTAAAGATAAAGAACACACAAAAAAGATAAGCATAAAAACCTATGTTGTGTTCTAGAGTGGAAAGGAGCGTGTTTCTCTCCCAAACAAGGTAGACTAGGTTCCAACTTGTTATGAACAGCAAGCAAGACTAAAACAAACTAAAAAGTAAAGAGCGGGACACTCCAAGCATAGCACATAACATATGAAGTGATAAAAATATAGCATGGAGATGGACGAACTGATGATTGTTGATAGAGAAAGGGATGCACGGGGGCATCCCCAAGCTTAGACGCTTGAGTATCCTTGAATATTTCTTGGGGTGCATGGGGGCATCCCCAAGCTTGAGCGCTTGACACTCTTGTATCTTCTTTCATCATCTCCCATCGCATACTTGAAACCTCCCTTCATATGAAACTCATCATAAGCTGATTAGAGTGGTTAGTACCCATAATAAAACAATTCATTACCTGCTGGAAATAAAGATTTTCATGAATAGTTACTGTTTCTCATGATTGCCAATAGGTTTTTGCAAAAAAAAAGTAAGCTTAGGATTTGCAAAACAATGAAAACGCAAAACATGGCAGTATCTGTGAAAAATAGAACAACAGGTAGTAAATAATTTATTAGGGGCACTTGTGCAACTCAAATCAAAAAACTCAGAACAGATGCCAGAAAGGCAATTATATAGAGCATGATATGAAAACAATTCCAAGCAAAAAAGATGATCTGGTGGTGTTTGGCGAAGTTTTTCCGTCAAGCAGACATAATCTGTTTCTGGACAACATGTCACAATTTTTGAACTTTCTTGCAATCAGAGGCTATAACTTGGCACAAAGCTTGAAAATAAAGATACAATGATGTTTCTACACTAGTAACAAGCATCAAGACTACTAAAAGTGGAAGTAAAAACTCAAAATAAAGATAAAAAGGGTTGTCTCCCTAGAGCTCTTTCTTTATAGCCATAAAGACAGGCTTAAGATTTTAATGACGCTCTCATAGGAATAAGAGTTCTAGAACAAAAGAGAGCATCAAGAAGCAAATACCAAACACATTTAAGTCTAACATGCTTCCTATGCATAGGAATATTGCAATAGAATAATTCATTGAAGCACAAAGCAATAAGCACAGGAAGGCAAAACAAGTGCAGCTTCAAAACCTTCAACATAAAGAGAGGGAGCTTGATATTATTGAAATATCTATAAGCATATGTTCCCTTCTCATAATAGTTTTCAGTGGGATTATGAATAAACTCAACAATATAAGTATCACATAAAGCATTGTTACCATGATCCGTTCATGAAGAGGATAAAACTTGGAGTAAAAGAGAGTCTGGATCTCTTCCCAATCCCGTAGGTGAGAATCATCTAGTAGCCTATGCCATTCCAATGCCTTTCCTTTCAGTGGCAAGGCAAATAATTTCCTTATGACTCCATATCTTGTCAAACCTGAAATCTTAAACAACTCACAAAGTTCTATAAGTTTCAACAAATGAATACTAGGATTGACTGTTTCATCTCCCGCATAACAATCATTCCTAATTATTTCAATTATCCCAAATGGTATTTTGAATGGGATACATTCAGTAGGTGGAGGAGACTTCTCTACCACAGGTGTGGTAAAGCGGCCTTCCCCAAGCAGCGAACTAAGAGTGCAGTTTTCCATAAGCCTAACTAGTGGAGTCAAACAACTTAGTGTTTGCAGTGCAACCCATAGCAGCAGTAACAAGCAATAACAAAGCAACTAATTTTTTTGTGGTTTTTGGTAAAAGACTCTAAAGCAAAAACTAGAAAGCAAACTAACAAGACTAAAAAGAAAAGGTAAAAGATAACGTGCAACTCCCCTATATTGAAGATTGGAATCCCCGGCAACGGCGTCACAAAACTATGCTTGATGACGAGATGATGTATATACTTCTCGCACCTCGTTGGTTACACCAAGTGGAAGGTTGAGATGTAGTCAGCAGCAAATTTTCCCTCACATGAAGGCTGTAAGGTTTATCGAACCAGGAGGACTCCTAGGATCAACAAGTAGGTGTCCGCTGCCCCTGTCTAGCAGAAGACGTGGACCTGCACACACAACAAATAACTTTGCTCCCAACGAGTACAGAGAGGTTGTCAATATCTCCGGCCTTGTAGTTTGCAAAGGATCAAAACACAAGCGGGAAAAGTAATAGTGATTGCAACGAAAAAGTAAATGAAAGCGGTAAATGATGGAGGTGTAAAAAATGAAGGTGATATGGACCGGAGTCACATGATGTTCACTAGTGATGTCACTCTCCAAAAAGACGATAAACAACTATGCTTGGGTGAACAAATCATAGTTGGGCAATTGACAGAATTATGAACGCACCGCAATGCTAATTATGCTACTTGATAGTTAGAGGTTCAATAGTAATGGACATTACGCCAAGGCAAGTAGACCGTTTATTTATCAGCATCTACTTACTAATCATCCACCTTGATATATCTATCGAGAACATCTTGTTGGTATTAAGTTGCGAGCCCCACCCAAAGTGTAAACTTAAAGCAACGGACAACTGCATTAACGAACTATGCGTAAGGTAAACAATCCTTGCAACCGTGGTCACAAGCATCGTTGTTTTCTCCCTAGGGGCAACAACACATCCCCTAGTCTCATGTTTCTGTCACTCAAGCTAGACATCGTGGGGCATGAACCCACAATCATGCATAACGCTCCCTCTTGGAGTTACAATCTACTACTCGGCCAAAACAATAAATAGCAACGGAGAACATGCATGAATCACTATGGAACATAATATAAAAGGATAATGAAATATATAACTCATAACAATCTGAACATAATCTCATAATCCATCGGATCACAACAAACCGAGCATAGCAATAGCAAGAGAATTACATAGATATGTTGATCATGTAGGGCAGCTCACAAGGACTAACCATTGAAGCACAAGATTAGAGAGAAGACATCACATAGATACTGGTCATGGACTCATGGTCCAAGGAGGACTACTCACGGCAGGCCCGGGAAGCGTCCATGGCGGTGGATAAGCTCTCGGAGGTCAATCCTCCCTCCGACAGGGTGCCGGGAAGAGGTCTCGTGACGCTCCGGATCTCGGAAGCGCTGCGGCTTCGGAATGATGGAGAAGTTCGCGATTATTGATCATGTATATGGTTTTCCTCGTCAAGGGGTAAATATAGGCGAAAGGAGGGCCCCGAAGGAGGTGGGACCCACCCAGGCAGCCTCTTGGCGTGGCCAGGGGGTAGGCCGCGCCCACAGGTCGCCCGGGCGGCCCGTGGCCCCCTTTGGCCCATCTTCGGTGATCTGAAAGCTTCCGGTACGCTGATTTTTTATATTTTTTTCTTGGGATTTTTCGGGCTTCGGAAAATTGGGTAAAAGCCCGTGCAAAATAGACATCAGCAAACAGAAATTGGCACTGGGTGCACTGAGTTAGTAGATTAGTCCAAATATGTGTAAAATGATATAAAAGTGTAGCAAAGCATATAACAATGTCAACCAAAAGATCATGGAACAAGCTGAAATTATAGATACGTTTGCGACGTATCAGCAAGTCTCTTTACTCGTTCTGTAATACAAGATCCCGTGACTAACTCCTTAGTCACATTGCTTGCAAGCTCATTGTGATGTTGTATTACCGAGTGGTCCCTATAGATACTTCTTTGTCATACGGGGTAACAAATCCTAGTCTCGATCAATGCCAACCTGATATGTCTCCAATGTATCTACTTTTCCAAACTCTTTTGCCCTTGGTTTGGACTCTAATTGGCATGATTTGAATGGAACTAACCCGGACTGACGTTATTTTCAGCAGAATTGCCTTGGTGTTATTTTTGTGTAGAAATGAAAGTTCTCAGATTGACTTGAAAATTTACGGAGAATATTTCTGGAATTAATAAAAAATACTGGCGAAAGAATCTACCAGAGAGGGGCCACCAGCAGGCCACAAGCTTGCAGGGCGCGCCCCTTGCTTGTGGGCCCCATGTGGCTCCACCGACCTCGTTACCACTCTTATATATTCCTATCCATCGAGAAAAAATCAAAGAGAAGAGTTCACCGCGTTTTACTATACGGAGCCGCCGCCACCTCCTCTTCTTCCTCGGGAGGGGGGGGGGATCTGGAGTCTGATTTGGGCTCCGGAGAGGGGAAATCGATGCCGTCGTCATCGCCAACCATCCTTCATCACAAATTTGATGATTCTATCCATCGTTCATGAGTAATCCCATTGTAGGCTTGTTGGACGGTGATGGATTGGATGAGATCTATCATGTAATCGAGTTAGTTTTGTTACGGTTTGATCCCTAGTATCCATTATGTTCTGAGATTGATGTTGCTATGACTTTGCTATGCTTAATGCTTTTCACTAGGGCTCAAGTGCCATGATTTCAGATCTGATCCTATTATGTTTTCAAGAATATATATGTGTTCTTGATTCTATCTTGCAAGTTATAGACACCTATTACGATTTATGACCCGCATCACCCAAGGTGACAATAAGTGGGATTCTTTCCGGTGATTACCGTAGTTTGAGGAGTTCATGTATTCAATAAGTGCTAATGCTTTGGTACGGTTTTGTATTAAAAGGAGCCTTCATATCCCTTAGTTTCCATTAGGACCACGCTTCCACGGAAGGGTAGGACAAAACATGTAATGCAAGTTCTTTTCCATAAGCACGTATGACTATATATGGAATACATGCCTACATTACATTGATGAATTGGAGCTAGCTCTGTATCACCCTATGTTATGACTGTTGCTGATGAGTGCCATCCGACATAATTATCCATCACTGATCCATTGCCTACAAGCTTTCCACATGTTGGTCTTTGCTAAGTTACTTTTCTATTGCTATTGTTACAATCACTACAAAACTACTACTGTCATGTTTGCCACCGCTACCGTTACTTCCATACTACTTTGGTACTAAATACTTTGCTGCAGATATTAAGTCTTTCACGTGTGGTTGAATTGACAACTCAACTGCTAATACTCGAGAATATTCTTTGTCTCCCCTTGTGTCCAATCAATAAATTTGGGTTGGATACTCTACCCTCAAAAACTTTTGCGATCCCCTATACTTGTGGGTTATCAAGACCTTTTTCTGGCGTCGTTGCCGGGGAGCATAGCTTTATTCTCTGAGACACTTGGAATTTATATGTGTTGATGTGACAGCCCGATGCCGACGTTCCAGAAGATTCCCCCTTCGTTCCGTTTTCGTCGTGTGTCTATTTATATTTGTCGCATCATTTGCATCATCTGCATTGCATCGGCATCTCCGTTGCCGTCAGTTTTCAAAGTTGCATCCGTTGTTAGTTGCCGGTTCTCGTCGTTGACCGTTCTGAGTCCGACCGCACTCGCACGCACCCGTGGCACCTTCGTGACCCTGTTTTTAAAGTGTGCGTAAAACTTTCACTGATTGGGTTGAGATTTGACGTGCGGTCTTATTTTAATATAGGTAGGCCGCCTGTCGAATTTCGTCATGATCGGAGTCCGTCTGGTACCCGAACGGTCGACCGTAGTGGCACCGTATTCGGTCTACCGTTGGACGTCTGTCGGTGTTTTAAAATACATTGCCGGGTCGCCCGTTTTCCCTCTCTTCTTCGCCTAGCCCCTCTGCACGGTGCGTCGACCCTACTCGCGGCCAGTCCGAAAACCTCCCGAAACCCGAACCGGGCGGTCGTGACCGTTGGATCCGGATCAACCCCGTTTTACCACAAACAATCATCGGTTTGTCCATTGGACTCCCTAGCCTATTCATTCTCGACCGTCCGATTTATATCGGAGGGACCAGTCAGCCCTATCCAAACCCACCTAATCATTTAAGCAGGCAAACCCTAGTCCAATCAGTCCCAACTGCTGCCGCTGCACATCACCTGGTCTCTTCCTCGTTTTTTCCCTCCTCCCCAATCAGATAGCCAGGTCCCCAGCGCCCGCAGCAGCCAGATCGAGGAAGCCCTCGATCCCATTCGCCTGATCTAGCCAGCGCCGCCAGTGGCTCGATCCACAGGAGCACCAGCCGTCGCAAATCCCGCTCGAGCGACTCCCGCGACGCTGAGCCCCGCGTTGGCCGAGGCAGCCTCGCCTCCCCGCGCCGTGGATCGCGCCAGCGCCGCCCCTCCCCACGATCTGGGGATCCAGATCGGGTCCCGCGTCCCACCATCGCCCTGGCACCGTGTCCCGGCCGCCTCGAGCGAATCCTGCGGTGCTGAGCCCCCGCGTTGACCGCGCCTGCTCAGGGCCCGATCCAGGGCGCCCCTCGAGCGCTGCCGCCGCTGCGTCCCGTGCAGATCGGGAGCGTCGCCAGCGCCAGCAGCCGCGTTGGCCAGGTGGGCCGCGCCAGCACGCCTCGGCCTGGTCCGCCTAGTCCGGCCTGCCTTGTCCCGCCACGGCCGAGGCCCAGCTAGCCGCCTCCAGGCCGCCTCCTCTCATGGGCTAGGCCCAAGGTGAGCTGCCCTCTATTCCCCACCCTGAGCGTATTGTTGCTAAATTGTGCTCCCTGCTTAGGCCCGTTAGGCAATTCGTCCTGATAGATTTTTTTAGAGTTTTCGGAATTTAATTAAATTCCAGAAAATAGACGTATTTTAAAACGTCCGTATCTTTTAAACCGTATGTCGGATCGAGGCGAGTTGTATATGGATTTCGGGTAGTTTCTCGCGTAGAACACGATTCCACACCTTGCATATTTGTTTGACGCCGTTTAGCATGCCGAAAGCATCGTTTGGCGTGCTGTCCCAATAGGTTTAGTCGCGTATTTAATTTTTTCCGCACGTGTTCGAATTGCTCGAATGACGTATTAGAAATGCCCATGTTTAGGAACCTTTTTTTCCTTGTAATTTAGAGCGGTCATTTGTATTTTGCGCGTAGGGATTGCCGGTAGTTTATTTTCCCGTGTATAGGTTATTTTTCCCGCATTTTCGTGTGGCATTATTTTGTTGCGCAACCCCACATATTTTATATGTTTTAGGGGTAGAAAAATCCATTGGGTTTTTCTGTGCAATTAGTTTTAGCTTTTGAGTAAGTTAGTTCATGCGGTATTTTGCCATGTTGCCCTCTTGTCTTTTTCGTAGGATTTATTTCGTGCTCCGGTTGCTTAAGTTGTCAACTAGGTAATTGTTCTTGGGTGTTTAGACTAGCCCCTGGTATTTTTAGTTGCAATAGAAATGCATGTTTAGGTGTGTTTTGATTGCTCTCAAGTTGCTAGAAATAGTGCTGTTTTGGAGGAGCTGAAATATTTCTAAGTCTGGAATCTGTTATATTTTGTTGCTGTCTTGTCTTGCTTGCATCTTGTGTTCTGTAGCTCTTTTGAGGTTGGTCCAATGGAGTTAGTTGTACCCCTTGTGTTTATCTAGCATTCTGTAAATTTTCATGCCATTTGGAGTCCTGTAGCTATAGGTTTTGCTGCTGTCAATATTGCTTCAGACTGAAAACTGCACTTTCACGAGGTGTAATTTTCACTAAGTCTGAAATAGTGTGTGAGATGCCATGTTGTGTCTTCTTTTCCTAGCGATCCATGATGCCATGCTAGCTGTTGTTAGTTGTTCGTAGTAGTGCTTCTTTCCCTCTTCCGTGCCATGCCTTGCTTGAGTTTATCGGAGTTGTGTAGCTCGTAGTTGTGGGGCGTAGAATATGCTATGCGGCTGATTTTGGCAGATTGTAGTCATTTCTTGTTTTGCTCGTAGTTTTTGAACCGTAGCTCCGTTGTGGTCGTGTCCTACATGAAACTTGCTTAGAATCTCGTGTAGTTTCATTTTCTCTTGCTGGTTGCATGTGTTGAAGTGCTCGTGACCGCCGTTGCACACATATTGCATTCATGCCATCATATCTTGCGGTGCTTGTATCTTTTGAACCGTAGCTCCGTTGGAGATGTTCTTTATGTCTAGATTGCTTGTCTTGACGCGTAGAATCACGTGAACCTATTTTTTTTGCTGTTAAACAACTAATTAAATGGGTTAGTTCAGATCTGGACATAATTGTTAATTAACTTGTGAGGTCGTCTCGGAGGTGCTATATGGCATTTCCGACCTCATTTAAAATGCCTAGATAGGTAGATTAATGCCGCTTCACCTCTTGCAGGTTTGACAACATTAACATTGCGTGTAATTAATCGGGATAGAACTAAATAGATAAACGTGGAGTTTCGTCAATATGCAACTCGTTGCATATTGAACTTCACTTAATGTGTAGTGTTTGTTTGTCGTGAATTGTCATGCAGTGTCTTGCATGTTTTCAGCTGCTCATGCATCATTTGTGTTGTTGCATCGTGTGGTGAATTCCGTGTGTTGATGCTTGTTTCCGGTTTCCCCCGTATCGATAGAGTTCCGCAACGTGCCGGATTGTGAGGACCCGTTCGACTACGTCGGTTCGTCTGCTTCACGGAGGCATTCTTCTTCCAAGCGGGATCTCAGGCAAGATGATCATTTCCCCAGATACCATTACTATCATTGCCATGCTAGTTTTACCGTCTCTATCGTTATGTCTCGTTGCCTACCACATGTTAAATATCAGCCTCTCAACAATGCCATGAAACCTTCAACCTGTTCGACCTAGCAAACCACTGATTGACCATGTTACTGCTTGCTTAACCCTGTGTTAGCGTTGCTAGTTGCAGGTGCAGTTGCTTCCATGTGAAAACATGGGTTCCTTGTCATATCACCATATTAATGCTATTTAATTTAATGCACCTATATACTTGGTAAAAGGTGGAAGGCTCGGCCTTTCTAGCCTGGTGTTTTGTTCCACCTTTGCCCCCTTAGTTTTCGGCTACCGGTGTTATGTTCCATAAACGAGCGCTCCTAACACGATCGGGGTTGTTATGGGGACCCCCTTGATAATTCGTTTTAGATTAAAGCTGGTCTGGCAAGGCCCAACATTGGTTCTACGTTTGCCCAACATAATAATTCTGTTAAATTGAAATGCATAGGGAGTTAGCGCTACCCGAGGAGTAATTTTACATAAACAGGGGGGGGGGGCAGTGCTGATGGTGTTGGTCCCAAACGGTCTGCCTGCGGGGCCACCGCAGGGAAACTCGAGGTTTGGCACGTGTAGCTAGTTCCATCCGTCGTGTCCTGAGAACGAGATACGCGGCTCCTATCGGGTTCGTCGACACGTCGGGCGGCCTTGCTGGATTAGTTTTACCTTTGACGAGATATCTTGTGCATCGGGATTCCGGTGATGCTTTGGGTAATCTCAGAGTTGAGGCTTTCCACTAGGGAATCCGACGAGATCGCGAGCTTCGTGATTGAGGATTTCTATGCGGCTTGTGGTAATTTGTGATGGACTAGTTGGAGCACCCCTGCAGGGTTAAATCTTTCGGAAAGCCGCGCCCGCGGTTATGTGGCAACGTGGAAGCTTTGTTTAACACTGGTTCTAGATAACTTGAAGTTAACTTAATTAAAACTTGCCAACTGTGTGCGCAACCGTGACTGTCTCTTTCGTGAGTTCCTTCTCCGATCGAGGACACGGTGGGGTTATGTCTGACGTAGGTAGGTGTTCAGGATCATTCATTTGATCATCAGTAGATCACGTCCGCTATGCGTAGATCTTCCCCCTCTTATTTCTGGTACTCGTAAGTTTAGCCACCAAATATATGCTTAGCTGCTGCTGCAACCTCACCACTTAACCTTACCTCACCCATAAAGCTTTGCTAGTCTTGATACCTTTGGAAATGAGATTGCTGAGTCCCCTGTGGCTCACGGATTACTACAACACCAGTTGCAAGTACATGTAAAGGTTACTTGACGCAAGCGCGTTGATTGTTCATTTGGAGTTGCTTCTTCTTCTTCTTCTTCATCGATCTAGGATGGGTTCCACGCCGGCAGCCTGGGATAGCAAGGATGGACGTCGTTCTTATTTTTCTCGTTTGTTGTCGTCTGTAGTCGGACCTTGCTCTTACTCTTGATGTTATGTAATGTACTGATGTGACTCTGATGTAGCTTGTGGCGAGTGTAAGCCAATTCTATATATATCTCATCTTTTCAGTACATGTACTTGTAACGATATCCATTCTTGCGACACGACGAGATGCGCTTCTATCCCTGACGAGGCCTTCATGCCAAATTGAGGATAGGGTCGCATCTTGGGCGTGACAGTTGATCACTATGAAGAATCTGAAAGACGCTAAAACCAAGATCTACCCCTCAACTACGAGGGCAGGGACCACCAAGATAGTTGTGCTGGTTGTGTTTTCACGGAACGAACTGTTGAATAAGTTGAACTACTATTGAGTAATATATTGAGCAATGATAATGATTGGACTATTCCCGAACCACCTCCAAAACCAACTCCTAAGAAAAGAGGTATTCTATTCCTTAGTCCTGAAGATATGCAAGAGGCAAAGAAATCTATGAAAGAAAAAGGTATTAAAGCTGAAGATGTTAAGAATCTACCACTTATTGAAGAAATACATGGTCTTGATAAACCGACACAGGTAGTAGAGGTAAATTCTCTTCGTAGATTTGATGGAGGTGATATTCCTTATAATAAGTCTGCTAGCCAATGCTTGGATGAATTTGATAAATTTGTTGTTAAACAAGAAAATTTCAATGCTTATGTTAGTAGACAATTGAAACATAATGCTTACATGCTTGATCGCTTGGGTGATTATATGAGTAGAACTGTTAATGACCTTAGGCTTATGAGTAAACATGCTTCCATGGTAACTACTCAAGTAGAACAGGTACTTAAAGCACAAAATGATTTGCTCAATGAGATGATTAGTAAGAACAATGAGCATTCTGTTAGAGTTGTGACTAGAGCTGGTAGAATGACTTAGGAACCTTTGTATCCCGAGGGCCATCCTAAAGGAATTGAGCAAGAATCTCATAGAGTTAATATTGATGTACCTCGTATTTCTAATAAAAGAAAAAGAATGATGATAGGACTTTGCATGCTGCTAGTGAACCTGATATAGAGTCACATGAAAACCAAAATGATATCTCTATTTCTGATGCTGAGACACAATATGGTAATGAACATGAACCTAGTGATAATTTTAATAATGATGTTCATGTCGATACTCAACCTAGTAATGCCAGTGATGTGGAGATTGAACCTGCTGTTGATCTTGATAACCCACAACCTAAGAATAAGAGATATGATAAAAGAGATTTTGTTGCTAGGAAGCAAGGTAGAGAAAGAGAA
Source organism: Hordeum vulgare subsp. vulgare (assembly GCF_904849725.1). NCBI lineage: Eukaryota > Viridiplantae > Streptophyta > Magnoliopsida > Poales > Poaceae > Hordeum > Hordeum vulgare. The sequence goes on along the minus strand of NC_058521.1, from coordinate 101,225,141 downwards.
CTATGGGTTGAGAAACCCATGCCCTTTCCTCCTAAACCATCCAAGGAAAAGGATGATGAGGATTTTGAGCGCTTTGCTGAAATGGCAAGACTTGTTTTCTTACGTATGCGCTTAACCGATATTCTGAAAATATCTTCCTATGCTAAGAACATGAAAGATATTGTTACTAATAAAAGAAAGATACTAGAAGCTGAGATCTCCACCATGCTTGCTAATTACACTTTTAAGGGTGGAATACGAAAGAAATTAGGAGATCCCGGAGTACCCACTGTACCATGCTCCATTAAAGGAAATTATGTTAGAACTTCTTTATGTGACCTTGGAGCTGGTGTTAGTTTTATGTCGTTCTCTTTATATCGTAGACTTGACTTGACTAAATTGACACCTAGTGAAATCTCTCTTCAAATGGATGATAAATAAACTACTTTACCTATCGGTATTTGTGAGGATGTGCCTCTTGTGGTTGCAAACGTTACTATCTTAACAGACTTTGTTATTCTTGATATTCCCGAGGACGACAGTTTGTCAATCATCTTTGGTGGACCGTTTTTGAATACTGCAGGGGATGTTATTGATTGCAACAAAGGCAATATCACTTTTCATGTTAATGGTAATGAGCATACGATACACTTTCGGAAGAAACAATCTCAAGTTCATAGCATCAACTCCATTGAAAAAATTCCAATGTTCACTATTGGAAACTTTGAATTTCCTCTTCATTGAGGTAACCTAGTGTTATTCGAAAGTTCTCCGGCTTCATGTCATTCGAAAAAAGTATGTCAACAAGACTTGATCAACCTTATTGATGGATTCTTTTTGATGGGCATCGGATGAGTGAATTTAGAAAGCACAACCTTCTATACCCAACTTTTATTTTCTGTTGCTTAGTTTCATTTTAGAAAAGAAGGTTATTATTTCTCTCTTTTTTGTTTTTATCCGTGCAATAGAAAAATGACCTGAAAAATAAAAGCTCACAGAACTCCGTGAAAATTTAGTATGATTTTTTCTGGATTATTTAAGAATTTCTAGCACTAAGACCACATCAGAGGGCTGCACGAGTGGGCCACAAGCCTGCAGGGCGCGGCCACCCCGTGGGCGCACCCCCTGGCTTATGGGTCCCACGTGGGGCCCCTTTACTCATTCCAGTGCCCATCTACTCCTTCTTCCTCCAGAAAAAATCCAACCATTGCTCAAACCGTTGTTTTAGCTCATCTTGCTGCCATTTTCGATGTCCTTGCTCAAAGCCCCATTTGCAAAACTTTTTTAGGGGATTGATCATCGGAATGTAACTCCTCCAATGGCCCAATTAGTTTTTGTTCTAGTGCTTTATATATTGTAAAATCTTACTGCTGTGGTGACCTTGTTCTTGAGCTTGAATGTCAAATTTGTAGGGTCCCAAGTAGCTTTGATGCATGATATAGCTTCTAGGCACTTGTGGGAGTAGTTGCTATAAGTTTTGATTGAGTTTGTTCATCTTTATGTGGAGCCACTAAAAATTTCAGATTTATTTTTCAGAAAACGAAAATGTTAAGGAAAATATACCAAGGTGGTTCCTCAAGTAAGAAGACCCGGAGACTCGCGACACGTGAGCCCGACTTGTAGCACCCGAGGGAAGCTCAAGTACGGCCTTGTGAATGGCCGTCGGAATCATTCATGGTCCAAGACAGATTCAAGGAAGAATTTTACGCATACGTACAAAATGATGGCATTGAAGATTTTGTTTCAGACTAATGCAAGCAATATCATCAACTAACTGATTCCTTCGTGCGGAGGTTTGAATTTTCATCCAGGAGTAATACACATTCCGTTCTATTTAACCTTTATGATGAATCTTATACTATGGACCTAGAAGATTTTAACCATGCATGCAAAATTCCACAATGGGTAGCCATAGTGATCCTCACAAAGCCAAATATAATGATTTTATTGCTAGCATCACCGTGGGGTAAACTAGAAATATTACACATGCTACCTTGGGGAGCATTGACTTTCCTGCCATACATTATCTTGCTCTCTTCATAGGTAGATGTATTAACTGTAAACATGAGCATTGACACCTTTTCCATACCCGACTTTAGTATCCTTAAGAGTGCAGTCATGGGTGATAGACGTTATAACTTAGGAGCTATTATTGCTAGGAGGCTACATAAAAATGCTAAGGATGGAGATTTCTTTGGTGGAATTTATGCCATCCGTGTAGCCAATTAGCTTGGGATACCTATAAGGCAGAATGATATTGAGCTACCACCTGCTTTTCTTAATTATGAGGCTATGGTGCGCTACCAGTTCCTCGAGAGAAATGAACGACACCTCCTATACCGACTAATTTTTGATAGATAACATGTTGTCCATATTACCCTTCCTGCTCCTGCCTTTTTTAACTTTCAGGAAAATGGAGGTACTTTATAACCAGAGAGGAGGCAGACGAGTACGAGAGAGAGGCGAAGGACGCTCGCCTCCATGCTGAAGTCGTTCAGACGGCAGCTAACGCAGCCCTGTACGACCCCAGCTATTATTTTGGATATTATCCGGGCTAGCCATGGCCTTAGACCAACTTAGGCCAAAAGCCTAAGCTTGGGGAGTACATATTTATCACCGATATTACATTCATGTTCACACACACATTCCAATTGTCGGTGTTCATACTTTTTCATTGTACTATCCATGGTAGTTTATTTCTTCTTTTTGTTTTCTTTTTGTGTGTTTCATTAACCTTGAGAAAATAAAAAAAAATTAGTTCTAGCTTTATCTTCTAGTTTGTTTAGCTGTAGTGTTTAAAGAAAACCCAAAAAGATTTTTCGTCCTTCTTTTGCTTGTTGGGGGCTTCCCCGTGTCAATAGTTTTTATTTCTTCTTTGGGTCAAAAGGAGAAGACCACGATGACATGATGAGTGGCTCTCACATTCATTATCGTTTATCTAATAGAGAGTCCATACTACCTTGTCTTCTCCTTTGAGTTATTGCTTGCAGATTCCAGCTTAGTCCAATGCACGAACACTCTTATTATTGTTTTTCACACCGTTCGGTCGTGCAAGTGAAAGGAAATAATGATGATATATGATGAAGTGACAGAGATGGAGAAAAGCTGGTATGAACTCGACCTATCTTGTTTTTCTAAATATGATTAGCTCATCGTTTTGGATTCAGCTTGTTATGGATTGAACATGTTTGCAATGAAAATTAGAGATTATAGTTACTTATGCCATGTTTAATTATCTAGGAGTTAATAATGGTTTGTCTTGAGTGCCAACATGCATATTAAAATGGTTGTGATGTAGTATGATAGAATGGTCTCCTTCTCCGAATGATTCGAGTGGCTTGGCTTGGCACATGTTCCGCATGTAGTTGAAACAAAATCAACCTAGCATCTACGATGTTTATGTTCATAGTGATTTATATCAATGTTGGTTAATCTCAAAGCATGTTTATGACTGTTGTCGCTCTCTATTTGGTTGGTTCCCAGTCTTTTGCTAGCTTCCACTTGTACTAAGCGGGAATACTGCTTGTGCATCCGTTTACATAAACCCAAAGTTGTTCCATATGAGTCCACCATACCTACCTATATGTGGTATTCACCTGCCGTCCTAAGTAAATTTGCATGTGCCATACTCTAAACCTTCAAATGAAAATTCTGTTTCGTATGCCCGAATCGCTCATGTGGTGACTAGGGGCTATCAGTATCTTCCATCCTAGGTGGGTTATTCTCAAGATATGTGTTGATTCACTATCATTCATGAGAAAGTGGTTGTTAATCGGGATTCCCAGTTCCATGCTCAAAAGTCAAATCAAATTTAATGAAACAAAACTCCCCCAAGATTGTTGTTTGTATGGACAGTACCCATGGCTTCGGCCTGCCGTGGAATGTGATTGATTGGTGGAGGGGGAGTAAAAACTTTACTATTCTGTTTGGGAACCGCCTATATTGTATTTAGCATGGAAGATATTGAGAACTCTTAGTTCTTGCATTGACAATGAATGCATACCACCCAAAATTTTGATTCATCCCTGTTTTAAAAGCTCGAGCTCTCGCACCTTTGCAAATCAATGCTTCCCTCTCTGAAGGGCCTATCTATTTTACTTTATTGTTGAGTCATCCTCTTCTTATAAAAAGGCACCAATTAGATAGAACTCCCGTCATCTGTATGCTTTGCTATTAATTGATATTGAGTATGAGTATGACTGGATCTCTTTTACCTTGAATTACAATGTCTAGTTGGTCCTTTTTATTCGGAGGTGCTCTACATTTATGTTTTGTGGTCTCAGAAAGGGCTAGTGAGATACCAGTTTATCATATTGTATTTTGATTGTCTTGATAAAATTGTTGTCATCCGAGACTTATTATTATTGCTCGCTAGTTGATTACGCCATTGATATAAGTAAATACGAGACCTAAATATTATTGAGAATGTGGTTACTCTATAATCTTAGCTGAAAATCTAAACATCAGTTAGACATATTTACAACACCAAGATCAAACAGAGTTTGTAAAATTTTTCTTTATCACTTTCAGTTTATCTACTGAATTGCTTGAGGACAAGAAAAGGTTTAAGCTTGAGGGAGTTGATACGTCTCCAACGTGTCTACTTTTCCGAACTCTTTGCCCTTATTTTGGACTCTAATTTGCATGATTTGAATGGAACTAACCCGGACTGACGCTATTTTCAGCAGAATTGCATTGGTGTTATTTTTGTGCGTAAATGGAAGTTCTCGGATTGACCTAAAAATTTACGGAGAATATTTCTGGAATTAACAAAATATACTCGTGAAAGAATCTACCGAAGAGGGGCCACCGCGAGGCCACAAGCCTACAGGGCGCGCCCCCTGGCTTGTGGGCCCCCTATGGCTCCACCGACCTCGTTTCCACTCCAATATATTCCTATGCGTGGAGGAAAAATCAAAGAGAATAGTTCATCGTGTTTTACGATACGGAGCCACCACCACCTCCTATTCTTCCTCGGGAGGGCAGCTATGGAGTCTGATTTGGGCTCCGGAGAGGAGAAATCGACGCCATCGTCATCACCAAGCATCCTTCATCATCAATTTCATGATGCTCTACATGATTCGTGAGTAATTCCATCGCAGGCTTGCTGGACGGTGATGAGCTAGATGAGATCTATCATTTAATCGGGTTGGTTTTGTTAGGGCTTGATCCCTAGTATCCATTATGTTCTGAGATTGATGTTGCTATGACTTTGCTATGCTTAATGCTTGTCACTAGGGCTCAAGTGCCATGATTTCAGATCTGAACCTATTATGTTTTCATGAATATATATGTGTTCTTGATCCTATCTTGCAAGTTATAGACACCTATTACGAGTTATGATGCACATCCCCCAGGGTGACAATAACTAGGATTCTTTCCGGTGATTACCGTAGTTTGAGGAGTTCATGTATTTACTAAGTGCTAATGCTTTGGTCCGGTTCTTTATTAAAAGGATGCCTTAATATCCCTTAGTTTCCATTAGGATCTGCTGCCAAGGGAGATTAGGACAAAAGATGGCATGGAAGTTCTTTTCCATAAGCACGTATGACTATATAAGGAATACATGCCTACATTACATTGATGAATTGGAGCTAGTTCTGTATCACCCTATGTTATGACTGTTGGATGATGAATGCCATCCGACATAATTATCCATCACTCATCCATTGCCTACGAGCTTTCCACATATTGGTCTTTGCTAAGTTACTTTTCTGTTGCTATTGTTACAATCACTACAAAACTGCTACTGTCACGTTTGCTACCGTTACTGTTACTTCCATACTACTTTGCTAATAAATACTTTGCTGTAGATATTAAGTCTTTGAGGTGTGGTTGAATTGACAACTCATCTGCTAATCTCGAGAATATTCTTTGGCTCGTGTTGTGTCGAATCAATAATTTGGGTTGAATACTCTACCCTCGAAAACTATTGCGATGCCCTGTAGTTGTGGGTTATCACAACCCAACAGACACCCTCGGAGATACCTGTAGAGCACCTTTATAGTCACCCAGTTACGTTGTGACATTTGATACACACAAAGCGTTCCTCCGATGTCTGGGAGTTGCATGATCTCATGGTCATAGGAACACATACTTTGACATGCAGAAAAAGTAGCAGTAAACTCACACGATCATATGCTACGTTTATAGTTTGGGTCTTGTACATCACAACATTATCCTAGTGATGTGATCCCATTATAAAATTACAAATCATGTGTATGGTCATGAAACCCTGACCATCTTTGATCAACGAGCTAGTTCTTAGAGGCTCACTAGGGACAGTGTGTTGTCTATGTACCTACACATGTATTTGAGTTTCCAATCAATACAATTATAGCATGGATAATAAACGATTATCATGGACAAGGAAATATAATAATACCTAATTTCTTATTTCATCTAGGGCATATTTCCAACAGTCTCCCACTTGCACTAGAGTCAATAATCTAGTTCACATCACTATGTAATTCATACCCAATGAGTTGTGGGGTTTGCTTGTGAGAGAGGTTTTTAGTCAACCGGTCTGAACCTTTGAGATTTGTGTGTGCTCTACAAATCTCTATGTCATACTGTAGATGTTGCTACTATGCTCCATTTGGAACTATTCCAAATGACTACTCCATTATACGAATCCGGTGTGCTATTGAGAGTCATACATATTGGTGTCAAAGCTTGCATCAACGTAACCCTTTACGACGAGCTCTCCTATCACCTCCATTGTCGAGAAACATTTCCTTAGTCTTAAAATAACTAAGGATAATTATGGTTTTTTTCTAGTGATCCATCCTAGATCACTCTTGTATCCCTTGACAGATTCATGGCAAGGCACACATCAGGTGCGACACACAACATGTCATACTATAGAGCCTACGACTAATGGCATAGGGGACGACCTTCGTCCTTTCTCTCTCTTCTGCCGTTGGCCAAGCTTTGAGTCTTACTCAAATTCACACCTTATAATTCATGCAAGAACTCCTTATTTGACTGATCCATTTTGAACTCCTTCAAAATCTTGTCAAGGTATGTATTCATTGAAAGTTTTATCAAGCATCTTGATCTATCTCTATAGATCTTTATGCTTAGTGCTCAAGTAGCTCAATCCGGGTTTTCATTTGAAAAACTCCTTTCAAACAACCCTATATGCTTCATAGAAATCTAAATCATTTCTGATCAACAATATGTAAACTACATATACTTATTTGAAATTCTGTAGTGTTCCCACTCACTTTCTTGTAAATACAAGTTTCTCATAAACTTTGTATAAACCCAAAAGCTTTGATCATCACATCAAAGTGTACATTCCAACTCCGAGATGCTTTCTTCAGTCCATAGAAGGATTACTGGAGCTTGCATACTTGTTAGCATCCTTAGGATTGAAAAACCTTCTCGTTGTATCACATACAACCTTTCCTCAAGGAAACCGTCGAGGAAACAATGTTTGACATCCATCTGCAAGATTTCATAATCGAAAAATGCAGCAACTCCTAACATAATTCTAACAGACTTTTAGCATCGCTACGGGTGAGAAAGTCTCATCGTAGTCAACTCCTTGAACTTGTCGGAAACCTCTTTGCGACAAGTCGAGCTTTCTAAATGGTGACATTTACCATCATCGTTTGTATTCCTTTTAAAGATCCATTTGTACTTAATAGCCTTACGACCCTCAAGTAATTCTTCCAAAGTCCACACTTTGTTTTCATACATGGATCCTATCTCAATTTTCATGGCATCCAACCATTTGTCGGAATCCGGGGCCACCATCAGTTCTTCATGGCTCATAGGTTCATTGTTGTCAAACAACATGACCTGTAAGGTAGGACTACAGTACTACTCTGGAGCAACACGTGTCCTTGTCGACCTATGAGGTTCGGTATTAACTTGATGTGAAGCTTCATGATCATCATCATTCGCTTCGACTTTAACTGGTGTAGGCGCCACAGGAACAATTTCCTACGCCCTTCTACTCTCTGGCTGAAGTGACAGTTCAAAAACCCTCATCAAGTTCCACCATCCTCGCACTCAACTCTTTCGAGAGAAAGTCTTTCTCAAGAAAGGACCCATTTTCATCAACTAACACTTTGCTTTCGAATTTGAGATAGGAGGTATACCCTACTGATTCCTTTGGGTATCCTATGAAGATGCAATTATCCTCTTTGGGTTCGATCTTATCACGCTAACGCCTTTTGACATAAGCGTCACAACCCCAAACTTTAAGAAACGACTACTTAGGTTTCTCTAAACCATAGTTCATACGGTGTCATCTGAACGGAATTAAATGGTGACCTATACAAGGTGAATGTGGTTGTCTCTAATGTATAACCCCAAAACGATAGTGGTAGTTCGATAAGAGACATCAAAGCATGCACTATATCCAATAGGGCGCGGCTACAACATTCGGACACACACTCACACTATGGTGTTCCAGGCGGCATGAGTTGTGAAACAATTTCCACATTGTCTCAAATTGTATACCAAACTCGCAACTCAGATATTCATCTCCATGATCATATCGCACACATTTCATCCTCTTGTCACGATGATCTTCAACTTCACTCTGAAGCTGCTTGAACTTTTCAACACTTCGGACTCGTGATTCATCATGTAAATACATCTGTATCTACTCAAATCATCTCTGAAGTAAGAACATAATGATATCCACTGCGTGCCTCAGCACTCATTGGACTGCATACATCAAAATATATTATTTCAAGTAAGTCACTTGCTTGTTCCATCTCACTCTAATACGAGGCCTTCAGTCATCCTGCCCATGTGGCATGATTTGCATGTCCCAAGTGATTTAAAATCAAGTGAGTCCAAAAGATCCATCTGCATGGAGTTTCTTCATGCATTTACACCAATATGCATGGTTTGCATGTCTCAAATGATTCAAAACGAGTGAGTCCAAAGATCAATCAACATGGAGCTTCTTCATGCATTTTATACCAATATAACACAAACAACAGTGCCACAAGTAAGTGGTACTATCATTACTACTCTCTATCCTTTTGGCATAAATATTATGAACATGTGTATCACTATGATCGAGATTCAATAAACCATTCATATTCGGTGCATGACCATTGAAGGTATTATTCAAGTAAACAAAGTAACCATTATTCTCTTTAAGTGAACAACCGTATTGCAATAAACACGATCCAATCATGTTCATGTTCAACGCAAACACCAAACGGCATTTAGGTTTAACACTAATCCCGAAGGTAGAGGGAGTGTGCGATGGTGATCACATCAACCTTGGAAACACATCCAACACACATCGTCACCTCTCCTCTCCATCTATTCCATAGGTTTTATTTTGATTTACTAACATTTAGCAACTGAACCGGTATCTAATACCCATGTGCTACTAGGACTACTAGTAAAGTAAACATCAATAACACGTATATCCAATATATTTCTGTCGACGTTGCTAGCCTTCCTATCTACCAAGTGTCTAGGGCAGTTCTTCCTCAGTGATCATTCCCCTTATCATAGAAGCACATAGTCTCGGGTTTGGGTTCAACCTTGGGTTTATTCATTGGAGTGACAACTAACTTGTCATTCTCGAAGCTTTCCTTCTTTCCCTTGCCCTTCTTGAAACTAGTGGTTTTACTAACCATCAACACTTGATGCTCCTTCTTGATTTCTACCTTCACGGTGTCAAACATCGCGAATAGCTCAGGGATCATCTTCTCCATCCCTCGTATGCTATAGTTCGTCATGAAGCTTAGTAGCTTGGTGGCAGTGACTTTGGAGAACTATGTTAATCACTATCTTATCTGGAAGATCAACTCCCACTCGATTCAAGTAATTGTAGAACCGAGACAATCTGAGCACATGCTCAACGACTGAGCTTTCTCCTCTACTTTGTAGGCAAAGAATCTTGTCGGAGGTCTCATACCTCTCAACACGGGCACGAGCCTGAAATCCTAATTTTAGCTCTCGAAACATCTCATATGTTCCGCGAAGTTCAAAATGTATTGAGCGCCTCAATTCTATGCCGTAAAGCAAGACACACTGAACTATCATGTAGTCATGAAAACATGGATGTCAGATGTTCACAACATCCACAAACGACGGTCGGGGTAGCACACCGAGCGTTGCATTGAAGACATAAGCCTTCTATGCAGCAATGAGGACAATCCTTAGTTTATGGACCCAGTCCGCATAATTGCTACTATCATCTTTCAACTTAGTTTTCTCTAGAACATATCAAAATACAAGGGAGCTACAACTCAAGCTAATCATCTACAACAGAATTTGCAAAGACATTTTGACTATATTCATGATAATGAGTTCAATTAATCATATTACTTAAGAACTCCCACTCAAATTGACATCCCTCTGGTCATTCGAATGGTACATGATCCAAATCCACCAACCCGTGTACGATCATCACGTGACATGAGGTGGCTTCAATGGTGAACATCTCCATGTTGATCATATCAACTCTATGAGTCATGTTCGACCTTTCATCTGTTGTCTTCCGAGGCCATGTCGGTACATGCTAGGCTCGTCAAGTTTAACCCGAGTGTTCCGCGTGTGCAAAACTTTCTTGCACCAGTTGTATGTGAACGTTAGATTCTATCACACCCAATCATCACGTGGTTGTGTGCTACCTCTTGAGCTTGCGCTGGTTTTTCCCTTGAAGAGCAAAGGGTGATGTGGCACAGTAGCAGTAAGTATTTCCCTCAGTTTGAGAACCAAGGTATCAATACAATAGGAGTATCAAGACAAGTCACCAATGTACCTGCGCAAAAACAAACAAACTTGCACCCAACGCTATAAAGGGGTTGTCAATCCCTTCACGATTAACTGCAAGGTGAGATCTGAAGGTGGAAAGTGCAACAAAGTAAAAGTGTAGAGCTGAAAATATGATGTGAAGTAGACCCGGGGGCCATAGTGTTCACTAGAGGCTTCTCTCATGATGGCAAGTATTACGGTGGGTGAACGAATTACTGTCGAGCAATTTACAGAACCACGCAAAGTCATGACGATATCTAAGGCAATGATCATACATATAGGCATCATGTCCGAGACAAGTAGACCGATACTGTCTGCATCTACTATTATTACTCCACACATCGACCGCTATCCAGCATGCATCTAGTGTATTGAGTTCATAACAAACAAAGTAACGCCTTAAGCAAGATGACATGATGTAGAGGAATAAATTCATGCAATAGATATAAACTCCATCTTTTTACCCTTGATGGCAACAACATGATGCGTGCCTTGCTACCCCTTCTGTCACTGGGTGAGGACACCACACGGTATGAACCCAAAACCAAGCACTTCTCGCATTGCAAGAATTATAGATCAAGTTGGCCAAACGAAACCCACAACTCGAAGAGAATTACAAGGATTAGAAATCATGCCTATAAGAGATCAAAGGAAACTCAAATAATATTCATAGATAATCTGATCATAAATCCACAATTCATCGAATCTCGACAAACACACCGCAAAAGAAGGTTACATCGGATAGATCTCCATGAAGATCATGGAGAACTTTGTATTGAAGATACAAGAGAGAGAAGAAGCCATCTAGCTACTAGCTATGGACCCGAAGGTCTGTGGTGAACTACTCACGCATCATCGGAGAGGCAATGGTGTTGATGAAGAACCCACCGTGTCCGAATCCCCCTCCGGCAGGGCACCAGAACATGCCCCAGATGGGATCTTGCGAAGACAGAAGCTTGCGGTGGCGGAAAAGTATTTTCGTGGCTGTCTCTGACAGTTTTGGATTTTAGGGAATTTATAAGCGAAAGAAGTAGGGCAAAGGAGCCACAGGGGCCCCACAAGCTTGGTAGGCGCCCCCAAGCTGCGGCTAGGGGGCTTGTGGCCTCCCCTGGAGTCCTTTGCCTTGGTTCTCAAGTTCCGTGCGTATCTTCTGTTACGGAAAAAATCTTTCCGAAGGTTTTATTCCGTTTGGACTCCGTTTAATATTCTTCTCTGAAAAGGGTCAAAAAGACGGAAAAAACACGAACTGGCACTTGGCACCGAGTTACTAGGTTAGTCCCAAAAAGTTATAAAATAGCATAACCATGCAAACAAAACATCCAAAGTTGACAAGATAATAGCATGGAACCATAAAAAATTATAGATATGTTGGAGACGTATCAAGCATCCCCAAGCTTAACTCCTGCTCGACCTCGAGTAGGGAAGTGATAAAGACTGAATTTTTGATGTGGAATGCTACCTAACATATTTGTCCTTTGTAACTTCTTTCTTGTGACATGAATGCTCATATCCATAAGATACAAAACAATAGTTTGCTATGGTCATGAAAACAATAATACTTCAAGCATACTAGCAGAGTGATCACGAACTTTTGAAATAACAAGGCCAAAGAAAGTTATCCCTACAAAATCATATAGTCTGGCTATGCTCCATCATCCCCGCACAATGAATTTAAATCATGCACAACCCCGGTATTGGCCAAGTAATTGTTTTCGCACTCTTACTTTCTCAAACTTTTTCAACTCTCACGCAATACATGAGTGTGAGCCATGGATATAGGTGGAACAGAGTGTGGTGGAGGTTGTGAGGCAAAAAGGAGGAGATGGTCACATTGACTCGGCGTATCAATGGGCTATGGAGATGCCCATCAATATATATCAATGTGAATGAGTAGGGATTACCATGCAACGGATGCACTTAGAGCTATAAGTGTGTGAAAGCTCAAAAGAAGAACTAGTGGGTGTGCACCCAACTTGCTTGCTCACGCAGACCTAGGGAAATTTTGAGGAAGCCCATCATTGGAATATACAAGCCAAGTTATGTAATGAAGATTCCCACTAGATATGGAAGTGTCAAAACAAGAGACTCTCAATCATGAAGAACATGGTGCTATCGTGAAGCACAAGTGTGGAAAAAGATAGTAGCATTGTCCCTTCTCTCTTTTTCTCTCTCTTTTTTTGTTTGGGCTCTTCGGCCTCTTTTAAAAAAAAAATTGGTGGGCATCTTTGGCCTCTTTTTTTGTTCCTCACATGGGACAATGCTCTAATAATGATGATCATCACACTTTTATTTACTTACAACCCAACACTTAGAGCAATGATGACTCTTTAGGAAATGCCTGTGGCAGTGTACCGGGATGTGCAACTATCTAGCTTAGCGTATGACATTGAAACATCTCGCTAGCTATCCTACGATCATGCAATGGCAATATGAAAGTGACGGCACAAGTCATGAGACGGAACTGTGGGAGTTGCATGGCAATATATCTCGGAATGGCTATGAAAATGCTATAATAGGTAGGTATGGTGGCTGTTTTGAGGAAGGTATATGGTGGGTTTGTGCACTGACGAAAGTTGCGCGACACTAGAGAGTGTAGCAATGGTGGAAGGTGAAAGTGCATCTATACCATGGACTCACATTAATCATGAAGAACTCATATACTTATTGCGAAAGTTTTATTAGTAATCGAAACAAAGTGATAAACGCATACTTCTAGGGGAAGGGTTGGTAGGTGTTAACCATCGCGCGATCCCGACCGCAACACAAAGGATGGCAATCAATAAATCAATTATGCTCCGACTTCCTAACATAGCGGTTCACCATACGTGCATGCTACGGGAATCACTAACTTCAACACAAGTATTTCTAGATTCACAACACCCTACTAACATGACTCTAATATTACCAAATCCATGTCTCAAAACTAATTTGGGAGGAATCAAACTTCTCTTTGCTAATCAATGCACATGAATATGGAAGTTTTTATTATATCCTCTTTGGATGCCTATCATCTTTAGGACTCTTTCATGGCACACGCCAACTACCAAGTTACTCAGAGAGAGCACTCTCAAAAAGATATAAGTGAAGATCGAGAGTTTTTATTTCTCCAAAATATGACACCGCCGTGCTCTAAAAAGATCTAAGTGAAGCACTAGAGCAAAGTTATCTAGCTCAAAAGATATAAGTGAACCACATGCGAGCTAAATTGCCTAACTCAAAAGATATAAGTGAAGCTCAATGAGTATTCTAGCAAATTCACGATGAGTGCATGTCTCTCTCAAAAGGTGTGCAGCAAGGATGATTGTGACACAACAAAAATAAAACACTCCTATAATACACAACGCTCCAAGCAAAACACATATCATGTGGTGATTAAAAATATAGCTCCAAGTAACATTACCAATGGATTGAAGACGAAAGAGGGGGATGCCTTCCCGGGGCATCCCCAAGCTTAGGCTTTTTGGTGTCCTTGAATTTGGCTTTGGATGCCTTAGTCATCCCCAAGCTTGAGCTCTTTCCACTCTTTATCACATTGTCCATGAGAACATCACCCAAAACTTGAAAACTTCACAACACAAAACTTAAACAGAAACTCGTGATATCATTAGCATAAGAAAACAAACCACCACCTCTTAGGTACTGTAGCAAACTTAATTTCTATTTATAATGGTGTTAGATTCCTGTATTATCACTTTTCCATAGCTAGTACCCCAGATACTATCTATAGTTTCATCAAAATAAGCAATCAACACAACAAAAACAGAATCTGTCAAAAACAGACCAGTCTGTAGAAATCTGTATACTTCGTATACTTATGGTATCTCACAAATTCTGAAAAATTATGACAATTAGGGAAATTGGCATATAAACCAGCAGCAAAAAGAATCAACTCAACATCTCTTTCTGGATAGGAATGAAAAATAATTTCGTGAGCGCAAAGTTTCTGTCTTTTTCAGCAAGATCAAACAACCATCACCAAAACTAGTCATAAAGGTTTTACTTGGCACAAACACAAAGAGAAACACAAAAAACACAATCATAACAGAATTATGATGGTGTGGACACAATAAAACAGAAAGCAAAAAGTAAAGATAAATTCATTGGGTTGCCTTCCAACTAGCGCTATTGTTTAACGCCCTTAGCTAGGCACAAGGCGATAGAATCAAGTATCGTCGCCTTTGGTTATCAAACCATAAGTAGCCCTCATCATGGATTCATAAGGCAATCTCATTTTATTTATAGGAAAGTGTTTCATGCCATTCTTTAATGGAAATTGAAATCTAATATTCCCTTCCTTCATCTCGATGATAGCACCAATAGTCCTAAGGAAAGGTCTACCAAGAATGATGGGACATGTCGGATTGCAATCAATATCAAGCACAATGAAATCCACGGGTACATAGTTCCTATTTGTAATAATAAGAACATCATTGATCCTTCCCATAAGTTTCTTAACAGTTGAATCTGCAAGATGCAAATTAAGAGAACACTCATCAATCTCATTGAAGCCTAGAACATCACATAAAGACTTTGGAATAGCGGAAACACTAGCACCCAAATCACACAAAGCATTGCATTCATAGTTTTTAATCTTGATTTTGATAGTAGGTTCCCACTCATCATGAAGTTTTATAGGAATAGATACTTCCAACTCAAGTTTCTCTTCAAGATATTTCATCATAGCACCAACGATATGATCGGTAAAGGCTTTATTTTGGCTATAAGCATGTGGAGAGTTTAGCATGGATTGCATCAAGGAAATACATTCAATCAAAGAGAAACTATCATAATTGAATTCCTTGAAATCCAAAGTAGTAATTTCATCACTACTCAAAGTTTTGATATCCTCTACTCCACTTTTAGTGCTTTTAGCATCAAGGTAGATAGGCTCCGAATCATTGGGGTGTTTCTCAACCAAAGTGGATTCATATCCAGCCCCCTCATCATTAGGTTTGACATTAGAAAACAAAGATTCAATAGGAGTCACACCAAGCACTTTAAGATCTTCGTGATTCTCATCACATATTTTAGGTTTAGCAACCATTTTATTGACTAAGGTAGCCTGTTTATCAGAAATCTGGCCTACCAACTTTACAAGACGAGCTAACTAAGAATTTAACACAAGGAATTCTTTGGGCATATCATCAACTTATTTATTCATAAAAGCCATAAAAGAATTTTGCTCCCTTAGTTATCTATGATAGTAACTATTATGATCAAACTGTGTAGACATGAAGCCTTTAACACTAGTTTCAATCTCTTCCAACCTTTTATAGTAAGCATCATAATCATTTGGTTGGGCCATACAGGTCTTAGCAGGCAGACAAGCACACTAGCGAACAGAAAGCAAGCGAAAGAAAAGGCGAACGAAAAAGGCAAATATTTTTATATTTTTTTTGTTTTTCTGAAGTGGGGGAGAGGAAAACGAGAGGCAAAAGGCAAAAAAGTAAATGCAAGAGATGAGTTTGCGAAGTTTAATTGGATAAGCTTCTCTTAGAATAGTCCCCGATGCCAGAAATTGACACGTTGAAGGGAGACTATTCTTGACTTGATACTCCCCGGCAACGGCGCCAAAAATTCTTCTTGCTACCTCTTGAGCTTGCGTTGGTTTTTCCCTTGAAGAGGAAAGGGTGATGCAGCACAGTAGCAATAAGTATTTCCATCAGTTTGAGAACCAAGGTATCAATCCAATAGGAGTATCAAGACAAGTCACCAATGTACCTACGCAAAAACAAACAAACTTGCACCCAACGCTATAAAGGGGTTGTCAATCCCTTCACGATTAACTACAAGGTGAGATCTGAAGGTGGAAAGTGCAACAAAGTAAAAGTGTGGAGCTGAAAATATGATGTGAAGTAGACCCGGGGGCCATAGTGTTCACTAGAGGCTTCTCTCATGATAGCAAGTATTACTGTGGGTGAACGAATTACTATCGAGCAATTGATAGAACCGCACAAAGTCATGACGATATCTAAGGCAATGATCATACATATAGGCATCACGCCCGAGACAAGTAGACCGATACTATCTGCATCTACTAGAAGAGTAACGCTTTAAGCAAGATGACATGATGTACAGGGATAAATTCATGCAATAGATATAAACCCCATCTTTTTTACCCTTGATGGCAATAACATGATGCGTGCCTCGCTACCCCTTCTGTCACTGGGTGAGGACATCGCATGGTATGAACCCAAAACCAAACACTTCTCCCATTGCAAGAATTATAGATCAAGTTGGCCAAACGAAACCCACAACTTGAAGAGAATTACAAGGATACGAAATCATGCATATAAGAGATCAGAGGAAACTCAAATAATATTCATAGATAATCTGATCATAAATCCACTATTCATTGGATCTCGACAAACACACCGCAAAAGAAGGTTACATCGGATAGATCTCCATGAAGATCATGGAGAACTTTGTATTGAAGATCAAATAGAGAGAAGAAGCCATCTAGCTACTAGCTATGGACCCGAAGGTCTGTGGTGAACTACTCACGCATCATCGGAGAGGCAATGGTGCTGATTAAGAAGCCCATCGTGTCCGAATCCCCCCTCCGACAGGGCACCAGAACGTGCCCCAGATGGGATCTTGCGGAGAAAGAAGCTTGCGGCGGCGGAAAAGTATTTTCGTGGCTCTCTCTGGCAGTTTTGGAATTTTAGGGAATTTATAGGCGGAAGAAGTAGGGCAAAGGAGCCACGAGGGGCCCACAAGCCTGGTAGGCACGCCCCCCAGGCCACGGCTAGGGGGCTTGTGTCCTCCCCCGGAGTCGTTTGCCTTGGTTCTCAAGTTCCCTGCCTATCTTCTGTTACGGAAAAAATCTTTCCGAAGGTTTTATTCCATTTGGACTCCGTTTAATATTCTTCTCTGAAAAGGGTCAAAAACACAGAAAAAACTTGAACTGGCACTTGGCACTGAGTTAATAGGTTAGTCCCAAAAAAGATAAAAAATAGCATAATCATGCAAACATAACATTCAAAGTTGACAAGATAATAGCATGGAACCATCAAAAATTATAGATACGTTGGAGATGTATCATTGTGATAGCCCGAGACCGACGCTCCACAAGATTCCCCTTTATTCTGTTGCCGCCATGTGATTTATTTGTTTGTCACACTTGTCATCGCATCATAAGCATTGCATCGGCACCGCGTTGCCGTCATTTTTCAAAACGTGCATCCGTTAGTAGTTGCCGGTTCTCTCCGTTTTCGTCGTTGACCGTTTCGAGGTCAACCACACACGCACGCGCGCGTGGCATCGATAAAAATATTATTTTCAAAATTGTGTATAAAATATTCTCGAATTGGGTTGAAACATGGCGTGCGGTATTTATATGTTGTAGGTAGGCCGCCTGCCAAATTTCATCGCAACCGGAGTCCGTTCGATACTCGAACGGTCGACCGTAGTGGCACCATCGTCAGTTATTATTGGGCGGTTTTCAGTGTTTTAAAAATGCGTGTCACGGGTGCCCGTTGTCCCTCTCGTCTCTGCCTATTACCCTCTACACAGTCCACCATAGCTAACCTTGCCTCCGCTCGCGACAGGAGTTGTCCGATCGCGACCGTTCGGTTGAAATAAGGGTAAAAATCCCCTAACCCTAGCCCATTTCCCTATTTAAACAACTCCCCCTGCCTAATCTGGATCCTAACCCCTAATACCCCTCGTTTTCCATGCCGAGCCAACCCTCAACCGCCACCCAGCGCCCATGTCTCCCTCCTCAGCCGTGAGGCCCGCCGAGGCCTAGATCCGGCCCTCCTGGGCCCGGATCGACCGCGCCGCCGCCAGCCCCGAGCTCCTCCATGCGCCTAGCCTCCAGCCCCAGCCTCCCCGAGCAGATAACTCATCGGGCCACCGCCGTCCGGTCATCGGAGCGCCGCCCCTCGCCGGAGATGGGTGCCCTTGCCCTTTGCCTTATCTCCCCATCTACATCTTTCTCCCTTCCTCACCTCAAGCTCACTCTCTCCCCATCCAGGAACCCCATGGACGACATGGGAGCTTCCCCGAGCTCGCCTCCCGTGGAGCCACCGTCGGCCCCATCATGGCCGGATCTGACCGGATCCGGGTCGAAGGACCCCATCCCCGCCTCCTCAGCTGGTCCTGCCTCGCCTCGTTGCCGGCCACCGGAGACGCACCGCCGCCGCTCCCCCTCGATCCCGATTTGGATTGGGAGGAGGAGGATGCTCGCGTGAGGCCTCGCTCGCCCCTTGCAGCAGCCGCATGGGCTCCGGCCCAGCTCGCGTCTCCAAGGCCCAGTTCACCTTCGGCCCAGAAAGCTCCTCTCTAGGCCGGCCCATGGCCACAAGGTGAGCCCTAATCTGCGCCCTATGCGTCTTTTAGATTATTGCACAATGCCATGTTCAACCATTAGGAATTCGGCCCGTGTAGTTTATTTCATGTTTTTGCGAATTAGTATTCAAGAAATAGAATATTTTAAGACGGCTATAACTTTTAATCCATGTGTCGGTTTGCGACAAGTTATATATGTAACTTGGCTAGAATTTTGCGTAGAGTAATATTTTACAACTTGCATGCATGTTGGAAGTGGTTTGACCTGCCATTTGCAAAGATTTGCGTGCTGTCCTAATAGGTTAGATATTCCGTAGCTATTTTGTGTGTAACCGGTTTGCTCGTTCCTAGTAGGAGAAATGTTCATGTTGTTGCAACTCCTTGCCATGTATTTTAGAAATAGTTGTCCTGCAATTTTCTTGTAGTTTTCATCAATAGTTTGCTATGTCGGGTTTAGGACATATTCTCGTATATATGTGTGGCGTTAGTTTTATTTTTCAACACTACATGTTATATATGTTTTCGGGGCAGAAAAGTCCATAGAATTTACGTGTGCATTTAGTTTTGTCTTTTGAGTAAGTTAGTGCGCGTGATATTTTTCCAAGTTGCCCTCTTGTCTATTTTGTGTGATTTATTCCGTGCGTGATACGAATTACTTATGAACTAGAGATATGCTCTTGGATATGTAAGCTAGCCCCTCGTATTTTTGGTTGCTATAGAAATCCATGTTAGGTGTTTTTTGCTTGTTGTCAACATGCTAGAAAATAGTGCTGATATGGAGATGCGGAAATATTTCCAAGTCTGAGATCTGTTATATTTTGTTGTTGTCTTGCCATGAGTTTTCCTAGTGATATACAACCCCTTTGGGGTTGGTGCAATGGAGTTATTTATAGTGCATAAGATTCTCTAGCATGCTGTACAATTTTATGTCATTCGGTGCCCCGTAGCATATTGTTTTACCGCTGTCAATATGCCTTCCGGTTGAAAACTGCAGTGTCAATAGTGTTATTTTCACTAAGTCTGAAACTGTGTGCGAGATGCCATTTTCCGAGTTCTTTTCTTCGTAATCCATGCTTCCATGCTAGTTGTATTCGGTAGGGTGTTGTTGTGCATCTTGACCACTACTGCCTCATGTCTTGTTTGAGCATTTTAGGATTATGTAGCTTGTTTTTTAGGGTGTAGAAAATGCCACGTTGCTATTTTGGGCAGATTGTAGCTATTTCTTGTTTAGCTTGTTTTGTTGAACCGTTGCTCCGTTTTGATCGTATCATATATGGAACTTGCTTAGAATCTCGTGTAGGTTCATTGCATCTTGTTGCTTGTATGGTTAGGAGTGTTGTGATTGTCATTTGCATATATATTGCGTTCATGGCATCATAGCTTGCGGTGACTGTATCTTTTGAACCGTAGCTCCGTTTGCGATGATCTATATTTGTAAGTTGACTAGAATTATGCGTAGAATCACGTGAACCTATTTATTTTGTTGTTTAACAAATACTAAAACATGTTAGTTCAGATCTGGACAGAATTTTAATTTAACGTGTGGGGTCGTTTCTGACCTCATTCAGATCTGGACATAATTCTAGTTTAACAAATACTAAAACATGTTATTTTGCTGTTTCTGACCTCATTTAAAATGCCTACATAGGTAGTTTAATTATGCTTCACCTCTTGTCATGTTTAACAACATTAATATTGCCGTGTAAATAAATGGGAGTGAACTCTAATTAAATATGCATATTGAGCGTCACTTAATGTGTAGTGTTTAATTGTGTAGATTGCCATGCCATGCCTTGCATATTTGAAACTCATCATGCATCATATGTGTTGCATCATAGCGTGCTTCCGCCGTGGTGAATACCGTGTATTGATTCTTTTTTCCGGTTTGCCGTCTCGATAGGGTTCCACAAGCGTGTCGGAATGTGAGGATCTGTTCGACTACGTCGGTTCATTTGCTTCACGGAGTCGTTCTTCTTCCAAGCGGGATCTCAGGCAAGATAATCATTTCCCTAGATATCAATACTATCATTGCCATGCTAGTTGTTTCGTTTCTATCATTATGTCTTGCTGCCTACCACTTAAAGGTCAGCCCCTCAACATTGCCATGAAAACCTTCGACCGTTCACAACCTAGCAAACCACTTATTGGTTATGTTACCGCTTGCTTAACCATGTGTTAGTGTTGCTAGTTGCAGGTGTAGTTGCTTCCATGTGATAACATGGATTTCTTGTTATATCACCCTATTAAATGCTATTTAATTTATTGCACCTATATACTTGGTAAAAGGTGGAAGGATCGTCCTTTCTAGCCAGGTGTTTTGTTCCACCTTTGCCGCCTTAGTTTTGGCTACCGGTGTTATATTCCATAATTGAGCGCTCCTAACACGACCGGGGTTGTTATGGGGACCCCCTTGATAATTCGTCTTAGATTGAAGCTGGTCTGGCAAGGCCCAACTTTGGTACTATATTTGCCTAATAACCTAATAAAGATGCATAGGGACCCGCCAGCACCCGTGGAGTAATTAAATCAACCCCCGGGCCAGTGCTCCGCATGAGTGTTGGGCTAAACTAGGCGATGTCCGGCGCCCCCTGGTCACCCAAGGTTTATCCAACCCGACGTCTTGCCCATCCGCCGTGTCATGAGAACGAGATACGCGGCTCCTATCGGGATCATCGGCACGTCGGGCGGCCTTGCTAGATTGGTTTTACCTTTGACGAATGTCTTGTGCATCGGGATTCTGATGATGCTTTGGGTAATCTTAGAGTTGAGGTTTTCCACTAAGGAGTCCGATGAGATCGCGAGTTTCGTGATCGAGGATTTCTATGCGGCTTGTAGTAACTTGAGATGGACCAGTTGGAGCACCCCTGCAGGGTTAAATCTTTCAGAAAGCTGTGCCCGCGGTTATGTGGCAACATGGAAACTTTGTTTAACATCCGGTTCTAGATAAGGTGAAGTAAGCTTAATTAAAATATGTCAACTCAGTGTGTAACCGTGACTGTCTCTTTCATGAGCTCCTTCTCCGATCGAGGACATGGTGGGGTTATGTTTGACGTAAGTAGGTGTTTAGGATCATTCATTTGATCATTATTAGTTCACGTCCGTTATGCCTAGATCTTCTCCCTCTTATTCTTGTACTTGTAAGTTAGCCACCTCAAATAAATGCTTAGTTGCTTGCTGTAGCCTCACGACTTAACCTTATCTCACTCATTAAGCTTTGCTAGTCTTGATACCTTTGGAGATGAGATTGATGAGTCCCATGTGGCTCACAGATTACTACAACACCAGTTGCAGGTACATGTAAAGTGTTACTTTTACGTGAGTGCGTTGATTGTTCATTTGGAGTTTCTTCTTCTTCTTCTTCATCGATCTAGGATGGGTTCGAGTCCGGCAGCCTGGGATAGCAAGGATGTACGCTGTTCTTTTAACGTTTGTTTTCGTCCGTAGATGGACCCTGCTTTTCTTCATGATGATTGTATGAAATGTACCGATGTGACTCTGATGTAGCTTGTGGCGAGTGTAAGCCAGTTCCATATTTACTCTTCTTTTCAGTACATGTACTTGTAACGATATCCATTCTTGCGAAACAACGAGATCCGTTTCTATCCCCGTCGAGGTCCTTGCACCAAAATAAGGATAGATCCGCATCTTGGGCGTTACAAGTTGGTATCAGAGCAGTACCGACCTAGGAGCCCCCTTGATTGATCGAACTTGGCCGAGTCGAGTCTAGTGAAAAAACTGCTTTGAGTCTAGTTATATATCGGAGAGTAGGATTATTTTTCTCCTCTTCTATGCTTTGGTGAGGAATCTTGACGTAATAATCTTAATTCTATTCCTCTTCTCACTCAAAAAAAAATTAGGATCATGCGGTTATTTCTGGAATCTATATGATGTCGATGTGATGGAATTCTGTCTCGATGCCTCTTGTCTGACTTGATTTCTTCCGGGGAGTTGAGCTCCACGGGATTCTTGAGCACATCGCTATCATTCAGATTTCTTAGTATCGCGGTACAGAGGATGTTCAAAATTTCTTCAATACTAGTAGTGGCGAGATAATCCCGGCATCCCAGTACTGGTGCAGAGATTTCGAGAGTACTGCCACACTTAGTATCGTTGTGTTTTCGAGGATCCGAGATAGATGAGATTTTCAGATTCTGGTTATGTGTTGACGGATGTGATACACTGGGCGGGTTAGATGCTAGGAGTTGAGTGAAATTTTACTCCTTGTATCTGTGGACCCGATTGCATGACCAGAAATTTCAGGAGTTCTGAGGAGGGAATTCAAGTAGTCAGTTATAGGAGAATCTTCCAGCAGATGCATGATTTGAGGTTGGGGTTTGACATCTAGTGGATTCGTTTGTTCACGGTCGTCTTACAGCGGTCCTCGTGGTGTCTTAAAGAGTCCTTGTAGCATGCTATGACTCATGGACGCTTATATTGTGTGCATTGCCTTGTACATGATGGCTACTGTAGGATCGAACCCGTGCGAATCTGTCCATGAAAATATCGGACGGAATCTTTGTCATGAATTTGTTCTTGCTTGTCTCGTAAGTCTCATCCTTGTTTTTGTTGAGTATGGTAACTCGAGTTGCTTCGATGTCAAATGGTGATTTCATATATTTTCCAAGAGGTGTTCTCATATTTTTATGGGAATGCTAATTATTTTGCTCAAATCAAGTTGTCTTTTCAATTCTTCTCAACCGTAGTTGTTGTGTCAATTCTTTTTCATCTGGTGTGCTTCTCCTCAAGTGAATTCTATCCTCTCCAATTTTGCAAGATCAATCTCTCATTTCTTTCCGGAGTTCATCTCATCTATCCCAAGTTTCATTTCTTTCCGGAGTTCATCTCATCTGTTCGAAGTTGTCTTGTTTTCCCCGCCCTCCCTTCCTTTTCCTTCAATGTTTCAATTATCATCCAAATATCTTCCTTTCATTGATGCTTCTGCTATCTTCTCTTTCGTATTGTATCTGGTAATTCTTGTAAAGAGTCTCAGGAGTTTCGAATTCATCATTCTTCATTCTTGTTTTTCTTTTCCGGTGGATTCAATTCCACCTGTAGGTGTTCATCATATCCTTTTCTTTTGTTCAATGACTCATGTGTTGAAAGTTTTCATTTGTACCGATGCAATATCTCTCTTTCTGAGCGATCTGTTCAATGGTGTTTCTTTTGAGTGGGGCCATAACCCACATGTTCTTTCCCAGGATCTTATCTTTCTCTTCTAATGTTTTCCCGGAGATCTCTAATTCTTTTTAAATATGATGTAAGTATGAATTTCATCAGTCATATTCCTTCTTCACATTGCTTCAAATTTATTCTCATCATTGGCTCAACTTTTGCATATTCTTTATTTCGGAGTGTCTCAATATTCTTGGTGGGGTTCTCCTCACCATTTTCAGCTTTGAAGAACAAAGGAGTGTTTCTCTCAAATCTTGGTCCATTCTTTTAAAGATTGTCATCTTAGCTTCGTGTTATCCTCTCATTTGTTTTCGATCATGAGAAATTCCTTCCATATCTATCCGGTGCATTTTAGTGTTGTTTTCATTTCTTTATCCTCCGAAGGCCATCATTTCAGAAGATTTCTTTGTTCTCAGCTTTCAACTTTCATCCTCAAACTCTTCTCAATTGTTGTCTCTTCGTTCGTCTCTCAATTCTTTTTGATGCTTTGTTCAAGTTATCTCTCACGTGGCTCATGATCTCTTCATTCTCATGTATCTCTATTCATTCTTGTTATCCCCATTCATTCCAATTCTTACCAGTGTCTCCTTCAAGACTTCTTCTAGTTTGTGCTCATATCTCTCCTCAATATTTTCAAGAAGAATAAGTGGTATGCTAAACCCGTTGCTTGTCGTCAATTTAACTTGATGAAGGATAAGCATAACAGAAATCTTATTCTTTTTCATAGTGATTTCAATTCTTCTTCCGGAGTGGCTCATGATATCAATTCTTCTCTCGCTGCTGCATCTTTTCTTTTCCGTTATCCTTTGAGGTGGTGTTATAGCGTTCTTTTTAGTGGATGAGTCTCGAAGAAAAGTTGATTCAAGAAGTAAATATGTAAACCCACCGATTCTATGATCATGAGATTTTTCAAACTCATGGTTTCTTCATTGAGCTATCTTGGTTTAGACTTCACCTAAAGCTCTGTCTAAGGATTGTTGCTATTATGGTGTTTCCATTGATCCAAGTTCTCAATATATCCTCTTAGTGTAAGAAGTTTTGACTTCCTTGTTGCTCCCAAGCAATCAATCCTTGTTTTGTTAGTGGCTGGTTGTCACCTCATAATTGTTGAGATAGTTTGCGTAAGTCCACTACAAGCTTGTTCTTTTTGTTGTTGTTTTTCCAACAACTACGTTCAATTCTTCTTGTCTGGAGGATATCCAATTCAATTGTGATACTAGTTGTCATTCTCTTCTTTATTCTATTCTTCTCATAGATATAGTTTCTATTCTCTTGTTTCAGATTGTGGTGGTGTTGCTCTCTTCAATCTATTATCTTGTTCTCTCAAGATCATGTTCTTTCCTTGTTTTTTTTCAATTTAGTTAGTTTGTTGTGAATATTCTGAAGATCTTTCCATTGTATCGAATTCTTGTCCCTTTTTCCTACCGAAGTGCTGCCAAAATTTTATGTGAATTCTGCTTCTTTATCATATCATTCTTCATCTCTTTGCAACCTTCAAGGATCGTTGGTTTCACTCGTTTTTTAAAGAAGAAATTAAGTTTTACCTCTTGCTCTTTCTCTTCCTCTTCCCCTTTCATTCTTGGATCTCGGGTCGAGATCCTCTTATAGTGTAGAAGAGTTGTGACAGCCCGAGACCGATGCTCCAGAAGATTCCCCTTTATTCTGTTGCCGCCGTGTGATTTATTTATTTGTCGCACTCTTCATCGCATCATTCGCATCATTTGCATCATTAGCATTGCATGGGCACCATGTTGCCGTCAGTTTTCAAAATGTGCATTTGTTAGTACTTGTCGGTTCTCTCCGTTTTTGTCGTTGACCGTTTCGAAGCCAACCACACACGCACACGCCTGCGACATCGATAAAAATATTATTTTTAAAAGTGTGTACAAAGTATCCACGGATTGGGTTGAAACTTGGCATGCGGTCTATATATGTTGTAGGTAGGCCGCCTGCCAGATTTCTTCGCAATCGGAGTCCGTGTCATACCCGAACGGTCGATCGTAGCGGCACCGTCGTTGGTTATTATGGGACGTTTTTCGGTGTTTTAAAAATGCGTGTCAAGGGTACCCGTTGTCCCTCTTGTCTCCACCTATCCCCCTCTACACACTCCACCATCGCTAACCTAGCCTCCGCTCGCGACAGGAGCCGTCCGATCGTGATCGCGCGGTCAAAATCGGGGCAAAAATCCCCTAAACCTAGCCCTTTCCCTATTTAAACACCTCCCCGTGCCTAATCTAGACCCTAACCCCTAATCCCCCTCGTTTTCCATGCAGAGACAACCCTCAGCCACCACCCAGCACCCCTGTCTCCCTCTTCAGCCGCTAGGCCTGCCGAGGCCCAGATCCGGCCCTCCCGGGCCAGGATCGACCGCGCCGCCGCCAACCCCGAGCTCCTTTGTGTGCCTCGCCTCCAGCCCCGGCCTCCCCGAGCAGATACCTCGTCGGGCCACTGTCAACCGGTCATTAGAGCGCGCCCCTCACCGGAGATGGGTGCCCTTGCCCCGTTCCTCCGCTCCCCCATCTCCATCTCTCTCCCTTCCTCACCTCGAGCTCCCTCTCTCCCCGTGCAGGAATCCCATGGCCGCCATGGGAGCTACCCCGAGCTCGCCTCTCGTGAATCAACCGTCGGCCCCATCGTGACCGAATCTGACCGGATCCGGGTTGGAGGACCCCATCCCCACCTCCTTAGTTGGTCCTGCCTCGCCTCGTTGCCGGCCACCGGAGCCGCGCCGCCGCTGCTCCCCTCGATCCCAATCTGGATCGGGAGGAGGAGGTCGCTCGCGCCCTGCAGCAGCCGCATGGGTTCCGGCCCAGCTCGCGTCTCCAAGGCCGAGTTCGCCTTCGGCCTAGCAAGCTCCTCTCCAGCCGGCCCATGGCCAGGAGGTGAGCTCTAATCTGTGCCCTCTGCGTCTTTTAGATTATTGCGCAATGCCATGTTCAACCATTAGGAATTCGACCCGTGTAGTTTATTTCAGGTTTTTGCGAATTAGTATTCAGGAAATAGAATATTTTAAGACGGCTATAACTTTTAATCCATGTGTCGGTTTGCGACAAGTTATATATGTAACTTGGCTAGAATTTTGCGTACAGTAATATTTTACAACTTGCATGCATGTTGGAAATAGAAATATTTTTTACTGTTGTCAATACGCCTTGGGATTGAAAACTGCACTGTCAACAGTGTTATTTTCACTAAGTCTGAAACTGTGTGCGAGATGCCATTTTCTGAGTTCTTTTCTTAGTAATCCATGCTTCCATGCTAGTTGTATTCGGTAGGGTGTTGTTGTGCGTCTTGACCACTACTGCCTCATGTCTTGTTTGAGCATTTTAGGATTATGTAGCTTGTTCTTTTAGGGTGTAGAAAATGACATGTTGCTGTTTTGGGCAGATTGTAGCTATTTCTTGTTTAGCTTGTTTTTGTTGAACCGTTGCTCCGTTTTGATCGTGTCCTATATGAAACTTGCTTAGAATCTCGTTTAGGTCCATTGCATCTTGCTGCTTGTATGGTTAGGAGTGTTGCGACTGTCATTTGCATACATATTGCATTCATGGCATCATATCTTGCGGTGACTGTATCTTTTGAATCGTAGCTCTGTTTGCAATGATCTATATATGTAAGTTGACTAGAATTATGTGTAGAATCACGTGAAACTATTTATTTTTCTGTTTAACAAATATTAAAACATGTTAGTTCATATCTGGACAGAATTCTAATTTAACGCGTGGGTTCGTTTCAGAGATGCTACAAGTCGTTTCTGACCTCATTTAAAATGCCTAGATAGGTAGTGTAATTACGCTTCACCTCTTGTCATGTTTAACAACATTAATATTGCTGTGTAAATAAACGGGAGTGAACTAAAAAATTAAATATGGAGTTTCGTCAATATGCAACTCGTTGCATATTGAGCTTCATTTATTGTGTAGTGTTTGATTGTGTAGATTGCCATGGCATGCCTTGCATATTTGAAACTGATAATGCATCATATGTGTTGCATCATAGCGTGCTTGTGCCGTGGTGAATACCGTGTATTGATTCTTTTTTCCGGTTTGCCGTCTCGATAGGATTCCGCAAGCATGTCAGAATTGTCACATCCCTGACACCTTAAGCAAGTTAGTCTTGTGCTCATGTCTTCTTTGCATTGCATCTAAGAAATTGTCAACAAGAACAAAGGAAGAGGTGAAGGAAAAACTCAAACCCTAGCCACTTCTTCAAATAAAGTAAATCTCAAAACTAGTTAAAATCAATGAACCCAAAATGGCCTCAAGAAAATTTCAAACTTTCTGATAAATCATGAAAGTAAATGAGCAATGAAGAAAACCATTTTCTTAACATCTTAAGCATTTTAAATAAATGCAAAAGCTACTGGTTTCAAGTTTTTAATTTGAAATCAGAAACTTTAAATTTTCAAAAATGTTGAAAACTTTGGAAATGGTTGGAAATATTCCAACAAATATTCAGGTGTGTTTAAAATAGTTTTTACAAACCATTTTGGAGCTGAAATAAATAGCAAAACAATAGTGAGCAAAACAGAAACAAAATAGAAAAGAAATAAGAGAAAGAAATGACTTACCTCTATTTGTCGCCGGCCCAGCCCACCAGGGGCTCCCCGGTCATCTTCCTCCTCCTGCCAGAAGGCAGGGGAGAAGATGAGCACGACGGCCGAGCCGGCCACCTCCTGCCTGCCTGCTCGCTGCTGGAGGCCTCCAGGAGCGCCAGCGCGACGCCCGCGTCTTCTTATCCTCCTCCCCGCAGCTCTATCCTCTCCCCTAGGCCTCTCGATCCCTTTTCCCTCTCGGATCTCTCTCTCCCCGAAGCTCCGGTCGCCGTCGATCTGTCGTCTCCCGGTCCTCCCCGACCCTGCCGGCAGCCTCACAAGATCCGCCGTGAGCTCCTCTTCCTGTTCCCCCTCTCCCCGAGGCCTTCCCCCTCCTCTATCACGTTAGCCATCGGAGCCCGAAGGACCTCGTCGCCGGCCATGTCATTGCCGTCGTTGTGGTACTCGGCTCACGAGGCCGAG
This sequence comes from Hordeum vulgare subsp. vulgare, assembly GCF_904849725.1. Classification (NCBI taxonomy): domain Eukaryota; kingdom Viridiplantae; phylum Streptophyta; class Magnoliopsida; order Poales; family Poaceae; genus Hordeum; species Hordeum vulgare. Next base: position 101,195,938 of record NC_058521.1, on the reverse strand, counting down.
CTCAGGAATGAGCTCCTCGAGCTCTGTAGATGGCGTAGGGCCTCTCTCCCAGCTCGCTAGCCCCTGCATCGACACTTTCGTCGACGCCCGAGCCGCAGCCGCCGCTGGCCTCATCGCCGGCAAGGATTCCGGTGACCACCGGGTCCAGCTCCACCCCAGATAGATGCGGCGTTTCACCAGCTATGTGTAGCTCTCTTCTGCGCCCAATACCGACGGCCGTAGCGCTGTCAGGCTCTCTCCGGCGAGCCCTCCGCCGCGCCCGTGGTCGCCGCCGGCCATACTCCGGTGGGGGCCGATGTGGCCAAGTTAATCCAGTAGCTTAGAGGCTTAAACTCTCGCTGACAGTGGGCCCAAGGCCAAGTCAACTTAGTTAAGGGGCTGGTCAGCGCGGGATTAACCCAGAGAGGCTGACCAGTGGGTCCCCATTGTCAGGTTTGAGTTGTCACATCCCTGACACCTTAAGCAAGTTAGTCTTGTGCTCATGTCTTCTTTGCATTGCATCTAAGAAATTGTCAACAAGAACAAAGGAAGAGGTGAAGGAAAAACTCAAACCCTAGCCACTTCTTCAAATAAAGGAAATCTCAAAACTAGTTAAAATCAATGAACCCAAAATGGCCTCAAGAAAAGTTCAAACTTTCTGATAAATCATGAAAGTAAATGAGCAATGAAGAAAACCATTTTCTTAACATCTTAAGCATTTTAAATAAATGCAAAAGCTACTGGTTTCAAGTTTTTAATTTGAAATCAGAAACTTTAAATTTTCAAAAATGTTGAAAACTTTGGAAATGGTTGGAAATATTCCAACAAATATTTAGGTGTGTTTAAAATAGTTTTTACAAACCATTTTGGAGCTGAAATAAATAGCAAAACAATAGTTAGCAAAACAGAAACAAAATAGAAAAGAAATAAGAGAAAGAAATGACTTACCTCTATTTGTCGCCGGCCCAGCCCACCAGGGGCTCCCCGGTCATCTTCCTCCTCCTGCCAGAAGGCAGGGGAGAAGATGAGCACGAAGGCCGAGCCGGTCACCTCCTGCCTGCCTGCTCGCTGCTGGAGGCCTCCAGGAGCGCCAACACGACGCCCGCGTCTTCTTATCCTCCTCCCCGCGGCTCTATCCTCTGCCCTAGGCCTCTCGATCCCTTTTCCCTCTCGGATCTCTCTCTCCCCGAAGCTCCGGTCGCCGTCGATCTGTCGTCTCCCGGTCCTCCCCGACCCTGCCGGCAGCCTCACAAGATCCGCCATGAGCTCCTCTTCCTGTTCCCCCTCTCCCCGAGGCCTTCCCCCTCCTCCATCCAGGTTAGCCGCCGGAGCCCGAAGGAGCTCGTCGCCGGCCATGTCATTGCCGTCGTTGTGGTACTCGGCTCGCGAGGCCGAGTTCAGGAATGAGCTCCTCGAGCTCTGTAGATGGCGTAGGGCCTCTCTCCCAGCTCGCTAGCCCCCTGCATCAACACTTTCGTCGACGCCCGAGCCGCAGCCGCCGCTGGCCTCATCGCCGGCAAGGATTCCGGTGACCACCGGGTCCAGCTCCACCCCAGATAGATGCGGCGTTTCACCAGCTGTGTGTAGCTCTCTTCTGCGCCCAAAACCGACGGCCGTAGCGCTGTCAGGCTCTCTCCGGCGAGCCCTCCGCCGCGCCCGTGGTCGCCGCCGGCCATACTCCAGTGGGGGCCGACGTGGCCAAGTTAATCCAGTAGCTTAGAGGCTTAAACTCTCGCTGACAGTGGGCCCAAGGCCAAGTCAACTTAGTTAAGGGGCTGGTCAGCGCGGGATTAACCCAGAGAGGCTGACCAGTGGGTCCCCATTGTCAGGTTTGAGTTGTCACATCCCTGACACCTTAAGCAAGTTAGTCTTGTGCTCATGTCTTCTTTGCATGGCATCTAAGAAATTGTCAACAAGAACAAAGGAAGAGGTGAAGGAAAAACTCAAACCCTAGCCACTTCTGCAAATAAAGGAAATCTCAAAACTAGTTAAAATCAATGAACCCAAAATGGCCTCAAGAAAAGTTCAAACTTTCTGATAAATCATGAAAGTAAATGAGCAATGAAGAAAACCATTTTCTTAACATCTTAAGCATTTTAAATAAATGCAAAAGCTACTGGTTTCAAGTTTTTAATTTGAAATCAGAAACTTTAAATTTTCAAAAATGTTGAAAACTTTGGAAATGGTTGGAAATATTCCAACAAATATTCAGGTGTGTTTAAAATAGTTTTTACAAACCATTTTGGAGCTGAAATAAATAGCAAAACAATAGTTAGCAAAACAGAAACAAAATAGAAAAGAAATAAGAGAAAGAAATGACTTACCTCTATTTGTCGCCGGCCCAGCCCACCAGGGGCTCCCCGGTCATCTTCCTCCTCCTGCCAGAAGGCAGGGGAGAAGATGAGCACGACGGCCGAGCCGGCCACCTCCTGCGTGCCTGCTCGCTGCTGGAGGCCTCCAGGAGCGCCAACGCGACGCCCGCGTCTTCTTATCCTCCTCCCCGCGGCTCTATCCTCTGCCCTAGGCCTCTCGATCCCTTTTCCCTCTCGGATCTCTCTCTCCCCGAAGGTCCGGTCGCCGTCGATCTGTCGTCTCCCGGTCCTCCCCGACCCTGCCGGCAGCCTCACAAGATCCGCCATGACCTCCTCTTCCTGTTCCCCCTCTCCCCGAGGCCTTCCCCCTCCTCCATCCACGTTAGCCGTCGGAGCCCGAAGGAGCTCGTCACCGGCCATGTCATTGCCGTCGTTGTGGTACTCGGCTCGCGAGGCCGAGCTCAGGAATGAGCTCCTCGAGCTCTGTAGATGGCGTAGGGCCTCTCTCCCAGCTCGCTAGCCCCCTGCATCGACACTTTCGTCGACGCCCGAGCCACAGCCGCCGCTGGCCTCATCGCCGGCAAGGATTCCGGTGACCACCGGGTCTAGCTCCACCCCAGATAGATGCGGCGTTTCACCAGCTACCTGTAGCTCTCTTCTGCGCCCAAAACCGACGGCCGTAGCGCTGTCTGGCTCTCTCCGGCGAGCCCTCCGCCACGCCCGTGCTCGCCGCCGGCCATACTCCGGTGTGGGCCGACGTGGACAAGTTAATCCAGTAGCTTAGAGGCTTAAACACTCGCCGACAATGGGCCCAAGGCCAAGTCAACTTAGTTAAGGGGCTGGTCAGCGTGGGATTAACCCCAGAGAGGCTGACCAGTGGGTCCCCCCTGTCAGGTTTGAGTTGTCACATCCCTGACACCTTAAGCAAGTTAGTCTTGTGCTCATGTCTTCTTTGCATCGCATCTAAGAAATTGTCAACAAGAACAAAGGAAGAGGTGAAGGAAAAACTCAAACCCTAGCCACTTCTTCAAATAAAGGAAATCTCAAAACTAGTTAAAATCAATGAACCCAAAATGGCCTCAAGAAAAGTTCAAACTTTCTGATAAATCATGAAAGTAAATGAGCAATGAAGAAAACCATTTTCTTAACATCTTAAGCATTTTAAATAAATGCAAAAGCTAACGGTTTCAAGTTTTTAATTTGAAATCAGAAACTTTAAATTTTCAAAAATGTTGAAAACTTTGGAAATGGTTGGAAATATTCCAACAAATATTCAGGTGTGTTTAAAATAGTTTTTACAAACCATTTTGGAGCTGAAATAAATAGCAAAACAATAGTTAGCAAAACAGAAACAAAATAGAAAAGAAATAAGAGAAAGAAATGACTTACCTCTATTTGTCGCCGGCCCAGCCCACCAGGGGCTCCCCGGTCATCTTCCTCCTTCTGCCAGAAGGCAGGGGAGAAGATGAGCACGGCGGCCGAGCCGGCCACCTCCTGCCTGCCTGCTCGCTGCTGGAGGCCTCCAGGAGCGCCAGCGCGGCACCCGCGTCTTCTTATCCTCCTCCCCGCGGCTCTATCCTCTCCCCTAGGCCTCTCGATCCCTTTTCCCTCTCGGATCTCTCTCTCCCCGAAGCTCCGGTCGCCATCGATCTGTCGTCTCCCGGTCCTCCCCGATCCTGCCGGCAGCCTCACAAGATCTGCCGTAAGCTCCTCTTCCTGTTCCCCCTCTCCCCGAGGCCTTCCACCTCCTCTATCCAAGTTAGCCGCCGGAGCCCGAAGGACCTCGTCGCCGGCCATGTCATTGCCGTCGTTGTGGTACTCGGCTCGCAAGGCCGAGCTCAGGAATGAGCTCCTCGAGCTCTGTAGATGGCGTAGGGCCTCTCTCCCAGCTCGCTAGCCCCCTGCATCAACACTTTCGTCGACGCCCGAGCCGCAGCCGCCGCTGGCCTCATCGCCGGCAAGGATTCCGGTGACCACCGGGTCCAGCTCCACCCCAGATAGATGCGGCGTTTCACCAGCTGTGTGTAGCTCTCTTCTGCGCCCAAAACCGACGGCCGTAGCGCTGTCAGGCTCTCTCCGGCGAGCCCTCCGCCGCGCCCGTGGTCGCCGCCGGCCATACTCCAGTGGGGGCCGACGTGGCCAAGTTAATCCAGTAGCTTAGAGGCTTAAACTCTCGCTGACAGTGGGCCCAAGGCCAAGTCAACTTAGTTAAGGGGCTGGTCAGCGCGGGATTAACCCAGAGAGGCTGACCAGTGGGTCCCCATTGTCAGGTTTGAGTTGTCACATCCCTGACACCTTAAGCAAGTTAGTCTTGTGCTCATGTCTTCTTTGCATGGCATCTAAGAAATTGTCAACAAGAACAAAGGAAGAGGTGAAGGAAAAACTCAAACCCTAGCCACTTCTGCAAATAAAGGAAATCTCAAAACTAGTTAAAATCAATGAACCCAAAATGGCCTCAAGAAAAGTTCAAACTTTCTGATAAATCATGAAAGTAAATGAGCAATGAAGAAAACCATTTTCTTAACATCTTAAGCATTTTAAATAAATGCAAAAGCTACTGGTTTCAAGTTTTTAATTTGAAATCAGAAACTTTAAATTTTCAAAAATGTTGAAAACTTTGGAAATGGTTGGAAATATTCCAACAAATATTCAGGTGTGTTTAAAATAGTTTTTACAAACCATTTTGGAGCTGAAATAAATAGCAAAACAATAGTTAGCAAAACAGAAACAAAATAGAAAAGAAATAAGAGAAAGAAATGACTTACCTCTATTTGTCGCCGGCCCAGCCCACCAGGGGCTCCCCGGTCATCTTCCTCCTCCTGCCAGAAGGCAGGGGAGAAGATGAGCACGACGGCCGAGCCGGCCACCTCCTGCCTGCCTGCTCGCTGCTGGAGGCCTCCAGGAGCGCCAACGCGACGCCCGCGTCTTCTTATCCTCCTCCCCGCGGCTCTATCCTCTGCCCTAGGCCTCTCGATCCCTTTTCCCTCTCGGATCTCTCTCTCCCCGAAGGTCCGGTCGCCGTCGATCTGTCGTCTCCCGGTCCTCCCCGACCCTGCCGGCAGCCTCACAAGATCCGCCATGACCTCCTCTTCCTGTTCCCCCTCTCCCCGAGGCCTTCCCCCTCCTCCATCCACGTTAGCCGTCGGAGCCCGAAGGAGCTCGTCGCCGGCCATGTCATTGCCGTCGTTGTGGTACTCGGCTCGCGAGGCCGAGCTCAGGAATGAGCTCCTCGAGCTCTGTAGATGGCGTAGGGCCTCTCTCCCAGCTCGCTAGCCCCCTGCATCGACACTTTCGTCGACGCCCGAGCCACAGCCGCCGCTGGCCTCATCGCCGGCAAGGATTCCGGTGACCACCGGGTCTAGCTCCACCCCAGATAGATGCGGCGTTTCACCAGCTACCTGTAGCTCTCTTCTGCGCCCAAAACCGACGGCCGTAGCGCTGTCTGGCTCTCTCCGGCGAGCCCTCCGCCACGCCCGTGGTCGCCGCCGGCCATACTCCGGTGTGGGCCGACGTGGACAAGTTAATCCAGTAGCTTAGAGGCTTAAACACTCGCCGACAATGGGCCCAAGGCCAAGTCAACTTAGTTAAGGGGCTGGTCAGCGTGGGATTAACCCCAGAGAGGCTGACCAGTGGGTCCCCCCTGTCAGGTTTGAGTTGTCACATCCCTGACACCTTAAGCAAGTTAGTCTTGTGCTCATGTCTTCTTTGCATCGCATCTAAGAAATTGTCAACAAGAACAAAGGAAGAGGTGAAGGAAAAACTCAAACCCTAGCCACTTCTTCAAATAAAGGAAATCTCAAAACTAGTTAAAATCAATGAACCCAAAATGGCCTCAAGAAAAGTTCAAACTTTCTGATAAATCATGAAAGTAAATGAGCAATGAAGAAAACCATTTTCTTAACATCTTAAGCATTTTAAATAAATGCAAAAGCTAACGGTTTCAAGTTTTTAATTTGAAATCAGAAACTTTAAATTTTCAAAAATGTTGAAAACTTTGGAAATGGTTGGAAATATTCCAACAAATATTCAGGTGTGTTTAAAATAGTTTTTACAAACCATTTTGGAGCTGAAATAAATAGCAAAACAATAGTTAGCAAAACAGAAACAAAATAGAAAAGAAATAAGAGAAAGAAATGACTTACCTCTATTTGTCGCCGGCCCAGCCCACCAGGGGCTCCCCGGTCATCTTCCTCCTTCTGCCAGAAGGCAGGGGAGAAGATGAGCACGGCGGCCGAGCCGGCCACCTCCTGCCTGCCTGCTCGCTGCTGGAGGCCTCCAGGAGCGCCAGCGCGGCACCCGCGTCTTCTTATCCTCCTCCCCGCGGCTCTATCCTCTCCCCTAGGCCTCTCGATCCCTTTTCCCTCTCGGATCTCTCTCTCCCCGAAGCTCCGGTCGCCATCGATCTGTCGTCTCCCGGTCCTCCCCGATCCTGCCGGCAGCCTCACAAGATCTGCCGTAAGCTCCTCTTCCTGTTCCCCCTCTCCCCGAGGCCTTCCACCTCCTCTATCCAAGTTAGCCGCCGGAGCCCGAAGGACCTCGTCGCCGGCCATGTCATTGCCGTCGTTGTGGTACTCGGCTCGCAAGGCCGAGCTCAGGAATGAGCTCCTCGAGCTCTGTAGATGGCGTAGGGCCTCTCTCCCAGCTCGCTAGCCCCCTGCATCAACACTTTCGTCGACGCCCGAGCCGCAGCCGCCGCTGGCCTCATCGCCGGCAAGGATTCCGGTGACCACCGGGTCCAGCTCCACCCCAGATAGATGCGGCGTTTCACCAGCTGTGTGTAGCTCTCTTCTGCGCCCAAAACCGACGGCCGTAGCGCTGTCAGGCTCTCTCCGGCGAGCCCTCCGCCGCGCCCGTGGTCGCCGCCGGCCATACTCCAGTGGGGGCCGACGTGGCCAAGTTAATCCAGTAGCTTAGAGGCTTAAACTCTCGCTGACAGTGGGCCCAAGGCCAAGTCAACTTAGTTAAGGGGCTGGTCAGCGCGGGATTAACCCAGAGAGGCTGACCAGTGGGTCCCCATTGTCAGGTTTGAGTTGTCACATCCCTGACACCTTAAGCAAGTTAGTCTTGTGCTCATGTCTTCTTTGCATGGCATCTAAGAAATTGTCAACAAGAACAAAGGAAGAGGTGAAGGAAAAACTCAAACCCTAGCCACTTCTGCAAATAAAGGAAATCTCAAAACTAGTTAAAATCAATGAACCCAAAATGGCCTCAAGAAAAGTTCAAACTTTCTGATAAATCATGAAAGTAAATGAGCAATGAAGAAAACCATTTTCTTAACATCTTAAGCATTTTAAATAAATGCAAAAGCTACTGGTTTCAAGTTTTTAATTTGAAATCAGAAACTTTAAATTTTCAAAAATGTTGAAAACTTTGGAAATGGTTGGAAATATTCCAACAAATATTCAGGTGTGTTTAAAATAGTTTTTACAAACCATTTTGGAGCTGAAATAAATAGCAAAACAATAGTTAGCAAAACAGAAACAAAATAGAAAAGAAATAAGAGAAAGAAATGACTTACCTCTATTTGTCGCCGGCCCAGCCCACCAGGGGCTCCCCGGTCATCTTCCTCCTCCTGCCAGAAGGCAGGGGAGAAGATGAGCACGACGGCCGAGCCGGCCACCTCCTGCCTGCCTGCTCGCTGCTGGAGGCCTCCAGGAGCGCCAACGCGACGCCCGCGTCTTCTTATCCTCCTCCCCGCGGCTCTATCCTCTGCCCTAGGCCTCTCGATCCCTTTTCCCTCTCGGATCTCTCTCTCCCCGAAGGTCCGGTCGCCGTCGATCTGTCGTCTCCCGGTCCTCCCCGACCCTGCCGGCAGCCTCACAAGATCCGTCGTGAGCTCCTCTTCCTGTTCCCCCTCTCCCCGAGGCCTTCCCCCTCCTTTATCCACGTTAGCCGCCGGAGCCCGAAGGACCTCGTCGCCGGCCATGTCATTGCCGTCATTGTGGTACTCGGCTCACGAGGCCGAGCTCAGGAATGAGCTCCTCGAGCTCTGTAGATGGCGTAGGGCCTCTCTCCCAGCTCGCTAGCCCCCTGCATCGACACTTTCGTCGACGCCCGAGCCACAGCCGCCGCTGGCCTCATCGCCGGCAAGGATTCCGGTGACCACCAGGTCCAGCTCCACCCCAGATAGATGCGGCGTTTCACCAGCTACCTGTAGCTCTCTTCTGCGCCCAAAACCGATGGCGGTAGCGCTGTCTGGCTCTCTCCGGCGAGCCCTCCGCCACGCCCGTGGTCGCCGCCGGCCATACTCCGGTGGGGGCCGACGTGGACAAGTTAATCCAGTAGCTTAGAGGCTTAAACTCTCGCTGACAGTGGGCCCACGGTCAAGTCAACTTAGTTAAGGGGCTGGTCAGCGTGGGATTAACCCCAGAGAGGCTGACCAGTGGGTCCCCCCTGTCAGGTTTGAGTTGTCACATCCCTGACACCTTAAGCAAGTTAGTCTTGTGCTCATGTCTTCTTTGCATTGCATCTAAGAAATTGTCAACAAGAACAAAGGAAGAGGTGAAGGAAAAACTCAAACCCTAGCCACTTCTTCAAATAAAGGAAATCTCAAAACTAGTTAAAATCAATGAACCCAAAATGGCCTCAAGAAAAGTTCAAACTTTCTGATAAATCATGAAAGTAAATGAGCAATGAAGAAAACCATTTTCTTAACATCTTAAGCATTTTAAATAAATGCAAAAGCTACCGGTTTCAAGTTTTTAATTTGAAATCAGAAACTTTAAATTTTCAAAAATGTTGAAAACTTTGGAAATGGTTGGAAATATTCCAACAAATATTCAGGTGTGTTTAAAATAGTTTTTAAAAACCATTTTGGAGCTGAAATAAATAGCAAAACAATAGTTAGCAAAACAGAAACAAAATAGAAAAGAAATAAGAGAAAGAAATGACTTACCTCTATTTGTCGCCGGCCCAGCCCACCAGGGGCTCCCCGGTCATCTTCCTCCTTCTGCCAGAAGGCAGGGGAGAAGATGAGCACAGCGGCCGAGCCGGCCACCTCCTGCCTGCCTGCTCGCTGCTGGAGGCCTCCAGGAGCGCCAGCGCGGCACCCGCGTCTTCTTATCCTCCTCCCCGAGGCTCTATCCTCTCCCCTAGGCCTCTCGATCCCTTTTCCCTCTCGGATCTCTCTCTCCCCGAAGCTCCGGTCGCCGTCGATCTGTCGTCTCCCGGTCCTCCCCGATCCTGCCGGCAGCCTCACAAGATCTGCCGTGAGCTCCTCTTCCTGTTGCCCCTCTCCCCGAGGCCTTCCCCCTCCTCTATCCACGTTAGCCGCCGGAGCCCGAAGGACCTCGTCGCCGGCCATGTCATTGCCGTCGTTGTGGTACTCGGCTCGCAAGGCCGAGCTCAGGAATGAGCTCCTCGAGCTCTGTAGATGGCGTAGGGCCTCTCTCCCAGCTTGCTAGCCCCCTGCATCGACACTTTCGTCGACGCCCGAGCCGCAGCCGCCGCTGGCCTCATCGCCGGCAAGGATTCCGGTGACCACCGGGTCCAGCTCCACCCTAGATAGATGCGGCGTTTCACCAGCTGTGTGTAGCTCTCTTCTGCGCGCAAAACCTATGGCCGTAGCGCTGTCAGGCTCTCTCCGGCGAGCCCTCCGCCGCGCCCGTGGTCGCCGCCGGCCATACTCCAGTGGGGGCCGACGTGGCCAAGTTAATCCAGTAGCTTAGAGGCTTAAACTCTCGCTGACAGTGGGCCCAAGGCCAAGTCAACTTAGTTAAGGGGCTGGTCAGCGCGGGATTAACCCAGACAGGCTGACCAGTGGGTCCCCCTTGTCAGGTTTGACGTGAACAGGTCGGCTGACCTGCTGATGTCAGGCTGACGCAATAAAGAGATTTTTCAGTATAAGAATAATTCCAGAAATGTTTAAAACTTCATAAATTCATAGAAATTAATCTGTAACTCCAATGAAAATAATTTATATATGAAGAAGTATCAAAAAAATTCAAGGAATCTGAATATGCTACTTCAATCATGTTTGAAAAAGTTACAGAACCCAAACATGTAGATTAATGAATAAGTCAATTATTATAATTACTTTATAAATGGAATATGAAAAGTATTTAAATTTCTTTTTGTTTGACATGATCAAACATTCTTCTAATAACTAACCAGTACCTTGACATGACATCTCATGCATGCTAACATCAAGTTGATCTGAGCATGAGGTCGAATCAATTAAATCGGTATCCGAGAATACCTCGTTTGATGTGATATTTGAATTTGATTCAAATCAACTTCAAACCCAATACATGTTGATTATATCAGTATATCACCTTGCATTCTCATGCCATGCTCATGCATCATCTTGTTTGCATATGATTGTTATTGATTGTTGCCTTCATCTCGGTAGGCTCCGCACCCCCGGATTCCACCGAATATCCGTCTGACGGATATTGTCCCTCCTCTGAGCAACAAGGCAAGCAACCATTTTGATCATCCCGATAAATCCCATGTTCTTGCACCTGCACTTATTTATTGCATTAGGATCAAATGCTTCAAATGCTTTTGCCACGTTAGTTGAACCCACTTCCTTTGCATGACCTAACCTTGTCATAGTAAATAGCCGAACCTTGCAACCTAGCATACCTGATAGTTGCTTGAGCTATGTTGTGCCTTATCCTGCTATGCATGCTATGCTTAGAGTTGTGTATGGTCTGTCATTTGGGAGATGAACATAATTGTGAGAATGTGTTCGGTAAGCAAAGGTTGTGTGTTGAACCTGATTTGGTAAAGGTACCAGTGAAAGGCTGTGTAGGAGTACATGGCGGGTTGTTTCATTGGAACCGTCCTTAGGAACTGATTTCCGTGTATGTAATCCAAGACTAGATACTACCACATGCTGGGCCCTGAAATATGACCCCGCTCAGCCTATTAATCGCTTAGTACTCAGTCCAGGAGTTGCAAGTAGTTTCTGGTGTTTATAGTAATGCTGGAGGCCGTGCATGGTGCTGACCTGAGAGGTGGGCCGTGATGCGGTAGGCAGTGGCACGGTGTACCAAGTGGCACCTAGATGGTGGGCTTGGGAACCCTGCGCACATCGTTTGAGGCCGTGGCGGAAACCTCGGCCGGACTTCCGTACGAGTTACTCTCAGATAGGCGATAAACCTGGACTAGGTACTAGTGTGGTTAACGGTCGTGGCCGACTCCCTCGCTGGGCTTCCGCTTGAAGGTTGCCGAGGTGCATGACGTGCACATGGCGATAAGTGGCGAGAGCGTGTGTGACGAAGTACACCCCTGCAGGGTTATGATCTATTCGAATAGCCGCGTCCGCGGATATGGACTACTTGGAGACATATGTTGTTCATAGATAACTTAAATGGATACTCATAAAATTGTCAAGATAAGCGTGAGTGTCATGGACAGCATTTCCGTATGGAGACGGAATGATTCCACGATGGTGTATTGTTGTGGTGTTAGTGGACTCGTGTGCGAGAAATCAAGTTGTCAAAATTATTTAAAAATGCAAGTTGTTTAGCCACGAGTCAGATGTTGGCTTTCCGCATGAAACCCCACAATACCCTTTTGATACCTTGCATGAGTAGTTAGCTATCCTAAAGTCTTGCTGAGTACCTTCATACTCATGTTGCTTAATAAATGTTGCAGAAGTTGCTAATGACCCTAATGGAGGGTTCTTCGTAGACATCGACGACGACGAGTAGCTGGTGTCCCAGCTACGATCTGGCCCTACGTTGGATCTGTAGTATAGTTAGGCCATGTGCCTTCTAGTTGCCCTGTCTGTACTCAGACAGTTTAAACTCTTCCGCTGGCTTGTAACTGAATGACTGCTTTTATGGGTCGTGAGACCCTTAATGTGTAATATTATGTGTGTGGCTCTTCCGAGCCTCTTAAATAAAGCTTGTATGTTTATGGTTATGTTGTGATGCCATCGATGTATCTATACATATCGGTATGCTATGTGTACGTGTGTCGTACTTGATATGTATGGGGTTCGATTACCTAGTCGTGAACTTTAGTAGCACTCCTTACAAGGAAATGCCCCTTTGTGATCCAACGAGCCTTGGTAGTTCGCTACTGCTCCGAACACATTGGTTGACCGGCATGTGTCCTTCTTAGCTGCCGTGTCTGTCCCCTTTGGGGAAATGTCACGCGATGTAATGGAGTCCTTGTAGCTTGCTACGACTCGTCTACACTCCCTGGTGACCGACACCTACTTTGTTGGGTCATGTATGCCTGTCCTTGTGCGGTACTGACACTTTGGTTTGTGACTAGACTTGTCGATCCGGGTTCTTTGACATTGGAATGCTAGCGACACTATTGCATACTTGAGTCAAAAGACGCAAACGGTCCCGGCTAAGGTAAGGCTGGATGCAGCCAAAGAGTTAACCGTGCGTGAGACCGCAAAGAGATGCGATGTCTTACAGGCTGGATTCCTATGACTTAGGATCGGGGTCCCGACAAGAATGTGAGGATCCATTCGACTACGTCGGTTCGTTTGCTTCACGGAGTCGTTCTTCTTCCAAGCGGGATCTCAGGCAAGATGATCATTTCCCCAGATATCAATACTATCATTGCCATGCTAGTTGTTTCGTTTCTATCATTATGTCTCGATGCCTACCACTTAAATGTCAGCCCCTCAACATTGCCATGAAAACCTTCAACTGTTCACAACCTAGCAAACCACTGATTGGCTATGTTACCGCTTGCTTAACCATGTGTTAACGTTGCTAGTTGCCGGTGTACTTGCTTCCATGTGATAACATGGGTTCCTTGTTATATCACCCTATTAAATGCTATTTAATTTAATGCACCTATATACTTGGTAAAAGGTGGAAGGCTCGGCCTTTCTAGCCTGGTGTTTTGTTCCACCTTTGTCGCCTTAGTTTCAGCTACCGGTGTTATATTCCATAATTGAGCGCTCCTAATACGATCGAGGTTGTTACGGGGACCCCCTTGATAATTCGTCTTAGATTAAATCTGGTTTGGCTAGGCCCAACTTTGGTACTACATTTGCCTAATAACCTAATAAAAATGCATTGGGACCCGACGACACCCGTGGAGTAATTAATGAACCCCCGAGACAGTGCTCCACATGAGTGTTCGTCCAAACCGTGTGATGTCCGGCACCCCCTGGTCACCCAGGATTTAGCCAACCCGACGTCTTTCCCATCCGTCATGTCCTGAGAACGAGATACGCGGCTCCTATCGGGATCGTCGACACGTCGGGCGGCCTTGCTGGACTGGTTTTACCTTTGATGAATGTCTTGTGCATCGGGATTCCGATGATGCTTTGGGTAATCTCACAGTTGAGGTTTACCACTAAGGAGTCCGACGGGATCGAGGATTTCTATGCAGCTTGTGGTAATTTGTGATGGACCAGTTGGAGCACCCCTCTAGGTTTAAATCTTTCGGAAAGACGTGCATGTGGTTATGTGGCAACGTGGAAACTTTGTTTAACATCCGGTTCTAGATAACTTGAAGTAAGCTTAATTAAAATATGTCAACTGAGTGTGTAACCATGACTGTCTCTTTCGTGAGCTCCTTCTACGATCGACGACATGCTGGGGTTATGTTTGATGTAAGTAGGTGTTCAGGATCATTCATTTGATCATTATTAGTTCACCTCCGTTATGCATAGATCTTCTCCCTCTTATTCTTGTACTCGTAAGGTAGCCACCTCAAATAAATGCGTAGTTGCTTGATACAGCCTTGATTCGTCCATTTTGCATCATGCTTTCATGTTGATATTTATCACCTTATGGACTGTTATTATACTGGATTGATACACCTTTCTTATTTTGCAAGGTTTATTTGAAGAGGGAGAATACCGGCAGCTGGAATTCTGGACTGGAAAAGGAGCAAGTCTGAGTGCTCTATTCTACGCAACTCCAAATGTCCTGAAAATCAACGTTTATTTTTTTGTATTTTATAAAAAATACTGGGCGAAAGAAGTGTCAGAGGGGAGCAACCAGGGGCCCACAAGCCTGGTTGCCGCGGCCTACCCCCCTAGCCGCGGCAACAGGGCTTGTGGGCACCCTGGCGGCCCACGGCCCCCCCTCTTTTGCTATATGAAGGGTTTCGTTCCAGAAAAAAAAAATCATTCGGGAGCTTTTTCGTGGTTTCGCCGCCGCCACGAGGCGGAACTTGAGCAGATCCAATCTAGAGCTCCGGCAGGACGATCCTGCAAGGGAAACTTCCCTCCCGGAGGGGGAAATCGTCGCCATCATCATCACCAACACTCCTCTTGTTGGAGGGGAGGCATCTCCACCAACATCTTCATCAGCACCATCTCCTCTCCAATCTCTAGTTCATCTCTTGTAACCAATCTCTGTCTCGCGACTCTGATTGGTACTTGTAATGTTGCTAGTAGTGTTGATTACTCTTTGTAGTTGATGCAAGTTGGATTACTTGGTGGAAGAGTTTATGTTAAGATCCTTGATGCTATTCATTACACCTCTGATCATGATTATGATTATGCTTTGTGAGTAGTCACTTTTGTTCCTGAGGACATGGGATAAGTCATGCTAATAATAGTCATGTGAGTTTGGTATTCGTTCGGTATTTTGATATGTTGTATGTTGGTTTTCCTCTAGTGGTGTTATGTGAACGTCGACTACATAACACTTCACCATATTTGGGACTAGAGGAAGGCATTGGGGAGTAGTAAGTAGATGATGGGTTGCTGGAGTGACAGAAGCTTAAACCCCAGTCTATGCGTTGCTTCGTAAGTGGCTGATTTGGATCCACTAGTTTAATGCTATGGTTAGACGTTGTCTTAATTCTTTTTTCGTAGTTGCGGATGCTTGCAAGAGGGGTTAATCATAAGTGGGATGCTTGTCCAAGTAAGGGCAGTACCCAAGCGCCGGTCCACCCACATATCAAACTATCAAAGTAACGAACGCGAATCATATGAACATGATGAAACTAGCATGATAGAAATTCCCGTGTGTCCTCGGGAGCGCTTTTCCTCTTATAAGACTTTGTTCAGGCTTGTCCCTGTTTTTTTGACCGGCTACTGTTGGGAAAACCCCCCACAGGCTTTTTTCCTTTATTCCCATATATAAGAGCAGTATGTACAAGAAGAAATTAGAGTGTACAAATGGGATGAGGAGCTAAGGCTACAAACCTCAAGGAGGCAAAAAGGAAACCCATTTAAGGAGATCATCCCTGAAACTAGCCTTAATCCTATGAGCTAACAGGGAAATGTCATGGATGAAACCAGATCTCCATTTGCTGAACTTTGGCTGCTCCTGGTTAAAGACCTTGGCATTTCTGACAGTCCAGATGTTCCAACATGCAGTGAAGACCACCTCAGCAAAAAAAAGGGTTATGGAAGTCACGTTTAGCAGCTACAGTAGCACTCCACGTGGTGGACCCTGCCATGTGATCTGCAGGTAATTCCAGACCCTGGTACTGAACAGACAGTTGAAGAATAAGTGATCTCTGTCTTCCTTGACTCGAGCATGGCATAGAACACAGAGATTGGAGTCGGAAACATTCCAGTGACGCCGTTCAAGCATGTCTTGAGTGTTAAGCCTGTCCATGATGAGCATCCAGGCGAACATCTTAATCTTCATGGTACAACAGCTTTTCCAGATCCAGTTGAGTAAAGGGTTTGGTGTAATACTGCTGTGAATGTGAGTATAGTATCTCTTGGCTGTGTAGGCCTTAGCATCTTTTCCCCATACCCATCTGTCAGAGGCCTGATGATCAATATCCAGGTCTTGAAGCAAAGATTGAACTAAAAGAAGCTCCTGGTAAGCTTGAGCAGACAGTGGCAAGTGGAACATAGAGAGCATGTTATCATCGTAAAAGGCTTTAAAGACCTCTTGAGCTGTGCAGAAAGGATCAACCACAAAAGAAAAAAGTCTTTGGAATCTAGCAGCCAGGGGCCTAGTGGAGTTTCCAATCAACCAGGAGTCAGACCAAAATAGGAAGGAGTCACCCTTGTTAGGCTGAACATAAGTAACTGATCTGAATTTGTCAAGCCGTTTACAGATATCCTTCCACCAAAAAAAACCACATAGGGCAGTTCCCTGAGGTACCGTGTCATGATAGTAAGTGTTCCAGATTAAGTGAACCCATGGGATATCAGCATGATTTAGAAATTTATCAACATGCTTGAGCAACAGTGCTTCATTCTGGATTGCTAGATTCGTAATACCTAACCCCCCTTTATTTTTAGGTTAGCACACCAGTTGCCAGGCAGCAAGAGAGGGTGCATGATCTTGCCCATTTTTCCTCCATAGACATTGCCTTTGAATTCTTTCAAGCTGCTTCAGTATGCCTGGTGGGATATCCAGACTGCATAGAAAGAAGATAGGCACAGAAGACAGTGCTGAGTTTAAATACTGTAACCTTCCCCCCTGAGCCAGAAAAGATGAACTAGCACTAAGCCTTCTTTCCATGTTATCAACCAGTGGCATGAGATCGATGATTCTTGGTTTAGTTGTCCCAACTGGAAGGCCAATGTATGTGAAGGGCAAAGATCCCACTTTGTAGCCAATGGAGTCTGCCAGGTCCTGGAGTTGCTGTGGAGGAGTGTTGATAGGTAGAAGGGAAGATTTGTGATAATTCACTTGTAATCCAGTGGATTGGGAGAAAAGTAAGAGCATTTTCTTGAACTGTAACAATTCAGGTTTATCAGCAGGTAGGATGATAAGGTATCATCAGCATATTGCACTATGGGGAAATCCTTATCATGAAAAGGTATGGGCAGCTGAATCAGACCCTCCACCAGCAGTTGGTTAACCAGAGTCTGTAAAAAATCAGTAGCAATAGCAAAAAGTAGTGGGGACATGGGATCTCCCTGCCTGACTCCTTTCTTGCACATAAACTTCTTTCCAGGCACACCATTGATCAGGACCGAAGATGAGCCAGAAGTTAGTAGCTGCTTTACCCAAAGTATCCATCTGTCATTGAAGCCTTTGTGTTTGAGAATTTGAAAAATGAACTCATGCTCCACAGAGTCGAATGCCTTTTCAAATCCAGCTTGAGAATGACTATAGGTTTCTTGGATTGATGGCATTGGTGCAGGTACTCCAGAGTCCATCCAACACAATCTTGAATGGTTCTAGACTTGATAAAACCATACTGATTCTTGTGAAGACACTTCACAATCTGCAACTGTAACCTGTTAGAAATCATTTTGGACAGAAATTTGAGGCTCATCCCAGTAAGTGATATTGGTCTGTAATCTCCCACTTGTTCAGGTGATCTCTTCTTGGGATTCAGAGTAATATAAGATGAGTTCATGTTCTCAAGTTGAGCATGACCAGCATGGAAAGCAGCAGCAAGTTGATAAAACTCAGGGGAGATAATGGGCCAGCATTTCTTTAAGAAAAGACCATTAAAACCATCAGGTCCAGGAGCTCTGTCAATGGGCATTTCCTGAGCAGTCTTGTCCATTTCAGACTTAGAAAAAGGTTCTATGAGAATATCCAGACCCTCCACCTTTTGAACCATAGATTGTAGATCAAATGCCATGTTAATGCCAAGAGAAGTGCCCATTCTATCCTTAAATGATGCCCAAAAACATGTAGCAATTTGATCATGATCAGATATGATGGAACCATCATTTAACTTGAGAGATGCAATGGAATTCCTCCTATATCTCTCAGTTGCCATAGCATGGAAGAATTTAGTGTTCTCCTCACCAACTTTAACAAATCTGATAGTGGCTCTCTTTTTCCAGTATAAGCACTGGAGATGCAAAAGATGCTCCAAGTGTAACTTAACAATATTCCTGAAGTTAGCCTCTGGTCTGAAGAGTGTCCTCAATTCCTCAAGCTCATCCAAGCATAAGACAACTTGATTGCATCTGGAGATGAAAATTTTCAATTGAGATAGGTTTGTCTACCACTTTTTTAGAGCCTGCCTAAGATGCTTCATCTTATCCATAATGACAGCAGTGATATGGGTTTTCCTGGAAGGAATGAGCCAGGATTGTTGAACACACTCCATGAAGCCCTCCATTTCAACCTAGTAGTTTTCAAAGCGAAATAAGTTGCACTTAGGGATGGAAGTGTTGACAGTGACCACACAAGGAACATGATCAGAAGTTGTCTTTGTAAGGGGGAGCACTTGTGTAAGAGGATATGAGGAGATCCAGTTGGCTGATGTGAAAAACCAGTAAAGCTGCTCTAGAAGAGGGGAATCTTGCATATTGGACCAAGTGAAAGATCTGCCTTTAATGGGTAGTTCTAGCAATCCGAGATGCCCAATAATTTCATTGAAGATGAACATATCATTTACATCAGCCCCAGGAAGGTTTCTGTTGTCAGGGGGTCTAATGAAATTAAAATATCCAAGAAGTAACCAATTAGCCCCAGTGGGTATATGAAGATTGTATAGCCAGCTAACAAATAGATCTCTAGCTTCACCTTGACAAGGACCATAGACATTCACCAAAGTCCAGGATTCACCATTATGATTTGAGGTAAAGGAGATGATCAAACCATAGGGTGTGCATTCAACTAACTGACCAGTAAGAACAGAAGAGTTCCAAAGGGTGATAAGCCCCCCTGATGCCCCCCTGGAGGGACAGTAGGCAAACTGATCAAAACGTTTGGGACAGAAACACTTGACTGTACGGAACTCAATTGACTGCATTTTGGTTTCCTGCAAGCACACCACGGCAGCTAGGCTCTCATCAGTCTTGTTACGAACCGCACGTTGCCTATGGTCCGAATTTAGACAACGCACATTCCAGCACGGCACACGCCAACTTCTCGTAGAACGACTATCCATTGGACAATAAGCATAGAGCAAATGCAGGGCTATGTAATAGCCTGTGCGACCAAGGTTCAGTTAACCAAAAGACAGAGCAAGCAGAAGTCTCACAGTACATGGATCCAGTATAGTAACAAATTAACATAAGTGAACTAATCATCGGCTGACGGTGGCGCGGGATCAGCATGATCTTCCATAAGTCGATCCACGGTTAGCTTCTCAGGGGCAATGCCAAGTGTCTGCCCGACCGCCTGTATCACCGGAATAGGAGTGGCAGGAGGTACTTCCACATCATCAGACTCCTGCGGTGGAGAAGGCATTGGCTTGGCCTTGGGCTTCCTCTTCTTGGGGACGTGCACTGGCAGCTCCTGCAGGATCGGTTTGAAGCCATCTCGCTTGATGGAGCCGCGGGTGCATCGACGAACGGAGGAGTCGACGACAGGAGTGGCCTTCTTGCGGGTCCCTTTCTTTGTGGGAGCAGGAGATTGAAAGGATAAGTCCTCTGCAGACGAAGATGGACTGACAGGGATTACCTCATCCACGGAGGGTGTGCTGCTGGCAGGCTCTGGGGTGGTAGCGCTAGAGCAGCAGGGTCGAAGGCCGTCGCCCATGATCGCTTGGGGATCACAATGGGCGCCACCATTGGCATCTGCAGCTGGCGAGGCACGTGCATAGAGGTAGCGGCTCCCATGAAAGCATCAAAAGTACGGGACCAGGATAGAACTGGCGGCACAGGAGGCCCATAAAAAACCCTGGCAGCCCCAACAAAGAGGTTGTCAGACTGAATGTGAGGGGGTTTGTATGGGACAATCGCGAGAGGATTGTCATCTTGCGCCTCCTCCACCCCAAGCACATCCTCCTCCGGCTCAGCAGCAGGACCCTGGACAACCGGTGCCATGTCAGCATCAGGGGCGACAGGGTTAGCCACTATCACCTCCAGGTTGGGAGCCGGGGGGGGGGGGCTTGATCAGCAGGTTCCGCCTCAATGTCACCCTGCGGCTGAGGGTCGAGGTCGACAAGCTCATGAACCGAGTCGGAGGAAGAAGGACTCGGTTGATCAATCACCATGGACTCTTGATCCTGAACAGGATCAGCAGCAGGTGCTTCTAGGGCCGCTTCAGGTTCCCATCCTCCTCCATCAGCGGCTGCCGACGGCTGTCCCCAACCACCGTCATCATCAGCAGCAGCAGCAGGTACCACTGGATCTTCAGGTGCTAGCGGCACCGCATTCCATCCCAACGCAGGGTACGGGGGCAGAGCAAATTACAGGTTGTCATTGACTAGATGTCCAGGAAGCGGGTGAGGGTTGTCATTGAGGGGCATGGGATCCTCATCATTGGGCAGTACTTCGGCAGGCGCCGCCCCAGGATGTATACCGGTGCAGACCAGGACACCTTGCCCCCCCCAAGAAGCATATTCAGAGAAGTTGATACTGCGAGGGACAAGTCGGTCGTCTGGGAAAGAAGCAAACACAATGGAGCGAACCAAGTAAGGATCATCGCTGACCCAATGATGGAACTCTCCGAAGGTGTTGACAGCAGCCCACAAGTCTTCAGTATTGCGGAAGTCCAGGGGGACCCCCAGAAGCATGATGCACCCATGGCGAAAACCCTCTTGCCCACGGAAACCAACACCCTGATCATGTCGCAAGAAGCGCACTACAGAGTTATGGGCAACTTCCTGTGGAACCATGTGAACCGCAGCGTAGCTCTCCGCCGCATCTCTAAGTTCAAACAGTCCAACGCCCTCAATCCATGGCTGGGCGGATCGAACATGAAGTCCTCGGTGAAGAAGGAGAGTGGCTACTTCTTGCCGTACCTGGACCAAGTGGTCAGCCGGGGGCGCAGGGTGGACGTCAGCAACCACAAAGCGCTCGTGACGCCTGGTGATGGGGACAACAGGCATGGTGTAGGTCCGAGGCAGCCGGTCAGGACCTCCGTCGATGATGTTGTGGCCCGGCGGGAGAAAGAACTCAGGGTCGAGCTCGAAGTTCGCTATTGCGGGAGGCGGTGGCGGAGTGGTAGGCGGCGTCTCGGAGGGAGTTCGAGGATGCGACGGCGATGAGACAGGGCGGAACTGTGCTGCAGGCGTTGCGGTTTTGCCAAGAGTATCAGCAGTTCCTGAGATATCAGCGACATGGGAGGTGGTGGGTCTCTTACAGTTCCAAGTAAGACAATTATTACGCATAAAAGAGGCTCCTCTAGATCGTGCGTGACCCACAGTTCTGTCAGCGAATCCAGGCGAAGCCGTGCAGTTGGTAGCTAGATGTCCCCGAGCGTTACAAATCGAGCAAGAAAAGATTTCCTCCACCATGCCATTAATAAGTTCATCAAAGGCCAGATGGGCTTCCTATGAGGAGGGAATATCCATCCTAGGATTAGGTTCGGGCCGAGAGAAAGAGGTAACCTAAGAAGGCTCATTAATGAGCGTGGAAATCGGCCCAGAGTCCAAACTTTGCACTGAAAATTGATTCTCATAATTCAAAACACCATGAATCTCGGCGAGATCAGCTGTAGCACCTTGTTGCACGGGCAAAGTTCCGTTAATTTTGGCGATTTGAAAATCAGCTCTGGGAGATCCGGGGGGTGAATGTTGGCGAGAAACTGTGCCGAACGTGATATGCGGCGTGGCCGTCGTCCACCGGAGTTCTGCCGGCGGTGGCGCAGAGATGATGACACGTTGAGGAGAAGGCACCGTATAACCAGCCTATTCAAGCGTGAGTAGCTCATCATGGGAAACAGGACATCTATAACCCTTGCAAACCTCATATTGTTGGAGGGATGCGAATGTGAGCTTCTTACGAACAGATGATCTAGATTTAAGAGAAGATTTGAGAGGTCTGGAATGCATTGCCATCAGACCTAGTGAGGCTCTCCTCTTAGATGGACTCACAATAATCCATTCAGCATCACATTGCTTCTTCCACACAGAGAATTCCCGACACCAATTCGGACCACCATGGCCCCATAGATGGAAAAAGCACTTAAAACTTGAGCATTTGAACGAGCGTAGGTCGAAAATATGAAAACCAACTTGCATGCAGGACACCTTGAAGGTGAAAACCGAGTCTGTCACTTGAGAGACGCGAAACTCAATAGCAGATCCCCCAATCACGGATTCCAGAGCTGCGGCGACCGTGTCCTTAGAGAGACGGAACACATGACGACCAAAAGAAACCACCATGATGAAGGAGCGACGGTGCTTCATAGGGTGGACCGTAACCCCAGAATGGCGATAAACCTCCTCGGCGAAAGCCAAACCATGAGAAAAATCCAGATCCAACGTGGAACCACCCATGCAAGCCATGCACGACCACGTGAGGGGGGTCGGGAGGGTTCACCTGAGCAATAGAGCGACGATAAGGGTAGATGCGCCGGCTAGAGCACCAGATCGCCATGGAGTCGCCGAGGTGGGAGGTGGGTTGGGGGAGTCGCCATCCTTATTTTTGGTGGCTATCTCTCAGCACTTGAGCAATCTTCAGGCTTGTCCCTTGCTACAAAAGGGATTGGGCCACTTGTTGTACCGTTGCTACTACTTGTTACTTGTTACTTTACGCTTGCTACATTTCACCTCACTACTCTATCACTTGTTACCGCTACTTTCAGTGTTTGCAGTTATTACCTTGCTGAAAACCGTTTATCAAAGCCTTCTCCTCCTCGTTGGGTTCGACACTCTTACTTATCGAAAGGACTACGATTGATTCCCTATACTTGTGGGTCATCAAGCCTCACCACTTAACCTTACCTCAGCCATTAAGCTTTGCTAGTCTTGATACCTTTGGAGATGAGAGTCCCCTGTGGCTCACAGATTACTACAACACCAGTTGCAGGTATAGGTAAAGGGTTACTTTGACGTGAGCGTGTTGATTGTTCATTTGGAGTTTCTTCTTCTTCTTCTTCTTCTTCGTCGTTTGTTTTCATCCGTAGACGGACCCTGCTCTTCTTCATGATTATTGTATGGAATGTACTGATGTGACTCTGATGTAGCTTGTGGTGAGTGTAAGCCAATTCCATATTTACTCATCTTTTCAGTACGTATACTTCTAACGATATCCATTCTTGTGAAACGACGAGATGCGTGTGTATCCCTGTCGAGGCCCTCGCACCAAAATAAGGATAGAGCCTCATCTTGGGCGTTACAGTGGTGTCTCGAAACAACGAACTGTAGCAATGGTGCACACTTGGGGAGCACATAATTTTATCTTGAAATTTTGGTGATGGATCACCTTATAATGCTACCGTCATCCTAAGCAAAACAAGGTGCGTAAAAAGGATTAACATCGCATGCAAATCATAAGTGACATGATATGGTCATGAACTTGTGCTTGTTGATCTCCATCTTCAAAGCACCGGCATGATCTTCATCGTCACCGACACCACACCATGATCTCCATCATCATGATCTCCATCATTGAGTAGCCATTGAGGTTGTCGTTCTAGACACGCTTGTACTACTATTGCTACCGTTTAGTGACAAAGTAAAGGATTACATAGCGCTCAATGAGTGAAAGAAGGTCATACAATAATTAAATACAATCCTATGGATCCTATCGGTTGTCATAGCTTTAACATGCAAGTCAATATTAACTATTACAACATGATTATGTCATACATCAAATATATACCATCATGTCTTTGGCCATATCATATCACAACATACCCTGCAAAAACAAGTTAGATGTCCTCTAATTTATTGTTGCATATTTTATGTGGCTATTATGGGTATCTAGTAAGAACGCTTCTTACCTACGCAAAAACCACAAGAGTGATATGCAAGTTGCTATTTAACCTTCTACAAAGACCGCCTTTTGTTCAATCCGATTCAACTAGAGTAGGAGAGACACACACCCGCCAGCCATCTTTATGCAACAAGTTGCATGTCAGTCGATGGAACCGGTCTCTCGTACATGGACGAGTAAAGTTGGTTCGGGCCGCTTCATCCAACAATACCGCGGAATCAAGAAAATACAAAGGAGTGAAGCAATCTGAATATCAACGCCCACAATCTCCTTTGTGTTCTATTGGAGATGTCATCTAGGCATAGATCTAGCTCATGATACCACTCTTGGGGAACGTTGCATGGGAAACAAAAAAATTCCTACGCTCACCAAGATCAGTCTATGGTGACTAACATCTACAAGAGGGGGAAGTGCATCTACATACCCTTGTAGAGTGCTAGGCAGAAGCATATATAACACGGTTGATGTAGTTGAGTGCCTTCGCGATCCAATCACGATCCTTCCCGCGATCCCATCACGATTTGTCCCGATCTAGTGATGAACGAATGGCACCTCCGTGTTCAGCACATGTACAGCTCGATGATGACCTCCACCTCCTTGATCTATCAAGAGAGAGGGTGGAGAAGTAGATGAGTTCTCTGTTAGCACGACGACATGGCGGCGGTGTTGGTGGAGCTGTTCCAGCACGGCTTCGCCAAGCAAAACTGAAACCGGTCTTAGTGGAGAAAATTGATCTATGGGACAGACAGGTCTGTGCCATGGCATTGGTTGATTGCAGCCCGCTCTCCCCATATATATATAGGGGGAAGGGTAGAGGGGTTGCGCCCTAGGGTTTCCACCCTAAGGGGGGCGGTTGCCCTAGGGTGGCTTGGCCCCCAACTTAGGGTGGCGCCACCCTCTAGGGTTGGCCCTCCACCAGCCCAAGCCGCATGGGCCTTAGGTGGAAGGTGCGCTCAGCCCACCAGGGGTGGTGCACATCCCACTTAGCCCATGTGGCCCCTCCGGGGCTGGTGGACCCTTCCGGTGCACCCCCGGAACCCTTCCGGCACCCCCGGTACGCTATCGGTGACGCCCGAGCCTTTTCCGGTGACCAACATGGAACTTCCCATATATCAATCTTTACCTCCCGACCATTTCGAAGCTCCTCGTGACGTCCGGGGTCTCATCCGGGACTACGAACAACCTTCTCTCACCAACATACATAACTCAAGTATACCAAAACATCATTGAACCTTAAGTGTGCAGACCATGTAGGTTTGAGAACTATGCAGACATGACCGAGACACCTCTATGGTCAATAACCAATAGTGGGACCTGGATCTCCATATTTGTTCCAACATGTTCAACTAAGATATTTATCGGTCGAACCACGATGTCAAGGATTCAATCAATCTCGTATGTTGTTCCCTTTGTCCTTCGGTATATTACTTTCCTGAGATTCAATCGTCGGTATCTCCATACCTAGTTCAATCTCGTTACCGGAAAGTCTCTTTACACGTTCCATTATACAAGATCACGTGACTAACTCCTCAGTCACATTGCTTGCAAGCTTATCGTGATGTTGTATTACCGAGTGGGCCCTAGAGATACCTCTCCGTCATACGGAGTTACAAATCCCAGTCTCGATCCCTGCCAACCCAATAGACACGCTCGGAGATACTGGTAGAGCAACTTTATAGTCACCCAGTTACCTTGTGACGTTTGATACACATAAAGCATTCCTCTGGTGTCCGGGAGTTGCATGATCTCATGGTCATAGGAATAGATACTTTGACATGCAGAAAATAGTAGAAGTAAACTGACAAGATCATATGCTATGTTTATAGTTTGGGTCTTGTCCATCACATCATTCTCCTAATGATGTGATCCTGTTATCAAATTAAAAATCATGTCTATGGTCAGGAAACCCTAAACCCTAGTCCTTAGAGGCTCACTAGGGACAGTGTGTTGTGTATGTACCCACACTTGTATTTTAGTTTTCAACCAACACAATTATAGCATGGAAAATAAACGAGTATCATGAACAAGGAATTATAATAATAACTAATTTATTATTGCCTCTAGGGCATATTTCCAACATGTAGACCATTTCCAGAGTTGAATCCGATAACGGGCACTTTGGAGGAGCTGGAGTAAACCAAAATAGTTGCTGAGCAATGGCTTCGTGGGCCATAAGGTGATTCATAGGTCTTCCATGGAAGGTTTGGCCAGTCGGTACAACTCCATTAGTTACTTCATTTGTTGGTCGATACTTGTGATCTGCGTTGGTATTTCATGAAGAGGAAGGGGTGATGAAGCAGAATGTAGGCAAGTATTTCCCTCGGTAGAGAACCAAGGTTTATCGGACCAATAGGAGTAACAACCCCCGTCTTCAGTGAATTCACACAAGAGAAGCAAACACTTGCACCCAACACGGGCAAGAGGGTTGTTAATCCCCTTGTCTCTTTATTTGTAAGCAAGTAAGTAGTGTGGTTGGAAGTTGCAAAGTTAAAAGCAAATGAAGGCAGTGAGGAATTATAGTGTTTGTAAACTTATAAGTGAACAGACACGGGGCCATAGTTTTCCCTAGTGGCATCTCTCATGAAAATTAACATATGGTGGGTAGTAAAATTATTGTTGGGCAATTGATAGAAAAGCGCATAATTATGTTATATTCACACCAATGATCATGTGTATATAGGAATCATGTCCATAAGCAAATAGGCCGA
Organism: Hordeum vulgare subsp. vulgare; assembly: GCF_904849725.1. NCBI lineage: Eukaryota > Viridiplantae > Streptophyta > Magnoliopsida > Poales > Poaceae > Hordeum > Hordeum vulgare. Next base: position 101,169,512 of record NC_058521.1, on the reverse strand, counting down.
CTCTTGCCTGCACCTAGTACCATATTACTCCACCCATCGACCGCTATCCATCATGCATCTATAGTATTAAGTAAAGTAGAGTAATGCTTGGAGAATGATGACATGATGTAGACAAAGAGAATTCAATTAATATGAACTAACCCCATCATTTTATCCTTAGTGGAAACAATAAAAAGACGTATCTTGTTCCCTACTATGTCACTCGAATATAGAAATTCGTGAGATTGAACCCACTAGAATGCATCCCTCTCACTGAACAAACATCAATCTACTTGGCCAAAGCAAATCAATTTATCGGAGAGATTTACAAAGCAATGATGATCATGCACATAAAAATCATATTTGGAATTTAGATAAGACTCAAATATTTATCATGAATAATACGAACATAAACCCACACTTCATCGGATCCCAACATATGGATCACATAATAGAATTACATCGGATAGATCCAAGCAAAGATGTGATGACCATTGTATTGAAGATTAAGAGAGAGAGAGAGGGCGAGAGAGAGATTGTCATCTAGGTACTAACTACAAAACCATTAGGTATGTGGTGAACTACTAACACATCACCATGGAAGCAACAAGGACTATATAGAGGTCCGCTGTGATCGACCCCTCCTCTGGCAAGGCACCAGAATAGGGCTCCACATGGGCACACAATGGAATAAAGACTTGCGACAGCAGAAAAAGTGTTTCGGGAGGCTCTCTAGGGTTTGTGTGATATTTTTGAACTTATAGGATGAAGAGGTACGTGATACGTCTCCAACGTATCTGTAATTTTTTATTGTTTTGGGTTGATATATTATCATTCTAGAATACTTTTGGGGTATTTATTTACCAATTTATACTATTTTTGAGCATTAAGCTATTGACCCAGTGCCGAGTGCCAGTTGTTGTTTTTTGTGTGTTTTTCACTTTTCAGGTTTTCCATACCAAACGAAGTCCAATTGCCCTGAAACTTTTTGGTGATTTTTTCTGGATCAAAACAAGGGTGGAGGCCTGATGAGGGGCCCACAAGCCAACAAGGCGCTACCTGGGGGCGTACTGATGGCTTCTGCCTCCCTCGTGGCCCTCCTCGCTCCATTCTTTGGCTTATGAATTCTCATCTACCCTAAGAGCATATCCACCCGCCCCCAGGATGCCCCCAGGACACCTTTTTAGGTTCGGTATTAGGCTCGAGGGAACTTTTTGGCCGAAAAATGGCCTAGACACGCCCCCAGCGCCCCTCCGGAACGTCAAAATAGTGCTGGCATACCCAGGCAAAATCCTGCGTGCTGGGGGCTCTTGGGGCGCTGGCGGAAGTTTCAGCGAATCATGTCTACCCACGTGCCCTTTTTCTTGGCCCACTTAATCATTTCCCTCACAAACTTTTGATTGGGGTGGGGTGTGGCTGGGAAGATAACCTCCCCATGCACCCCTATTTTCGCCGGATGAAGCATTTGGCCCCCCAAGACAAGAAATTTTCTGGCTCGATGGTGTTCTTGGGGCTCCAACGGTTGGAGATGCCCTAAAAACACCAGAGGTGTCGCGAATCACTTTTTAAGCCGACGCATGTCTCTATTCAGACGAGCGGGCATCTGGAGCTCCGTTCCGACACCCTGCCAGAGGGTGGATCGATCATGGAGGGCCTCTTCATCAACCTTGTTGCCCTCACAATGATGTGTGAGTAGTTCACCACAGACCTACGTGTCCATAGTCGGTACCTAGATGGCAATCTCTCTCTCTTTGATCTTTAATACAATGATCATCTTATCTTCGCTTTGATCCATATCATGTAATTCCTTTTCTGTGATGCGTTTGTTGGGATCCGATGAATTGTGGGTTGATTTTCAGATTATTCGTGATAAATATTTGAGTTTCGTCTAATTACTTATATGATTCTTATGTTTGTGATTATGATAGCTTCGTAATTATCTCCGATCTATTGAAATAGTTTGGCCGACTAGATCAATATTTCTTCGGTGAGAGAGGTGCATTGTGGTAGGTTCAACCTAGAAAATTTCTATATCCGAGTGACAGAATTGGACAAGATGCATCATTGTGTTGCTACTACTAAGGATAAAACGATAATATTTGTTCATATTGCTTGAGTTTACTTTGTATACATCATGTCATTGTTCTCCATGCATTACTCGGTTTTACTTAATACTCTATATGCATGCTGGATAGCGGTCGATGAGTGGAGTAATAGTAATAGGTGCAGGCAGGAGTTGACCTATTTGTTTATGGACGCGATGCCTATATACACATGATCATTGCCGTGAATATCGCATAACTAACCGCTTTTTTGTCAATTGCCCAACAATAATTTGTTTACCCACCATTTGCTACTTTTCATGAGAGATGCCATTAGGGAAAGCTATGGCCCCTGCGTCTATTCACAACATATTGATAAAACCTTCATTACCTTCCTAACATTCACTTTTTTTATTTTATCTTGCTATCTACAATTATCTACACATGTCACTTGCTTGCAAATAACAAGACAATAGGATTGACAACCCTCTTGGCCGTGTTGGGTGCAAGTTATTTGTTCTTTTGTGTGCAGCCGCTGAAGATGGTTGTGGTTGATATTCCTATTGGTTCGATAAACCTTGGTTTCATAACTGAGGGAAATACTTACTCACATCATGCTAAGATAACCATTTCCTCCTCACGGAAAACACAACGCACATGATAAGTATCAGGAATGCTTTTTGCACCGTTGCCGAGGAATATCATCACCAACTACCAAGTAACTCCACACAAATGTTCATTCACTTGTTCTCCATTTTATTTGCCGGTATATTTAGTTTGTCTAATAAAAAAATACAAAATTGTCTACCTTTGCTTGTCACTAGTTTATATCTTTGCTCTCTAGTTTACTTGCCTAGCTATGCTATACTTATCTGTCACACCAAAAGAGAAAGTAAAATGCAAAAAATAAATATAAATGGATCCTCATCCACTAGCTAATCTTTTAAAAAGACGTGTTTATGTTGAAAACATTGCTAGTGAGGGTGCACCAGATTATCTTTATGAGTTCTTCCTTGAAAATCATGAATCTAAAATTTGTGAAAATTATAAAGTGATTAATGATAGTTCCTTGAATGAAAAGTATGAGTGCTATATTGTTGAATTTCAATATGATACTACATGTAATCATTATGATAGAGGAAAATATGATTATAGAAATTTTCATGTTACTCGCTTACCTCTCTTGATATTCAAATTGTTAATGCTTCATTCTACCTACTTCCTTATGCTAGACACTTCTTGTCTCCATAAATTGTTTGTTTATAAAATGCCTATGAATAGGAAGTATGTTAGACTTAAATTTTATTCTCACATGTTTTATTGTGCTCTCTTTATAATTCAATTGTTGCCTTTTATGTGAGCATCATTGAAATTTCAAGCGTGTCTTAATTGCTATGAAGAAAGAGCTTGTTGGGAGATAACCCAAAAGTTATCATTTATTTTTGTTAGTTTATCATAACATGGTTATTGCCTCTCCAATTATTGTGTTTTTATGTCTCAATTAGTGTTTTTGCCAAGTAAAGCCTTTGGGATGATTTGCATGATGAGTAGAGTTCATAAGATGCAAAAACAGAAACTTTTACATTCAGTGAAGAATTTCTATGATTTAATTGGAACATATTTTTAAGCTTCATATTTTACACAGTATTTCTACACACAGTTCTGTTTCAAAATTCTTGGAGTTACAGAAGTAAAGGTTCATTGTAGATTACTACAGACAGTTCTGTTTCAGCATGATTCTGTTTTGCATGCGTAGTTTGCTTGTTTTGATGTTGCTATGGATTGTATCTGGGGTATAAGCCATGGAGGATTTAATATACAGTACCCTATGCTAAAATAAAATAATAATCAACTTGTAAAAGCACCTGAAAGTATTTGATATGTTGCTTATACTAACAGATCTCATGAAGTTTTGTTGAGTTTTATGTGATTGAAGTTTTCAAGTTTTGGGTATTGTCCGGATGAACAAAGATTGAGGAGTAGAAAATGCCTAATGTTAGAGATGCCCAAGGCACCCCAAGGTAATATTCTAGGAAGACTCAAGCGTCTAAGCTTGGGGATGCCTCGGGAGGCATCCCCTCTTTTCGTGTCAATCCATCGGTATGTTACTTGGAGCTATATTTTTATTCATCACATGATATGAGTTTTTCTTGGAGCATCGTTTGATTTTGTTTGCTTTTACTTTCAGTTTAACAAAATCAATGTTTGTTGGAAACACCTATTTGAGAGGGATACCACATCATAACAATTTGTTAGAATACTCTATGTGCTTCACTTATATCTTTTGAGCTTAGGAGTCGCTTTAGTACTTCACTTATATATTTTTTGAGCACGGTGGTGTGTAAATGTTATAGAAATATTATAATCGCATTCTTCACTTATATTTTTTTGGGAGCTGGACAAAAAGTGAAGGTAATTTTCATGGGTCATAAGACTAGATAAAATATAATGAGTATTCAATGAGGGATAATAAGAACCGTCGTGTAGCACATATAGAGAAATTGTGGGTTAATGATATTGAGGTGGTGATATGGAAAAGGTGTGAGTGCATTATTATTAATTCAGATAGGTGTCGATATTAAGAGATGTTAAAAAAAAATTTCAACTAAAAAAATTAAAAAGGCATGGTGATGATGTGTGAGCATTTCTATTCCTCGTTGAAATCCTAGTGTTGTTTTGAGTCGGAGTCACGCGATGGTAACTCCTACAAACCCTCTACCTCAAGGCATGCGAGTAGTACTTTGATTTGTGATAAAACTAAATTTTCAATAAGTATATGAATTCTTCATGACTAATGTGAAACCATGGACATATGCAATCTCACATCCTCACATTTGCTAGCCTCTTCGGTACCGTGGATCGCCCGTTCCCACCTTGAGGATCGGTGCAACTCTCGCCCCTGCATCCAAACCCCGTGACATGACATGCTTTGTTGCACATAAAACTTTTTATATCCTCCTAAAAACATCCACCATACCTACCTATCATGGCATTTCCATAGCCATTCCGAGATATATTGCCATGCAAATGCCATCGTCACTTCACATGACGAGGTCGTTCATCATCATAATGATTTGCATGACCATATAGAGCTGACATAGTATTTGCGTCAAAGCCACCATTCATCATATTTTTTATACATGTCACGCTAGATCTTTGCGCATCCACTGCCGGAGGCATTCATTCAAAGTCATATCGTCCTTCCAGTTTTCATATTGAGTTGTAAGTAAATAAAAGTGTGATGATCATCAGTATTAGAACATTGTCTCAGTGAGGAAAAGAGACAAAGAGACTTTTCTACTATCCTTTACCAGACTTGTGCCTCAAAGTGGCACCTTGTTATTCATATAGAGAGTCTCATGTTATAGCACTCATATGCTACTGGGAGTCCCTTTTTCATAAACTTGGATCGTATATTCTGATGACAGGCTTCCTCAAATGCCCGAGGTCTTCATGAGGAAGGAAGTTGGATGCACATCACACTTAGCTTCATTGGAGCTTTCATACACATATAGCTCTTGTGCATCATTTGCATGGCAATCCGTACTCCTCGCATCGATATCTATCGATGGGCAACTCCACAGCTCGTTGGTACGCCTAGTTGATGTGAGACTATCTTCTCCATTTTTACCCCTTTGAAACCTACCACAATACTCCATTCCACCATTATGCTATGTCTAATGGTTCATGCTCATGTATTACGTGAAGAATAAAAAGTTGATGCATATTTAAAAAGTACGATCCAATTGCCTGACTTGGACACCGTGGTGCTTGAAATTTGTATTAATCTGGTGAAGATGGAGCCATGCCTTGCTAATATAATAAATATGGATGGGGTAAAACAATCTTTGAGGATCGTATACTTTAAAAATTAATGATTTTCTGCTTATACCTATAAGTATTGTTGTGTTAATATTTGTTAATTCATCATTTCTCAATGAGCATACATGAATAAGGTTACATCATGGATAGCATGTCATATCAAAAGTTCTGTTTTTATCATATACCTACCCGAGGACGAGCAGGAATTAAGCTTGGGGATGCTTGATACGTCTCCAACGTATGAATAATTTTTTATTATTCCATGCCGATATATTATCATTCTAGAATACTTTTGGGGTATTTATTTACCAATTTATACTATTTTTGAGCACTAACCTATTGACCTAGTGCCAGTTGTTGTTTTTGCGTGTTTTTGACTTTTAAGGTTTTCCATACCAAAAAAGTCCAATTGCCTTGAAACTTTTTGGGGATTTTTTTGGACCAAAAGAAGACCAACGAGCATCGGAAGAAGGCTGGAGGCCTCACAAGGGGCCCACAAGACAACACAGCGCGACCTGGGGGCGCCCTGATGGCTTGTGCTTCCCTCGTGGCCTTCCTGACTCTGTTCTTTGGCTTATGAATGCTCATCTAACCTAATCACACCAAAGGAGTCGCAAAACACTTTTTACGCCGCCGCATGTATTTGTTCTGATGGGAGGCTTTCTGGAGCTCCGGTCCGGCACCCTACCGGAGAGGGTATCGATCATGGAGGGCCTATTCATCAACCTTGCTGCCCTCACGATGATGCATGAGTAGTTCACCATAGACCCGTGGGTCCATAGTCAATACCTAGATGACAATCTATCTCTCTTTGATCTTCAATAAAATGATCATCGCGTCTTCGCTTTGATCCATATGATGTAATTCCTTTTGTGCAGTGCGTTTGTTGGGATCCAATGAATTGTGGGTTTATGTTTGGATTATTCATGATAAATATTTGAGTCTCCTCTAATGACTTATATGATTATTATGTGCAATATATGATAGCTCCGTAATTCTATCTGATCTATTGAAATAGTTTTGCCAACTAGATCAGTATATCTTCGGTGAGAGAGGTGCCTTGTGGTAAGTTTAACCTGGCAAATTTCAATATCCCAATGACAGAAGGGGACAAGATGTGTATTTGTGTTTCTGCTACTAAGGATAAAATGATGGGGTTTATTCATATTGCTTGAGTTTACTTCATCTACATCATGTCATTGTTCTCATGCATTACTCGATTTTACTTAATACTCTAGATGCATGGTGGATAGCGATTGATGAGTGGAGTAATAGTAATAGGTGCAGGCAGGAGTCAGCCTATTTGTTTATGGACGTGATGCCTATATACACATGATCATTGCCGTGAATATCGCATAACTATCCGCTTTTCCGTCAATTGGCCAACAGTAATTTGTTTACCCACTGTATGCTATTTTTCATGAGAGATGCCATTAGGGAAAGCTATGGCCCCGGGGTCTATTCACAATATATTGATAAAACCTTCATTACCTTGATGCCATTTACTTGTTTTTATTTTATCTTGCTATCTACAATTATCTACACACCTCACTTGCTTGCGTTGGGTGAAAGTTGTTTGTTCTTTCGTGTGCAGCCGCTCAACATGGTTGTGGTTTATCTTCCTATTGGTTCGATAAACCTTGGTTTCATAACTGAGGGAAATACTTACCCACATTATGCCCCGATAACTCGTTCCTCTTCACAGAAAACCCAACGCAGATCACAAGTATTGGGAAGGATTTTTGTCGTCATTGCCGGGGAATATCGTCACCAACTACCAAGTAACTAAACACGAATTTTCATTCAATTTTTCTCCTTTTTATTTGCTAGTATATTTATTTAACTCATAAAAAATAAAAATGTAAAATATCTACCTTTTCCAAAGTTCTTCTCGGTCCTGCCTTGCATGCACCTGGGCCTCCTAACGGGCGTGCTCAAGATTTTTGAGCTCCATGGATTCCTTGTAGTTGTCCTCCTTAAGGGCATCTCTCTCCTCATATAAACCCTTCAGGTCTTCCTCCACCTTGGTTATCCGAGACTAGTATTGATGCCGAGCCTCCCGTTCCTCGGCTAGCTCAGCACAGGTCTTTCGGCCATAGATCTTTGTTGTTTGGCCTCGTTCCAAGCTTTTTTTGACCTCACACCGTATGACCTCCATCTTCTTCGCGACAGCTAGAAACAATCCATGCACGTGTATTAAAAACTTGATTTGCTCTAACATAAATTAAGTTATAGGGTTGATGTTCCCTTATTACCTTGCAGTTTCTCCATCTGCTCTTCTTCAGATCCATGTCCTCCTCGGACCACGCAAGCTTGTGATTCAACTCTTCCAACTCTTTCTAGTTGGATTACAAGGACGACGGTGAGGTCTACATAGAATTAAGTCAGACTCCAAAAATGAAAACCGATCATCTCGTCGGCTTTTTTAATCCCACGAGTGTCTTGGGGTACTACATATTTCTCTCTCAAACATATGAAATTTCAAATTATAAAATTGACCCCCAAGTGAGTTCCTAAAACTAACTTAGGACTCGGTGGCTACTTTATCTATGCTCTAGAAGCATTGGTAAAATTCTTTTTAAACACTTGTAGTCTTCGAACAAACTTAAAAAGAAAAAGAAAAATAAGTTTTTTTTTCCTTCAAGGGCTACTGGATATGTTAAATATTAATTTACAATAAGGTTATAAAACCTTATAAATACTATAAAACACATACTTGAAAACCTTTAGAAAGGCCAATAAAGGCCTCTAGCATTCCACCTAGCACGGTATATCTATAATTTTTTGATTGTTTCATGCCAATATTCTACAACTTTCATCTATGTTTGCAACATTTTGTAAGAGTTTTTAGACTAACTTGCTTATCCAGTGTCAGTTCCTGTTTTTGTGTGTTTTTCGTTTTGCAGAAATTCCACATCAAACGAAGTCCAAACGAGACAAACATTTATAGAGATTTTTTTGGAATATATGTATATTTTGGGAAGAAGAATCAATGCAACACGGTGCCCGAGGAAGGCACAAGCCAAGCGGACACTGCCAGGGGGTGGTCGCGCCCTGTTATCTCGTGCCTACCCCTTAAGTTGGTTGGCACCATTATTTTGTTGCAAGAAATATAATTTTGTGATAAAAATCCACTCAAAACTTCAGCCCAATCGGATTTACGGATCTCTGGATATTGAAGAAGCAGTGAAGGGCCAAAAATAGAAGCGGAAACAGGAGAGAAACAGAGAGAGAGATCCAATCTCGGAGGGTCTTTTGCCCTCTCGGAGCCATGGTGGCCATGGCAAGAGGATAAACTCTCCTCCCATCTAGAGGATAATAAGGAACAAGAAGAAGGAGGGGCTCTCTCCCCCTCTCTCCCGGTGGCCCCGGAGCGCAACCGGGGCAACCATCATGACATCGATCTACACCAACAACTTCGCCGTCGTCACCACTAACTCTCTCCTCCTCTATGGAACAATGTAAAAGCTCTCTTCCCCACTGTAATCTCTACTTAAAGATGGTGCTTAATGATATATATTATTATGCCATGATGTGTGGCTATTCTATGATGTTTGAGTAGATCTCTTTTGTCCTACGGGTTACTTGTGGTATGGTGTGATTGATATGAGTTGTATGTTAATATTGTGTTGTCCTATAGTTCCTTCCGTGCCGCTCACATGTGGGGGTTTCCTGCTGTAGGGCTTGCAATATGTTCATGATACGGTTACAGTGGGTGGTTAGAATGACAAAAGGTTACACCCGAGTAATGGGATTGTTGCGTATGGTAGTAGAGAGGACTTGATGTTTAATGCTATGATTGGGTTTTATCTTAATGATCTTTAGTAGTTGCAGATGCTTGCTAGAGTTCCAATCATAAGTGCATATGATCCAAGTATGAAAAGTGTGTTAGTGAATGTCTCTCCCCCATTGCATATGATAAGTATCTATCATGTTATATTCAATTGTCTATGGACAAACTTTCTCTTGCGTTACACAAAAAAGCTTTCTGCCAAACAAGTAAATTAATTAATCTTTAACTAAATAACCCCTAACTTTTATTTACTTGTTCTTTATTACCTTGAAAAACTATCTATTACACCTACTAAGTACTTCTAGTTTCCTTCCCGCAAAGTAGTTTCATACTTGTTTTAGGTAAAGTAAGCGTTAGCGTGCGTAGAGTTGTAATGGTGGTCGATAGAACTTGAGAGAATATTAATTCTACCTTTAGATCCTTTTTGGGTTCTACACTCTTACTTATCGAAAAAGGCTACAAATGATCCCCTACACTTGTGGGTTGTCAAGACCTTTTTCTGGCTCCGCTGCTGAGAGAAATAGCATAGCGGTTGATATTCTCGTGTGTGCTTGTTTGCTTTATCACTAAGTAATTTGTTTTCTATTCTAAGTTGTTTTCCATCTTTAGTTATGGATATGGAACATGAAACACCAAAAAATAGTTGTACTTGCTACTCATGGAGATGGGGAACCTCCTAAAACCCTCGATGCTGGTTATGTGAAAGATATTAGATACTACTTTGATAATCGTGAGAAATCCCCTTTAAAATTGATAATGGGAGACACATTGGATTAACGTGGGTACTTCAGGGATTAGCGCTTGTCCCAAAAAGTGAAACACTTAGGGTATCAAATTTAAATGTTGTGTTGGTATGCTTGGAGTTTATGCTTGAGATTTGATTATACTTGTTGTTCTAAACTTCAGGGTCTACACCTTCCCTTTCAATGTGAATTTAATGATAATGAAACCTTGGCTTCGTATGCTAGTGGCATATATGATTACTATAATGTTGAATTTGTTGCTTTTAAGGGTGCTTATGAAATTGAATCGTTCTTTGAAAAGTATGATAACTATAATGATGTTGTTTAGAGACCTAAAAATTTAGCCATACTTAAATATTACTATGAGAATTATGAATATAGTACCGATATTAATGAATTTATTGAAAGAATGTATGCTTCCTTGAAAGAGATTAATATTTTACGGAGACCTATGGAAGAAGAAGTTGCTGAAATTGTGAGCTCATTAGATGAAAAAGGTGAAGAGGAGAGCGAATAAGAAAAGGAGGAATTTAGGATTAGCTACCCGTGCCCACCTTCTAATGAGAGTAACTCTTCAACTCATACATTTTTTTAATTTCCCTTCGTGGTTACAAAAGGATGAATGCTATGATGATTGCTATGATCCCTTGGATTTATTTGAATTCTCCCTTTTTGATGAACTTGATGCTTGTTATGCTTGTGGCCATAATGCCAATATGAATTATGTTTACGGAGATGAACTTGCTATAGTTACTTATGTTAAGCATGAAATTTTTGCTATTGCACCTACACTTGATGGTTTTGATGGATAATATGCATGTGCTTGCTTCTCCTACTTGCAATTATTATGAGAGCGGAACCAAATCTCCACCTCTCTATGTTTCCAATACGATAAAATTGCAAGAAACTACTTACGATATGTAGTGGCCTTTACTTTGTGTGAATGAATTGTTATTTTATGACATGACAATGCATTGGGAAAGAGTTAGAATTTGTTATCACATGATATATATCACTTTTTGCTGACTACTCAATTACAAATCATTTTCAATTGAAATTGGCTTTGATATACCTTGGGATCCGGATGGATCAGTTACTTGAGCACTATATGCCTAGCTTGGCTTAAAGAAAGTGCCACCAGGGAGACAACCCGGAAGATTTAGAGAATCATTTATTCTTCTGTTTTCTTTTAAAATAATTTAAAACAAAAAATAAAGTGGGGAAACTAAAACGTTTTCAAAAAGAAAAGTGAAAGTGAGAAGGACGAGCACCGTTGAAGTGGGAGCTAGCCTTGAACTTTGTTGATGCCCATGCAAACTTTGTGTATCTTGATTACAGAAAAATTTCAACAAAAATAATTATCCCCTTGTACAAATCCATTGTATTATAAAAGTAATGTGCCAAGATTTACCTTTAGGTTTTTTAAATTGCTTGGTTGATACGTGATGTGTAAAAGAGGAAACTTTGATTGTAGTGTTTGATTTTTCCTTATTTACTAGAACGTCAAAAAATTCCAAAAATTTTACACAACACTTTTATGCATATTTTTTACCACTTCCTAAGTTTTGAAAAATATTTCAATCATATAATTATACATTTCATCTGCATCTTTGTAGACTGTCCTGTTTTTCACAGATTGTTGTAATAGTTTCTTTGTCTGCTTATGTTTGAATTCTTGTTGAGCCCCATTAACTTGAGAGCCATAGAATTGTGATAGAATACAATAGGTAATGATATATTGTATTTATAAAATAATGTTACGGACGGAATGATGAGATTTCTTGATTATGTACTAACTTTTCTAATAAAAGCTCTATCAAGTTTTGTGTGGATGAAGTGTTCGAAGATCGAGGAAATATTGATATGAGAAGAATAAGGAGAGCCAAGACTCCAATATTGGGGATGCCTAAGGCAACCCAAGTAAATATTCAAGGAGGCTGAAGCGTCTAAGGTTGGGGATGCCCCGGAAGGCATCCCATCTTTCTTCTTCAACAATTATCGGTATGTTTCTTTTTTGTTTTGTTCACATGATATGCGTAAATTCTTGGAGTGTCGTGTGACTTTTAATTTCCTTTTAGAAATACACAATGATAGTATGGTAAATTTCATGGTTGATTTATATAATGCTCTTTGTGCTTCACTTATATGTTTTGAGTATGGCTTTATAGAATGCTTCATGTGCTTCACTTATATCATTTGAAGTTGGATGCCTTTTCTCTACATATAGAAAAGCATTTTTTGTAGAATGCTCTTTTGATTCACTTATATTTATTAGAGTGTGGTCAATTGTAGAAAGAATTAAACTCATGCTTCACTTATACCTATTTACAGAATCAACACGAATTGGTCATTCACATGGTTAGTCATAAAATCCTACATAAAACTTGTAGGTCACTGAATATGATATGTTTAATTCCCTGCAATAGTTTTGCGATATTAAGATGGTAATATGTGGGGGTACTAATGAATGATTGTGGTCTAGTAAGAATATTGATGTTAAGGTTTGTGATTCCCGAAGCATGCACATATAGTCTCTAGTTACGCAATGAAGTTGGAGCATAATTTATCCTTGATTGAAATCCTTTGTGTTCTTATAATCGGGGATGTGTTATTGCTAACTCCTTACAACCTCCTCCCTAGGAGCAAGCAAGTAGTACTATTCTTCGAGAGAGCTAATAAAACCTTGCAATAAGTATGTGAGTTCCTTATGACTAATGTGAATCCATGGATGTACGCACTCTCACCACCTCATATTTGCTAGCCTCTTCGGTACCGTGCATTGCCCATTCTCACCTCGAGGACTAGTGCAAACTTTGCCGGTGCATCCAAATCACGCGACACAATACGCTCTGTTGCACATTGGACACCTTATATCTTTCTCAAAACAGCCACCATACCTACCTATCATGGCATTTCCATAGCCATTCCGAGATATATTGCCATGCAACTTCCATCATCATCATATACATGACTTGAGCATTCATTTTCATATTGCTTTGCATGATTGTAGGATAGTGATACGTCTCCATCGTATCTACTTTTCCAAACTCTTTTGCCCTTGTTTTGGTCTATAATTTGCATGATTTGAATGGAACTAACCCGGACTAACGCTGTTTTCAGCAGAATTGCCATGGTGTTGTTTTTGTGCAGAAATAAAAGTTCTCGGAATGACATGGAAATCTACGAGGATTTTTTGTGGAATATACAAAAAATACTGGCGCAAGAATTAACTATAGGGACGGAGCCAGGAGCTCACAAGCCCACCAGGCCCGGCCCCCCTGGCCGGGCATGCGAGGCTTGTGAGCCCCTCGGGGCTCCAACGCCCCCAATTCCAGCTCTATATATCCTCTTTCGTCCGAAAAAAATCAAGGAGAAGAGTTCATCGCGTTTTACGATACGGAAGCGCCGCCACTGATACGTCTCCAACGTATCTATAATTTTTTATGGTTTCATGCTATTATCTTGTCAAACTTTGGATGTTTTGCATGCCTTTTATTTATTTTCTGGGACTAACTTATTAACTCAGTGCCAAGTGCCAGTTCCTGTTTTTTCCATGTTTTTGACCCCTTACACAAGAGATTTTGAAACGAAGACCAAACGGAAGAAAATCCCCGAAAATATTTTTTTGGAACGGAAGAAGATCGGAGGACTTGGGAGCCCAGCCAGAAGAGCCCCAGGGGCACCACAACCCCCACCCCACGGCCAGGGGGGCCGCGCCATCCAGGCTTGTGGGCCCCTGGAGGTCCCCTGACCTAGATATTGCGCCTATAAATTCCCAAATATTCCCAAAAAATCAAGACACGATCGCAATTACTTTTCCGTCGCCGCAAGCTTCTATCTCCGCAAGATCCCATCTGGGGCACGTCCTGGTGCCCTGTCGGAGGGGAGATTCGGATACGGAGGGCTTCTTCATTAACACCATGACCTCTCCCATGATGCGTGAGTAGTTCACCATAGACCTACGGGTCCATAGCTAGTAACTAGATGGCTTCTTCTCTCTCTTGGATCTTCAATACAAAGTTCTCCATGATCTTCATGGAGATCTATCCGATGTAATCTTCTTTTGCGGTGTGTTTGTCGAGATCCGATGAATTGTGGATTTATGATCAGATTATCTATGAATCTTATTTGAGTTTCTTCTGATCTCTCTTATGCATGATTTCATATCCTTGTAATTCTCTTCGAGTTGTGGGTTTTGTTTGGTCAACTAGATCTATGATTCTTGAAATGGGAGAAGTGCATGGTTTTGGGTTCATACCGTGCGGTGACCTCACCCAGTGACAGAAGGGGTAGCGAGGCACGTATCGTGTTGTTGCCATCAAGTGTAAAAAGAAGGGGTTCTCATCCTTAGTTTGAGATTATCTCTCTACATCATGTCATCTTTCTTAAAGCGTCACTCCGTTCTTCATGAACTCAATACACTAGATGCATGCTGGATAGCGGTCGATGTGTGGATTAATAGTAGTAGATGGAGAAAGTATCGGTCTACTTGTCTCGGACATGATGCCTGTATGCTAGATCATTGCCTTAGATATCGTCATGACTTTGCGCGGTTGTATCAATTGCTCCTCTGTAATATGTTCACCCACCGTGATATTTTCTATTATGAGAGAAGCCTCTAGTGAACACTATGGCCCCCAGGGTCTACTCCACACCATATTTTCAGCCTTACACTTTTTTACTTCGTTGCACTTTCCGCCTTCAGATCTCACTTTGCCAAAAATCTTGAAGGGATTGACAACCCCTTTGAAGCATTGGGTGCAAGCTTGTTTGTGTTTGCGCAAGTACTTTGGACTTGACGAGGCCCTCCTTCTGGATCGATACCTTGGTTCTCAAACTGAGGGAAATATTTACTATTCCTGTGCTGCATCACCCTTTCCTCTTCAAGGGAAAAACCGATGCAAACCAGAGAAGTAACAAGAAGAATTCCTACGCGCCAGGGAAGGACTTTTGTTGCCGCAGCAGAAGAATTTCTGGCGCCGTTGCCGGGGAGGAAGATCAAGTCAAGAACTCATCCAAGTAGGTGTCACAAACTCATCTCTTGCATTTACTTTGTTGGCCAGTTGCCTCTCGTTTTCCTCTCCCCCACTTCACCAATTTGCCTTTTTCCTTCGCCCTTTTTCTCGCCCGCTTTTTGTTTGCTCGTGTGCTTGCTTGCTTGATGAAGTCACCATGAACGAAAACACCAAGCTTTGTGACTTCTCGAATAATAATAATAATAATTTTATTAGTACTCCGATTGCTCCCGCCACTAGTGCGGAGTCATACGAAATCAATGCCTCTTTGCTGAATCTTGTTATGAAAGAGCAATTGTCTGGCCTTCCTAGTGAAGATGCCGCATCCCATCTCAATACTTCATTGAGATTTGTGATATGCAAAAGAAAAAGATGTGGATAATGACGTGATTAAATTGAAGCTTTTTCCTTTCTCTTTGCGAGATCGTGCAAAAACTTGGTTTTCTTCTTTGCCCAAAAATAGTATCGATTCTTGGCTAAGTGCAAAGATACTTATATATCCAAGTATTTTCTGCCGGCTAAGATCATCTCTCTCCGTAATGATATCATGAATTTCAATCAACTTGATCATGAACATGTTGCACAAGCTTGGGAGAGAATGAAATTAATGATTAGAAATTGTCCCGCTCATGGCTTGAGTCTTTGGATGATTATTCAAATCTTTTATGCTGGCTTGAATTTCGCTTCTAGAAATATCTTGGACTCCGCCTCAGGTGGAACGTTCATGGAAATCATGTTAGGAGAAGCCACAAAGCTCTTAGACAACATCATGACGAACTACTCTTAGTGGCACACTGAAAGGTCACCTACTTGTAAGAAGGTACACGCTATAGAGGAAATTAACTCGTTGAGTGCTAAGATGGATGAGTTAATGAATTTGGTTGCTAGAAGAAGTGCTCCTTTGGATCCTAATGATATGCCTTTGTCTTCTTTGATTGAGAGTAGCAACGCTAGCTCCGACGTTAATTTTGTTGGTAGGAATAACCTTGGCAACAACAACGCTTTTACAGGAAAATATGTTCCTAGGCCTTTTTTAGTAACTCCTCTAATAACTTTGGCAACTCCTACAACAATACCCATGGAAATTACAACAGATTACCCTCTTATCTATAGAGTAATATCAAAGAGTTCATCAACTCTCAAAAGATTTTCAATGAGTCCATAGAGGAAAAACTACTCAAAATTGACGATTTGGCTAAGAGCGTCGATAGGATTTCTTGTGATGTTGATGCTTTGAAAGTTAGATGTGCTCCTCCCAAAATCAACATGGATGGAATTTTGAAAGCTATGTGTGTTTCCATGATTGAGAGCCAAGAAAGAATCGCCCAAATTCGTGCTAGACATGAATGGCTTAAAAAGGCGTGTTCTCGTGATGAGAATCACGAAGATCTTAAGTGCTTGGTGTGACTCCCATTGAATCTTTGTTTTCTTGTGTCAAACCTAATGATTATGGGGCTGGATATGAATCCACTTTGGTTGAAAAGTGCCCCAATTATTTGGAGTCCATCTATCTTGATGCTAAAAGCATTAAAAGTAGAGTAGAAGACGTTAAAACTTTGAGTAGTAATGAAATTACTACCGTGGATTTCACGGAATTCAATTATGATAGTTGCTCCTTGGTTGAATGCATTTCTTTGATGCAATCCATGTTGAACTCTCCACACGCTTATAGCCAAAACAAAATCTTTACCGATCATATCGTCGAAGCTATGATAAAAGCTCTTGAAGAGAAACTTGAATTGGAAGTCTCTATCCCTAGAAAGCTTCATGATGAGTGGGAACCTACCATCAAAATCAAAATCAAAAACTATGAGTGCAATGCTTTGTGTGATTTGGGTGCTAGTGTTTCTGCGATTCCAAAGTCTTTATGTGATATTCTGGGTTTTAATGAGATTGAAGAGTATTCTCTTAATTTGCATCTTGCTGATTCTACTATCAAGAAACCCATGGGAAGGATCAATGATGTTCTTATTATTGCAAATAGGAACTATGTACCCGTGGATTTCATTGTGCTTGACATTGATTGCAATCCTACATGCCCTATTATTCTTGGTAGACCTTTCCTAAGGACTATCGGTGCTATCATCGATATGAAGGAAGGGAATATTAGATTTCAATTTCCATTAAGGAAGGGCATGGAACACTTTCCTAGAAAGAAAATAAGATTGCCTTATGAATCCATGATGAGGGCTACTTATGGTTTGAGCACCAAAGACGACGGTACGTGATTCTATCGCTCCTATGCCTAGCTAAGGGTGTTAAACAATAGCGCTTGTTGGAAGGCAACCCAATGAATTTATTTTTTTCTTCCTGTTTTGTTGTGTCCACACTTTCATAATTCTGTTTTGATTGTGTTTTTTGTGTTTCTTTTTGTGTTTGAGCCAAGCAAAACCTTTATGACTAGTCTTGGTAATGGTTGTTTGATCCTACTGGAAAAACACAGAAACTTTTCGCTAACGAGATGATTTTTCATTTTTATTCAGAAAGATCTTTGAGTTGATTCTTTTTTATGCTGATTGATATGCTTTTTCTCCAGACCGTCGTAATGTTTCAGATTTTTTGAGGTACCAGAAGTATACGAAGTATACAGATTGCTATAGACTGGTCTGTTTTTGACAGATTATATTTTTGTTGAGTTGTGTGCTTGTTTTGATGAAACTATGGTTAGTATCGGGGGGTACTAGCCATGGAAAAGTGAGAATAAGTAGCCCATCATCAATATAGATGGAGTTCAAGTTTTCTACAGTACCAAAAGAAGTGGTAGTTTGTTTTCTTGTACTAATGTTATCACAAGGTTCTGTTTAAGTTTTGTGTTGTGAAGTTTTCAAGTTTTGGGTGACGTTCTCTTGGACAAAGAGATAAGGAGTGGAAAGAGCTCAAGCTTGCGGATGCCCAAGGCACCCCAAGCCAAATTCAAGGACACCAAAAATCCTAAGCTTGGGGATGCCCCGGGAAGGCATCCCCTCTTTCGTCTTCAATCCATCGGTAACATTACTTGGAGCTATATTTTTATTCACCACATGATATGTGTTTTGCTTGGAGCGTCTTTTATCTTAGGAGTCTTTTCTTTTTGTTGTGTCACAATCATCCTTGCTACACACCTTTTTGAGAGAGAGAGACATGCAATCATCATGATTTTGCTAGAATGCGCATAGTGCTTCACTTATATCTTTTGAGCTAGATACTTTTGCTCTAGTGCTTCACTTATATCTTTTGAGCTAGATACTTTTGCTCTTGTGCTTCACTTATATCTTTAGAGCACGGCGGTGCGTGATTTGGTAGTTGGCTTATGCTATGAAAGTAGTCCCAAATGTGCTAGGTACCCAAAGAGGATGCAAATACTTCCATCTTCATGTGCATTGAATAGAAAGAGAAGTTTTGATTCCTCTCAATTAGTTTTGAGACGTGGATTCGGTAATATTGAGAGTTATGTTAGTAGGGTGTTGGGAATCTGGAAATACTTGTGTTGGAGTTAGTGATTCCCGTAGCATGCACGTATGGTGAACCGCTATGTTAGGAAGTCGGAGCATAATTGATCTATTGATTGTCATCCTTTGTGTTGAGGTCGGGATCGTGCGATGGTTAACACCTACCAACCCTTCCCCTCGGAGTATGCGTTTAGCACTTTGTTTCAATTACTAATAAAAACTTTCACAATAAGTATATGAGTTCTTCATGACTAATGTGAGCCCATGGTATAGATGCACTTTCACCTTCCACCATTGCTAGCCTCTCTAGTGCTGAGCAATTCTCGTCGGTGCACAAACCCACCAAATTCCTTCCTCAAAACAGCCACCATACATACCTACTATGGCATTTTCATAGCCATTCCAAGATATATTTCCATGCAACTCCCACCGTTCCATCTCATGACTTGTGTCGTCACTATCATATTGCCATTGCATGATCATACTAGACCGTTGCACATCCCGGTACACTGCCGGAGGCATTTCCTATGGAGTCATCATCATTGTGATCTTTGAGCTTTGAGTAACTAAAAAGTGTGATGATCATGTCGGGACCCCGATCCTAAGCCATAGGAATCCAGCCTGTAACACATCGCATCTCTTTGTGGTCTCACGCACGGTTAACTCCACGGCTGCAGCCTTACCTTAGCCGGGACCGTTTGCGTCTTTTGACTCACGTATGCCATAGGTGTCGCTACTAATCCAATGTCAAAGAACCCGGATCGACATGTCTAGTCATAAATCAAAGTGGCAGTTCCGCACAAGGACAGGCATACATGACCCAACAAAGCAGGTGTCGGTCATCAGCGAACGTAGACGAGTCGTAGCAAGCTACAAGGACTCCATTACGTCGCGTGACATTTCCCCAAAGAGGACAGACACAGCAGCTAAGAAGGACACATGCCGGTCAACCAATGTGTCCGGAGCAGTAGCAGACTACCAAGGCTCATTGGATCACAAAGGGGCATTTCCTTGTAAGGAGTGCTACTAAAGTTCACGACTAGGTATTCGAACCCCATACATACCAAGTAAGACACACGTACACATGGCATACCGATATGTATAGATACATCGATGGCATCACAACATAACCATAAACATACAAGCTTTATTTAAGAGGCTCGGAAGAGCCACACACATAATATTACACATTAAGGGTCTCACGACCCATAATAGCAGTCATACAATACAAGCCAGCGGAAGAGTTATAAACTGTCTGAGTACAGACAGGGCAACTAGTAGGCACATGGCCTGACTATACTACAGAGCCGACGTAGGGCCAGATCGTAGCTGGGACACCAGCTACTCGTCGTCGTCAATGTCTATGAAGAACCCTCCGTTAGGGTCATTAGCAACCTCTGCAACATTTATTAAGCAAACATGAGTACGAAGGTACTCAGCAAGACTTTAGGAGAACTAACTACTCATGCAAGGTATCAAAAGGTACTGTGGGGTTTCATGCGGGAAGCCAGCATTTGACTCGTGGCTAGACAACTTGCATTTTGAAATTAGTTTTGACAACCTGATTTCTCGCACACGAGTCCACTAACACCACAACAATACACTATCGTGGAATCATTCCGTCTCCATATGGAAATGCCGTCCACGACACTCACGCTTATCTTGACAATTTTATGAGTAGCCATTGAAGTTATCTATGAACAACATATGTCTCCAAGTAGTCCATATCCGCGGACGCGGCTATTCGAATAGATCATAACCCTGCAGGGGTGTACTTTGTCACACACGCTCTCGCCACTTATCGCCATGTGCACGTCATGCACCTCGGCAACCTTCAAGCGGAAGCCCAGCGAGGGAGTCGGCCACGACCGTTAACCACACTAGTACCTAGTCCAGGTTTATCGCCTATCTGAGAGTAACCCGTACGGAAGTCCGGCCGAGGTTTCCGCCACGGCCTCAAACGATGTGCGCAGGGTTCCCAAGCCCACCATCCGGGTGCCACTTGGTACACCGTGCCACTGCCTACCGCATCACGGTCCACCTCCCAGGTTAGCACCATGCACGGCCTCCAGCATTACTATAAACACCAGAAACTACTTGCAACTCCTGGACCGAGTACTACGCGATTAATAGGCCGAGCGGGGTCATATTTCAGGGCCCAACATGTGGTAGTATCTAGTCTTGGATTACATACACGGAACTCAGTTCCTAAGGACGGTTCCAATGAAACAACCCGCCATGTACTCCTACACAGCCTTTCACCGGTACCTTTACCAAATCAAGTTCAACACACAACCTTTGCTCACCGAACACATTCCACATTTCCGTTCATCTCCGAGATGACAGACCATACACAACTCTAAGCATAGCATGCATAGCAGGATAAGGCACATCATAGCTCAAGCAACTACCAGGTATGCTAGGTTGCAAGGTTCGGATATTTACTGTGACAAGGTTAAGTCATGCAAAGGAAGTGGGTCCAACTATCGTGGCAAAAGCAGTTGAAGCATTTGATCCTAATGCAATAAATAGGTGCAGGAGCAAGAACATAGGAGTTATCGGGATGATCAAAAGGGTTGCTTGCCTTGTTGCTCAGAGGAGGAACGATATCCGTCAGACGGATATTCGGTGGAATCCAGGGGTGCGGAGCCTACCGAAACGAATGGCAACATTCAATAACAATCATATGCACTCAAAATGATGCATGAGCATGGCATGAGAAAGCAAGGTGATAAGTTATTATTTTCAACATGTAATAGGTTTAGAGTTGATTTGAATCACATTCGAATAGCAATTCAAACGGGTATTCTCGGATACCGGTTTAATTGATTCGACCTGATGCTCGGTTCAACTTGATGTTAACATGCATGAAATGTCATGTTATGATACAGATTTGTAATTAGGGCAGTGTGTGATCATTGCATATATAATGAAATTTGAATATTTTTGCAAATTCCATTTATAAGGTGATTAAAAGAATTGAATTATTCCTTATTTCACAATTTAGGGTTCTGTAACTTCTTCAAACATAGTTGAAAATAGCATAATCAGAATCCTTGAATTTTTCTGATACTTTTTCATATATAAATTATTTTCATTGGAGTTACAGATTAATTTCTATGATTTTTACAAATTTTAGCAATTTCCTGAATTAGTTTTAAACTGGAAATTCTATTTATTGCCTCAGGCTGACGTCAGCAGGTCAGCCGACCTATTCAGGTCAAACCTGACAGGGGGGCCCCACTGGTCAGCCTCTCTGGGACTAATCCCGCGCTGACCAGCCCCTAATTGGGGTTTGACCAGGCGTGGGGCCCTCTGTCAGCGACTGAGGGGAGGGCGATTACGCCCTAATGGTCGGCCACGTCGACGCCCACCGGAGGGTGGTCGCCGGCGACCAGACCCGCGGCGGAGGGCTCGCCGGAGGTGACCTAGACGGCGCTGCACAGCACCAAAACGCACGCGGTTGGCAGCTACAGCATGCTCGCGAAGTGGCCGATCTGGCAGGACCAACTGGGGAGGCTAGGGTCGCCGGAAGAGGCGTCGGCGACGAGCCAGAGCGGCGGCCGAAGCTCGGGCGTCATCGGGGTCTTTGAACCAGAGGGATCTACGCTCGGTTCTTAGCTGCTACGGCATCTACGCGTCGTCCTGGAGCTGCTGGTGCCCTCGGAAGGACGAGCTGATCATCGGAGGGCTACCGGCGACGAGCGGCAGCGGCGGTCCTCGTCGGGCTCCGGTGAAACTAGGGCTAGAGGAGGGGATCGACGGGGAAAACTTAGGGGAAACGACCGCATGCTCACGGGGAGTGCAGAGCAGAGCTTAGACGGCTCGGGGAAGGCCTGGGGGCGACGAATCGACGGGAGAGGTCCGGCGGCCGGAGGTGGAAGACGACGGCGTTGCGGGCGTTGCAGGGCTCGAGGAAGCTTGGGCTTCTGCAGAGACGACCAGGGCGACGAGGCGGAGCTAATGGCGTGCTCTGGGAGGGGATCCTATGGCCAGGGTCACGGGCAGCTCGAGCTCGAGCTCGGCTCTAATGGCGGCAGCAAGGAAAGGGAGGAGATCCGGGCGGAGGAGGAGAACCGAGGCGGGGAATGGATAGGGGAGGCTCTGGGGAGCTTATCCCCGTCGTCGCCAGTGCGAGGCGGCGGCCAGGCAGGCACGCAGGTGCATGGCCGCGCCGGAGGAGGCGGCGGCCACGTCCTGCTGCCTACTGGCGCGAGGGAGGGGACGAGCGGGGAGATGGGCCGGGCCAGGCTTGGGCGACAGGTAAGCTGTTTCCCATTTTCTCTCTTTTTGTTTTTCTGTTTTGCTAATTATTGTATTGCTAATTAATTCAGCTCCAAAACAAAAAGTAAAAACTATTTTAGACCTCCTGAAATATTTGTTATAATATCCCCACTCATTTCCAAGGTTTTCAACATTTTTGGAAAATTATAGTTTCTGATTTCAATTTTTAAATTTGAAACCAGTGGCTTTTGCATTTATTTAAAATGCTTAAAGTGTCAAGAAAATAGTTTTCTCCAATGCTCATTTACTTTCATGATTTATCAGAAAGTTTGAACATTTCTTGAGGCCATTTTGGGTTCATTGATTTGAACTAGTTTGAGATTTCCTTTATTTGAAATGGTGGCTAGGGTTTTGAGTTTTTCCTTTGCCACTTTGTTGTTTTTGTTGAAACTTCTTAGATGCAAATGCAAAGAAGACATGAGCACAATGCTATCTTGCTTAAGGGTTAGGGATGTGACAGATCATCATTATTAGAGCATTGTCCCATGTGAGGAAATTAAAAAAAGAGCCCAAAAACCAAAAAAAGAGAAAAGAAAAAAAAGAAAAAAAAGAGGCCTAAGAGCCCATAAAAAAAGAAATGAGAGAAAAAGAGAGAAGGGACAGTGCTACTATCTTTTTCCACACTTGTGCTTCATGTTAGCACCATGTTCTTCATGATTGAGAGCTTCCTGCTTTGTCACTACCATGTGCTAGTGGGAATCTTCGTTTTATAACTTGGCTTGTATATTCCAATGATGGGCTTCCTCAAAATTGCCCTAGGTCTTCGTGAGCAAGCAAGTTGGATGCACACCCACTAGTTTTCCTCTTGAGCTTTCACATACTTATAGCTCTAGTGCATCTCTTGTATGGCAATCCCTACTCATTCACATTGATATATATTAATGGGCATCTTCATAGCCTATTGATACGCCGAGTCAATGTGACCATCTCCTCCTTTTTGTCTCACAACCACCACCACACTCTATTCCACCTATAGTGCTATATCCATGGCTCGCGCTCATGTATTGCGTGATAGTTATAAAAAGTTTGAGAAAGTAAGAGTGCGAAAACAATTACTTGTCCAATTTCGGGGTTGTGCATGATTTACATTAGTTGTGTGAGGATGATGGAGCATAGCCAGACTATATGATTATGTAGGGATAACTTTCTTTGGCCTTGTTATTTTGAAAGTTCATGATTACTTTGCTAGTTTGCTTGAAGTATTATCGTTTTCATGTCAATAGCAAACTATTGTTTTGAATTTATAGATCTGAACATTCATGCCACGTGAAAGAAGTTGCAAAGGACAACTATGCTAGGAAGCATTCCGCATCAAAAATTCATTCTTTTTCACTTCCCTACTCGAGGACGAGCAGGATTTAAGCTTGGGCATGCTTGATACGTCTCCAACGTATCTATAATTTTTGATGGTTTCATGCTATTATCTTGTCAAACTTTGGATGTTTTGCATGCCTTTTATTTATTTTCTGGGACTAACTTATTAACTCAGTGCCAAGTGCCAGTTCATGTTTTTTTTCATGTTTTTGACCCCTTTCAGAGGAGATTTTGAAATGGAGTCCAAACGGAAGAAAATCCCCGAAAAGATTTTTTCTGGAACGGAAGAAGATCGGAGGACTTGGGAGCCAAGCCAGAAGATCCCCAGGGGCCCCCACAAGCCCCCACCCGCGGCCACGGGGGGGGGGGGCTGCGCCATCCAGGCTTGTGGGCCCCCTGGACGTCCCCTGACCTAGATCTTGCGCCTATAGATTCCCTGAAAATCCCAAAAAAATCCAAAACCGATCGCAATTACTTTTCCGCCGCCGCAAGCTTCTGTCTCCGCAAGATCCCATCTGTGCACATCCTGGTGCCCTGTCGGAGGGGAGATTCGGATACGGAGGGCTTCTTCATCAACACCATGACCTCTCCGATGATGCGTGAGTAGTTCACCATAGACCTACAGGTCCATAGCTAGTAACTAGATGGCTTCTTCTCTCTATTGGGTCTTCAATACAAAGTTCTCCATGATCTTCATGGAGATCTATCCGATGTAATCTTCTTTTGCGGTGTGTTTGTCGAGGTCCGATGAATTGTGGATTTATGATCAGATTATCTATGAATCTTATTTGAGTTTCTTCTGATCTCTCTTATGCATGATTTCATATCCTTGTAATTCTCTTCGAGTTGTGGGTTTTGTTTGGCCAACTAGATCTATGATTCTTGCAATGGGAGAAGTACTTGGTTTTGGGTTCATACCGTGCGGTGACCTCACCTAGTGACAGAAGGGGTAGCGAGGCACATATCGTGTTGTTGCCATCAAGGGTAAAAAGATGGGGTTTTCATCATTGGTTTGAGATTATCCCTCTACATCATGTCATCTTGCTTAAAGAGTTACTCTGTTGTTCATGAACTCAATACACTAGATGCATGCTGGATAGCGGTCGATGTGTGGAGTAATAGTAGTAGATGCAGAAAGTATCGGTCTACTTGTCTCGGACGTGATGCCTATATGCTAGATCATTCCCTTAGATATCGTCATGACTTTGCGGAGTTCTATCAATTGCTCGACAGTAATTTGTTCACCCACCATGATATTTGCTATTATGAGAGAAGCCTCTAGTGAACACTATGCCCCCCAGGGTCTACTCCACACCATATTTTCAGCCTTACACTTTTTACTTTGTTGCACTTTCCGCCTTCAGATCTCACTTTGCAAACAATCTTGAAGGGATTGACAACCCCTTTGAAGCGTTGGGTGCAAGCTTGTTTGTGTTTGCGCAGGTACTTTGGACTTGACGAGGCCCTCCTTCTGGATCGATACCTTGGTTCTCAAACTGAGGGAAATACTTACTGCTCCTGTGTTGCATCACCCTTTCCTCTTCAAGGGAAAAACCGACACAAACCAAAGAAGTAACAAGAAGAATTCCTACGCGCCAGGGAATGACTTTTGTTGCCGCAGCAGCCACCTCCTGTTCTTCCTCTGGAGGGAAGATCTGGACTCCATTCTGGGCTCCGAAGAGGGGAGATCGTCGCCATCGTCATCATCAACCTTCCTTCATCGCTAGTTCCATGATGCTCTTCACCTTTCATGAGTAATCTCATCGTAGGATTGTTGGACGGTGATGGGTTGGATGATATCTATCATGTAATCGAGTTAGTTTTGACGGGGATTGATCCCTAGTATCCACTATGTTTTGAGATTGATGTTGCGACTACTTTGCCAAGCTTAATGCTTGTCACTAGAGCCCGAGTGCCATAATTTCAAATCTGAACCTATTATGTTGTCGCCAATATATGTGTGTTTTAGATCCTATCTTGCAAGTTGTAGTCACCTACTATGTGTTATGACTCGGCAATCCCGGAGTGACAATAGCCGGAACCACTCCCGGATATGACCATAGTATGAGGAGTTCATGTATTCACCAAGTGTTAATGTGTTGGTCTGGTTCTTTATTAAAATGAGAACCTTAATATACCGTAGTTTCCATTAGGACCCCGCTGCCACGGGAGGGATGGAAAATAGATGTCATGCAAGTTCTTTTCCCTAAGCACATATGACTACATACGGAATACATGCCTACATTAGATTGACAAATTGGAGCTAGTTACATATCTCTCCGTGTTATAACTGTTGCATGATGAATAGCATCCGGCATAATCATCCAAAACCGATCCAATGCCTACGAGTTTTTCCTACTGGTCCTTGCTACGTTACTTTGCCGCTACTGATGTCACTGCTGCTAGTGTTACTCTGCTGCTCCTACTATAATTTTGCTGCTACTGCTGTCACTTTGCTGCTACTGGTTACTGTTGCTAATACTTCTATCATACTACCTTGCTACTGATACTTTGCTGCAGATACTAAATCTTTCACGTGTGGTTGAATTGATGTTGAGAAACTACTTCTCAAGTGAGGGAGGGATATCTGAGGATTTTCTTGCATGTAAGGATAGCTATGATGTTGAGAAACTACTTCTCAAGTGGAAAGAAAAATCTCTGAACGCTAGGATGAAATATGACCCGAAGTTTGCTACTTCGCCTATCTTTGTGACCGATAAGGATTATGAATTCTCTGTCGACCCTGAGTTAATCACTCTGGTCGAATCTGATCCTTTTCACGGTTATAAGTCTGAAATGGTTGTAGCCCATCTTACCAAACTGCACGATATAGCCACCCTATTCACTAGTGAGGAAAAGATTCGCCACTACTATATCCTCAAGCTGTTTCCTTTCTCGCTAAGGGATGATGCTAAGACTTGGTTCACTTCTCTTGCTCCTGGTTGTGTGCGTAGCCCCCAGGATATGGTCTACTACTTCTCTGAAAAATATTTCCCTGCCCATAAGAAGCAAGCTGCCTTGCAGGAAATATACAACTTTGCTCAAGCTGGAGAAGAGAGTCTCCCACAAGCTTGGGGGAGGCTCGTCCGACTATTGAATGCTTTGCCTGATCACCCTCTTGAGAAGAATGAAATACTTGATATCTTCTATAATGGACTTACCGATGCTTCTAGAGACCACCTAGATAGTTGTGTCGGTTGTGTTTTTAGGGAAATAACTGTAGAACAAGCTGAGATCCTATTGAATAATATCTTGTGCAATGAGAATACTTGGACTATTCCCGAACCACCTGTTAAGCCAACTCCGGAGAAAAGAGGTATTCTATTCCTCAGTCCAGAAGATATGCAAGAAGCTAAGAAATCTATGAAAGAGAAAGGCATTAGATCTGAAGATGTCAAAAATCTACCACCTATCAAAGAGATCCATGGTCTCGATAACCCGATACACGTAGTAGAAGTAAATTCTCCGCGTAGGTTTGATGAGAGTGATAACTTTGTTGCCAAACAACAGAGTTTCAATGATTATGTTAGCAGACAATTGGAACAGAATGCTCGTATGCTTAGTCATTTAAGTGCTTGTGTGGACAAAAATGTCAATGATCTTAAGCTTCTGAGTAAACATGCCTCTATGGTTACTACTCAGGTAGAACAAGTACTTAAGGCTCAGAATGACCTGCTCAATGAGTTGAATGATAATTATATTAGAGTCGTCACTAGAGGCGGTAGAATGACTCGGGAACCTTTGTATCCTGAGGGTCATCCAAAGAGAATTGAACAAGATTCTCAAGGAGTTACACCTAAGCACCTAGTCATCCTGGGAAGAAGAAGAGAGATGATAGGAACTTGCACACTAGCAACCCAGATGCTACTACACTTGAGAGTCCAAACGATGTCTCTGTTTCTGATGCTGAGACACAATCTGGTGATGAACATGAGCCTAATGATAATATCAATAGTGATGTTCATGTTGATGCTCAACCTAGCAATGATAAGGATGTGGAGATTGAACATGTTGATCTTGATAACCCACAGCCTAAGGCTAGAAGATACGATAAGAATGACTTCACTGCTAGGAAGCACGGTAAAGAACGGGAACCATGGGTTCAGAAACCCATGCCCTTTCCTCCCAAACCATCCAAGAAAAAGGATGATGAGGATTTTGAGCGCTTCGTTGAAACGATTAGACCTGTCTTCCTGCAAATGCGTTTGACAAATATGCTCAAAATGTCTCCGTATGCTAAGTACATGAAAGATATTGTGACTAATAAAAGGAGGATACCTGAGGTTGAGATTTCCACCATGCTTGCTAATTACACCTTCAAGGGTGGAACTCCTAAGAAACTAGGTGATCCCGGAGTGCCCACTATACCTTGCTCCATTAAAGGAAACTACGTTAGAACTGCTTTATGCAACCTTGGAGCCGGTGTTAGTGTTATGCCTCTTTCTCTTTATCATAGACTTGAACTCGATAAGTTGACACGCACTAAAATCTCTCTGCAAATGGCCGACAAATCAACTGCCTTCGCTATCGGCATTTGCGAGGATGTGCCTGTTGTGGTTGCTAACGTTATTATCTTAACGGACTTTGTTATCCTGGATATTCCCGAGGATGATGCCATGGCGGTTATCCTTGGAAGACCCTTTCTTAACACTGCACGGGCTGTTATAGATTGCAACAAAGGAAATGTCACTTTCCATGTCAACGGGAATGAGCATACGGTGCACTTTCCGAAGAAACAATATCGAGTACATTGCATCAATGCTATCGAAAAAACTTCATCGATTCTTATTGGGAGCTTCGAATGCCCTATACCTCCTATCAAGATGAAGTATAATTTGCTTGTTGGGGAGATACACATCCCTATTGAGGTGACCTAGTAACTATTCGAAAATTCTCTATTCTCTTTTGCGATTCGGAAAAGTTTGTCAAGGATACTTGATCAACCTCATTGACGGATTTCTTTCGATGACCATGAGATGGATGAATCGAGGAGTCACAAACCTCTGTTCCAAGCTTTCACCTTCGGTTGCTTAGAAGAAAAATGATAGGTTTAGTTTAGTTTTCCCTGTTTTCTGTTTTAGCGTCCCGTAGAGAAGTACCCCGAAAATAAAAGTTCTTCGAACGTCCTGAAAATCAAGCATGATTTTTTCTAGAATTTTTGAAAAATACTGAGATGAAGAGCTAGTCTGGGGGATGCGCTAGTGGGTCACAAGCCCAGGAGGCCCGGCCACCCCCCTGGCCGGGCCTGGAAGGCTTGTGGGGCCCACGTGTACCCCTTCCACTCATTCTAGCTCTCATCTGCTTCTTCTACCTCCAAAAAAAATCGTTTCGCAGCTCAAACCCGTGTTCTTGCTCCTCTTGCTGGGATTTTCGATCTCCTTGCTCAAAGCACCATTCTCTGAACTGTTTTGGGTAAATTACTCCTTGGTAAGTGACTCCTCCATTGGTCCAATTAGTTTTTGCTCTAGTTCCTTATACTTCGCGTATTTTTGCTGCCTTGATGACCATGTTCTTGAGCTTTGCATGCTAATTGTAGCTGGTCCCAAGTAGTTTTGATGCGTAATATGGCCTCTAGGCACTTGTGTGAGTAGTTGCTACGAGTTTAGTTGAGCCTTGTTCACTTTTCCTTAGAGTCACTGAAAATTTCAGAAAAGGAAGATGTTTAGGAGAAACTATCATGGTGGTTTCTCAAGCAAGAGAGGTCCCCGTATTGCGATTCGGGAGCCCAACCCTTACCAACCAAGGAACGCACAGGTACAACCATGTGAATGGCCTTATGATGAATTCATGATTGAGGCAGGTTTCAAAGACGAGTTTGACACACTTGTTCACAACGTCGGACTCGAAGAATTCATCTTCGATAAATGTGAACAGTATGTTACTCTCACTGCCTCTGTTGTTCGTAGATTCAAATTTTCAGCTGGTCGTGATACATCTATACTGTTTGATCTCTATGACAAATCGTATACCATGGATTTAGAGGATTTCAATAGAATTTACAAGATACCTATTTGGGGTAGTCTCAATGATCCTCCTAAATCTTTGGTTAGAGATTTTTTTTCTCCGGTATAACTGTTGGAGAAAGTAGAGATATTATGCAGGCTACCATGGGGAGCGTTCATTTTCCTGCCTTGCATTACTTTGCCCTCTTCATAGGCAGATGCATTAATGGCAAGATTGATCATTGTCACCATTGCGCACCAGACCTTAGTATTCTTAAGAGCGCAGTAACGGGTGATAGAAGTTTCAACATGGGAGCTATAATAGCAAGGAGGCTGAATAATAATGCTAATGAAGGGGACTTCTTTGGTGGGATCTATGCCACTCGCATAGCGAATTTCCTTGGAGTACCCATCCGCGAAGGAGATCCCCCGCTCCATACAGCTTTCCTTGACCGCGTCGCTTTGACACGCTACCAGTTCCTTGAGAGGGATGATGAATCCCTCCTATACCGTTTAATATTTAACCGGCAGCGTGTTTTCCATATTACCCTTCCTGCTCCTGCCTTCTTTGACTTTTAGGTCAAATGGAGATATTACATAACCAGAGGAGAGGCAGAGGAGTATGAGAGGGAGGCAAAGGTTTCTCGTCTCCGTGAGGCAGCTAATCAGGCAGTGGCTGCAGCGCTCCCGTACAACCCCCATTATGATTTTGGGTGTCGCCCGGACCATCCTTGGGAGTAGACCAACTTAGGCCAAAAGCCTAAGCTTGGGGGAGTACGTGCTTCTCACCGACTTTACATTCTTGCTTATGCTTTCACTTTGTTAGTCGGTGTTAACACTTTGCCACTGTATCATCCATGCTAGTTTATTTCTTTTTCTCGTTTTCTTTTCGTGTGTCTGTCTAATTTGAGAAAACCCAAAAATATTTTCTTGTTCTTCTTTTGCTTGTTGGCAGCTTTCCCGTGTAAATAGTTTTCTTTTTCTTTGAGTCAAGGTAGAAGATCATGGTTACAATGTTTAGTGGCTCTCGCATGCATATCTGCTTATCTGTTAAAGATCCATATTACTTTGTCTTCTCCTTTGTGTTTGCATGCAGATTCCAGCGTAGTCCAATGCACGAGCACTCTTATTATTGTTCACATCGTTCGATCGTGCAAGTGAAAGGCAATAATGATGATATATGATGAAGTGACTGAGCCTGGAAAAGCTGGTATGAACTCGATCTATTTTGTTTTTGTAAATATGACTAGCTCATCGTTCCTGATTCAGCTTTGTTGTGAGAAAAACATGTTTGCAATGACAACTTAGAGATCATAGTTGTTGATGCCATGCTTAATTAGCTAGGAGCTTATAATGGTTTGTCTTGGATGCCCACGTGAATGTTGAGATGACTATGATGTAGTATGATAGGATGGTATCCTCCTTTGAATGATTCAAGTGGCTTGACTTGGCGCATGTTTACGCATGTAGTTGAAACAAAATCAACATAGCCTCTATGATATTCATGTTCATGGTGATTTATGTCCTACTCATGCTTGCACTCAATGTTAGTTAATCTCAATGCATTCTGATGACAGTTGTCGCTCTCTAGTTGGTCGCTTCCCAGTCTATTGCTAGCCTTCACTTGTACTAAGCGGGAATACTGCTTGTGCATCCACTTCCCTAAACCCAAAGTTGTTCCATATGAGTCCACCATACCTACCTATATGCGGTATCTACCTGCCGTTCCAAGTAAATTTGCATGTGCCACTCTCTAAATCTTCAAGAAATAATCTATTTTGCATGCCCAAACTGCTCATGTGGTGACAGGGGGCTATCAGTAACTTCCATGCTAGGCATGTTATCCTCGATATGTGTTTATTCACTATCATTCACGAGAAAGGGACCGGTAATTGGAATGCCCAGTTCCATGCTCAAATCGAAAAGATAATTGCAAACAAAACTCCCCCTGGATTGATGTTGGTATGGACGGCACCCGAGTATTCGGCTAGTCGTGGAGTGTGATTGATTGGTAGTGGGGGAGTCAAAACTTTACTTTTCTGTTTGGGAACCGCCTATGGCATGTGTAGCGTGGAAGATGGTGAGAACTCTTAGTCATTGCGTTGACAATGAAAGCATGCCACCCAAAATTATTATCTCTGTTTTCAAAGCTTGAGCTCTGGCACCTCTACAAATCAATGCTTCCCTCTGCGAAGGTCCTGTCTATTTATGTTCCTGTTGAGTCATCCTCTTCTTATAAAAGCACCAATTAGAGAGCACCTCTGTCATTTTTATGCTTTGCTTTTAACTACGTTGAGTATGACTGTGACTGGATCTTCTTTGCCATGAATTACAATGTTTAGTCAACCCTTGGTCTTTGAAGGTGCTCTGCATTTATGTTTTGCGATCTCAGAAAGAGCTAGCGAGATACCATCTATTCGTACTGCTTCATGATTGTTTTGATTGAAGTGTTGATGTTTGAAACTTATTATTATTGCTCGCTAGTTGATTATGCCATTGATATGAGTTTACCGTGAGACCTAGATGTCATTTGCTTTCGTGGTTTGCTAATGATCTTGCTGAAATTCTGGATATGAGTTAGGCATAATTGCAACAACAAGATCAAACAGAGTTCGTAAAAGTTTTTCTTTTGTCTCTTTCAGTTTGTCAACTGAATTGCTTGAGGACAAGCAAGGCTTTAAGCTTGGGGGAGTTGATACGTCTCCATCGTATCTACTTTTCCAAACTCTTTTGCCCTTGTTTTGGTCTCTAAATTGCATGATTCGAATGGAACTAACCCGGACTGACGATGTTTTCAACAGAATTGCTATGGTGTTGTTTTTGCGAAGAAATAAAAGTTCTCGGAATGACCTAGAAATCTACGAGGATTTTTTGTGGAATATATAAAAAATACTAGCGCAAGAATCAACTGGAGGGACGGAGCCAGGAGCTCACAAGCCCACCAGGCCCCCCCCCCCTGGCCGGGCCTGGTAGGCTTGTGAGCCCCTCGGGGCTCCGCCGCCCCCAATTCCAGCTCTATATATCCTCTTTCGTCCGGAAAAAAATCAAGGAGAAGAGTTCATCACGTTTTACGATACGGAGGCGCCGCCACCACCTGTTCTTCCTCTGGAGGGCAGATCTGGAGTCCGTTCTGAGCTCCGGAGAGGGGAGATCATCGCCATCGTCATCACCAACCTTCCTTCATCGCCAATTCCATGATGCTCTTCACCGTTCGTGAGTAATCTCATCGTAGGCTTGCTGGACGGTGATGGGTTGGATGAGATCTATCATGTAATCGAGTTAGTTTTGACGGGGATTGATCCCTAATATCCACTATGTTCTGAGATTGATGTTGCTACTACTTTGCCATGCATGATGCTTGTCACTAGGGCCCGAGTGCCATGATTTCAGATGTGAACCTATTATGTTGTCGCCAATATATGTGTGTTTTAGATCCTATCTTGCGAGTTGTAGTCACCTACTATGTGTTATGACCCGGCAACCCCGTAGTGACAATAGCCGGAACCACTCCCAGAGATGACCATAGTATGAGGAGTTCATGTATTCACCAAGTGTTAATGCGTTGGTCCGGTTCTTTATTAAAAGGAGAACCTTAATATCCAGTAGTTTCCAATAGGACCCCGCTATCACGGGAGGGATGGACAATAGATGTCATGCAAGTTCTTTTCCCTAAGCATGTATGACTACATACGGAATACATGCCTACATTAGATTGGCAAACTGGAGCTAGTTACATATCTCTCCGTGTTATAACTGTTGCATGATGAATAGCATCTGACATAATCATCCATCACCGATCCAATGCCTACGAGTTTTTCCTACTGGTCCTTGCTACGTTACTTTGCCGCTACTGCTGTCACTGCTGCTACTGTTACTCTACTGCTGCTACTGTTGTCACTTTGCTGCTACTGGTTACTGTTGCTACTGCTACTTTGCTGCAGATACTAAATCTTTCAGGTGCGGTTGAATTGACAACTCAACTGCTACTACTTGAGAATATTATTTGGCTTCCCCTTGTGTCGAATCAATAAATTTGTGTTGAATACTCTACCCTCGAAAACTGTTGCGATCCCCTATACTTGTGGGTTATCGGATAGCTAGCATGATATTTCCATGGCTTTCCCGTTTTTTGATATCTTTGCTATGATAGATCATTGCACATCCTCGTCCACTGCAAGAGGCATTCATATAGAGTCATATCATATCATCATTGAGTTGTTATATGGACTTGCAAGTGAATAAAAGTGCAATGATCATCATTATTAGAGCATTGTCCTGATGAGGAAAGGATGTTGGAGGCTATGATTCGCCCACAAGTCGGGATGAGACTTCGTACCAAAAAAAGAAAAAAAGAGGGGAAAGGAGATAAAAAAATAAAGAAAGAAAAAAATAAAAAATGGAGAAAAGTAAATAAATAAAATGATAGAAAAGAGAGAAGGGACAATGTGACTACCTATTTTTTTAATACTTGTGCCTCAAAGTGGCACCATGTTTTTTATATAGAGTCTCTTGTTTTGTTACTTTCATATGCTAGTGGGAATTTTTCATTATAGAACTTGGATTGTATATTCCGATGACGGGCTTCCTCAAATGCGTGAGGTATTCATGAGCAATCAAGTTCGATGCACACCCACTTAGCTTCAGTGGAGCTTTCATACACTTATAGCTCTAGTGCATCCATTGCATGGCAATTGCTACTCCTCACATTTATATCTATTGATGGTCATCTCCATAGACCATTGACATGCCTAGTTAATGCGAGACTTCCTTCTGTACTTTTTACCCCTTTGAAACCTACCATCATATTCTATTCCACCTATATGCTATGTCCATGGTTCATGCTCATGTATTAAGTGAGTAATAAAAAGTTGAAGCACGTTAAGAAGTACGATCCAATTGCTTGGTTTGACACCGAGGTACTCATGATTAATACTTTATGCTAGGAAGACCAAGCATGACACTACAATTATCTACACACCTCACTTGCTTGCAAATAAGTAGACAAGACGATTGACAACCCTCTTGCCGTGTTGGGTGCAAGTTGTTTGTTCTTTTGTGTGCAGCCATTGAAGGCGGTTGTGGTTGATATTCCTATTGGTTTGATAAACGTTGGTTTCATAACTGGGGGAAATACTTACCCATGTTGTGCTGCGATAACCCGTTGCTCTTCATGGGAAACCCAACGCACATCAAAAGTATCAGAGGATGAGCCTTCGAGGAAGGTGACCTGGTCCTCCGACTAGACCAAGAAAAGCCCCAAAAATTGGCACCTCTATGGCAAGGGCCATATGCAATGTCCAATGTCCTGCATAACGGAGTCTATCGACTTTACAACTTCCAGAATGGGGCAGAAGAGCCCAGAACCTGGAACATGGACCTGCTCCGCAAGTTCTACATGTAGAACATATGTCTTCATTCCTGTAAGGAATCCAAATGGTTTGACGAATAAATGTCCTCTTTTTTCACATTTTGTCAAATTTCTCACTGGTGAAATAACCCTTCTTATTACCCCTAGAGGGTGAAAAAGCTTAGCCGCGAACCTGACTTCGCCTAAGTTAAAACCTGCCCCGAGTGAGAACATCCTCCATGCTCAGAGGTTTAGCTGCGAACCTGACTTTTCCTTGTTGGAAATATGCCCTAGAGGCAATAATAAAGTAATTATTATTATATTTTCTTGTTCAAGACAATCGTTTATTATCCATGCTAGAATTGTATTGATTGGAAACTCAAATACATGTGTGGATACATAGACAACACACTGTCCCTAGTAAGCCTCTAATGGACTAGCTTGTTGATCAAAGATGGTCAAGGTTTCCTAACCATAGACATGTGTTATCATTTGATAACGGGGTCACATCATTGGTATAATGATGTGATGGACAAGACCCAAACTATAAACACAACATATGA
This sequence comes from Hordeum vulgare subsp. vulgare, assembly GCF_904849725.1. Classification (NCBI taxonomy): domain Eukaryota; kingdom Viridiplantae; phylum Streptophyta; class Magnoliopsida; order Poales; family Poaceae; genus Hordeum; species Hordeum vulgare. The sequence goes on along the minus strand of NC_058521.1, from coordinate 101,133,240 downwards.
TCGTGTCAGTTTACTTCTACTGTTTTCTACATGTCAAGTATCTATTCCTATGACCATGCATGAGATCACGCAACTCCCGGACACCGGAGGAATGCCATGTGTGTATCAAACGTCATAATGTAACTAGGTGACTATAAAGGTGCTTTACACGTATCTTTGAGGGTGTCTGTTGGGTTGGTGTGAATCAAGACTCGTATTTTCACTCCGTGTGTCGGCGTTGCTAGGTCGACACTAATGGGAATCAACGTGATACGCTTGTGATCGTAGGGCGGGGAAAGACGACGTTAAGAGCGGAGCTAAGTATCAACACCCGGAAAGCCTTTTTACCCAAGTTCGGGCCGCTTACGCATAAAACCCTACGTTCTGCTCGTCTGATCGTATTAAGCGTTTCGTTGTTCGTTACAGTGACTGGTGATAACCGTCTTCTGGCCAATGTCCAAAGAGTCTAATCCTTGTGAATTAGCTGAGGGCCTCCTTTTCTAGGCAAAGGGGTCACCTACAGTGCTCGGATGTAGGTTCATGAGAAGTTACTGTGAACCTAGAGCGGTGCTTATCCATCTACCGTTGTCAGGTGTATTAAATGCACGTCTTGTCATTGTCAGCGACATGCTGGCGAAGACATGTGTCCAGACGTTTCGACACCTGGACGCCGCACTGGCGCATGCGGAATGCGCTGGAACTTGGGGGCGGTGGCACTGTGGCAAGGGCGGTTGCCCTCCAGTGCCTAGCCCTTCATCCCGGCAAGGGAGCTTGCCGGGGCCTTGGGTCTTCGTCGCGCCAAGGAAGCTTGTCGGGGGCTTTGGTTGTCGTCCCGGCAAAGGAGGTTTGTCGAGGCCTCGTTCCTGGTGAGTTCATCACGCCCACTAAATGGGCGCGGCCTTGGTTATCCTCACGGCAAGGCAGGCTTGCCGGCGCCTTAGTAACCATGGGGCGCATCTTGTTCTGGACTCTGCCACACCCTGCTATCAAGGGACCTTTGCGCCCGTGCACAAGTCTGGGGCACTAGGGACCCCAGTATTTAGTGCATCGACAGGAGCCCCCGGGCCTGGGCCACACACGCGCGCGGAGCGTTGGTGAGCCAGGCCCAAAGAGGTGCACGGGCCGTTGTGGCTTGATCTGCTGGCGGTTGCCTTTCCCCACGTCGTGCATCAGATGCGCGAAGTGGGAGGTCGTGCGCGGAGTGGCCTCTCCACCTCCTGAAATGCCTCTGCCACGCGCGTGGCATGCGCAGTCATGAATGGACAGGTGGCAGACGAGGCATTGAAAGGCGCAGTAGTGGTTGGGCCCGCCCGTGCATGCATTGGTGCATCAGGGAGGTTCTTTGTTCGCCCGTGAGCTCGAGCGATTGGGCGCGAGGGGTGCTGGCTTCTGGAGCAAGGGAGGCTAGCCCCCGCGCCCCGTCCTAAAAATTGGGAGGGTTTGCGAGGGGTTTTGCCCCAACTCCCTCTGAATCCACCAATTCCTCGATCTTGGCCTTCAGAATCTTCTCCTGTTTGTAGGTGGCGCTCGCCCCTAACCATGGTTAGGGGACGAGGTCGGCCACCGTCGGCCGCCAGGTCGGCGAGGGAGTTCCGTTTGGATCATGCCACAACTTCTGGGGGTGCCACGGCGGAAGATGGCCCAAACGCCCCGTGGCGGAGGAAGGGCGAGGGGCCGACGTCGCCGCGGAGGTCGACGACGGGGAAGCCGGAGCGCTACTCCAAAGCCTCCGCCTTCCCCGTGGGTTGCTCCTATGGCGGCCATCCATGTTTCTTTAGGGGCCCCCACGTGTGTTTCTCGATTGCTGTGAAGGGATCCCGAGCGACGCCGGCTGCCCTGCCTCCAGCGATAGCGACGAGGATGACAGTGGTGGAGCCGAGGTCCGTGTTAGGTTAGGGCCACAGGGAGTCAAACTGGATGCCGACTCCTCGGGCCCCAACTGGACATAGACCACACCGCCGCGGCTAGCTCACTGCTCGCCCCCGTCCGGCGGGGGCGCCTTGCCGGAGCTAGCGTCGGTGCCTCATGTTTGAGGAGGAGGCACCTCCACCAGCTCTGACTTCTCCGGGTCCTCTGCTTGGGCCACCTCACCGGAGTGGGTATTGGCTCCCGGGATCCACGAGGAAGTGCGCCCGCTGGCTCCGGATCCTTCGCCCCTTCTTGCGCCCCACCCTCTGCACGTCGGCTAGAGGGGGGCCAGGTGACGTCCGTCGGGGGCGGTCCCGTTCTTGCTGGCTCAGTGCCAGCCCCGGGGGGCCTACCCTGGCCGAGCCATGGGCTCTCCCTTTTTGTCTTCTTGAGCTTCGCTCCTCCGCGTAGGTCGATCCTCGTCAAAAGACAGAGTCTTTGGGTCAGTATATCAACGCTGTGTAAGCAAAGCCAAATGTATCCATTCATATGAATGAAAAAGACTATTTTTCCCTTTTTCCGATTTCGTTCTTTGTACGATTCGTTTTTGCATAATCTGCGAGCTTGCCGGCGACTACCGGAAAGCCTCCTTGCCTCGTTCGGTGCAACCATGTAAATTGCCAAGCGTAGCTTGAGACGAAATCGGGTGCTACGTAGCCGCTTGCTCTATTGATCAGGTTTGCAACTGTTTGAAGGCGCTTTGTGGCCATTCACGTCGTTTCAATGAGTTCGAAACAGAGATAAGGTGCACCAAACTTTGGGAAGGTCCCAGTACGCGCAAACTCCACACACAAAGACTGGAAGCTTTCAAAGGGAAAAAGCAAGGGATCTATCTACTTCAGATCTGAATCTTAAACTTAAAAACTTATCTGCTCACGCCATGGTTGCATGGCGTTTGAGTCTTTTGCTAGGGCGTTGGAGCCCTCGGCAAGCAGGGAATCACCGCTCCCGGTGGCTTTTTCCTCCAGCAAAGTCTTCTTGCCGACGGTCCTTGACCGTCGTTTGGAGGAGAAGCCGACCGGGGTGTAACCCCTTCGCTTTTCTCTTGCTAGGCTATGCTTGCGGAGTCCCCGAGCGCGTCCTTGGGCGACAATGCGACGCTCTCAGGGGCGCAACACTCGCGCTGGAGCATGCACTGGGGCTTCGGGACCGTGTGGCACATCCTCAACAACTATGCATCGCTCCGTGGAGGTGCGTCCGCCGGAGTATGCGCCGGGGCCTCTGTGAAGCACCCAGGCACGCCCTCTACAGCTACGCGTTGGCCCCCGAACGATGCATCGGCCTGATGATGCTGCTCTTGGAGCCCCCGCCTCCCTTCCCCTCGTGCGCGTGTAGCAACGCACTCGCGCAGGCCTTGGGAAGCCATAGCAGAACAGGGTGCCCGCCGCGGTACCCCGTTTCCGGGGGAACGCGGCATAGCGGCCAAACTTCGATGGAGCCGGTGCTGAGTTTGCTCTGATTCACGCGTCTGTCCGCCGCCCCTACCTTGCATGCTGAATATGTCGGCGTTGTTAGGTCGACACCTATGGGAATCAATGTGATACCCTTGTGATCGTAGGGCGGGGAAAGACAACGTTCAGAGCGGAGCTAACTATCAACACCCGGCAAGCCTTTTTACCCAGGTTCGGGTCGTTTACTCGTAAAACCCTACATCCTGCTCATCTGATCGTATTAAGCGTTTCATTGTTCGTTACAGTTACTGATGATAACCGTCTTCTGGCCAATTTCCAAAGAGTCTAACCCCTTGTGAATGAGCTAAGGGCCTCCTTTTATAGGCAAAGGGGCCACCTACAGTGCTCGGAGGTAGGTTCATGAGAATTTACAGTGAACCTAAAGCGGTGCTTATCCATCTACCGATGTTAGGTGCATTAAATGCACGTCTTGTCTTTGTCAGCGACGTGCTGGCAAAGACATGTGTCCAAGCGTTTCGACACCTGGATGCCGCGCTGGCGCATGCGGAATGCGCTAGAATTTGGGGGCGGTGGCATTGTGGCAAGGGCGGTTGCCCTCTAGTGCCTAGCCCGCCATCCCGGCAAGGGAGCTTGCCGGGGCCTTGGGTCTTTGTCCCGGCAAGGAAGCTTGCCGGGGGCTTCGGTTGTCTTCCCGGCAAAGGAGGTTTGCCGAGGCCTCGTGCCTGGTGACTTCATCACGCCCACTAAATGGGCGTGGCCTTGGTTATCCTCCCAGCAAGGCAGGCTTGCCGGGGCCTTGGTAACCTTGGGGGCGCATCTTGTTTTGGACTCTGCCACGCCCTGTCGTCAGGGGCCCTTTGCGCCCGTGCACAAGTCTGGGGCACTAGGGACCCCAGTCTTTAGTGCATCGACACCGTGTGACGGAGAGGTATCTCTGGGCCCACTCGGTAATACAACATCACAGTGACCTTGCAAGCAATGTGACTAAGGAGTTGGTCACGGGATCTTGTATTATGGCTCGAGTAAAGAGACTTGTCGGTAACGAGATTGAGCTAGGTTTGGAAATACCAACGATCGAATCTCGGGAAGTAACATACCAATGGACAAAGGGAATAACATACGAGATTGTTTGAATCCTTGACACTGAGGTTCGACCGATGAAAGATATTCATACAATATGTAGGAACCAATATGGGCATTGCTACGGCAAGAGACAACAGCGCCAAAAATTGGCACGTTCACGGAGACTGGGCTTGCGTTGGTTTTTCCCTTGAAGAGGAAAGGATGGTGCAGCACAGGAGCAGTAAGTATTTCCCTCACTTTGAGAACCAAGGTATCAATCCAGTAGGAGAATCTCGTCAAGTCCAGAGTACCTGCGCAAACACAAAAGAGCTTGCACCCAACGCTATAAAGGGGTTTTCAATCCCTTCAAGATTGATTGCAAAGTGAGATCTGAAGGCGGAAAGTGCAACGAAGTAAAAGAGTAAGGCTGAAAATATGGTGTGATGTAGACCCGGGGGCCATAGTGTTCACTAGAGGCTTCTCTCAAAATAGCAAATATTACGGTGGATGAACAAATTACTGTCGAGGAATTGATAGAACCGTGCAAAGTCATGACGATATCTAAGGCAATGATCATACATATAGGCATCACGTCCGAGACAAGTAGACCGATACTTCCTGCATCTACTACTATTACTCCACACATCGACCGCTATCCAGCATGCATCCAGTATATTGAGTTCATGACAAACAGAGTAACGCATTAAGCAACATGACATGATATAGAGGGATAATCTCAAACCAATGATGAAAACCCCATCTTTTTACCCTTGATGGCAACAAAACGATGCGTGCCTCACTACCCCTTCGGTCATTGGGTGAGGACACCGCATGATATGAACCCAAAACCTGTTGGAAATATGCCCTAGAGGCAATAATAAAATGGTTATTATCATATTTCCTTGTTCATGATAATCATCTATTGTTCATGCTATAATTGTATTAACAGGAAACAGTAATACATGTGTGAATAAATAGATCACAATATGTCCCTAGCAAAGCCTCTAGTTGGCTAGCTTGTTAGTCAATAGATGATCATGGTTTCCTGATCATGGGCATTAGATGTCATTGATAACGGGATCACATCATTGGGAGAATGATGTGATGGACAAGACCCAATCCTAAGCATAACACTAGATCGTATTGTTCGTATGCTAAAGCTTTTCTAATGTTAAGTGTCTTTTCGTTCGACCGTGAGATTGTGCAACTCCCGGTTACCGTAGGAGTGCTTTCAGTGTATCAAACGTCACAACGTAACTGGGTGACTATAAAGGTGCACTACGGGTACCTCCGAAAGTGTCTGTTGGGTTGGTACGAATCGAGATCGGGATTTGTCACTCCGTGTGACGGAGAGGTATCTCTGGGCCCACTCGGTAGAACATCATCATGAGCTCAATGTGACTAAGGAGTTAGTCACACGATGACGTGCTACAGAACGAGTAAAGAGACTTACCGGTAACGAGATTGAACAAGGTATTGGTATACCGACGATCGAATCTCGGGCAAGTTCTATACCGACAGACAAAGGGAATCGTATACGGGATTGATTGAATCCTTGACATCGTGGTTCATCCGATGAGATCATCGTGGAGCAAGTGGGAGCCACCATGGGTATCCAGACCCCGCTGATGGTTATTGGCCGGAGAGGTGTCTCGGTCATGTCTGCCTGTCTCCCGAACCCATAGGGTCTACACACTTAAGGTTCGATGACGCTAGGGTTATAGGGAATTGTTATATGAGGTTACCGAAAGTTGTTCGGAGTCCCGGATGAGATCCCAGACGTCACGAGGAGCTCCGAAATGGTCCGGAGGTAAAGATTGATATATAGGATGGATGGGTTTGGAAGCCGGAAGTGTTTCGGGCGTCACCGGTAACGTACCGGGACCATCGGAGGTGGCCCCGGGGGTCCACTGAAAGGGGGCAACGACCCCAAGAGGCTAGATGGGCCAAGTGCGAGAGGGAACGAGCCCCTAGGTGGGCTGGTGCGCCTCCCACACCCAGCTCAATGCGCAAGTGGTGGGGAGAGGGGGCAACCCTAGGCGCAGGTGGGCCTTAGGCCCACCAGGTGGTGCGCCACCCACTCCCACCCTAGCCGCCGCCGCCCCCCCTCTCCCATCTGGTGGCTGCCGCACCACCTAGGGGGAACCCTAGGGGTGGCGCACCCCCTCCCCCTCCTCCTATAAATAGAGAGGGGTTTTGGCCCTTGGGAGACAGACTTCTCCCTCTCCCTCGGTGCAGCCCTGCCCTTCTTCTTCCTCCTCTCTGCCGGTGCTTGGCGAAGCCCTCCCGGGAGACCTCGTCTCTCCATCGACACCACGCCGTCGTGCTCCTGGAGTTCTTCCCCAACCTCTCCCTCCTCCTTGCTGGATCAAGGTGCGGGAGACGTCACCGGGCTACACGTGTGTTGAACGCGGAGGTGCCGTGGTTCGGCACTAGATCGGAATCACACCGCGATGTGAATCGCCGCGAGTACGACTCCATCAACCGTGTTCTAGTAACGCTTCCGCTTAGCGATCTTCAGAGGTATGAAGATGCTCTTACCCCTCTCTCATTGTTGGTCTCTCCATAGGAAGATCTGAATATGCGTAGAAATTTTTTGAATTTATGCTACGTTACCCAACAAAACCAAGCACTTATCCCATTGCAAGAATCATAGATCAAGTTGGCCAAACAAAACCCACAACTCGAAGAGAATTACAAGGATATGAAATCATGCATATAAGAGATCAGAAGAAACTCAAATAAGATTCATAGATAATCTAATCATAAATCCACAATTCATCGGATCTCGACAAACACACCGCAAAAGAATATTACATCGGATAGATCTCCATGAAGATCATTGAGAACTTTGTATTGAAGATCCAAGAGAGAGAAGAAGCCATCTAGCTACTAGCTATGGACCTGTAGGTCTATGGTGAACTACTCACGCATCATCGGAGAGGTCATGGTGTTGATGAAGAAGCCCTCCGTATCCGAATCCCCCTCCGGCAGGGCACCAGAACATGCCCCAGATGGGATCTTGCGGAGACAAAAGCTTGCGGCGGCGGAAAAGTACTTTCGATGATTTCCTGATTTTTTCTGGAATTTTTGGGAATATATAGGCGAAAGACCTAGGGCAGAGGTGGCCCAGGGAGCCCACAAGCCTGGGAGGCGCGTCCCCCTGGCCGCGGCTAAGGGGCGCCCGCACCTCCCAGGCTTGTGGGGCCCCTGGTGACCCCCTGCCTTGGTTCTCAAGTTCCCGGAGCTTCTTCTGTTTCGGGAAAAATCTTTTTGGAAGTTTCGTTCCGTTTGGACTCCATTTAAAATCCTCCTCTGAAAAGGGTCAAAAACACGGAAAAAACAGGAACTGGCACTTGGCACTGAGTTAATAAGTTAGTCCCAAAAAAGATATAAAAGGCATACAAAACATCCAAAGTTTGACAAGATAATAGCATGAAACCATAAAAATTATAGATACGTTGGAGACGTATCAGGCATCCAGGTCCCGCTATTAGTTATTGACCGAAGAGTGTCTCGGTCATGTCTGCATAGTTCTCGAACGCGCGGGGTCCACACACATAAGGTTCGGTGACGATATAAGCACAATTGAGTCATAGTGTTGGTGACCGAAGGTTGTTCGGAGTCCCGGATGAGATCCCTGATGTGACGAGGAACTCCGAAATAGTCCGAAGGTGAAGATTGATATATAGGATGAAGGTCATCAGAGTCCGGAAGTGTTCCGAGGTGTACCGAGGGAATCACGGAGTACCAAAAGGAGTTTTGGGAGGCCCCGACAATTGTTTGGGGGCCTCATGGGCCAAGTAGAGGGGGCACCGCAGCCCACCAGGGGGCTGGGTCCAACCCCTCTCCCTAACCAACTTTGGCCGAAGGGGGTGGGCTCCTCTTGGGGCGCCACCAGCCCAACTTGTTTGGTAAGGCACCCAAGTGGGAGGGGCCACCCAACCCTGGCTGCCGCCCCTCCCCTTCCTTGTCCGCCAGCCCCTGAAGGGAAACCCTAGGGCACCCTCCCCTCTCCATTCCCCCTATATATAGAGAGGTAGACAGCGGCAGCCACACGAGAATCTTTATGCGTCACTGCACCTCCTCTCCCTCGTAGTTTCTCTCCTCCAAAACCCAACGGCAAAGCCCTGCTGAGCTATCACCACCAACACCTCACCATGCAGTTGTGCTTCCGGAGGACTCGGGATAATACTTCACCATTGCTCACTAGATCAAGGAGGTGAAGGCGTCACCAAGTTGTACTTGTGTTGAACGCGGAGGTGTCGTCCGTTCGGCACTTGATCGGGAGATCCCAGGATGGTTCGTGATTGGATCGCAAAGACGTACTACTACATCAACCGCGTTCTTGAATGTTTCCGCTTAGCAATCTACAAGGGTATGTAGATTCAATCTCTCCTCTCCTAGATGGTCATCACCATGGATAGATCGTGTTTGCACGTAGGAAATTTTTTGTTTCCCATGCAACGCTATCCAACAGTTGTATCAGAGCTAGGTCTATGCGTGGATGACATATTGAGTAGAACACAAAGGAGTTTGTGGGCGTTGATATTCAAATTGCTTCCCTCCTTAGTCTTTTGTTGATTCGGCGATATTGTTGGATGAAGCGGTCCGGACCAACTTTACTCGTCCACGTACGAGAGACCGTCTCCATCGACTAACATGCAACTTGTTGCATAAAGATGGTTGGTGGGTGTCTGTCTCTCCTACTTTAGTTGAATGGATTCGACAAAAGGCGGTCCTTGTATAAGGTTAAATAGCAACGTGCATATCACCGTTGTGGTTTTGCATAGGTAAGAAACATTCTTGCTGGATATCTATAGCAGCCACATAAAACTTGCAACAACAAATTAGAGGACGTCTAACTTGTTTTTGTAGGGTATGCATGTGATATGATATGGCCAAAGACATGATGATGTATATATAATAGTTAATATCGACTTGCATGTCGATCCTACGGGAACCGATAGGAGCCATAGGGTTGTCTTTAATTTTTGAGCGCTTGGTGATGATTTAGTTTATCGCTAAATTAGTAGCAATAGTAGTACAAGTATAGATGGCGCGACAACCTTGATGGTAGCATAGTGATGGAGATCATGATGATGAAGATCGTGGTATGGCGCCGGTGCTTTGGAGATGAAGATCAAAAGCACAAGATCATGACCATATCATGTCACTTATGATTTGCATGTGATGTTAATCCTTTTTATGCACCTTGTTTTTCTTAGGACGATGGTAGCATTATAAGGTGATCCCTCACTAAATTTCAAGATAAAAATTGTGTTCTTCCCAAGTGTGCACCGTTGCGAAAGTTCGTCGTTTCGAGACACCACGTGATGATCGGGTGTGACAGACTCTACGTTCACATACAACGGGTGCAAGACAGTTTTGCACATGCAGAACACTCGGGTTAAACTTGACGAGCCTAGCATGTACATACATGGAATCGGAACACAAGAGACCGAAATGTCGAACATGAGTCATATAGTTGATATGATCAACATGAAGATGTTCACCATTGAAACCAGCTCATCTCACGTGATGATCAGACTTGGGCTAGTGGATTTGGATCATGTGTCACTCAAATGACTAGAGGGATGTCAATTTGAGTGGGAGTTTTTAGTAATATGACTAACTAAACTCATTATCTTGACCAATAGTCTAAGTAGTCTTTGCAAATTTATGTTGTAGATCAATGGCTCTCGCAGTAGCACCCTTGAATTTCAATGCGTTCCTAGAGATAGCTAAGATGAAATATGATGGGAGCAACTTTTTTGACTGGGCCCGTAATCTGAGGCTTGTCCTCATGGTTTACCAAAATAGCTATGTCCTTGATGCACCGCTAGGTGATGCACCCCTCTTCCTAGCGGCTTAAAACGTTATCAACGTGTAGCAGTCGCATTTGGATGACTACTCAGTAGTTCAGTATGTGATCTTGTATGGTTTAGAACCGGGACTTTAAAGATGTTTTAAACGTCATGGAGCATATGAGATGTTCTAGGAAATGAAGTTTAACTTTGCGAAGAATGCCTGGGTCAAGAGGTATGAGACCTCCGGTAAGTTCCATGCTTGCAAGATGGAGGAGAATGGGTCTATGAGTAAGCATTTACTCAGAATGTCTGGGTGTGCCAACCGAATGGCTGAGTTGGGAATTGTTTTCCAGCCAGAGGCGATCACTGACAGAGTTCTCCAATCACTTCCACCAAGCTACAAAAGCTTTCTGCTCAACTACAACATGCAAGGGATAAATAAATCAGTCGCCGGGCTGTTTGTGATGCTGAAAGTCGCTGATTCAGAAATCCAGAAAGAACATCAAGTGTTGATGGTCAATAATACCACCAGTTTCAAGAAAAATGGAAAGGGCAAGAAAGGTAACTTCAAGAAGAGTGTCAAAGTTGTTTCCCTTCCCGTGAAGAAACCTAAGGCTTGGCCCAAGCCAGAAATTGAGTGCTATCATTGCATGGGGACTGGTCACTGGAAGCGGAACTGCCCCAAGTATCTGGCACACAAGAGGGCGGGCAACACCAAACAAGGTATGTATGATATACATGTTATTGATGTGTACCTCACCAACTCTCATTGTAGTGCTTGAGTGTTTGATACCGGTTCGTTTGCTCACATTTGCAACTCAAAACAAGAACTATGGAATAGATGAAGGTAAGCGAAGGATGAAGTGATGATGCGCGTGGGAAATGGTTCCAAGGTTGATGCGATCGCCGCCGACACGCTCTCACTTCAATAACCATAGAGATTAGTGATGAACCTCAATAATTGTTATTTAGTGCCTGCATTAAGCATGAACATTATATATGGATCTTGTTTATTGTGAGACGGTTACCCATTTAAATCAGAGAATAATGGTTGTTCAATTTATATGAGTAATATCTTTTATGGTCATGCACCCAATTTGAAGGGTTTGTTTCTATTGAATATCGCTAGTAATGACACACATGTTCATACATTGATGCCAAAAGATGTAGACTTGATAATGATAGTACAACTTTCTTGTGGCACTACCGCTTAGGTCATATTGATGTAAAGGGCATGAAGAAGCTCCATGCTAATGGACTTTTGGATTCACTTGATTCTGAATCACTTGACACATGTGAACCATGCCTCATGGGCAAGATGACCAAAACTCCGTTCTCCAGAACGATGGAGCGAGCAAGTGACTTATTGGAAATCATACATACTGATGTGTGCGGTCCGATGAGCATTGAGGCGCGGGGTGGATATCATTATTTTCTCACCTTCACCGATGACTTGAGTAGATATGGTTATATTTACTTGATGAAACACAAGTCTGAAACGTTTGAAAAGTTCGAGCAATTTCAGAGTGAAGTCGAAAATCATCATAAAAAGAAGATCAAATTCCTACGATGTGATCGAGGAGGAGAATATCTGAGTTATGAGTTTCGCACTCACTTGGGACAATGTGGAATTGTTTCACGGTTGAAACTGCATGGAACACCACAGCGTAATGGTGTGTGTGAACATCATAATCGTACTTTATTGGATATGGTGCATTCTATGATGTCTCTTGCCGATTTGCCATTATCATTTTGGGGTTATGCATTAGAGACAACTACATTCACTTTAAATAGGGCACCATCAAAATCCATTGAGACGACACCATATGAACCGTGGTTTGGTAAGAAACCAAAGGTGTCGTTTCTTAAAGTTTGGGGATGTGATGCTTTTGTCAAAAAGCTTCAGCCTGAAAAGCTCGAACCCAAATTGGAGAAATGTGTCTTCATAGGATACCAAAAAGAGACAGTTGGGTACACCTTCTATCTCAGATCCGAAGGCAAACTGATTGTCGCTAAAAACAGAACATTTCTTGTGAAAGAGTTCCTCTCAAAAGAATTGAGTTGGAGGAAGATAGAACTTGATGAGGTTGTTGAACCTTCACTTCAACCCGAGAGTAGCGCAGCACAGGAAGTTGTATCTGTGGAGCCTACATGTAACACCCCAAAAATTTAGCCATGGTTATTTTTATTTTTTATTTTTTGGGTTTTTGTTGTTTTCAAATCCGTTCTTTGCTTGATTTTGTCAAAAAAAATCTCTTTCCTAAGTAGGAGTTTTGAAAAATATTATTTGACTTGAGTGTTTGCCTCAAATATTTTACCCTTCATTTCCAAACCAGTGAAGGCCTTTCTATAAATATTTTCTTTTAAGTTTCATTTATTCAAAATTGAATTCTTAATTCCTTAAAGATCTGATTTGAACTTTAACCATTTGGTAACTTCTTTTAAAAATTTCACAAAATTTGTGGATGACCTATGATGCCCCTGGGTCTATTTTATGCAAAAACTTAGCCAAGTGTTTTGGAAAAAATGAGCTCATTATCTTCTTTCCTATTCTTGACCAATTTATTGTTTTGTACTACAAACCCTACCTATACTTCTCCAAAAATTCTACTAAAATTTGGAGTTGTCAAGGAGTTCATATAAATCACTTTTATGCAAAAACTCACTTTGGTGTTTTGAAAACTTTGAGCACCATATCCTATTTTCTGTTCTGGACCAGTTTTGCAGTTTGCACTACAACCCTATTGTTTTCTACCCCAAAGCTTCTGAAAATTTTACTGCTCATAGAGAACCCTATAAAACCCTTAAGTCTAGGAGATCAACCCCTTTTTGATTTATTAAGCCCCTATTTTAACCTCCCTAAGATGCTGCCCAGGATTGTTTTTCTCAAATTATTGCACTAACAAGTTTTTGATTTTCAAAAGCTAACCTTGCCACCGTTATTAGCATCCAAAGAGACCTTGGACTAGAAAATTTGGTGGCCATAAAACCTTTCTAGATGTCCATGGCATTCTGTCAAGGACCTTATACCCATCAATAGATTTGGCATGCTTTTCAATTTGTATTGTGAAGTTGCCCCAATGACCAAACCATCTTGTGCAATAGCTCTACACCACCCTCAGCAGTGGATATGGTAAGTTTCACTTGCACCAAAGCCCTCTTGATCACCCTGGCATTCTGTCGAACAGGTTCCATGTGTGCCCAGAGCGCGTGTTTTGCACGTGCCGCACAGGAGCCGCCACGCCCACCTACCAAGGACAGTATTTTGTCTATGTATCCACACATGTATTTGTGTTTCCAATCAATACAATTCTAGCATGGATAATAAACGATTATTATGAACAAGGAAATATAATACTAACTAATTTATTATTGCCTCTAGGGCATATTTCCAACACCCCCCTGCACAGCCACACCTGGCCGCCTGACACCACCACCTCGGGCGACTGCTTTGCCCCCAGCGTCGGATTCCCGTGAGCACGAAGCTGCCTCAAGGCCGTTGCCCCGAAGTCGCCAAATCTGCAGCCTCCCTAATGCACCCGTGCTACGTCGCCCTACGCGTGCCTCCCCGTGCTTGGTCGCCCCCACCGCGCCAGCCCGTGCATCGAGTGTTGCCGTCCTATCGCCTTGACGCGCCATCTTGCCGCCTCATCGCGTCGCCCATAACGACCGCAAGCTCGAGCTCCCATCGGTGTGATGACCCACGCAACCCGATCAGGAGGAGGAGGAAGAGGGCCCTACCGCCGCCGAGCCGCGCAGGCTTCACCCGGCGATTTGTGCTGACGACGTCAAGGGAAGGGTACACCGGTGAGAGGCGTTGGCGGCATGCTAGGGTTCGCTCCCTGGTTGCCCGCAGGAGCGACCAAGGGGAGCACTTCTTTCTATCTTTGACGCATTCCCACGTTCCAAGCAACACACCCTTGTCATGGTGTTACCTTCGGACACTTCCTTATGTGCTAATGCCTTCATGCCTAAGCAGTGTTTCAAATTGAGGTAGTAGTCATGTCTAATTTAAATGGATACGAGGCTCAAAGTGGAGTATAGTAACCTCGATTTATATGGTGCATGCACGTGCCCTTGTCATGGGTCCACTAAGATCTTGAGGACTTGGGTGAATCATGAGATGTCCCGTATGAGAGAAGGGTGTGTTGCTAGGAAAACGACAAACGAGAAAATAGGTGGGAGGAGGAGGGGCGGATGAAGAAAAAAGCAAAATTGTGGGGTCCCCGCGAAAGCAAACAGTAAGGTGAATCTAACGATGAAGGGAGAGAGGATGATCCATCGGGTCCATGTGCTACATGGGCCAACTCGCAAGTGACACAATTGGGAAGATGTCTTCGGGTGTGTTTCGTAGGATGCATGAAGGATGCATGAGTTCAAAAATTCCCTTCATGACCCATTTTTGAATGTTTGATAGGGTGTATGAAGGATGCATAATAGCATCTTTAGTGGCTTATCTAAATTTTATAGTCTATATAATCATATAGACAATGGTGAAAATCAATTTCATTTTAGACAACCTCAGTTTTCCAACGGAATGTCTAAATTTGGTGGTCTATATTTCCAACTGCTCTATTTGCAACGACTCTATTTGCAACGGCTCTATTTCCACGTCTATATATACCAACCCTCCCATCTCTCATCCATCAATCCTGGTCATTCCTCTCCGAATGCCTCTGTCCTCTCTCACACAACAGAATGATGAGTGAAAACATTGCTTGTTTGAATATGCTCATGAATTCGTCGTCGTCTTCATCCGACGACGATGAACTCATTCTTGTAGCATTCGCAGAGCGCGAGGAGGAAGAGCAGGGGAACTGTTGGAAATATGACCTAGAGGCAATAATAAAGTGGTTATTATTATATTTCCTAGTTCATGATAATTGTCTATTATTCATGCTATATTTTTATTAACCAAAAACCGTAATACATGTGTGAATATATAGATCACAATGTGTCCCTAGTGAGCCTCTAGTTTGCTAGCTCGTTGATCAATAGATGATCATGGTTTCCTGATCATGGACATTGGATGTCATTGATAACGGGATCACATCATTAGGGAATGATGTGATGGAGAAGACCCAGTCCTAAGCATAGCACTAGATTGTGTTGTTCATCTGCTAAAGTTTTTCTAATGTCAAGTATCATTTCCTTAGACCATGAGATTGTGCAACTCCCGGATACCGTAGGAGTGCTTTGGGTGTATCAAACGTCACAACATAACTGGGTGATTATAAAGGTGCACTACAGGTATCCCCGAAAGTGTCTGTTGGGTTGTACGAATCGAGACTCGGATTTGTCACTCCGGGTGACGGGGAGGTATCTTTGGGCCCACTCAGTAATCCATCATCGTATTAAGCTTAGTGTGACTAAGGAGTTAGCCATGGGATGATGTGTTATGGAACGAGTAAATAGACTTGCCGGTAACGAGATTGAACAAGGCATAGGGATACCGACGATCGAATCTCGGGCAAGTATCATACCAGTAGACAAAGGGAATTGCATATGGGATTGATCGAATCCACGACATCGTGGTTCATCCGATGAGATCATCGCGGAACATGTGGGAACCAACATGGATATCCAGACCCTGTGGTTCGTTATTGACCGGAGAGGTGTCTCGGTCATGTCTGCATGTTTCTTGAACCAGTAGGGTCTACACAGTTAAGGTTCGATGACGCTAGGGTTATATGGGAATAGTGTACGTGGTTACCGAAGGTTGTTCAAAGTCCCGTATGAGATCCCGAACATCCGGAGGTAAAGATTCATATATAGGAAGTGAGGATTTGGTCATTGGAAGTGTTTCAGGCAACATCGTAATGTACCAGGACCACCGGAAGGGTTCCGGGGGTCCACCGGCAAGGGCCACCAGCCCCAAGCTGTCACATGGGACAAAAGTGGGTGGAAACCAGCCCCTAAGTGGGCTGGTGCGCCTCCACAATCATCCCAAGGCGCAGCAAGGGGTGGAGGAGGGAAAACCCTAGGCGTGGGGAGGCCACCTTGGGCCTCAAGGCCGACCCTAGGGCGCCTCCACCACCTTGGCCGCCGCTCAAAGCCATCTAGGGCTGCCGCACCCTTAGGGTGGGAAACCTTAAAGGGTGGGAACCCTCCTCCCTCTCCTCCTATATATAGTGAGGGTTTTGGGGCTGATTTGAGACAACTTTTCTCTCTCTCTTGGCGCAGCCTTACTCCTCCTCCTCCTCCTCATCCTCCGTAGTGCTTGGCGAAACTTGTCGGAGTGCCACGTAGCTCCACCATCACCACGTCGTTGTGCTTCCGGAGCTCTCCCTCAACCTCTCCTCCCTCCTTGCTGGATCAAGACATTGGAGACGTCACTGGGCTGCACGTGAGTTGAACGCGGAGGCACCGTTGTTCGGTGCATAGATCAGAATCCACCGCGTTCTGAATCGTTGCGAGTACGACTCCATCAACCGAGTTCTAGCAATGCTTCTGCTTAGCGATCTTCAAAGGTATGAATATGCTATTTTCCTTTGCTCGTTGCTGGTTTCTACATAGATAGATCCTTGTGTGGCGTAGGAATTTTTTTGAAATTACTACGTTCCCCAACAGTGGTATCATAGCCAGGTTCTATGCGTAGATTCTATGCGCGAGTAGAACACAAAAGTTGTCGGCGCTGATTTTGTCAATTGCTTTTCGTTACTAGTCTTATCTTGATTCGGCGGCATCGTGGGATGAAGCGGCCTGGACCGACTTTACACGTACTCTTACGTGAGACTGGTTCCACCGACCGACATGCACTTGTTGCATAAGGTGGCTAGTGGGTGTCTATCTCTCCCACTTTAGTCGGATCGGATTCGATGAAGACGGTCCTTATGAAGGGTAAATAGCATTGGCATATCAACTTTGTGGCTGTCACGTAGGTAAGAAGCGTTCTTGCTAGAAACCCTAATCATCCACGTAAAACTTGCAACAACAATTATAGGACGTCTAGCTTGTTTTTGCAGGTATGCTATGTGATGTGATATGGCCAAAAGGATGTGATGTTACATATGTGATGTATGAGATTGATCATGTTCTTGTAATAGGATTCACGGCTTGCATGTCGATGAGTATGACAACCGGCAGTAGCCATAGGAGTTGTCTTAATTTATTGTATGAGATGCAATGCCATGTGATTACTTTACTTTATTGCTAAATGTTAGCTATAGTAGTAGAAGTAATAGTTGGCGTGACGACTTCACGGAGACACAATTATGGAGATCATGGTGTCATGCTGGTGACAATGATGATCATGGTGCCACGAAGATGGAGATCAAAGGAGCAATATGATATTTGCCATACCATGTCACTATATGATTGCATGTGATGTTTATCATGTTTTTCATCTTATTGCTTGGAACGACGGTAGCTAAGATAAGATGATCCCTCATTAAAATTTCGAGATATGTATTCCCTTAAGTGTGCACCGTTGCGAAGGATCATTGTCTCGAAGCACCACGTGATGATCAAGTGTGATAGATTCTAACGTTCGCATACAACGGGTGTAAGCCAGTTTACACACGCAGAACACTTAGGTTGACTCGACGAGCCTAGCCTGTACAGACATGGCCTCGAATATGGGAGACCGAAAGGTCGAACATGAGTCGTAAGGTTGATACGATCAGCATGGAGATGCTCACCATTGATGACTAGTCTGTCTCACGCGATGATCGGACACGGGCTAGTCGGCGTGGATCATGTAACACTTGGATGACTAGAGGGATGTTGATCTAAGTGGGAGTTCATTAGTAATTTGATTAGATGAACTTAATTATCACGAACTTAGTCTAAAATTGTCTTTACAAATATTGTAGATCCAATGGCCAACGCAAATGTCTCATTCAACTTCAATGCGGTCCTAGAGAAAACCAAGCTGAAAGATGATGGGAGCAACTATGCGGATTGGGCTCGTAACTCAAAGCTCATCCTCACTACTTCCAAGAAGGCATATGTACTTAATGCACCGCTAGGTGATCCTCCCAATCCCGCAGCAACCCAGGACGTTAGAAACGTCTGGCAGTCGTGGAGTGATGACTACTCTCTGGTTCAGTGTGGCATGCTTTACAGTTTAGAACCGGGGCTCCAAAGGCGTTTTGAGCATCACGGAGCATATGAGATATTCGAGGAGCTGAAACTTGTTTTTCAAGCTCATGCCTGGGTCGAGAGATATGAAGTCTCCGACAAGTTCTTTAGTTGTAAGATGGAGGAGAATGGTTCTGTCAGTGAGCACATACTCAGAATGTCTGGGTTGCATAATCGCTTGACTCGGCTGGGAGTTGAGCTTCCGGATGATGCGGTCATTGACAGAATCCTCTAGTCGCTTCCACCTAGCTATAAAGGCTTTGTGATGAATTTCAACATGCAAGGGATGGAGTAGACTATTCCCGAGTTGTATTCAATGCTAAAATCTGCGGAGGTAGAAATCAAGAAAGAACATCAAGTGTTGATGGTGAATAAGACCACCAGTTTCAAGAAAGGCAAAGGTAAAAAGAACTTCAAGAAAGACGGCAAAGCAGTTGCAGCGCCCGGTAAACTAGTTACCGGAAAGAAGCCAAAGAAAGGACCTAAGCCTGAGACTGAGTGCTATTACTGCAAGGGAACCGGTCACTAGAAGCGTAATTTCCCAAAGTACTCAGCGGATAAGAAGGCCGGCAACATCAAATGTATATGTGATATACTTGTTATTGATGTGTACCTTACCAGTGATCGTAGTAGCTCCTGGGTATTTGATACCGGTGTTGTTGCTCACATTTGCAACTCTAAGCAGGTGTTGTGAAACAAGCATAAGCTGGCTAAGGACAAGGTGACGATGCGCGTCGGGAATGGTTCCAAGGTCGATGTGATCGCAGTCGGCACGCTACCTCTACATCTACCTTTGGGATTAGTTTTAAACCTTAACAATTGTTATTTAGTACCAGCTTTGAGCATGAACATTGTATCAGCATCTCGCTTGATGCAAGATGGCTACTCACTTAAATCTGAGAATAATGGTTGTTCTATTTATATGAGTGGTATGTTTTATGGTCATGCCCCGCTGGTCAATGGTTTATTCTTGATGAATCTCGATCGTGATGTTACACATATTCATAGTGTGAGTACCAAAAGATGTAAAGTTGACAATGATAGTCCCACATAGTTGTGGCACTGCCGCCTTGGTCATATCGGTGTCAAGCACATGAAGAAAGTCCATACAGATGGACTTTGGAGTCTCTTGATTTTGAATCATTTGACACATGCGAACCGTGCCTCAGGGGCAAGATGACCAAGACTCCGTTCTCCGGAACAATGGAGCGAGCAACCAACTTATTGGAAATAATACATAACGATGTATGCGGTCCAATGAGCGTTGAGGCTCGTGGTGGCTATCGTTATGTTCTCACCCTCACTGATGATTTAAGTAGATATGGGTATGTCTACTTAATGAAGCACAAGTCTGAAACCTTTGAAAGGTTCAAGGAATTTTACAGTGAGGTGGAGAATCAACGTGACAAGAAAATAAAGTTTCTACGATCTGATCGTGGAGGAGAATATTTGAGTCAACGAGTTTGGCACACACCTAAGGAAATCTGGAATTGTTTCACAACTCATGCCGCCTAGCACACCGCAGCGTAACGGTGTGTGTGAACGTTGTAATCACACTTTATTGGATATGGTGCGATCTATGATGTCTCTTACTGATTTACCGCTATCATTTTGGGGATATGCATTGGAAACTGCCGCATTCACTTTAAATAGGGCACCGTCTAAATCCGTTGAGACGACACCATATGAATTATGGCTTGGCAAGAAACCTATGTTGTCATTTTTGAAAGTTTGGGCCTGCGATGCTTATGTCAAGAAACTTCAACCTGAGAAGCTCGAACCCAAAGCAGAAAAATGTGTCTTCATAGGATACCCTAAGGAAACTATTGGGTATACCTTCTATCTTAGGTCCGAGGGAAAAAACTTTGTTGCCAAGAATGGATCCTTTCTACAGAAAGAGTTTCTCTTGAAAGAAGTAAGTGGCAGGAAAATAGAACTTGATGAGGTAATTGTACCTCCTCTCGAACCAGAGAGTAGCGCAGCACAAGAAAATGTTTCTCAGGTGCCTGCACCGGCTAGAGAAGAAGTTAATTATGATGATCATGAAATTTCAGATCAAGTTGCTTTTGAACCTCGAAGGTCCACAAGGACACGTTCCGCACCAGAGTGGTACGACAACCCTGTCATGGAAGTCATGTTGTTGGACAATAGTGAACCTTCGAACTATGAAGAAGCGATGGCGGGCCTGGATTCCAACAAATGGCTTGAGGCCATGAAATCCGAGATAGGATCCATGTATGAGAACAAAGTATGGACTTTGGTGGACTTGCCCGATGATCGGCAAGCCATAGAGAATAAATGGATCTTTAAGAAGAAGACTGACGCGGATGGTAATGTGAGCATCTATAAAGCTCGACTTTTCTAAGGGTTATCAACAAGTTCAAGGGATTGACTATAATGAGACCTTCTCACCCATAGCGATGCTAAAGTCGGTCCGAACCATGTTAGCAATTGCCACATTTTATGATTATGAAATCTGGCAAATGGACGTCAAAACAACATTCCTGAAAGTCTTTCTTAAAGAAGAATTGTATATGATAGAGCCGGAAAGTTTTTTCGATCCTAGCAATGCTAACAAGGTATGCAAGCTCCAGCGCTCCATCTATGGGCTGGTGCAAGCATCTCAGAGTTGGAACATTCACTTTGATGAAGTGATCAAAGTGTTTGGGTTTGTACAGACTTATGGAGAAGCCTGTATTTACAAGAAAATGAGTGGGAGCTCTCTAGATTTCTCATATTATATGTAGATGAAATATTGTTGATGGGAAATGATATAAACCTATTGGAAAGCATAAAGGCCTATTTGAATAAGAGTTTTTCAATGAAGGACCTTGGAGAAGCTGCTTACACATTAGGCATCAAGATCTATAGAGATAGATCGAGACGCCTCACAGGTCTTTCACAAAGCACATACCTTGACAAGATATTGAAGAAGTTCAATATGGATAAGGCTAATAAGGGTTTTTTCCTGTATTACAAGGTGTGAGGTTGAGTACGACTCAACGCCCGACCACGGCAGAAGATAGAGAAAATATGAGTACCGTCCCCTATGCTTCAGCCATAGGCTCTATTATGTATGCCATGTTGTGTACCAGACATGATGTGAACCTTGCGATAAGTTTGGTAGGGAGGTACTAGAGTGATCCAGGAGTGGATCACTCGATAGCGGTCAAGAACATCCTTAAGTACCTGAAAAGGACTAAAGATATGTTTCTCGTTTATGAGGTGCCGTAGAGCTCGTCGTAAAGGGTTAAGTTGATGCTAGCTTCAACACAGATCCGGATGACTCCAAGTCACAAATCAGATACGTGTATATTTTGAATAATGGGGCAATTAGCTAGTGCAGTTGCAAGCAAAGCGTCGTGGCGGCGTCTACATGTGAAGCGGAGTACATAGCTGCTTCGGAAGCAGCACAAGAAGGAGTCTGGATGAAGGAGTTCATCACCGACCTAGGAGTGATTCCAAGTGCGTCGGGCCCGATGACTCTGTTGTGTGACAACACTGGAGCTATTGCCATTGCAAAGGAGCCCAGGTTTCACAACAAGACCAAGCACATCAAGCGGCGCTTCAACTCCATTCATGGATACATACAGGATGGAGATATAGATATTTGTAAAGTACATACGGATCTGAATGTTGCAGACCCATTGACTAAACCTCTTCCACGAGTGAAACATGATCAGCACCAGAACTCTACGGGTGTTCGATTCATCACAATGTAACTAGATTATTTACTCTAGTGCAAGTGGGAGACTGTTGGAAATATGGCCTAGAGGAAATAAAAAAGTGGTTATTATTATATTTCCTACTTCATGATAATTGTCTATTATTCATGTTATAATTGTATTAATCGGAAACTGTAATACATGTGTGAATATATAGATCACAATGTGTCCCTAGTGATACTCTAGTTGGCTAGCTCGTTGATCAATAGATGGTCATGGTTTCCTGATCACGGATATTGGATGTCATTGATAATGGGATCACATCATTGGGGAATGATGTGATTGACAAGACCCAATCCTAAGCATAGCACTAGATCGTGTTGTTCGTTTGCTAAAGTTTTTCTAATATCAAGTATCATTTCCTTAGACGATGAGATTGTGCAACTCCCGGATACCTTAGGAGTGCTTTGGGTGTATCAAATGTCACAACGTAACTGGGTGATTATAAAGGTGCACTACAGGTATCTCCGAAAGTGTCTGTTGGGTTGTACGAATCAAGACTGGGATTTGTCACTCCGTGTGACGTAGAGATATCTCTGGGCCCACTCGGTAATCCATCATCATATTGAGCTCAATGTGACTAAGGACTTAGCCACGGGATGATGTGTTACGGAACAAGTAAAGAGACTTGCCGGTAACGAGATTGAACAAGGTATAGGGATACCGACGATAGAATCTCGGGCAAGTATCATACCGGTAGACAAAGGGAATTGCATACGAGATTGATCGAATCCCCGACATCGTGGTTCATCCGATGAGATCATTGTGGAACATGTGGAAACCAACATGGATATCCAGACCCTGCAGTTGGTTATTGACCGGAGAGGTGTCTCGATCATGTGTGCATGTTTCCTGAACCCGTAGGGTCTACACACTTAAGGTTCGATGACGCTAGGGTTATATGTGAATAGTGGACGCGGTTACCGAAGGTTGTTCGGAGTCCCGGATGAGATCCCGGACGTCACGAGGAGTTTCGGAATGGTCCGAAGGTAAAGATTCATATATATGAAGTGAGGATTTGGTCACCGGAAGTGTTTCGGGCGACACCGGTAATGTACCGGGACCACCGGAAGGGTTCGGGGGGGGGGGGGTCCACCGGCAAGGGCCACCAGCCCCAAGCTGCTACATGGGCCAAAAGTGGGTGGGAATCAGCCCCTAAGTGGGTTGGTGCGCCTCCACAGTCAGCCCAAGGCGCATCAAGGGGTGGAGGAGGGAAAACCCTAGGCGTGGGGTGGCCACCTTGGGCCTGAAGGCTCACCCTAGGGCGCCTCCATCACCTTGGCCGCCACCCAAAGCCATCTAGGGATACCGCACCCTTAGGGTGGGCACCCTCCTCCCTCTCCTCCTATATATAGTGAGGGTTTTGGGGCTGATTTGAGACAACTTTTCTCTCTCTCTCTCGACGCAACCCTACTCCTCCTCCTCCTCGTCCACCTAGTGCTTGGGAAGCCCTGTCGGAGTGCCACGTAGCTCCACCGTCACCATGCCGTCGTGCTGCCGGAGCTCTCCCTCAACCTCTCTTCCCTCCTTGCTGGATCAAGGCGTTGGAGACGTCACCGGGTTGCATGTGTGTTGAACGCGGAGGCACCGTCGTTTGGTGCATAGATCGGAATCCATCGCGATCTGAATCGCTGCAAGTACGACTCCATCAACCGCGTTCTAGCAAAGCTTCCGCTTAGCGATCTTCAAAGATATGAAGATGCTCTATTCCTTTGCTCGTTGCTGGTTTCTCCATAGATAGATCCTTGTGTGGCATAGGATTTTTTTTGAAATTACTACGTTCCCCAACAGGAACCGTCGAAGCCATGGTGGTTCCAAGCATGGACATCAGATGATCAATCGAGGAGGAGATGCGGGATTTTTTCTACTCTGGAATGACTACTTAAGTGAAAATCCTCGCTATCCCGTAAATTTATTTCGGCGAAGGTTCATAATTAGTACATTACTATATGTTTGCATATTTTCCACCTTCCCATCTCATTTTCATTTGTACGCACAGGTTTAGGATGTCTTGTAATTTGTTTAATCGCATAGCTAAAACTATACTTCAACATGATCATGATGGTTATTTTACACAAACAAGAAGTGCTTGTGGACTTATTGGGTTGCATCTGTTGCAAAAGATGACCGTTGCAATGCGAATGCTAACTTATCGAATAGCGGTTGACGGTGCTGATGACTACATCCGGTCTGCAGAAGCTACTAATCTAGAGGCTTGCAAGAAGTTTGTGATCAAAATTTATGAAGTCTTTGGGGACCAGTACCTAAGATCTCTGAATGAAGAAGATACTACAAGATTACTTGCAGTCGGCGAGGAAAGAAGCTTTACCTTTGACATCACTTCTCTATCTTCTGTGCCCATACACTTTCTAATGATAACTTGCAAGCACTATCAAAGGAGGCAGAAGCTTTACCTTTTAGCAAACGTTCTTTCTTATCGTTCTTCGTGCCAGGAGGTCTTATCTCCTCTTCAAGAGCATCTGTGCATATGTCGAAGTATTCATCATTTGAGGTTGTACCCGGACTTGCATCCGAGGTCTTCTTATGTTTCTTTTGAGGAGGCGGACGTGTCTGCCACTTTAGATACTTCTCAAACTCTATATAGCAATGCATTGGTGTAAATGGCTTCTTTTTCTCATCCAGTTCAATGAACAAGTGGTGTGCATCTCTTTCCTGTAAAAGGAAATGGAGAGTTAACACTTTCATACAACGCATATGGAATATTTGAAGTGAATTAGAAAATAGATGCATACGTTATCAGAGAGAGTCATGCCACTGCCACTTCTATTTAATATATGTTGAACGCATGCACAGAACCTGCTCGTGAGCGCGGAAATAGTGTTGTAATGACAAGTGAGTCCATTAGGAACATGCTCCGTCCATGACGGTTTTTTGTGGCTATTATAGTAATCTGAAATCCGATCCCAATATCTACTTCAATTCTGATCCGCCCCAGTCACCACATCCAAACTAGTATTTGCCCATGCTTGGATCAACACCATGTCCTCAGCACTTGACCAAATTTTCCCTTTTGTGGAGACTCCTTTTGTCGATTATTTTTAGTTGGCATCATCACTTCTTTCCCGAATGGGCTGCAATTTGGTGTTCCAACCCTATTTATGTCACTCGATCGCACATTCATCATGTCCAAAAATGAGGAGTTGTTCATCTGTGAGTCCATCTCATTTGAGTTTTACATCTGCACAAAAACAACAATTCATTGAGTCCATCTCATTTGAGTTTTTCATATGCACACAAACAACAATTCAGTAGTATATATAGATGGCAATAGCAGCAAAACTAAAAACAATAGTAGCAATACAGAGACAGAGCATAGAACAGATACACATAGGAGCAAATACACAGCATCCCAATCATATCCAGATCCAAGTCGTCCCTGACCCGGCCTCGGCCTCCTTCCTACCCCCACCGCCATATCCTCCCTGCCTCAGCCTCCTTCCTGCCCCCACCGCCGTCTCCTCCCTACCCCCATCGCCGCCTCCTCCCTGCCCCGACCTCCGCCTCCTCCCTATCTCTCCCCACCACAGCCGCCACCGCCGTCTCTCCCCAGCGAAGCCCCCGCCTCTAACGCAAGGGCAAGGGCGGTCGACGACCCTCGCGTCGCCCCTCCCACCTCCGCATCTCTACCAGCTCAAGGGCAAGGGCGATCGGCGGCAACATCAGATACAACGCCCCCGTCTCTCTCCCCTCACATCCTCTGAAAATATCTAAAAACGGGGCATACCTGAGCGACGGCGAGCTCGGGGCTGTGGCACAGGCGTCCTCCTCATCTCCAGCTGCTCCGGGTCGGCGCGGGAGTGAGCTCGTGACAAGTAGCTTTTCTTTGGATGTTGTTTCTCGGTGGTCCAAATATGGATGAAGCGTAACAGGATTGGAGGAAGTCTAAAATTTAGACCACGCGATAGACCAACCGATGGATATGTTTTTTGACTTATGATGGTCTATATTTAGCTTAGACTATGGGATGCACAAGCCACTAGAGATGCTCTAAGTACACACTAACATAACACAAATACACTAGAAGAATGCATGAAAATGGGTGTAGAGATGAACATGCACGAAGAAAGAACAACTATGTTGAGATGAAATGCAATCAAACACACCATTTATAGCGCTCCTCATACCTGGCCAAACGGGCGACCCGACACGGCACTAACATGACACATGCTAAACATGTCTGGCACGGCACGAGCACGACCCGTGCTAAACGTGCCAGGCACGGCACGGCCCGCAGGGACATGCTTAGCAATCGGGTTGTTTCGCGTCCGTCCGCATGTTGCGCCTTCAAGCCCAAACACGACCTGATTACTAAACGGGCCGGCACGTTGGCTCGTGTAGAACGCTGGGCTGCATATTTTCGGTCTGATGGGCCTATTGTTAGACCTATTTGACTGTATTTAATATATATAAAAATAAAAATAAATGAGTCGTGTCGTGTTGGTCCGTGTGCCCAACCTCTAGACCCACGCACGGCCGTTTAGGTCATGCTGTGTGTGCCATGACGGACCATGCCAGCGTGTTTGCGGGTTGGCCTGTTAGAGCATCTTTATCAGACCCTGCATATTTGTGACCTGCAAAACCATTTTACAGTTCATCGAAGTTGGGTCTTGTGGGGGCAAAATGTTTAGGTGCAGAACAGACCCCGTATAATCAAACTGCATAATTTGAAAAAAGCTTTCACGGGCGAAATTGAAAGCACACTTCATTCAGAGTTCATTTTACATAGTAGACGATCATACATACTATAGGGTGGGTAGAGGTAAGATATCCTACTGGAGCTCACTGGAGCAACTATCCTACCGCACTCCGCAAAATTGAGCTCACCGGAGTCGAGCTCGTGCGGTAGTAGATGCTCTCCATCGCTCAGTTGTCGTCCTCGTCGGAGGAGAGCTCGACATAGATGTTCTCCTGCACAGTGGCTTCGCGGCGCCACTCCTCCTGCTTGTGGTCGAAGGCAAGCTCCTCTTCCCTCTGGCGGCGCTGCTGGCCCTCTTCCGCCTCCCGCACACTCCACGCCAGTAGCGCGGGCAAAAGGCTATCCGCCTCTGCTTGGGGGGAGGAAATCTTTCGGTCCATCGACGCCCCCGGCAGGTCATTGTTGCACCGCCTCGGCCTCTGGCTCCATCTTCACCGGCGGGAGCTCCTCTCGCTCCCTCTTCACTGGGGGAGAGAGGAGCGCGAGCTCGACGCCTCAGAGAAGAGAAGAGGCGGTCGCGCACGCGGTCGTACTCCTCTGTCTCGCAAGGGAGGAGCGACGATGACAGCGGCATGCCCCATTGCGTGTACCGGCGGGCGGCGCGCTTCCAGGCGGCGTCAAATCTGACGCGACGAGCCCTCTCGGGGTCGTCGTTCCTACGGCCGTCAGAGTTGGCCATCAAGGGCGGTGGAATGGAGCGGCTAGGCGGTGGAATGAAGGTGCGCGACGACGGGTCTGAGGCGCCGGCGGTGAGGTGGGGGCTTTTTGCGGCGACGGGGAGATAGGGTTTCGACCCGCATCCAGCAGTCCAACCCGCAGATATAGCGTTCGAGTTGTCGCGTTTACGGGCCACCGCAAAAGTTTAAGTATCTGGTCTGGCACAAAAAATAACCCAAACCCGTATAGTCACCGGAATTTTACAGTTCCGACGATTATACGGAGCCTATTAGAGCAACTCTAGCAGACCCCGCATCCGGCCGGCCCGCAAAACGCGTTTGCTGTTCGGGGGAACTCGTCCTCGTCAACCGCCCGTGGCCGCTCAACATGCCCATCCCTCCCACCTTCTTCGCCATTGCAACGCTCACCCGCCTGTACCTTGGCGTCTTCGAGTTTCCTGACACGAGGACCCTCCCGCGCGCCGCGTCATTCCCACACCTCCGCGAGCTCGGCCTCTGCTGCGTGGGGATCCTGAGGCGGGAGGACATGGACTTCGTCCTCACCAGGAGCCCTGTGCTGGAGATCCTATGCATCCAAGTGAACATGCTGGTGAAACACCTGCTCCTCCTCAGCCGCAGCCTCCGGTGCGTGCAGATCATCGAAAGCATTGATCTGAGCATCACAGTGAAAGACGCCCCGCACCTCGAGAGGCTCGTCATCTGGGCAGCATCGGTCCGCGATGACTTGCCCAGGAAGGTCAAGATTGGCCATGCCCCTGCACTAAGCTTGCTTGGCTATCTGGACCCGGAACGGCACAGCCTAGAGATCGGCAACACCGTCATCAAGGTGCATAAAACGACTTCAAGTTTGTATTTTGTTCAATTCGCCAATGTAAAATGTGTGAACTTGTCTGAGAAAAATGGGAATTTGGTGCATTGCAGGTTGGCGCCATCGAATGCGTGCAGTCACATATGAAGCTGATGGTCTTCTACGGCTTCCGAGGGGAGCGGGGCGAGCTGTCCTTCCTCAAGTTCGTCCTGGAGAGCGCACGGGCGCTGACGAAGCTGGTGATCGTGTTTACCAAGGGAAGCTTCACCTCAATGGCTGAGGCCAGCTCCAAGGTGAAACCTCTGTTTGCTGCAAAATGGGCCAGCAAAAACTGCTCACTGGTGCTCTTGGAGAGTGTATTTCAAGCAGGTGAAGACAAGTGGTTGCTCAACTTCAAAGCTGGATCTGATTTCTCTACAGGGGACCCGTTCACGCGCACCGCTGCTCTTCGTGGCTGCAACTTTTAAGGAGAAGCCGGGTGTTTGCTGAAGATTGGAAAGGTGTTCTGAGTTTTCTACCTTTTGTGTTCATCAGGTGAGCTATGTTGCAGTCTCCGTGCAAGCACCGTTTTGGATCGTTGGCTTGTGTTTTTTGGTCAGAGTTCCTGGTTTTTGTTTGCCTGACGATCTTGAGAATTTGATGCATAAGACAAGTGTTGCTCAAATGCAGTCTCTGTATGGTTTATTTATTTTGCTTTGGCCTGACGTTGGTCATGTTAGAACTCACTATTTCTGCTGATTGTGTCGCTGAATGCTGGCAGACAGAGATACATTCGTGAGCTGTCATGTTTTACTAATTTCCTTTGGCATATTCCATGAAATGTGTGCTCCGTTTGATGTACCCTGGTTGATTGTGCCCGTCTGGAATGTTAAATAATCATCAAAACTCAGCTATCTTATGTGGTCTTTGTCTCTACTGTTATGTTTTATGTGCATTATGTATCATTTGCATCATACATGCTCAGTTTACATAACTAGGGATTCAGATCCGAGTCGTAGATCAGAAGCGATTTGTATTTGAGTTACCATCTATGGTAACATCTGAAGGACCAAGCCAACATATCAGTGTATTCAAATAAGTCTAAACTTGATGGGTGTCCCCAACCGCGAGACATGCAATTTTATTGGATTCAAGTGCTCAGTAACAGGTGAAAATAATGAAATCTACTATATCAATGAAATATATTCTAAGTAATGAAATCTGAGGGTTAACATGATAGAACAGCATCTCATATATTATGATAGAACAAGGCTGGTAGTTTGAAGGACGACACCTTTACACTGTTAGCCTGCCATGTGAGCCACTGAGACTACGAAACAGCAAACCCTTTTCTTTTCTGTGGTGGTCACTATATTGCTAGTATATGATGATCAGCATTGCTGCTACTGTGCAAAGGGATCGTTAGTTGTGTGCTTTGACAGGGATCTCTGTGGGGTTGGAACTTGATGCCGCAGACACCTTACAGGCGATGCTGGTGCTTCGGCTCGCCATATTGCTGCCCTTCGAAGAACTCGCCCAGGAGTTTGTCCACCAGTTCGGGGCTGTATCTGATGTACTTCAGCGGATTCTTGCCGCTCCCAACAAGATTGCTGAATTGCAAAATTGGTAATACAGCAGTTATTATCAAGTATATATCACAACAGCTGAGATCATTCTAAGTTGGATGGAGTCCGGGAGAAGATAAGGAAGTTGTTCTCCAAAGTATAAAGTTTTGGGGCCCACCCCGCCAGTTAACCATAAATGATGGGGGCTTTAGAGTACAGACAAAACAGAGTAAATCGTATGGTCCTTTGTGGAGTAATTCTGAAACTGAAATCATGTTATATAGCCGACTAATCAACGCAATGGAAGCTAATGGGTGGAGTTGAGCACAACAACCAAAAATAAATAGGAGAACATGGAAAGTGATTGGTGCGTGACATACCCGAAACGTTTTATGAAAGATCGATAGGCTGGCAACAGAACCTCAGCTATAGCAAGCCTCAAGGATTCACGCAATTCTTGATCAGGTACAATCCATAGAGATTGCTTCGCGTGAAGTTCTTCAAATTGCGTATTGAATGCTTTAAACCTGCCATGGCGAAAGCCTGTAGTCTTAGGACTAATGATTCTTCTACCATGATTATCCCAAGCAACAAACCAAACTGCCAAGGTACTGACCGTTCTTTGACCACAGCTCTTGAAACTCCGCTGCTGTTAAGGTCTGCTGGTGTTGACGAACCAGTGCTGCCTGGCGCACCTTGTACGGAAAGTGCCTGAAGAACCTGAAAGAAATAAAACAGAAGCAGTATTTCAACTGTTAATTGATATTGTCCAATCATGTAAATACAGCACGACAATGATGTTAATTACTGAAGCACAGGACATGGAAGAGAACATTGCCAAGCAAAGATAGATACTAGCAAGTAGCAACCATAGTAAAGCCATTGGACAAGGGTGCGTGGAAGCTAGCTATCCACGTGCCAGAACCATGAGTTATGACTAAAGGCTTTGTTGTTGTTGTTGTTGTTGTTGTTGTAAGACGACGTGTGTACTAGAGTTACAAAAGGAATCCACGGACATTGAACTTGACACCAAAATGCAGGCAGGTGGAGCACAACGTTGATGTGTCTAGATTTGGTTCGTAGGTTTGTAGACATGACATGCAGGCCGATTCGAGCGCACCGGGCTGTGGTGACTGGTGAGTTATGGGGGTAGGGTTGAGAGAATAGAGAGGATATAGAACAGAGAATTGGAGAGAGTCATACATACTCAAGTTAATAGAAGATGTAAGGTCCCTTATCCTTTCCTAATATGACAACACTTCCTAATGTGTCACAACTCCTAATTCTCCCTCAATTGTAATCCTAGTTCTGGCTAGACTCTTTTCCTAGCCGAACTCCTCCTGGACGGTATTATCTTGGATGCCAGATTTTGGAAGTCAACATAGTTGTTACGGTGCCCGCGACAGTTATACTCTCATAAGTGCCAACAAACTGTGATATCTTAAACATGTAACTCTCCATATTGCTTTCGCATAAACTACCATGCTAATCGCCATGGAATTACTAACAGCAAAGAGTTAAAAAGACTATATCGTGGTAAGGTAAAGATATCCATACATGTAACATCATGCAGCCAAAAAGAAAGGGGATGTGGTGTGCGCAATCACTGGAGGGTTCGATGATCCACTAACCTTTGCCCAAGCAACACGTTTGTACTGATTGGCATTTTGCTGCACAATTCTACGGTGCCTCTGAATCCAGTCATCGCCAAGTATATCCTTTGCTTCTGATCTGTGGCAGCACAAGATATCACTAAGTGAGCAGATTGCCAGATTATTCTAGGATGAATTATCTATAGTAAAAAAAAACATACCTGCGTACAGATCTAACCATATAGTGAACATTGTTCATAAGAAATAAGTGAGTCAACGCAGGATCCTTATATTGTTTCGATTTTCCATCTAGGTTATTCTGTAGTGCTTGCATTATCCTCATAGTAACAACAGCAAGCTGAGATTCTGTCTCACTACCAGTTTCGAATTCCTGAAACAGAAGCTTCAGCGTCGACTGATAACTGTTCATATGAAAATAACATTTGTTAGTGTGCTATTTGAATAATAGTAGCACGAAGGCTACCAATAAATTAGGTTTTTCTTAGTTGTCAAATGAATAAACTAATACAAAACAACTAAATGCAAGCCAAAGACATAGTAGAAAGTGAATACACAAACTATTTTCGTGTTCACAACTCTGTATAGTTATCGACAGACTGCCTGCTACGATATTGGGAATGAAAATCGTTTCTAAGACCACTAGCAGACAGGCTTTATGCATACTTTCTCTTCAGTGGAGATGAAGTTCAGAATAATTCTTTAAGGATATAAACATATTGCCCCGGAGTTAACTCATCGTGGTTAGCATATCTTACTCAGATTTCGCAAAATTACTGTTCTACAGATGCATAAATTGACTACTAGATGAAGAGGGGAATACTTACTCAAATAGGAATTTAACATAATTAATCACATAGCTTGTCAGAGGATGGACAGTTCCATCTTGAACGATAGTCTTTGAAGCATCCTTCTCAACTGCCTCCTCAAAATCAGCGAAGGTTTCTTGAGCAGTTTGTGCCAAGCGCTTAGTCAAGCCCAATGCAGCCTCTCTCATCTCAGAGCAAGCCTTTCCTTCGAAAACCACCTCAATCTGATAACAAGTTCAAACAAAGACGGCGCTGAAATTTGGTAGTGCTCACCAAAAGCATCATAGCATAAGTTGAAAAGGAAACAACAATGACATGGAACCCCATAAATAAATTCTGCAAGCAGAAGAAATTAAGCATTTGGGAAGGAAGGTGCAGTAAATTACTCCCTGAATACCTCTGATTGAAGTTCACGCATTACTTCGTACATGTCTAGCAATACAAACAGCTTTTCAGGAGACCTTTTGCTTTTGGCAACAGCATCTCCAAAGCTGAGAAGAGTCACAACGCTATTTGTTGCCATTTCTGCAAAACATTGGTCCTTGTTAAAGTTGACACCCTCAAAAATCTGATCGCAGATTTTTCTTTCTCCAGCTAGTAGTAGTTTAACCTGTTCAAAAAGCATAATATATTAGGATGATTTTTTGTTTAATTCCAAACTAGCACACACAATATTGTCCTGTTCACAGAAGGGCCCTCACCGCAATACGCATAAAGTGTATCCAGTTTCCAATCTTAGCCTCCAAAGCCTCCCATTGCATCTTTTGCACGTCATCTTTACTAAGTTTTTCTACTCCCAGCTTCCGAAGGCTCAACTCTAGTGCTGAACCACGGGATTCTCTGAAGAAAGAGGATAAATTTAACTTGACTTTGCACAAGGTGTTAGTAACTCAGGAGTCAGGAGACACTGGACCGAAATCAAGAAAGGAAGTATAAAAAGGAAATAGATTTGGAAACCATAATCCAAACCTACCTGTAAATTTTGTAGCATGACTGTTGATTTCCAGCCTGAACCAACTGCTGAGCTATGTCATTCATGAGTGGCAGTATTCTTGGAGGAACTAGTGTCGGGGTCCTGTATACAGCAGTTTCCAAGCCTTTGGATGGATGGTCAGACTGGTTATCGTTCCCAGGCTCAGTGTCGTCTTTTGATGGCCGCAGAGACTTGGGTAGACAATCAAAGAGACGATCGGGCTCAATTGGTTTGCTGAAAGAACAGATAAATCATCGTAAACAACATTTTCTTAGTGACATAAGAAATGAACATGAATGTAGTTCTGGCGTGAGTCTGTAATAAGAATGACTATCTTACCTGTACGTACTCATCAGCTGCTTAAATTCTTCTTCGATCTTCAGAGAAGACTTCGCTAACAGACCGTTGACGTGATTCAGAATTCCTTCACTGCTTCTGAAGTTCTTATTCGAGGAAAAGAAGCGGGAGATTCCTTTCAGAATATCCACTGCCTCCAAGTAGCTCTCCAAATCCTCATGGGGACCTCTTAATATCGTTGCCTCGGCCTAAAGTTCGAAAGCAATGTTTACGCAAAGTTAGATCAAAACCTTTTGCAAACAATAATAATAGCAATGAGCTCAAATAGCAATCATTTACATTCCTTTTCTTTCTGCGAGATATCACTGTCAATTTCACATAACAACATGATCAAGAAATGACAACTCTTGATAAGAGTTGAAACAATCATCAACAGTGACCCAAATTAATGACCTAAAAGTGCCAAACCAAAGAACAAAAATTTACGAATGGTATTATCTTAATTAGGAATAAAAGAAAAGCATATTTGTTTCCATGATGGCCGTGATGATTGAATTTAACATGGTATACCCCCACACAACGCATATTAAAAATACGGCAACAAATTTTAATCATTGCAACCACCAGGCGCTCATTTGGCACATTTCAATTCCCTCCAGATCCATAAAACGTCTTCCAAGAAAAAAGATTGCAACAAATTTACCACCACACATCCAGGTAAAATGTTTGAAATTTTTGCGGTGGGTCGATTTTCATGTACCCGACGGGTAAGGTCGAACTGGGAGAGGATGGCTTCGCCGGCCTTGAGCGTCTTGTCGATGTTCTCGTGCGCCATCCGGATCGCATGCGTCCTCACCTGCATTTCCCCCCAGAAAAGCGAACCACGTCAGTGGAGTGGACGTGAAATCGCCGCGCGAATCAGACGGGGATGGCTCGAATGTGAAGGAGGAAGGGACGCGGGACCTGCCTGGGTGGGGCGCATGGCGGCCTCGAGCGCGGAGAGGCGGTGGTCGAAGGAGCCGAGGATGGCGACCATGCCGTCCGTGTTCCCCTGGCTCTTGTGCAGCGAGTCGCGCAACATGGTGGCCCGCCGCGTCAGCGCCTCCATCGTCCGCGGAAGCGCCGACACCGCCATCGCTCCCCGAGGTCTCCTCCTCGCGGATCACGGAACGCCCCCCCCCCCCCCCCTTCCGCTCCCCGAGGCCGGCCCGGGAGATCTCGAGCGGGCGACGGGAAATGCGTGCGCCTCGAACGCGCGCCGTCGC
Source organism: Hordeum vulgare subsp. vulgare (assembly GCF_904849725.1). Lineage (NCBI taxonomy): Eukaryota > Viridiplantae > Streptophyta > Magnoliopsida > Poales > Poaceae > Hordeum > Hordeum vulgare. The sequence continues at coordinate 101,098,562 of NC_058521.1, read as the reverse complement.
CGGGAGAGATCCTTCTGGAAGATTCTGGAAGGGCCGCGCGGAGGAGGAGGAGAATGGTTGGCGGGAAGGAAGGGCGGAGAGGCGCGATTCGGTGGGTGGGGTCGTCGGCGACGACGTGGTTGTGTCGCCGCGGGGAGGAGGAGAAGAATGGTTCGAACGCCTGCCTCCGCCCGGAGATTCGGGCGCGTGTTGACCTCGGGATCACGCGGACGGCGGGGATGGGCTCGGTGCAGGGAGTGGGTCCAGGAAGTGGTCGTTGGCGGGCGCCGGGCGTTCGGACGCGCCGAGAGCCGTGGCGGTGTGGACCGGGTCCAGTCCACGGCGCGCGCTCCTGATCCCGTGCTCGATTTGATCGTTGGCCGCTACTGTGGTATTCCAAAATGTAACCTCGTGATTTGAATATTATCATTCCGCGGCAGGCTGCTCTCGACGGCAAAAAATTTCCTCGAAAAACCCGATGGCTGCAGCATTCATGCATAAAGAGGATAAGTTTGTTTATGGAGCGAGCAAAGTTTACTCCCTCCGTCACGGTTTACAAGACATAGTTAAATTTACGTGCGTTTCTAAAATAGATAAGATTTAAGGCATGAAAGCAATTACTTTTATTAATTAGTACTACTACTACTCATGCATGCGTGCTCCCAATTTGCTACTCATACATTAATACTAGTATTTTTTCAGTTATTCGATGCATTAGCATTTACACCTGCTACATTTCACAACAAATCGATGACTACCTTGGTCCCAGAGATTTTTCAAGCGTGTCTTCTAAACCGTGACGTAGGGAGTATATGAAGTGAATTTTTTTTCTACAACAACCACAATCATAATAGAAGAATCAATTTGTTAGCCCCCTCGTCCCCTCCTAAATTCGTCCCTGGCTGATGGTGTGCTCATGACACGAGAATAAATATTATCATATGGTGACCGGGCATTCCCAAAATCTCCTTTCAAAAACCATGGTAGACATATCCAATTATTATCATTTTCATACAAACTCATGCAACATCATAATTTAAATAATTAATACTACCAACTATTAAACTACTCGACCTCGCCGTTGGAGATATTGACGGTGTTGGTGCCTGAGATGCGTGCCTCATGGCATTGGCGGTCGGGCGCACGCCTAACTCATCCTCGTCCTTCTCGTCAAGCTCGGTGAAGAGCTCGTCGATCTCTATCGCCCGATGGCGAAGGATGCGGTAGTTCGCTTCGACTCAAAGGACATCAGAAGGGCCTGATGCTCCGCCAGCTAATGTGGTCACACGGTAGAGGTAGGGTCACAAGACATGATGATCCACGACCCCACATCGCCAAGACCTCAAAGTCATGAACCCATTCGGACAAACGAATAAACATATATCACTCGAACGATCATGGATCCACTCGGTCGCTTCTCAAACCACTCGAGTACAGAAGACCAAAGGCCGACATAGGATTTGTAACGTCTGAAGCTATGCAATTAGAGGCATTACTAGTCTTTATTGCTTCGGTTACATGTAACAACTCATGTACTAATAATCATCATAAACATCTCCACGGTAATGGGCTAGGCCAAGGCGTGATGCACTCCATTACGGGGGTTCGCAATACTTTGTAATACTCACACACAAGAGAAAAACAACTCCTAGAGCTTGAGACATAGGATCTTTGCCTCTTCCGAGAGGGGTCTGAACTCATAAAAACCCCTTGTCACATCATTGTCGTAGCTAGACCACGCTCCTTTATTCTACCCTTCTCTTACTATTAGAATCATTCACACGACATTTGGCACCACCTTGGGACTGCGCGTCTAGCGATATACGACGCGGGTGGATTTTTTCGCCATCCGGCATGGTTTTCGATGGTGAATTAGTGTTCAACGGCGAGATCCGCTTCGGCATGCTCAGCTTCATCGCCGACGATTTAGTGTGGCTTCAGGGAGACCCGCTAGATGCGTAATCACTATCCATCCATGGTGTAACGCATTTCTGCACGAGTACGTTCAGGGTCTGCCTCTATCAGCCATCGATCCCGTACCAGACGCCTGCACTCCCTCGCTGGACATCGCCACAAGCACTCCCGCAGATCGCGATGTAACAGCCTGGGACCGATGCTCGAGATGCCTTCGATGTATTTCGTTATTGATGTGCTATTTATTTGTTTGTCGCATTCATCATCGCATCATTACCATTGCATGAGCACTCCATTGTCTTCCATTTTCAAGACTTACATCTCTTAGTTGGTACCGGTTCTCCCCGTTCTCATCATTAATCGATTCGTAACCATACACACTCGCACGCGCCCATGGCATCATTAAAATATATTTTTATAAGTGGGAATAAAATATTCTTGGAGTGGGTTGAAAGTTTGTATGCGATTTTAATATATTACAGGTAGACCGCATACCAAATTTCATCGCATCGAAGTTTGTTCGATATTCGAACCATTAAACTATAGCGACACTACCGCTAGTCAAATTGTCGAAAGTTTTTCGTAATAACACCTTGTTATCGGTCTGCCCGCATTTTCCTTCTGTGCTAAATGTCTACCCTCTCTTCAGTGTATATACCCCTCGTGTGCGCGTGATAACTTCCCCAATCCCGAAACACTCATTCGTCACACGCAGGTCCGGATCAACCTAGATATACCCCAAATATCTCACGTTTATTCAATATAACACTCGATTAATCCAGAGTCATCCGGTCGAAATCTAAGCATCTAGATTAGCCCCAAAGCCTCTCTTTTGCTCCTTCATATTTAAGAAGTGCAAATCATCCAAATCGGATAAAACCCTAGTTCCTAGGCCTACTGTCCCATCTCCTCCGCCATCGGCATTCCGCAGCCAACCATCGCCTCCCACACACCCTATCCATGCACCCGGTATCCTCCTCCTCGGGATCGACCCAGATCTCAGTAGCCAACCATGCCCTCCTCCTCGCTCAAATCCCCCATAGCCAGCCACCACTTCCCATGTCTCCTGGACACATCCAGGCACCCCATCCACCGTCGCTTGCGTGACCACAAGAGCAGGAACTCCTCATAGCAGCGCCTGGACCTGAGATGTTGTCTCTCGTGGAGTCGGCAGCCACCCGTAGCATCATCCCCATGAGCATGTGCGCCCGTGAAAGCACAACTTCTCCCTAAGGTGGTTTTGGTAACTAATAACAACATATATGTCATTGATCTAATGACTCCACCTAGTATATTTTAGGAAAACTTCAATGACGCATTGGCTAAGGATTGTGAGGAGAACCCCCTAGATGCAAGGAACATCTATTGGCAACAAGCTTGACGACCTTACATTTTATATTTTGTGAGAAATCACATTTGAGTTCATAGAAAAGCCAATACTATTAAAAGGGGATGAGGCGACTATGATGATCTGGTTGCTCAAGTGCTTAGAGATAGCCACAAAAAATACTCATTAAATTCTCCCACAAATATGTTGTCAAAGTCCACAAAGACCAAAATTTGGTGCCACCAACTTTCCATTCGGCCCTACCGAGTTTTCCACCAGAAAGATCCCATGCCAAACCCTAGAGTGTCGGTACCACCAAGTGTCATTTCGGTGCAACCGAAATCAGTGCCCCGGATGTGTTAACCAACTTCTTAAAATCGGAACTTTCGAGTTTTGAGAATCAGTCTCACCGAGTTGTGGAAGCTCACTAGGCCAGCCAAAATTGGTACCACCGAGATTCATATATCGGTCTCACCGAAAAGACAAAAGTTTCCACATTCTGCACTAGTCGGTGCCACCGAGTTTCACTTCGGTTTCACCGAGTTGGGCAATAATGTTGTAATGGTTGGATTTTTGGAGATGCCTATATATACCCTGCACCACCTCTCATTCATAGAGGAATCATTCAGAACACATATACACTTGCCATATCCATTTTCTGAGAGAGAGAGAGCTACTCATGTGTTGAGATCAAGATATTCCAATCCTGCCATCTGAATGTTGATTTCTAGCCTCCCCAAATTGCTTTCCACCCAATCAATCTATTATACCCAAACCAAATCTGTGAGAGAGTGATTGAGTGTTGAGGAGACTGTCTTTTGAAGCACAAGAGCAAGGAGTTCATTGTACTACTGCATCTATTACCTTTTGAAGAGCGGTGTCTCCTAGATTGGTAGGTGTCTCTTGGGAGCCTCCTACTTCGTGTTGCGGAGTTGAACCAAAAAGTTTGTAAGGGCAAGGAGATCGCCAACTTCGTGAAGATCTACCCTGAGTGAGACTAGTCCTTCGTCGATGTAAGCCATGATGGAATAGACAAGGTTGTTTCTCCATGGACCCTTCATGGGTTGAGCCCTCGGTGGACTCGCGTGGCCATTATCCTCCGTGGGTTGAAGTCTCCATCAACGTGGACGTACGATAGCACCACCTATCAGAACCATGCCAAAGATCACCATGTCAATCTTTGCATTTGATCTTCCTATCCCTACCCTCTACTTACATATGCATGTCTTTACTTTCCGCTGCTATACTCTTAGACTTGCATGTGTAGGATGTGCTTGACTTGCTACTATTGCTAAAACTTGCCCACAACTAAAATTGGGAAAAGGTTAAGTTTTTATTTGGTCAAGTAGTCTAATCACCCCTCCTCTGGATATACTTCGGATCCTACAAGTGGTATGAGAGCTTTGGTCTCCATTGCATTGGTATCACAACCTAGGAGAGTATGGAGTCTAGTGAGGGAAATTACCACCGTAGATGTCCATACTTTGATGGTACAAACTTTGCTAGTTGGAAGCATAAAATGGAAATGGATATTCTTTGTCATAACCCCGCCATTTGGGTTGTTGTTCGTCTTAGTTTGCAAGGTGAATTCTTTGGTGATGTAAGGGAACCGGATCGTGCATCGACCGCGGAAGAACTAAAGATGTTGCAATAGAACGCTCAAGCATGCGACATTCTATTCAACTGCCTATGCCCCGAAGAGCTCAACAAGATTAGTCGCCTTGAGAATTCCAAGGAAATTTGGGATACTTTGGTTGATATGCACGAAGTTACCAAAACCGTCAGGGTAGCTAAGTTGGATGTGCTACAAAGTCAGCTTGACAAGTTGAAGATGAAGGATGGTGAAGGAGTCGCTGAGATGTACTCTAGACTTGCTCTCATCACAAATGAGATTGTCGGCTTTGGAAGCAAAGAAATGACTGACAGATTCATCATCAAGAAGATCCTTAGAGACTTGGACGGAAGTATGACACCGTGTGCACATTGACGCAAATGATGCCAAACTACAAAGATCTGAAGCCAACGGAAGTCAATGGAAGGATTGTTGCTCATGAAATGTCACTCAAGGACAAAGAAGAGCCTCATAACAAGTCAAAGCGGTGCTTATAGATTCAAGTGATACTCCCGCTACCTCAAATGAAAACCTTGTTACCAATGAAGAGATAAGACTCATGGTCAAGAAATTCAACAAGTTCTACATGATTGAGGCAAAGAAAGAAGCTCCAACTCAAGACATGAAGAGAAGCGTTCATCTAGTCATGACCGAAAATGCTAAAATTGTGGAAGGCCCGGAAACTACTCCAATGAGTGCTCACCCCCTCACAAAAGAAGAGAAGAGTCCCATAGAATACGAAGCTCAAGAGATGAGTCACCTCAAACAGAGAGAAGGAGTAGAGAAGATAGTTATGAACGAAGACCCTACCGGAGAAGCAAGGAATCAGAGAAGAAGGACAAGTTCACCAAGATCCACCCAAGAAGAAGGCATCAAGCTCATGTTGGTGAATGCATATCCGGTTTCGAATCCGGCAACCAATCCGAGAGAATCTACCACTCCAACTCTGACTATAGTCAAGATGAAGGTGTTGTCGGTCTTGCACTCGTATCCACCAACTCCTGTGACATATTTGATTCACCAAATGAAGGGATTGGAAACTGCTTCATGGCTAAAGGCCCCAAGGTATCGCACACCAAGAACTTTGACTTTAGTAGTGATGAGGATGGCTTACTTAAATATTATGACTTGTTCTTTGATAAAACTAGTGATAACAATGAAAAAGAACTTGATGATAATCATGCTAGTCAAGATAAGTCGTGTGATGTTGATAAGAAGGAGATTGATCATCTAACTAAAGAATTTAACACTCTTAAGTTAGTCCATGAATCTACTCTAAAAGATCATAGAGAGCTTGCAAGAACTTGTGAGAAGCTATGCTTTGAGAAGCTAAATTTAGAGCAAGAGCATGAGTTTCTAAAAGCAATCAACGATGATCTTTGAAAGAAAAGTTCTTCTTATCTATCCAAACAATTACTCTTGTCTACTTTTGTTCCACAAGTTAAATATAAGCAAACTAGTAACAAAGGCAAGAAAGTTTCTTCATTTTGTAAGAACAACACTAATGCTAAATCTAATGATGTTGTTGCTAGTAGCTCTCTTGATTCCACTAACGATTTTCTTATCCAAGTAACACTTGAGCAAGAAAACAATTTATTGAAAAGAGTTATAGAGAGAGTTGTCTTCAAGAGTCTTGCCGTAAGTAAGCAATTCAAGGAGATTGTACGCAAGCAAGGAGGACATCGGAAGAAACAAGGCATTGGCTACTTCAATGCCAATGGAGTTGAATGAGAATAAGGTCAATACCCCAACCCGAAGTTTGTTCCCCAAAAGGAGAAGTATGATTCTACTCTCCCCAAGGGAACAAATGCTCAAGATGACCTTCCACCACAAGACCACAAGCTTAAGGGCAAGGACAAGCTTCAAGAGGAGATTGACTCACTTGAAGAAGAATCCCGAGCCATGGTCAAGTGGATTCCCAAGGACACCACTAGCACTACTTCATCAAGCGCTACCTCAACTCCAAGGATCCCTATCAAGTTGATGTGGGTCCCTAAGAAGAAGAACTAGAGAACTTCTTGAGGGGTGACTCCGCCAATGAAATTCACTCTTATCCATTTTGGCAAGAACTATTTGCAATCAACTTGAACCATATGCATTAGTTCAAGAGTCACATATGCACTCAAAGGTAAGCAAGGGACAAGGTAATTACTGTATCAATGGACATCATCTCATATGTACTTCACTCCATGTCCATAGACATCCTTGTAGTTGTTCCTTGTGTGGGACTAACTCATGTAGGTGAGAAGAGTAAGAAACAACAAGGATTCCTCCCAACTCAAGATGATCTTCATCAACTATGAGCATCCACCACCACTGCACCTACATGAAATCTTCTACGACAAAACCTAAGGTTAGTTTATCCCTCTTAGGGGGGATATCACATCAAGGGGGATCTTTACTCTAAGACTTGAGTTAAAGCATCTCTTAAAGGTGTGAACACACTAAAATATTTTTGTAAAAGTGGCAACCCCACTTGTGCTTAAACGATGAGTATGATCTATGATCAAGTATTCTTGCTTGGCTCCTAAGTCAATATACTCATATATAGATGACTTCGTCATCGCCAAAGTCCTTGGTAGATACTAGAGTGGTTGTGCATGTTTGCCATGTTTAGTTGACATCTTGTTGTGTGAGCATGTTGGTATGCATATTTTTGTCCATTCGAGGATATCCAATTGTTATAATATCACTTCTCATTTTCTTTGGCCAATTGGATATGCAAGAATTCCTAAGTACCCCTTTCTAGCTATCTATGTTTTCTCGTCTCAAATTCTATTCATGCTTCCTCACAAAATTTGAGCAAGCACTTTTCACACACTCTCTGTGAGGTGCACTCGGAGTTCCGTCTTGACAAAGAGCTAACTTCCAAAACCTCCCATGTGCCACTCGGTGTGACAAACTCCACAAACTCGGTCACACCGAAGCACTAGGGTTGGTCTAGTTTTTGAACCTCGGTACAACAGATTTTGAAACCTCGAACTCATCGAGTTTGTGTGCCTTAGGCAGTTAAGAAACTTGGTGACACCAAAATTTCTGAATCGGTGTCACCAACAACATGAGGTTATATATACCCAGCAAACCCGACTTTTGAAATTACTCCTCCATCGTTGTCCTCCCGCAAACCCCTGTTGTCGTGCTCATGCCACCAGAGTCCTTGTCGTCGACCGCAATCAACCCCCTTGTCGTTGCCATAGGAGATCGTCACCGAGTTATGGTAAAGATCTCACACCTATTGCGCTCCTCCTTATCAAATATTGTGCATTAGGAACTATTCTTCATCATGCCACATTTTGAGATAGATCTAACCACAAAACAAATCCCTTAGATTAGATGAACAAAAAATTAGGGTTAGATCTCCCCTTTATGTGTCTCGGAGTCACCGAGTTGTATTGGATCCGTGTCACCGATTCCTGGATTAGGGCTTCTGAGAACCGCCTCAGTGAGACCGAGTCTCTCTTTTCAATGGAACCAAAAAGAGTGGCCAAGTCTGTGTTGATGAGATCGTTAGTCTCGGAGGCTCTGATTTTCCCAACTCGGTGGAGCATAAACACATATAGCTGATACTTAAGACTAAGATTCTGAGGTCAAATTTTTGAAAAAGTCTGTGTTTTGTGATGTCCATTGATTCTTACTCTTATATATCTATTCATCGGGTCATCTTGTCAGCTTGTCAGCATGTCAGGGTCTGAAGAGAGTCGGAATGCTTATGGAGAGCAGAGCATGGAAGTGGACTCACACACTAGTCCCGAGAGGAGTGATTTTGATCCAGGCACTCGTAGTTCTCATGATCTGCCCAAGGCAACTACCGGGATAAGGAAAAGGCTCAACCTATATGAAGAAGATGCTGATTTCATTCCTGAGGAAGGCACTTCTCACAAGAAAAAGGAGAAAGTCACTATCAAGAAAACTGTGAGGAAGGAATATGCCAATCCATATGCAGCGAGAGCTCCTGGGATAGCTAGAGCTGCTAAATCTGTAGTGGCTGCTAAAACCTCCAAGCCAGCCAAGAAGCCAGGGTAGAAGAGAGCCAGGAAGAGGATTGTGCATGTTGTTGGAAGGCCAACCTCCATGTATGAAGATCCAGTAGAAGCTGAGGAAGAACGGGAAGAGGTACCTACTAATACACCTTCTTCCAAGAATAAGAAGGTAACAGGAGATGCTATGCCTAGCAAGCCTGCAACTAAGTCCAAGACGTCTTCTCCGAAGGCTAAGAAGCCTGTACCTCCTAAACACAAGAGGACTACGAGAGATATACCTGCAGCAGAGTAGAACAAGGGTTCTGCATCTAGAGATGCTGCTTCAAAAGAGGAAGATCTTGATGTTTTGAGGATTTTGAAACCTCACCTGCTGAGCACAACGATGAACATCCCGTTGCAAGGAGTATGAAGGAAAGGGAGGATCGAGGGCTCAGAAAGTGGAGAGCAGCTGATATGTATGCTATCAGGAGAAGGACTATCATTGATGCTCGCTTTCACGCAAAGGAGCAATAGGATTTCTATGAGTCAGTGCTTTTGGATAAGAGTCCAGCTGACAGTGATATGAGGTATGTAGACTGGGACTACATCAAGGAAAATGAGGATCACTTCCCTCATGTGCAAGAGAACTTCAGAGCCATCGACATTGAAGATTTTGTTGGCAAGAAGATGACAACATGGAATGACGAGATGATCATGAAATTCTAGTCCAGAGCTCACTTTTATCATGATGGTAGAATTGTATGGTTGACTGAAGGTAATAGGTACCAATCCACACTGGAAGAATGGGCTACCATCTTAGGATCCCCAAAGGTAAATGAGGGAGACTTAGATGTTTATACTGAGGCAAAGATGAATCACAATTCTATGGCCAATATGTATAACCCAGTGCCCAAGCAATACCTGAAGACCCACAAGTTTGGCTCTGTCTACTTTCTGCAAGCAGGACTACCCACCACTAACACCATAATGGGGTACACCTTAATGCCTAAATCAGGTGATGATAATATGATTAGGGGGTACTCCATAAATATGTTGCACCATGTAGACACCCACACCAGGATTAGGATGATGGACCTGATTGCAGAGACAATCAGAAGAACTGTTGATGATCAAAAGAGATATTGCAGATACGCACCATACATCGAGATGTTGATCAATTCGAAGATAGAGAAGAATGTGTATGTGCTTAATCCTGAACAACTGCCACTCCAGCCAGATTTTGAAGATAATGAAGTGGTGATGGACCCCGGCTATCCTACTTTTGCTAAAGCACATGCAGAAATATGCGCTGAGGCACAAGGGGAGGCAGTCAGAGCAGCTAGAGCTCCACAGTTAAGATCCAAAGAGGATCAAATGGAGTTTCTTATCAGCACCATCCAAGGGATGGAGAAGAACATTACATACATCTTGCTGAATCAGAAGAGTCTCAAGACGATCGTGGAAACCAAATTCCATGACCCGGATATCAAGGTGACAGGGTTGACAACCGCTGTCAATTAGTTGAACCATGAAGTTAATGCAGTGCACATTCCTAGCTCCAGCAGTGGTGATGATGATGAAACATCTATTCCAACTACCACTCAGTTCAGGACACAGGCCAGATCTACAACCATGACAGTTCCAGAGTCCAGACCATCTTCATCAGCCCAAGCATCAGCTCTATCAGCTCCACCAGCTCCTGCACCACTAGTGTCTACACCACCACCTCAGAGGACATCTGTTGAATCCTTCGTTGTCACTCTTGTGTCGAATCCATCAACAGCTACCGGAGGAGATCGAGCCCAGAGAAACGCTTAGTTCTGGACCTTTAAAATGCATGGTAACTTGTTGCCAAAGGGGGAGAAGTGTATGGATCAATAGGGATTCGAGAGAGTTTGTGTTGTTTTTGTTGCTCCCTTTGATTTTCAAGAACATTTGGTTCTTTTGGATGTCTTAAACCCTATTGTGTTTGATCATACGCTTTGATTGTTGATGCTAATATTTCATACCTTTGAGATATCTATATGATGATCATTCACTCATTTGATTGGTGTTATGTGCATTAGTATTCATTCATATCATTTATGTGCACCACCAAGATGTATGAGACATGGAAGAGTGGCACATGATCCTAATCGATTGTCCATTTGCATTCAAACAGAAATTTAAAATAATACACATATTTAGGGGGAGCTCTTGCCTTTCACATACTTCTCAAAGCAGCCATGCTATTCATTGATTATATCTTATGTCGAAGCTATGATCTGTATGTTTTCATCAATTACCAAAAAGGGGGATATTGAAAGCACAACCTCTCCCTAAGGTGGTTTTGGTAATTAATAACAACATATGTGGCATTGATCTAATGATTCCATTTAGTATATTTCAGGAAAAGTTCAATGATGCATAGGCTAAGGATTGTTAGGAAAACCCCTAGATGCAAGGAATGTTTATTGGCAACAAGCTTGAAGACTCTACATTTTATATTTTGTGAGAAATCACATTTGGGTCCATAGGAAAGCCAATACTATTAAAAGGGGATGAGGTGACTATGATGATCTGGTTGCTCAAGTGCTTAGAGATAGCCACCAAAAATACTCATGAAATTCTCCCACATATACTATGTAAAAATCCACAAAGTTCAAAATTTGGTGCCACCAACTTTCCATTCGGCCCTACTAAGTTTTCCATGAGAGAGATCCCATGCCAAACCCTAGAGTCTCGGTACCACCAAGTGCCATTTCGGTGCAACTTAAACCAGTGCCCCCAGCTATGTTAATCAACCTCTTAAAATCAGAATTTTTGAGTTTTGAAAATCGGTCTCGCCGAGTTGTGGAAACTCACTAGGCCAGCCAAAATCGTTACCATCGAGATTCATATATCGGTCTCACTAAAAAGACAAGAGTTGCGACATTTTGCACTAGTCGGTGCCACCGAGTTTCACTTCGGTTTCACCGAGTTGGGCAATAATGTTATAACGGTTGGATTTTTGGAGGTGCCTATATATTCCTTTCACCACCTCTCATTTGCACAGGAAGCACAGAACACACATACACTTGCCATATCCATTTTTTAGAGAGAGCCACCTACTCATGTGTTGAGAACAAGATATTCTAATCCTACCATTTGAATCTTGATTTTTAGCCTCCCCAAATTTCTTTCCACCCAGTCAATCTCTTCTACCCAAACCAAGAATGTGAGAGAGTGATTGAGTGTTGAGGAGACTATGTTTTGAAGCACAAGAGCAATGGTTCATCGTACTACCGCATCTATTACCTTTGGAAGAGTGGTGTATCCTAGATTGTATAGGTGTCGCTTGTGAGCCTCCTACTTCGTGTCATGGAGTTGAACCAAGAAGTTTGTAAGGGCAAGGAAATCGCCTGCTTCATGAAGATCTACCGTGAGTGAGGCTAGTCCTCCGTGAACGTAAGCCATGATGGAATAGGCAAGGTTGCTTCTCCATGGACCCTTCATGGGTTGAGACCTCCGTGGACTCGCACGACCGTTACCTCATACGTCTTTAACATATTGGTAATTTATGAAGTATTCATGCCGATATTCTACAACTTTCATATACTTTTCGCAATATATTATATTATTTTTTGGGACTAACTTACTTATGCAGTGCCGAGTGCGAGCTCCTGTTTTTTGTGTTTTTTGTTTCATAGAAAATCCATATCAAGCGGATCCCTAACGCAATAAAAAGTTATGGAGAGTTTATATGGAATATATGTGAATTTTTGGAGTCAGAATCAACACAAGATGATGCCCGAGGGCCCCACAAGACAACAAGGCATGGTCTATGGGGGGCGCCCTCATGGCTTGTGGCCAACCCTTAAGTCGGTTGAGGCTATCCTTCTATCACAAGAAAGATATTTTCACGATAAAGATACCCTCAAAATTTCATCCCAATTGGAGTTACGGATCTCTGGATATTTAAGAAATGGTGAAGGGCGAGAAAACAACAACGAAAACAGGAGAGGAACAGAGAGAGAGATCCAATATCGGAGGGGCTCTCGCCCCTCAGGTAGCTGATACTTGTGATCTGCGTTGGATTTTCTGTGAAGAGGAACAGGTTATCGCAGCACAATGCGAATAAGTATTTCCCTCAGTTATGAAACCAAGGTTTATCGAACCAATAGGAATGTCAACCATAACCGTCTTCAGCAGATGCACACAAAAGAACAAACATCTTGCCCCGAACGCGGGCAAGAGGGTTGTCAATCCCCTTGGTCTCGTTATTTGCAAGCAAGTGAGGTGTGTAGATAATTGTAAGATGCAAAATAAAATAAAATCAAATAAATGGCAGCAAGGTATTGGAGGTTTTAGCAATATGTTGTGAATAGACCCGGGGCCATAGTTTTCCCTAATAACATCTCTCATGAAAATAACACACGGTGGGTAAACAAATTACTGTTGGGCAATTAATAGAAGAGCAGATATTTAAGCGATTTTCATAGCAATGATTATGTAAATGTAGGTATCACGTCCATAAACAAATAGGCCAACTCGTGCCTACACCTATTACTATTACTTAACTTCAAGAGCGCTTCTATGCTTGCCTCTCTACGTATTAAGTTCATGGCAAACGAAGTAATGCTTGGAGAAAGATGACATGACGTAGACAAAGTAAACTCACCCAATATGAATAAACCCATCATTTTACCCTTAGTAGAAACAACACAAAGATGCAACTTGTCCCCTTCTGTCACTGGGATATAGAAACTCGCCAGGTTGAACCTACTACAAAACACCTCTCTCACTGAAGAAATATCATTCTAGTTGGCCAAACTATTTCAAAAGATCGGAGAGAATTACAAATCTATCATAATCATGCACATAAGACTCATAATGTATATCATATGAAACTCAAATATTTATCATGAATAATCTGAACATAAACCCACAATTCATCAGATCCCAACAAACGCATTGTACAAAAGAGTTACATCATATGGATCAAAGTGAAGATGCGATGATCGTTATACTAAAGATCAAAGAGAGAGAGAGAGAGATTGCCATCTACATAGTGGCTATGGATCCGTAGGTCTGTGGTGAACTACTCGCACATCATCGTCAAGGCAGCAAGGTTGATGAACATGACCTTCGTGATCGATCCCCCCTCTGACACAGTGCCAAAACAGAGCTCCAGCTGGCCTCCCGTCGAAATAGAAACTTGCGGCGACATAAAATGTGTTTCCGGACCTCCCTCGATGTTTTTAGGGTAGATGGGAACTTATAGGCAAGAGAATGGAGTCAGGACAACCACGAGGGGGCCATAAGCCATCATGTTGCGCCATGTTGGCTTGTGGGGCCCTCGTGCACCCTCCTTCCTCCTTCCGATGCTCCACGGTCTTGTTTTTGTCCAAAAAAAGTTCACAAAAAGTTTTAGGTCAATTGGACTTTGTTTGGTAGTGAAAAACTGAAAAGTGGAAAAACAAACACAAAACTAGGAATGGCACTCGGTCAATAAGTTAGTGCTCAAAAATAATATAAATTGGTAGGTAAGTACATAAAAAGTGTTTTAAAATGATAACATAATAGCATGGAACAATAAAAAATTATAGATACATTGGAGACGTATCAAGCACCCCCAAGATTAATTCCTGCTCGTCCTCGAGTAGGTAAATGATAAAAACAAATTTTTTGATGTGACATGCTACTCATGATGTGATCTTATGCATGTATGCTCATTTAGAAACGATGAATTAACAAATATTAACACAACACTATTTATAAGTATAAGCAGCAAAACAATTAATTTTTTCAAAGTGTACGATCCTTAAAGATTGTTTCATCCCATCCATCTTCGTTATATTAGCAAGGCATGGCTCCATATTCACCACATAACTATAAATGTCAAGCACCACCCTGCCCAAGTCAGGCAATTGGATGGTACCCTTTGAAGTTTCAATATGCACCAACTTTCTATTCTTCACGCAGTACACGAGCGTGAACCATTGGACATAGCATATAGGTGGAATACAATAAGGTGGTAGGTTTCCAAGGGGTTGAAAAATGGAGAATATAGTCTCGTGTCAACTAGGCGTACAAACGGGCTATGGAGATGCCCATCGATAGATATTGACACAAGGAGTAGGGATTGCCATGCAAATGATGCACTAGAGCTATAAGTGTATGAAAGCTCCACTGAATCTAAGTAGGGTGTGCATCCAACTTGCTTGCTCATGAATACCTCGGGCATTTGAGGAAGCCCATCACTAGAATATACAAGCCAAGTTTATGAAAAAGTGATTCCCACTAGCATATTAATGATATAACATGAGACTCTCTACATTATGAACATGGTGCCACTTTGAGGCACAAGTGTGGTAAAGGAAGTAGCAAAGTCCCTTCTCTCTTTTTATCTCATTCATTTTTTATCATATGGTGAACTCATTTGGCCTCCCCCATCTTTATTTTCTCACCGGGACAATGCTTTAACAATGATGATCATCACACATTCATTTACTTACAACTCATGTATAACTCGATATGAGCAACTATGGACTAACACGACTCAAATATGAATGCATCTGGCAATGTACCAGAATGTGTAATGACCTAGTGTGACATGGATTCAACATATGATAATTGGTGGCTTTGCCACAAATGCTATTATGAATGGTGACTTTGCCACAAATACTATGTCATCTCTATATGATCATGCAAAGCAATATGATGATGAATGAACTGGTCATGTGAAGTGACGATGTAATTTCCATCGGAATATATCTCGGAGTTGCTATGGAAATGCCGTAATAGGTAGTTATGGTGGATATTTTGAGGAGGATCTAATAAGGCTTATGTACAACAGAGCGTATCATGTCACGGGGTTTGGATGCACCGACGGAAGTTGCCCCAATCCTTGAGGTGAGAATGGGCTATGCGTGGTACTAGAGAGGCTAGCAAATATGAGGAGGTGAGATTGCGTATGTCCATGGTGTCACAATAGTCATAAATAAATCATACACTTATTCCAAAGTTTTATTAGTCTTACCACAAATAAAAGTACTACTCGCATGCCCCAAGGGAGAGAGTTGGTAGGAACTAAGCATCGCGCGACTCCGACTCAAAACAACACTAGGTTTCAACGAGGAATAGAAATGTTCACACATCATCATCATGCCCTTTTAAATTTTAAGATGTTCAAGAAGTTTTGACATCTCTTTTTATCGACACCTTTCTGAATTAATGATTATGCACTCACACACTTTCATATCACCACAACAATATCATTAACCACAATTTCTCTATAAGTGCTACATGATGGTTTTAATTATCACTCATTGAACACTCATTATTTTTGATCTAGTCTCATGACCCATCAAATTACCGTCAATGTTCATTAACTCTCAAAGAAATATAAGTGAGGAATGAGAGCATATTATTTCTATCAAATCTACACACCACCATGCTCAAAAATATATAAGTGAAGTAATAGAGCAACTGCTAAGCTCAAAAGATATAAGTGAAGCACCTAGAGTATTCTAACAAATCATGATGATGGTGCCTATCTCTCTCAAATAGGTGTGTCCAGCAAACAATGATTGTGGAAAACTGAAAGTAAAAGTAAACAAAGGAAAATGATGCTCGAAGCAAAACTCATATCATGTGATGAATAAAAATGTAGCTCCAAGTAACATACCGATGGATTGAGACGAAAGAGGGGATGCCTTACTGGGGCATCCCCAAGCTTAGACGCTTGAGTCTTCCTAGAATATTATCTTGGGGTGCCTTGGGCATCCCCAAGATTAGGCTCTTGCCACTTCTCATTCCTTTGTCCATCGAGATAATACTCAAAACTTGAAAACTTTAACCACACAAAACTCCACAAAACTTCATGAGATCCGTTAGTATAGGCAACATAATAAACACTTTTAGGTGCTGTTATAAATTGATTCATCTTTTATTTTGCATAAGGTACTGTATTCTAACTTCTACATGGCTTATACCCCCCGATATAATCCATAGCATAATCAAAACAAGCAAACTATGCATGCAAAAATAGAATCTGTTTAAAACAGAACAATTTGTAGTAATATATTTAATTGTAATACTTCTGTAAATCTAACAATTTTGAAAAATTAAGTAGATCTGAGTAATTTGTATATCAGTACCGTGTAAAACATTCAGCTTAAACAATGTTCCAGTAAAATCAGAGAAATTCTTTACTGGGTGTCAAAGTTTCTGTTTTTGCACCATATCAATTCTACTCATCTTGCAAATCATCCCAAAGGCTTTACTTGGCACAAAAACTAACTAAAACATAAAAATACAATCATTACAGCAACTATGTCATCACAAACAAACATAAAGTAAATGATAACTATTGGGTTGTCTCCCAACAAGATCTTTCGTTATAGTCATTAAGATAGGCTTGAAATTTCAATGATGCTCACATAAAAGACAAGAATTGAATCATAAGGAGAGCATCATAAAACCTGTGAAAATAACATTAAGTCTAACATACTTCCCATGCGTAGTCATTTTATAAGCAAACAATTTGTCAAGACAAGAAGTGTCTATCATAAGCAAGTAGGAAGAATGAAGCATTAACAATTTGAATATCAGGAGCGGTAAATGAGTAACATGAAAATTTCTATAACCATATTTGCCTCTCTCATAATGATTACATGTAGGATCATATTAAAATTCAATAATATAGCAATCATGATTTTTATTCAAGGAACTATCATAAATCACTTTATAAATTTCACAATTTTTAGATTCATGATTTCAAGCAAGACCTCATAAAGATAATCTAGTGCACTTTCACTAGCAATTGTTTCAACATAAACAGGTCTTTTGAAAAGATTAGCTAGTGGATGAGGATCCATTTATGTTTATTTTTTGCATTTCACTTTCTGTTTTGGTCTGACAAATATAAGGATAGCATACCTAGGCAAGTAAACTAGAGAGCAAAGATGTAAACTAAGGACGAGCTACGCAAGCAAATATAATTATTTTTGTATATTTTTGATGAGACAAACTAAATATACCAACAAATAAAAAGAGGAACAAGTGAATGAAATTTTGTGCGGAGTTACTTGATAGTTGGTGATGATATTCTGCGGTAGTGACGCGAGAAATCCTTCTTGATACTTGTGATCTGCGTTGGGTTTTCCATGAAGAGGAACAGGCTATCGCAGCACAATGCGGGTAAGTATTCCCCTCAGTTATGAAACCAAGTTTTATCAAACCAATCAGAATATCAACCACAATCGTCTTCAGCGGCTCCACACAAAAGAACAAACATCTTGCACCCAACACATGCAAGAGGGTTGTCAATCCCCTTGGTCTCGTTATTTGCAAGCAAATGAGGTGTGTAGATAATTGTAAAATGGAGAATAAAATAGAAGCAAATAAAGGGCAGCGAGGTATTGGAGGTTTTAGCAATATGTTGTGGATAGACCCGGGGGTCATTTTTTCCCTAATGGCATCTCTCATGAAAACAACAAAGGGTGGGTAAAGAAATTTTTGTTGGGCAATTGATAGAAGAACGGATAGTTATGTGATTTTCACGGCAATGATCATGTAAATACAGGCATCACACCCATAAAAAATAGGTCGACTCCTGCCTGCACCTATTACTATTACTTCTCTTCAAGAGCACTTCTATGCTTGCTTCTCTGTGTATTAAGTTCATGACAAATGAAGTAATGCTTGGAGAAATATGTCATGATGTAGACGAAGTAAACTCGACCAATATGAATAACCCCCATAGTTTTACCCTTAGTAGAAGCAACACAAAGACAAAACTTGCCCCCTTCTGTCACTGGGATATAGAAACTTGCCAGGTTGAACCTACTACAACGCACCTCTCTCACCAAAGAAATATCAATCTAGTTGGCTAAACTATTTCAATAGATCAGAGAGAATTATGAATCTATCATAATCATGCACATAGGAATCATGTTCTATATCAGAGGAGACTCAAATATTTATCATGAATAATCTGAACATAAACCCACAATTCATCGGATCCCAACAAACACACCGTACAAAAGAGTTACATCATATGGATCAAAGCAAAGATGCGATGATCATTGTATTGAAGATCAAAGAGAGATACATTTCCATCTAGGTAATGGATATGGACCCGTAGGTCTGTGCTGAACTACTCACACATCATCGTGAGGGAAGCAAGGTTAACAAAGAGGCCCTCCGTGATCAACCCCCCCTCCGACAGGGTGCCAGAACGGAGCTCTAGATGGCCTCTCATTGAAACACAGACTTGCGACAGCGTAAAAAGTGTTTCGGGACCTCCCTCGATGTTTTTAGGGTAGATGGGAATTTATAGGCTAGAGGACGAAGTTGGGAGAGCCACGAGGGGGCCACAAGCCATCAAGGCGCCCCCATGGCGCGCACTGTTGGCTCGTTGGGCCCTCGTGCACCCTCCTGCCTTCTTTAGATGCTCCACGGTCTTGTTTTGGTCCAGAAAAAATTCACAAAAAAGTTTCACGTCAATTGGACTTTGTTCAGTACTGAAAATCTGAAAAGTGGAAAAACACGCGTAAAAGAACAACTGACACTAAGCACTGGGTCAATAGGTTAGTGCTAAAAAGTAATATAAATTGGTAGGTAAGTACATAAAAAGTGTTCTTACATGGTAACATAATAACTTGGGACAAAAAAATATAGATATGTTGAAGACGTATTATGAGCCATGGCGACCAAGGACCAGAGGGAGAACCTCTCTCTAGATGGGAAGAGGCCATGGAGGAGGAAGCCTAAGGGGGAGACTCTCCTCCCTCTCTTTCGGTGGCACCGGAGTGCCGTTGGAGGAGCCATAGCCGTCATCAACATCATCGTCTTCATCACCTTCCTCATCTCTTTTCATCAACATCACCCTGTTGTAAAAACCTACTTGAACACGGTGTTTCATTCCACATATTATTAATCAATGATGTGTTGCCATCCTATGATGTTTGAGTAGATCTTTGTTTTCCTTTGGGTTGATTTATGATCTCGATTGGTTTGAATGTATGTTTTATTTTGCTGTTGTCCTAAGGTGCCTTCCGTGAGGCACACACATGAAGTATTCACGCTGGAGGGTGTTGCAATATGTTCACAATTCTCTTATAGTGGGTGGCTAGAGTGACAGAAGCATACACCCGAGTAAGGGGGTTGTTTACGTATGGGAGTAAAGGGGACTTGATGTTTAATGCTATGGTTGAGTTTACCTTAATGATTTATAGTAGTTGTGGACGCTTTCTAGAGATCCAATCATAAGTTCATATGATCCAAGTACGGAAAGTATGTTAGCTCATGTCTCTCCCTCATATAAAATTGCAAGAATGATTACTTATCTTGTTATCAATTGTCTAGGATGATTCAGCACACCATGCCATCATTATGTCACACTCGCTATTTGTAATATATTGTAATATATTATAACTCTATTTAGTGTAGAAACTATTTTCATATTTTAGTTCTGCAATATCATGCAAAGCTATCCTTTTATACCCACAACAGTTTTATTTCTCGCTACTAGATAGAAGCAAACGTTCGGTGTATGTAGAGTCGTATCGGTGGAAGATATGACTTAAGGGAATATTGATCTTACCTTTAGCTCCTTATGGGTTCACATTCCATACTTACCACTTCCCTCTTTGGAATGTGCTACGGCTATTCCTTGAACTTGGGGATTATCAAGCTCTTTTATGCAGCCGTTGCTGGGGAGCAATAGCGTGGGGTTAATATTTTTGTGTATACTTGTTTGCTTTTATCACTAAGTAGATTTTGTTTTTATTTTGTTTCTGTTTCCTCGTTTATGTTTTTAGTTGTGGGAGAAACAAGCAAAAAAATTGAAAAATTTAAAACACATTTTTTTACTTATCTCTTAAAAGAGAAGTGATTGGAAAGTTATGCATTGAAGAAGTGAGGGTCGGCCTTGAACACTTGTGTTCATGCTCATGGAAACAATGTAGAATTTTTCATGGAAGTTGCTCATAAAAATAATTATCCCCTTGTATGTACCACTATACCTTAAAAATAACGTGTTTTCAAAATATTCTTGATGCTTGTTTGCATGTTTCATCTACCATTCTTATCAGAGCATCATCAAAATTATCATGCCTAGCTAAAAGGATTTGAAGAAAAGCGCTTGTTGGGAGACAACCCAACACTTATTCTTTCCGTTTTTGTGTTTTTACATGATTAAGCTACTGTAGTAATCATGTTTTGTGTCTCTTATTTGAATGATGTGCCAAGTAAAGCCTTTGGGATGATTTGGATGATAGTAGATTCGATCCTCTACAAAACATAAAATTTTGCATTCACTGTAGAATTCCTTTCATTTTACTAGAATGTATTTTTAAGCTGACTTTTTAACACAACATTAATATACAACTTCACCAGGTTTTCCTAATTTTAAGAATTTTTTGAGTTACAAAAGTATGGTGTTTGTGCTGATCATTAGAGACTGTTCTGTTTTAGAGAGATTCTGTTTTTGCTTGCGTAGTTTGCTTGTTTTGATGATGCTATGGAACGTATTGGGAGGTATAAGACATGGAGAAGTTAGAATACAATACCTTATGAAATAATTAAATATGAATCGATTCATAACAATACCTAAATTTTATGATTTGCCTATTATACTAATGGATCTCACGAGGTTTCTGTTAAGTTTTGTGTGATTGAAGTTTTCAAGTTTTGGGTGAGATTCCGATATGAGGAGAATAAGGAGCATCAAGACCTTATGATTGGGTATTCCCAAGGAACCCCCAAGGTAATATCCATGGAAGACTCAAGCGTCTAAACTTGAGGATGCTCAGATGGCATCCCCTCTTTCGTCTTCAACACTATGAGAATATCTTACTTGAAGCTATATTTTTATTCGTCACATAATATGTGTTTTGCCTGGAGCATAATTTTATTTTGTTATTACTTGCTTGTTGTTACTTATAATCTTGTTTTTTTTCAAGAATTGCCTTTAGAATGCTTGAATTGCACGTGTGATGTGTGGTGTACAAAAATAGAAACTTTTTGTTGTAGTATTTGAATTATCAGATTTTACTGGAACGTGGAAAGTTTCTGAAATTTTATATAGTACTCTCATACAAATTATTTATCTTGTCCTAAATTAATAGAATTTTTGGAGATACATAAGTACATTGTTTAAATTGATTACTATAGACTGTTCTAGCTGGACAGATTGTTGTCATAGTTTTGTCATCTACTTATCCTAGAGTTTTCATGGATTATATTGGTAGATATAAATTAAGGAAATAATAGTATACAATACATAATGTTTGAAAATTATTATGCAACTTGTCTTGGTAGTACATGAAGTGTAGATTTATTCTTATGTGTACTAACCTATTTCACGAGTTATGTTCAAGTTTTGTGTGGATGAAGCTTTTGGGACTTAGGTGAACCCGGGGTATGAGAGGATTGAATGGTATACAAAATCTCAAGCTTGGGGATGCCCAAGGCACCCCAAGTAAATATTACAAGAAGCTTCAAGCATCTAAGCTTGGGGATGCTACACATCCCACCTCTCTTCCTCAACAATTATCGGTTAGCCAATGTTGATCCTAAGATTTCATTCATTCACATGTGCTATTCTTGGAGCATATTTTGTGCTTACTATTCCCTTTTATTTTATGCACCATGGTGGTATAAGATAATCCTTGGATTATTTATAGAATGCTTTATGCGCTTCACTTAAATCTGTTGAGTATGACTTTATAGAATGCTTCATGTGCTTCACTTATATATTTTGAGCTTAAATATCGGTCTCTCTATACCCATTAAAGAAAGCTCTATGAACTTCACTTATATCTTTTTAAGAGTAGTTTGATTATCACTCTTGTGATCCAGTTATATTCTAAGAGAAAATGTTGAATGAATTGAATGTCATAAAACATGAAATTATATATGCTTCATATGCTTGTCCCATGGGGAGTAGTGACTTCACATACTAAGAGTATAAGAAATAAAATTTATTGGAGGTTAGCAAACATAGTAGTGGTCGCTCGAACAATTCATGAAAGAATATTGAAGGAAGAGATATCATACATATAAATATACTATCTTGGACATCTTCTATGGTTGTGAGCCCCCATTAATTATTTTTTTGATTTTGATCAAGTAGTTGACGTTGGACAAGGAAGACACCATAATGGTTATGTTTTCTTATATCCACATAGTAGTTATTGTCATGGATATTTTAACATGTGGTGCTTTCTTAATATGTTTTGCTAGCCCAAAAATTCGCACTAAGTAGATATAGTACTTGTGCATCCATAACCCTTAAACCCAGTTTCTTGCCATGAGAGTCCGCCATACCTACATATGGATCGAATAAGATCCTTTTAGTAAGTTGTCATCGGTGCACAAGGCAATAAAAATTGCTCCTAAACATGTATGATATTTTATTGTAAGGGAAATAAGTTTTTTACAATCTTGTGATGGGAAAGAAATAAAAGCGACAGACTACATAATAAAGTTTGCTATCACAAGGGGCAATATAAAGTTACGTTCCTTTTCATTAAGAGATTGCACTTCCAAAATTAAAAAGCACATGACAACCTGCGCTTTCCTCTGGGAAGGGCCTATATTTTACTTTTTTGCAAGAGTCAATAATGTCCATCCCTATTCCAATCTATTAATTCTTTAGTTGGCAAACATCATGTGGTGGGAAAAGATCGAGGCACATATATACAGTTGAATATAAGTGATCATGATTCATTATTGTTGCCATTATCCCTGAGATAAATAAGTTGGGAGGCGGAACATTAAGCTCCCATCTTACTATGTGTCTAATTGAAATTGCTTGTTCTAAAAATATGTCTTGAGTGTGAGCAATCATGGAAGAGTAAATGATAGTTGAGTATGTGGAATTTGCTAAATCTAAGCTCTTACATAGACCCTTCCTAAAATAAGATGAAGGGCTTATTCCATCTGTGCCCCCAATTCCTTAGTTGTGCTCAGTTTTCCCCACGCTTCAAACTTTTGCTCATTTTTCCCCACTCCCTTAGCTGAAACTCTCACAAATGTTCATAACAGGCGCTTGCCGTCTTGGCCGTTAACTGACTTGTGGGGCCATGTTGGACTCTGTTGACTCTGGCTGTGGCTTCGCTGGTTGGGCCGTGTTTGTGTTCATAGGACGGGCCCGTTAGTTTGTTGGTAATAAATTAAAAAAGCCTACTATCGATGGATGTAGCCTGCTATGCATGCCCGGCTTTGGAATCGATGTAGCCTGCTATGCATGCGAACACCGCCACGCACGCATGTAGTGACCTAGACCTAAATGCATGCATGCACGCCGACACGCACACATCGATCCGTGCCGCACGGTTGCCGGTGGATTCAGTCGCTCCGCAACGTTGTTTCACGCGTCGCAGGCATACGTGCCGGTGGCAGAAGGGGCAGGCTGCACGCACGCTCGCGTCCATATGTCGAGGCATCGGTTCACGCCGCACGGCTGCCGCTCGATTCAGTTGTGCCGGTGGCAGAAGGGGCAGAGCACGCAGAAGGGGGAGGCAGGCAGCTGCCAACGCAAAGCACGTAGAAGGGGGAGCAGGCAGCCGCCAACGCAGAGCACGCAAAGCACGCTCGCTTCGATTCACGTTCACACGTTGATGATCGCATCGGTTCACGCACGCACTGAGTCACGATCTACGCCGTTTCCGCATGTACCCACTTCGTCTCCCCCGGCTATTTAAACTGCCCTTCATTGCCTCTTCTTCTACAGATCTATCTGCGCCTCCCACTTCTCTTCTTCCCCCAAAAGCCAAAGCCCTTCCACTCAGTGAAGCGTTCAAGATGCAGTACAACGGGCCGACGTTCCAAGAGCCTCCCACCGTGCCGGAACGGCGGTACCCCGCCAACGTCGTCGTCGAGGCATCGCTCCGCGTGTGGGCGTTCTCACGCTGGAGGGGTAGCACTGAGCTTGCACGGGGGTTCCTCCGTGCGGGATTCCACCACCTCCCGGCGGGCTCGCCACTCATGTTCAACCTCGTGGAGCACCGTCCCCATGCCAACGCTCGAGTGGTAGGGCTTGTCGTCCACTTCACCAATAGGTTCGATGCCTACTACCTGCTCGGCAAGGTGTATTGGTGTGGGTGCGAGTTCATCGCATTCACCACCTATAACATCTTCACCGACTTTGAGAGCATCTTCCCCGCTCGCAACCGCATGCACAGCCTCCCGTACTACCTCGGCGACAACGGCCTTGAGGAGGAGCAGTACTGAAGCCGACGGCGAAGAAGACGGTGAAGCCGGCGGTTAAGGTGAAGACGATGGTGAAGACATGGCGGTGTTGCCCTAGCTACCCTATCTACTATGTAGTGTGAGTTTGGTGTGTGTGTTGCCCGACCTAGCTACCCTATCTATGCATGTAAGGTTAATTATTATTATCTATGTAAGAACTTATGTTGCCCTAGCAATTGGTGTGTCGTGTTATATGTAAGAACTTATGTTGCCCTAGCAACCCTATCTAAGTTAAGTTATGTGTGCTATATTAATGCTTTGTTATGTTTGTATTTTGTTTGTCCCAAGTTTTGACATGGCTAATTGGTGTGGGAAAAATTAACCAAACTAATTAAAAATGATGTGTTTATAGATGCCTTCTAAAAACAAGAACGTATTGCACATTTGTACACGGCTTTGGTTTGCTGAGAGCTCTGTAACTTTTAGGTATTCCAAGAATACTTTGGTTTTCAGAAATATTGAAGTATCAAATACTTTGAGATGTTTGGCTTTAGTCAAAAGTGTAGTCTTATATACTTTAATCCCTACTTTAATATGTAGAAAACTACACTATGTTTGAAGTATATAAAAAAGAGGGTTGGACCTCTTTTTCCAATCATGAAGTATAAATTACACTATGTAGAAAACTACACTTTGAGATGTTTGGCTTTAGTCAAAAGGATAAATGAAGGGACCCATAAAGGAAAGCCAAAAAAAATTCCTCAATGAGATAGAAGAGATTGGGCAATCAAATTAATGAAAAAAGCAATCAGAAACGAAAAAGAACAAAGCAATCGTTCCTAAACAAAAAAAGAAACATCGCTTGTTTCTGGGCCTCATTTATCCTTTGTGGGCCTATTGCAGCTTGATTCTCTTTGTGCCCGCGAACTAGGTTTTTTTTCTAGCAGAACTGACGAACTCGAGGACAAAAGTTTGGCAAGTGCGAGAGAGAAGAGATGAACTTGATGTATATCCCTTGTGCTGCTCAAGTACTGCTTACTGTCATCTGACGAGCTAGGGTATGATCCAACACTCGAGGTTATTAGCTAACAAAATAATCCTATCACTGAACTGGTAGTTGTCTTCTGTCGAAACTGAAACTGTCGAAACTTAACAGTAAACTGCATATATTCAGAGATTGACAGTTGCACTAAACAGAGTTGCATTTGAGATAAACAGACGAGGATTGCTAAACAGTAGCACCAACAGTAGACAAACATCTCTAACGAGAGATGGCCATCAAGTAAAAAATTCCTAGAGCAAGTATTCCTAAAGCTATCAGATTGGATTGCTTCTTCAACTCAATCAGCTGCTTGAAGTTCTAGTTCATCTTCTTCAATTCCATCTTCAGTTCAACATCTACCACCGTCGGGTATTCCGGACGCGTTGCTGCTGCCGGAGCGGCACTGTCATGGGGCAGATTGAACTCGCGGATTGCATTCCCCCTCGAATCCA
This sequence comes from Hordeum vulgare subsp. vulgare, assembly GCF_904849725.1. Classification (NCBI taxonomy): domain Eukaryota; kingdom Viridiplantae; phylum Streptophyta; class Magnoliopsida; order Poales; family Poaceae; genus Hordeum; species Hordeum vulgare. The sequence continues at coordinate 101,072,116 of NC_058521.1, read as the reverse complement.
CCAAGCCCAACCCTTGAAGCCTCTGGATGTAATCATCCATCCACTCGAAATGGTGGCATTTCTTCACGATCTAAAAACGAAATCATGTAACCTAAATCCAAATCTGACAGATTTTTTGAGAAATTAGAGATAAAGGATGCGAGGAAAACTCAGATCTAACCTGCCCCTCCGGCTTGCTCTCGCATTTGACGAACTCGCGCCCAAAGTTCCCATTCTTCTCCTCCTTCAAAGTCAACCGCTTCAGTGGCACAGTCCGTGGGCAGTCAGTGCATCGAGTCATCGGCACTGGACCATACTCCGGCCACGTGGAACGGGGGGCTGACGAGGAGGTCGACATATCGCCCGAGAGGAAGAAACAGAGGAATTGGTCGAGAGGAAGAAGAACGAGAAGAAGGGGAAAGAAACAGAGGAATTGCTCGATCTGCTCGATGCCTTTGTCTGTCAGATGGAGAAGAGGAGAAGGGGAAGCTATATTGATGATTTGCCACATTGTATTTTGCAGTTTGAATATTTGAACCAACTCTTAACACTGACATGTGGTGGTCATGTGCGGAAAATACAATTTCATATGTAAAGTGGGGCAGATCGTAAAAACCCGAGAAGGACAGTGCAGTAGCCAATCAGGATGCATCACGCGGATCGCGCATGCCTGCCCCACATTTGACGGGTGGTGTTTGGCGCTTGGTAGGATCCGACGGCGGACGTTCGACGCTAGGGTTTGGAGCAATTCTGCGGGGTTATGAGCGAGTCAACGGGGTTATTAGGGTTTGACCAGATTTCGAATGGCCATAACTAAATTAGAAAAAATCGCAAAAATATAAAACAAACATAGTTCGTCCGTTTATGAGACCTAGTTACCTTAAAAATATAAACTCGGTATAGGGGCTTTTTTTGAAAAATCATTTTTTGAAGTGATTTGTCGAAATCAAGTTCAAATGTTTTTAAAAAATTCAAAAAAAAATTCAAAATGTTGTAATTCTTGCGCACATAGCCGTCATATGTGACAAGGTTATGAGAAAAAAAATATAAACTTGGTGTAGGTCATTTTCATGAAAGAAGGCTTCACACAAATGAGCTATCACCTATAAACATGTTGAGAGTTCGTAGAATAGGGAAAGAGGTTTAGGGTTTGAAAAAAAACAAAATAATTAAAAAAAAATCAGAAAAATCTCCATAGCTTCATTTTGGAGTGAATAAGAAGGATTTGAACTTACTTTTTCATTTTCATATCTAAAACGTGTTATTTGACGGTTTTGAATTAAAAGCATATTTTTTCAAAAAAATGTAGTAATATGAATATTAATCAATAAATAGCGAGACTTCGTTTTTACCCTATATATATGGAACAAGTGTTAATAAAAATATATATGTCTCATTTAGGGAAGGTAAAAAAAACTTGATTTCAAATAGGGCTGTTTACCCTAGCTTTCGAGCTCGTTTCTAGCACATTTCTCATTCGGACTGTTCACCTAGGAATATTGGACTTCAAATGCTCGATCAAATACACCGCACACAGCAATGAACCTCCAATGTTCAACTTCAACTTTGGCTTGAATCCAAATTTTGGCCCAAATTCAAATATTGATTTAAATTCAAATTTTGATGGAAATTTGAATTCTAACTCAAATAAGGAACCAAAGTAGAAGCAACATTATTGCAACTGATGCCAACATTATTACAACTGATGCCAACATTATTATAGTAGCTCAAATCTACCAAGTTTTAAGATGCCAACATCTTAATACAAATCTACCAAGTTTTAAGCGATCGACTCGCCCTCAAATTGACAACACAAACATTTCCCAACAACTTAATTCAAATTTTTGACTTGCTCCTTGTGTTTGCAGCTGGCTTCACCGTCTTGCTCCTGGTTTCCCTAGTTGAGATGCTCTTTTCTTTCAGACTCTTGTTCCTTTTGATCTTGGGCTTTACTTGGTGTTTTCCCCGTGGAGGTGCTGATGGAGTAGTTCCACTCGCCGAGCACTTGACGACCATTTGACGGTCATCTATGGGTTCAGTAATCTTTAAAGGCACAATTGGAAAAATTACCCCTCCTGTTCCTCTCTTATAGCTTCAAAACCATCAAAGGCCATGGTTTCAAAATCTTCTGCTTCTTCATCTCTTGGCCTTTTCTCCCTAGAGCTGTTAAATAAAATTATAAGCCATAGGCAAAAAAGAGAACAAATGCAAACAAAAGGGTAGCTGCATTCTACAAAGGGTGCAAACACATACCAAGATGCTTCATTTGCTGCTGCGTTCTCCACTGCTTCATTTGCTGCTGCATTCTCCACTGCATCTTCAGTCTCCATTGCTGCTGCATTCTCCTCAGCATTGGCTGATGTCCATCTTTCCTCCTCTCCAAATGATGCATCCACTGCATTGGTACAAAGCCTAGCAATATGCCCCAGAACTCCACATTTTTTGCAAGCACGCTTCTTTGGTAGACGACCCTCCTCACCTGCTCTAATCCTCTGGTTCCTTGGTCTTCCTGGTGGTCTAGTAATGACAGGAGCGTGGAGTTTGAACCCTGGATCTACTATGTTCCATTGATCTTTCCCCAATAGTGCAGGCACATTGTCAGCATAAGCAGCCATAAATTTGGCAATAGAGAAATACTCAGAGCAATATTGATCAACTTCACCATCTGCACCCCCGATAACGATCATCAGATGTCGGGCATGTATGCATGGCTTCCCACGGATCTGCCATTGCCTACAAGTACATTCTCTAGTACTTAGGTTCACAAGATACCTCCATACCCTATTTTTAGTGTCAGTATAGGTAACCTCTCCCTCATATGTACCAGATCGAATACATTTCATCTTCAGTCATCTTGCCTTCAAGAGCAATGCCTTAATCAGTGATGGGAGCATTTGATGACCAACATATTGTGTTTCTGCAATTCTTTTGTGAAGAGACATCTTTATCATGATCATTTGCCTCATCTTGTCAAATGCTTGCCACAACAAGAGCCCTTTCACTGACTTGAACTTTGAATTGAAGCATTCTGCAAGGTTACTGGTCACATAATCTACTTTGCAGATTTCATTGAATTTGCTTCTTGGCCACACCTTACCATGATGTGCATCCATGTACTCCTTCACAAGAGGATTTTGAGCATACAACACTCTCAAATGGTGTTCATGCTTCCTTTTGCTGCATGTGTATGATGCTGGCCATAAGTTCTCATCATAAACTTTACCTTTGAACTTCTTTTGGAAATTATGCGCTAGGTGTCGCATACATTCCCTATGCTCCACTCCAGGGAATACAATTTCCACTGCACTCTCTAAACCCTTGCAAGCATCTGTGTGTATAGCTAAACCTGGGGGTGTGCCTATATTGTTGCGCAACTGCTGCAGAAACCAGACCCAACTTTCCTCAGATTCTGGCTCCACCACACCAAATGCAACTGGGAATAGCCAGTTGTGTCCATCAAATGCAGAAGCTGCTACTAGCTGTCCTCTCCATCTTCCAGTCAAATGTGTAGCATCTACAACCAATTAGGGCCTGCAACCATCTAGAAACCCTTGCCAGCAAGCCTTGAAACAAACAAAAGCCCTTCTGAAGCACTCCTTCTGAAATGACTTCCCTTTTATTTTGAATTGAACTGTATGCTTGTCAATCTCTACAATACTCCCTGGACTTGCCATCTCCACTTCAGCTTTGAAAGTGTAAAGCAGCTGAAAACTGTCATTCCATTGACCATTAATTCTGTCAAGAGCCTTTTCCCTAGCATTGAAAATTCTCATGTAAGGAATTTCTATCTTGTACTTCTCAAAAAGCTTCCCATGGAGTGCTGTTGGACCACGTCCAGGTTCTTCTCTCAGCCAATCCAATATAGCATCTGCCACCCACCTAGTTTTTGCTAGCTTGGTTTTGGCCTTCCCCCCTCCCCCTCTACGTGGACAGGTGTGCTTGTGTGGGTTTTTCTTTATCTGAAACAAAATAAAAGGGTAAAAAACAGTTAAGAAACCTTACTCAACAATATGAAACTAAATTACTAACTGAACTTGGATTACCTGAATATATTTGCTCTTTCTCATACGAGATGCATGCAACTTCCACCTACACCCAGGATATGGACAAAAAACGGTGAACCTTACTGGCTCACTCCTTTTAATCTTATAGGTGTTTTCAGATATAATGCACCATGTTGTCACTGCATTCCGACAGTCCACCATTGATTGGAAAATGGTACCTACACTAAGCTCAGGTTTTTCCCTGTTCCACTCAATTGTTGGCATGTCATCACCATCATATTCATCCTCGATTAAGCTGTCCATGTTCTCCACCTTCTCTTCATCGTCAGTGTCATCAAACCTAGCTTGGCTGATGGGCTCCTCCATATATTCGTCATCCACTGCTTGCTGACTGGCTACATCGACCAGTTCAGGAAACATCATCTCGTATTCATCATCATTTGTAGGCACTGCCTCGTCAGGTTCTGCATCCTCTTCTACACCAACTGCAGAAGGTACACGAGAAGCAACAGCTGAATCGGAACCAGGATTGGCAGCAGGCATGTTGTGGCTCCATGAACCACTTGCTTTACTTGGTGTCGACCTACAAGGAGTGCCGGGGTGCTGGCTATTAGCACAAACAGATGATGTCTGAACTCCCTTCCCCTTCACCCGTTCTACGCGTGGCTGAAGCACATCGATTTGGAGTTTACCGAATCGGAAGCCAGCAATCCCAACAAAAAGCAACGACATATGATCGTCGCAAGTTAGTGGGAGAAATCTTTGCTCGTCACTGCTGAAGTAATTCAGTTCAACATCATCGTCATCACTCCAGGGATAGGTGTTTCTGAGCTCAGCTTGCAAATCTTTGAAAGATATGCTGGTTTCTACCACTTTGGGATAGAAAAATGATGAAATCATATGCGGTTTAGTACCACGCAGCACACTAGTTTCCATTCTAATCGCCAGCCGAAAAGCCAGCGCGGGATCAATCCTATTTTGTTGAAGGAAATAAAGGCTTTAGTTAGCCGGGTAAAATCGAGCACAAATTCGAACGATTCAAGCAAACAGAAGTCAAATACGGCCTACAATACAACTTAGAACGTCAATTCGAGAGGAAACAATGCTTACCCAGGTTTAATCCATCAATTATCTGCCGCGGATTCGACCCAATCCTCTCCATGGTCGACTGCATTCCGGGCGTCCTCACTCAACATCTCTATGAAATCCTAGATGGGGAGGTGGGCTATATCTGGCGGAGACGCGGCGTCGCCGACGAACGGAATAGGGGCATAGGGTGGAGGAAACAACTGCGGTGGACGCGGGACGACGCCGACGGAGGGGGTGGGGCGGCGCGGTGCAGTGCGGCCTGTCTAGATCTGTTTCAGATTCAGACAAGCTGCCCAATACGTGTCTCCTTGCGGTCCCACCCGTCAGCAAGCAACAGTCAGACGAAGACTCGGCCCCACTCGTCAGCAATTAACGGTCAAGACGACAAACGGCCGCTATGAGCATTTGTGAGAGTTTCAGCTAAGGAAGAAGGGAAAAGTGAGCAAACGTTTGGAGCGTGGGGAACAGTGAGCACAACTAAGGAACCAGGGGCACTAATTTAAATATCCCTAAGGTGAATTGTAATTGTTTGATGACTGAAAACATAGTTTTCTAGTTTTGAAGAAAGTTTATTGTCAAAACTTTAACATGTGACTAGCAGGTTACCTGATCATGAGAAGTTCTATGAGAAAAGAGTTGTTGTTTTATGATGCTAGAAAAAGTGATTGGAAGTAACATTGGTCAAACTTATATATGCTAGCATTCACACTTCATAAATTATTTCTTTTATCATTTACCTACTTGAGGACGAGAAGGAATTAAGCTTGGAGATGCTCATACGCCTTCAACGATAATTTATGAAGTATTCATGCCAATATTCTACAACTTTCATATACTTTTGGCAATATTTTATGTTATTTTTTGGGACTAACTTACTTATCCAGTGCCCACTGCCAGTTCCTATTTTTTGTGTTTTTTTGTTTCACAGAAAATCCATATCAAATAGACTCCAAATGCGATAACAATTGACAAAGAGTTTTTTGGAATATATGTGAATTTTGGGAGTTGGAATCAACGCAAGACGATGCCCGAGGGCCCCACAAGCCAACAAGGCACGACCTAGGGGGCGATGTCTTGTGGACACCCCTTAAGTCGGTTGAGGCACTCGTTCCTCTGCAAGAAAGATATTTTTGCAATAAAATTCCCCTCAAAATTTCAGGCTGATCGGAGTTACGGATATTCGGATATTTAATAAAATGTGAAGGGCGAGAAAACAACAGCGAAAACAGGAGAGAAATAGAGAGAGATACAATATCTGAGGGGCTCTTGCCCCTCCGGGAGCCATGGCGACCAAGATGTTTAATGCTATGGTTGGGTTTACCTTAATGATTTCTAGTAGTTATGGATGCTTACCTTAATGATTTCGAGTAGTTGTGGATGCTTGCTAGAGATCCAATCATAAGTTCATATGATCCAAGTATAGAAAGTATGTTAGATTATGCCTCTGCCTCGTATAAAATTGCAAGAATGATTACCGATCTTGTTATCAATTCCTAGGATGATTCCACACACCATACCATCATTATGCCACACTCGCTATTTGTAATATATTGTAATATATTCTAACTCTATTTAGCGCACTAATTATTTTCATATTTTAGTTCTCCAATATCATGCAAATCTATCCTCTTTATGCCGACAACGCAGTTTTATTTCTCTTTACTAGATAGAAACAAACGTTTGGTGTATGTAGAGTCGTATCGGTGGCAGATAGAACTTGAGAGAATACTCATCTTACCTTTAGCTCCTTGTGGGTTTGACATGCCATACTTACCACTTCCATCTTTGTAGAGTGCTACGATCATTCCTTGCACTTGGGGATTATCATTACCCTTCGTGGATTTAAGTCTCCATCGACGTGGATGTGCGATAGCACCACCTATCGAAACCACGCCAAAAACGGTGTGTCAATCTTTGCGTTTAATCTTTCTATCCGTACCCTCTACTTACATATGCATGTCTTTACTTTCCGATGCTATACTCTTAGACTTGCATGTGTAGGGTGTGGACTTGCTACTATTGCTAAAACTTGCCCACAACTAAAATTGGGAAAAGGTTAAGTTTTTTATTTGGTCAACTAGTCTAATCACCCCCTCTAGACATACTTCGGACCCTACGGCCCATAGACCAGGTGCTCCTCCCGAGCGAGCCCTTGCGCCCAAGTCCGCACACGCCTTTTACCTCGACCATGCCTGCTGCTCGAGCACTGAGCCTGACCGGCTCCCCGAATCTACCATGCTGGCCTCAATCGCCTCCATGTCGATGACCGGACCAAGGCCATCCGTCGTGTCCCTCCCTATCCTTCTCCTTCTCTTTCTCCTCTCCCTCTAATCTCAATTTCCCTCTTTGTATCTCAGCAGGGTGCCTAATGACCCGCAACTATAGGGGATCAATCATAGTCTTTTCGACAAGTAAGAGTGTCGAACCCAACGAGGAGTGTTGGGGATATACTTCGCGGGTTGACCCGCCCACGAGGTAACTTGTCTCATCCATGACATGGAGAGGAGGCCCTTAGATATAAAGGCCCACGAGGCAGCTCATCACGAGGCCGGCTTGTGGGCCATCGCCTCATTCTTGTGATATGCGTTGGGTTTTCCATGCAGAGGAACGGGTTATGCAACATAATGCGGGTAAGTATTTCTCTTAGATATGAAACCAAGGTTTATCTAACCAATAGGAATACCAACCACAATCGTCTTCAGCGGCTTCACATAAAAGAACAAACAGCTTGCACCCAACGCAGACAAGAGGGTTGTCAATCCCCTTGGTCTCATTATTTGCAAGCGAATGAGGTGTGTAGATAATTGTAAAATGCAAAATAAAATAAAAGCAAACAAATGGCAGCAAGGTATTGGAGATTTTAACAATATGTTGCAAATAGACCCGGGGGGCATAGTTTGCCCTAATGGCATCTCTCATAAAAATACCACACGGTGGGTAAACAAATTACTGTTGGGCAATTGATAGAAGAGCAGATAGTTATGAGATTACCACGGAAATGATCATGTAAATACAGTCATCACGTCCATAAAAAATAGGCTGACTCCTGCCTACACCTATTACTATTACTTCACTTCAAGAGCGCTTCTATGCTTGCCATATACGTATTAATTTCATGAAAAAGAAAGTAATGCTTGGAGTAAGATGACATGATGTAGAAAAAGTAAACTCAAACAATATGAATAAACCCCATCGTTTTACCCTTAGTAACAGCAACGCAAATACACAACTTGTCCCCTTCTGTCACTGGGATATAGAAACTTGCCATGTTGAACCTACTACAACGCACTTCTCTCATTTAAGAAATATCAATCTAGTTGCCCAAACTATTTAAATAGATCAAATAGAATTATGAAGCTACCATTATCATGCACATAAGAATCATATTATATATCAGAGGAGGCTCAAATATTTATCATGAATAATCTGAACATAAACCCACAATTCATTGGATCCCTACAAGCACACCGTACAAAATAGTTATACCATATGAATCAAAGCAAAGATGTGATGATCATTATATTGAAGATCAAAGAGAGATTTCCATCTAGGTACTAGATATGGACCCGTAGGTGTGTGGTGAACTACTCACACATCATCATGAGGGTGGTAAGGTTGATGAAGACGCCCTTCATGATCGATCCCCCTTCGATAGAGTGCCGGAATGGAGCTCTAGATGGCCTCCCGTCGGAACAGAGACTTGCGGCAACGTAAAGAGTGTTTCGGGACCTCCCTTGATGTTTTTAGGGTAGACGATAATTTATAGGCCACAAATAGGAGTCAGGAGAGCCACGAGGGGCCCATAAGCCATCGGGGCGCCCCTAGGCCGCGCCCTGTTGGCTTGTGGGGGCCTCATGCACCCTCAGGCCTCCTTTCGATGCTCCATGGTCTTGTTTTGATCTAGAAAAATCACAAAAAGTTTCAGGTCAATTGTTCTTCGTTTGGCAATGAAACCTGAAAAGTGGAAAAACACGCAGAAAACAGCAAGTGACACTGGGCACACGGTCAATAGGTTAGTGCTAAAAAATAATATAAATTGGTAGATAAGTACATAAAAAGTGTTCTAAAATGATACCATAATAGCATGGAACAATAAAAAATATAGATATGATGGAGACGTATCAAGCACTCCCAAGCTTAATTCCTGCTAGTCGTTGAGTAGGTAAATGATAATAACAGAATTTTTGATGTGACATGTCATCCATGATTTATACTTATGCATGTATGCTCACTGCGAAACAATGAATTAACAAATATTAACACAAAGTATTTATAAGTATAAGCAGCAAAACAATTAATTTTTCAAAGTGTACGATCCTCAAAGATTGCTTCACCCATATCCATCTTTATTATATTAGCAAGGCATGGCCCCGTCTTCACCACATAACTAGAAATGTCAAGCACCACGGTGCCCAAGTTAGAAAATTGGATCGTACCTTTTCGGTATGCATCTGTAAGTGCATCTAGCGCCCCTTAGTGATTTTGGTGGTTTGAAGACTTATAGGTTAAGTATCTAATGTGTTTACGAGTGTACACAGGATCTATAAGTCATTGAGGAGCTTGAGATATTTGATGAATATCGACCCCTAAATATATATATATCTTCGGTTGAAGAAATTGGTCTGAAGCTGAAGAAATGAATCGCGAGGAATCTGCGATGAAATTGATATTCCTCATGAAGATACTGAAATTGAGGAATTCGGTGTGTCCTGAAGAAAATCATTTTGAAGACTTTGAAGCATGAAGATTTACTCTTTATGTTTTATTTTTTTCGCATTTGAGTAATAGGAACACCGTACTGTTAAAGGGGGTCGAAGTTACACTTTGGAATGAATTTCCTCATGATGCTCAACCCAAGCCTAATCCTACCAAAAGCCTCAAGTGAGGAATACCAGTGACATGAGGACTCTCACAGTTGAGGGTTCCGACCGTTTTGATAGCCACACCAAGTCATTGGTCTTATCCAGACCAACGGTCATATTATTTAAGGGCATTAGTGTCAAATCTTGTCGGGATGCTCCCAGGCTATAAATAGCCGCCCCCCACAACCATTAGCTGGTTGGCTGCTCCGTTAGAAATTGACACTTGTCATAAGAGCAACCCAATTCCTCAGAGTCTTCGAGAGTAAATCATCAGTGAGGAAATACCCCATACACCGAAACCACAAACCAAACCTAGTGATTGAGCATCACTGAAGAAGTTGTTCCTGTGTGGGACTGAAGCCTTTCACCTTTGACGACTGTGCATCCTCCATATGGTTAGGCGTCATGGTCTAGAGCTTTCCAGCAGTCAATTGTGGATCGCCGGGTGACCAAGTTTGTGAGGGTTTGGAAGTCTGCCCTGAAGACTTACCACGAGTGTTGGGCGAGGACTGTGTGTTCTTAGCCCAAGGAGAACACGGTAGGGACTGTGTGTCCCGGGACTGTGTGTCCTTTGGTTTCAATACCAAGCCGCTCCAAACCAGATGTACGACTGTCATAGCAGTTGGAACTGGGTCATCAACTACTGTCTTCAGTGAGAAACGGGTTCTAATTCCTCAACTCCTTACTTTCCTCAAATTAGTTGTTGATGACTTTCACTGCTACTGTTTGAAGAATTTGCTGAAGACTTTCTCTGAATTTCCTCAACCCCAAATTCTTCACGCCAGTTAATCCTCATTTGTATTTTGCGTGCCTGCTCACAGTGCAATCTGTTTTCACATTCCTCACTCCGAAAAACTGCTGTTGTGAAACTTTGCACCTCTGATCCTTTACTGTTTCCGCTGTAAGTTAGTCATCAGTGAGGAATTTACTCAAAAGGAATTTCCTCAGTGATGAAATTCTAAAAATCTCCTATTCAGCCCCCTCTAGTCGATATAACACACTTTCAATTGGTATCAGAGCAAGCTACTCCCTTGCTCTGTGTGATTTTGGTTTAACCACCTGGAGTTTTAGTTATGTCGACTGCATACATGTTTAAGGTGACTGCAGCATGTCCTACCTTCGAAGGAAAGAACTTTCCCTTCTGGAAGAACAAGATGCAAATGCATCTACAAGCTATTGATAATGATCTCTGGTATATTGTGGAACATGGCGTCCCCATCATCTCTGCTAGTGTCTCTACTGCAGATGTGAAGAAATTCAAGCAACTCGATTCTCAAGCGAAGAATATCATCTGTGGCCATCTGAGCCCAGGCCAGTTTTTAAGAGTGAGTGCTTTGGGCTCTGCAACACTGATCTGGGAGAGACTATGCAAAGTAAATGAAGGAGTATCAACCCAGCGTGACTCTCGTGTTGATATTCTTTGCAATCTCTTCAATCGCTTCAAGAGGCATGACAATGAAAGCTGCCAAGAGACCTTTGATCGCCTCACTAACATATCAAATGAACTGCAAGCACTGGGAGCTCGAGACATTACTGATCACGAAGTTGTGAAGAAACTGCTGAGATCTTTGGATTCTTCATTTGATACTTTAGTTCTGATGATTCAAGAAAGACCAGACTACAAGATGCTTGATCCAGCTGATATACTCGAAAGGCTAAATACTCTTGAATTCCAGCTCGAAGAAAAGAAAGATCTATATGTACCAAGCTATTCCAGACCACGTGCACTGAAGGCTAGAGCAATTTCCTCATCTGAAGAAGAAGACTCAAATGACAACATTGGTGACCCTGAAGAATTTGGACAGGAGCTTCCAATGCTCGTGAGGAAATTCGAGAGGTTTACACGACGTGGCCAGTTCGGTAAATCTTCAAGAGGAGACATGAGGAAATCAGAATCTTCATCAGAGGACTACAAGAAAAGAACCTGCCACAAGTGCAAGAAATCAGGTCATTACATTGGTGATTGTCCCCGTTGGGGAAAGGAATCAAAGAAGAAGAAATACAAAGATGACAGTTCTGATGACTCGAAGAAGAAGAAGAAATCTTCAAAATCCTCATCGCACAAGAAGACTAGTTTCAGAAAGGCTCGGGTACTTATTGGCAAGGAAATGGACTCCGAGGCAGAATCAGAGGAATGTGATGAAGAAGAGGGTTCTGATGAAGACTCAGAATCCGGACAAGCTAGTCTTGCACTGGCAACCACTTTTGTCAGCAAGTCAATCTTCAATCTTGAAGAAAATGATTGCACCATCCACACTGATGACTATGCTGATGACTTCGCTCCAACCTGTTTCTTCATGGAAAAAGGTTCAAAGGTACCGAATGATGCTTCCTCCTTTGATTCAAGTGACTGTGAACCTGATGATTATAAAAAAACCAGTTACAGTAAACTTGCTATCATTGCCACTAAACAACAAACTGCCCTGGAAAAGCTTCATAAACTGCTAGATATAAGTGATGATCTGTTGAATGATGAAATGAATCTTACCCAAATCCTCACTGAAATGTGAAAAGTCTTCAGTCTAGATTTGATAATCTTCAAGATCGTTATGATACACTTCTCGCTGATCATGAGAAACTTTCCTATGAATTTCTTCAGAGGAAGCTTGATCTAGAGAAGCTGAGGATTTCTCATGATGATCTTCGTATGGAAAATGATTCATTACTAGCTCAACAGATCAGCGCTGCTCAAGCTGAATTCATTCCTCCATGTCTTAAACGCATTGAACACGAAACTGCTAATTCTTCACCAGAATCATCAAATGCTTCTATTGCTACAAATTCTTCAACTGCACCTGTAGTGCCTATTTCCTCACATGAGGAAAACACAAATGTTACTGATGAAAATGCAGGGTTGAAGGAATTGTATGTGACAGGCATATAGAAAAGTCTTAAAGGACATCAAACCCTTTGTGATGTGCTCAAAAAGCAGATCTTGAACAGGAACCCGAGGAAAGAAGGAATTGCCTTTGAGAGGAAATTAAATGCTGATGGATCTTATTGGAAACTTGAGCAGTATCCCAAAACCTCATGGATTGCTGCTACTGGGCCTCCTTTTGATCCATCCAATCTAACTGGCTTTTCATGTGAATTATCCTACTCCTGAGATGAGTCATTTGACTCCAATTATAAACTGTTCAAAAATCAGTCTGGTGAAGTATTTGCTCGATATGTTGGAACTAACTGCAGGAATGGTTCTCCCTTGAGGAAAATCTGGGTTCCCAAAAGTTGTCTTAAAAATCTTCAGGTGAATGTCCTCATGACACCACCAAAGAAGAATCTGAACCCCAGATCAAATTCCTCAGGAGGACCAAAGTCTTCAAGAGGATCAAAATCCTCTACTGGTCAAAATTATGCTCGTACCCGTGCTAATGCATCTAACATGCAGGGAAACTACAAGGAATATGAATATGAGCGTTACTCTTCAAATCATTATGTTCATAAATCCTCAAACCAGTTCTCTGCATATTCATATGAGTACTTTAACCCCCCTACTGTTAAGAGAAGTGCATTAGTTTCAATGCCACCTTTCTCATATGGTGCTCGCAGGATGATGAATGCTTTGCCACCCCTTCAGATGTGGGTGGTGAAGAAATCGAACTAATCACTTCTGTAGGTCAGGTCTCTAGATGAAAATCATCATCTGAAGAATTTGCTGGAGACCTGAGGAAATGCTTGATAGGATGCAAGCTAATGTTGATGAAATAGAAATATTTCACACGTCCTTATGTTTCTGTTGTGATGAAATTCTTATCTGATGAAATTGATATCATATTCTTCAAATCTGAAGCATATGAGATGGTAAGCTGTACTAATTCATCTGCAGGATGACAAACCCAAGAATACTGAGTGGGTTCTTGATAGTGGCTGCACACATCACATGACTGGTGATAAAAGCTTGCTGATGAATATGCCACTAACTCCATCACCTCTGAAGCAAATCACATATGCTGACAAAGGTAAAAGCAAGGTATTGGGACTTGGCAAAGTGGATATTTCCAAGGATAGGCATATGGAAAAAGTGATGCTTGTTGAATCCCTTGGTTTTAACCTCATGTCAGTCTCGATGCTTTGTGATCTTGATATGATTGTTATCTTTGGTAGATATAGATGTGTAGTCATCATGGAATCTGACAGATCCAATGTCTTCGAAGGTGTAAGAAGAGGGGATTTGTACATTGTTGATTTCTCTACAGGTCCTCAACCAGCCACTTGCTTACTAGCAAAAACCTCAGAAGGATGGTTGTGGCACCAAAGACTAGGTCATGCAGGCATGAGGAATTTGCACACGCTCGCGAATAAGAAGCATGTCATCGGCATCGAATCAGTCAAATTCCTCAAGGATCATCTCTGCGATGCTTGTGAATCTGGGAAAATGACCAGATCCAAGCATCCCTCGAAGACTATCATGACCACTACACGTTCGTTCGAATTGCTTCATATGGATCTATTTGGACCTACTCACTATGCTACACTAACCAATGCAGCATCTTTATATGGCTTCGTCATAGTTGATGATTATTCCAGATATACATGGGTGCATATCATAGTGTATAAAACTAAAGTGCAGGAAATCTTCAAACAATTTTCTTCAAGGGCCTCGACGAACATTGGCATCAAGATCAAACATATCAGGAGTGATAATGGAACCGAGTTCGAAAACACTGGTCTTGATGATTATCTTGATGAACTTGGTATTACTCACGAATTATCTGCTCCTTATACTCCTCAGCAGAATGGTGTCGTCGAAAGGAAGAACAGGACTTTGGTTGAAATGGCAAGAACTATGCTTGAAGAATATCAGACTCCTCGTTGCTTTTGGCCTGAAGCAATCAACACTACATGCCATATCATCAACAGGGTATATCTTCACAAATTCCTCAAGAAAACCTCATATGAACTCCTCACTGACAAGAAACCCAATGTAAGTTATTTCAAAGTCTTCGGTGCAAAAGGTTGGATTAGAGATCCTCACCATAGCTCAAAATTTGCACGTAAGGCACGTGAAGGTTTTATGCTTGGTTATGGAAAGGACTCGCACACCTACAGAGTCTTCAACAACTATCACAACAAAGTTGTTGAGACTGTAGATGTGCGGTTCGATGAAACTAATGGCTCGCAAAGAGAGAAATTGCCTTATGATCCAGATAAGCTGTCTCCTGAGGAAGCAATAAAGCTCAAACCTACTGAAGACATTGTCCCCACTGAGGAAATTGGCGAAGAAACGATCCCCATCACTGATGAAAATCAAGAAGATGCTCCCGAGGAAATTGCACCAGAACCACTTCCTCAGCCCAGACGAAATCCTCAACCAGCTCATCCGAGGATTGCAAATGAAGTAGAACTTGAAAAAATCCTCAACGACATCAATGCGCCAGGTCCTCTCACTCGCTCAAAAGCTTCACACTTAGTTAACTTTTTTGGGCATTTTTCCTTTGTATCCATCACAGAACCCTCAAAAGTTGCTGAGGCTTTTCTGGAACCGGAGTGGATCCAAGCTATGTAAGACGAACTTCTTCAATTCAAGCTGAATGACGTGTGGGAGCTCGTCAAACGACCAGATCCTCGCAAGCACAACATCATCGGCACAAAGTGGATTTTCCGAAACAAGCAAGATGAGGACGGTCAAGTGGTGAGGAACAAGGCACGACTTGTAGCGCAAGGCTACACCCAGGTTGAAGGAATAGATTTCGATGAAACTTTTGCACCTGTTGCTAGACTTGAAGCTATTCGAATACTACTTGCTTATGCTAATCATCATAACATCATCTTATATCAAATGGATGTGAAAAGTGCATTCCTCAATGGTAAGCTTGAGGAAGAAGTATATGTTGCTCAGCCCCCAGGATTTGAGGATCCAAAGAATCCAGACAAAGTCTTCAGAATCAAAAAGGCTCTTTATGGTCTCAAGCAAGCCCCTCGGGCATGGTATGATACATTGAAGGAATTCCTCATGAAGAAAGGCTTCAAACCAGGTTCACTCGATCCAACTCTTTTCACTAAATCCTATGATAATCAGCTATTTGTGTGTCAAATATATGTCGATGATATCATATTTGGTTGTACTGACAAACGACACAGTGATGAATTTGCTTACATGATGAGTGAAGACTATTAGATGTCCATGATGGGGGAGCTGAAATTCTTCTTAGGTCTTCAAATTTGTCAACAATGCAATGGAATCTTCATATCACAGGAGAAATACCTCAAGGATGTTCTGAGGAAATTCGACATGCATGAATGCAAAGGTGCCAAGACTCCAATGCCTACCAACGGCCACCTAGGCACTGATGAAAATGGTAAAGATTTCGATCAACAGGTATATCGCTCTATGATTGGCTCTTTATTGTATCTATGTGCATCTAGGCCATATATAATGCTTAGTGTTTGCATGTGTGCACGTTTTCAAGCAAAACCGAAGGAATCACACCATAAGGCCATGAAGCATATTCTTTGATACTTAGCTCACACACCAACACTAGGATTATGGTATCCCAAGGGCTCAAATCTTCATCTGGTAGGGTATTCTGATTCTGACTATGCTGGTGACCGTGTGGATCGCAAGTCAACTTATGGCACATGCCATTTCCTCGGAAGATCACTAGTTTGCTGGTCCTCAAAGAAGCAGAACTGCGTATCACTCTCCACTGCCGAAGCTGAGTACATTGCTGCTAGTTCATGCTGTGCTCAATTACTATGGATGAAGCAAACCCTCAAGGACTACGACATCAACATGAAGAATGTGCCTCTCTACTACGACAATGAGAGTGCAATCAGGATTGCATACAACCCAGTACAACACTCGAAGACCAAGCACATCTAGATTCGTCATCATTTTTTTTGGGACCATGTCCTCAAGGGAAATATCCTCATCGACCATGTGAAGACTGATGATCAACTGGCATATATCTTCACTAAGCCCTTGGATGAGAAAAGGTCTTGCAAGTTGCGGTATGAGCTAAATATCTTAGAATCTTCAAATGTTTTGTAAAAACATGCACACATCCTAACACTTATGCAATATTGATGACTTAGATGTGCAACACATGATGAATCAATTTTCTTCAACTAATGAAGAATATCACTCTGAACATGAAGAAATCAACAAAGAAATTGATTCTCAGGGCCCTACGACAATTGTACGCGGCGTCTGTAATCAACATTCTTATATGGTGGGTCACGCCACCGCCCAATGTGAAATTCCTCAAATTGATTTTTCTTCAAATATTCCATTTCCTCAAAATGTGTTTTTCTTCAAAGCAGTTGTTCTTCATTGTGACGATTTATCACAAAATCTTCAAAAACACTTGATGACTTTCGTGTGAATAGATAGACTGTGATTTCAAGTCCTCAACAACATTCACTTATAACTATTTCTTCAAGTTGATATTTCTTCTAAGTGAATGTGATCGGACCCTACTTTCCCTCTATGCTATTCTCATCCAGTCTATTCGATTCTTCATATGCGTTCTACTTGAAACTTTGTTCAACATCCTCACTGCATCCTTGTCAGCTAATGATTTTGTAACGAAAATCCTCAAATCTTCAAAAATTGTTTCTTTAATGCACAGTCACTGAACCCCACTTCCCACGTCCGGATAACCACGATCTCCACTATCTCCACCGCCTTGTTCGGGAACTACACGTGTCCTGCGGAGACGTAGAGGCAGGGGCTGTTTGGTCCGAAATCTTCGCGCCAACAGTAATTGTCTGGCTATAAATATGTCCTTATCCCCCTCGGCAAACTCTTCTTCGCCCCATCGCTCTCTTGCTACAGCAAAAAGCACCGAACCCTAGCGCCACCGCTGGAAGTTTCGTCGCCGGTGAGGAAGAGCTTCACTGCCTCGACTTCTCCGTCGCCGAAACCACGCCGGAGTCGGACCATCTTCTTCCGCCGCCGCCGTAGACGTCCTCTGTCGCCGGGTTAGGGTGCATTGGACACGCGACCGAAGAGCTTCTCTACACACCTTTTCTGTGTTCTTCGTGCGCACCCTCCAGGGTAAATAAAATCCCATTTTTACTGCAGGTTAGATCTACTATGTTACATCTTCTATGTGAAATATGTTTTTCCTCAAGAGTCGATATGCACTTGATTCCTCAAACACTACCTATCACCACACCATTGATGAACTTCACTAAGCATCTAAGATTTTCACGAGATTCCTCAATTGTTCGAATTTCCGGATCTGTACAACTCTGGAACCCAAGAACAGTATGCTTAGGCAAATTCCTCAACCACTGGTTAAATTCCTCACCTGTCAAACTTTTTCATTTTTCTTCAAATCTGAGAACGCATATGACCTCTCCAAATTCCTTGCAACTATACTCTGTTCACAGGTACACACATGTCAGCTGATGAATCTCTCGGTTCTCATCACATTAACTCATTTGCAGCGTTTCTTGAAGAAAATCTTCAAGTCTCATCAGAATCCTCGAGAGTTCAATCTCATCAGCAAAATCCTCAGCTGAAGAAAATGGAGGATGACACAAAGCAGAAGGGAGGAAAGAAACTTGAACAGAACACATCTGTGGATATCCCTGAGGATATTTACTTGGACTACTGTACACCTGATGAAAATGAAACAATGGCCAAGAGAAAGATCCGACTGCAGAAGATAGAACGCCGATGGGCGAAGGAATGAAAGGAATACATGTTTGTAACTATCAAGTATGCGAAGAAATTCGCTCTGAAGCCCCCTGGCAAACGGGCCCCACTTGAGGCTCATCAAGTAGCACATCCCTCAAGCCTCAAGACCCTTGATGACTATCCAGATGAGAAGGAAAAGCATCTGGCTAAGCTCAAGAAGCAGGCAAATGCTGCAGTGAGGAAATTCAATGAATCCTCAGCTGTTGCCTCAGCTGCAGCTACTTCCTCTACCGTTGAGACCTCTGGTTCAGCAATTCCTCAACCGCAGTCTGTGCCATGAAAGCCAAGGGCTCCAAAGCCTCAAGAGAAGTCTGCTCAGGCATCAGTTACAAAACCCTCTCAACTCCAAAATCCTCACCACCACCACCAAAGCCTCAAGAGACACCAGTACAAAAGCCAGTCATGAAGCCAATGACCGCCACCTCCAGCTCCTCACTCCCGGCTGCAACCAGCTCGGAGACAAAGTCTTCACCACCTCCGATGAAGACTCAGGTGTCTGCTGAAAGAACAACTCTGCCAAGCCCCAGCAAAATCATCACCGTCCCGTCTGCATCAGAGGGCAGTGATGAATATGATGATCAAACCCTGCAAGCCATAATCAGAAACAAGCAGGAAAGAGTAGCTCAAGCATCACGCAGCGCCATTCCTCTGGCCATGGACCCCAAGGTCCACCTAGACTATATCAACATCTGGTATGAGGACCCAAACACTCCACGTGATGATTAGAAACTTCTCCCTGGCATCAGCCACATGGTGGCCACTTTCATCAATGAAGCCAAGTGGAAAGAACAGCAGGCCAAGCAGGCCAAGGTTGAGAAATTCCTTAAGCGAAATCTCCTCAGCTTGACGCCTGATGCACTGGTGTCAACACAGGCTGAGCTGAAGAATTTGTCTGACAAGTACTCCAAGCTGTCAGATCGTAAAAGTCTCAAGAGCAATTTCATCAAGCTGGCCACTAAAGCAGTTGATGACTACAACAAGAAG
The DNA here is from genome assembly GCF_904849725.1 of Hordeum vulgare subsp. vulgare. NCBI lineage: Eukaryota > Viridiplantae > Streptophyta > Magnoliopsida > Poales > Poaceae > Hordeum > Hordeum vulgare. The sequence continues at coordinate 101,052,551 of NC_058521.1, read as the reverse complement.
GCTGCACCTCCAGCACCAACTCCCCAGCCCTTGATTGAAGAGCCAACTGATGAATCTCCTCAAGCTGAAGAAACTCCTCAAGCCGAGGAAATACACCAAGAAAGCCGTGTAGATGTACCGGCTATTGAAGAAATCACCATGGAAGCTCCAGCTGATGAACCTGCTGCAGCTGATGAGACTGCCCCTGACCCAGCTGCTTCATCAAAGCATGCCGATGACTCTGCTCCAGCTGGTTCCTCAAAGCCAGCTGAAGAATCTGTCGAGAGAACGCCTTCACCAAAAGCTTCAAAGGTGAAGAAGATGACTCCGTCTGCATCAGACGTGAAGAAAACTAGGGCTGCTGAGAAGGAAGCCAAAAAGAGAAAGACCTCCTCAGCAGAAGAAGAAACAGAGGCCAAGCGCCTCAAAGCGCTTGAAGAGACTGCTCCTCTGGACCCTGTGCCCCGAAATGTCGCTCCTTCTTATGAAATGGTCATCCTTGATGATCAAGCGAAAGGGTCAGATGAGGAAATGAAGGATGCCGCCTCTGAGGAACACACTGACGAAGAAATTCGTATTGACGACAGTCCTCAGCCCTTCATTCCTCAGAAAGACACTGCTCAAGGATCAGCTGCACCAGCTGATGAAACTGCCTCTGCCACCAAGCCAGCTGAGGAAGAACAAACTGAAAATCCTCAAGCTGATGAAATTCAAAGCTCTGAACAAAATCTTCAAGATGAGGAACAGGCTGACCCAACTCCTCCACCTGAGCAAGATGAACCTATTCCTCAGCCTGACGCCCAGCCAGAGCCATCTCCTCAGCCTGAAGCCCCAGCTGATGAAATTCCTCACTGTGAGGAAAATGCTGAGGAAAATGCACCTGATCAAGACAATGCCTTCGTCGTGCTCAACCCCGAGACTGCCATTGTTGTCTCCCCTCCTGTTCCTCAGGAAAATCTTCAGCCAGTTCAGCGTCAGGCATTCTCCAAGCGACCACAGTTTCAAAAGGAGAATTTCTTTGAAGAATGCATGTACTTCATTGGAGAGAACCCCTATGACAAGCCTCAAATGAGGCATTTGAAGTTTTGGACTAGGACACAACTGAATTACTATGCCTCTGTGCTGTGTGGAAGAAACAAGATATTCCAGCACAGGCATATTCCTCACGTTGAACTTGAAGCTATACCGTGCCTAGAGCCAGTCCTCAATGTACTTCATGACGCTGGTTTGCTGCCAATGTGCTCCGACATCTCTGACTGGAACAGTGAGCTCATTCTTCAGTTCTATGCCACTCTTCACATCTCTGGCAACCCTGAAGACATTAACACTTGGGTGTTTGACTGGATGACACAAAACACTCACTATAAGGCTCCTGCTAATGAGCTCCTCCGTGAACTGCCTGTACCAATTCCCTCAGAGGAGGTTGTGAAGCTTTATGGTGAGCGTGAGCTTCCCAGTGGGATGATGGAAGTCCTCATGAAGCCTTTGGCTGAAGAAAAATCACCGAGAAAAACATTCCTCATCCACGAGCTCAAATATACACCAAGGTTTGTCTACAGAATCCTCTGCAGTGTGCTCGCACCGATCAAATGCCATGATGATGAACAAGATGTCGTAGGCCTCATGAAGAATATCCTCTTCAACATCATCCATGGTATTCCTATCAACATCCATGATTTCTTCTTGAGGACTTTGGCCGACAATGCTATGTGTCCATTTGATCACAAGATATATGCCCCATGGATCATGAGATTCATCAGGACAAGGACATGCATCAACTTGCACGCTGAGTGCCAAAACCATGTTGGTTATATGCCTCCTATCCGGATCAACAAGAAGACTTTTGAGCCCATTGAAGGAAAAGGAAAATCAGTGATTGAAGAAGGCAGTAGGCCCCTTGATGGCCAGTTCAGAGAGCCAAAAGCTTATTCTTCATGGGATGATACTGAGACTCGTCCGGCAAGCCCCGTTCCTCCTCGAGTGATGAATACAAGAGAGCTCCTCCTCAGTCTTCACCAGAAGGTGGATCGCAATCACAAGTGGGTTAAACGCTAGTTTGGCGCCATTGTGAAAACCCTCACTGAAACACAGAACTCTATGAAGCTCAACCATCACCATCTGCATGAGGTTTTTGATCGCACGTGGGCTACACTTGCACATCTGAAGACTCAGACAGAGCTTGAAGAAAGGGACTTTGAGCAAGACTTTGACTGGTCGTGGCCTCCTAAGAAGAAGTTCAAGCCCATTCCAGTTCCAGATCTTGAATACAGCTCCTTTTCTTCATTCCGCACTGGTGAAACTGATGAAGAACAGCTCAACACTGCTACCGGTCCAAGGAAGAACACTACTCCCAAGAAGCGTCACGGCTCTTCCTCAACCGCCAAGAAGTGAAGTCTTCACGGGCGTTAGTCCTCAGTTTGTCCCTTTTTGTCACTTGATGACAAAAGGGGAGAAACTTGAGAGTTGGTCTTCAAACGGGAGATTTTTGGGGCTTATGAACTATACTTAAGTTACAAACTCTTGGCTCTTCTGAAGTTTTTATGTAATGAGTTGTAACTTAAGCCAGATGGTACTCTGACGCTTTTGAACATTTTTCTTCACATGCTTATTCCTCAAGTTTTAATGCACGCATGCTGGAATTCGTTAGATACCATTTGTCATCATGCATTTTCATTTTCTTCATACGATATGTTACATGTATGCATGATTTACAAGACTCAGGGGGAGATCTCCATGATATAAATCATCAATGTGCATTTGCTGTGAAAAGCAAAATCCTCAAGATATGCACATCTTCAGGGGGAGTCTCTCTGAATCTTGATTTCAAATTCCTCAAATGAGTATTTACACTTCATATTTTTGATCCCTATTTAAGACTTAACCTAATTGTCATCAGCCACCAAAAAGGGGGAGATTGTAAGTGCATCTAGTGCCCCTTAGTGATTTTGGTGGTTTGAAGACTTATAGGTTAAGTATCTAATGTGTTTATGAGTGTACACAGGATCTATAAGTCATTGAGGAGCTTGAGATATTTGATGAATATCGACCCCTAAAAATATATATCTTCGGTTGAAGAAATTGGTCTGAAGCTGAAGAAATAAATCACGAGGAATCTGCGATGAAATTGATATTCCTCATGAAGATACTGAAATTGAGGAATTCGGTGTGTCCTGAAGAAAATCATTTTGAAGACTTTGAAGCATGAAGATTTACTCTTTCTGTTTTATTTTCTTCGCATTTGAGTAATAGGAACACCGTACTGTTAAAGGGGGTCGAAGTTACACTCTGGAATGAATTTCCTCTTGATGCTCAACCCAAGCCAAATCCTACCAAAAGCCTCAAGTGAGGAATACGAGTGACATGAGGACTCTCACAGTTGAGGGTTCCGACCGTTTCGATAGCCACGCCAAGTCATTGGTCTTATCCACACCAACGGTCATATTATTTAAGGGCATTAGTGTCAAATCATGTCGGGATGCTCCCAGGCTATAAATAGCCGCCCCCCACAACCATTAGCTGGTTGGCTGCTCTGTTAGAAACTGACAGTTGTCATAGGAGCAACCCAATTCCTCAGAGTCTTCGAGAGTAAATCATCAGTGAGGAAATGCCCCATATACCGAAACCACAAACCAAACCTAGTGATTGAGCATCACTGAAGAAGTTGTTCCTGTGTGGGACTGAAGCCTTTTACCTTTGAGGACTGTGCATCCTCCAGATGGTTAGGCGTCATGGTCTAGAGCTTTCCAGCAGTCAATTGTGGATCGCCAGGTGACCAAGTTTGTGAGGGTTTGGAAGTCTGCCCTGAAGACTTACCACGAGTGTTTGGCGAGGACTGTGTGTTCTTAGCCCAAGGAGAACACGGTAGGGACTGTGTGTCCCTTGGTTTCAATACCAAGCCGCTCCAAACTAGATGTACGACTGTCACAGCAGTTGGAACTGGGTCATCAACTACTGTCTTCACTGAGAAACGGGTTCTAATTCCTGAACTCCTTACTTTCCTATAATTATGTGTTGATGACTTTCACTGCCACTGTTTGAAGAATTTGCTGAAGACTTTCTCTGAATTTCCTCAACCCCAAATTCTTCACGCCAGTTAATCCTCATCTGTATTTTGCGTGCCTGCTCACAGTGCAATCTGTTTTCATATTCCTCACTCTGAAAAACTGCTGTTGTGAAACTTTGCACCTCTGATCCTTTACTGTTTCCGCTGTAAGTTAGTCATCAGTGAGGAATTTCCTCAAAAGGAATTTCCTCAGTGATGAAATTCTAAAAATCTCCTATTCACCCCCCTCTAGTCGATATAACGCACTTTCAGCATCAACTTTTTATTCTTCATGCAATACATGAGCGTGAACCGTTGGATATAGCATATAGGTGGAATAGAGTAAGGTGGTAGGTTTCAAAGTGGTTGAAAAGTGGAGAAGATAGTCTCGTATCAACTAGGCATACCAATGGGCTATGGAGATGCCCATTGATAGATATTGACACAAGGAGTAGGGGTTTCCATGCAAATGCACTGGAGCTATAAGTGTATGAAAGCTCCACTGAAGCTAGATGGAGTGTGCATCTAACTTTCTTGCTCATGAAGACCTCGGGCGTTTGAGGAAGCCCGTCGTAGGAATATACAAGCCAAGTTTATAATATTTTTGATTCCCACTAGCATATGAATGATATGACATGTGGGTCTCTATATGATGAACATGGTGCCACTTTGAGGCACAAGTGTGGTAAAGGATAGTAGCAAAGTCCCTTCTCTCTTTTTCTTTCATTCATTTTTTCAATATATATATATATATATATATATGTATGTATGTATATATATGGTGGGATCATTTGGCCTCCCCCATCGTTATATCCTCACTAGGAAAATGCTCTATTAATGATGATAATCACACTTTTATTTACTTACACTCATGGATAACTCGGTATGATGAGTTGTGAAGTAACATGACTCAAATATGAATGCCTCTGACAGTGTACGTGGATGTGCAAGGATCCAGTGTGACATGTATTCAACATATAATAATTAGTGGCTTTGCCACAAATGCTATTATGAATGGTGGCTTTGCCACAAATACTATGTCAGCTCTATATGATCATGCAAAGGAATATGATGATGAACGAACTAGTCATGTGAAGTGACGATGGAATTTGCATGACAATATATCCCGGAATGGCTATGGAAATGCCATAATAGGTAGGTATGGTGGCTGATTTCAAAAGGATATAATAAGGCTTGTGTGCAACAGAGCATATCATGTCACGGGGTTTGGATGCACCGGCGGAAGTTGCCCCAATCCTCGAGGTGAGAATGGGGTATGCACGGTACTGGAGAGGCTAGAAAATATGAGGAGGTGGGATTGCGTATGTCCATGGTGTCATATTAGTCATAAATAAATCATATAATTATTCCAATGTTTTATTAGTCTTATCACAAATCAAAGTACTACTCGCATGCCCAGAGGGAGAGGGTTGGTAGGAATTAACCATCGCGCAACTCCGACTTAAAACCACACTAAGTTTTCAACGAGGAATAGAAATGCTCACACATCATCACCATGCCCTTTTAATTTTTTAGATCTTCAAGAATTTTTGAATCTCTTAATATCGACACCTACCTAAATTAATGATTATGCACTCACACCTTTTCATTTCACCACATCAATATCATTAACCACATTTTCTCTATATGTGCTACATGATGGTTTTAATTATCACTCATTGAACACTCATTATTTTTTATCTAGTCTTATGAACCATGATAATTACAGTCACCATTTATTAACTCTCAAACAAATATAAGTGAGGAACGAGAGCATATTATTTCTATAAAATCTACATGCCATCGTGCTAAAAAAGATATAGGTGAAGTACTAGAGTAACTGCTAAGCTCAAAAGATATAAGTGAATCACACAGAGTACTCTAACAAATTCATATCATGTGATGAATAAAAATGTAGCTCCAAGTAACATACCAATGGACTGAGAAGAAAGAGGGGATGCCTTCCCGGGGCATCCCCAAGCATATACGCTTGAGTCTTCCTAGAATATTATCTTGGGGTGCCTTGGGCATCCCCAAGCTTAGGCTCTTGCCACTTCTCATCCTTTATGCATCGAGATAATACTCAAAACTTGAAATCTTCAACCACACAAAACTCAACTAAACTTCATGAGATCCGTTAGTATAGGTAACATAATACACACTTTTAGGTAAAATTATAAAATTATTCCTTTTTTATTTTATCATAAGGTAATGTATTCTAACTACTCCATGGCTTATACCCCTCAATATAATGCATAGCATAACAAAAACAAGCAAACTATGCATGCAAAAATAGAATCTGTTTAAAATGGAATAGTCTGCAGTAATATATTTAATTTTCATACTTCTTTAACTCCAAAAATTCTGAAAAAATAGGAAGACACGAGGGATTTGTATATAAGTATTGTGGGGACCCCGACTCATAACTCATGATCACTGAATGTTTGTGCACAGTGAGCCCAGAGGTTAATGCTCACTAAACACACAAAAATTGAATAACAAGAGTTTTACATCCATTACGTACCGTTTTACTTGAATATGACCTTCATGGCCAAGTCTACATATATATTGCAACAGAAATTTTCAACGATCGCGTGAACCCAATCCATCTGCCTAAACACTATACGGATTTTGTCTGGGAAGCGTCCTAGCTCGCAGGAACGTCACCAATGTATTCTTCTTCATATTTTGTTCTCTTGTGCCTGGTCAATAAAATAACCACTGGCAAGCTAGTGATTACTTTGAATATACTCAAGCAACCCATGTTGTGGAACAAGCAATAACAATGCATGGTATAGCACTAATAGGTAAATTGTGGAAATTTGATTTTGAAGGGCAATGACATGATCAATTTCTTGTGAGGCATGCATCATGAGCTAAACGATATCCATACGAACATGCTACATATATCAATATCAATTGAGGGTCGAACATCCCATGTCCACCCATCATGCCAAGTCGTCTAACTTCGTCCATGAATCATACTGCCATCTTTCTCACATAGTCAACTTTCTCACAAACACACACTTGGTTTATGTGAAATTTTTTGGATGTAGTTTAAGTAGCAGCACCCAACTTCCCTTGACCGTGGACAAAACTATTCGAATAGTTTTACACTCTGTAGAGGTTGCGCACTGTACCCACAAGACTCAGGGAACTTCCATGTCATCCACGACTCACGGTATGTTACATACACGAGGTAAGCACCCGAACAATGACTTTCCCCTGGAGACACTAAACAAAGAGTCAACTCGTTGGCTCACATTCTTATGATGTACATCATACGAGGCTCGCTCAAGATCATACCATCCCTGAGGGGACACAACGGTGTGCCGGGTGTCTGTGAAAATAGCTCATGGTCGCCCTACCTGGCACGACCCCGTTTTGAGAGGGTGACTCGGCCCTCCCGCCACTAGTAATGCGGGCTCTCTACTAGCATCGACCACGGTAATCAACAAACCCTGTACCATAAAGGGGTATCGTGGTCGCACATGTAAGGTTGGGATAATCGACGAATCTTAAATCTAATCGCTTTTTCGGAACCACACACACAACTTTCCTCGACACATCACTTCTTTATCAAGTGGTTACCTATCTCAACATATCTCCTTTGCGCATTAATGGCACCCGACATTTTTTTTGGAAAAGTCTTTGAAATCATTTCCTTGATCATCACCATGCATATTCCCATCCCATTTGCATAGCAACTACAAGAAACCTAACTACTTCCCACCCGCACAACCCTCATAGGAAGGTAAAGTCATGCTCAGGTGCAAGTGTCAATGAGGAGTTATCGGAAATAACCCACCAAGGTGGTCACCGATTCAACATGATTCAATGCATCAGATCAGAGTGCTATATGGCCTGCATAAAAATAGTTTCTGAGGCATGATCAATGGGCTGCTTGCCTAGTTCAGCAAAGTCTTCGAAGTCTTCATAGCTTCTCGTCCAACTCCTCGCACTTCGTCTACTTCATCAACTATCGCCGGCAACACCCACAATAAGCCACAAAACAAGAAGAAAGATAAAGTGATCTAAAAATAGTAGTTTTATTTTTCTTGGAGATCTTTGGCCATAATAAAAACACCTAAGGTTTGCTAGTGGATTTCGATCACCAGGGATTTTTGAATAGTGTAAATGGAGGCATTACTAGCCCCACAAGAAGTCTACAGAAATCATTTTCTTAAAATGAGTAGAGGCACTCATTTAATAGGGTATGATTTTAGAAACATTTAGGAAGTGGTTTCACTAGGTTTGGAGTTGGGATGGTTTTCCTATGAATTTATTATGTTGGAATAAATGGAAATGGGGCTATTTATTTGGCCTAGCAGAAACAATGCATGAGAAAAATGTTCATCTAGGCTAGAAACATAGTGCATGATTTGTAGAGTCTGTGGAAATTTGAATCACTCCATTTGGAGTTCATTTGGAGGCTCTAGGGTTTTTTCAAAGTGGGATTTGAAATATTCAAATTTGAATTTGAATATTATCACTACAGAGAAGTTCCTTGGAAAAATGTGCATTGTGCATATTTGGATAGGTTACAATTTTAGGAATCTGCAAGAATTTGAATCATCAAATTTGGATGATATATGAATATTCTATGGATTTTTGAATCTACCAGAAAAAGGAAAAAGGAAAAAGAATTTACCCAACAGCGAAATAGCGCCAATGGCAAAGGATAGCCATTGGGCGTGCCCAGCAGCTCATCCGCGTAGGGGAGGGCGACATTGAAGGCGCGTTTCATGGAGTATGCCTCTTCTGCAGGGAGGAGGGAAGTAGTGGGAACGCTTCCTTTTAAACGGGGGTCCGGCCAACCGGTGGTAACATATGGGGCCCACGTGTCGGGTTCTCCTCCCACCTCCCTCCTGAACAGGGGAGAGGCAGGGGAGCCGCATGTCGAGGCCTGCTCCGGAGGCCCCGGACATCTCCGGCCTCTTGCTGCACCCGCTTGGGTGGTCCTTGGACCTGAGGGAGGTCAGGGTCGCCCGTGGCATTAGTCATGGTGGAGGCAGGCGACGGTGACGATGGGGCATGGCGCCGTAGCTACGAGAAGGAAGATATGAAGCGAGGGTTCTGTTTGCGGTTATGGTAGAGGTGCTATTGCGTGGTTTGGGGGAGAGGAGCGATTCAGCTTGGTGTGAATTCCACCGAGGCAGAGGTAGTGCCATGGAGGCCATGGGGGAAGAGAGTGAGCTCAAAGGGTCGATTGGCTCATCGAGGAGGGTCTCTCGGAGGTAGAGAGAATGAAAACATCGCAGAGGGGAGCTCAGGGAGGCCATAAGTAGCCACAACGTCGGAGAACCGTGGACAAGTAGCTTGGTGTGGTCCAGGCCCTTGCTAGATCTCACGGGGGGGGGGGCAGGCTCGGGCATGTCCACGAGCTTTGTGGGCGCAGTTCATGACCAGGGAGAGGAAGAGTAGGGATGCGCAAGAGCCCGCGTGTGCGAGGACATTTATTGGCTGAGCAGAGCGGCGCTGGGAAAGCGCGACATAGGGGATATAAGGTCAAGGGAGGAGGGGGTACAGGGGTGCAAAAAGGTGCAAGAAGTCAAGGGGTGTTGTGGAAGTTGCTAGGAGGGAGAGGGAGATGACAAATCATTGTTGCCCTTGGTGTCCAGGAGGTGAAAATGGGGGTTTTACCCCACCAATTATTGAGCTCGGGGCTTGCTACAGCGCCAGGAATCCCCGATGGCCTCTTGAGCTTGCGTTGGTTTTTCCCTTGAAGAGGAAAGGGTGATGTAGCACAGGAGCAGTAAGTATTTCCCTCAGTTTGAGAACCAAGGTATCAATCCAATAGGAGAATCAAGCCAAGTGTCCAGAGTACCTGCACCAACACAAACGAGCTTGCACCCAACGCTATAAAGGGGTTGTCAATCCCTTCAAGATTGATTGCAAAGTGAGGTCTGAAGGCAGAAAGTGCAACGAAGTAAAAGTGTAAGGCTAAAAATATGATGTGAAGTAGACCTGGGGGCCATAGTGTTCACTAGAGGCTTCTCTCAAAATAAGAAATATTACGATGGGTGAACAAATTACTTTCGAGCAATTGATAGAACCGCGCAAAGTCATGACGATATCTAAGGCAATAATCATACATATAGGCATCACGTCCGAGACAAGTAGACTGATACTTTCTGCATCTACTACTATTACTCCACACATCGACCGCTATCCACCATGCATCTAGTGTATTGAGTTCATGACGAACAGAGTAACGCCTTAAGCAAGATGACATGATGTAGAGGGATAAACTCAAACCAATGATGTAAACCCCATCTTTTTACCCTTGATGGCAACAACATGATGCGTGCCTCGCTACCCCTTCTGTCGCTGGGTGAGGTCACCGCATGGTATGAACCCAAAACCAAGCACTTCTCCCATTGCAAGAATCATAGATCAAGTTGGCCAAACGAAACCCACAACTCGAAGAGAATTACAAGTATATGAAATCATGCATATAAGAGATTAGAAGAAACTCAAATAAGATTCATAGATAATCTGATCATAAATCCACAATTCATCAAATCTCGACAAACACACCGCAAAACAAGATTACATTGGTTATATCTCCATGAAGATCATGGAGAACTTTGTATTGAAGATCCAAGAGAGAGAAGAAGCCATCTAGCTACTAGCTATGGACCCGTAGGTCTATGGTGAACTACTCACGCATCATCGGAGAGGTCATGGTGTTGATGAAGAGGCCCTCCGTATCTGAATCTCCCTCCGACAGGGCACCGGAACGTGCCCCAGATGGGATCTTGCGGAGACAGAAGCTTGCGGCAGCAGAAAAGTATTTTCGTGGATCTCTTTCGCAGTTTTGTATTTTTCCTGAATTTATAGATGGAAGAGGTAGGGAAGACGAGCCACAGGGGTCCCACAAGCCTGCTAGGCGCGGCCCCCCTGGCCGCGCCTAGGGGGTTTGTGGGGTCCCCTGGTGGCCCCTTCCTTGGTTCTCAAGTCTCGTGCATATCTTCTGTTCTGGAAAAAAAATCTTTTCGGAAGTTTTATTCCGTTTGGACACCGTTTAAAATCCTCCTCTGAAAAGGGTCAAAAACATGGAAAAAGCCGAAACTGGCACTTGGCACTGAGTTAATAAGTTAGTCCCAAAAAATATATAAAAGGCATATAAAACATCCAAAGTTTGACAAGATAATAGCATGGAACCATCAAAAATTATAGATACGTTGGAGACGTATCGGGGCTCGGTTTCTTACTGAAGGTAGAATATGTATAGGAGAAGACCTGGTAAAGTTTGAGCTTAAGGAGAATAGTGGAACATGTCAAAAAGGTGGTTGTTACCAAATCACCAAAAGGTGTTTGATGTTGTTTTGCGCAAATAAATGGAATCTACTTGCCCTGAAACTTAACACGTTCAAATAGTGGTGATAAATAAGCCTGTTCACCAATTTTGAGATTTGTTGGAGCAGTTTTCCAATGTAGACTTGATAAACCCTAGAACTGGGCAGAAATGGTTTTCTGTAGACAAATCCATGCGAATTAAATCCCACTAATGCACCACTTGGTGTGGTGGCATTATTTGAGTATTAGAATGCCCAAAAAGTTTGCAATCAATTGGAGAAACTTCACGATGTAAAATTTCCCAATTCTAGAAATCAACAAAAGAGGGTTTGAGGGGTTTTGGACAAGTTCATCTGTTCTCCTTGATGCCCCACTTGGCGTGGATACATTATTAGAGTATCACAACATGTTCAAAAAATTTAAGCACAATTGGAGACACCTTACAATGTAGAGTTGCTCAAATTTGGTTTTGGACACATAGGGTTTTGTAATATTTAGGTGAATCAAATCAACATGGATTGAGATGAAACTTGGCAAGTTCATCGCATATTTCTTGTATGACTATCTATAATTTTCTTGGAATTTATTGTGAATATTGCTTGTAGAAATATTTCAAAAGCTTGAAATAGGCAGAAAGGGTTTTGAAGGGTTTTGTCCATTTTTTTGAACACGACCATGTGTTTAAACTCTTATATATGAAATATATATGTCCATTGAGTTTCCCTAAATTTTCTCAAATATTTTGAAAGCAAGAATTTTTTTTTCTTCATAAAACACCATTTCTGGCCTCAGAAAAAGGTATTTAAATAAAATCAAAAAACATCTTTTAAATTTTTTTTGTGGTTTTCTGATGTCTTTTTGATAATAGAATCCAAATAAAATATTTGGGGTGAAGCATCTTCCCTAATTTGAGGACTTGTAGTACAAACCTCAATTCAGATTATTTTGAAAAGTTAAAGTTAATAAATGCTTTTTGGTGAAAATAATATTTGGCAAAAATATTTTTAGGGCCTGTACACATGGTATTGTCATTGGGAAAAGAGTTGGGTCAAGGAGGTGAGTCTAAAGAGTAGCAGGATTTTTAGTGATTTAAACACTAGCAAGCAAACAAGAAAACAACAACCACATCAAGCATCACATGCACTCACAAAATTTTTAATTGGTCCTAATTTTTGAGCTATGCTAACTTATTCAAGAGAGTCAAAACATGGGGTGTGACAAGTACTGTGTAAAAATTCACCTAAAAAAGACGTTCCACTAAACTCAGAGAAGTTCTATAGTGGGCGTCAAAGTTTCTATTTTTGCACCTTATCAATTCTACTCATCATGCAAATCATCCCAAATTATTTACTTGGAACAAACACTAACTAAAACATAAAAAACACAATCTGTCATGGTATTTCCGCGGCAGATGCCTTGGGTGGCTTAGATCATGGGTTGAGGCCGATGGGTGCCAACGACATCTAGGAATGGGTGCAGGCGCAAGACACATGACGCCGATCTATCAACGTTCACGGCCCTCCGATGAGGCAAAACCCCTAGTCCTATGGATGTGACTATAGGTGATCACTGTACAAGGGTGCTCCTCGAGCTGTTTGTGAGGAAGGAGATGGATCTCACCCTACCAGTCTTACTGCCTCGGTGAGGTATGTTACATGGGGTGTTTAAGTATTCAGGTGCCAGCTATCCCCTCTCTGTGAGGGCTAGGGTTCAGCTTTACAGGCTAGCCGGAGGTGTAAAGTAGTGAGGGAAAAGAGGGGCCGGGACGCGGCTCCCAGCCTCCCCGGCTGGCCGTAGGGCCCGCCGGCTGTCGAGTCTTTTCCGACGCGGGGCCCACCGGCCAAGAACCATAGTGGTCAGCACGCCACTCATCAGGGAGTTGGTAGGCGCAAGCTTTGCTACAGGGACGCCTTGCCCGGTCAGCCTCGGGAGTGACCGGTGGCCCTGTAGCCTTGCCCTGCTCGCATCGTGACGCCCTGTAGCCTCGTCGGACTTGTCAACGTGCACTGTAGCCACACACGCCCTTGCGTTTTGGGTCTGATCTTGACATTGTACGCCGGTACGGGCGGATGGGATGGGCGGTACCCCGCCAGCTACCGTTGGGGCTTGCCGGACGGGCCGGCTATCGCTAGCCGATGAGCAACACGACGACAAGATGGGCTGCTTGTCGCCTGCCGGCCCAGGGGGTAGCCACCCCCAAATGTCTTGGAGTGGGGTTTCCTCCGCTTTGGTATAACGAGGGGCCATATCTCCATTAGTAGCCCCGAAGCCATTGGGGTCTGAAGGCCTCCGAACGAGGGGGCCAACGGCTTCCCCTCGGGATATTGATCGTCATTGGATTTTGAAGTGCTTGAAGATACGGCTTCGAACACTTCGCTCGTATTTGTCCGAACGTGAACGAGGTTCTTGCAATAAGCTAGGCTTGACTAAGGGTGAAGGGCTTGGTGATCGAGGTTCGGGCAAGGGTATGGTTTGTGCGTGTATCCCAAGTCGAAATACATGGCAAGGTAGTGTTTCTGTGTGTTGGTTCCGGGGTTGCTCACATTGGTTAGTGACCTCTAGATCTCTTGTGTTAGAATAGAAGGGTCAAGTTTTTGGTGTAGCTCTGTGTTGTCAGGAGGTCCTTGACTCCTTTAAAGCAGGTGATCCTCAGTCGCAAGTGGTTTTCATCCTTGAGAGTGTTGAAGTGTGTCGACGTAGTCTTCCTTTTGAGATCTTCTACTTGAGTAGTGTCCCAAGTATGTCCTTCATTTGTCTTGAGCCCTTTGTCTTTGTCATCATGGACGCATGTTTGTTGTGTGTCTTCACATGCTTGGTCTTCTAGCCTCTTCGTATCTTCTTGTGAAAAGGTTTGGGTTGGGGTTCATCTCTGAGATTATGTTTAGAGACCTCGTGTTGAAACGGGTTTTACCACCTACGAAAGGTTTTTGAGGGGTCCTAGATGAGTTGGCTACCCAAAAGTATAGGCCAATCATCCAATCCCCAAGGTCTGAGGCTTGGCAAGTGGGATGAACCCCCTTGACAGGGGTTTCACCATGGTCCATTCAGGATTCACATCCTTCATTGGGACAAAAAGGGCACTTTAAATTCTCGTGATGACCAAAGGCTTCATCGTGCTTGAACATCGATGCTTCTTGCCATAGTTGGTGTAGCCGATAGATGAATGCTGGGTGACATCAATTGCTTCTTCTTTTCCAGCATCACGACTTCTTAGCCGTGGTGGTTCTTCATGTAGCTTCGGTAGGATTATCTTCTGCTACTTGGAGGGTGCTTCGAGGAGTCTGACTTCTTCAAGGTAAAATCTTATAATTTAGAAGAATGGCAGTTGGTGCTTCTGGGTCTTATTCAAATAGGACTAAGGTGTTCCCCTTCTTATTGGGTAAATAAGTATGTCATCCATGAGGACAACAACATATTTCTCCAAGCACCACATAAGCACACTGCTCATGAGATATGTGAGAGGAGCGGGGATTTTTCCCGGATGGTCACTTGCCCACGGGTTTGGTGGTGGTCGAGGTAGAGTATCGGCCATAGTCTGGTGACTCAGAACCAAAATACATATGGTCATAATCTGACCATGTTGCAGCGTGGTTAAGCTTCGGGGTTTCATGGCACTAAGGGTGTGAGTGAACGTCTATCATCTTATCCATGAGCACAGTTATTAGATGACAATAGTCCTACCTCTTTATCCAACATAGTCATGCTATAATATCCAAGGTACCATATCATATGATTCAACTCTAACATCACTTATGCTATTCAACTCCAATGTTTGAGAGAAGGACTAAACCAAAACCTCATAAGTATGCTATAACTAGATTATGTGTATCCCTATGTAATAATCCTCGGGAAACATACGAGATGCTAAGCCTGACTAAGATACTACAATCCAAGGGCTTAGTTAAATTATCAAACGTCTAAGGTACTGCATTTCTATGCTAAGGAAACACGTAATAAACTAATCCAAGATCTTGTTTCCCTCCCACGAATCCAATGAAGTGGTTCATCAATCCCATCAATCATCACTTGACCCATTATTCCTACAAATCCAATATTGATGTGGTTCTACATAATCTCCTAGAGTTCCTATAGTCTACAAATGATTGCACGGACTATATCACAGTATATCCACCAACTTCCAATATCATGATCAACTAAACTCCAAGGTCAAGCTTATATAGATTCTTAAATCAATTTGACAACTCCAATTACTTCTTCTTTGTCACCCACCGAGAAACATGTTATCAAGATTAAGACCATCGGACCAAATCCAATTTACTCCAAACCATGTGGTCTCATATTACATCGACAATCTATTAGGATTACTTATTAAATAACAATCTCATGCCCAACAAGAACTCTTGCTTGCCATTCCAAGTCATTATTAATCCATGACTTCTACTTGACAAAGTCAATTCATTATACCACCAAGAGTTTTAGCTCATAATCGTAATTGCCTACTGAATCCAAACTTACTCCAGGAATATGTAGGTTAAGCTACTTTATCAACTTGTTCCACCAAGTTCACCTACTAACTTAACAGTCTTATGATCCACCAAAGGGGTTAGCTACATCCTCAAGACACCTATTGCAATTAAATTGAACCATTGTTTACAAATGATATATCCTTAGAATGACCCTTCTCATGGCATCAAGGTCCTGGTGCTAGCTTAAGAATGAAGGATATTTGTTCGGTGTGGTCACTTGTTCCATAATGAACCTAGTGCTATGGACGGGTTATTGGAGCTCAACAGGTGCTCTGGCAAATCCGTGTATTAAACACGTGATTAGAGGTTTGAGCTAGGGAAGCTTGTGAGGTCAAGGTTGGTCTAGGGAGGGTTTTCCAGTTCTTGAAGAAAAAGCATAAAGCCACGGGGTTGTGTCTGGTTGAGCACGTTGTAGACAGAGTCTGCAGTGTTAGTTGTCTGTCTAGGTGGATCCTAGGTGCGTCATGTCCTACTAGCCTTCCGTTGCCGAGAAAGGTGTGTGTGTGAGAGAGAAAAGTAGCACAGAGGGGAGTGCGTAAGGGGGTGGTATAGTGCAAGTGCAATCAAACAAGTGACAAAAGGCGAAAAAATATATTGAGATGCGGTAGGTGATATAGTCACATACTTGTTGCCTAGGGCAAAAGTGTGACTTATATGAAAGCACAAACAAGAGAAACAAGAAACACACAATATGGTTCCATTCGAACCATCACACAGACTCAACTTCGCATAGGGGTACACGACTCATCCTACCCTAGGGGTTCTCGGACTTAACAGTCGTGCTTGCTTCATATCTGGCAGAGGAGTCCGCTCAGTTTTCCGTGTCTTATTCTGGTGTTGCTATGTCTCTTGTTGTTGCTTGTTGAAATGACTCGGGTTGAGCTGGAAGGAGTCCTTGAGGACTTCTCGTGTGGTGAGTGCCAACGAAGGTGGTTCTTCATGGTTGTCGTTTAACAGGGTCTTCTGTTGTCTTTGTAATCCCGTCATTGGCTTCTTCTTCCAAGGCATCAAGAATTACAAGTGGATGACCCTTCATGCAATGACATTGACAAGGCATGATAGAGTTCCGACTTGTCAGTTATGTTGATGAAAACATCGACACCAAGAGCGGGGGATGAAAAGAACTGTTTTCCTGCTCACTATGCCGAGGCAGACCAAATGGCGAGCTTCCCGTCCACCCGCGGTTGTCAACACAACAACAATAAGGATAGGGTTGCTCCATTAGCAATGCATATCATTATATTGCATATCTTATGTCCTGATCATCGTAGGAAAAAGTTGCATAACTCTAGGACAGTGTCAAGGGTGTCACCATCTTCCGGGTCTTGATGTCGTCACTCCTCGAGGAAGTAGCTTCGATTGGTGTCGTATGGTCGTAGCGTTGCCAACCTTGTCTTCCAAATATGTGGGTGATCGTTTGGCAAGGTTGTTTCCCTTCAGGTCACCCATCAGGATTTCAAGGAATCCAGTGGTCAGGGGCATAAGGATGCTAGCGACAGTTTGCAAGTTTTGAAGAAGCAGATGAGGAGAGTTAAGAAAAAAAATAAGGGTGGAACTTCTAAGGCAAAAACCTTCGCTTCCTTTGAGAATTTAAAAGAGGCGAGAAATATTTAGGGTTTGCAAGTTATTTTAAAGCGGCTTGGAGATAGTTTTGTCCTAACTAATGTCTGTGCTAACTAAGGGATTCCTACATTCATGATGGCTTTATTACTAGAACTACGGGGACCCCGACTCATAAGTCGTGAACACCTAATGTACGTGCATAATGATCCCAGAGATCAATGCTCACTGGACACTCAAAAACTGAATAACAAGAGTCTTACATAAAGTACGTACCATTTTACTCGAATATGGCCTTCATGGCCAAGTCTTCATATATATTGCAGCGGAAATATTCAATGATCGCGTGAGCCCAATCTATCTGCCTTAACCCTACATGCATTCTGACTCGGAAGCATCCTAGCTTCGAGGAACGTCACTAATGTATTCTTCTTCATGTCCTGTTCTCTCGTGCCTGGTCAGTAAAATAACAAGTGGCAAGCTAGTGAGTACTTTGAATGTACTCGGAAGCAACCCATGTTTTTGAAGAAGGCAATAACAATGCACGATATAGCACTAATAGGTAAATTGTGTAAGGCTAATTTTCAAGTGCAATGACATGATCAATTTCTTGTGAGGCATGCATCATGAGGTAAACGATATCCATACGAATAGGTTACAGATATCAATATCAACTGAGGGTCAAACATGACATGTCCACCCATCATGTCAAGTCGTCTGACTTAGTTCATTAATCATACTGCCATGTTTCTCACACAATCAACTTTCTCTCTCACACACACACGCTTGGTTTATTTGAAAACTTCTAGATATAGTTTAAAAAGCACCACCCAAATGTCCTTGATCGTGGACACAACTATTTGCATAGTTTTCCACTCTACAAAGGTTGTGCGTTGTATCCAGAAGACTCGGGGAACTTCCGTGTCATCCATGACTCGCGATATGTTACATACCGAGGTAAGCACCCGAACAATGCCTTTCCCCTGGCGATACTAAATAAAGAGTCCACTCATTGGCCCACGTCCTCATGATGTACATCATACGAGCCTTGCTCAAGAGTCCACTCATTGGCCCATGTCCTCATGATGTACAATGTGCCCGGTGTCTGTGAAAACAGCCCATGGTCGCCCTACCTGGCATGACCCCGTCTTGAGAGGGTGACTCGACCCTCCCACCACTAGTAATGTGGTTGTCTGCTAGCATCGACCAAGATAATCAACAAAGACCCGTCCCATAAAGGGGTATCATGGTCGCAAATGTAAGGTTGGGACGGTCGACAAATCTTAAATCTAATCCCGTTTTCGAAACCACACACACAACTTGCCTCGGTACACCACTTCTTTATAACGTGGTTACCTAGATCAACACATCTCCCTCGGGCATTAGTGGCACCCGACGGGGTTTTCGAAAAGTCTTTGAAATCATTTCCTTCATCGTTATGATGCATATTCCCATCCCATTTGAGTAGCAACTACAAGCAACGTAACTACTTCCCACCCGCACAACCCTCATACGGAGGTAGGGTCATGCTCAAGTACAAGTGTCAACAAGGACTTATTGGAAACAACCCACCAAGGTGGTCAATGATTCAATGCATCGGATTGGTGTGTTGTATGACATGCATAAAAATAGTTTCTAAGACATGGTCAAAGGGCTGCATGCCTGGTTGAGCAAAGTCTTCGAGGTCTTCATAGCTTCTCGCTCAACTCCTCGCACTTCGTCTACTTCGTCAACTATCGCCGGAAACACCCATAGTAAGCCACACAACAGCAGGAAAAAAGTGCTCTAAAATAGGAGTTTTATTTTTCTTGGACATCTAGTGGATTTGGATCACCTCGGATTTTTGAATAGTGGAAATGGAGGCATTACTGGCCCCACAAGAAGTCTATAGAAAACATTTTCTTAAAAATGTGTGGAGGCACTCATTTAATAGGGCATGATTTTAGAAACATTTAAGAAGTGGTTTCACTCGCTTTGGAGTTGGGATGATTTTCCTATGAATATAATAATTTGGAATAAATGGAAATGGGGCTATTTATTTGTCCTAGCAGAAACAATGCATGAGAAAAATGTTCACCTAGGCTAAAAAATTAGTGCATGATTTATTGAGTGTGTGGAAATTTGAATCACTCCATTTGGAGTTGATTTGGAGGGTCTAGGGATTTTTTAAAGTGGGATTTGAAATATTCAAATTTGGATTTGAATATTATTACTTGAGAGAAGTTCCTTGGAAAAATGTTCAATGCATATATTTGGATAGATTACAATTTTAGGAATCTACACGAATTTGAATCATCAAATTTGGATGATATATGAATATTCTATGGATTTTTGAATCTACAAGAAAAAGGAGAAAGGAAAAAAAGAATTTACCGAACGGCGAAATGACGTTGAGGGCGAAGGATAGCCAGTAGGCAGGACAAGCAGCTCATCCGCACAGGGGGAGGGCGACGTTGAAGGCGCACTTCGCAGAGTATGCCTCTTTTGTAGGGAGGTGGGAAGCAATGGGGGCGCTTCCCTTTAAACGGGGGCCCGGCCGGCTGGTGGCTGACATGCGGGGCCCGCTTTCAGGTTCCCCTCCCACCTGCCACCAAAATAGGGGAGAGGCAGGGGAGCCGCACGCCGATGCCTGCTCCATTGGCTCCAACAATGTCCGACGCTCCGACCAACGGGTGGCTCGGGGGGGGGGGGCTTGCTGCACCCGCGTGGGTGGTCTTTGTGTCGGGAAACGTTGCATGGGAAAAATAATCCTATGAACATACAAGATCTATACATGGTGATGACCATCTATGAGATGAGAGATCGGATCCACATACCCTTGTAGAATGCTAAGCGGTAAGCGTTAAGAAACGAGGTTGATGTAGTTGAACGTCTTCGCGATCCAAGTCGGAAGCTATCCCGCTATCGAATCACGATCTAGTGCCGAACGGACGACACCTCCGCGTTCAGCACACGTACAACTCGATGACGATATTCGCCTTCTTGATCCAGCAAGAGGGGGCGGAGAGGTAGATGAGTACTCCGGCAGCACGACAACATGGTGGCGGTGGTGGTGAACTAATCTGGGAGGGCTTCGCCGAGATCTACCGAACTAATCTAGACGGAGAAGACGATCTATGGAGGATAGAGCAACACGTGGCTTTTCAGGTGGTGGCTGCCCTTAAAACGTCCACTATACATAGGACGAAGGGTAGGTGGGCTTGCCTTGGCACCTCCTCCAGGGAGGAGAGGTTCGGCCAAAGTAGGGGGAGAGTCCACCTCCCACAATGGGGGTGGACACCCTTGGGAGGACTCCTCCTCCACCTCCTCTCTCAAGTTTGGTGCATGGGTCTCTTGGGGCTCGCTGCCCAAGCCCACCAAGGGCTGGTGGGCGACCTCCTAGGCCCATGTGGCCCCCTGGGTGGGTGGGCCCCTCCGAGTGGACCACCCTAACCCTTTCTCCACTCCCCATACAATATAGGAAAGCCCCAAAACTATTCCATAACCAAAATACCACTTTCCTACATATAAATCTTCACATCTAGACCATTCAGGGGCTTCTCTTGACGTCTGGGATCTCATCTGGGAATCCGAAAAACCTTCGGTCACCAACATTCATAAGTCAATAAGACCAAAACGTCATCGAACCTTAAGTGTGTAGACCGTGCGGGTTCAAGAATTATGTGGACATGACCGAGACACTCTCCGGTCAGTAAGCAATAGTGGGACCTGCATACACATATTGGTTCCTACATATTCTATGAAGATATTTATCGGTTGAAGCTCTATGTCAAGGATTTAGTTAATCCCGTATGTTGTTCCCTTTGTCCATCGGTATGTTACTTGCCCGAGATTCGGTTGTCGGTATCTGCATACCTAGTTCAATCTCGTTATTGGCAAGTCTCTTTACTCTTCTGTAATACAAGATCTCGTGACTAACTCCTTAGTGACATTGCTTGCAAGCTTCTTGTGATGTTGTATTACCGAGTGGGCCCTAGAGATACATCTCCGTCATACGGAGTGATAAATCCTAGTCTCGATCCATGCCAACCCAACAGACACCGTCGGAGATACCTCTAGAGCACCTTTATAGTCACCCAGTTACATTTTGACGTTTGATACACACAAGGCATTCCTCGGGTGTCCCAGAGTTGCAGAAAATGATGGCAATAAACTGACACGATCATATGCTTCATTCATAGTTTGGGTCTTGTCCATCATATCATTCTCCTAATGATGTTATCCCGTTATCAAATGACAACTCATGTCTATGGCCAGGAACCCTTGCCCATCTTTGATCAACGAGCTAGTCCATTATAGGCCAACTAGGGACAGTGTGTTGCCTATTTATCCACACATGTATTTGACTTTCCGATCAATACAATCCTAGCATGGATAATAAAAGATTATCTTGAACAAGGAAATATAATAATAACTATTTTATTATTGGCTCTAGGGCATATTCCAATAGTCTTTCACTTGCACTAGAGTCAATAATCTAGCTCACATCACTATGTGATCTACATTGTAATAAATCTAACACCCATACAGTTCTAGTGTTGATCATGTTTCGCTCGTGGAAGAGTCTTAGTCAACGGGTCTGCAACATTCATCCATGTCCACTTTGCAAATACTTATGTCATCCTCCTTTATATAATCACGGATGGAATTGAAGCATCACTTTATATGTCTGGTCCTCTTGTGAAACCTTGGTTCCTTGGCTAGAGCAATGACACCAGTGTTTTCATAGAACCGATTCATTGGATCCAGTGCACCGAGCAAAACTCCAGGATCTATCATGAACTCTTTCATTGAGACACCTTCTTTAGCTACCTCCAAGGCAGCTATGTACTCTGCTTCGTATGTAGAATCAGCTACCGCGCCTTGCTTGGAACTGCACCAGGTTACCGCACCCCCATTGAGATAAATATGTATCCAGTTTGAGACTTAGAGTCATCCGGATCAGTGTCAAAGCTTGCATCGATGTAACCCTTTACAACGAGCTCTTGATCACCTCCATACACAAGAAACATTTCCTTAGTCCTTTTCTGGTACTTCAGAATATTCTTGACCGCTGTCCAGTGTTCCATTCCTTGATCACTTTGAAACCTTCCCACCATACTTATGGCAAGGCTGATATCACGTCTTGTGCACAACATTGCATACATGATAGAGCCGATGGCTGAAGCATAGGGGACGACACACATCTTTTCTCTATCTTATGTAGTCACTAGGCATTGAGTCTTACTCAACTTCACACCTTGCAATACAGGCAAGAACCCTTTCTTGGACTGTTTCATGTTGAACTTCTTCAAAACTTTGTCAAGGTATGTGCACTGTGAAAGTCTTATTAAGAGTCTCAATCTATCTCTATAGATCTTGATGCCTAATATGTACGCTGCTTCTCCTAGGCCCTTCAATGAAAAACTCTTATTCAAACAATCCTTTATGCTTCCCAAAAATTCTATATTGTTTCTGATCAGCAATATGTCATTCACATATAATATTAGAAACGTTATAGAGCTCCCACTCACTTTCTTGTAAATACAAGCTTCTCCATAAACTTGTATACCCAAACGCCTTGATCACCTCATCAAAACTCCGATTCCAACTCTGAGATGCTTGCACCAGTACATAAATGGACCGCTAGAGCTAGCACACTTTGTTAGCATTCTCTGGATCGACAAAACCTTCGAGTTGCATCATATACAATCCTTCCTTAAGGAAACTGTCAAGGTGTTGGGTAACGTAGCATAAATTCAAAAAATTTCCTATGCATATTCAGATCTTCCTATGGAGAGACCAGCAACGAAAGAGGGGTGAGTGTATCTTCATACCTTTGAAGATTGCTAAGCGGAAGCGTTGCTAGAACGCGGTTGATGGAGTCGTACTCGCGGCGATTCAGATTGCGGTGTGATTCCGATCTAGTGCCGAACCACGGCACCTCCGCGTTCAACACACGTGCAGTTCGGTGACGTCTCCTGCACCTTGATCCAGCAAGGAGGAGGGAGAGGTTGGGGAAGATCTGCGGCAGCACGACGGCGTGGTGTCGATGGAGAGGCGAGGTCTCCCGGCAGGGCTTCGCCAAGCACCGGCAGAGAGGAGGAGAAAGAAGAGCAGGGCTGCGCCGAGGGAGACGGAAAAATGTGCGTGAAATAGCCCCGAAACCCCCACTATATATAGGAGGAGGGGAGGGGGGTGCCACCCCTAGGGTTCCCACCCTAGGTGGTGCGGCAGCCCCCCAGATGGGAGGTGTGGCGGCCTGGGGGGAGGGGTGGCACACCCCTAGGTGGGCCTTAGGCCCACCAGCGCCTAGGGTTTCCCCCCCTCTCCACCTCCTGCACCTTGGGCTGAATGTGGGGGGCGCACCAGCCCACCTAGGGGCTGGTTCCCTCCCGCACTTGGCCCATCTAGACTCCCGGGGTCGTGGCCCCCTTCCGGTGGACCCCCAGGGCCACTCCCGGTGGTCCCGGTGCGTTACCGGCGACGCCCGAAACACTTCCGGTGTCCAAAACCCTCCATCCTATATATCAATCTTTACCTCCGAACCATTCCAGAGCTCTTCGTGACGTCCGGAATCTCATCCGGGACTCTGAAAACTTTCTATAACCTCGTATAACAATTCCCTGTAACCCTAGCGTCATCGAACCTTAAGTGTGTAGACCCTACGGGTTCGGGAGATAGGCAGACATGACCGAGACACCTCTCTGGCCAATAACCATCAGCGGGGTCTGGATATCCATGGTGGCTCCCACTTGCTCCATGATGATCTCATCGGATGAACCACGATGTCAAGGATTTAATCAATCCCCTATACAATTCCCTTTGTCTATCGATATAGAACTTGCCCGAGATTCGATCGTCGGTATGCCTATACCTTGTTCAATCTCGTTACCGGTAAGTCTCTTTACTCGTTTCGCAGCATGTCATCGTGTGACTAACTTATTAGTCACATTGAGCTCATGATGATGTTCTACCGAGTGGGCCCAGAGATACCTTTCCGCCACGCGGAGTGACAAATCCCGATCTCGATTCGTACCAACCCAACAGACACTTTTAGAGGTACCCGAAGAGCACCTTTATAGTCACCCAGTTACGTTGTGACGTTTGATACACCCAAAGCACTCCTACGGCATCCGGGAGTTGCACAATCTCACGGTCGAAGGAAAATACACTTGACATTAGAAAAGCTTTAGCATACGAACAATACGATCTAGTGTTACGCTTAGGATTGGGTCTTGTCCATCACATCATTCTCCCAATGATGTGATCCCGTTATCAATGACATCTAATGCCCATGACCAGGAAACCATGATCATCTATTGACTAACGAGCTAGCCAACTAGAGGCTTTCTAGGGACACATTGTGATCTATTTATTCACACATGTATTACTGTTTCCTGTTAATACAATTATAGCATGAACAATAGACGATTATCATGAACAAGGAAATATGATAATAACCATTTTATTATTGCCTCTAGGGCATATTTCCAACACAAGGAACACTATTTTGACATCCATCTGCCAAATTTCATAATCGAAAAATTCAGCTATTGCTAACATGATTCTGATGAACTTAAGCATCGCTATGGGTGAGAAAGTCTCATCGTAGTAAACTCCTTGAACTTGTGAAAAACCCGTTGCCAGAAGTCAAGCTTTATAGACTGTGACATTACCGTGTGCGTCCATCTTTTTCTTAAAGATCTGTTTATTCTGAATGGCCTTTCGCCCTTCGGGTAATACTTCCAAAGTCCACACTTTGTTTTCATACATGGATCCTATCTCCGATTTCATGGCCTCTATCCATTTGTTTGAGTCCGAGCCCACCATCGCTTCTCTATAGCTCGTAGGTTCTTTGTTGTCCAACAAGATGATTGATAAGACATGGTTGTCGTACCACTCACGAGGAGTACGTGCCCTTGTCAACCTACGAGGTTCGAAAGCAACTTGACCCGAAACTTCATGATCATCATATTAGCTTCCTCTTCAATTGATGTAGGCTCCACAGAAACAACTTTTTCTGGTGCGCTACCCTCCGATAGAAGTAAAGGATCAATAACCTCATCAAGTTCTATCTTCCTCCCACTCAATTATTTCAAGAGAAACTCTTTCTCAAGAAATGTTCCATTTTTAGCGACAAACACATTGCCTTCGAATCTGAGATAGAAGGTGTACCAACTGTCTCTTTTGGGTATCCTATGAAGATGCATTTCTCCGCTTTGGGTTCTAGATTTTCTGGTTGAAGCTTTTTGACACAAGCATCACATCCCTAAACTTTAAGACACGACAACTTTGTTTTCTTGCCGAACCACGGTTCATATGGCGTCGTCTCAACGGATTTTGTTGGTGCCCTATTTAAAGTGAATGCAACTATCTCTAATGCATAACCCCAAAATGATAATGTCAAATCGGCAAGATACATCATAGAATGCACCATATCCAATAAAGTACGATTACGATGTTCGAACACACCATTACGCTCTGGTGTCCCAAGTGGTGTCAAGTGTGAAACAATTCCACATTGTCTTAAGTGAGTGCCAAACTCATAACTCAGATATTCTCCTCCTTGATCAAGTCATAGGAATTTGATCTTCTTGTTATGATTATTCTCCACTTCACTCTGAAATTTCTTGAACTTTTCAAACATTTCAGACTTGTGTTTCATTAAATATAACCATATCTACTTAACTCACCAATGAAGGTGAGAAACTAACGATATCCACCGCATGCCTCAATGCTCGTCGGACCGCACACATCAGTATGTATGATTTCCAATAAGACACTTGCTTGCTCCATTATTCCGGAGAATGGCGTTTTGGCCATCTTGCCCATGAGGCATGGTTCACACGTGTCAAGTGATTCAAAATCAAGTGACTCCAAAAGTCCATCAGCATGGAGTTCTTCATGCGTTTTACACCAATATGACCTAAATGGCAGTGCCACAAGAAAGTGCTACTGTCATTAGCAACTCTACATCTTTTGGCATCAATGTTATGAATATGTGTGTCATTACTATCGAGATTCAATAAGAATAAACCCCTCACATTGGGTGCATGACCATAAAAGATATTACTCATATAAATAGAACAACCATTATTCTCCGATTGAAATGAGTAATATTCTCACAATAAACAAGATACAGATATAATGTTCGTGCTTAACGCAGGCACTAAATAACAATTATTCAGGTTCATCACTAATCCCGATGGTAATTACATTGAGAGCACGCCAACGGCGATCGCATCAACATTGGAACCATTTTCCATGCGCATCGTCACTTTGTCCTTCACCAACCTCCATCTATTCCGTAGTTCCTACTTTGAGTTGCAAATGTGAGCAACCAAACCGGTATAAAATACCCAGGCACTACAACGAGAGTTGGTGAGGTACGCATCAATAACATGTATATAATATATACCATGTTTGGTGTTGGCCTCCTTCTCGTCGGCCACATACTTGGGGCAGTTCCGCTTCCAGTGACCAGTCCCCTTGCAATGATAACACTCAGTTTCTAGCTTGGGTCCAGCCATGGGTTTCTTCACGGGAGGGGAAACAGGTTTGCCACTGTTCTTGAAGTAACCTTTCTTTCCCTTGACATTTTTCTTGAAACTCGTGGTTTTATTGACTATCAACACTTGATGTTCTTTCCGAATTTCTCACTTAGCGACTTTCAGCATCGCAAACAGCTCGGCGACTGGTTTATTCATCCCTTGCATGTTGTAGTTCATCACAAAGCTTTTGCAGCTAGGTGGAAGTGATGCAGCTAGGTGGAAGTGATTGAAGAACCATATCAGTGATTTCCTCTGGTGGGAGAATGTTTCCCAACTCACCCAGATGGTTGGAATACCCACACATTCTGAGTACGTGCTCACTGACAGACCCGTTCTCCTCCATCTTGAAAGCATAGAACTTATTGGAGGTATCATACCTATAGATCCGGGCATTCTTCTCAAAGATAAACTTCAACTCCTGGAACATCTCATATGCTCCATGACGTTCAAAACGTGTTTGAAGTCCCAGTTCTAAGCCATACAAAATTGCTCACTCAACTACTGAGTAGTCATCCAGACGCGACTGTGAGACATTCAACATCTTCAGCCGCCGAGAAGGGGGGGGGGGCGCATCACCAAGCGGTGCATCAAGGACATAAATATTTTGGGAAACCGTGAGGACAAGCCTTAGATTACGGGCCGAGTCTACAAAGTTGCTCCCATCATCTTTCAACTTGCCTTTCTCTAGGAGTGTTTTACAATTCAGGGGTGCTACCGCATGAGCCATTGATCTACAACATAAATTTGCAACGATTACTTTGACTATTGTTCAAGATAATGAGTTTGGTTAATCATATTACTATAAAACTCCCACTCAAATTGACATCCCTCTAGTCATTTGAGTGATACATGATCCAAATCCACCAACCCAAGTCCGATCATCACGTGAGATGAGATGGTTTCAATGGTGAACATCTTCATGTTGGTCATATCTACTATATGACTCATGTTCGACCTTCCGGTCTCTTGTGTTCCCAGTCCATGTATGTACATGCTAGGCTCGTCAATTTTAACCCGAGTGTTCCGCATGTGCATAACTGTCTTGCACCTGTTGTATGTGAACATAGAGTCTATCACACCCGATCATCATGTGGTGTCTCCAAACGATGAACTTTCACAACGGTGCACACTCGAGGAGAACACAATTTTATCTTGAAATTTTAGTGAGGGGTCACCTTATGATGCTACCATCGTCCTAAGCAAAACAAGGTGCATAATAGGATTAACATCACATGCAAATCATAAGTGACATGATATGGCCATGATCTTGTACTTTTGATCTCCATCTCCAAAGCACCGGCATGATCTCCATCGTCACCAGCACAACACCATGATCTCCAACATCATGATCTCCATCATTGTGTTGCAATCGAGGTTGTCGGGCCAACCATGCTTGTACTACTATTCCTACCGTTTAGCGATAAAGTAAAGCATTACATATCACTTAATGAGTGACACATAGGTCATACAATAATTAAAGACAACCCTATGGCTGCTGCCGGTTGCCGTAGCATCGACATGCAAGTCAATATTAACTATTACAATATGATCATCTCATACATCTAAAATATATCATCATTTCTTTGGCCTAATCAAATCACAACATATCATCCAAAAACAAGGTAGACAACCTCTAATTTGTTGTCGCATGTTTTACGTGGCTGCTATGGGTATCTAGCAAGAACGTTTCTTACCTACACAAAAACCACAATGGTGACATGCAAGTTGCTATTTAATCTTCTACAAGGACCGCCTCTTTCGAATCCAATTCAACTAAAGTAGGACACATACATACACACACCATCCATCTTTATGCAACAAGTTGCATGTGAGTCGATGGAACCGGCCTCTCGTACGTGGACGAGTAAGGTTGGTCCGGGCCGCTTCATCCAACAACATCACTGAAACAAGAAAAGACCAAGGAGGGAAGCAATCTGAATATCAACGCCCACAAACTCATTTGTGTTCTACTCGAGATGCCATCTACTCATAGACCTAGCTCATACTGCCACTGTTGGTGAACGTTGCATGGGACACAAAATTTTTCCTACGCACATACAAGATCTATCCATGGTGATGACCATCTACGAGAGGATAGATTAGATCAACATACCCTTGTAGATCGCTAAGGAGGAAACGTTAAGAAACATGATTGATGTAGTGGAACATCTTCGCGATCCAAATCGTAAGCCATCCCGCGATCCAATCACGATCAAGTGCCGAACGGACGGAACATCCGCGTTCAGCACACATACAGCTCGATGATGATCTCTGCCTTATTGATCGAGCAAGCGGGGGCGGAGAGGTATATGAGTTCTCTGGAAGCAAGACAACATAGTGGTAGTGGTGGTAAACTAATCCGGCAGGGCTGCGTCGAGCTCTATCGAAATAATCTAGAAGAAGAAGACGATCTATGTAGAATAGGGCAGCACGTGGCTTTTCACGTGGTGGCTGCCCTCTAAACCTCCACTATATATAGGAGGAATGGGTAGGTGGGCTTGCATTGGACCCTCCTCCAAGGAGGAGAGGTTCAGCCGAAGTAGGGGGAGAGTCCACCTCCCACAAGGGAGGTGGACACCCTTGGGAGGACTTCTCCTCCACCTCCTCTCTCAAGTTTGGCGCATGGGCCTCTTGGGGCTAGCTGCCCAAGCCCACTAGGGGTTGGTGCGCCACCTCCTAGGCCCATGTGCCCCTCGGGGTGGGTGGGCCCCTCCCGGTGGACCCCAGAACCCTTTCGGCACTCCCAGTACAATACCGAAAATTCCCGATGCTATTCCAGAACCCGAATACCACTTTCCTATATGTAAATCTTTACCTCCAGACCATTCTGGAATTTCTCGTGATGTCCAGGATCTCATCCGAGACTCCTAACAACCTTCGGTCACCAACATACATAACTCAATAATACAGAAATGTCACCGAACCTTAAGTGTGCATATCTTGCGGGTTCGAGAACTATGTAGACATGACCGAGACACTCTCCGGTCAATAACCAATAGCGGGACCTGGATTCCCATATTGGATCCTACATACTCTACGAAGATCTTTATTGGTTGAACCTCTATGTCATGGATTCAGTTAATCCCGTACGTTTTTCCCTTTGTCCATCGGTATGTTACTTGCCCGAGATTCGATCGTCGGTATTTGCATACCTACTTCAATCTCGTTACTGGTAAGTCTCTTTATTCGTTCCGTAATACATGATCCCATGGCTAATTCCTTAGTCACATTGCTTGGAAGTTTCTTTTGATGTTGTATTACCGAGTGGGCCCTAGAGATACCTCTCCGTCATACGGAGTGACAAATCCCAGTGTCGATCCGTGCCAACCCAACAGACACGCTCAGAGATACTTGTAGAGCACCTTTATAGTCACCCAATTACATTGTGACACTTGAAAATAAATGGGGGAAGTGGGGGATTCGAACCCACCATCTTCCTAGTGGAACTCACAGTACCCACCACTTGGCTACGCAGGTGCGTCTTCTAGTACCGGGGGTACTAACAGAGGTATGCACAGGTCCAATTACCTACTACAGTAGAGAACAAAAGCCACAAAAACCACTGCGCGAGGGGGGGATCGAACCCACGACCTATCGGTCGAGGCACGCTCGTTCAACCAGTAGGCTATGAGGGGGGATGTTAGAGCATATATCTCCATATGTGGTTGGTAATTGATGACAATTCCTATGGACTAATGGTTGCCTTAAGTTATATTTATAGGATTTGTCCATAGGCACTTCTTGAAGTCCATCTGTTGGGTTCAAGGAGTTTATATGATGACCAAGATGGTATTCAAGGTATTATCCAAAGAATGGTCATAGAGACACAAGGTTGATCAAGATCTCAGACAAAGAGTAAATCAAGATGATCAACACACAAAGCGTACAAGATGTACCGAGAGGGTCAAGTGATCCCATGGTATGGTAAGCATTGTCCATTACGTGTTTGTGTACTAACCCATGGTCTCCGTGAGAGTTCTATGTGGGGGTTAGGTGTGTTTCCATGGGTGTGCGTCAAAAGGAAGATCTCATACAACCCATGAAGGATGACGTCAAGTGGTGATCGTCATCAAGATTGCGGTGTGCAAGTTCAAGTGGATCAGCACGAATATATCATGCTTGAAGCTTGCCATCCATTGTGGTGGCAATGGACTTGTGAAGATATGCTGAAGAGTGGCTCACCCATAGTGAGTATGGGGAGCAATCAACTAGTCTTCATAAAGCCAACGCAATCAAGAAAGGTGGTCCATGTTGAGGAAGCCAAGATCATCATCATCTAGCTCAAGAGGTTGAGGTGCAAGGTATAAGTTTTCCCTTGATAGGTTTTCTGTTTTAGGATAGATTGTTGTACTATCAAGGGGGGCTCTCAAGTGAGTACCTTGATCATATCGTTCATTGAGAGCTCAAACCATTTGCATCCTTGCATCATACTTCTTGGTTCTTATTTGGTGTTTCTATTTGTGAGTTTTAGAGCTTATGGTCATCTTCATGACAAGCTCGAGTTCATCGAAAATGGAGTCCATATGCATCTACTATGATGTTTTCGATGTTGGAGTTTTTGCCGGTTCTTCATTCACAGAGGTCTCACATCTCTATATCATTGGAATTTTCATATCTGCATGGTTTTAAGATTTTGGATAGCTCTTGTCGTCCTGAATCCAACAAGCTTGGGTTTGCTCGATTCGGAGCTCGTATGCGAAAGTTATGGTTGTTTCAGTGGCGAGCGGTAGTACCGCTAGAGTTGGTGGTAGTACCGCCCCTGGTCAGCGGTAGTACCTCTCCAGGACTTTAGTACCGTCATCCTTGCGGCTGTACTACGTCGGACTTTTCGCGAAGACTTTCTTGGCGGTGGTTGGCCCGGTAGTATCTTTGCGCTGCCATGCGCTCAGCGGTAGTACCACTGAAGCTAGTGGTAGTACCGCTAGAGGGTCAGCGGTAGTATCGCTACAGCCAGCGGTAGTACCGCTGGAGGGTCAGCGGTAGTACAGCTGCAGCCAGGGGTATGTAACATCCCAAATTTTGGAATGTTAATATAATTATTAGATTGTTCGTTTGTTTGTTTGAGTGATTGAAACTTGAGTGAAGTTTGAAACTTTTAAAAACTTTTGAATGAGAGGGAATAAAATGACTTTCCCTTTTCCTGTGAATTCAAATTCATCTATTTTAAAATTAGCGAGAGGAGATAGCATGAATTCTTCAACTATAAAGAATTTGAATCAAGGTGGCATTGTAATTCCTTTCGATTTTTCTTTGCATTTTGTTTCTTCCTCACTCACGGACCCAATAGATGGCGTATGAAGCTGGACTTGTAGTCTCTGGACCAATGACCCAACTGGAGGCTGAAATATGGATTCAGAACATGGAGAACCACTTCGGGAGCAATTTTATTTCAAGAAAATATGAAGTGGCACACGCTCTTCAGTACTTTACACAAAGTGCTGCTATGTGGTGGAAAATGCATCATGCCATAGAAGGATTTAGTGGAGCGGAAACTTGGGACGAATTCAAGAAGACTCTGTTAAGATCCCGTCTTATTCAAAAGTGCTATG
Organism: Hordeum vulgare subsp. vulgare; assembly: GCF_904849725.1. NCBI lineage: Eukaryota > Viridiplantae > Streptophyta > Magnoliopsida > Poales > Poaceae > Hordeum > Hordeum vulgare. Next base: position 101,020,099 of record NC_058521.1, on the reverse strand, counting down.
ATAATTCGAAGAAGAAGACTTGTGCATGCAAGATCTGTGGAGAAATAGGACACACCCAGGAGGAACACAAGGATGGATGCCCTCATTGTGAAGAAAATCACCCAGCAGAGGAATGCCCAACTAATCAGGTGACTTGTTTCTTGTGTGAAGGAACCACCCACTACCCAGTCCAGTGTTACATTTACCCCAAGGCGCAACAAGTTGTCAAGCAGCGGGAAGAAGCAATAAAGGAAACACTCAAGAAGAAGGTTTTAGAAGAACATGTGATGAAGGAAAATATTGAAGACCCTGATGGACAAAGCCTAACTAGATTTTTCTCCAATGCCTGCTACTCATGTGGAGAAGTAGGACATTTTTCATAGGATTGCATGAAGGAAAGCCAAGAGTGTCTGGGAAACTTCCCGACGGAAAAAGTAGAGTTGGATCCACTTGAAATAGAAGAACTGGCCAGAATGAAGGAGTCCGGAAAGAAGAGAAAGTACACCAGCCAGAGTCAAATCCCGACGCATAAAGACCTGAGTCATATCAGATGTTTCAACTGTAAGGAATTGGGCCACTACAACAATCTGTGCCCAAGAAGGAAGCAGGATACCCAAGGGACAAAAGCAAACACCAAGAAGCCTTGAGACTTGTCGGAACTCATTTGTTTTCGTTGCAAGGAAGCAGGACATTATGCTAGTAATTGCCCACAGGGGAAGAAAGCTAAAATGGAGTAGTTAATGTTTTGACAATGACCATAAGTGTAACATGAACCCCTCTTGTTATCATGAGATTATGGAGTTAAATTTTGTAACAGACACCTCAGAGATTGTAATAACTTCATGAATCAATGGAATTTATTGTGTCATGATTTCCTATGTTGAGATTGTATGCGTTGTTTCTCTATGAACAAAGACCTCTAACCATTTTCGAGGATATGAGAAAACATGGTGTGTGCAGGCATGACTATATTTCATTTTAAGTGTGGTAGTAATCGATAAACCCACAGAATCCAAGGAGTAGGAATGTACCATCCATACCAAGGAGCCATACTCGCTGAATACCATTGAAGGAAATACTGGACCATATCCAACTATGGGGGTGACAACGGTTGAATAATGTACCTCAGAATTAGAAATTTGAGGAGAGATTTAAAATGAGGAACAAACAATTTTATTGGTACATGGACCAATGGTAAGGAAAATTAGTTCAAGGAATACAACCGATACCAAGGATGCATCTCAAGATTTCATGAAGGTTGCCCCAAGAGCATGGAGGAATAAGCTATGATGGATTAGCAAACATTTCTTAGGAGCATACGAAAACTTGAGAGTGGTGAAGGATACAATAGATGTTTTGTTCAGCTTGCAGAAACAAAGGATTCGTACGAACTTCGTTCTTGTACAAGAAAGATTCTGCAACGCTTGAGAGGATGTCCAAGTGTTAGAATGCGAGATTCGCTAAACCTTATACAGAGTAATGATTTGGGTGCGGAATGGATTGATCGCCATGACGACTTACTCTTTTCATTCTCTTGCTATTCGGAATGGTAAATCTGAGAGACTTACCCATAGAGAGAGAGACGACGTTCTTTGAAGCTTTTGTTTAAGCCTTAGAATGGTATGATGAAAGCCCATGTACATGTCACTTGTTGTCACGCGTAGGAAATTTTACGACAAGGATGAAATCAAGACCCTTCTCACTGCAGGATAACCACAAATGGTAGACCACCATGAGAATAGTCGATAGGTTATTTAGGATGATCACGAGACTTGTCAGTTAAGAAGACCTAGTGACGGAAGAAGCTTATATCAACAGATGAGCACTCAATTTTGATGGAAACCATTATGAATATAATGGAAGAGCTTCACCAATGTAGTTACCATGAAGAATGTGAGGAGTCAGATGCCAAGATCCCACAGGATTGTTAATAATTTGAGGGACCGGTAACTCTCATTTTAAGTGTGGTAGCATCCCACTTTGCAGGAGATTGGATTTGTTAGAAGACCCCAAACCCTAACCTTTTCTTTCTAGCCTCTTCGAATCTCGAGGATGAGATTCATTTTAAGTGTGGTAGGTTTGTAACATCCCAAATTTTGGAATGTTAATATAATTATTAGATTGATTGTTTGTTTGTTTGAGTGATTGAAACTTGAGTGAAGTTTGAAACTTTTAAAAACTTTTGAATGAGAGGGAAAAAATGACATTCCCTTTTCCTGTGAATTCAAATTCATCTATTTTAAAATCAGCGAGAGGAGATAGCATGACTTCTTCAACTATAAAGAATTTGAATCAAGGTGGCATTGGAATTCCTTTCGATTTTGCTTTGCATTTTGTTTTCCCTCACTCACGGAATGCCGGGAACCACATCTTTTCAAGCAAGAAAAAGAGAGGAGAAACATGTCCCTCCAAACCCGGGGATATTCTTTGAAATATTTGAGCCATGACACCCAAGATTTATTTGAGTAATTATTTGCAAAAAGAAATAAAGCATTTAGGGGATTTTTTGACAAACATTTTTTAAAAGTTTTTATTTTGGCCGTGGAAAAATGTCCATCATTTATATTTTATTTTGCTGATAATTTTAGTATATAGAAACTCTATATTCCGAATTTATTTGGTTTCCCTTTTATTGTTTACTTTCTGGTTTTTGAAAATAGGAAAGAAATCTTGTTTATTAGGAAACATTGCTCTGGCCCATTAAAGTCTTTCCAACTTAGGCCCAACCCACATCTTCTCCTTCCTCACGCTCTCCCTCCTCACACAACCTTCCTTAGCAATGGAGACAGGAAATCTCCACCTTCCCGATCTCCTTGGTCCTTCCTTCTCCGAGCACCCCGAGCCCCTATAAATACTCCCCTCAACATCCTCTCCCCATTTTCGCCGTAGCCCAGCCCCTCCCCTCGTCGGAATGCAGCCCCCACCTTGTCGGAGTTCGCCTCCAACAGGAACTCGCCGGAGCTCCTGCTGCCCCCTCCCGTCTCCCCCACGCCCCGCCGACGCCACCAACCTTTGGCCCGAGCCCTCCTCCTTTGCCTGGACCCCTCCACCGCCTTGGCCGACCACCGGAGCCACCTTTCCGTCGTCTTCTTCAACTCCGGTGACTAACTCCGGTGAGATCCACGAAATCCCGTATTGCAGTTTTTTCTTCAGAAAAGTGAAATTTTAGAAAATTCATATCTATTAGTTTATAACTCCAAATTTGGTGATTCTTTTTGTGTTAGATCACAATTTTCTTGTAGTTTCCGAAAATATATAATTTGTTTATGTTTGGATTTATAAAATTTGACTTAAATCAGATTTGATTTAAATCTTGTTTCTCTTATACCGGGAGTTTAAAAATAGCTTTTAAATTAATTCTTTTTGATACTGTTTCCTATTGATCATATCTTTCAGTAGTTTAAGTTTCAATTTTTTATAAATTTTTTCTACTTGGGGTTTTTACCAAAACAGATTCTGTTTTAGTTCTTTTAGGATTATAGCTATTTCTTCTTCTATATTTGTTTTTAAATTAGTTTCTTTTATACTTGAGAAAGTTTATATTTTGTTTTCTCTTAGATAACAGTAGGTTTTCAACAAAAACAAACTTTTATTTTTATTTGTTATCATGAAATCAATTCTAGTTCTCTAATAACTTGCAATTGATTTCCCTACTAGTTTACTCCCATTTGAAAATACTTTCAAATAGGTTTATGAAAAATACTTTATTTTATCTTAGTTAAATTCATATTTTATTCTCTGTTATTTTAGTGTTTTATATTTCAGTTAGAACAAAAACTATTTAGTGTTTGATGTAGTAGAAGACTCCCTAGTTTTCTTTGAAGTTTCCTTTGGATTCTTATTCGCTCTCTCTTATTGATTTTGATTGCATCAAATTTTATTGTTGTTTGTTATTTGATTGCTAGAATGATTGCTAGTGTTAGTGCTTATGTGAATACTATGTTTGCTTATATAGATTTCATCAGAGAGTGACGAATAGTTCTATCAAGTTATTTCTCGAGAACGATAATTCTTCTTCATCAACCTCACCAGGCAAGTCACGTTGATCATATTATTACCTATGTTTTATATGCATTGTAGTTCTAACTTTCTTCACCCAATTTCATGCAAAGTAGGTACTTGGAAATTTTAGATCTTGATGTAGTATCATGTGGTAGGCACCCACCCCCTTGTTACTCTGGCCGGGACGTTGTTATGTTATGCTCCTAGTAGACGGGGTTATGGTTGAGTGTTTACCATGAGTGTTGTGAGAACTTAATAATCAAGACCTGAAGACTCCAAGACTTGCAAGACCTCAGAACAAAATATACCTCTGGGTGAAGGACGGTTTAGATGGGCTCCCTGGAGAAACCAGTGGACGACCCGGGATGCATGGGGGAGCGCCATGACATCTTGCGGAAAGCTTCACCCAGGCTCAAAGAGATGGACGGATATTTTCAAGACCCAGGGCTTACCTGCATAGCCAAAAGTCATTATGGGCTCTCGCTTGGTTGGACAATGCGGCGACTCTGGACAAGCGGTGCTACGAGATGTAGAAGAACGGTAGGATTGGATGGGCACCGACAGAGGATCAGAGAGACCCGTTGAAAGACCATGTTTTGATCATCCGGTCTTCAAACACCCTGAAGTGCGAGGACATACACGGAGGCGATCAAATCTTGTGGGGAACATGTGCAAAACTCTACAGAGTACTCAAACCTAATCGATTAGCCATGTCCACGGTCATGGACAACTTGAGTCAAAGGAACTGAAACTATCAGGAATTCTCAACACCATTAACTTATTGATGTGGGTAATATTGATAACTTGGGTATGAGAACTGGTTGGTGGAACCATCTCATTAACAACCAACAATGTAGTAATATTTTGCTTTTAGCCCCTCTCTTGTTGTAGGAGAAAACTTTGCTTTCTGCTAAAAACTTACAGCCCCACCTGCCATATATGCATATAATATAGATGTTATTTTTACCCCTCTCTTTTGTGACTTGCCGGCATATTCAATATGCTGACCTACATGGCTGCAACGTCTTATGTCGCAGATACTTTCTTCGACGAGTAAGAGTACGATTCAGGGTTACGGTCTGCACTCAACTTGTCGTTGGTGTTTATTGGGACTCCACTCCCTTGACTGTTTCCGCTGAGATTTTAAGGTATATATCAATTTTACGTTATTACATGCGATTGCACTCTGATATATACATTGATGTACTGTGTGTGCCAGCATACTCATCCAGGGATGGCACACATACACAAAGGCTTGACTCGTTTTGAGTCGGGTCGCTACACGGTAGTACCGCTGGGCTCGGGCTGTAAGTGGGGATAACGGTCTGATTCCTTCCCCCACTATATAAAGGGGGTCTTCTTCCCCCTTGGTCTGATCTATCCGTTGAGCTCATGTTCTACCCCCATTGTTGACCTTCTTAGAGCTTGCTTACTCTCAATCCCCCCAATGATTCTTGCTTGTTCTTGAGGGGAAGAGAGAGGAGATCTAGATCCACATCTCCACCAATCACTTTCTCCTCTATGTGAGGGGAACCCCTTGGATCTAGATCTTGGAGTTCTTTGTGAGCTCTTTGTTCTTCCTCTTATATTTCATCATAGCTTTTGTTGTTGTGGAGGGATTTGAGTGTGAGGGACTTGTCCACTTCGTCTGTTCTTGCCATTGCATTAGTTGCATCGGTTTGAGTTCTCCACGGTGATACGTGGAAGTGAAGTTTGAGAAGCTTATTACCTTTGGTACTTAGTACTCTAGATATTGTTCTTCGTGGATGCTTTGGCGTCCTAGAAGCTTGCTGGTGTCTCGGAGCTCAATCATTGTGGTGTAAAGCTCCGGGTAAGCGTCGGAGTCTCTAATTAGGTTGCGGAGATTGCCCCGAGCAATTTGTACGGGTACCGGTGACCACCCCCAAGGTTTTCCATTTGTACGGGTTCGGTGACCGCCCTCAAGGGTCCCTTAGTGGAATCACGGCATCTTGCATTATGCAAGGGCGTGAGGAGATTATGGTGGCCTTAGTGGCATCTTGGTGAGCATTGTGCCTCCACACCGCTCCAACGGAGATTAGCATCTGCAAGGGTGTGAACTTCGGGATACATCATCGTCTCCGCGTGCCTCGGTTATTGATACGTCCATTTTGCATCATGCTTTCATGTTGATACTTATCGCTTTATGGGCTGTTATTACACTTCATGGTACAATACTTATGCCTTTTCTCTCTTATTTTACAAGGTTTATATGAAGAGGGAGAATGCCGACAGCTGGAATTCTGGCCTGAAAAAGGAGCAAGTTTGAGATACCTATTTTGCGCAACTCGAAAAGCCGTGAAAATCAACAAGTAATAATTTTGGAATTTATAAAAAATATTGGGCGGAAGAAGTACCAGAGGGGAGCCACTAGGAGGCCACAAGCCCGCTAGGCGCGACCTACCCCCTTGGCCGCGCCTAGGGGGCTTGTGGGCTCCCTGTTGGCCCTCTAGCTCCCCTCTTTTGCTATAAGGAGGGTTTCGTTCCAGAAAAAATCAGGAGGAGGCTTTCGGGAGGAATCGCTGCCGCCACGAGGCGGAACTTGAGCAGAACCAATCTAGAGCTCCGGCACGACGATCCTGCTGGGGAAACTTCCCTCTCGGAGGGGGAAATCGTCGCCATCGTCATCACCAACACTCCCCTCATCGGAGGGGACTCATCACCATCAACATCTTCATCAGCACCATCTCATCTCCAAACCCTAGTTCATCTCTTGTAACCAATCTCCATATCGCGACTCCGATTGGTACTTGTAAGGTTGCTAGTAGTGTTAATTACTCTTTGTAGTTGATGCTAGTTGGATTACTTGGTGGAAGAGTTTATGTTTAGATCTTTGATTCTACTCATTACCTCTCTGGTCATGATTATGATTATGCTTTGTGAGTAGTTACTTTCATTCCTAAGGACATGGGATAAGTCATGCTATAAGTAGTCATGTGAATTTGGTATTCGTTCGATATTTTGATGTGCTGTATGTTATTTTTCCTCTAGCGGTGTTATGTGAACGTCAACTACATAAAACTTCACCATTATTTGGGCCTAGAGGAAGGCATTGGGAAGTAGTAAGTAGATGATGGGTTGCTAGAGTGACAGAAGCTTAAACCCTAGTTTATGCGTTGCTTCGTAAGGGGCTGATTTAGATCCACTAGTTTAATGCTATGGTTAGAATTTGTCTTAATTCTTCTTTCGTAGTTGCAGATGCTTGTGAGAGGGGTTAATCATAAGTGGGATGCTTGTCCAAGTAAGGGCAGTACCCAAGCGCCGGTCCACCCACATATCAAACTATCAAAGTAGCGAACGCGAATCATATGAACATGATGAAAACTAGCTTGATAGAAATTCCCATATGTCCTCGGGAGCGTTTTACCTCCTATAAGAGTTTCTCCAGGCTTGTCCCTTGATACAAAAGGGATTGGGTCACTTTGCTGCACTTTTGTTACCGTTGTTACTTGCTACGAATCATCTTGTCACACAACTACTTGTTACCGATAATTTCAGTGCTTGCAGATATTACCTTGCTGAAAACCACTTGTCAGATCCTTCTGCTCCTTGTTGGGTTCGACACTCTTACTTATCAAAAGGACTACGATAGATCCCCTATACTTGTGGATCATCAAGACTCTTTTCAGGTGTCGTTGCTAGGGAGTGAAGCGCCGTTGGTAAGTGGAATTTGGTAATGAAACATTTATATAGTGTGCTGAAATTTATTGTCACTTGTCACTATGGAAACTAATCCTTTGAGGGGCTTGTTCGGGGCATCTTAGCCTCGAATGGAAGAACAAAGAGTTGCTCCTCAACCTGCTGCACCTACTGAAAATATTTCCTATGAATTTCCTTCGGGTATGCTTGAGAAACTGCTGGCTAATCCTTTTACAGGAGATGGAACATCACATCACGACTTGCATCTAATCTATGTAGATGAAGTTTGTGTTTATTTAAGCTTGCAGGTTTGCCCGAGGATGAGGTGAAGAAGAAGGTCTTTCCCTTATCTTTGAGGGATAAGGTGTTGACATGGTATATGCTATGTGATGATACTGGATCATGGAACTACAATCGGTTGAAATTGGAACTTCATCAAAAGTTTTATCCTATGCATTTAGTACATCGTGATCGGAATTATATTTATAATCTTTGGCTCGTGATAGAGAAAGCATCACTCAAGCTTGGGGGAGGCTTAAATCAATGTTATATTCATGCCCCAACAATGAGCTCTCGAGAGAAATTATCATTTAGAACTTCTATGCTCGGCTTTCTCATGATGATCGCACCATGCTTGAACCTTCTTGTACCGGTTCTTTTATGAAGAGAGATATTGACTTCAGATGGAATATATTGGAAAAAATTAAACACAACTCTGAATATTGGGAGCTTGATGAAGGTAAGGAGTTAGGTATGAATTTCAAGTTTGATTGCGTTAAATCCTTTGTCGAAACAAATACTTTTTGTGATTTTAGCGCTAAGTATGGACTTGACTCTGAGATAGTAGCTTCATTGTGTGAATCATTTGCTGCTCATATTGATCTCCCCAAAGAGAAGTGGTTTAAATATCACCCTCCCTTAGAAGTCAATGTAGTTAAACCCAATCCAGTTGAAGAGAGAGTCATTGCCTATAATGATAATATTGTTACTAGTGCTTACATTGAGAAACCACATTTCCCTGTTAGGATAAAGGATCATTCTAAAGCTTCAACTATGATACGTAGAGGCTACATTAGAACTCCTACACCCCTAAGCAAATTAGAGTTGAACCTAGCATTGCTATTGTCACACCCTGTTTTTGCTATCACTTGTCTGTATTGTGAAATTCTGAGCTTGCTAAAACTTTTTCAAAAGCTAATGTTGTGAATGCCATGATTGACATTGTATGCTTGTATGCTTGATCATGTGAGGATAAAACCCTAAATTCTTTTTGTATAACACTGATTTCCAAAAACCTTTACTTATTTCTGATCAAGGTAAAACCCTACCTTAAGTTGCACTACATGCCCTTGATAGCAAGCAGTGCTTCTACTCAAAGTTGGTAATCTAATTTTTACCTATCATTCTATTTCAAAACCACAAAAATAAATTTTTTTAATTATTTTCCTAATTAAATAACATGTCCATTTCTGAGGCCAGAATTGGTATTCCAACATGGAAAAATACTTTTCTGCCTTAGAAAAATCTGATTAAATTTGGAGATGACCAGAAGGACATATATTTTCCATACATAGGATTTTAAACCCCATTTTCTATTATATTTATTGAATAAAACCATGAAAGCTATTTCTGTCTGTTTTGGCATTTTGAGATATTTCCAAAGGAAATACTCTCAATAAATTCCTAGAAAATTCCAGTAATATCCCTAAGCCCTATTTGGTGTCCACGTAAAGTTTCACCTTGATCAAAGTTGAATAAGGACCCCAAATAACCCAAAACCCTTTTTGTCTAGAATCAAGTTAGAGCAACTCTACATAGCAAAGTTTGTCCAATGATGCTAAAACTTTGCAGGAGTGCCAAATACCTCGAATGAGGGTTCCACACCAAAAATGGGATTTGTGGGACTTATTTTGTCCACACTCCCTTTGGAAGGGACATATCTGGTCATATTGGAGTATTTGTAAGTTTACAAAGCTAAACTTGTCCTTTGGAGCTCAAATTTGGTGAAACCCCATGGTTTACCACCAAACCCAAACCTATTAAGTTGCAGCACCAGTGGTGGGGTGCAACCCCCTTAACCCACTGTCGAACACCTTCTGACAGATAGGAAAAAGCCACCTTAGCCACAGCTAAACCAAACCCCTTTGCTTCAAACTCATAGATTAGGTGGCCAACATCTGTGTCTAACCCCAGTCAATTGGCCCCTCACTGGTTCAAAGTGGAAAGGGCAAAAACCCCAATTTAGATTTCAGTTCATGACTGACAGCACCAGTATTTCTTGCCTCCCTTGACCAGCCAAAGCTCCCCCAAGAACCAAACGGCTCGCTACACTCCCAGCCAGTGCTAGGACATGCTAGACACATCCAAAGTGCCCCAGAGCGCGCTAGCATGCCGTGGCATGCCAAAACTGCGCTTTGGGCACGCTACAGGGAGTCACCGAGGTGGGGGCGACGTTTTCGGCCAGTTCCAACCTCCCCCAAGATGTCCAACCTCTTCCCCGACAACCCTTCTGCGTCGAGCAAGCCTCATGGTCCCTCCTCTCCCGCGCTAGAGCTCGTGCGACACGTGCCCGCGCGCAACAGAACCGACAAAGGTTGCACGACCACGAATGCTCAACTCCTCTCTCTCCCTCTGCTGCAGATAGTTCGGGCAGTCCAAAACCACGTCCCGAGACCGTGGTTTCGACCCCAGCCTCTCTCTGCACCCCCATGCACACCACGGTGAGTCACTGGCACTCCCGAATCTCCTCACCGTCACGGGCTTATAAATAGCCCTCCCCCTCGCTCCAGCACCCCTCAGATAGCTTCACCACGATCACTAGTACCTCCCTAGCCACCCCAGTAAACCAGCAGAGCCCCGGTGCTCGAGATCGACCGAGGCCCCTCCGCCTCGGAGCTCCTGTGCCCCTCGACCCACCAAACTAACCCTCTCAACCGAGGAAGCTTTCGCCCAACTCACCCGAGCATTTCCGTGCCTCTAGCCACCCCCTCGAAAACCTCCCAAAACTCCTCCGCCACGGCCTCATCGTCGTCGGCGAACTCCTGCCTCCCCATCGCTGTTCCGACCACCAGCAGGTAGGCGACAGTAAGGCGAACCCATTCCAGTCCTCGTTGGGGGCATGAGAGCGTCGGCAACCTCGCCGGCGTCCTCCTCGTCCTCTCTGGCCACATGTAGGAGACAACCCCGACAGGTGTGCCCCACCTGTCGGTGGCCTAGCCTGCTGCCCCGCGCTGTCCTCAGCCACTCACCACAGGGCCCCACACGTCAGGTTCAAACCTGACGGCGCGTGCGCCTGGGCAAGCTGTCGGCTGGTCATGGGCCAGCCCAGTTCCGGGCCGAGCCAGGCCGGGAGTTTTAGCCGATTTTCTTTTATTTTTAAACCCTCGTTTCTAAGATTTTTATAAAAGCATTTACCAGTGTAAAAATATAATTTTTCCACTGTTATTCTTCTAAAAATATGTAGTATTTAATAATATGCTTGGATGAAATTCTTCAACAACTATTCTATTTTTCACTAACAAAAAGGACTAAAATGAAATATTTTTGCTTCTGTTTGGTTGATTTCAAAAAATTTCCTTCAAGGAAAATTAAGGCAAATATTTTTAAAATGATACCTTAGATTTATCAGTAATAAAGAACATTTTTAAAATGACTCTGTGATTTATTTCTATGTGAGCTATTTCTTATTTATTGTTTTATCGATGATAGAAAATCCGTGCGACGAGGGAATCGGAGCGGAAGACCTCGAAGACCCCGGATACTTCGCTGACCAAGGCAAGCAGCCCTTTGACCATGACTGAGCATATGTTACTTTGCATGTTATAGTAGCAAGTATTCCCGTTGCATATGATCGTAAGTGCCGGTAATTGATACGTCTCAAACGTATCTATAATTTTTGATGGTTTCACGCTGTTATCTTGTCTTCTTTGGTTGTTTTATGTACCTTTTATATCTTTTTTGGGACTAACTTTTGCAACAAGTATATGAGTTCTTCATGACTAATGTTGAGTCCATGGTTTAGATGCACTTTCACCTTCCACCATCACTATCTTCTTAGTACCGTGCAACTTCCACCGGTGCACAAAACCCACCATTAGCATCCCTCAAAATAGCCACCATACCTACCTACTATGGCTTTTTCAAAGTTATTTCGAGATATATTGCCATGCAACTACCACCATGACATGTGCCACCACGTCTACATTGCCATTGCATGATCGTAAGATAGCTAGCATGATGTTTCTATTGATGTCTATGCCATGCTAGATCATTGCCACGGTACACTACCGAAGGCATTCCATATAGCGTCATTGTTACTCTAAGTTTTGAGTTGAAAGTGTGATGATCATCATTAATGGAGCATTGTCCCATGTCAGGAAATAAAAGAGGCCAAAGAAGCCCACCAAAATAATAATAATAAAAAAGAGGCAAAAGAGCCCACCAAAATAAAAAAATGAGATAAAAAGAGAGAAGGGACAATGCTACCACTTTTTCCACACTTGTGCATATTAAGCACCATGATCTTCATGATTGAGAGTCTCTCATTTTGTCACCACCATATAGCTAGTGGGAAATTTTCATTATATATCTTGGCTTGTATATTCCAATGATAGGCTTCCTCAAAATTGCCTTAGGTCTTCGTGAGAAAGCAAGTTTGATGCACACCCACTAGTATTCTTTAAGAGCTTTCACATACTCATAGCTCTAGTGCATCAATTGTATGGCAATCCCTACTCATTCACATTGATATCTATTGATGAGCATCTCCACAGCTCATTGATATGCTTAGTTAATGTGACTATATTCTCCTTTTTGTCTTGCAACCTCCACTACATTCCACACCATCTATAGTGTTATAACCATGGGTCACGCTCATGTATTGCGTGAGAGTTGAAAAGGTTTGAGAAAGTAAAGGTGTGAAACAATTACTTGGCCAATACCGGGGTTGTGCATGATTTAAATTCGTTGTGCAATGATGATAGAGCATAGCCAGACTATATGCTTTTGTAGGGATAACTTTCTTTTGGCCTTGTTATTTTGAAAGTTCATGATTACTTTGCTAGTTTGCTTGAATTATTATTGCTTCCACGTCAATAGAAAACTATTGTTTTGAATCTAATGGATCTGAACATTCACGTCACATAAGAGGAATTACAAAGGACACCTATGCTAGGTTGCATGAAAGCATCAAAAATTCATTCTTATCACTTCCCTACTCGAGGACGAGCAGGAGTTAAGCTTGGGGATGCTTGATACGTCTCAAACTATCTATAATTTTTGATGGTTTCACACTGTTATCTTGTCTTCTTTGGTTGTTTTATGTACCTTTTATATCTTTTTGGGACTAACTTATTAATTCAGTGCCACGTGCGAGTTCCTGTTTTTTTTCCATGTTTTTGACTCTTTTCAGATATGATTTTGGAACGGAGTCCAAACGGAAGAAAAACCCCAAAATGATTTTTTCCTGAACGGAAGAAAACCAGGGGGCTTTTGGGCCAAGCCAGGTGGGCTCCAGGGATCCCACAAGACCCAACTCCGCCACCAGGGGGAGGCGGCGGTGGGCAGGCTTGTGGCCTCCCTGGCCGCCCCCTGACCTAGATCTTTGCCCTATAAATTCCCAAATATTCCGCATAAAATCAGGGGAGCCTCGAAAATACTTTTCCGCCGACGCAAGCTTCCGTTTCCGCGAGATCTCATCTGGAGACCCTTCTTGGCACCCTGCCGGAGGGGACTTTGGAGTTGGAGGGCTTCTTCATCATCATCATCGCCCCTCCAATGACTCGTGAGTAGTTCACTTCAGACCTACGGGTCCGTAGTTAGTAGCTAGATGGCTTCTTCTCTCTCTTGGATCTTCAATACAAAGTTCTCCATGATCTTCATGGAGATCTATCCGATGTAATCTTCTTTGGCGGTGTGTTTGTCGAGATCCGATGAATTGTGGATTTGTGATCAGATTATCTATGATATATATTTGAGTCTTTGCTGATTTCTTATATGCATGATTTGATATCCTTGTAAGTCTCTCCAAGTCTTGGGTTTTGTTTGGCCAACTAGATCTATGATTCTTGCAATGGGAGAAGTGCTTGGTTTTGGGTTCTGCCATGTGGTGACCTTTCCCTGTGACAGTAGGGGCAGCAAGGCACACATCAAGTAGTTGCCATCAAGGGTAAAAAGATGGGGTTTTTATCATTGGTTTGAGATTATCCCTCTACATCATGTCATCTTGCTTAAGGCGTTACTCTGTTATTATGGACTTAATACACTAGATGCATGCTGGATAGTGGTCGACGTGTGGAGTAATAGTAGTAGATGCAGACAGTATCGGTCTACTTGTTTTGGACGTGATGCCTATAGAAATAATCATTGCATAGATATCGTCACGATTTTACGCGGTTCTATCAATTGCTCGACAGTAATTTGTTCACCCACCGTCTACTTGCTTTAATGAGAGAAGCCACTAGTAAACACTATGGCCCCCGGGCCTATTCACATCCATCGTTTACATCTCCGCTTTTACTTTGCTTGTTACTTTGTTGCTTCCAGTTCTCACTTGGCGAACAATCTATAAGGGATTGACAACCCCTTCATAGCGTTTGGAGCAATCTTCTGTGTTTGTGCAGGATCTTGTGATACTCCTCCATTGGATTGATACCTTGGTTCTCAAACTGAGGGAAATACTTACCACCGCTGTGCTACATCATCCTTTCCGCTTCGAGGGAACACCAACGCAAGGCTCCAAGGCCACGGGGGAAATCCTTTGCATACTTTCCTAGAAAGTCCCTTAAGGTGTAGCCACAGCTGAAGGATTCCTGGTGCCGTCAACATGACAATTTCTGGCGCCGTTACAAGGGAAGCAGAGCTGACATCAGTAATCATTTCATATGATTTTACGAAGGCTCCCCCGGAGCACATGCATTGAGCTTGACCCTACCCCTTGAGGGTCAAGCTAATACCATGTTGATAAGTAAAGATAGAAGTAATATTATCATGAGCATGTTGTCGACATAAATCAAGAGTTGACTAAAACCCTGTCGGGTGCCACTAATGCCCGAGGGTGATGATGAATTAGGTGGTCACCTTCGGTGAAGTGATGCACCTAGTTTTTGTGTGATTATGGTTTCAGAAATGGGATTAGATTTATGATGTGTCGACCGTCCCAACCTTACAAGTACGACCACGTTACCCCTCGTGGGACGGGGCTATGTTAATTACTCTGGTCGGTGCTAGCAAAGAGCCACATTACTACTGGCGGGAGTGATGTGTCGTCACTCTCGTGATGGGGTCGTGCCAGGTAGGACGACTATGCCATTTTTAGGAGTTCCAGTCACACCGTTGGTCCCTGCATGGTTGGTACTGTCCAGAGTTGGTGCTCGTAAGACGTACAACATGTGGGCTGGGTACCAATCGAGTGGACCTCTTTGTCTAGTATCGTCTGGGGAAAAGCATTGGTCGGGTACTTACCTCGGGTATGTGATATACCGCGAGTCGTGGATGACACGGAAGTTTCCCGGATCTCGTGGGTCCAGCGTATTACCTCTGCAGAGTGTAAACTATTCGAATAGCCGTGTCCACGGTCAAGGACAGTTGGGTAATCCTGCTTAAACTACGTCCAGTTATTTCCGCATAAACCAAGTGTGAGTGTGTGTGCTGTTGAAAAAGGTGTTTCCATGATAGCAATGATATGACCAAGTTCGGTGACTTGGCATATAGGGTGAACCCGGTAGGTTCAGCCCTCCATAGATATATTGATATCTGTAACCTATTCTTCACAAGTAATTCTTTAACTTGATGCATAGACATGATAATTCCACCAAGATGAGTCACACTATAGATGCATGATATTGTTATCCTTCACTTTCATTGATTATATCATGGGCTGTTTGCGAGTATATTCAAAGTACTCATTGGCTTGCCACTGGTTATGTTATTGACCAGACATGGAAGGACCGGAGTTTGGAGATTATTACGTCTTCGGAGACGCCCCTGCGAACTAGGACGCTTCCGAGTCAGAATGCCCGGCAGTGTAGGCTTGATGGCATGGGCACTCGCTTAGCCCCTATGTTTTCCGCTACTAGAGTATCTGATGATTTGGACTTAGGTCCTGTCTTGTGAAATTCACCCTTCGGTCATGTGTTGTAATAATCGGTACTTGGATGTAAGACTCTTTTATTCGATATCTGTGTTCGGTGAGCGTTGATCTATGGGATCACTGAGCACGGAGATCTCGACTAGTACGTCGGGGTCCCCACAAAGCTGGTATCAGAGCCATCCTGACTATAGGAAGCCTTAGGTTGAATGGACGATAGCCGAAACAATTAGTGCACATAAGCTTGACCCAAGAACCTGCACCCACTAAAAATTTCTAACCCTCTCCTCTACACCTTGTAGATGTCCGCTGTACTTGAGATGCTTCTGGAGACGGGCTTTCCTCTGCTTTTGAGCGATAGCCTCGAGAAGTGTCAAGTACGTCGCACACCCATCTTCCTCTACCACGAACACTGGGTCAATGCCGACACCAAGGAGTATCACATGGACGTGATAGTGAAGGCTATTGACTCCCCAACTAGCTGGTTCTTTGAAGGGCCACAGATGGAGGATCTGATGTTGGCCGTCGAGACTGCGGCACGAGAGGCACTCATGCGACTCCGCGACATCCTTCGTGAGATGGCTGACGAGCCAGCTACTCGTCACCTACCTTTTGTTAAAGATAAGGTAGATGGGAGTTGGACACTCAACCCCTCATCCGAGAACGGGACACCATTGAGGTTTCAGACCTACTTCAGTCTCTCCTCAGACACCTTGACGCATCTTTTGATCAAGGAGTCGACTAGGATCCGCCAAGAGCTGCACCAAGTCAAGGACCTACTTCGCACGAAGAAGATGAAGAACCGCAAGGTGAAGAAAGAAGGAGCACCCATAATATCACCTGGCTTTGCTTTCCGAGGAGGAATACCCCCGCTTCAGGCCATTCCTCTTCAGAGTCGTCGCTTGAACGCAGAAGACTACACCGAAATCTTCGCTACCTCGCCAACCAAGAGACGTCGAGATGGTCCGCTTCCTTCCCCTACTCCTTCAAGGAAGGGAGGCACTAATGAAGATGAAGGTAGAGAGGGAGACGAAGATGAAGATCCCATGGAGCCGGCTTATGAGACTGCACAGTCGATCGCTTAGGAACGTAGGCAACTAGGATGAACCGAGCATAGGAGTTCTTGTATCAGGATTGTATGACCCCGGATATTGTGTAAGCCTGTTGGTTGTAAGTCGCATTCTGCCTTAGGCAGCTTGTGAGCGACTACATCGCTTGTTTCAATTTAATGCAGTAGTTCTTTTCAAAACCATTGTTTTAAAAATCTTGCACATTAGCACGACACCAGACCCCCCTCTTTACTAGAACATCATCCCTTTCGGGTACAACTAGTTCGGCAATTGACCTGTCTGCTCCTCTGACAGGATGGTGAATGCAACACGCAACAACACCTTCGGCAACCCCGGCTATGCCTCTTCAGGACAGCAGCACGGAACCGGAGGGGAAGCTCAAGCTGGAGATCACCATGATTATCAAGACGATGTTCCACCACCACCACCTCCTCCTAAACGCTTGACCATGGCTCAGTTCCTTCAAGCTCTTTGAGAGGAGTGTCAAGCCAACAATGCCGCTATCCAGCAGCTAGCTCAAACCTTGGTGAACCACCCACCGCAGAACGGGATTGGCAACGGTTACTCAACTCTCTCTGAGTTTATGCGAACTACGCCACCCATATTCACGGGGACGACTGAACCCTTGGATGCCGATGACTGGATCCGCACTATTGAAGACCTTCTCGCGCTGGTCAAGTGCACTGATGACCATGAGAAAGTCCTCTATGCAACTCACTGTCTTGGAGGCACAACTAGAGCTTGGTGGGATGCATTTCAGATCATGCGAGTAGGGCAAGTCATCACTTGGGTCGTGTTCAAGGATGGATTCCGCACTGCTCACATTCCTCCGGGAATGATGACCATTAAGAAGCGAGAATTCCGAGCCTTAAGGCAAGGCCGTGGATCTGTCAAGGAGTATTTGCAGAAGTTCAACCTCCTATCAAGGTACGCACCTAAAGACGTCAGCAGTGAGGCTGCCAAAATGGAACGCTTTATGGAAGGACTGCATCAGTCACTCCAATATTAGCTGGTTGTTTGTGAATGCCGGACCTTCAGCGACCTGGTTAATAAGGCTCTTATGTTGGAAGACAAGCGTCGTGCAATGGACGACACCCGTAAGCGCAAGCTAATGGGTAGTGGAGGACCGAGTAGCTCGGAACCACGACCATGGCAGTCAGCCCCGGCAAGACCCAACTATCAGCAGCAACAATACAAGTATCTGACATTTTAAAAGAATTACCAGCCTCAGCAGCAAGTCAACGCCAAGCCAGCAAGCACTCTGCCAAACAACGGTGGGGGCAAGACCAATCTTCTAGCGCAAGTTACCTGTTTTGGGTGTGGACAAACAGGGCACTATTCCAGGCAGTGCCCCAACAAGAAACCCGATACTCCGCGCCCCAATGTGCCAAATCCAGGCCAAGGAGCGCCAGGCAGGAAGCAGGCTCCCCGCAATCAGTAGTATCACAACAAGGGGCGAAGTAATCACATTTCCGCAGAAGAGGCACATGAAGACCCGGACTGCATTATGGGCACGTTCCTCGTCAACTCTACCCCAGCAACATTATTGTTTGATTGTGGTGCTTCACATTCTTTTGTTACGCAAAAGTTTGCGGAAAAGTGTGGTTTAGAACCTACCTTGCTTTGTGGGCATATGACAATTCAAACCCCGGGAGTAGTTTTGAGGACCAACCTAGGATGTAGGAAGGTCGGGATAGTTATCAATGGGACGAGTTTCTCAGCGGATCTCATTGTGCTTAAGTCGCAAGGCCTAGAAGTAATTCTCAGCATGGATTGGTTGGCCAAGCATGAAAGCATCTTGGACTGTGCCAATAGAGCCATTACCATGACTAGCGACCAAGGGGTCAAAGTCAGGTATGTTTCTGAGCCAGTACCCGCTCGAGTACCACGAGTTAATAGCCTGTCAGATGAAGGGCTCAACAGAGTGCTAATAGTCTGTGAATACCCGGACATCTTTCCTAATGAGCTACCAGGGATGCCTCCTGACCGAGACATCGAGTTCATCATAGAACTCATGCCCGGATCAAGGCCTATCTATAAGAAGCCTTACAGGATGGGATCCTAAGAGCTAGCGGAGTTGAAGAAGCAACTGGATGAGCAACTCAGGAAAGGGTTTATTCGTCCAAGTGCGTCACCTTGGGGATCACCTGTTCTCTTCGTGTCCAAGAAAGATGGGACAATTAGACTTTGCGTCGATTACCGTTCTCTCAGTGAGGTCACATCAAGATCAAGTACCCACTCCCCAAGATTGAAGACTTGTTCGACCAGCTAAATGGAGCTAAGGTATTCTCCAAGATCGACCTCCGATCTGGATATTACCAACTAAAGATCCGACCCGAAGACATACCGAAGACATCATTTGTGACCCGGTACGGTCTGTATGAATGCACTGTCATGTCTTTTGGATTGACTAATGCTCCAGCTTACTTCACGTACCTCTTGAATAAGGTCTTCATGGAATACTTGGACAAGTTTGTCATCGTATTAATTGATGACATATTAATCTTTTCCAAGTCTGAAGAAGAGCATGAGCAACACTTGAGGTTAGTATTGGAGAAGCTTCGAGAGCACCAACTGTATGCCAAGTTCAGCAAATGCCAGTTATGGCTGAACGAAGTTGGATTCCTGGGTCATACCATGACAACAAGTGGATTGGCAGTTGATCCCTCTAAGATTACCACGGTAACTAACTGGGAATTGCTAATCGACGTGAAGGAAGTCAGGAGATTCCTAGGGCTCGCGGGATATTACCGCAAGTTCGTAGAAGGATTCTCCCGCATCGCGCGACCTATGACTCAGCTCTTGAAGAAATGCAAGAAGTTTGAATGGACGCCGGAATGTGAAGCAAGCTTCCAAGAATTGAAGAAGAGGCTAACCACCGCCCCGGTTTTGGCCACTCCAGATATCAGCAAGGAGTTCGTGATATATTGCGATGCCTCAAGGACCGGGCTAGGTGGGGTTCTAATGAAGGATGGCAGAGTCATGGCATATTTATCACGGCAACTGCGCCCGCATGAGGAGAACTATGCTACCCATGATATCGAATTGGCAGCAGTAGTGCATGCTTTGAAGACATGGCGACATTACCTTCTGGGGAAGCGATGTGAAATATACACTGACCACAAGAGTCTAAATTATATCTTCACCCAAAGGGAATTGAACATGAGGCAGTGAAGATGGTTAGAATTAATCAAGGACTATGACCTCATCATTCAATATCACCCCGGTAAGGCTCATGTAGTGGCTGATGCCTTGAGCCGGAAGACCAAGACCTTAAACGTCATGCTTAAGGAAAGGCAGCCCGCCTTATATGAAGAATTGGAGAACTTTGGGTTGGAACTAGTGGAATCTGGATTCCTAGATAACCTCGAAGTCAAACCAACGCTGGTAGACGACATCAAGGGAGCCTAGAAGGGTCACAAGAGCATTGAAGGTATCAAGAAGAAGATTCAAGAAGGCAAGGCCCCAGGATTCTTGGAGGATGAACAAGGAGTGGGGTGGTTTGGGAAACGTTTATGCGTACCCAACAAGGCTGAACTCAAGGATTTAATCCTACGGGAAGCACATGATACACCCTACTCCATTCACCCTGGTGGTACCAAGATGTATCAAGATTTCCGAGGAAGATTCTGGTGGCACGACATGAAGAGGGAAATAGCGTCGTATGTGTCCAAGTGCGACGTGTGCCAGCAAGTCAAGGCTGAGCATCAGTGACCCGCAGGGCTGCTACAACCTCTCAAGGTGCCGGAATGGAAGTGGGACAAGGTAGGCATGGATATTGTTACCGGCTTACCAAGGTCTAGCAGGGGCCATAACTCGATATGGGTTGTTGTCGACCATTTGACCAAAGTGGCCCATTTCATCCGTGTCAACACCACTTATGATGGGATCAAGTTGGCTAGTCTCTATATTGAGCGTATAGTAAGCCTTCATGGAGTTCCCAAGGAGATTGTATCTGACCGAGGCACGCAATTCACCTCAAGGTTTTGGAGGAAATTTCAAGAGGCCCTCGGAACCAAGCCCTCTTTTAGCACCGCCTTCCACCCACAAACGGGAGGATAAACAGAAAGGGTGAATTAGATACTCGAAGATATGCTCCGCGCATGCGTCCTAGCGCACGGAGCCAAATGGGAAGACTGTCTACCGTTCGCTGAGTTTTCATACAACAACAGCTTCCAGTCCAGTCTCCAGATGGCCCCGTTTGAAGTATTGTACGGACGGAAGTGCCGCACCCCATTCAACTGGTCTAAAACCGGAGACGGGCGCATTTTCGGACCAGAAGTCTTGCACAAGGCAGAAGGGAAGGTGCAACTGGTCCAAGAAAATCTGTAAGCAGCCAAGTCACGACAAAAGAGTTATGCGGACTCTCACTGCAAGAATGTGGAGTTCAATCCCGGAGACCTGGTGTACCTCCGTGTCACACCTCTCAAGGGAACCAAGCGTTTCCACGTTAAGGAGAAACTCGCTCCAAGGTACATTGGATCGTTTAAGATCACGACAAGGCGTGGAGAGGTTGCTTATCAGTTGGAGTTACCTCCGGAACTTTCAAGTGTGCAAAACGTCTTCCACGTATCACAACTTCAAAAGTGTCTTCAAGAGCCAAGTCGTCCCGATCCTTGCAAGGGCATTGACCACCAGGCCATTGACCTTCAGTATGATCTCACGTACCGCGAGAGGCCAATCCGCATTCTGAACGAAGCAGAGCGATGCACCAGGAGCCGCACTATCAAGTATTTCAAGGTTCAATGGAGCAACCACACCGAAGCCAAAGCTACATGGGAGCGTGAAGACTATCTCCGATATGAGTTTCCAGACCTTTTTAGCACCTAGCTTAGGAATCTCGGGAATGAGATTCTTGTAAGGGGAATAGGTCTGTCACACCCTGTTTTTGCTATCACTTGTCTGTATTGTGAAATTCTGAGCTTGTTAAAACTTTTTCAAAAACTAATGTTGTGAATGCCATGATTGACATTGTATGCTTGTATGCTTGATCATGTGAGGATAAAACCCTAAATTCTTTTTTTATAACACTGATTTCTAAAAACCTTTACTTATTTCTGATCAAGGTAAAACCCTACCTTAAGTTGCACTACATGCCCTTGATAGCAAGCAGTGCTTCTACTCAAAGTTGGTAATCTGATTTTTTACCTATCATTCTATTTCAAAACCACAAAAATAAATTTTTTAATTATTTTCCTAATTAAATAACATGTCCATTTCTGAGGCCAGAATTGGTATTCCAACATGGAAAAATACTTTTCTGCCTTAGAAAAATCTGATTAAATTTGGAGATGATCAGAAGGACATATATTTTCCATACATAGGATTTTAAACCCCATTTTATATTATATTTATTAAATAAAACCATGAAAGCTATTTCTGTCTGTTTTGGCATTTTGAGATATTTCCAAAGGAAATTCTCTCAATAAATTCCTAGAAAATTCCAGTAATATCCCTAAGCCGTATTTTGTGTCCACATAAAGTTTCACCTTGATCAAAGGTGAATAAGGACCCCAAATAACCCAATAACCCTTTTTGTCCAGAATCAAGTTAGAGCAACTCTACATAGCAAAGTTTGTCCAATGATGCTAAAACTTTGCAGGAGTGCCAAATTCCTCAAATGAGGGTTCCACACCAAAAATGGGATTTGTGGGACTTAGTTTGCCCACACTCCCTTTGGAAGGGACAAATCTGGTCATATTGGAGTGTTTTCAAGTTTACAAAGCTAAAGTTGTCCTTTGGAGCTCAAATTTGGTGAAACCCCATGGTTTACCACCAAACCCAAACCTGTTAAGTTGCAGCACCAGTGGTGGGGTGCAACCCCCTTAACCCACTGTCGAACACCTTCTGATAGATAGGAAAAAGCCACCTTAGCCACAGCTAAACCAAACCCCTTTGCTTCAAACTCATAGATTAGGTGGACACCATCTGTGTCTAACCCCAGTCAACTGGCCCCTCACTGGTTCAAAGTGGAAAGGCCAAAAACCCCAATTTAGATTTCAGTTCATGACTGACAGCACCAGTATTTCTTGTCTCCCTTGACCAGTCGAAGCTCCCCCAAGAACCAAACGGCTAGCTACAATCCCAGCAAGTGCCAGGACATGCTAGACACGTCCAAAGTGCCCCAGAGCGCGCCAGCATGCCGTGGCATGCCAAAACTGCGCTCTGGGCACGCTAGAGGGAGTCACCGAGGTGGGGGCGACGTTTTCGGCCAGTTCCAGCCTCCCCCAAGATGTCCAACCTCTTCCCCGACAACCCTTCTGCATCGAGCAAGCCTCAGGGCCCCTCCTCTCCCGCGCTAGAGCTCGTGCGACGCGTGCCTGCGCGCACCAGAACCGACCAAGGTTGCACGACCACGAATGCTCGACTCCTCTCTCTCCCTCTGCTGCAGATAGTTCGAGCAGTCCAAAACCACGTCCTGAGACCGTGGTTTCGACCCCAACCTCTCTCTGCACCCCCATGCGCACCACAGTGAGTCACCAGCGCTCCCGAATCTGCTCACCGTCACGGGCCTATAAATAGCCCCCCACCTCGCTCTAGCACCCCTCAGATAGCTTCACCACGATCACTAGTACCTCCCTAGCCACCCCAGCAAACCAGCAGAGCCCCGGTGTTTGAGATCAACCGAGGCCCCTCTGCCTCGGAGCTCCGGTCGATCTCCGGCTACACGACAGCTCCTGCGCCCCTCGACCCACCAAACTAACCCTCTCAACCCCAGGAAGCTTTCCCCCAACACGGCCGAGCATTTCCGTGCCTCTAGCCAGCCCCTCGACCACCTCCCGAAACTCCTCCACCACGGCCTCGTCGTCACCGGTGAACCCCTGCCTCCCGATCGCTGTTCCGACCACCAACAGGTAGGCGACAGTAAGGCGAACCCATTCTAGTCCTCCTTGGGGGCATGAGAGCGTCGGCAACCTCGCCGGCGTCCTCCTCCTCCTCTCTGGCCAGAGGTAGGAGACGACACCGACAGGTGTGCACCACCTGTCGGTGGCCCAGCCTCCTCCCCCACGCTGTCCTCAGTCACTGACCGCAGGGCCCCGCACGTCAGGTTCAAACCTGACGGCGCGCGCGTCTGTGCAGGCTGTCGGCTGGTCATGGGCCAGCCCAGTTCCGGGCCGAGCGAGGCTGGGAGTTTTAGCCGATTTTCTTTTATTTTTAAACCGTGGTTTCTAAGATTTTTATAAAAACATTTACCCAGTGTAAAAATATATTTTTCCACTGTTATTCTTCTAAAAATATGTAGTATTTAATAATATGCTTGGATGAAATTCTTCAACAACTATTCTATTTTTCATTAACAAAAAGGACTAAAATGAAATAGTTTTGCTTCTGTTTGGTTGATTTAAAAAATATTCCTTCAAGGAAAATTAAGGCAAATATTTTTAAAATGATACCTTAGAATTATCAGTAATAAAGAACATTTTTAAGATGACTTTGTGATCTGTTTCTGTGTGAGTTATTTCTTATTTATTGTTTTATCAACGATAGAAAATTCGTGTCACAAGGGAATCGGAGCGGAAGACCTCGAAGACCCCGTATACTTAGCTGACCAAGGCAAGCAACCCTTTCACCATGACTGAGCATATGTCACTTTGCATGTTAAAGTAGCAAGTATTCCCGTTGCATATGATCATAAGTGTCGGTAATCATTTGATACGATTTTACCGAAGGCTCCCCCGGAGCAGATGCATTGAGCTTGACCCTACCCCTTGAGGGTCATCCTAATACAATGTTGACAAGTAAAGATATAAGTATTATTATCATGAGCATGTTGTCGACATAAAGCAAGAGTTTACTAAAACCCCGTCGGGTGCCACTAATGCCCGAGGGTGATGATGAATTAGGTGGTCACTTTCGGGGAAGTGATGCACCCAGTATTTGTGTGAGTATGGTTTCGAAAATGGGATTAGATTTATGATGTGTCGACCGTCCCAACCTTACCAGTACGATCACTTTACCCCTCGTGGGAACGGGCTATGTTAATTACTCTAGTCGGTGCTAGCAAAGGGCCACATTACTAGTGGCAAGAGTGATGTGTGGTCACTCTCGTGATGGGGTCGTGCCAGGTAGGACGACTATGCCATTTTTATGAGTTCCAGTCACACCGTTGGTCCCCGCATGGTTGGTACTGTCTAGAGTTGGTGCTCGTAAGACGTACAACATGTGGGCTGGGTACCAATCGAGTGGACCTCTTTGTCTAGTATCGTCTGGGGAAAAGCATTGATCGGGTACTTATCTCGGGTATGTGATATACCGCGAGTCGTGGATGACACGGAAGTTTCCCGGATCTCGTGGGTCCAGCGTACTACCTCTGCAGAGTGTAAACTATTCGAATAGCCATGTCCACGGTCAAGGACAGTTGGGTAATCCTACTTAAACTACGTCCAGTTATTTCCACATAAACCAAGTGTGAGTGTGTGTGGTGTTGAAAAAGGTGTTGCCATGATAGCAATTATATGACCAAGTTCGGTGACTTGGCATATAGGGTGAACCCAGTAGGTTCAGCCCTCGACAGATATATTGATATCTGTAACCTGTTCTTCATAAGTAATTCTTTAACTTGATGCATAGACATGATCATTCCACCAAGATGAGTCACACTATAGATGCATGATATTGTTATCCTTCACTTACATTGATTATATCATGGACTGTTTGCGAGTACATTCAAAGTACTCGTTGGCTTGCCACTGGTTATGTTATTGACCAGACATGGAAGGACCGGAGTTTGGAGATGAGTACATCTTCGGAGACGCCCCTGCGAACTAGGACCCTTCCGAGTCAGAATGCCTGTCGGTGTAGGCTTGATGGCATGGGAACCTTCTTAGCCCCTATGTTTTCCGCTACTATACTATTTCATAATTTGGCCTTAGGCCTTGTCTTGTGAACTTGACCCTTCGGTCATGTGTTGTAATAATCGGTACTTGGATGTCAGACTCTTTTATTCGGTATCTTTGTTCGGTGAGCATTGATCTCTGGGATCACTGAGCACGACGAGGCTCGACTAGTACGTCGGGGTCCCCACAGCTATTATCAAAGATCTCCTGTCCGACAATGGTGATGGCCATGATATTCACTTATGTGAAGATGCTGCTAGAATTGCTAAACCACATGCTAGAGACAAACATAGGCCTATTGTTGGCACGCCTGTTGTTTCTGTTAAGATAGGATATCATTGTTATCATGGTTTATGTGATGTCGGTGCTAGTGTTAGTGCAATACCTCAATCCTTATATGATGAAATCAAAGACGAGATTGCACCTGTCGAGATAGAACCCATTGATGTCACTATTCAGCTTGCCAATAGAGATACTATCTGCCCTGTGGGAATTGTTAGGGATGTTGAAGTCTTGTGTGGTAAAACGAAGTATCCTCCTGATTTCCTCGTACTTGCTACCACACAAGATAGCTTTTGTCCCATCATATTTGGTAGACCTTTTCTCAATACTGTCAATGCACATATTGACTGTGAGAAGCAAACTGTCACTGTTGGCTTTGAAGGTGTGTCACATGAGTTCAATTTCTCCAAGTTTTTTTGACAACCTCATGAAAAAGAGTTGCCTAGTAAGGATGAAATTATTGCTCTAGCTTCTATTGCCATGCCTCCTACTGATCCCGTAGAGAAATACTTGCTTGAGCATGAAAATGATATGTATATGGATGAAAGGGATGAGATAGATAGAGTTATCTTTGAACAATATCCTATCCTTAAGAATAATCTGCCTGTTGAACTGCTTGGAGATCCACCCCCACCAAAGGGTGATCCTGTGTTCGAGCTTAAACAGTTGCCTGATACTCTTAAGTATGCTTATCTTGACGAGAAAGAGATATATCGTGTTATTATTAGTGCTATCCTATCAGAGCATGAAGAATTGAAGTTACTAAAAACTCTAAGGAAGCACCGTGCTGCTATTGGATATACTCTTGATGATCTTAAGGGCATTAGTCCCACTCTATGCCAGCACAAGATTAAAAACGATCCTGATTCCAAACCAGTTGCTGATCATCAACGGAGATTAAATCCAAAGATGAAAGAGGTAGTAAGAAAAGAAATACTAAAGCTCCTGGAAGCAGGTACTATTTATCCTGTTGCTCATAGTGATTGGGTCAGTCCGGTGCATTGCGTCCCTAAGAAGGGAGGTATTACCGTTGTCCCTAATGATAAGGATCAATTGACCCCACAGAGGATTATCACTGGCTATAGGATGGTGATTGATTTTAGGAAATTGAATAAAGCCATTAGGAAAGATCATTACCCTTTGCCTTTTATCGACCAAATGCTAGAAATACTGTCTAAACACACACACTTCTACTTTCTAGATGGTTATTCTGGTTTTTCCCAAATACCTGTTGCACAATCTGATCAGGAGAAAACCACTTTCACCTGCCCTTTCGGTACCTTTGCTTACAGACGTATGCCTTTTGGCTTATGTAATGCACCTGCCACCTTTCAAAGATGTATGATGGCTATATTCTCTGACTTTTGTGAAAAGATTGTTGAGGTTTTCATGGATGACTTCTCTGTTTACGGGTCTTCTTTTGATGATTTCCTCAACAACCTTGATCGAGTTTTGCAGAGATGCAAAGATACCAATCTTGTCTTGAATTGGGAGAAGTGCCACATTATGGTTAATGAAGGCATCGTCTTAGGACATAAAATTTCTGAAAGAGGTATTGAAGTCGATAAGGCTAAGGTTCATGCGATCGAGAAAATGCCATTCCCCACATATATCAAAGGTATAAGAAGTTTCCTTGGTCATGTTGGTTTCTACGGAAGGTTCATTAAAGACTTCTCTAAGATTTCCAGGCCTCTTACCAATCTCTTGCAAAAGGATATTCCTTTTGTTTTTGATGATGATTGTGAGGAAGCCTTCGAAATACTTAAGAAGGCCTTGATAACTGCACCTATTGTTCAACCACCTGATTGGAACTTACCTTTTGAAATCATGTGTGATGCTAGTGATTATGCTGTTGGTGCTGTTCTAGGGCAAAGAGTTGACAAGAAGTTGAATGCTATTCACTATGCTAGTAAAACTCTAGACAGTGCCCAAAGAAACTATGCTACTACGGAAAAAGGAATTTTTAGCAGTCGTGTTTGCATGTGAAAAGTTTAGATCTTACATAGTTGATTTCAAAGTCACTATTCACACTAATCACACTGCTATTAAGTACCTTATGGAAAAGAAAGACGCTAAAACCTAGATTTATTAGATGGGTTCTCTTGCTACAAGAATTTGATTTGCATGTTGTTGACAGGAAGGGTGCTGATAACCCAGTAGCAGATAACTTGTCTAGGTTGGAGAATGTTCTTGATGACCCACAACCTATTGATGATAGCTTTCCCGATGAGCAATTGAATGTCATCAATACTTCCCGTAGTGCATCGTGGTATGTTGATTATGCAAATTATATCATTGCCAAATATATACCACCTAGTTTCACATACCAGCAAAAGAAAAAATTCTTCTTTGATTTAAGACATTACTTTTGGGATGATCCTCACCTTTATAAGGAAGGAGTAGATGGTGTTATTAGACGTTGTGTACCTGAACATGAACAAGGACAGATCCTACAAAAGTGTCACTCTGAAGCTTACGGAGGACACCATGCGGGAGATAGAACTGCACACAAGGTAATGCAATCAGGTTTCTATTGGCCCACTCTCTTCAAGGATGCCCGTAAGTTTGTCTTGTCTTGTGACGAATGTCAAAGAATAGGTAATATCGGTAAACACCATGAAATTCCTATGAATTATTCACTTGCAAAGTGGGTAGAACGGGTATACTCATATCCTAGTTCCTGTTGATTATGTCACTAAGTGGGTAGAAGCTATGCCAACTAGTAGTGCTGATCACAACACCTTTATCAGAATGCTTAAAGAAGTTATTTTCCCTAGATTTGGAGTCCTTAGATATCTAATGACCGACGGTGGTTCATATTTCATTCATGGTGCTTTCCATAAAACGCTCTCTAAGTACGATGTCAACCATAGAATTGCGTCTCCCTATCATCCTCAGTCCGGTGGTCAAGTAGAGCTAAGCAATAGAGAGATTAAACTAATTCTGCAAAAGACTGTCAATAGGTCTAGAAAGAATTGGTCTAAGAAGCTCGATGATGCACTGTGGGCTTACAGAACTGCCTATAAGAATCCCATGGGCATGTCTCCATACAAAATGGTTTACGGCAAAGCATGTCATTTACCTCTTGAGCTAGAGCATAAGGATTATTGGGCAATCAAAGAGCTCAACTTTGATTTCAAACTTGCTGTTGAGAAGAGGTTAATTGATATTAGCTCGCTTGATGAATGGTGAGCTCAGGTATATGAAAATGCCAAGTTGTTCAAAGAAAAGGTTAAGAGGTGGCATGATAAAAGGATAAAAAACGTGAGTTCAATGTAGGTGATTATGTCTTGCTATATAATTCTTGTTTAAGATTTTTTGCAGGCAAGCTTCTCTCTAAATGGGAAGGTCCCTACATTTTTGAGGAAGTATATAGTTCCGGTGCCATCAAGATCAACAACACGGAAGGTAATTTTCTGGGAGTGGTAAATGGACAAAGAATCAAGCATTATATCTCATGTACTCCCATAAATGTTGAAAGAAATATTATCAATACCATAACTCCGGAGGAGGACCTAAGGGATATTTATCAGCCTGTTTCAGACTCCGAAAACAAAGAGGTATGTGATTCGGTAAGTAAACAGACTCCAAAACTTTTCCAGTAGGAATTTTGCTCCGTTTTAGAATTTTTGAAAAAATAGAAATTTTAAAGCAGTGCGGAAAGCGCACCAGGAGGCCACAAGCGTGCCAGGCGCGGGCTACCCCCTGGCCGCGCCTGGGGGGCTTGTGACCACCTCGTGTGCCTCCCAGACTCTGTTTTCTTGCGAAGTACTCCTTCTGGTCTGGAAAAAATCATTATATATTCTCCCGAAGGGTCTGACCCTCGCATCACGCAAATTTCCTCTGTTTTCGTTTCAAGCCTGTTTTCTGCCGCAAATTTAGAGCAAGGATGTCGTCTCAGGAATCTGTCGGGGAGAACAATTTCCCTCAAGTCTATGAAGATGTAGATGCTGATATGAAAAGAGTGGAAGTCACGAAAGCCAAGGGCAAAACTAAGGAGAAGAATCAGGCGTGGGACGAAGTACAATCCTTGTTCAACAAGGAAGAAGTTGAAGAAGTGGATTTCCTCCAACCTTACCTCCACCTACTGTCTCCATCCTTGATTGAACTCTTGAGGTTTTGTGAAACAACTCGTGCTCGCAATACTTATCTCACTCGTGAAGTTGTTTTGCTGGAGAAACATATCACAGATCTCCAAGGTATAAATCAAAGATTGATGGCCCTCTTGGAAGCAAAGGACAAAATAACTCCATCACCATCACCTCCAAAGGAAGACAACTGAGCATGGGTATGGGCAATCCCCTTGGCTTGTGCCAAGCTTGGGGGAGTTGCCCCGGTATCGTATCACCATCATATCTTTTGCCTTTACCTTTTCTTAGTTCGTTCCTTTTCGGTTTTATTTTGCTCTAGTAGATTAAAGTCTTTAGTGTTTTAGGCTTGAGTTTTGCTTTGTGTCACCCCCAATGTATTCGAGCTCGTGAGCCATATAATAAAGAGTGTCTTAGTTAAGGGCTTTGCCTCATGCCATGATCAAGAGAATGAGAAAAGAACAAAAGCATGAAAGATCATGTAATGATCTTGTGGGAAGTGATGGATTCACATATAAAAAGAATGTTGATTGAAACTTGTTGAGGGTAGACAAACGTAGACCTTGGTCATTGTTGCAATTAATACGAAGTGATAAAGAAGGAGAGGTTCACATATAAATATATCATCTTTGACACCGTCTATGATTGTGAACACTCATTAAACTATTACATGCTTAGAAGTAGATGTTGGACAAGGAAGACAACATAATGAATTATGTTTGCTTTGTTGCGAACAATCTTATATGACTAGAGATCCCTTAGCATGTGACGCTTGCTTCCACCTCATATCAGCCAAAACTTCTGCACTAAGTAGAGATACTACTTGTGCATTGATACGTCCATTTTGCATCATGTTTTCATGTTGATATTTATCGCTTTATGGGCTGCTATTATACTTTGTGGTACTATACTTATGCCTTTTCTCTCTTATTTTGCAAGATTTATTTGAAGAGGGAGAATACCGGCAGCTGGAATTCTGGACTGGAAAAGGAGCAAGTCTGAGTCCTCTATTCTGCGCAACTCCAAATGCCGTGAAAATTAACATGGAATTTTTTGGGAATATATAAAAAATACTGGGCGAAAGAAGTGCCAGAGGGGAGCTACCAGGGGCCCACAAAACTGGTAGCCGCCGCCCCCTGGTGGCGGCTACACGGCTTGTGGGCACCCTGGTGGCCCACTGGCCCCCCTCTTTTGCTATATGAAGGGTTTCGTCCAAGAAAAAATTAGGGTGGAGCTTTTTCGTGGATTCTCCGCCGACACGAGGCGGAACTTGAGCAGAACCAATCTAGAGCTTCGGCAGGACGATCCTACCGGGGAAACTTCCCTCCCGGAGGGGGAAATCATCGTCATCGTCATCACCAACACTCCTCTGGTCGGAGGGGAGTCATCTCCATCAACATCTTCATCGGCAGCATCTCCTCTCCAAACCCTAGTTCATCTCTTGTAACCAATCTCCGTATCGCGACTCCGATTGGTACTTGTAAGGTTGCTAGTAGTGTTGATTACTCTTTGTAGTTGATGCTAGTTGGATTACTTGGTGGAATAGTTTATGTTCAGATCCTTGATGATACTCATTACACCTCTGATCATGATTATGATTATGCTTTGTGAGTAGTTACTTTTGTACCTGAGGACATTGGATAAGTCATGCTGATAATAGTCATGTGAATTTGGTATTCGTTCGGTATTTTGATATGCTGTATGTTGTCTTTTCCTCTAGTGGTGTTATGTGAACATTGACTACATAACACTTCACCATATTTGGGCCTAGAGGAAGGCATTGGGGAGTAGTAAGTAGATGATGGGTTGCTAGAGTGACAGAAGCTTAAACCCCAGTCTATGCGTTGCTTCGTAAGGGGCTGATTTGGATCCACTAGTTTAATGCTATGGTTAGACGTTGTCTTAATTCTTATTTCGTAGTTGAGGATGCTTGCGAGAGGGGTTAATCATAAGTGGGATGCTTGTCCAAGTAAGGGCAGTACCCAAGCACCGGTCCACCCACATATCAAACTATCAAAGTAACGAACGCGAATCACATGAACATGATGAAACTAGCATGACAAAAATTCCCGTGTGTCCTCGGGAGCGTTTTTCGTCCTATAAGACTTTGTTCAGGCTTGTTCCTTGCTACAAAATGAGTTGGCCCACTTTGCTGCATCGTTGCTACTACTCGTTACTTGTTACTTGTTACTTTTCACTTGCTACGTTTCACCTCACTACACCATCACTTGTTACCGCTACTTTTAGTGCTTGCAGTTATTACCTTGCTGAAATCCGTTTATCAGAGCCTTCTGCTCCTCGTTGGGTTTGACACTCTTGTTTATTAAAAAGGACTACGATTGATACCCTATACTTGTGGGTTATCAAGACTCTTCTCTGGCGCCGTTGCCGGGGAGGTAGCGCCTTTGGTAAGTGGAATTTGGTAAGGAAACATTTATATACTGTGCTGAAATTTATTGTCACTTGTCACTATGGAAACTATTCCTTTTTGAGGAGTTTGTTCGGGGTTTCTTCACCACGAAAGGAAGCACGAGGAGTTGCTCTTAAACCTAAGGTACCCATTGAAAATATATTCTATGAAATTCCTTCGGGTATGCTTGAGAAACTGCTGGCTAATCCTTTTACAGGAGATGTATCATCACATCCAGACTTGCATCTAATCTATGTAGATGAAGTTTGTGGTTTATTTAAGCTTGCAGGTTTGCCCGAGGATGAGGTGAAGACGAAAGTCTTTCCTTTATCTTTGAAGGATAAGGCATTGACATGGTATAGGCTATGTGATGATACTAGATCATGGGACTACAATTGGTTGAAATTGGAATTTCATCAAAAGTTTTATCCTATGCATTTAGTACATCGTGATCGGAATTATATTTATAACTTTTGGCCTCATGACAGAGAAAGCATAGCTCAAGCTTGGGGGAGGCTTAAATCAATGCTATATTCATGCCCCAATCATGAGCTCTTGAGAGAAATTATCACTCAAAACTTTTATGCTCGACTTTCTCATGAAGATTGTACCATGCTTGACACTTCTTTCCCTATTGTTCCTTGTGCCTACGCTGAGAAACCACCTTACCCTGCTAGGAAAAAGGATTATTCTAAAGCTCCAACTGTGATACGTAGGGGTTACATTAGACCACTTGCACCCCCTGAGGAAATTCGAGTTGAACCTAGTGTTGCTATTATCAAAGACCTCTTAGCCGAAGACATAGACGGGCATGTTATCAAATTCTGTGACGACTCCGCTAGAATTGCTAAACCTTACACGAAAGACAAATACGGACCTGTACTTGGCCTGCCCGTTGTTTCTGTCAAGATAGGAGATCACTGTTATCATGGTTTATGTGATATGGGTGCTAGTGTTAGTGCAATACCCCTGTCCCTATATGATGAAATCAAAGATGAGATTGCACCCGCTGAGTTAGAACCCATTGATGTCACTATTACGCTAGCTAATAGAGACACTATCTGCCCTCTGGGAATTGTGAGAGACATAGAAGTCCTGTGTGGTAAGACGAAGTATCCTACTGATTTCCTCGTCCTTGCTACTGCACAAGATAGCTTTTGTCCCATCATATTTGGTAGACCCTTTCTCAACGCTGTCAATGCTCATATTGATTGCATTAAACAAAGTGTCACTGTTAGTTTCAAGGGTGTGTCTCATGAATTTAACTTCTCCAAGTTTGGAAGACAACCCCATGAAAAAGAGTCGTGTGGTAGGGATGAAATTGTTGCTCTTGCCTCTATTGCCGTACCTCCTACGGATCCTTTAGAGCAATATCTGCTTGAGAATCAAAATGATATGCATATGGATTAAAGAGATGAGATAGATAAAATTGTTTTAGAACAATATCCTATTCTCATGAATAATCTGCCTGTGGAACTGCTTGGGGATCCTCCCCCACCAAAGGGTGATCCTGTGTTCGAGTTAAAACAGTTACCAGATACTCTTAAGTATGCCTACCTTGACGAGAAGGAGATATATCCTGTTATTATTAGTGCTCACCTCTCGAATCACGAAGAGAAGAAGTTATTAAAAACTTTGAGGAAGCACCGTGAGGCTATTGGATATACTCTTGATGATCTTAAGGGTATTAGTCCCACTCTATGCCAGCACAAGATTAAAACTGACCCTGATTCTAAACCAGTTGCTGATCATCAAAGGAGATTAAACCCTAAGATGAAAGAGGTCGTGAGGAAAGAAATATTAAAGCTTCTGGAAGCAGGAATCATTTATCCTGTTGCTCATAGTGATTGGGTAAGTCCAGTACACTGCGTACCTAATAAGGGAGGTATGACCGTCGTTCCTAATGAGAAGAATGAACTAAGACCACAAAGGATTATTACTGGCTATAGGATGGTGATAGACTTCCGAAAACTGAACAAGGCAACCAGGAAAGACCATTATCCTTTGCAGTTTATCGACCAAATGCTAGAAAGGCTATCTAAACACACACACTTCAGCTTTCTAGACGGTTATTCAGGTTTCTCGCAAATACCTGTTGCACAATCCGATCAGGAGAAAACCACTTTCACCCGCCCCTTTGGTACCTTTGCTTATAGACGTATGCCTTTTGGCTGATGCAATGCACCTGCCACCTTTCAAAGATGTATGATGGCTATATTCTCTGACTTTTGTGAAAAGATTGTTGAGGTTTTCATGGATGATTCCTCCATCTACGGTTCTTCCTTTGACGATTGCCTCAGCAATCTTGATCGAGTCTTACAGAGATGCGAAGATACCAACCTCGTCTTGAACTGGGAGAAGTGCCACTTCATGGTTAATGAAGGCATCGTCTTAGGACACAAAATCTCTGAGAAAGGCATTGAAGTTGATAAGGCTAAGGTTGATGCAATTGAGAAAATGCCTTGCCCCACAGATATCAGAGGTATATGAAGTTTCCTAGGTCATGCTGGTTTCTATAGAAGGTTCATTAAAGACTTCTCTAAGATTTCTAGGCCTCTTACCAACCTCTTGTAGAAGGATGTTCCTTTTGTTTTTGATGAGGATTGTGAGGAAGCTTTCGAAATACTTAAGAAGGCCTTGATAGCCGCACCTATTGTTCAACCACCTGATTGGAACTTGCCCTTTGAAATCATGTGCGATGCTAGTGATTATGCTGTTGGTGTTGTTCTAGGACAAAGAGTTGACAAGAAGTTGAATGTTATTCACTATGCTAGTAAAACTCTAGACAGTGCCCAAAGAAACTATGCCACTACGGAAAAGGAGTTTTTAGCAGTCGTGTTTGCATGTGAAAAGTTTAGATCTTATATAGTTGACTCCAAAGTCACTATTCACTCTGATCATGCTGCTATTAAGTACCTTATGGAGAAGAAGGACGCTAAGCCTAGGCTAATCAGATGGGTTCTCCTTCTATAGGAATTTGATTTGCACGTTGCTGACCGAAAGGGTGCTGATAACCCAATAGCAGATAACTTGTCCAGGCTAGAGAATGTCCTTGATGACCCACGACCTATTGACGACAGCTTTCCTGATGAGCAATTAAATGTCATCTGCACTTCACATAGTGCACCGTGATATGCTGATTACGCAAACTATATCGTAGCCAAATACATACCACCCAGTTTCACCTACCAGCAAAAGAAGAAATTCTTCTTTGTCTTGAGACACTACTTTTGGGATGATCCTCACCTTTATAAGGAAGGAGTAGATGGTGTTATTAGACGTTGTGTGCCTGAACATGAACAGGGACAGATCTTGCAGAAGTGTCATTCCGAAGCCTATGGAGGACACCATGCTGTAGATAGAACTGCTCATAAGGTATTGCAATCAGGTTTCTATTGGCCCACTCTCTTCAAGGATGCCCGTAAGTTTGTCTTGTCTTGTGACGAATGCCAAAGAATAGGGAACATCAGTAAACGTCAGGAAATGCCTATGAATTATTCACTTGTCATTGAACCGTTTGATGTCTGGGGCTTTGATTATAGGGGACCCTTCCCGAGCTCCAATGGGTACACTCACATCTTAGTCTCTGTTAATTATGTCACTAAGTGGGTAGAAGCTATCCCCACTAGAAATGCTGATCATCACACCTCTATTAAGATTCTTAAAGAAGTCATTTTCCCAAGATTTGGAGTCCCTAGATATCTGATGACTGATGGCGGTTCACACTTCATTCATGGTGTTTTCTGCAAGATGCTTGCCAAGTATGATGTTAACCATAGAGTTCATCTCCTTATCATCCTCAGTCTAGTGGTCAAGTGGAGTTGAGTAATAGGGAGATCAAATTGATCTTAGAAAAGACTGTCAATAGATCTCGAAAGAATTGGTCTAGCAAACTTGACGATGCACTATGGGCTTATAGGACTGCTTATAAGAATCCCATGGGCATGTCGCCATATAAAATGGTTTACGGTAAGGCCTGTCATTTACCTCTTGAGCTGGAACACAAAGCTTATTGGGCAATCAAAGAGCTCAACTTCGATTTCAAACTTGCCAGTGAGAAGCGGTTGTTTGATATCAACTCATTAGATGAATGGAGGGCCCATGCATATGATAATGCCAACTTGTTCAAGGAAAAGGTTAAGAGATGGCACGATAAAAGAATACAAAAACGAGAGTTCAATGTAGGTGATTATGTCTTGCTATACAATTCTCGCTTAAGATTCTTCGCAGGCAAGCTTCTGTCTAAATGGGAAGGTCCTTACGTTGTCGATGAAGTATATCGTTCCGGTGCCATCAAAATCAATAACACGGAAGGTAATTTTCCTAGAGTGGTAAATGGGCAAAGAATAAAGCATTATATCTCTGGTACTCCAATAAATGTTGATACCAATATCATCAATATCATAACTCGAGAGTACATAAGGGATGTTTATCAGCCTGTTTCTGACCCTGAAAACGAAGAGGTATGTGTTTTGGTAAGTAATTGGACTCCGAAACTTTTCCAGTAGGAAATTTTCTCCATTTTGGAATTTATGGAAAAATAGAAAAATAAAAAGTAGTCCGGAGAGCGCACGAGGTGGCCACAAGCTTGGTAGCCGCCACCTATACCCCCCTGGCGGCGGCTACAGGGCTTGTGGGCACCTCGTGTGCCCCGATCTGCAATCTCTGGTGTTAGCTAGACGAATGCTTATGACAACAAACGTTCTCCTGCAACGACACCAGAAGAATGCTGCTAGCACTCCCCGGCAATGAAACTGGAAGAATGTTGTTGATGGCCCACCAGCGCGTGGGTTCGCAACAGTTTTCAAGGGTAGAGTATTCGACCCAATTTGTTGGTTTACCAGTCAGGAGGTGAGAGTATACTCTCAAGTATTAGCAGCTGAATTTGTCAGATTCAACCACACCTGAAAGATTAGTATTTGCAAGCACAGTAGTAACAGCAAAGTAGCGAGTAACGGCAGTGTAACGAGCAATAGCAGTGGCAAGGAACAACAGTAGTGACAGAAGTAGCAAGTAGCAACAGTAGTAGCAATAGTAGTAGAAGCAGAGCAAAACAAGTAACAGCAGTAGCAACAGTAGTAGCAGTGGCAGAGCAAGACAAGTAACAATAGTAGCAACAGTAGTAGCTGCAGCAGAGCAAGACAAGTAACAGCAGTAGCAACAGTAGGACAAACTCGTAGGCAATGGGTCGTTGATTTGTTTGGATGATATTCATCATGCAACAACTATAACACGGAGAGATATGTGGCTAGCTCCCGTTCGTCAATGTGATGTAGGCATGCATTCCGTGTGTCGTCATACGTGCTTAGGGAAAAGAACTTGCATGACATCTATTGTCCATCCCTCCCGTGGCAGCGGGGTCCATAAGAAAACTACGGGATATTAAGGTTCTCCTTTTAATAAAGAATTGGACCAACGCATTAGCACTTGGTGAACACATGAACTCCTCAAACTATGGTCATCACCGGGAGTGCTTCCGGTTATTGTCACTCCAGGGTTGCCGGATCATAACACATAGTAGGTAACTACAACTTGCAAGATCGGATCTAAAACACACATATATTGGTTACAACATAATAATTTCAGATTTGAAATCATGGCACTCGGGCCCTACTGACAAGCATTAGGCATGGCAAAGTAGTAGCAACATCAATCTCTGAACATAGTGGATACTAGGGATCAATCCCCATCAAAACTAACTCGATTACATGATAGATCTCATCCTACTCATCACCGCCCAGGGAGCCTACGAATAGATTACTCAAGAACGACGAAGAGCTTCAAGGAATTGGAGAGGGAAGAAGGTTGATGATGACGATGGCGACGATTTCCCCTCTTCGGAGCCCAAGACGGACTCCAGATCTGCCCTCCAGATGAAGAACAGGTGGTGGCGGCGCCTCCGTTTCAAAAGTGCGATGAAAACTTCTTTTTTTTCTAGGACGAAAGGCAACTCATAGAGCTGGAGTTGGGGGCGGCAGGTGCCTGTGGGCCCCACAAGCCTGCCCACCGCCACCAGGTGGGTGGTGGCGGAGCACGGGCTTGTGGCCCACTAGCCCACCCCCTGAGGTGGAACTTGGCACAGATATTTTTGATATTTTCCAAAACTGCTGCCCGTAAATTTTCATGACTTTTGGAGAACTTTGATTTCTGCACAAAAATAACGCCAAGGCAATTCTGCTGAAAACAGCGTCAGTCCAGGTTAGTTCCATTCAAATCATGCAAATTAGAGTCCAAAACAAGGGCATAAGAGTTTGGAAAAGTAGATACAATGGAGACGTATCAACTCCCCGAAGCTTAAAACCTTGCTTGTCCTCAAGCAACTCAGTTGACAATCTGAGAGAGAAAGAAAAACTTTGACAAACTCTGTTTGATCTTGTTGTTGCAACTATGTCTAACTCATAACCATAATTTCAGCAAGATCACAAGTGAATCACATAAGCAAATGACACAAAGGTCTCACGGTAAACTAATATCAATGGCATAATCAGCTAACGAGCAAATAATAATGAGTTTCAAATACCAACACTTCAATCAAAGCAAGCATGAAGCAATATGAATAGGTGGTATCTCGCTAGCTCTTTCTGAGACCGCAAAACATAAATGTAGAGCACTTTCTAAGATCAAGGGCTGACTAAACATTGTAATTCATAGCAATGAAGATCCAGTCATAGTCATACTCAATATCAATCAAAAGCAAAGCATAAAAATGACAGAGGTGCTCTCTAATTGGTGCTTATATAAGAGGAAGATGACTCGACAGGAAAATGAATACACA
Source organism: Hordeum vulgare subsp. vulgare (assembly GCF_904849725.1). Taxonomy (NCBI): domain Eukaryota; kingdom Viridiplantae; phylum Streptophyta; class Magnoliopsida; order Poales; family Poaceae; genus Hordeum; species Hordeum vulgare. Next base: position 100,980,913 of record NC_058521.1, on the reverse strand, counting down.
GGCCCTTCGTAGAGGGAAGCATTGATTTGCAGAGGTGCCAGAGCTCAAGCTTTGAAAACAGAGATAACAATTTTGGGTGGCATGCTTTCATTGTCAATCTAATGACCAAGAGTTCTCAATATCTTCGATGCTACTCATGCTATAGGCGGTTCCCAAACAGAAAAGTAAAGTTTTAACTCCCCACCACCAATCAATCACACTCCATGGCTAGCCGAATCCTCGGGTACTGTCCATAATAACATCAATCCGGGGGGAGTCTTGTTTTACAGCTATGTTTTTGATTTAAGCGTTGAACTGGGCATTGCAATTACCGGCCCCTTTCTCGTAAATGACTGTGAATAAACACATGTAGAGGATAACACTCCTAGCATGGAAGATACCAATAGCCCTCTGTCACCACATGAGCGGTTCGGGCATGCAAAACAGATTATTTCTTGAAGGTTTAGAGAATGGCACATGCAAATTTACTTGGAACGGCAGGTAGATACCACAAATAGGTAGGTATGGTGGACTCTCATGAATTTTTTTTGGGTTTATGGAAGTAGATGCACAAGCAGTATTCCCTCTTAGTACAAGTGAAGGCTAGCAAAAGACTGGGAAGCGACCAACTAGAGAGCGACAATGGTCATCAAGATGCAATGAGCTTGACTAACATTAAATGCAAGCATGAACATGATATAAATCACCATGAACACGAACATCATAGAGGCTATGTTGATTTTGTTTCAACTACATGCATAAACATGTGCCAAGTCAAGCCACTTGAAACATTCAAAGGAGAATACCATCCTATCATACAACATCATAGTCATCTCAAAATCTATGATGACATTCAAGACAAACCATTATAAGCTCTCAGCTAAATAAGCATGGAATCAGAAACTATGATCTCTCAGTTGTCATTGCAAACATGGTTTTCTCACAACAAAGCTAAATCTGGGTCGACAAGCTAGTCATATTTACAAAAACAAAATAGATAGAGTTCATACCAGCTTTTCAGTCTGAGTCACTTCATCATATATCATCATTGTTGCCTTTCATTTGCACGATAGAACGATGAAAACGATAATAAGCGCATTGGATTAAGCTGAATCTGCAGGCAAACACAAAGGAGAAGACAAAATAATATGGCTCTTTGAAAGCTAAACACGGAAGCATGCAAGAACCAATAAACATTGTAACCAATATCTTCTACCTTGACACAAAGAAAAAGAAAACTATTTACACGGGAAAGCTCCCAACAAGCAAAACAAGAAAGAAAAATCTTTTTGGGTTTTCTCAAAAGGACACAAAACAAGAAAACAAGAAAACGAAAATAAACTAGCATGGATAATACAGTGGCAAAGGGTAAACACCGGCTAACAGAGTGAAAGCATAAGCATGAATGTAAAGTTGGTGAGAACACGTACTCCCCCAAGCTTAGGCTTTTGGCCTAGCTTGGTCTTCTCCCTTGGATGATCCTGGCGAAATCCAAAGTCATAATGGGTGTTATACGGGAGGGCTGCAGCCACTGCCTGAATAGATGCCTCACGAAGTCGAGCAGCAGTCGCCTCCCTCTCATACTCCCCTGCCTCTCCTATGGTCATGTAGTATCTTCGTTTTACCTGAAAGTCAAAGAAAGCAGGAGCAGGAAGGCTAATATGGAAAACACGCTGCCGGTTAAATATCAAGCGGTATATGAGGGATCCATGATCTCTCTCAAGGAACTGGTAGCGTGTTAGAGCGACACGATCAAGGTAGGCTGTACGGAGAGGAGGGTCTTCTGTACGGATGGATACCCCAAGAAAATTTGCTAAGCGTGTAGCATAAACTCCACCAAAGAAATCCCCCTCACTGGCATTTTTATTCAGCCTCCTTGCTATTATAGCTCCCATATTGAAGCTCCTGTCACTTGTTACTGCGCTCTTAAGGATACTAAGGTCGGAAGCGCATATGTGACAATGTGCACCCTTGCCGTTAATGCACCTACCTATGAAGAGGGCAAGTAGTGCAAGGCAGGGAAATGGATGCTTCCTATGGTGGCTTGCGCGATATCTCTAGTTTCTCCCATAGTAATACTGGAGACAAAGTCTCTGATCGAAGACTTAGGAGGATCATTAACACTACCCCAATCGGGTATCTTGCATATCCTATTGAAATCCTCCAGATCCATGGTATAGGATTTATTGTAAAGATCAAACAGTATGGATGAGTCACGGCCAGCTAAAAACTTAAATCTACGCACGAAAGAGGCAGTGAGAATAGCATACTGTTCACATTTATCTGAGAGGAACTCTTCTAACCCGGCATTGCGGATAAGTGCATCAAACTCATCCTTGAAACCTGCTTCGATCATAAACTCATCGGAAGGCCATTCAGATGGTTGTACCGGTGTGTCCCTTAGTTGAAAAGGTTCAGGCTCCCGAAAAGAGAGACGAGGACCCTTCTTACTTGAGGAACTACCATGAAACTTCCTCCTGAACATAATTTCCTTATGCTGAAATTTTTGAAGTTCAAGAGAAAAGTGAATAAAGACCGACCACACCTTGTAGCAACTACTCCTACTAGTGCCTAGAGACCGTATCACGCGCTAAAACTACTTGGGACCAACTAAAATCAACTTTTCTAGCTCAAGAATAGGGTCACCAAGGTAGCAAGAATACCCGAAGGATAAAGCACTAGAGCAAAAACTAATTGGACCAATGGAGGAGTCACTTACCAAGGAGTAATTTCCCCAAAATGGTTCGGAGAATGGTGCTTTGAGCAAAGAGATCGACAATCACAGGCAAATGAGCAAGAACACGAGTTTGAGCTGCGAAACAATTTTTTCTGGAGGTGGAAGAAGAGGCTGGGAGCTGGAATGAGTGGAGGGGGTGCCTATGGGCCCCACAAGCTTGCACCACGCCACCAGGGGGGGTGGTGGCGGAGCAAGGGCTTGTGGCCCACTGGTCAGGCCCCCAGGCCAGCTCTCAGGCCCAAAAATTTTCAAAAATTCCAGAAAAAATCATACTAAATTTTCAGGACCATCGGAGAACTTCTATTTTCGAGGTATTTTTCTCCGGGACGCTAAAACAAAATACAGGAAAAACTGAACTAATTCCATCATTTTTCTTCTAAGCAATAGAAAAGGAAAACTCAAAACAGGGGTATGTGACCCTCTGATTCATCCGTTTCATGGTCATCGAAAGAAATCCATCAATGGGGTTGATCAAATCCTTATGACAAAACCTTCTCGAATCGCAAGAGAGAACGAAGAATTATCGAATAGCCACTAACTCACCTCAATGGGGATATGAATCTCCCCAACAAGCAAATCATACTTCATCTTGACACGAGGAATAGGGCATTCAAAGCTCCCAATGAGAATGGATGAAGTCTTTTTGATAGCATTGATGCAATGTACTGGATATCGTTTCTTCGGGAAGTGCACTATGTGCTCATTACCGTTGACATGGAAAGTGACATTGCCTTTGTTGCAATCTATAACATCCCCTGCAGTGTTTAAAAAGGGTCTTCCGAGGATGATCGCCATGGCATCGTCCTTGGGAATGTCCAAGATAACAAAGTCTGTTAAGATAGTGGTGTTAGCAACCACAACAGGCACATCCTCGCAAATGCCGATAGGGAAAGGAGTTGATTTGTCGGCCATTTGCACAGAAATTTCAGTGGGTGTCAACTTATCCAACTCAAGTATACTATAAAGAGAAAGCGGCATAACATTAACACCGACTCCAAGGTCACATAAGGCAGTTCTTACGTAGTTTCCTTTAATGGAGCAAGGTATAGTGGGCACTCCGGGATCACCAAGTTTCTTAGGAGTTCCACCCTTGAAAGTATAGTAGGCAAGCATGGTGGAGATCTCAAGATCCGGTATCTTCCGTTTATTAGTCACGATATCTTTAATGTACTTGGCATACAGAGATATCTTGAGCATATCAGTTAACCGCATCTGCAGAAAGACGGGTCTTATCATCTCCACGAAGCGCTCAAAATCCTCATCATCCTTTTTCTTGGATGGCTTAGGAGGATATGGTATAGTTCTCTGAAACCATGGCTCTCTTTATTTACCATGCTTCCTAGCAGTGAAGTCATTCTTGTCGTATTTCTTAGGTTGTGGATTATCCGGATTAACCGTAGGTTCAATCTCCACATCCTCATCATTGCTAGGTTGAGCATTATTATGAACATCACTGTCCACATTGTCACCAGGTTCATGTTCATCACCAGATTGTGTTTCTGCATCACACACAGAAATATCATTAGGTTCTTCAGGTGTGACAGTATTTGGTGAACTGGCGTGTAGTCTTCTATCATCCTTCTTCTTCTCCTTAGGATGACTAGGTGTATCAGCATTGATTCCTTGAGAATCTTGATCAATTCTCTTAGGATGACCTTCAGGATACAAAGGTTCCTGAGTCATTTTGCCTCCTCTAGTATGACTCTTGCAGAGTTGTCATTTAGTTCATTGAGCAGGTCATTCTGAGCTTTAAGTACTTGTTCTACGTGATTAGTAATCATAGAGGCATGTTTACTCAGAATCTTCAGAGCATTGACATTTCTGTCTACACAAGCACTTAAATAGCTAAGCATACGAGTACTTTGTTCCAAATGTCTGCTAACATAATCATTGAAACTCTGTTGTTTGGTAACAAAGTTGTCGAATTCATCAAAGCATAGGCTAGCAAGTATATCACTCTCATCAAAACTACGCAGAGAATTCACTTATACTACCTGTATCGGGTTATCGAGACCATGGATCTCTTCGATAGGTGGTAGATTTTTGACATCTTCATATCTAATGCCTTTCTCTTGCATAGATTTCTTGGCTTCTTGCATATCTTCGGGACTGAGGAATAGAATACCTCTTTTCTTTGGAGTTGGCTTAGTAGGTGGTTCGGGAATAGTCGAAGCATTATCGTTGATCAAGAGGTTATTCAGTAGGGTCTCAGCTTGTTCTACAGTCCGTTCCCTAAAAGTACAACCGGCACAACTATCTAGGTGGTCTCTAGAGGCATCGGTAAGTCCGTTATAGAGGATATCAAGTATCTCGTTCCTCTTAAGAGGGTGATCAGGCAATGCATTATGTAGTTGGCGAGCCTCCCCAAGCTTGTGGAAGACTCTCTTCTTGAAGTTGAGCAAAGTTGTATAATTCCTCCAAGGCAGCTTGCTTCTTATGGGAAGGGAAATATTTCTCACAGAAGTAATAGACCATCTCCTGGGGACTACACACACATCCAGGAGCAAGAGAGGTGAACCAGACTTTAGCATCATCCTTTAGGGAGAAAGGAAATAGCTTAAGGATATAGTAGTGGCGGATCTTCTCCTCATCAGTGAAGAGGTTGGCTATTTGGGATAGTTTGGCAAGATGGGCTATGACCATCTCAGAATCATAACCGTGAAAAGGATCAGATTCGACTAGAGAGATTATCTCAGGGTCGAGAGAGAATTCATAATCCTTATCGGTGACAAAGATAGGCGAAGTGGCAAACTTCGGGTCATTTTTCATCCTAGCTTCCTGAGGTTTTTCCTTCCACTTGAGAAGTAATTTCTCAGCGTCATAGGCATCCTTACACGCGAGAAAATCCTCAGCTATCTCTCCCTCCATAACTTAACCCTCAGGTATATCAGGCAATTCATATCTAGGAGAGCTAGATCTAGCAGGAGCAAAAGCATGTTCCATCTCAATAGTATCGGCAGTTTCAGGAGCATCACGAGCATTGGAAGTAACTCTAGCAATATGAGCATCAAGGAACACTCCTAGTGGAACATCAGGCAAAAGAGTATCTCTAGCAGTATCAAGCATAGCATCGTCAGGCGAAATAGCATGTTTAGCATCATCAGGCAAAGCAGTATCACGCATAGCATCTCTAGCAGTATCAAGCATAGTATCATCAGGCATAGTATCAAGCATAGCATGTCTAGCAGTTTTATCACAAGCATCATCAAGCACAGGCGACATATCAAGATTTCTAGCAGGAGGTGATGTCGCAAACTTACTCATAACTGAAGGTGAATCAAGTGCAGAGCTAGATGGCAATTCCTTACCTCCCCTCGTAGTTGAGGGCAAGGCTTTGGTCTTCGGATCCTTCACATTCTTCATAGTGATCAGCAGATATAAATCCCAAGTGACTCAGAGAATATAGCAATACCTCCCTGGCAACGGCGCCAGAAAAATGGTGATCTGCAATCTCTGGCGTTAGCTAGAAGAATGCTTATGACAACAAAACTTCTTCTGCAACAGCACCAGAAGAATGCTGCTAGCACTCCCCGGCAATGAAACTAGAAGAATGTTGTTGATGGCCCACCAGCGCATGGGTTCGCAGCAGTTTTCGAGGGTAGAGTATTCGACCCAATTTGTTGGTTTACCAGTCAGGAGGTGAGAGTATACTCTCAAGTATTAGCAGCTGAATTTGTCAGATTCAACCACACCTGAAAGATTGGTATCTGCAAGCACAGTAGTAACAACAAAGTAGCGAGTAACGGCAGTGTAAAGAGCAATAGCAGTGGCAAGGAACAATTGTAGTGACAGAAGTAGCAAGTAGCAACAGTAGCAAGCGACAGTAGTAGCAACAGTAGTAGCAGCAGAGCAAAACAAGTAACAACACTAGCAACAGTAGTAGCAGCAGCAGAGCAAGACAAGTAACGGCAGTAGCAACAGTAGTAGCAGCAGCAGAGCAAGACAAGTAACAACAGTAGGACAAACTCGTAGGCAATGGGTCGGTGATTTGTTTGGATGATATTCATCATGCAACAACTATAACACGGAGAGATATGTGGCTAGCTCCCGTTCGTCAATGTGATGTAGGCGTGCACTCTGTGTGTCGTCATACATGCTTAGGGAAAAGAACTTGCATGACATCTATTGTTCATCCCTCCCGTGGTAGCGGGGTCCAAAAGGAAACTACGGGATATTAAGGTTCTCCTTTTAATAAAGAACCGAACCAATGCATTAGCACTTGGTGAACTCATGAACTCCTCAAACTATGGTCATCACCGGGAGTGGTTCCGGTTATTTTCACTCTGGGGTTGCCGGATCATGACACATATGGGTACATCGTGCGTTCCTCGCTTGTACCAATCTCGTCCCCAGCGCCCTCCGGTGTCCTTTCGGTTCTCACCCTCTTTAGCCTACCCATGGCATATGTTGTTAGTAAACACCGACATTTGACACCCACCGTGGGACCGTCCGCGGCATCTGCTGGATTTACGCATAGGGCGGGGCCCTTCGCCAATACCACCGGATGCTTCGCGTCCGGACCGATCAGCATGCCCGTGGAGCCTGCCCTTGAGGAGGCTTCTGTGATGTTGATCGACGTCCCAATCCATCTCATGGAATCTGATGGGGAGTTTGACGAAGATTCACATCCAGCGTCGTCATTGCCGTTGTTGCGAACCTCGGCGTTCTCTTCAGCGACATGCGCCTCAACGATGGACCTCGCTACCCCGGCGAGGACATCGACATCGACCGTTATGCACCCGCTTTAGTAGGCTCTCCCTCAAGGAGACGCCGGCGCTTGATGAGTACCCTAGCGAGGTGCTCGTCTTTGACGATTCACCGTCATCTACGGGGTGTCTTTGCCTCGCATCACGTCACCGTCGTCTCCAACCTCATGGAGGTGATGGTCATTGGCGCCGGCACCAGCAAGACTCACGGCAAGGCGTCAGCAGATGCAGCTGATCCCACTGCGGGTTCAGCCGACATGCTTCATGCTGCCCTTCCCGACTTGAAGACGCCCCTTGCCACCTCCACAAACCCCATCGATCCGCAGGCCTCGCTCGAGGAAGCTCGCAGGCAGATCCTAGAGGAGGGCATTGTCATCGACGGGGCCAAGCGCCGGATGGAGGCCGCTTAGCGCGAGTATAACTCCGCTTACGGTGTCACTCCGGCTGCTGATGGCCCTAGCCGGCTCGACGCGGTCCGTGGCCGCGGCCGGGTCATTGCCGATATCCAAGGCGGCAAGCAGCCCATCTACGATACCCACACGGCCAACTTGTGGCTACTCAGGCGGCCACGGCAGAAATGCCAAGTTTGGAGGGCGAGGAGCGCGTCCTTCAAGAGAAGCGGGTCAAGGATCTCTGGGAGCCGATCCCAAAGCACGTCGCAACCCCAACGGTCGTCATCATGCCGAGGGATCTTCCTCGCATCGCACTTCCGGCCGGAAGGGCGAGGGCAGCCAAGACAAGCGTTCGCTGCACCAGAGCGAGACGTCTTGAAGCCCGCGTCGTAGATATGGTGGTGACAAGGGGGATTTGGTGTGTGGGGTTCTGCCTCCTAAGTATCGGGAGGGGGCCAACACCACAAGTTCCCAGGACACCCTTCCGATCACGGCTCAGATCGGCCCTCGCATCCCACACAGCGACAATGATGCTCGCACACGCCTCAACCTCCTGGCACAGTCGGATCTCCTTGAGGAGGATGGTCCCATCGGTCCGGCGTGCTTCGGCCCTCGGATCCGAGGGGAGCCATTTCCCAGAAGCTTTGCTCTCCCTCAGGATACCCCCAAATACAACGGCAGAGCCAAGCCAGAAGACTGGCTGATCGACTACACCACCGCAGTCGGCATCGCCCGGGGCAACAAGCATGTAGCCTTCCGGTACGTTCCTCTCACATTGGCCGGCTCGACCAGGACATGGCTTAACAGCCTTCCAGCCGGCAGCGTCAACTCTTGGGTTGACTCAGCGAAGGTGATGACAAGCACAACCAGCGACAACGCCGGCGTGAGGTGAATGCCACGGTCCCCCTGGTTCCCCAATTCATGCATTGGTTTGAAAAGACAATTACGTGGAGCCAGGCTGACCATCCTGCGGTGATACCAAACCCTGGCTCATACGCGCTCATCCTCGACCCCACTTTCGCCTCCAAGAGGCTCACCTACCGGTTCTCCCGGGTGTTGGTCGACGGCGGCAGCAGCATAAACATGCTCTACCGCGACACTTTGCTCAAGCTTGGGCTAAAGGAGAAGGACCTCCAGCTGACCAACACTGTCTTCCATGGCATCATGCCAGGACAGTCATGCTCGCCTATCGGCAAATTCTAGCTGGATGTCCTTTTCGGTGACAAGCCGCACTTCCGCCGAGAGCCAATATGGTTCGAGGTGGTGGATCTCAATAGCCCATACCACGCGCTGTTGGGCAGGCCGGCTCTGGCCAAATTCATGGCCATCCCCCACTATGCCTACCTCAAGATGAAGATGTCGGGTCCAAAGGGAATCATCACCATTGCTGATGACTACAAGAAGTTGCTCGAGTGCTCACAAGACATCACCCGTCTGGCTGACGCCAAGGTGATTGCTGAGGAGAAAAGGCAGATCGATTGACTCGTGGCTCAGGCTACTAAGCAGCCGGCGATCCCTACTCCACCATCCCAGTCGGCCGATGAAGGCTCATTCAAGCCGTACAAAGAGACCAAGCAGGTGCCACTCGACCCTGCGAACCCCAAGCAGTGCGTCACCATTGGTGCTAACCTCAGCACCAAATAGGAAGGCGAGCTCGTCGACTTCCTCCATGAGAATCGGGACATCTTTGCGTGGTCTCCAAATAACATGCCAGGGGTTCCGAGGAAGTACGCCGAGCACAAGCTTCATGTGTGTCCGGATGCCAAGCCGGTGAAACAACCCTTGCGCCGCTTCACCGAGGGGAAGCAACGCACAATTGGAGAAGAGATTGCGCAGCTGCTCGCAGCCGGCTTCATCATGGAGGTTTTCCATTTGGACTGGTTAGCCAATCCAGTCCTGGTGCTGAAGAACAACAACACATGGTGAATGTGTATCGACTACACGAGCGTGAATAAGGCATTCCTGAAAGACCCTTTTGCCTTGCCCAGGATAGATCAAGTGATCGACTCCACAGCCGGCTACGAACTGTTGTCCTTTCTGGACGCTTATTCATGCTACCATCAAATCAAGCTGGATCCAGCTGATCGCCTGAATACCTCCTTCATCACTCCCTTCGGGGCCTACTGCTACACCAGCATGATGTTCAGTCTGAAGAACGCTGGTGATACGTTTCAACGTTGCATGCAGCAGTGCCTCCTGCCACAGATCGGCACAAACATCCACGTCTATGTGGATGACATCGTCGTCAAGACCAAGCAGCACTTCAGTCTCCTTGAAGACTTGCGGGAGACGTTCGCCAATCTGCGCGAGTATAAGATCTGGCTCAACCGGGAGAAATGCATCTTCGGGGTTCCAGGCGACAAGCTCTTCGAGTTCTTCATGTCCGCTCGTGGCATCAAAGCGAACCCTGAGAAGATCGGAACCATCGAGTAGATGGTGAACCCGGCTCAGATCCTTGACGTCCAGAAGTTCGCCGGCTGCCTGGAGTCCCTTAGATGGTTAGTCAGCTGACTGGGAAAGAAGGTGCTTCCACTCTATCAGCTAATGAAGAAAACAACCAAGTTCGAGTGGAACGACCAGGCGGACGAGGCCTTCGGCGACCTCAAGCGCGTCATCTGAAGCCTGCCAATCTTGGCGGCGTCGGCTGAATGGGAACCCATTCTCATATACATTGCAGCGACTACTCGCTTGGTTAGTGTGGTCCTGGTAGTAGAACGCAAGGAGGAGGGCAAGGTACCGTTAGTGCAACGCCCTATCTATTGCCTCAGCTAGATCTTGTCCGCCTCCAAGAAAAACTACCCCCACTATCGAAAGATGTGTTATGGTGTTTACCTTGCCGCAAAGAAGTTAAAGCGATACTTACAAGAGCATGCCATCACTGTGGTGAGCACTGCTCCACTTTCAGAAATCATGGGAAACTATGATGCTACGGGCTAGATTGCCAAATGGTCCATCTGCATGTCCGACCACGACATCCGCTACGAGATGCGCACTGCCATCAAGTCCGAGGTGGTGGCCGACTTCCTCGTCGATTGGGCCGGAACCCAATTCATGCTGCTGATGACCCAAAGTATAGGGGATCAATTGTAGTCCTTGCGATAAGTAAGAGTGTCGAACCCAACGAGGAGCAGAAGGCTCTGATAAGTGGATTTTAGCAAGGTAATCATTGCAAGCACTAAAAGTAGCGGTAACAAGTGATTGTGTAGCGACGTGAAACGTAGCAAGCAAAGAGTAACAAGTAACAAGTAGTAGCAATGGTGCAGCAAGTGGCCCAATCCCTTTTGTAGCAAGGGATAAGCCTGAACAAAGTCTTATAGGAGGAAAAATGCTCCCGAGGACACACGGGAATTTCTCTCATGCTAGTTTCATCATGTTCATATGATTCGCATTCGTTACTTTGATAGTTTGATATGTGGGTGGACCGGCGCTTGGATACTGCCCTTACTTGGACAAGAATCCCACTTATGATTAACCTCTCTCGCAAGCGTCCGCAACTACAAAAGAAGAATTAACAGAAAGTCTAACCATAGCATTAAACTAGTGGATCCAAATCAGCCCCTCACGAAGCAACGCATAGACTAGGGTTTGAGCTTCTGTCACTCCAGCAACCCATCATCTACTTACTACTTCCCAATGCCTTCCTCTAGGCCCAAATATGGTGAAGTGTTATGTAGTCGACATTCACATAACACCAGTAGAGAAAAAACAACATACAACATACCAAAATACCGAACGAATATCAAATTCACATGACTATTATCACCATGACTTATCCCATGTCCTCAGGAACAAAAGTAACTACTCACAAGACATAATCATAATCATGACCAGAGGTGTAATGAATAGCATCAAGGATCTGAACATAAACTCTTCCACCAAATAATCCAACTAGCATCAACTACAAAGAGTAATCAACACTACTAGCAACCTTACAAGTACCAATCTGAGTCGCGAGACGAAGATTGGTTACAAGAGATGAACTAGGGATTGGAGAGGAGATGGTGCTGATGAAGATGTTGATGAAGATGCTTCCCCTCCGACGAGAGGAGTGTTGGTGATGAAGACGGCAACGATTTCCCCCTCCGGGAGGGAAGTTTCCCCGGCAGGATCGTCCTGCCGGAGCTCTAGATTGGATCTGCTCAATTTCTGCCTCGTGGCGGCGGCGAAACCACGAAAAAGCTCCCGGTTGATTTTTTTTCCAGACGAAAACCATTCATATAGCAAAAGAGGGGGGGTTAGTGGGCCCGCCAGGCAGCCCACAAGCTTTCCCTGCACCACCAGGGGGGTGGTGGCGGAGTGGGGGCTTGTGGAGCCCTGGTGGCCCCCCTCCGATAGTTCTTCTGCCCAGTATTTTTTATATAATCCAGAAAAAATCCGCGTAACGTTTCAGGGCATTTGGAGATGTGAAGGATAGTGGACTAGGATTTTCTCCTTTTCCAGTCGAGAATTCCAGCTGCATGAATTCTCCCTCTTCAAATAAACCTTGCAAAATAAGTGAGAAAAGGCATAAATATGGTACCACAAGTAATATAACAGCCCAAAAAGCAATAAATATCAACATGAAAGCATGATGCAAAATGGACGTATCAACTCCCCCAAGCTTAGACCTCGCTTGTCCTCAAGCGAAAACCAAGTTCCATAAACATCTCCACATGTTGAGGGACGAAGGTGTCGATAAAACATAATACGGACATGATGGCATCATGATCACACATAGGACAACAATATATCATAAAGGTTCTTATGGGAAAGTAACAATTCCTTCACAAAGCAAAGCATGAAGCAAAAACCTTACCGAGAATTAACCAACAATAGTCCATAGTCATTGAAGCAATTGCAATTTATCACAACATCAGAAAGAGTCAAATAAGAGCTTGTAAGGCAAACCCACATACTCAATCATCTCTTTTGTTTTCCATAATAGTTACAACTCACGTGGTACTCATGGTGTCAAAGTTTCAGCTAGACACAGAGGAAGATAGGGGCTTATAGTTTTGCCTCCCAACCATTTACCTCAAGGGTAAAGTCAACAACAATAAAGCATGAGTACTCAACTTCAAGTTGATATATGAATATAGATCCTTCCCAAACATGTGACGGTAGCCAAGACAAAGGCAAAAACGGAATTGGTGAAGATCACCATGACTCTTACAAGGGCAAAAAGTAAAGGTACAAGATAGGCCCTTCTTAGAGCGAAGTAGAGGTTGTCATGCGCTTTTGAGGTTTGAATGTGTGTCCTCTTAGTGCGGAGGAACGTCACTTTATATTGCCTCCTGTGATAAAGAACTTTATTATGCAGTCTGTTGCTTTTATGTCTTCCTCATCATAGGTTCGTACAAAGCTTATTTTCCACACACTAATAGATCATACATATTAGAGAGCAATTTTTATTGCTTGCACCGATGACAACTTATTTGAAGGATCTTATTCAATCCATAGGTAGGTATGGTGGACTCTCATGGCAAAACTGGGTTGGAGGTTTATGGATGCACAAGTAGTATCTCTACTTGGTGCGGGAGTTTTGGCTAATATGAGGTGGAAGCAATCGTCACATGTTAAGGGATCTCTAATCATATAACATTGTTTGGAGCCAAGCAAACACAATTCATTATGTTGTCTTCCTTGTCCAACATCTAATCCTAGGCATGTAATAGTTTGGCGAGTGCTCACAATTGTAAAAAGTGTCTAAGATGATATATTTATATGTGAACCTCTCTTTCCTCATTACTTCTTATTAATTGCAACAATGACCGGGGTCTATGTTGATTTATTCTAAACAAGTTTCAATCGTCATACGTGTCATAAGTGAAGTTATCACTTTCCATAAGATCGTCTCATGACCTTTCATGCTATCATTCTTTTCATACTTTTGATCATCGCACAAGGCAAAGCCCTTGACTAAGACACTCACTACAGGATTCAGCTTCTTTGCCGTCTGCCATCACAGACGGCAAAGAATCTCACGGCTGGCAAAATTTCTGCATCAGCCTACGACGGCATCGTACCTTCTTTGTCGTGTGTATCCCCAAAGCGGACGACAAAGAGCTTTGCTGTCAGCTTTTCATAGGAGCAGCCGGCAAAGTGATCGAGACGGCAGCCGACAGGCGTTGCCTCCGTTAGGGGTTAACGGAGGCTTTACCGTCTGCCTCCCCTCTTCTTTGTCGTCTGCCTCCCCCCTCTTCTTTGCCGTTGGCCTCCCCCTCTTCTTTGCCGTCTACCTCCTCCTCCTCCCCCCTCCACTCTTTGCCGTCTGCCTCCTCCTCCTCCTCCTCTGTGCCCTCTTCTTTGCCGTCCTCCCACAGCCTATATAGACACCCCCAGGATGCACAGCTGGGTGCCATGTGGCACCATTGCCGTCGGCCAGCTGATGGCAGGTCTTTGCCATCAGCTGGCAGACGGCAAAGAGCCCATATAGTACCTGTTTTTTTGTTTTATATATATATTTGACAGCACATTTATATAATTCACCATACATCTATGATATATAGTTCACCACACATATACTTGCCAACACATATATATAATTCACCACACATATATGATATACATATAAATCAATGTACATCCCCATATATCGAAAGAACCAACATACAAAGTATTGCACTATTTATCCATATATACATATACATATAGTTCGACATTGTTCATCAACTCAAATGAAAACTAGATGATATACATATAAAGTTCATGCATCGACATTGTTCAACTCCATGAATGCCAGCTTCCATGCATGTAGTATATCCAATCTGCAAAAATGTGAATAAGAAAGTCAGAAGAAGAACGAAATATGATGTTTTTGAGCTAATTATGTCATTTCAGCTGAAAACAAGTTAAGAATATAATATTCATGAGCTAACCAAGGTTCTTATGCCATTTTTAGCTTATTATGATATTTAAGAGGAAATCAAGAAGAACGAGAAGAAGGAGGAGAAGGTCCTTGGCCTTCTCCTCCTTCTCCTCTTCCTCCTCCTCCGTCTCCTTCTTCTCTTCTTCTTCTTCTTCTTCTTCTTCTGTCCTTCATTTCATTTTTCCTATTTCTTCTCCTCTTCTCCTCTTGTTGGAGCTAAATTACCTAATTATGTCCTTTTGGAGCTATATGGGCTAATTATGCCATTTTAGAGGAAAACAACCTAAGAATATAATATTCATGAGCTAACCAAGGTTCTTATGCCATTTTGAGCTTATTATGGCATTTTGGAGCTAAATGGGCTAATTATGTCATTGTTGGGGAAATTAAAGCAAGGATAATATGAAAGAGGATAAGAAAGAGGAGGAGGAGGAGGAGAAGAAGAAATCAAGAAGAAGGGGGAGAAGGAGGAGGAGGAGAAGGATTAGAAGGTCCTTGGCCTTCTCCTCCTCCTCCTCCTCCTTCTCCTTCTTCTCTTCTTCTTCTTCTTCTTTCTTTTAATTTTTCCTATTTATTCACCTATTCTCCTCTTGTTGGAGCTAAATTACCTAATTATGTCTTTTTGGAGCTATATGGGCTAATTATACCATTTTAGAGGAAAACAAGCTAAGAATATAATATTCATGAGCTAACCAAGGTTCTTATGCCATTTTGAGCTTATTATGGCATTTTCGAGCTAAATGGGCTAATTATGTCATTGTTGGGGAGATTAAAGCAAGGATAATATGAAAGAGGAGAAGAAAGAGGAGGATGAGGAGAAGAAGAAGAAATCAAGAAGAAGGAGGAGAAGGAGGAGAAGGAGGAGGAGGAGAAGGACTAGAAGGTCCTTGGCCTTCTCCTCCTTCTCCTCCTCCTTCTCCTTCTTCTCTTCTTCTTCTTCTTCTTCTTTCTTTTCATTTTCCTATTTCTTCTCATCTTCTCCTCTTGTTGGAGCTAAATTACCTAATTATGTCTTTTTGGAGCTAAATGGGCTAATTAGCCCATTTTAGAGGAAAACAAGCTAAGTATATAATATTAATGAGCTAACCAAGGTTCTTATGCCATTTTGAGGTTATTATGGCAGTTTGGAGCTAAATGGGCTAATTATGTCATTGTTGGGGAAATCAAGGCAAGGAGAATATGAAATAGGAGAATAAAGAGGAGGAGGAGAAGAAGAAGAAGAAATAAAGAAGGAGGAGAAGGAGGAGAAGGACTAGAAGGTCCTTGGCCTTCTCCTCCTTCTCCTCTTCCTCCTCCTCCTCCTCCTCCTCCTCCTCCTTCTCATTCTTCTCTTCTTCTTCTTCTTCTTCTTTCTTTTCATTTTTCCTATTTCTTCTCCTCTTCTCCTCTTCTTGGAGCTAAATTAGATAACTATGTCTTTTTGGAGCTAAATGGGCTAATTATCTCATTTTATAGGAAAACAAGCTAAGTATATAATATTAATGAGCTAACCAAGGTTCTTATGCCATTTTGAGCTTATTATGGCATTTTGGAGCTAGATGGGCTAATCATGTCATTCTTGGGCAAATTAAGGCAAGGAGAATATGAAAGAGGAGAAGAAAGAGGAGGAGGAGAAGAAGAAGAAGAAATAAAGAAGAAGGAGGAGAAGGAGGAGGAGGAGAAGATGGACTAGAAGGTCCTTGGCCTTCTCCTCCTCCTTCTCCTCCTCCTCCTCCTCCTCCTTTTCCTTCTTATCCTCCTCCTTCTTCTCCTTCTCCTTCTCTTCTCTTTCTTCTCTTCTTCTTTTTGTCCTTCCTTTTTATTTTTCCTATTTCTTCTCCTCTTCTCCTCTTCTTGTAGCTAAATTAGCTAACTATGTCTTTTTGGAGCTAAATGGGCTAATTATGTCATTATAGAGGAAAACAAGCTAAGTATATAATATTAATGAGCCAACCAAGGTTCTTATGCCATTTTGAGCTTATAATGTATTTTTCAAGCTAAAGGGTCTAATTATATCATTGTTGGGGAAATTAAGGCAAGGAGAATATGAAAGAGGAGAAGAAAGAGGAGGAGGAGGAGAAGAAGAATAAATAAAGAAGGAGGAGAAGGAGGAGGAGAAGGACTAGAAGGTCCTTGCGCTTCTCCTCCTCTTCCTCCTTCTTCTCTTCTTCTTCATCTTCTTTCTTTTGATTTTTCCTATTTCTTCTCCTCTTCTCCTCTTCTTGGAGCTAAAATAGCTAACTATGTCTTTTTGGAGCTAAATGGGCTAATTATCCCATTTTAGAGGAAAACAAGCTAAGTATATAATATTAATGAGCTAACCAATGTTCTTTTGCCATTTTGAGGTTGTTATGGCATTTTGGAGCTAAATGGGCTAATTATGTCATTGCTGGGGAAATTAAGGCAAGGAGAATATGAAATAGGAGAAGAAAGAGGAGGAGGAGGAGAAGAAGAAGAAATAAAGAAGAAGGAGGAGAAGGAGGAGGAGGCGGAGAAGGACTAGAAGGTCCTCGGCCTTCTCCTCCTTCTCCTCCTCCTCCTCCTCCTTCTCCTTCTTCTCTTCTTCTTCTTCTTCTTCTTTCTTTTCATTTTTCCTATTTCTTCTTCTCTTGTCCTCTTCTTGGAGCTAAATTAGCTAACTATGTCTTTTTGGAGCTAAATGGGCTAATTATCTCATTTTAGAGGAAAACAAGCTAAGTATATAATATTAATGAGCTAACCAAGGTTTTTATGCCATTTTGAGCTTATTATGGCATTTTGGAGCTAAATGGGCTAATTGTGTCTTTTTGGAGGTAAATGGGCTAACTATGTCATTGTTGGGGAAATTAAGGCAAGGAGAATATGAAAGAGGAGAAGAGAAACTTACCGTAGTGGTCATCAAGGAGGAAAAACACCTGGAGAAGGGTCGTGCGATACCGCTCGGGAGTTATTCTGCAGAATAGATATTTTACAATGTCTCAGTTAGCATGATAACACTCAATTATTAATACTAGTTTATAATGAAACTCACCGTGCCAATCGAAGAGTAGATGGGCATCGGCGGAGGGACTTGACCGCTCTTCTCGCACAGACCCTGAAGAGTGGGTCGTATTAGTTAGTAATGAAACAGACATTACACACATGATTTGGCTAATGTGAAAAAAAACTTACCACAAAAAGCCTGTACAAGGCCCGTTGACGCGCCTCATTCCGGGACCTCTCCTCCTCAATGAATCGTGCCGTGGTCTGGTCCCTCTCATCAAGAGCAGCCTGACTTGCCAATCTCTCTTTCTCAAGAGCAGCCTGACTTGCCAATCTCTCTTTCTCAAGAGCAGCCTGGTCTGCCAATCTCTCTTTCTGAAGAGCAGCCTAAAACACCATTCCTCGTTACCACGGTAATGATCTATGGTGACACACATAATGAAATGGATGAAAGTGTTCTTAGTCCGTACAACTAACCTCGATGGCAAGATCGACTGGCCGTGGACGACGCATTATCTCAGGACAGCTGCTCGACTGGCGCGACTTGATCTTTGGGAGAGTGAGTGGACAACGTATTATCCCATCTCCAATGGCTATCGAGCCATGGTGCCTCCCGCCACCAGATATCATCACCAGCTCTGGATCCAAAGGTTCCTGGCTAGGGTTAAAGTCATCCCCTTCCGTAGCCTTCCTCGCATCCCTGTATGCCACGAGATTCTGGTGGGATGATATGTTGGTGAAGTTATTGGGATCATCCAGGTCAGACTCAGAGAATGCCTCCGCCTTCTTGTAAGAGGCAGTATGGGCCATGCCATAAAGGTCATACAAGTGTGGCATCTCCGTCTTATTGTGATGCGCCTAAAAGAGAGGAACAAAATATTAGCATCAAGAATGAATTGCATGAATCATGAAGCAAATCACATACCCAGTTTCGTCCGAACTGAAGTAAGTTGGCGCTACCTTGATGGTGTGGCACACCAACCATTTGGCTATGCCGATCCTTCGCATTCTCGTGGATGGCTTGCCAGCTGCCTGTGCACCACTCATCAACCAACGCCTCCCAACAATCCATCTTATCCGCACACCATCTCGGGGGCACCTGTAAGTTATTAGAAATAATTTTCAGCGCTACGCCTATGAATGAAATCAAGAAAACTACGTAGAAGGACTTAAGAATAGGTAATTACCTTCATGTATTGCTCCTTCTTTAGAAACTTTCCGCGACAATCCTTCTTCTGCTTCTTAATACCACGCGTGGTGTAGTATTCTAGAATAGCCTGCGGCCGAGCCTCGTGGCGCAAGTTCTGTAGTAACTGCCTAGACTCGGCCTCGAGAACCCTGGCCGCCTCCTCCTCTTATTGGTCCTCACACCTATAGAAGTTATGCAATCAAACATGAAAACACCGATTAGTATAATAATTAGATATATTGTTAATTTTAGATTCTGTAAAAGGATAATTTATCCAAAAGCTCTTGATCACCATCTCGGCCCTCGTGTGGCACAAGACACCATCTATAATCTCCTCCGGCAGGGCCTGCGCAGCCTCGTTGTGCTCCCAGGAAAATCCTATTGTAGGAACCTAACCCTCACCAGGCAACGTGGCAAACCCCGGGAAATTTGTCCGGCAAAGCATACAAAGGACAGAGTTCGGCCTGCGGACTCCAAGAGGGTGTACCCATCCCCTGCAGTATAATAAGGTCAATGCATTAGATATTTGAACAAACTTGAAGGAAAAAGCTAAAAAAGAGTAAATGTACTTACCTATCTCCTTCAAGTTTAATCACCGGCCTCTGCTCGCGGGTAGCCGGCGTGACCGGGAGACGTGTACTACCACGCTTGTACACGGTGGCCCCGTCCACCTGCACATCGCCCTCACTATTCGTAAGCTCATCCCCACCATCCCCGCCCCCTGAGCCACCCGGACCCTGTCGAATCCGGCAACTCGGTACGATACGGCCAGGTCTCCCATCCGGGCCTCTCCACATCGGGTGAAGCCTCCGGAACCGTACTCTCGTGGGCCGAATGCACCTCGACCCGAGGCTGCTCCTGGACCGGAGTCTCATGGGACCAATGCCCGTCAACACCAGGCTCCTAGAATGGAGTCCTCGTAGCCTCCTCCGCAAACGGGTCGACCATAGTAGTCCTATGATCGGGTGAATGAGCTGGTGGTGGTGGCGAGGAAGGATCAACAGTCCTCCTGGATCTTCCATGGCCACCACCTCTCCCTGTACCCTTCCCCTTCTTCCCTACCCGATAAGCACCTCTCCAAGTGTCCAATGCCGCCAACGAAGAAGAACCCACGGGTGGTGTCGACAGACTGTCTGCCAAGGCTCTATGGAGAGATAGGGGTGGAATGGAAGTACCACCCCTCGTGCGGGGCACGTGGGAAGAACCCGTCAAGCGATTTGGACCAGCGCCCACCATCTTTCCACACCTGGTGACCTGCCATGATAAAGATTAAAATAAATTAGTACAACATAAAAAAATTGAATAACTGACATGAGTAATAATATGTACATGAATAATAAAGATTAAAAAATATATAATTTAAGTTGTGAATCTTACAAACTAATAATCATCATCAATAAATGCATCATCATCATCACTATCATGCATGTCTTCATGAATGACGTGCTCGTCGGGTTCAACGGCGTGAAGTTGCGAAAGGCCTTCCTTTAATCGTTGAAGCATTGACAGGTCATCCGCATCAGTGACCTCTACGAGTTCCAGGTCTTCTGGTTCCGGCTCAGGGTTGGAGTCGGATTCATTGTCACTGTCTACTTCCATGTTCTTGGGTGAAGCACGGCGGTTCTGGAAACGTTTCTTGGAAAGACGTGTTTCTTGGAAGAATTCTCCATCATATGTGTCTGGGTTAATGTGAGGTTCATAATCCTGTTCATTTGGGAGAGGTGGTCTGACATGTGGCGGCACTTCATAAACAACATACCAACCTTCCAGATTCTTATCCCTTTGGCATGCCCACGGTAGATAGAAAACTTGGGTCACGTGTTGAGCCATAATATAGACATCGGGAACATCTAAATGGGTGTTTGGATTGATTTCGACTAGTCCTATATGTTCATGAGTCCTTCTAGTCTTCTTCGGCTGGAACCAATAACATTTGAAGACTACGACATTCGGTGGGTTTTCACCATAGAATTGAAGTTCATACATTGCTTCAACTCTTCCATAATACTCGATAACACCTTCGCCGATAGCAGAGACACCACAATTTGTAGATTTCCGGTTGGGCATAGATAGCTCTTTGCCAAACATATGAAAGAGATACCCGTTGATGTTGTATTTCTCAAATGAATGGACCTTATAGTCAAAACCATTAGCAACTTGTCTCAATTCGGCGTCCATAGACTCTGAATTAGCCTATAAGTTTAATACGAAACGATTGTTGCATTAGCCGCAAGTTAGACCAAGAAATGAAATGGTCCATTATTGATAATTACCGTTTGTTTGAACCAAGAGATGAAACCGGGATAGTCGCCTCCTGTCTTTGACAGAAGCTCATACTCTTTGACGGAATCATTTTCGATCACCGCTCCATCTGAGAATTTGGCGACGTAACAGCTGTTTGAAATATCCGGGAATAAGAGCAGTTCAAATGAATTAGAAGTTACGGGAAAATGTGCCGAGAACTCACTCGATGTACGGCCGCACTTCTGTTAGGTTGTTGAAGATATACAACGAAATGTTCCGCGATTCTTCGACATCCAACGTTATTGGTTTCGAAGCACCGGCTGGTGCGAGCTTCCCTTTGAATAGGCTGAGGTTGGACCCACCTTTTTTAGGGTCTGCATCATTGTGCCGAGGCTTCGGATTATGCAAATGATGATTTTTGGCTTCGTAGTGTGCTGTCACAAAGTTTGACACCTCCCCAGTAATGAATGCCTCAACCATCGATGCTTCAATTCTACGCTTATTTTTACATTTAGCTCGAAGGGTCTTCTGCATCCTCTCAGTTGCATAGCACCAACGATCTTGCACGGGCCCACCCAATCTTGCCTCGGTCGGTAGATGTAAAATCAAATGCTGCATTGGATTAAAGAAGCCCGGTGGAAAGATATTCTCTAACTTGCACAACAACTCCGGTGCAAACTCCTCCATGTCTTCTACCACGCCAGGCGACAGTTCTTTCGCACAAAGAACACGGAAGAAATAGCTCAGCTCCGCCAGTACTAGCCATTCATCCTCAAGAATAAAGCCACGTAACATCACCGGCATTACCCGCTCTAGCCATATGTGCCAATCATGACTCTTGAGACCAAAGATTTTTAATTTTTCAAGACTCGCTCCCCTCTTTAGATTCGCTGCATCCCCATAGGGGAACATCAAGTGCATTTTGACCCACAAGATAATTTCCCTCATAGCTGGCCTTCCAAGATTGAACCACGCCTTTGGCTTCGACCACTTCTGCTTTCCTTAGCCTTCTCGCATGTTTTGTAACAGTCTATGACATAGTATCTCTTGATCGACTCTAGCCTTAATATTATCCTTTGTCCTCCCATCTATGTCGAACAATGTACCAAAAATAGCCTCTCCGATATTCTTTTCGGTGTGCATCATGTCGATATTGTGTGGAAGAAGGAGGTCTTTGAAGTAAGGCAGATCCCAGAAGCATGGCTTGTGAGTCCAAGCGTGTTTTGAATTATACCCCTTGAAATACCCTGGACGCTCTAGACCAGGCTCGAGGGCGTTTAACTGATCCAGGATCTGTTGGCCTATGAACGCAGGTGGTGCCAAGTTTTTGACAACTTTACCTTTGGTAAAGTTCTTCTTGTCTTTTCTGAACTGATGGTCAGGATCCAGGAACTGTCTATGCAAGTCAAAGCAAGAATACTTCCGACCCTCCTGCAACCAATGAAACCAAAGAGCTGCCTTGCATTGGGGGCACGGGAACCTTCCATGCACACACCATCCAGAGAATAGCATATACGCTGGCAAGTCATGCATAGAGTACATGTACCACACGTGCATTTTGAAGTTTTCTTTTCTAGCGTTATCGTATGTCTTGACCCCATTATCCCAAACTTCTTCCAATTCATCCTTAAGCGGTTGCAGGTACACATTCATATTCTTCCCCGGATAATTGGGCCCTGGAATTATCAACGTCAGAAATATGTTCTTTCTTTGCATAATCTACCCGGGGGGGGGGAGATTGAGTGGAATGACAAATACAGGCGAACAACTGTATTGGGTGGCCGTCATGCCGAAGGGATTAAAGCCATCCGTGGCAGCGCAGACTCGAGGATTCCTTGGATCTGCCGCTTTATCCTGATGCAATCCATCGAAATGTTTCCACGCTTCCCCATCCGATGTGTGTACCATCATCTTATTCCCATCCGCATCTAGCTCGGTTCTTTTGCCCAATTTGTGCCATGTCATCTGTCTGGCTGTCTCTTCGACCATGAAAAGACGTTGAAGTCCTGGTACGATTGGCATATACCGAAGAACACTAACTGCGATTTTGGTCTGCCTCTTCTCACCCATACCGTTGTCTACCACAAGATACCTGCAAGACTCGCAATTGGGACAATAGTCCAAGTGTGCATACTCCTTCCTAAATAAGACACATCCTTTCTCACATGCATCTATCTGCTCATAGGGCATCTTAAGTACACGAAGTATTTTTTCCGACTAGTACAGGTTTGCAGGCATGCCATGGCCTTTGGGTAGGAAGCGTCCAAATAGTGTCGTATCATTCTCTTCCCAAGTTGAACTGAGCCTTCAGAGCCATTACTTGTGCAATTGCATCCAGCTGACAGAGCTCAGTGTGCTCATGGAGAGGACATTTTGAAGACTCCAACATTTCATAAAAGGCCTTTGCAGATTCCCCCATCTCATCTTCCGAATCCCGAGCATCATCAAAGTCTTGCACCATGTCTTCGATCCCGGTACCATGCTCGTCCGTGCGACGACGGACCACCTCAGCTCTTGTGCGTTGTATAGACTCACCATGAAATGTCCACACCGTATAATTAGGCTTAAAAGCCCTCCTCTGCAGGTGTTTAATTATTACAGCCTCTGTCGTCTTTTTATAGTTGTCGCATCCAGGACAGGGGCCGGCAATAGTTTCTTTCTTGGCCATTTGCGAATGCGGCTTTCACAAATTCCTTTGTTTTTACAAACCATTCTTTTGTCATCTCTTTCTGACGAGGGTGACCGGTATACATCCACGCACGATCACTCATCTTTCCTAGCTACTAAAGACAGAAGAAATATATTTATATATAATTTAGCATTTATATTCATCGGTTAATCAGGTTCGCCATTTTTATTACGTCCAGGCAACCTACACGCTAATAGGTAAAGATAGGTCCTAATCCCACCCGAGTATGTGTAGATTGGGTTCGTTTTCCCATGCTCCGCTCTGGATCAAATGCAAAATTTCGGCAGCACCTCCCCGCTGTTCTCCTGATACACGTCTCCGCAATAAATAGAGAGGTTGTGCATCCGAAGAACAACAGGGAGGCACTGATGAAATTCCGCATCGGATCCAGAGTACAACATACGGGAAAACGAACCTAATCTACACATACTCTGGCTGTCCATGGATAATGTTGGACAATTCGAAAGGATGGCGGTTATAAATATGCAAAGACATGCATATTTATAGATGTCGCCCTTTCGAACGGGAGACGCATAATAGTCACGCATACTGTTAAGTTAATTTAATTACCTAAATCTAGGAAGTTTCATCCGGAAACCGACCCACAGTAAATGAAGGGGCGAGGAGGAGATGACATGTGTACTGACCCACGAATGCACGGGCGGAGCTAGTACAACGCACGGGGAGGCCTTCGCACAGCAGACCTCACAGCGAAGAGACAACTATCACATGTAAATCCACCCGATCAACACAAATATGCTAATTATGTCATTTTATAGCTAAATGGGATAATTATCTCATTGTTGGGGGAAAATAAGGTAAGGAGAATAATAAAGAGGATAAGAAAGAGGAGGAGGAGGAGAAGAAGATGAAATCAAGAAGAAGGAGAAGGAGGAGGAGGAGAAGAAGGAGGAGAAGAAGGAGAAGGTATTTTTATTCTTCTTCTTCTTCTCCTCCTCCTCCTCCTCCTCTCCTCTTCTTCTCCTCCTCCTCCTCTCCTTTTCTCATTCTCCTCTCCTCTTCTTCTCCTTTCATGGGAAATTTCGGCATGACATGTCCCAATTCCAAATATCACGTGTCCAAATCACATGTCCACATATGACATGTCCACTTCAAATTTTCATATAATACAAAGAACAATATAGAACTTGAAGCAAAATGCAAGAGTCTTTTTTCTTCACAATATTTGGAACTAGTGTTAATCAATTCTGTTTTTTTCTTTAAATAGCCTATATGAAACTTGAAGAAAAAATTGCAACTTAATAAAAATTAACCTAAGTAACTTAACCTAAGAACCTAATAAAAATTAACCTAAGTAAATTAACCTAAGTAACTTAACTAAATTAACCTAAACAACTTAAAGTAAGAACCTAATAGCAACAAGAACCTAATAACAATAACCTAACTAAATTAACCTAAGTAACTTAACTTAACTAAATTACCCTTAGCAAAGAGGCATAGAGAGGAAAGGAGGGCCGGAGGACTTACAAGGGGCTAGGGGTGACGTCAGCGACGAGGTGGAGCTCGAGGGAAATGCCGGTGGCAAGGTGGACCTGGGGCACGGAGAGGAGGGGGCGGTGGTGGAGCAGGGGGTCGCAGGGAAGAGGGGGAGACGGTGGAGCAGGGCACGGAAAGGAGGGGGCGGTGGTGGAGCAGGGGCACGACGGTGGAGGAGGGGGTCGCAGGGAGGAGGACGGGCGAGCTCCGGTGGCGGGTCGCAAGGAGGAGGGAGGAGGGAGGACGAGCTCCGGCGGCGGGGCAGGGAGAGAGTTGGGGGCTGTGGTGAGCCGTTATGGGGGAGAGAGGGGTGGGGTGGGGGTTGACGACGTTAGGTCTAGTTGCCTCTTTGCCGTCTGCCCCCGACGGCAAAGTGGTAACAGGCTGACGGCAAAGAGGTGGACCGTTATGGGTTAGAGGGCGGTGTGGGGTGGGTTCTTTGCCGTCTGCGTGCATGTGCTTTGCCGTCAGCTGGCAGATGGCAAAGAAGCAGCAGATGGCAAAGATGATGTTTGCCATCAGCCTGCTCTTTGCCGTCAGGTTTTGGGTAGCTGATGGCAAAGAGTGTCTTTGCCATCAGCCAGCAGACGGCATAGAAGCAGCATATGGCAAATTTTCTTATTCCAGTAGTGACTCTTTATTATATAGCTCGTAAGCTCGAATACATCGGGGGAGAGGCAAAAGCAAAAGACTCAAACTAAAAACTAAAGACTTATTCCTCTAAAAAGAAGAAATAAAAACTGAAATGGAAAGAACTAAAACAAAGGTAAAAGCAAAATATATAAAGGTGATACGATACCAGGGCAACTCCCCGAAGCTTGGCAGAAGCCAAGGGGATTGCCCATACCAATGCTTAGTTGTCTTCCTTTGGTGGTGACGGTGGTGTTGTTGGAGTGGTCTGATCCTCCGTCTTCCAAGGCATAGGTGCTCCATCATGGCAGGATGACCGAGTCGCCGGAATCCTCAAATCTGCAGCCAACCTTATTGATTTAAATCTGTACTCATACTTTTAGTTTTGATTCTGCAGGTCATAGATCTGGCCCTGAAGATTGTCAATCTTATCGTAGAGCCTGGAGAGGTGTTTCCCAATATCAATGGCATCCATCTTGTGATTGCTAGTGAATTCTGTGATCATCGTGTGGTTGGTGTTGAGTCCACGCTCCACCATCCCTTGGCACTTGAAGACTTGTTGCTCCATTGCTTCGAGCCTCGTCTCCATGCTTCCGGTCTTCTTAGGCCCCTCAACATCACGCATGTGCAACATCCCCTCGCTCATCTTGATAGATTGAGGGTGTTTCAGCACTTCTGTGAGGTAGGGATTGATGACCTTCTCGAAGATCTTTTCCGTATGAGCGTTGGGGGAAGTCATGATGATCTAGATCTGTCACAGAAACAGGCTCGAAACGAAAACAGAGGCAAACTACGCGATACAGAGATCAAAACCTTCGGGCGACTATATATTGATTTTTTCTGGGCCAGAAGGAGTCCTCCCCAAGAAAACGGAGTCCGGGAGGCACATGAGGTGCCCACAAGCTTGCCCTCCGCCACCAGGGGGGTAGGGGCGGTGGCAGGGCTTGTGGCTGCCTCGTTCGCTCTCCGGACTACTTTTTATTTTTCTAATTTTCCAAAAATTCCAAAACGGAAGAAATTTCCCATTGGAAAAGTATCGGAGTCCAATTTCTTGCCGAAACACATACATCTTCGTTTTCAAGGTCTGAAACAAGATGATAAACATCCCTTATGTACTCCCCAGGAGTTATGACATTGATGATATTGGTCTCAACATTTATGGGAGTACCAGAGATGTAATGCTTGATTATTTGCCCATTTACCACTCTAGGAAAATTTCCTTCCATGTTATTGATTATGATGGCACCAGAATGATATACTTCCTCGACAACATAGGGATGTTCCCATTTAGAGAGAAGCTTGCCCACAAAGAATCTCAAACGAGAATTGTATAGCAAGACATAATCACCAACATTGAACTCTCGTTTCTGTATTCGTTTGTCGTGCCATATCTTAACCTTATCCTTTAACAACCTAGCATTCTCGTATGCCTGGGCTCTCCATTCATCTAACGAGCTGATATCAAACAACCGCTTCTCACCGGCAAGTTTGAAATCAAAGTTGAGCTCTTTGATTGCCCAATAAGCTTTGTGTTCCAGCTCAAGAGGTAAATGACAGGGCTTACCATAAACCATTTTCTACGGTGACATGCCCATGGGATTCTTATAAGCAGTCCTATAAGCCCATAGTGCATCGTCAAGTTTGCTAGACCAGTTCTTTCGAGATCTATTGACGGTCTTTTGTAGGATCAACTTGATCTCCCTATTACTCAACTCCACTTGACCACTAGACTGAGGATGATAAGGAGATGCAACTCTATGGTTGACATCATACTTAGCTAGCATCTTGCGGAAAACACCATGAATGAAGTGTGAACCGCCATCAGTCATCAAGTATCTAGGGACTCCAAATCTTGGGAATATGACTTCTTTAAGCATCTTAATAGAGGTGTGGTGATCAACATTTTTAGTGGGGATAGCTTCTACCCACTTAGTAACGTAATCCACAGCAACTAAGATGTGAGTGTACCCATTGGAACTCGGGAAGGGTCCCATATAATCAAAGCCCCAGACATCAAATGGTTCAATGACAAGTGAATAGTTCATACACTACTGGAATTGAGAAATTTGTCGTCTGCCATGCCTTTGCCGTCTGCTGACGCATGGCAAAGATCCTCTTTGCCGTCAGCTGGTACAAAGCAGACGACAAAGAGGTTGCTGATGGCAAAGATTTTATTTGCCGTCGGCCACCTCTTTGCCGTCTGCTGACGCATGGCAAAGGCCCCAGAGGCGGATGGAAAAGAGCACGCAAACGGCAAAGGGGCGCCACCCTAACGGCCGAAGCCCGCCCCACCCCACCCACCCCTTTGCCGTCTGCCTCCCAGCTTCTGCAGACGGCAAAGGGGCGCTCCCCCTAACAGCACCCAGCCCCCACCCCGCTCCCCTAACGGCACACTCCACCCCCGCTCCCCTCGATCTCCTGCCCCTCTTGCGCGCGCCCCTGCCCACTCCAGCGCCGCCGCCACCACCACCTGAGCTGCCCCGGCCCACCGCTGCCGCCCACGACCGGAGCTCCCCGCTCCCCTCCTCCCCGCGTCCCTCCTCCCTGCGGCCCTCCTCTTCGCGCTCTACCCACCCAAGCGCTGCCACCACAACCACCAGAACCGCTCCGGCCCACCACCGCCGCCCACGGCCGGAGCTCGCCCTCCCCTCCTTCCCGCGCACCTCCTCCCCACGCCCCTCCTCCCTGCCGCCCAGGGCCGGAGCTCGCCCTCCCCTCCTCCCACTGCCCTCCTCCCACTGCAGGTAAGTATTTTTTTCTTTTTGTCTTTATTTCCTGTTTTTTCTTTTAAATTAGATAGTTAATTTAGATAGTTAGTTTATTTTCTATTTTTTCTGTTAAATTGGATAGTTAGTTTTTTTCCGTTTTTTATGTGAAATTAGATAGTTAGTTTATTAGGTAGAAAAAGTAGATAGAGAATGAAAAAAATAGATAGAAAAAAACATAGAAGAAAATAAGAGAATAATAAACTAGAAGAAAAAGGAAGAAGAAGAAGAAGATGAAGAAGAAGAAAGAGGAAAGGAGGAGAAAGATAAAACAAAGAAGAAGAGGAGGAGGAGGAGGAGGAGAAAGAAGAAGAAGAATAATAATATGATGATCAAGAAGAAGAAGAAGAAGAGGAGAGAGGAGAAGAAGAAAGAAAAGGACCCCGACCACCGACCCCCGGCCCACGACCCCGACGCCCGACGCCACCAACCCCTGACCCTCGACCCCCGACCTCCGACGCTACTGAGACCCGAATCCCGACCCCCGACTCCGGACACCACTGACCCCCGACCCTCGACTCCCGACCCCCGACTCCACTAACCCCCGACCCCCGATGCCTGACGCCATTGACCCTCGACTCCAGAAGCCACTGACCCTCGACCCTCGACCCCCGATGCCCGACGCCACTATATACTATTCAACTATTATACTATATATAAATTTTGAGTTCATGTTAGGTATTCAATTTTTATTAGTCATGTGGTATTTATGACGAGATACACTTAAATTATATACATTTTATTACTCCTGTTGGTATTTCTGTTGTACTAATTTCATTTACTCTTTGTCATGACAGGTGTTGAAAGATGGTGGGAAAGGGTCGAAAGCACTCCGCGGCTGCTTCGTCGGCGGGTGATGGGATGGGTACTTCCATTCCTACCTCGCCTCTTCGGAGAGTGTTGCTCTCTACTATGCAAGGAGCGCACCCATGAGAGGAGGTCGACCCCCCGCGAACCCGAGAGGCACTAAAGGTACAAGTTGTATTCATGTTGGTATTTATGTTGTACTCATGTTGTATGCATATTGGTATTTATATACATTTTATTACTCATGTTGGTATTTATGTTGTAGTAAAGGTACACGTGGCCGCGGGAGAGGTAGGTCTACACGGTCTCCGCCACCACCCCAAGCTTATTCACCTGAGCACAGGACTTCTAGGGTGGATTCGTCTGAGGTGGAGGCTACACGGTCTCCGGTTCACGAGCCTCGGGTCGACGAGCCTCAGGTCGACGAGCCTTCGACCCACGAGACTCGTGTCCTAGAGGCTTCCTTCCAGGCGACTCCGGAGCAAAGCAGGGATGAGGGTACGTCCCAAGAGACCCAGTGGGATACCTGGCCTGAGCCAATTGGCCATGCTGGTAGCGACGAGGAGCTGGGTGAGGGGGCTACCGTCTACCAGCGTGGTAGTTCCGGGCTCCCGCTCGTGCCAGTGACCCCCGAGAAGAGGTGGTCGATTAGGCCAAATGGGGACAAGTAAGTTAATTTACTCTTATTTAACCTTTTGCCTTCAGGTTTTCTCAAATATCTAATGTGTTGGCTTTAATTTGTCATACTGTAGGGGTTGGATTGTTGCCAAGGGTGTCCGCAAGCCCAACAGCGTCCTTGGTGTTCTTTGCCATCAAAACTTCCCAGGGTTTGTTACGTTGCCCGGTCGGGAGCGAGAGGTAGGATTGACCTGGGAGCACTACTTGGGTGCCCCGGCCCCGCCGGAGGTGGAGATCGATGGTGTTTTGTGTGACACGAGGGTGGACATGGTGATCCGAATGTTCTGGGTAATTTCTCTTTCACACAATTATAAATCAACCATAGCTATTTATTGTACTAATCGGTGTTGTCTCGTTTGCAGACCTTCTACAGGTGTGAGGAGGGATACGAGGAGGACGAGGCAAAGGTTATCGAAACCGAATGTCGCCGCCTACTTCAAAACTTTTGGCACGAGGCTCGGGTGCAGGCTGTTCAAGACTACTATGCCACGCAGCGTATTAGGATTGACAAGGCGAAGTGCCGTGATGCTAAGATGGAGAAGGAGCATTACATGAAGGTAATTACATATTATTAAGGCTTTGTAGTTAGTTTCCTTGATTTGGTTCTTACGCACTCAAATTTCTCTTTATTAACTTAGGTGCCCCCGAGATGGTGTGTGGATAAGATGGATTGTTGGGAGGCCTTGGTGGATCAGTGGTGCTCTGAAATGTGGTCGGCCAGCCACAACAACGCCAAGGAGAGGCGTGGAAAAATGGTTGGCGTGCCACACCATCAAGGGAGCGTCAACTTAATCCAATTTGGCGAGAACTGGGTATGTGGTTTGCTTCATTCCTCATGCAATTCATTCTTAATGCTATCTTGAGCCCTTTACCAATACAATTTTCCTCTCTCTCTTTTAGGCGCGTCACAATAAGACGGAGGCGCCACAGATGTACGACCTGTATGCGATGGCCCATACTGCCTCGTACAAGAAGGACAAGGCATTCTATGAGTCTGACCTCGAGCATCCAGAAAACTTCACCAACATCTCCTCCCACGACAAGCTCGTGAAGTACAGAGATCACGGGAAGGCGAGGAAATGGGAGGACTTTAACCCGAGTGAGGGGCCTATTGATCCAAAGCTGGTGATGATAGCTGGCAACGTGAGGCCCCATGGCCCGATCGCCATTGGAGACGGCCTTATACGTTGTCCTAGCACTCTCCGGCAGATAAAGGCACGCTAAACGAGCTCTTGTCCGTAGATAACACGTCGTCCACGGCCAGTCGAGCTCGCCATCGAGGTTAGTTTAATGGACTCAACTACCTTTCCGCTTTATGTTGTGCGTTGGAACCAATATGATTACATTGCTAACAATGAGTTGTGTTGCAGGCTGCTATTCAGAAAGAGAGAGAGGCAATGCAGGCGGCTATAGTGGAGAAGGATAAGGAAATTAGGGAGCTGGAGGAGAGGACGACTACATTGATGGAGGCGGAGAGGGCACGGAATGATGCGTCTAACAGGGCCATATACGAGCTCTTCGTGGTAAGTTTCTTCTTCATGTTATTTCAAATCTTGCATTTGAATGTCCGTTTCATTAATAAATAAAAAGTTTGACTTGTCGAAACCAAATGTACAGTCTATGTGCGAGAAGAGGGGCCAAGTACCTCCGCCGATGCCAGTCATTAACGTGGCGGGGACGGTGAGTTTCATTTCAGTGCAGTGATCTTAAGAGTGTCCTCATGCTAACTACACATTGCAAACGATGTTTGGTGCAGAATATCTCCCGAAACGCATCGCACGACCCTTGTACAGTCGATCCTTCTCCAGGGCAGCCTTCTCCAGGTGAAACAAGCCAGAGCCACCGTGCTTCACCCTAACTTAGGTATGTTATTTCTAGTGTTTTAATAAAAGATAGCTAGACTTCCATCTAAATGACATAATTAGCTTAGCCAATTTAGCCCGAAGAAGGGAAGGAAGAAGAAGAAGAGGAGAAGTAGAAGAAGAAGTAGAGGGAGGAGGATAAGAAGAAGGAGAAGAAGGAGGAGAAGAAGGAGAAGGAGATCCTCCTTCTTCTTCCTCCTTCTTCCTCCTTCTCCTTCTCCTTCTTCTTTTCTTCTTCTTCTCCTCTTCCTTCTCCTTCTCCTCCTCCTCCTCCTCCTCCTTCTTTCAATTCTTCTTCTCTTTCTCTTCTTCTACATAGCTTAGATTCATCCAAGAAAGGCTAAATTGGCTAATTATCCATCTAAATGACATAATTAGCTTAGTTAGCTCGAAAATGACCTACTTAATAAAAAATGAC
Source organism: Hordeum vulgare subsp. vulgare (assembly GCF_904849725.1). Lineage (NCBI taxonomy): Eukaryota > Viridiplantae > Streptophyta > Magnoliopsida > Poales > Poaceae > Hordeum > Hordeum vulgare. The sequence continues at coordinate 100,948,533 of NC_058521.1, read as the reverse complement.
CTATACTTAGCTAATTATCCTCGAAATGACATAATAAGCTCCAAAAAGGCATTCTTAGCCAATTTAGCCCAAAGAAGGGGACAAGACAAGAAGAAAGAGGAAAAATGAAAGGAAGGAAGAAGAAGAAGAGGAGAAGAAGAAGAAGGAGAGGGAGGAGGATAAGAAGAAGGAGAAGAAGGAGGAGAAGAAGGAGGAGAAGAAGGAGAAGGAGCTCCTCCTTCTCCTTCTTCTTCCTCCTTTTTCCTCCTTCTCCTTCTCCTTCTTCTTTTCTTCTTCTTCTCCTCTTCCTTCTCCTTATCCTCCTCCTCCTCCTCCTCCTGCTTGTTTTACTTCTTCTTCTCTTTCTCTTCTTCTACGTAGCTTAGACTCATCCAAGAAAGGCTAAATTGGCTAATTATCCATCTAAATGACATAATTAGCTTAGTTAGATCATAAATGGTCTATTCAATAAAACATGACCTATACTTAGCTAATTATCCTCGAAATGACATAATTAGCTCCAAAAAGGCATTCTTAGCCAATTTAGCCCGAAGAAGGGGACAAGAGGAGAAGAAAGAGGAAAAATGAAAGGAAGGAAGAAGAAGAAGAGGAGAAGAAGAAGGAGAGGCAGGAGGATAAGAAGAAGGAGAAGAAGGAGGAGAAGAAGGAGAAGGAGCTCCTCCTTCTCCTTCTTCTTCCTCCTTGTTCCTCCTTCTCCTTCTCCTTCTTCTTCCTCCTTCTTCCTCCTTCTCCTTCTCCTTCTTCTTTTCTTCTTCTTCTCCTCTTCCTTCTCCTTCTCCTCCTCCTCCTCCTCCTCCTCCTCCTCCTCCTCCTCCTCCTTCTTTCACTTCTTCTTCTCTTTCTCTTCTTCTACGTAGCTTAGACTCATCCAAGAAAGGCTAAATTGGCTAATTATCCTACGAAATGACATAATTAGCTTTGTTAGCTCCTAAATGGTCTATTTAATAAAACATGACCTGTAGTTAGCTAAGTTCTCTCCTAAGTGACATAATAAGGCTTACGTAGCTGCAACATGACATATTCCCCCTAACTTAGGTATTAAATGGCCTATAATTAGCCTAGCTAGATCAAAAATGGCCCGAAATGACCTATTTTACCCAAGTTAGCTCCGAAACGACCTATAGTTAGCTAGGGTTCCACCTAAATGACATAATTAGCTTAGTTAGCTCCTAAATGGTCTATACTTAGCTAATTTGTCTCCGAAATAACCTATATATACACTACTTCATCTAGTATTATTCTTCTAACTTTCTTATTTGTCATTTTGCAGATTACCTTCACTTCACGGGAAGCTTGGAAAATATTGATGGAATGCTTGAAGATGATTTCTTGTACCATGGGTAGTATTGAAACTATTGTAGTATATGAATATATGAAACTTTGTATGCACGTGGATGAAACTGGTGTAATATATGGTTTGGTACGGATGCAACTTGAAAGCTGGATATAAGAGGTTATTTTAATATGGTTATGAGTACGAAAAGAAATTTATTTATGTCAAATATATATATATATATCCTGATTATTGTTAAAAATGCTCGATATAACAAAAAATAAATAAAAAAGGGGTTGGTTCCCCTCTTTGCCGTCTGCCCCCACATGGCAAAGGGGGGAAGGCAGACGGCAAAGGGGGGAATCTACCCCCTCTCTCTCCCCTGTTTGCCGTCAGCCCCACATGGCAAAGGGGGGAAGGCAGACGGCAAAGGGGGGAGAGAGAGGGGGCAGATTCCCCCCTTTGCCGTCTGCCCCCACATGGCAAAGGGGGGAAGGTAGACGGCAAAGGGGGGAATCTGCCCCCTCTCTCTCCCCTCTTTGCCGTCTACCCCCACATGGCAACGCGGGGGGGGGGGGGGGCAGGCAGACGGAAAAGAGAGGAGGCCTGCCGTTAACACTTAACGGGGACGTTGCAATATGTGTCGTCCCATTTATTTTGCCGTCTGCCCCCTCATGGCAAAGATTCTTTGCCGTCCGCTTTGAGAAAGCAGACGGCAAAGAACCTCTTCACCGGATTTTTTTTGCCGTCTACTTTGCCGTGAGCTGACCGACGGCAAAGCCTTTGCCGTCCGTGGTTGCACCCTTTGCCGTCCGCCTTGGCAGACGACAAATTTCTGAATTTCAGTAGTGATAGGCATTTCCTGATGCTTACTGATGTTCCCTATCCTTTGGCATTCGTTACAAGACAAGACAAACTTACGAGCATCCTTGAAGAGAGTGGGCCAATAGAAACCTGATTGCAATACCTTATGGGCAGTTCTATCTCCAGCATGGTGTCCTCCGTAGGCTTCGGAATGACACTTCTGCAGGATCTGTCCCTGTTCATGTTCAGGCACACAACATCTAATAACACCATCTACTCCTTCCTTATAAAGGTGAGGATCATCCCAAAAGTAGTGTCTCAAATCAAAGAAGAATTTCTTCTTTTGTTGATAGGTGAAACTGGGTGGTATGTATTTGGCTACGATATAGTTTGCATAATCGGCATACCACGGTGCACTAAGTGAAGTGTGGATGACATTTAATTGCTCATCAGGAAAGCTGTCATCAATTGGTAGTGGGTCATCAAGGACAAATTCCTGTAGCACGAGAACCCATCTGATCAGCCTAGGCTTAGCGTCCTTCTTCTCCATGAGGTACTTAATAGTAGCATGATCAGAGTGAATAGTGACTTCAGAGTCAACTATGTAAGATCTGAACTTTTCACATGCAAACACGACTCCTAAAAATTCCTTCTCCGTAGTGGCATAGTTTCTTTGGGCACTGTCTAGAGTTTTACTAGCGTAGTGAATGACATTCAACTTCTTGTCAACTATTTGTCCTAGAACAGCACCAACAACATAATCACTAGCGTCGCACATGATTTCAAAGGGCAAGTTCCAGTCAGGTGGTTGAACAATAGGTGCGGTTATCAAAGCCTTCTTAAGTATTTCAAAGGATTCCTCACAATCCTCATCAAAAAGAAAAGGAACATCCTTCTGCAAGAGGTTGGTAAGAGGCCTAGAAATCTTAGAGAAGTCTTTAACGAACGTTCTATAGAAACCAACATGACCTAGGAAACTTCGTATACCTCTGATATCTGTGGGGCAAGGCATTTTCTCAATTGCATCAACCTTAGCCTTATCAACTTCAATGCCTCTTTCGGAGATTTTGTGTCCTAAGAAGATACCTTCATTAACCATAAAGTGGCAATTCTCCCAATTCAAGACGAGGTTGGTTTCTTCGCATCTCTATAAGACTCGATCAAGGTTGCTGAGGCAATCATCAAAGGAAGACCCGTAAGCGGAGAAGTCATCCGAGAAAACCTCGACGATCTTTTCACAAAAGTCAGAGAATATAGCCATCATACATCTTTGGAAGGTGGCAGGTGCATTACATAAGCCAAAAGGCATATGTCTATAGGCAAAGGTACCGAAAGGGCAGGTGAAAGTGGTTTTCTCTTGATCATATTGTGCAACACGTATTTGCGAGAAACCTGAATAACCGTCTAGAAAGCAGAAGTGTATGTTCTTTGATAGCCTTTCTAGCATTTGGTTGATGAACGGCAAAGGATAATGATCTTTCCTGGTTGCCTTGTTCAGTTTCTGGAAGTCTATCACCATTCTATAGCCGGTAATAATCCTTTGTGGGATTAGTTCATCCTTATCATTAGGAACGACGGTGATACCTCCCTTCTTAGGTACGCAATGTACTGGACTTACCCAATCACTATGAGCAACACGATAAACGATTCCTGCTTCCAGAAGCTTTAATATTTATTTTCTAACGACCTCTTTCATCTTAGGATTTAATCTCCTTTGATGATCAGTAACTGGTTTAAAGTGAGGATCGGTCTTAATCTTGTGCTCGCATAGAGTAGGACTAATGCCCTTAAGATCATCAAGAGTATATCCAATAGCAGCGCGGTATTTCCTCAGAGTTTTTAGTAACTTCTTCTCTTCACGCTCTGAGAGGAGAGCACTAATAATGACAGGATATATCTCCTTCTCATCAAGATAGGCATACTTAAGAGTATCAGGCAACTATTTAAGCTCGAACACAGCATCACCCTTTGGTGGGGGAGGATCCCCAAGCAGTTCAACTGGCAGATTATTCTTGAGAATAAGATATTGTTCTAAGACAATTTTACCTATCTCATCTCTCTCCTCCATATGCATATCATTTTCATGCTCAAGCAGATATTGCTCTAAAGGATCCGTAGAAGGTACGGCAATAGAGGCAAGAGCAATGATTTCAGCTCTACCAGACGACTCTCTTTCATGGGGTTGTCTTCCAAACTTGGAGAAGTTAAATTCATGAGACACACCCTCGAAACTTACTGTGACAGTCTGCTTAATGCAATCAATGTGAGCATTGACAGTGTTGAGAAAGGGTCTACCAAATATGATGGGACAAAAGCTATCTTGTGCAGTACCAAGGACGTGGAAATCTGTAGGATACTTCGTCTTACCACACAGGACTTATGCGTCTCTCACAATTCCTAGAGGGCAGATAGTGTCTCTATTAGCTAGCGTAATAGTGACATCAATGGGTTCTAACTCAGCAGGTGCAATCTCGTCTTTGATTTCATCATATAGAGAACCGGGTATTGCACTAACACTAGCTCCCATATCACATAAACCATGGTAAAAGTGATCTCCTATCTTAACAGAAACAACGGGCAGGCCAACTACAGGTCCGTGTTTGTCTTTCACCTGAGGTTTAACAATTCTAGCGGAGTCCTCACAGAATTTGATAACATGCCCGTCTATGTCTTCGGCTAAGAGATCTTTGATAATAGCAACACTAGGTTCAACTCTAATCTCCTCAGGGGGTGCAAGTGGTCTAATGTAACCCCTACGTATCACAGTTGGAACTTTAGAATAATCCTTTATCCTAGCAGGGTATGGTGGTTTCTCAGTGTAAGCACAAGGAACAACAGGATCACTAAAAGCTATGATTTTCTCCTCAACTAGATTGGTTTTGGCTATGTTTCTTTCTACAGAGGATGATATTTAAACCACTTCTCTTTGGGAAGATCAACATGAGCAGCAAAAGATTCACATAGAGAAGCTAAAATCTCTAGAAGTGTTTGTCTCAACAAAAGATTTAACGCAATCAAACTGGAAATTCATACCTGACTCCTTACCTTCCTCCAGCTCCCAATCTTCAGAGTTGCGTTTGATTCTCTCCAATAAATTCCACTTGTGATCAATATCCTTCTTCATGAAAGAACCGGCACAAGAAGTGTCAAGCATGGTACGATCTTCATGAGAAAGCCGTGCATAAAATTTTTGAGTGGTGATTTCTCTCGAGAGCTCGTGATTGGGGCATGAATATAGCATTGATTTAAGCATCCCCCAAGCTTGAGCTATGCTTTCCCTGTCACGAGGCCAAAAGTTATAAATAAAGTTCCGATCACGATGTACTAAATGCATAGGATAGAACTTTTGATGAAATTCCAATTTCAACCGATTGTAGCCCCATGATCCAGCCTCATCACATAGCCTATACCATGTCAACGCCTTATCCTTCAAAGATAAAGGAAAGACTTTCTTCTTTACCTCATCCTCGGGCAAACCTGCAAGCTTAAATAACCCACAAACTTCATCGACATAGATTAGATGCAAGTCTCGATGTGAAGATCCATCTCCTTGTGGAAGGATTAGCCAGAAGTTTCTCAAGCATACCCGAAGGAATTTCATAAAATATATTTTCAATAGGTACCTCAGGTTGAGGAGCAACTCCTTGTGCGTCCTTTCGTGGTGAAGATACCCCGAACAAACTCCTTAAAGGAACAGTTTCCATAGTGACCAGTGACAATAAATTTCAGCACAGTATAAAAGTGTTTCCTTACCAATTTCCACTTACCAAAGGCGCTTCACTCCCCGACAACGGCGCCAGAAAAGAGTCTTGATGACCCACAAGTATAGGGGATCAATCGTAGTCCTTTCGATAAGTAAGAGTGTCGAACCCAACGAGGAGCAGAAGGCTCTGATTAGCGGATTTCAGCAAGGTAATAACTGCAAGCACTGAAAGTAGCGGTAACAAGTGATTGTGTAGCGAGGTGAAACGTAGCAAGCAAAGAGTAACAAGTAACAAGTAGTAGCAACGGTGCAGCAAGTGGTCCAATCCCTTTTGTAGCAAAGGACAAGGCTGAACAAAGTCTTATAGGAGGAAAAACGCACCCAAGGACACACGGAAATTTCTGTCATGCTAGTTTCGTCATGTTCATATGATTCGCGTTCGTTACTTTGATAGTTTGATATGTGGGTGGACCGTCGCTTCGGTACTGCCCTTACTTGGACAAGCATCCCACTTATGATTAACCTCTCTCGCAAGCATCCACAACTACAAAAGAAGAATTAAGACAAAGTCTAACCATAACATTAAACTAGTGGATCCAAATCAGCCCCTCACGAAGCAACGCATAGACTAGGGTTTAAGCTTCTGTCACTCCAGCAACCCATCATCTACTTACTACTTCCCAATGCCTTCCTCTAGGCCCAAATATGTTGAAGTGTTATGTAGTCGATGTTCACATAACACCACTAGAGGAAAAACAATAGAGAGCATATCAAAATACCGAACGAATATCAAATTCGCATGACTATTATGAGCATGACTTATCCCATGTCCTCAGGAACAAAAGTAACTACTGACAAGACATAATCATAATCATGACCAGACGTGTAATGAATAGCATCAAGGATCTGAACATAAACTCTTCCACCAAATAATCCAACTAGCATCAACTACAAAGAGTAATCAACACTACTAGCAACCTTAGAAGTACCAATCTGAGTCGCGAGACGAAGATTGGTTACAAGAGATGAACTAGGGATTGGAGAGGCGATGGTGATGATGAAGATGTTGATGAAGATGCCTCCCCTCCGACGAGAGGAGTGTTGGTGATGACGATGGCGACGATTTCCCCCTCCGGGAGGGAAGCTTACCCGGCAGGATCGTCCTGCCGGAGCTCTAGATTGGATCTGCTCAAGTTCAGCCTCGTGGCGGCGGTGAAACCACGAAAAAGCTCCCGATTGATTTTTTTCAGACCAAAAACCTTCATATAGAAAAAGAGGGGGGCTAGTGGGCCGCCAGGAAGCCCACAAGCTTGCCCTGCGCCACCAGGGGGGTGGTGGCGGAGTGGGGGCTTGTGGAGCCCTGGTGGCCCCCCTCCGGTAGTTCTTTCGCCCAGTATTTTTTATATAATCCAGAAAAATCCACGTAACTTTTCAGGGCATTTGGAGATGTGCAGTATACACTACTGGAATTGAGAATTTTGCCGTCTGCCTTGCCTTTGCCGTCTGCTGACGCATGGCAAAGGTACTCCTTGCCGTCAGTTGGCAGAGTGCTGACGGCAAAGAGGTGGCTGATGGCAAAGGTTTTATTTGCCGTCGGCCACCTCTTTGTCGTCTGCTGGCGGATGGCAAAGAAGCCCTATGCGGACGGCAAAGGACGGCCGGACGGCAAAGCCCCCCCCCCCAACGGCCGAAACCCCACCCCCACCCACCCCGCCCCTTTGCCGTCCGCCACCCTCCCTTTGCAGACGGCAAAGGGGACATGGCCCTAACGGCTCACCCCCACCCCACGACCCTCCCTAACGGCTCCCACCGACAGCCTCCCCTAACCTCTCTCTCTCTCTCTCTCGCGCCGACGCCCTCCCCATCGACCCGCCGCCGCCGTAGCTCCCCTCCCCAGCCACCCGCGTCGCCGCCCTCCTGGCCGCCGCGCTCTCCCACCTCCATTCCGACCGCCTCCCCCTCTAATCTCCCTCCCAGCCGCCGCCCCCCACCACCTCCCTCCCATCCGCCGCCGCCGCCTCCCACCTTCCCTCCCGGCCGACCCCTATCCCACCTCCCTCCCGACCGCCGCCCCATCCCACCTCCGCCCCGTCCGCCGCCGCCCCCTACCACCTCCCTCCCAGCCGCCTCCCCCTCCCACCTCCCTTCCAGCCGCCTCCCCCCTCCCACCTCCCTCCCGGCCCCCTCCCACCACCCTCCCGGCCACCGCCCCCTCCCACCTCCCTCCCGGTCGCCGCCCCAGCCAAACCTCCCGTGTGCCGGCGAAACCAGCGCCCGCATCTTCGCTTAGTGTTTTTTTATTTTTTTGTTTTTGTCCAGTTTCTTCTTTTTTTTTGCTGTTTAATTGATAAATTAAATTATGTATGTTGTGTAGATAATATTAGGTTAGTGTTCTTAGGTTTTATCCGAATAATTTGCTCTAAATAGAAAGAAACTTAGATAGTTAGTTTAGTGCTAGGTTTAGTTTTTTTTTTCTGTTTTTTAAGTTAAATTAGATAGTTAGTTTATTAGATAGAAAAAGTAGAAAAAGTAGAAGAAGAATATGTACTTTTGTGCTAGGTTTAGTTTTTTTTATTTTTATGTTAAATTATATAGTTAGTTTATTAGGTAGAAAAAGTACATAGAAAAGAAAAAAATAGATAGAAAAAAACATAGAAGCAAATAAGAGAATAATAAACTAGAAGAAAAAAGAAGAAGAAGAAGAAGAAGAAGAAGAAGAAAGAGGAGAGGAGGAGAAAGATAAAAGAAAGAAGAAGAAGAAGAAGAAGAAGAGGAGGAGGAGGAGGAGGAGAAAAAAGACGAATAATAATAATAATAAGATGATCAAGAAGAAGAAGAAGAAAAAGAGGAGAGAGGAGAAGAAGAAAGAAGAGGACCCTGACCCCCGACCCGCGGCCCCCGACCACCGGCGCCCGACGCCACCAATCCCCGACCCTCGACCCCCTACCTCCGACGCCACTGACACCCGACTCCCGACCCTCGACACCCGACACTAGTGACCCCCGACACCCGACTCTCGACCCCCGACGCCCGACGCCACCAACCCTCGACTCCCGACGCCACCAACCCCCGACCCTCGACCCCCGACCCCCGATGCCACTGACACCCGACTCCCGACCCCCGACCCCCGACGCCCGACACCACTGACCCCCGGCCCCCAACTCCCGACGCCCGACACCATTAACCCCTGACCCCCGACCTCCAACCCCCGACTCCCGACCCCCAACCCCCGACCCCGACGCCACTGACCCTCGACCCCCGACCCCCTACCCCCGACCCCCGACGCCACTAACCCCCAACCCCGGGCCCCCGACACCTCTTTGGCCTCTTGTTGATCAAAAAGACCCCAACCCCCGAAGCTAGTGACCCTCGACCCCTGCTGACACTGACCCCCGACCATCGACGCATTTAACCCGACTCCCGACCACCGACACCCGACATCACTGACCCTCGACGGCACTGACTCCCGACGCCACTAAGCCCCGACCCCCGACACCTCTTCTGCCTTCTGTTGAACGAGAAGGTGCTTTTCGGCCTTCTAGAGGCCCACGGGGTCATAATTTTGTAAATTATGAGTTAGGTCACATATTTTCCGATTATGTTAATTATAAAAAACATCGTATTTGTGTTGATCGGGTGAATTTCAATGTGCAGTTGTTCGACGACCTCCACGTGCGTTGGACGAGCTCCGCCCTTGCGTTTGTTGGTGAGCACAAATGACTTCTCCTCCTACCCCCTTAATTTGCTCTGTCCCGGTCTTCGTGCCGATGAAACTTGCTAGCTATAGGTTTCTTCAATCATGAGTATGCGTGACCAGTATGCGTCTGCCGTTCGAAAGGGCGACATCTATAAATATGCATTTCTTTGCATATTTATAACCGCCATCCTTTCGAATTGTCCAACATTATCCATGGACAGCCCGAGTATGTGTAGATTGGGTTTGTTTTCCCGTATGCTGTGCTCCGGATCCGATGTGGAATTTCGTCAGTGCCTCCCATGTTGTTCTCCGGGTACACATCCTCTCTGCTTATTGCCGAGACGTGTATCAGGAGAACAGCGGGGAGGTGCTGCCGAAATTCTGCGTCGCATCTGGAGCAGAGCATGGGAAAACGAACCCAGTCTACACATACTCGGGTGGGATTAGGACCTATCTTTACCTATTAGCGTGTAGGTTGCATGGACGTAATAAAACTGACAAACTTGATTAGCGTATGAATATAGATGATGAATTATATATTTATTTCTTGTGCCCCCATAGGTATCTAGGCAACATGACTGATCGTTCTTGGATGTACACTGGTCACCCTAGTCAGAAAGACATGACCCATGAATGGTTAACAAAAACCAGGGGGTTTGTGAGAGCCGCATTTGCAAATGGCCAGCATAGAACATGGTGCCCCTGTCCCAACTACGACAACTGGAAAAAGCAGACAGAGTTTGAAATGGGTAAACACCTACAGAAGTTGGGTTTTACGCCTAATTATACGGTGTGGACTTTTCATGGTGAGTCTGACCAACGTGCCAGAGCTGAGGTGATTCGTCGTCGCACCGACGAGCATGGTACCGGGATTGAAGATCTGGTGCAAGACTTTGATGATGCTCGTGATTCGTACGATGAGATGGAGGAATCTGCAAAGGCCTTCTATGAAATGCTGGAGTCTTCAAAACGTCCTCTCCACGAGGAGACTGAGCTTTGTCAGCTGGATGCCATCGCACAAGTAATGGCTCTGAAGGCTCAATTCAACCTAGGCAGAGAATGCTACGACGCGATGATGACGATATTTGGACGCTTTCTACCCAAAGGCCATGTACTGCCTGCAAACCTGTACCAGTCAGAGAAAGTCCTCCGTGTACTTAAGATGCCCTATGAGAAGATACATGCCTGTGAGAATGGATGTGCCTTATTTAGGCTTGAGTATGCGGCCTTGAACTATTGCCCTGTTTGCAATTCTTCCAGGTATATTGTGGTAGACAACGGCATGGGTGAGAAGAATCAGACCAAAATCCCCATTAGTGTTCTTCGATATCTGCCAATCGTACCAAGACTTCAACGTCTTTTCATGGTCGAAGAGACGGCCAGACAGATGCACAAATTTGGCAAAAGAACTGAACTAGATGCGGATGGGAACAAGATGCTGGTACACACTTCAGACGGTTTTGCGTGGAGGCACTTCGATGCATTACATAAGGATAAATCGGAAGATCCAAGGCAACCTAGAGTTGCCATCAGCACGGATGGGTTCAATGTGTATGGTATGGCGGCATCACAATACAGTTGTTGGCCTGTATTTGTCATTCCACTAAATTTGCCACCCGGAGAGATTATGAAAAGAAAGAACATATTCCTGACGTTGATAATTCCAGGGCCCAACTATCCGGGGAAGAATATGAATGTGTACATGCAGCCGCTTAAGGATGAGTTGCAAGAAGCCTGGGATAATGGGATCAAGACCTACGACGCGGCTACCAAAACAAATTTCAAAATGCATGTGTGGTACATGTACTCGACGCATGATTATCCGGCGTTTGTGCTATTCGCTGGTTGGTGTGTGCATGGAAGGTTCCCGTGCACCACATGCAAGGCAACTCTTCAGTTCCGTTGGCTGCAGGCTGGTCGCAAGTATTCTTGCTTCGACATGCATAGACAATTCCTGGATCCTGACCATATGTTCAGAAAAGACAAGAAGAATTTCATCAAAGGTAGAGTTGTCAAAAACACTGCACCGGCTGCGTTGACAGGCCAACAGACCCTTGATCAGTTAAACGCTCTCGAGCCTAATCCTTTGCGTCCAGGATACTTCAAAGGGTATAATACGGAACACGCCTGGACTCACAAGTCATGCTTATGGGATCTCCCTTACTTCAAAGACCTCCTTTGCCCACACAACATTGACGTGATGCACACTGAAAAGAATATTGCGGAGGCCATTTTTGGTACATTGTTCGGCATAGAGGGGAAGTCAAAAGATAATCCTATGGCTAGAATCGACCTGGAGGCTCTATGTGATAGACCGTTGCAAAACTTGCGACAACGGAAAGGAAAGCAAAGCATAGAGAAGACAAAGGCATGGTTCAATCTTGAAAGGCCAGCTATGAGGGAAATGCTATTGTGGGTGAAAATGCGGTTGATGTTCCCCGATGGGTATGCTGCGAATCTAAAGAGGGGAGCGAGTCTTGAGATATTGAAAATATTTGGGCCCAAGAGTCATGATTGGCACATATGGATTGAGCGGGTAATGCCGGTGATGTTGCGTGACTTTATCCCTGAGGATGAATGGCTAGTACTGGCAGAGATGAGCTATTTCTTCCGTTCTCTTTGTGCGAAAGAACTATCGCCCGGCGTGCTAGATGAAATGGAAGAGTTGGCACCGGAGTTGATCTGCAAATTAGAAAAGATCTTTCCACCGGGCTTCTTTAATCCAATGCAACATTTGATTTTGCATCTCCCGACCGAGGCAAGAATGGGGGGGGCCGTTCAAAATCGATGGTGCTACTCAACTGAGAGGATGCAGAAGACGCTTTGAGCTAAGTGTAAAAATAAACGTAGAATTGAAGCATCGATGGCCGAGGCATTCATTACTAAGGAGGCGGCAAACTTCGTGACAGCACACTACGAAGCCAAAAATCATCATTTGCATAACCCGAAGCCTAGGTACAGTGATGGTGATCGAGAAAAAGTTCGATCGAACCTCAGCCTATTCAACGGTAAGCTCGCACCATCAGGTGCTTGGAAAGGGAAATCGTTGGATGTCGAAGAATGGCGGACCATTTCATTGTATATCTTCACCAACCTAACAGAAGTGCGGCCGTACATCGAGTAAGTTCTCGGTAATTTATTGTTCCGCAACTTCTAATTGCTTTGAACTACTCTTATTCCCGGATATTTGATATAGTTGATACGTCGCCGAATTCTCGGATGGAGCAGTCATCGAAAAGGATTCCGTCGAAGAGTATGAGCTTCTCGCAAAGCATGGAGGCGACTATCCCGGTTTCATCTCTTGGTTCAAAAAAAGGGTAATTTATTACCATTAAGGGCCCATTTGATTTATTGGTCTAATTTGCGGCTAATGCATCCATTCTTTCGTATTAAACTTGTAGGCTGATGCAGAGTCTATGGACGCCGAGTTGAGACAATTCGCTAATGGTTTTGACTATAAGGTCCGTTCATTTGACAAATACAACATCAACGGGTATCACTTTCGTACCTTTGGCAAAGAGCTATCTATGCCCGACCTAAAGACTACAAATTGTTCTGTCTCTGCTATCGGCGAAGGAGACACCGAGTATTATGGAAGAGTTGAAGCAATTTATGAACTTCTATTCTATAGTGAAAACCCACCGACCGTCGTAGTCTTCAAATGTTATTGGTTTGAGCCGAGGGAGAGTAGAAGGACTCATGAACATATAGGACTAGTCGAAATCAACCAAAACACCCACTTAGATGTTCCCGATGTCTATATTATGGCTCAACAGGTGACACCAGTTTTTTATCTACCGTGGGCCTGCCAAACTGATCCAAATCTCGAAGGTTGGGATGTCGTTTATGAAGTGCCACCACATTTTAGACCACCTACCCTCAATGAAGAGGATTACGAACCTCACATTAACCCAGACACATATGAAGGAGAATTCTTCCAAGAAACACGTATGTCCAAGAAACGTTTCTAGAACGGCTCTACTTCACCCCAGAACATTGAAGTAGACAGCGACAGTGAATCCGTCTTAACCCCTGAGCCCGAACAGGAAGAGCTGGAAGAAGAAGAGGTTACTGCTGCGGATGACCTGTCACTTCTTGACCGATTACATAATGGTGGCCTTCCACATGTTCTTCGTGATAGTGATGATGATTATGCATTTATTGATGATAGTGATGATCATGATGCATTTATTGACCCCGAAGCATATATAGACGAGGACGATTGTTATTAGTTCATGTGAGGTATTCAACTATTATACTATATATAAATTTTGAGTTCATGTTAGGTATTCAATTTTTATTAGTCATGTTGGTATTTATGATGATGATACACTTAAATTATATACATTTTATTACTCCTGTTTGTATTTATGTTGTACTAATTTCATTTACTCTTTGTCATGACAGGTGTTGAAAGATGGTGGGAAAGGGTCGAAAGCACTCTGCGGCTGCTTCTTCGTCGGCGGGTGATGGGATGGGTACTTCCATTCCTGCCTCGCCTCTTCGGACAATGTTGCTCTCTACTATGCAAGGAGCGCCCCCCGTGAGAGGAGGTCGACCCCCCGCGAACCCGAGAGGCACTAAAGGTACACGTTGTATTCATGTTGGTATTTATGTTGTACTCATGTTGTATGCATATTGGTATATATATAGATGTTATTACTCATGTTGGTATTTATGTTGTACTAAAGGTACACGTGGCCGCGTGAGAGGTAGGTCTACACGGTCTCCGCCACCACCCCAAGCTGATTCACCTGAGCACAGGACTTCTAGGGTGGATTCGTCTGAGGTGGAGGCTACACGGTCTCCGGTTCACGAGCCTCGGGTCGACGAGCCTTAGGTCAACGAGCCTTCGACCCACGAGACTCCTGTCCCAGAGGCTTCCTTCCAGGCGACTACGGAGCAAAACAGGGATGAGGGTACGTCCCAACAGACCCAGTGGGATACCTGGCCTGAGGCAAGTGGCCATGTTGGTAGTGACGATGAGCTGGGTGAGGGGGCTACCGTCTACCAGCGTGGTAGTTCGGGGCTCCCGCTCGTGCCAGCGACCCCCGAGCAGAGGTGGTCGATTAGGCCAAATGGGGACAAGTAAGTTAATTTACTCTTATTTAACCTTTTGCCTTCGCGTTTTCTCAAATATCTAATGTTTTGTCTTTAATTTGTCATACTGTAGGGGTTGGATTGTTGCCAAGGGTGTCTGCAAGCCCAACAGCGTCCTTGGTGTTCTTTGCCGTCAAAACTTCCCAGGGTCGGAGGCGGAAATTAGGGAGCTGGAAGAGAGGACGACTGCATTGGTGGAGGCGGAGAGGGCACGGAATGATGCGTCTACCAGGGCCATATACGAGCTCTTCGTGGTAAGTTTCTTCTTCATGTTATTTCAAATCTAGCATTTGAATGTCCGTTTCATTAATAAATAAAAAGTTTGACTTGTCGAAACCAAATGTACAGTCTATGTGCGAGAAGAACGGCCAAGTCCCTCCGCCGATGCCAGTCGTTAACGTGGCTGGGACGGTGGGTTTCATTTCAGTGGAGTGATCTTAAGACTGTCCTCATGCTAACTACACATTGCAAACGATGTTTGGTGCAGAATATGTCCCGAAACGCATCGCACGACCCTTCTACAATCGAGCCTTCTCCAGGGCAGCCTTCTCCAGGGCAGCCTTCTCTAGGTGAAACAAGCGAGAGCCACCGTGCTTGACCCTAACTTAGGTATGTTATTTCTAGTGTTTTAATAAAAGATAGCTAGATGACATAATTAGCTTAGTTAGCTCCAAAAAGACCTATTTAATAAAAGATAGCTAGATGACATAGTTAGCTTAGTTAGCTTAGTTAGTTTAGTTAGCTTAGTTAGCTTAGTTAGCTTAGTTAGATTAATTAGCTTAGTTAGCTTAGTCAAAAATGACCTATACTTAGCTAATTATCCTCTAAATGACATAATTAGCTCCAAAAAGGCATTCTTAGCCAATTTAGCCCAAAGAAGGGGATGAGAGGAGAAGAAAGAGGAAAAATGAAAGGAAGGAAGAAGAAGAAGAGGAGAAGAAGAAGAAGGAGACGGAGGAGGATAAGAAGAAGGAGGAGAAGAAGGAGAAGGAGCTCCTCCTTCTCCTTCTTGTTCCTCCTTGTTCATCCTTCTTCTCCTTTTCTTCTTCTTCTCCTCTTCCTTCTCCTTCTCCGCCTCCTCCTCCTCCTTCTTTTACTTCTTCTTCTCTTTCTCTTATTCTACGTAGCTTAGACTCATCCAACAAAGACTAAATTGGCTAATTATCCATCTAACTGACATAATTAGCTTAGTTAGCTCCTAAATGGTCTATTTAATAAAAAATGACCTATACTTAGCTAATTATCCTCGAAATGACATAATTAGCTCCAAAAAGGCATTCTTAGCCAATTTAGCCCGAAGAAGGGGACGAGAGGAGAAGAAAGAGGAAAAATGAATGGAAGGAAGAAGAAGAAGAGGAGAAGAAGAAGAAGGAGAGGGAGGAGGATAAGAAGAATTTGGAGAAGGAGGAGAAGAAGGAGAGGGAGCTCCTCCTTCTCCTTCTTCTTCCTCCTTCTTCCTCCTTCTCCTTCTCCTTCTCCTTTTCTTCTTCTTCTCCTCTTCCTTCTCCTTCTCCTCCTCCTCCTCCTCCTCCTTCTTTTACTTCTTCTTCTCTTTCTCTTATTCTACGTAGCTTAGACTCATCGAACAAAGCCTAAATTGGCTAATTATCCATCTAAATGACATAATTAGCTTAGTTAGCTCCTATATGGTCTACTTAATAAAAAATGACCTATACTTAGCTAAGTTCTCTCCTAAATGACATAATTAGCTCCAAAAAGGCATTCTTAGCAAATTTAGCACGAAGAAGGGGATGAGAGGAGAAGAAAGAGGAAAAATGAAAGGAAGGAAGAAGAAGAAGAGGAGAAGAAGAAGAAGGAGAGGGAGGAGGATAAGAAGAAGGAGGAGAAGGAGGAGAAGAAGGAGAAGGAGCTCCTCCTTCTCCTTCTTCTTCCTCCTTCTTCCTCCTTCTCCTTCTCCTTCTCCTTTTCTTCTTCTTCTCCTCTTCCTTCTCCTTCTCCTCCTCCTCCTCCTCCTCCTTCTTTTACTTGTTCTTCTCTTTCTCTTATTCTACGTAGCTTAGACTCATCCAACAAAGCCTAAATTGGCTAATTATCCATCTAAATGACATAATTAGCTTAGTTAGCTCCTAAATGGTCTATTTAATAAAAAATGACCTAAGCCAAGTTCTCTCCTAAATGACATAATTAGCTCCAAAAAGGCATTCTTAGCTAATTTAGCCCAAAGAAGGGGACGAGAGGAGAAGAAAGAGGAAAAATGAAAGGAAGGAAGAAGAAGAAGAGGAGAAGAAGAAGAAGGAGAGGGAGGAGGATAAGAAGAAGGAGGAGAAGGAGGAGAAGAAGGAGAAGGAGCTCCTCCTTCTCCTTCTTCTTCCTCCTTCTTCCTCCTTCTCCTTCTCCTTTTCTTCTTATTCTCCTCTTCCTTCTCCTTCTCCTCCTCCTCCTCCTCCTCCTCCTCCTTCTTTTACTTCTTCTTCTCTTTCTCTTATTGTACGTAGCTTAGACTCATCCAACAAAGCCTAAATTGGCTAATTATCCATCTAAATGACATAATTAGCTTAGTTAGCTCCTAAATGGTATATTTAATAAAAAATGACTCCTCCTTCTCCTTCTTCTCCTCCTTCTTCCTCCTTCTCCTTCTCCTTCTCCTTTTCTTCTTCTTCTCCTCTTCCTTCTCCTTCTCCTCCTCCTCCTCCTCCTCCTCCTTCTTTTACTTCTTCTTCTCTTTCTCTTATTGTACGTAGCTTAGACTCATCCAACAAAGCCTAAATTGGCTAATTATCCATCTAAATGACATAATTAGCTTAGTTAGCTCCTAAATGGTATATTTAATAAAAAAATGACCTATACTTAGCTAAGTTCTCTCCTAAATGACATAATTAGCTCCAAAAAGGCATTCTTAGCCAATTTAGCCCGAAGAAGGGGACGAGAGGAGAAGAAAGAGGAAAAATGGAAGGAAGGAAGAAGAAGAAGAGGAGAAGAAGAAGAAGAAGGAGAGGGAGGAGGATAAGAAGAAGGAGGATGAGGAGGAGAAGAAGGAGAAGGAGCTCCTCCTTCTCCTTCTTCTTCCTCCTTCTTCCTCCTTCTCCTTTTATTCTTCTCCTCTTCCTTCTCCTTCTCCTCCTCCTCCTCCTCCTTCTTTTACTTCTTCTTCTCTTTCTCTTATTCTACGTAGCTTAGACTCATCCAACAAAGCCTAAATTGGCTAATTATACATCTAAATGACATAATTAGCTTAGTTAGCTCCTAAATGGTCTATTTAATAAAAAATGACCTATACTTAGCTAAGTTCTCTCCTAAATGACATAATTAGCTCCAAAAAGGCATTCTTAGCCAATTTAGCCCGAAGAAGGGGACGAGAAGAGAAGAAAGAGGAAAAATGAAAGGAAGGAAGAAGAAGAAGAGGAGAAGAAGAAGAAGAAGGAGAGGGAGGAGGATAAGAAGAAGGAGGAGAAGGAGGAGAAGAAGGAGAAGGAGCTCCTCCTTCTCCTTCTTCTTCCTCCTTCTTCCTCCTTCTCCTTCTCCTTCTCCTTTTCTTCTTCTTCTCCTCTTCCTTCTCCTTCTCCTCCTCCTCCTCCTACTTCTTTTACTTCTTCTTCTCTTTCTCTTATTCTACGTAGCTTAGACTCATCCAACAAAGCCTAAATTGGCTAATTATACATCTAAATGACATAATTAGCTTAGTTAGCTCCTAAATGGTCTATGTAATAAAAAATGACCTATACTTAGCTAAGTTCTCTCCTAAATGACATAATTAGCTCCAAAAAGGCATTCATAGCCAATTTAGCTCGAAGAAGGGGACGAGAAGAGAAGAAAGAGGAAAAATGAAAGGAAGGAAGAAGATGAAGAGGAGAAGAAGAAGAAGAAGGAGAGGGAGGAGGATAAGAAGAAGGAGGAGAAGGAGGAGAAGAAGGAGAAGGAGCTCCTCCTTCTCCTTATTCTTCCTACTTCTTCCTCCTTCTCCTTCTCCTTCTCCTTTTCTTCTTCTTCTCCTTCTCCTCCTCCTCCTCCTCCTTCTTTTACTTCTTGTTCTCTTTCTCTTATTCTACGTAGCTTAGACTCATCCAACAAAGCCTAAATTGGCTAATTATACATCTAAATGACATAATTAGCTTAGTTAGCTCCTAAATGGTCTATTTAATAAAAAATGACCTATACATAGCTAAGTTCTCTCCTAAATGACATAATTAGCTCCAAAAAGGCATTCTTAGCCAATTTAGCCCGAAGAAGGGGACGAGAGGAGAAGAAAGAGGAAAAATGAAAGGAAGGAAGAAGAAGAAGAGGAGAAGAAGAAGAAGGAGAGGGAGGAGGATAATAAGAAGGAGGAGAATGAGGAGAAGAAGGAGAAGGAGCTCCTCCTTCTCCTTCTTCTTCCTCCTTCTTCCCCCTTCTCCTTCTCCTTCTTCTTTTCTTCTTCTTCTCCTCTTCCTTCTCCTTCTCCCCCTCCTCCTCCTCCTCCTCCTTCTTTTACTTCTTCTTCTCTTTCTCTTATTGTACGTAGCTTAGACTCATCCAAGAAAGCCTAAATTGGCTAATTATCCATCTAAATGACATAATTAGCTTAGTTAGCTCCTAAATGGTCTATTTAATAAAACATGACCTATACTTAGCTAAGTTCTCTCCTAAATGACATAATAAGGCTTACGTAGCTGCAACATGACCTATTCCCCCTAACTTAGGTATTAAATAGCCTATAATTAGCCTAGCTAGATCAAAAATGGCTTAATATGCATAGTTTGCTCCGGAATGATGTATTTTACCGAAGTTAGCTCCGAAACGACCAAAGTTAGCTAGGGTTCATGTTAGGTATTCAATTTTTATTAGTCATGTTGGTATTTATGATGATGATACACTTAAATTATATACATTTTATTACTCCTGTTTGTATTTATGTTGTACTAATTTCATTTACTCTTTGTCATGACAGGTGTTGAAAGATGGTGGGAAAGGGTCGAAAGCACTCTGCGGCTGCTTCTTCGTCGACGGGTGATGGGATGGGTACGTCCATTCCTGCCTCGCCTCTTCGGAGAGTGTTGCTCTCTACTATGCAAGGAGCGCCCCCCGTGAGAGGAGGTCGACCCCCCGCGAACCCGAGAGGCACTAAAGGTACACGTTGTATTCATGTTGGTATTTATGTTGTACTCATGTTGTATGCATATTGGTATTTATATACATGTTATTACTCATGTTGGTATTTATGTTGTACTAAAGGTACACGTGGCCGCGGGAGAGGTAGGTCTACACGGTCTCCGCCACCACCCCAAGCTGATTCACCTGAGCACAGGACTTCTAGGGTGGATTCGTCTGAGGTGGAGGCTACACGGTCTCCGGTTCACGAGCCTCGGGTCGACGAGCCTCAGGTCAACGAGCCTTCGACCCACGAGACTCCTGTCCCAGAGGCTTCCTTCCAGGCGACTACGGAGCAAAACAGGGATGAGGGTACGTCCCAAGAGACCCAGTGGGATACCTGGCCTGAGGCAAGTGGCCATGTTGGTAGTGACGAGGAGCTGGGTGAGGGGGCTACCGTCTACCAGCGTGGTAGTTCGGGGCTCCCGCTCGTGCCAGGGACCCCCGAGCAGAGGTGGTCGATTAGGCCAAATGGGGACAAGTAAGTTAATTTACTCTTATTTAACCTTTTGCCTTCATGTTTTCTCAAATATCTAATGTTTTGTCTTTAATTTTTCATACTGTAGGGTTTGGATTGTTGCCAAGGGTGTCTGCAAGCCCAACAGCGTCCTTGGTGTTCTTTGCCGTCAAAACTTCCCAGGGTCGGAGGCGGAAATTAGGGAGCTGGAAGAGAGGACGACTGCATTGGTGGAGGCGGAGAGGCCACGGAATGATGCGTCTACCAGGGCCATATACGAGCTCTTCGTGGTAAGTTTCTTCTTCATGTTATTTCAAATCTAGCATTTGAATGTCCGTTTCATTAATAAATAAAAAGTTTGACTTGTTGAAACCAAATGTACAGTCTATGTGCGAGAAGAACGGCCAAGTCCCTCCGCCGATGCCAGTCGTTAACGTGGCTGGGACGGTGGGTTTCATTTCAGTGGAGTGATCTTAAGACTGTCCTCATGCTAACTACACATTGCAAACGATGTATGGTGCAGAATATGTCCCGAAACGCATCGCACGAACCTTCTACAATCGAGCCTTCTCCAGGGCAGCCTTCTCGAGGGCAGCCTTCTCCAGGTGAAACAAGCCAGAGCCACCGTGCTTGATCCTAACTTAGGTATGTTATTTCTAGTGTTTTAATAAAAGAGAGCTAGATGACATAATTAGCTTAGTTAGCTCCAAAAAGACCTATTTAATAAAAGATAGCTAGATGACATAGTTAGCTTAGTTAGTTTAGTTAGCTTAGTTAGCTTAGTTAGCTTAGTTAGATTAATTAGCTTAGTTAGCTTAGTCAAAAATGACCTATACTTAGCTAATTATCCTCGAAATGACATAATTAGCTCCAAAAAGGCATTCTTAGCCAATTTAGCCCAAAGAAGGGGATGAGAGGAGAAGAAAGAGGAAAAATGAAAGGAAGGAAGAAGAAGAAGAGCAGAAGAAGAAGAAGGAGACGCAGGAGGATAAGAAGAAGGAGGAGAAGAAGGAGAAGGAGCTCCTCCTTCTCCTTCTTGTTCCTCCTTGTTCCTCCTTGTTCCTCCTTCTTCTCCTTTTCTTCTTCTTCTCCTCTTCCTTCTCCTTCTCCGCCTCCTCCTCCTCCTTCTTTTACTTCTTCTTCTCTTTCTCTTATTCTACGTAGCTTAGACTCATCCAACAAAGACTAAATTGGATAATTATCCATCTAACTGACATAATTAGCTTAGTTAGCTCCTAAATGGTCTATTTAATAAAAAATGACCTATACTTAGCTAATTATCCTCGAAATGACATAATTAGCTCCAAAAAGGCATTCTTAGCCAATTTAGCCCGAAGAAGGGGACGAGAGGAGAAGAAAGAGGAAAAATGAATGGAAGGAAGAAGAAGAAGAGGAGAAGAAGAAGAAGGAGAGGGAGGAGGATAAGAAGAATTTGGAGAAGGAGGAGAAGAAGGAGAGGGAGCTCCTCCTTCTCCTTCTTCTTCCTCCTTCTTCCTCCTTCTCCTTCTCCTTCTCCTTTTCTTCTTCTTCTCCTCTTCCTTCTCCTTCTCCTCCTCCTCCTCCTCCTCCTTCTTTTACTTCTTCTTCTCTTTCTCTTATTCTACGTAGCTTAGACTCATCCAACAAAGCCTAAATTGGCTAATTATACATCTAAATGACATAATTAGCTTAGTTAGCTCCTAAATGGTCTACTTAATAAAAAATGACCTATACTTAGCTAAGTTCTCTCCTAAATGACATAATTAGCTCCAAAAAGGCATTCTTAGCAAATTTAGCCCGAAGAAGGGGACGTGAAGAGAAGAAAGAGGAAAAATGAAAGGAAGGAAGAAGAAGAAGAGGAGAAGAAGAAGAAGAAGGAGAGGGAGGAGGATAAGAAGAAGGAGGAGAAGGAGGAGAAGAAGGAGAGGGAGCTCCTCCTTCTCCTTCTTCTTCCTCCTTCTTCCTCCTTCTCCTTCTCCTTCTCCTTTTCTTCTTCTTCTCCTCTTCCTTCTCCTTCTCCTCCTCCTCCTCCTCCTCCTTCTTTTACTTCTTCTTCTCTTTCTCTTATTCTACGTAGCTTAGACTCATCGAACAAAGCCTAAATTGGCTAATTATCCATCTAAATGACATAATTAGCTTAGTTAGCTCCTATATGGTCTACTTAATAAAAAATGACCTATACTTAGCTAAGTTCTCTCCTAAATGACATAATTAGCTCCAAAAAGGCATTCTTAGCAAATTTAGCACGAAGAAGGGGATGAGAGGAGAAGAAAGAGGAAAAATGAAAGGAAGGAAGAAGAAGAAGAGGAGAAGAAGAAGAAGGAGAGGGAGGAGGATAAGAAGAAGGAGGAGAAGGAGGAGAAGAAGGAGAAGGAGCTCCTCCTTCTCCTTCTTCTTCCTCCTTCTTCCTCCTTCTCCTTCTCCTTCTCCTTTTCTTCTTCTTCTCCTCTTCCTTCTCCTTCTCCTCCTCCTCCTCCTCCTCCTTCTTTTACTTGTTCTTCTCTTTCTCTTATTCTACGTAGCTTAGACTCATCCAACAAAGCCTAAATTGGCTAATTATCCATCTAAATGACATAATTAGCTTAGTTAGCTCCTAAATGGTCTATTTAATAAAAAATGACCTTAGCCAAGTTCTCTCCTAAATGACATAATTAGCTCCAAAAAGGCATTCTTAGCTAATTTAGCCCAAAGAAGGGGACGAGAGGAGAAGAAAGAGGAAAAATGAAAGGAAGGAAGAAGAAGAAGAGGAGAAGAAGAAGAAGGAGAGGGAGGAGGATAAGAAGAAGGAGGAGAAGGAGGAGAAGAAGGAGAAGGACCTCCTCCTTCTCCTTCTTCTACCTCCTTCTTCCTCCTTCTCCTTCTCCTTTTCTTCTTCTTCTCCTCTTCCTTCTCCTTCTCCTCCTCCTCCTCCTCCTCCTCCTTCTTTTACTTCTTCTTCTCTTGCTCTTATTGTACGTAGCTTAGACTCATCCAACAAAGCCTAAATTGGCTAATTATCCATCTAAATGACATAATTAGCTTAGTTAGCTCCTAAATGGTATATTTAATAAAAAATGACTCCTCCTTCTCCTTCTTCTCCTCCTTCTTCCTTCTTCTCCTTCTCCTTCTCCTTTTCTTCTTCTTCTCCTCTTCCTTCTCCTTCTCCTCCTCCTCCTCCTCCTCCTCCTTCTTTTACTTCTTCTTCTCTTTCTCTTATTGTACGTAGCTTAGACTCATCCAACAAAGCCTAAATTGGCTAATTATCCATCTAAATGACATAATTAGCTTAGTTAGCTCCTAAATGGTATATTTAATAAAAAAATGACCTATACTTAGCTAAGTTCTCTCCTAAATGACATAATTAGCTCCAAAAAGGCATTCTTAGCCAATTTAGCCCGAAGAAGGGGACGAGAGGAGAAGAAAGAGGAAAAATGGAACGAAGGAAGAAGAAGAAGAGGAGAAGAAGAAGAAGAAGGAGAGGGAGGAGGATAAGAAGAAGGAGGATGAGGAGGAGAAGAAGGAGAAGGAGCTCCTCCTTCTCCTTCTTCTTCCTCCTTCTTCCTCCTTCTCCTTCTCCTTCTCCTTTTCTTCTTCTCCTCTTCCTTCTCCTTCTCCTCCTCCTCCTCCTCCTTCTTTTACTTCTTCTTCTCTTTCTCTTATTCTACGTAGCTTAGACTCATCCAACAAAGCCTAAATTGGCTAATTATACATCTAAATGACATAATTAGCTTAGTTAGCTCCTAAATGGTCTATTTAATAAAAAATGACCTATACTTAGCTAAGTTCTCTCCTAAATGACATAATTAGCTCCAAAAAGGCATTCTTAGCCAATTTAGCCCGAAGAAGGGGATGAGAGGAGAAGAAAGAGGAAAAATGAAAGGAAGGAAGAAGAAGAAGAGGAGAAGAAGAAGAAGGAGAGGGAGGAGGATAAGAAGAAGGAGGAGAAGGAGGAGAAGAAGGAGAAGGAGCTCCTCCTTCTCCTTCTTCTTCCTCCTTCTTCCTCCTTCTCCTTCTCCTTCTCCTTTTCTTCTTCTCCTCTTCCTTCTCCTTCTCCTCCTCCTCCTCCTCCTTCTTTTACTTCTTCTTCTCTTTCTCTTATTCTACGTAGCTTAGACTCATCCAACAAAGCCTAAATTGGCTAATTATACATCTAAATGACATAATTAGCTTAGTTAGCTCCTAAATGGTCTATTTAATAAAAAATGACCTATACTTAGCTAAGTTCTCTCCTAAATGACATAATTAGCTCCAAAAAGGCATTCTTAGCAAATTTAGCCCGAAGAAGGGGATGAGAAGAGAAGAAAGAGGAAAAATGAAAGGAAGGAAGAAGAAGAAGAGGAGAAGAAGAAGAAGAAGGAGAGGGAGGAGGATAAGAAGAAGGAGGATGAGGAGGAGAAGAAGGAGAAGGAGCTCCTCCTTCTCCTTCTTCTTCCTCCTTCTTCCTCCTTCTCCTTCTCCTTCTCCTTTTCTTCTTCTCCTCTTCCTTCTCCTTCTCCTCCTCCTCCTCCTCCTTCTTTTACTTCTTCTTCTCTTTCTCTTATTCTACGTAGCTTAGACTCATCCAACAAAGCCTAAATTGGCTAATTATACATCTAAATGACATAATTAGCTTAGTTAGCTCCTAAATGGTCTATTTAATAAAAAATGACCTATACTTAGCTAAGTTCTCTCCTAAATGACATAATTAGCTCCAAAAAGGCATTCTTAGCCAATTTAGCCCGAAGAAGGGGACGAGAAGAGAAGAAAGAGGAAAAATGAAAGGAAGGAAGAAGAAGAAGAGGAGAAGAAGAAGAAGAAGGAGAGGGAGGAGGATAAGAAGAAGGAGGAGAAGGAGGAGAAGAAGGAGAAGGAGCTCCTCCTTCTCCTTCTTCTTCCTCCTTCTTCCTCCTTCTCCTTCTCCTTCTCCTTTTCTTCTTCTTCTCCTCTTCCTTCTCTTTCTCCTCCACCTCCTCCTACTTCTTTTACTTCTTCTTCTCTTTCTCTTATTCTACGTAGCTTAGACTCATCCAACAAAGCCTAAATTGGCTAATTATACATCTAAATGACATAATTAGCTTAGTTAGCTCCTAAATGGTCTATTTAATAAAAAATGACCTATACTTAGCTAAGTTCTCTCCTAAATGACATAATTAGCTCCAAAAAGGCATTCTTAGCCAATTTAGCCCGAAGAAGGGGATGATAGGAGAAGAAAGAGGAAAAATGAAAGGAAGGAAGAAGAAGAAGAGGAGAAGAAGAAGAAGGAGAGGGAGGAGGATAAGAAGAAGGAGGAGAAGGAGGAGAAGAAGGAGAAGGAGCTCCTCCTTCTCCTTCTTCTTCCTCCTTCTTCCCCCTTCTCCTTCTCCTTCTTCTATTTTTCTTCTTCTCCTCTTCCTTCTCCTTCTCCCCCTCCTCCTCCTCCTCCTCCTTCTTTTACTTCTTCTTCTCTTTCTCTTATTGTACGTAGCTTAGACTCATCCAAGAAAGCCTAAATTGGCTAATTATTCATCTAAATGACATAATTAGCGTAGTTAGCTCCTAAATGGTCTATTTAATAAAACATGACCTATACTTAGCTAAGTTCTCTCCTAAATGACATAATAAGGCTTACGTAGCTGCAACATGACCTATTCCCCCTAACTTAGGTATTAGATGGCCTATAATTAGCCTAGCTAGATCAAAAATGGCTTAATATGCATAGTTTGCTCCGGAATGATCTATTTTACCGAAGTTAGCTCCGAAACGACCAAAGTTAGCTAGGGTTCCACCTAAATGACATAATTAGCTTAGTTAGATCCTAAATGGTCTATACTTAGCTAATTTCTCTCCGAAATAACCTATATATACACTACTTCATCTAGTATTATTCTTCTAACTTTCTTATTTGTCATTTTGCAGATTACCTTCACTTGACGGGAAGCTTGGAAATTATTGATGGAATGCTTGAAGATGATTTCTTGTACCATGGGTTGTATTGAAACTATTGTAGTATATGAATATATGAAACTTTGTATGCACGTGGACGAAACTGGTGTAATATATGAAACTTTGTATGCACGTAGATGCAACTTGAAAGCTGGATATAAGAGATTATTTTAATATGGTTATGAGTACAGAAAGAAATTTATTTATGTCAAATATATATATATATATATCCTGGTTATTGTTAAAAATGCTGGATATAACAAAAAATAAATAAATAAGGGGTTGGTTCCCCTCTTTGCCGTCTGCCCCCACATGGCAAAGAGGGGGAGGCAGACGGCAAAGGGGGGAATCTGCCCCCTCTATCTCCCCTCTTTGTCGTCTGCCCCCACATGGCAAAGGGGGGAGGCAGACGGCAAAGGAGGGAATCTGCCCCCTCTCTCTCCCCTCTTTGCCGTCTGCCCCCACACAGCAAAGGAGGGGAGGCAGACGGCAAAGGGTGGAGGCCTGTCGTTAACACTTAACGGGGACGTTGCACCCTTTGCCGTCCCAGTTAATTTGCCGTCTGCCCCGTCATGGCAAAGATTCTTTGCCGTCCGCTTTGGGAAAGCTGACGACAAAGAACTTCTTCACCGGAGTTTTTTTTACCGTCTACTTTGCCGTCTGCTGACCGACGGCAAAGCCTTTGCCGTCCGTGGTTGCACCCTTTGCCGTTCGCTTTGGCAGATGGCAAATTGCTGAATTTCAGTAGTGATAGTGGACTAGGATTTGCTCCTTTTCCAGTCCAGAATTCCAGCTGCCGAATTCTCCCTCTTCAAATAAACCTTGCAAATAAGAGAGAAAAGGCATGAATATGGTACCACAAGTAATATAACAGCCCAAAAAGCAATAAATATCAACATGAAAGCATGCTGCAAGATGGACGTATCAGCCGCCGCCTCCTGACTCCACTCATCGGCGGATGCACTTCGACGACTCGAAGATGCGAACTGGTCTGGCAGCCGGCATCGTCTTGACGTCTCTAAAAGGAGACCAAGTCAAGTATGCTCTCCAGATACACTTCGCCGCCTCCAACAACGTCGTCGAGTACGAAGCACTCGCTCATGGCCTCTGGCTCGCCAGAGAGATTGGCATCTGGCGGATCCTTTGCTTTGGCGACTCGGATCTCGTATTAAAGCAAGTCTCTGGCAAATGGGACGCCAGGAACGCCAACATGGCGAGCTATCGCTTCCTCATCCAACAGCTCAGCGGCCCTTTCGAGGGCTATGAGTTTCATCATGTCCCCAGGGCAGACAACGAGGCGACCAATATCTGCTACGGCAACAAAAGTCCTTCCCTAGCAACGCCAGGAATTCTTCTTGCTACTTCTCTTGTTTTCCGTCAGTTTTTCCCTTGAAGAGGAAATGGTGATGCAGCACAGGAGCAGTAAGTATTTCCCTCAGTTTGAGAACCAAGGTATCGATCGAGAAGGAGGGTCTCGCCAAGTCCAGAGTACCTGCGCAAACACAAACGAGCTTGCACCCAACGCTTCAAAGGGGTTGTCAATCCCTTCAAGATTGTTTGCAAAGTGAGATCTGAAGGCGGAAAGTGCAACGAAGTAAAAAGTGTAAAGCTGAACATATGGTGTGGAGTAGACCCGGGGGCCATAGTGGTCACGAGAGGCTTCTCTCAAAATAGCAAATATCGCGGTGGGTAAACAAATTACTGTCGAGCAATTGATAGAACCGCGCAAAGTCATGATGATATCTAAGGAAATGATCATACATATAGGCATCACGTCCAAGACAAGTAGACCGACACTTTCTGCATCTACTACTATTACTCCACACATCGACCGCTGTCCAGCATGCATCTAGTGTATTGAGTTCATGACGAATAGAGTAACGCCTTAAGCAATATGACATGATGTAGAGGGATAATCTCAAACTAATGATGAAAACCCCATCTTTTTTCCCTTGATTGTAACGACACGATGCGTGCCTTGATACGTCTCCAAAGTATCTATAATTTTTGACGGTTTCATGCTATTATCTTGTCAAACTTTGGATGTTTTGCATGCCTTTTATATATTTTTTGAAACTAACTTATTAACTCAGTGCCAAGTGCCAGTTCATGTTTTTTTTCATGTTTTTGACCCCTTTCAGAGGAGATTTGGAAACAGAGTCCAAACGGAAGAAAATCCCCGATTTTTTTTCAGGAACAGAAGAAGATCGGGGAGCTTGGGAGCCAAGGCACGGGAGCCCCAGGGGCCCCACAAGCCCCCACACCGCGGCCAGGGGGAGGCCACACCATCCAGGCTTGTGGGCCCCCTGAGCGTCCCCTGACCTAGGGGTTGCGCCTATAAATTCCCTACAAATCCCAAAAAAATCAGGAGATCATCGCAATCACTTTTCCGCCGCCGCAAGCTTCTATCTCCGCAAGAACCCATCTGGGGCACGTTCTGGTGCCCTTCTGAAGGGGGGATTCGGACACGGAGGGCTTCTTCATCAA
This sequence comes from Hordeum vulgare subsp. vulgare, assembly GCF_904849725.1. NCBI lineage: Eukaryota > Viridiplantae > Streptophyta > Magnoliopsida > Poales > Poaceae > Hordeum > Hordeum vulgare. The sequence continues at coordinate 100,920,068 of NC_058521.1, read as the reverse complement.
CACCATGACCTCTTCGATGATGCGTGACTAGTTCAACATAGACCTACGGGTCCATAGCTAGTAACTAGATGGCTTCTTCTCTCTCTTGGATCTTCAATACAAAGTTCTCCATGATCTTCATGGAGATCTATCCGATGTAATCTTCTTTTGCAGTGTGTTTGTCAAGATCTGATGAATTGTGGATTTATGTTCAGATTATCTATGAATCTTATTTGAGTTTCTTCTGATCTCTCTTATGCATGATTTCATATCCTTGTAATTCTCTTCGAGTTGTGGGTTTTGTTTGGCCAACTATATCTATGATTCTTGCAATGGGAGAAGTGCTTGGTTTTGGGTTCATACCGTGCGGTGACCTCACCCAGTGACAGAAGGGGTACCGAGGCACGCATCGTGTTGTTGCCATCAAGGGTAAAAAGATGGGGTTTTCATCATTGGTTTGAGATTATCCCTCTACATCATGTCATCTTGATTAAGGCGTTACTCTGTTCGTCATGAACTCAATACACTAGATGCATGCTGGATAGCGGTCGATGTGTGGAGTAATAGTAGTAGATGCAGAAAGTATCGGTCTACTTGTCTTGGACGTGATGCCTATATGTATGATCATTGCCTTAGATATCGTCATGACTTTGCGCGGTTCTATCAACTGCTCGACAGTAATTTGTTCACCCACTGTGATATTTTCTATTTTGAGAGAAGCCTCTAGTGAACATATTTTCAGCCTTGCACATTTTACTTCGTTGCACTTTCCGCCTTCAGATCTCACTTTGCAAACAATCTTGAAGGAATCGACAACCCCTTTGAAACGTTGGGTGCAAGCTTGTTTGTGTTTGCGCACGCACTTTGGACTTGACGAGGCCCTCCTTCTGGATCGATACCTTGGTTCTCAAACTGAGGGAAATACTTACTGCTCCTGTGATGCATCACCCTTTCCTCTTCAAGGGAAAAACCGACGCAAACCAGAAAGTAACAAGAAGAATTCCTAAGTGCCAGGGAAGGACTTTTGTTGCCGCAGCAGAACAATTTCTGGCGTCATTGTCGGGGAGGAAGATCAAGTCAAGAACTCATCCAAGTAGGTGTCGCAAACTCATCTCTTGCATTTACTTTGTTTGCCACTTGCCTCTCGTTTTCCTCTCCCCCACATCACCAATTTGCCTTTTTCGTTTCTCTTTTTCATCCGCCTTTTTCTGGTCTGCTCTTTGTTTTCTTGTGTGCTTGCTTTCCTGCTAAAATCTGAATGGCCCCACTAAGGGATTTTGATGCTCACTTTGCGAAAATAGAAGAGATTGAAACTAGTGTTAAAGGCTTCATGTCTACACAGTTTGAATATAATAGTTACTTCCGTAGAGAGTTGAAGGAACAAAATTCTTTTCTGGCTTTTATGAGTAGAGAAGTTGATGATATGGCCAAAGAATTCCTTGCACTAAATTCTCAGTTTGCTCGTCTTGAAACGCTAGTGGGCCAGATTCCTGATAAGCAAGCTACTTTAGTCAATAAAATGGCTGCTAAACCTGAAACTCGTGATGAGAATCACGAAGATCTTAAAGTGCTTGGTGTGACTCCCATTGAATATTTGTTTTCTTGTGTCAAACCTAATGATTATGGGGCTCGATATGAATCCACTTTGGTTGAAAAGTGGCCCAATGATTCAGAGTCCATCTATCTTGATGCTAAAAGGATTAAAAGTGGAGTAGAAGATGTTAAAACTTTGAGTAGTAATGAAATTACTACCGTGGATTTCAAGGAATTCAATTATGATAGTTGCTCCTTGATTGAATGCATTTCTTTGATGCAATCCATGTTGAACTCTCCACACGCTTATAGCCAAAACAAGGCCTTTACCGATCATATCGTCGAAGCTATGATAAAATCTCTTGAAGAGAAACTTGAATTGGAAGTCTCTATCCCTAGAAAGCTTCATGATGAGTGGGAACCTACCATCAAAATCAAAATAAAAAACTACGAGTGCAATGCTTTGTGTGATTTGGGTGCTAGTGTTTCTGCGATTCCAAAGTCTTTATGTGATGTTCTGGGTTTAATGAGATTGAAGAGTGTTCTCTTAATTTGCATCTTGATGATTCTACTGTCAAGAAACCCATGGGAAGGATCAATGATGTTCTTATTGTTGCACATAGGAACTATGTACCCGTGGATTTCATTGTGCTTGACATTGATTGCAATCCTACTTGCCCTATTATTCTTGGTAGACCTTTCCTAAGGACTATCGGTGCTATCATCGATATGAAGGAAGGGAATATTAGATTTCAATTTCCTTTAAGAGCATGTAACACTTTCCTAGAAAGAAAATAAGATTGCCTTATGAATCCATGATGAGGGCCACTTATGGTTTGAGCACCAAAGACGACGATACGTGATTCTATCGCTTTTATGCCTAGCTAAGGGCGTTAAACAATAGCGCTTGTTGGTAGGCAACGCAATGAATTTATCTTTTTTCTTTCTGTTTTGTTGCGTCTACACCATCACAATTCTGTTGTGATTGTTTTTTTGTTTGAGCCAAGCAAAACCTTTATGACTAGTCTTGGTAATCGTTATTTGATCCTGCTGGAAAAAGACAGAAACTTTGCGCTCACGAGATGTTTTTTCATTTTTATTCTGAAAGAGCTTTTGAGTTGATTCTTTTTGCTGCTGATTTATATGATTTTTTCCCAGGCCTTCGTAATGTTTCAGATGTTTTGAGGTATCATAAGTATACAAAGTATACAGATTGCTACAGACTGGTCTGTTTTTGACAGATTCTGTTTTTTGAGTTGGTCGCTTGTTTTGATGAAACTATGGTTAGTATCGGGGGGTACTAGCCATGGAAAAGTGAGATTACAGTATCCCAACACCAATATAGATGGAATTCAAGTTTTCTACAGTACCAAAAGAAGTGGTAGTTTGTTTTCTTGTACTAATGTTATCACAAGTTTCTGTTCAAGTTTTGTGTTGTGAAGTTTTGAAGTTTTGGGTGATGTTCTCATGGACGGTGAGATAAGGAGTGGAAAGAGCTCAAGCTTGGGGATGCCCAAGGCATGACAAGCCAAATTCAAGGACACCAAAAAGCCTGAGCTTGGGGATGCCCCGGGAAGGCATCCCCTCTTTCGTCTTCAATCCATCAGTAACATTACTTGGAGCTATATTTTTATTCACCACATGATATGTGTTTTCCTTGGAGCATCTTGTATCGTAGGAGTCTTTTCTTTTTGTTATGTCACAATCATCCTTGCTGCACACCTTTTTGAGAGAGAGATACATGCACTCATCATGATTTTGCTAGAATGCTCATAGTGCTTCACTTATATCTTTTGAGCTAGATACTTTTGCTCTTGTGCTTCACTTATATCTTTTAGAGCACGGCGGTGCGTGATTTGGTAGTTGGCTTATGCTATGAAAGTAGTCCCAAATGTGATAGGTACCCAAAGAGGATGCAAAAACCTCCATGTTCATGTGCATTGAGTAGAAAGAGAAGTTTTGATTCCTCTCAATTAGTTTTGAGACGTGGATTCGGTAATATTGAGAGTTATGTTAGTAGGGTGTTCTGAATCTAGAGATACTTGTGTTGAAGTTAGTGATTCCCGTAGCATGCACGTATGGTGAACCGCTATGTTAGGAAGTCGGAGCATAATTGATCTATTGATTGTTATCCTTTGTGTTGAGGCCGGGATCGCGCGATGGTTTACACCTACCAACTCTTCCCCTCGGAGTATGCGTTTAGCACTTTGTTTCGATTACTAATAAAAACTTCCGCAATAAGTATGTGAGTTCTTCATGACTAATGTGAGTCCATGGTATATATGCACTTCCACCTTCCACCATTGCTAGCCTCTTTAGTGCCGCACAATTCTCGCCGGTACACAAACCCACCATATGCCTTCCTCAAAACAGCCACCATACCTACCTACTATGGCATTTTCATAGCCATTTCGAGATATATTGCCATGCAAGTCCCACCATTTCGTCTCATGACTTGTGCCATCACTCTCATATTGCCATTGCATGATCGTAAGATAGCTACCAAGACGTTTCAACGTCATATGCCATGCTAGATCGTTGCACATCCCGGTACACTTCCGGAGGCATTTCCTATGGAGTCATCATCATTGTGATCTTTGAGCTGTGAGTAAATAAAAGTGTGACGATCATCATTATTAGAGCATTGTCCCATGTGAGGAAATAAAAAAATAGGCCAAAGAGCCCAGAAAAAGAGAAAAAAAGAGGCCTAAGAGCCCAAATGAAAAAAGAGAGATTAAGAGAGAAGGGACAATGCTACTATCTTTTTCCACACTTGTGCTTCATGATAGCACCGTGTTCTTCATGATTGAGAGCTTCTTGCTTTGTCATTACCATATGCTAGTGGGAATCTTCATTATATAACTTGGCTTGTATATTCCAATGATGGGCTTCCTCAAAATTGCCCTAGGTCTTCGTGAGAAAGCAAATTGGCTGCACACCCACTAGTTTTCCTTTTGAGCTTTCACATACTTATAGCTCTCGTGCATCTCTTGTATGGCAATCCCTACTCATTCACATTGATATCTATTAATGGGCATCTCCATAGCCTATTGATATGCCGAGTCAATGTGACCATCTCCTCCTTTTTGTCTCACAACCACCACCACACTCTATTCCACCTATAGTGCTATAACCATGGCTCGCGCTCATCTATCGCGTGATAGATATAAAAAGTTTGAGAAAGTAAGAGTGCGAAAACAATTACTTGGCCAAAACCGGGGTTGTGCATGATTTACATTAGTTGTGTGAGGATGATGGAGCATAGTCAGACTATATGATTTTGTAGGGATAACTTTCTTTGGCCTTGTTATTTTGAAAGTTCATGATTACTTTTCTAGTTTGCTTGAAGTATTACTGTTTTCATATCAGTAGAAGACTATTGTTTTGCATCTTACGGATCTGAACATTCATGCCACGTGAAAGAAGTTGCAAAGGACAACTATGCTAGGTAGCATTCCACATCAAAAATTCATTCTTTATCACTTCCCTACTCGAGGGCGAGCAGGAGTTAAGCTTGGGGATGCTTGATATGTCTCCAATGTATCTATAATTTTTGATGGTTTCATGCTATTATCTTGTCTAACTTTGGATGTTTTGCATGCCTTTTATATATTCTTTGGAACTAACTTATTAACTCAGTGCCAAGTGTCAGTTCTTGTGTTTTTCATGTTTTTGACCCCTTTGAGAGGAGATTTTGAAACGGAATCCCAACGGAAGAAAATCCCCGAAAAGATTTTTTCTGGAACGGAAGAAGATCGGGGAGCTTGGGAGCCAAGGCAGGGGAGCCCCAGGGGCCCCACAAGCCCCCACACCGCGGCCAGGGGGAGGCCACACCATCCAGGCTTGTGGGCCCCCTGAGCGTCCCCTGACCTAGGGGTTGCGCCTATAAATTCCCTACAAATCCCAAAAAAATCAGGAGATCATCGCAATCACTTTTCCGCCGCCTTAAGCTTCTGTCTCCGCAAGATCCCATCTTGGGCACATTCTGGTGCCCTGCTAGAGGGGGGATTCGGACACGGAGGGCTTCTTCAGCAACACCATGACCTCTCCGATGATGCGTGAGTAGTTCACCATAGACCTACGGGTCCATAGCTAGTAACTAGATGGCTTCTTCAATCTCTTCGATCTTCAATACAAAGTTCTCCATGATCTTCATGGAGATCTATCCGATGTAATCTTCTTTTGCGGTGTGTTTGTCGAGATCCGATGAATTGTGGATTTATGATCAAATTATCTATGAATCTTATTTGAGTTTCTTCTGATCTCTCTTATGCATGATTTCATATCCTTGTAATTCTCTTCGAGTTGTGGGTTTTGTTTGGCCAACTAGATCTATGATTCTTGCAATGGGAGAAGTGCTTGGTTTTGGGTTCATACCGTGCGATGACATCATCCTGTAACAGAAGGGGTAGCGAGGCAAGCACCTGTTGTTGCCATCAAGGGTAAAAAGATGGGTTTTCATCATTGGTTTGAGATTATCCCTCTACATCATGTCATCTTGCTTCAGGCGTTACTCTGTTGGTCATGAACTCAATACACTAGATGCATGCTGGATAGTGGTCGATGTGTGGAGTAATAGTAGTAGATGCAGAAAGTATCGGTCTACTTGTCTTGGACGTGATGCCTATATGTATGATCATTGCCTTAAATATCGTCATGACTTTGCGCGGTTCTATCAATTGCTCGACAGTAATTTGTTCATCCACCGTGATATTTGCTATTTTGAGAGAAGCCTCTAGTGAACACTATGGCCCCCAGGGTCTACTCCACACCATATTTTCAGCCTTACACTTTTTACTTCGTTGCACTTTCCGCCTTCAGATCTCACTTTGCAAACAATCTTGAAGGGATTGACAACCCCTTTGAAGCGTTCGGCGCAAGCTTGTTTGTGTTTGCGCAGGTACTTTGGAGTTGACGAGGCCCTCCTTCTGGATCGATACCTTGGTTCTCAAACTGAGGGAAATATTTACTGCTCCTGTGTTGCATCACCCTTTCCTCTTCAAGGGAAAACCGACGCAAAACACAGAAGTAACAAGAAAAATTCCTAAGCGCGACGGAAGGGCTTTTGTTGCCGCAGCATGCCTCGCTACCCCTTCTGTCACTGGGTGAGGTCACCGCACGGTATGAACCCAAAACCATGCACTTCTCCCATTGCAAGAATCATAGATCTAGTTGGCCAAACAAAACCCACAACTCGAAGAGAATTACAAGGATATGAAATCATGCATAAGAGAGATCAGAACAAACTCAAATAAGATTCATAGATAATCTGATCATAAATCCACAATTCATCGGATCTCGACAAACACACCACAAAAGAAGATTATATCGGATAGATCTCCATGAAGATCATAGAGAACTTTGTATTGAAGATCCAAGAGAGAGAAGAAGCCATCTAGTTACTAGCTATGGACCCGTAGGTCTATGGTGAACTACTCACGCATCATCGGAGAGGTCATGGTGTTGATGAAGAAGCCCTCCTTGTCTGAATCCCCCATCCGGCAGGGCACCAGAACGTGCCCCAGATGGGATCTTGCGGAGACAGAAGCTTGCAGTGACGGAAAAGTACTTTCGATGATCTCCTGATTTTTTGGGGATTTTTAGGGAATATATAGGCGCAACCCCTAGGGCAGAGGGCCCCCATGGGGCCCACAAGCCTATGGGCCGCGGCCTCCCCCCTGGCCGCGGGGTGATGGCTTGTGAGGCCCCTGGGGCTCCCCGACCTTGGCTCTCAAGTCTCCTGATCTTCTTCCGTTCCGGAAAAATTCTTTTCGGGGATTTTATTCCGTTTGGACACCGTTTCAAAATCTCCTCTGAAAGGGGTAAAAAACATGGAAAAAACAGGAACTGGCACTTGGCACTGAGTTAATAGGTTAGTCCTAAAAAATATATAAAAGGCATGCAAAACATCCAAAGTTTGACAAGATAATAGCATGAAACCATCAAAAATTGTAGATACGTTGGAGACGTATCAAGCATCCCCACGCTTAACTCCTGCTCGTCCTCGAGTAGGGAAGTGATAAAGAATGAATTTTTGATGTGGAATGCTACCTAGCATAGTTGTGCTTTGCAACTTTTTTCTCGTGACATGAATGTTCAGATCCGTAAAATTCAAAACAATAGTTTGCTATTGACATGAAAACAATAATACTTCAATCAAACTAGCAAGGTAATCATGAACTTTCAAAATAACAAGGCCAACGAAAGTTATCCCGACAAAATCAAATGGTCTGGCTATGCTCCATCATCCTCACACAACTAATGTAAATCATGCACAACCCCGGTATTGGCCAAGTAATTGTGTTCGCACTCTTACTTTCTCAAACTTTTTATAACTATCACGCAATACATGAGTGTGAGCCATGGATATAGCACTATAAGTGGAATAGAGTGTGGCGGTGGTTGTGAGACAAAAAGGAGGAGCTGGTCACATTGACTCGGCGTATCAAAGGGCTATGGAGATGCCCATTAATAGATATCAATGTGAATGAGTAGGGATTGCCATTCAAGAGATGCACTAGAGCTATAAGTATGTGAAATCTCAAAAGGAAAACTAGTGGGTGTGCATCCAACTGGCTTGCTCACGAAGACCCAAGGCAATTTTGAGGAAGCCCACCAATGGAATATACAAGCCAAGTATTATAATGAAGATTCCCACTAGCATATGGTAGTGACAAAGCAAGAAGCACTCAATCATGAAGAACATGGTGCTATTATGAAGCACAAGTGTGGAAAAAGATAGTAGCATTGTCCCTTTTCTCTTTTTCTTTCTTTTCTTTTTTTCATTTGGGCTCTTAGGCCTCTTTTTTTTCTCCTATTTTTTTTATTTTTGGGCTCTTTGGCCTCTTTTTTCTATTTCCTAACATGGGACAATGCTCTAATAATGATGATCATCACACTTTTATTTACTCACAGCTTCAAAGCTCAAAATGATGATGACTCTATAGGAAATGCCTCCGGCAGTGTACCAGGATGTTGAACGATCTAGTATGGCGTATGACGTTGAAAACATCTCACTAGCTATCTTACGATCATGGAATGGCAATATGAGAGTGAAGACACAAGTCATGAGATGGAACCATGGGAGTTGCATGGCAATATATCTCGGAATGGCTATGAAAATGCCATAGTAGGTAGGTATGGTGGCTGTTTTGAGGAAGGCATATGGTGGGTTTGTGCACAGGCGAGAGTTGCGGGCACTAGAGAGGCTAGCAATGGTGGAAGGTGAAAGTGAATCTATACCATGGACTCACATTAGTCATGAAGAACTCACATACTTGTTGCGAAAGTTTTTATTAGTAATCCCGACCTCAACACAAATGATGAAAATCAATAGATCAATTATTCTCCGACTTCCTAACATAGCTGTTCACCATACGTGCATGCTACGGGAATCACAAACTTCAACACAAGTATTTCTAGATTCACAACACCCTACTAACATAGCTCTCAATATTACCGAATCCACGTCTCAAAACTAATTGAGAGGAATCAAAACTTCTCTTTCTACTAAATGCACATGAAGATGGAGGTTTTTGCATCCTCTTTGGGTACCTATCACAATTGGGACTACTTTCATAGAATAAGACAACTACGAAGTCACGCACCGCCGTGCTCTAAAAGATATAAGTGAAGAAAATAGAGCAAAAGTATCTAGCTCAAAAGATATAAGTGAAGCACTATGAGCATTCTAGCAAAATCATGATGAGTGCATGTCTCTCTCTCTCAAAAAGGTGTGCATCAAGGATGACTGTGACACAACAAAAACAAAAGACTCCTACGATACAAGACGCTTCAAGCAAAGCACATATAATGTGGTGAATAAAAATATAGCTCCAAGTAATGTTACCGATGAATTGAAGACGAAAGAGGGGATGCCTTCCCGGGGCATCCCCAAGCTTAGGCTTTTTGGTGTCCTTGAATTTGGCTTGGGATGCCTTGGGCATCCCCAAGCTTGAGATCTTTCCACTCCTTATCTCATCATCCATGAGAACATCACCCAATACTTGAAAACTTCACAACACAAAACTTAAACAGAAACTCGTGATAACATTAGCACAAGAAAACAAACTACCACTTCTTTTGGTACTATAGCAAACTTGAATTCCATCTATATTGGTGTTGATCTACTGTATTCTCACTGATCCATGGCTAGTACCCCTTCTGTCACTTGGAGAGGTCACCGCACGGTATGAACCCAAAACCAAGCACTTCTCCCATTGCAAGAATCATAGATCTAGTTGGCCAAACAAAACCCACAACTCAAAGAGAATTACAAGGATATGAAATCATGCATAAGAGAGATCAGAAGAAACTCAAATATGATTCATAGATGTGGGGACCCCGACTAGCAAGTCGAATTCGCCGTGCCCAGTGACCCCAAGGATCAATGTTCACTGAACACAGATACTGAATAATAGAGTCTTACATCCAAGTACCGAAATTATTACATCGAACGACCAGAAGTTCGGGTTCAAGAGCAAGGCCTAAAGCGAGTTAAGCGGATACATCGAGTAGCGGAAACTCGTAAGGGCTAAGCGGTGCCCATGCCATCAAGCCTACGCCGACACGCATTCTGACTTGGAAGCGTCCTAGATCGTAGGTTCGTCTCCGACGGCGTACTCATCGCCAAACTCCGGTCCTTCCATGTCTGGTCAATAACATAACCAGTGGCAATCCAATGAGTACTTTGAATGTACTCGCAAACAGCCCATGATATGAATATATATATGGTAAGGAATAACAGTAACATGTATCTTTAGTGTAACTCATCTGGTGGAATGATGATGTATATGCATCAGGTTAAAGAATTACTTTTGAAGAACAGGTAACAGATATCAACATATCTGCTAAGGGCTGAACCATCCGGGTTCACCCTATATGCCAAGTCATCGGACTTGTCATAATGTCAATGTACTAATGAGGGCTAAACCATCCGGGTTTACCCTATATGCCAAGTCACCGAACTTGATCATATTATAGTGATTATCATAACGACACCTTTTTAACACCAGACACACACACTTTTGGTTTATGCGGAAACACTGGACGTAGTTTAAGCAGCACCACCCAACTGTCCTTGACCGTGGACAGGGCTATTCGAATAGTTTACACTCTGTAGAGGTAGTACGCTGGACCCACGAGAAACGGGAAACTTTCGTGTCATCCACGACTCGCGGTATATCACATATACCCGAGGTAAGTACCCGATCATCATCTTTCCCCTGACGATACTAGACAAAGAGGTCCACTCGATTGGTACCCAGCCCACATGTTGTACGTCCTACGAGCACCGACTCTGGACCGTATCAACCATGCAGGGACCAACGGTGTGCCTGGAACTCATAATAATGGCATAGTCGTCCTACCTGGAACGACCCCATCACGACAGTGACACCGATCACTCCCGCCACTAGTAATGTGGCTCTTTGCTAGTACCGACCAGAGTAATCAACAAAGTCCCATCCCATAAAGGGGTATGGTGGTCGTACTAGTAAGGTTGGGACGGTCGACACATCATAAATCTAATCCCATTTCCAAAACCATACTCACACAAAATCACCGGTGCATCACTTCACCAAAAGTGATCACCAACTCATCATCACCCTCGGGCATTAGTGGCACCCGATGGGGTTTTCATAAATTCTTTACTTAACTCATCATCCTGCTTGTGATAATATGCTTTATCATTACATGTCAACATGGTATAACATGACCCTCACGGGGTAGGGTCAGGCTCAATGCAATGATCTTACTTTACTAGTCAACATGACAGTAGCATGATCCTCGTAGATGGTAGGGTCAGCTCATCATGTTTGTGCTCCGAGGAGCCATGTGAATATCATTACTATCAATGCAAATGCTTCAAAGAAGCCTTCGGTACCATCACCACAATGATGAACCGGCATCATGATCACATGCAATGGGAAAATACTTGCTATACTAGCATGCATTATTTTATATACTTAAGTCATGGAAAAAGGGCTGCTTGCCTTGGTCAGCTAGGTATCCGGGGTCTTCGAGGTCTTCCGCTCCGGATCCTTCGTCACTCGGTAACTCTACCGTCGAGAAAGGAATAAATAAATACTAGCTCTCACTAAAACAGATCACAAAGTGCTTTTAAAAATGTTGCAAGGCTTGAATAAATTCAGTTTATTATTCTGGAAAATGTTTTTGATAGTTTTATTAGCTAAGCATATTTATTTAAAAGCAAACAGAAGCAAACAAGTGCTCTTTAATATCATTTTATTATATCAAAATAGTTTCTGTTTTTGATAAATGTCAACTATTACAGAATCAAATACTACTCATTTTTAGAAAATTACTGGTGGAAGAATTATATTTTTCTACTGGCTAAATCTTTTTATAAAAATCATTTAAGTTACTGGATTAAAATAAAAGGAAAAGGCCAGGGGAACAGATCCAGCCGGCCCAGCCAGCAGGCCTGGCCACCAGGCACGCGCGGGCCAGGTTCAAACCTGACATGCGGGCCCCTGGGGTCAGCGTCAGCGGCTGCGCGCGCTGGCTGCCCCAGGACACCGACAGGTGGGCTCCACCTGTCGGGTCCTTCTCCTACCTCCAGCCAGAGAGGTGGAGATGGACGCCGGCAAGGCTGCCGTTGTCCTCAGGCGAATCTAGGAACGGGAACGGGTCCCTCGTGCCTCCGCCTACCTGCTCGTGGTCGGGACGTCACCGGAGGTGGTCTGGGTCGCCGGCGACGAGGTGCCTATGGCGGAAGGGTTTCGGGTTGGTGTTGAACTAGAGGCTAGGGGCACGGATTCGCTCGGGGAAGTTAGGGGAAATGTTCCTGGTGTTAAGGGGAGTGTAGTGGGAGGTCGGGCAGCGCAGGATCCGACGTGTAGCCGGAGATCGACTGGAGCTCCGAGGCGGAGGGGCCTCGGTCGATCTCGAGCACCGGGGCTCTGCGAGCTCGATTGGGTGTCTAGGGAGTGTCTACTGGTTGTCCTGAAGCTGCTTGGAGGGTGCTGGGGTGCCGGGGGGGCCTATTTATAGGCCAACGACGGTGACCCAACTCGGGCGCGCCGGTGGCTCACCGTGGCGCGCGTGCGAGCATAGTGAGGTGCTGGCCGCGAAACCACGGGTTCGGGACGTGGTTTAGGACCTCCTGGTGCAACGGCCGCAGAGGGAAAGCGAGTAGGGTCGAGCCGCAGCGACCGTGCATGCTCGGCCGCGTCGGGCGTGCACGGGCACGCGTTGCCTGAGCTCTTGCGCGAAGGGGAGAGGGTCCCTCGGGTAGCTTTGCACTGAATGGTTGTCGGGGGAGCGTTTGGACATAACTAGGGAGGTTAGGACCGGCCGGAGCACCGTCCACTTGCTGGTGGCTCTCTGCAGCGCGCCCAGAGCGCAGTTTTGGCATGCCACGACATGCTAGCTCGCTCTCGGGCACTTGCTGGGAGTGTGCCTAGCCGTTGTGGCTTAGTGGGAGCTCGAGCTGGTCAAGGGAGCAAGGAACACTAGTGTTGCCAGTACTGCCCTGCGGCTTAAATTGGAGTTCTTGTCACTTGTGGTTGGAGTTGGGGAGGGGCTGATTGACTGGGTGCTCAGGGTGTTCTGGTGCTCTAACCCACCAAGTTTGGGGCCTTGACATTGGGTAAAACAGTGGCTAGGAGGGTTTTTACCTTCCTGTCAGTAGGTGTTCGACAGTGACTTGGGGTGCTTCCACTCCACCACTGGAAATGAAACTTAACAAGTTTGGTCTTGGGGTAAAAACATGGGGTTCCACCAAATCTGAGCTCCATTCAACAAGTTTGGTTTTGTAAACTTCAAAATGTCTCAAAATGACCAGTACTGTCCTTTACAAAGGAAGTGTGGACAAACAGAGTCTCACAAATCTCATCTTTGGTGTGGAGTCCTCATTTGGGGTGTCAAACACTTCTGCAAAGTTTCAGATCCATTGGAGAAACTTTGCAATGTAGAGTTGTTCCAACTCTACTCTGGACAAAGAGGGTTTGGGGCTCATTAGGTGCAGTTCCCCACCTTGGATCAAGCTGAGATTTTAGGTGAGCACCTAATATGGCTTGGGAGGGCTCCTGTAATTTTATGGGATTTTACTGAGATACTTTCCATTGGAAACATCTCAAAAAGCTAAAACACACAGAAATGGTTTTCAGGGTTTTACTCAAATAATATCAATATAAAATAGGGTTTAAAATCTTATATATGGAAAATATATGTCCTTCTGAGCTTCCATGAATTTACTCAGAATTTTGTAAGGCAGGAAAGCAATTTTCCTTGTGGGAATATCATTACTGGCCTTAGAAACAGACATAGATATAAAATAGGAAAATATTATTTTAAATCACCAATTAATGTTTTTAATGCATGAAAATAATATTTGGATCAAATCACCAACTTTGGTTGGAAGTGCCACTTGGCTTCATGATCTAGTAGTGTATCCCATCATGATGAAGGTGATCTTGATATAAAGGAAAAAGGGTTTTTGAAGAGAGCAAAGTAATAAGTTTTCATAGGTTTGAGTCATCAAACAAACAAGCATACACTCAAACAAGGGTTCACATTGCACTTACAACATTATTTGAAAAAGTTTTAACAAGCTCTAATTTTTGCAACATAAAATACTTGTGGTGAAAAACAGGGTGTGACAGACCTATCCCTCTTACAAGAATCTCGTCCCCGAGATTCCTAAGCTAAGCGCTAAATAGCTTGGGAAATTCTGATCGGAGATAGTCTTCACGTTCCCATGTGGCTTCTTCTTCGGTATGGTTGCTCCACTGAACCTTGAAAAACTTGATGGTGCGGCTTCTGGTGCAATGTTCGGCTTCATCCAAAATGCGGATCGGTCTCTCGCGGTAGGTAAGATCTGGTTGAAGGTCAATAGCTTGATGATCAATATCCTTGTAAAGATCGGGACGGTTCGGCACTTGCAAACACTTCCTGAGCTGTGACACGTGGAACACGTTGTGCACACCCGAAAGCTCAGGAGGTAGCTCCAACTCATAAGCTACTTCCCCGCGCCTTGCCGTGATCTTGAAGGGTCCAACGAACCTTGGAGCTAGCTTCCCCTTGACGTGGAAACGCTTGGTCCCATTGAGAGGCGTGACTCGCAAGTACACCTGGTCTCCCGGAACAAACTCCACGTTTCTGCGGCGAGGGTCCGCGTAACTCTTCTGCCTTGACTTAGCTGCCTCCAAGTTCTCTCGGACAAGCTGAACCTTGTCCCCTGCTTTCTGCAGTGCTTCTGGTCCGAAAACTAGTCCTTCACCGGTTTCGGACCAATTGAGCGGGGTGCGGTACTTCCGCCCATATAACGCTTCGAATGGGGCCATTTGAAGACTGGACTGGTAGCTGTTGTTGTAAGAAAACTCAGCAAACGGCAGGCAGTCTTCCCACTTGGCACCATGGGCCAAAACGCAAGCGTGGAGCGTGTCCTCAAGTATCTGGTTTACCCTCTCTGTTTGTCCGCCCGTTTGCGGGTGGAAAGCCGTACTGAAGGAGAGTTTGGTTTCGAGAGCTTCTTGAAACTTCTTCCAGAATCTTGAGGTGAATTGTGTGCCGCGGTCCGACACGATCTCTTTGGGAACTCCATGGAGACTCACCACTCGATGAATGTACACACTGGCCAGCTGGCTGCCATCATAGGTGGTGTTGACGGGGATGAAATGGGCCATCTTGGTCAAATGATCGACTATGACCCAAATGGAGTTATGACACTTATTCGACCGGGGCAACCCGATGATGAAGTCCATGCCGACTTTATCCCACTTCCATTCCGGCACTTGAAGAGGTTGCAGCAATCCAGCAGGTTGCTGGTGTTCAGCCTTGACTCGCTGACATACATCGCATTTAGCGACATAGGAGCCGATTTCCCTCTTCATGCCATGCCACCAGAATCGTTCTCGGATGTCTTGGTACATCTTGGTACCACCTGGATGGATAGAGTACGATGTGTAATGAGCCTCTGGCAGGATCAAGTCCTTAAGTTTGGCCTTGTTAGGTACGCATAAGCGCTTCCCGTAGCACAGTACTCCTTGCTCATCAATCGAGAATCCTGGGGCTTTGCCTTCTCACACCTTCCTATTGAAGCCTTCGACACTCTTGTGCCCCTTCTGGGCTTCCTTGATGTCGTCTGCCAGAGTAGGCTTGACTTCGAGGTTGGCCAGGTACCCTGGTTTGACTATCTCAAGTCCGAAGCCCTCCATCTCTTCATACAAGACGGCTAAAATTTCCTTGAGCGCCACGTTCAAAGAGCCTGCCTTCCGGCTCAAGGCATCGGCTACCACGTTCGCCTTGCCGGGATGGTACTGAATGCTGAGGTCGTAATCCTTGATTAACTCAAGCCATCTCCGCTGTCTCATATTCAGCTCCCTTTGAGTGAAGATATATTTCAGACTTTTGTGGTCTATATATATCTCACATCGTTTTCCCAGAAGGTAATGTCGCCACGTCTTCAGAGCATGCACTACAGCTGCTAGCTCGAGATCATGGGTGGCGTAGTTCTCCTCATGCGGTCGGAGTTGCCGTGAGAAGTACGCCACGACCCTGCCATCTTGCATCAGGACTCCACCGAGCCCGGTTCCAGAGGCATCACAATATATCATGAATTCCTTGTTGATGTCTGGGGTAGCCAACACCGGGGCGGTAGTTAGCCTCTTCTTCAACTCTTGGAAGCTTGCTTCACACGCCGGTGTCCACTCGAACTTCCGGCCTTTCCTCAAGAGCTGAGTCATAGGTCGTGCGATGCTGGAAAATCCTTCGACAAACTTGCGGTAGTATCCCGCGAGCCCGAGGAAACTCCTAACATCCTTCACGTCCTTTGGTGATTCCCAGTTGGTCACTGTAGTAATCTTGGACTGATCTACGGCCAAACCGCGTGCCGTCAGGGTATGACCCAGAAATCCAACTTCATTCAGCCAGAACTGACACTTGCTGAATTTGGCATAAAGTTGGTGCTCTCGAAGCTTTCCCAGAACTAGCCTCAGGTGTTGCTCATGCTCCTCTTCGGACTTGGAGAAGATTAATATGTCATCGATGAACACGACGACAAACTTGTCCAAATATTCCATGAAGACTTTGTTCATGAGGTACATGAAGTAGGCTGGGGCATTAGTTAAACCGAAGGGCATGACAGTGCATTCATATAGACCGTACCGGGTCACGAATGCGGTCTTGGGTATATCTTCGGGTCGGATCTTCAACTGGTAGTATCCCGATCGAAGATCGATCTTGGAAAATACCCTGGCCCTGTTTAACTGGTCAAACAGGTCTTCGATCTTGGGGAGCGGGTACTTGTTCTTAATTGTGACTTCATTAAGAGAACGGTAGTCGACGCAGAGTTGAATGGTACCATCCTTCTTTGAAACAAATAGAACAGGTGATCCCCAAGGTGACGCACTCGTACGGATGAACCCTTTCCTAAGTTGCTCATCCAGCTGTTTCTTCAGCTCTGCCAGCTCTTCGGAACCCATCATGTAAGGCTTTTTATATATAGGCCTTGATCCGGGCATGAGCTCAATGATGAACTCGATGTCTCGGTCAGGAGGCATTCCGGGTAGCTCGTCAGGAAAGACGTCCGGGTATTCACAGACTATAGGCACTTGATCAAGCTCTATCTCAGATAGATTGTTGACTCGAGATGCGTGAGCCGATATTGGCTCGGAGACAAACTTGACCTTGACCCCTTGGTTGCTTATCATGGTAATGGTCCTATTGGCACAGTCCAAAAGGCTCTGGTGCTTGGCCAACCAATCCATGCCAAGGATTACTTCTACACCTTGCGATTTAAGCACAATGAGGTCTGCCAAGAAACTCGTCCCATTGATAACTATCTCGACCCTTCTACACCCTAGGTTGGTCCTCAATACTGCTCCCGGGGTTTGAATTGCCATCTGCCCACGGAGTAAAGTGGGTTTTAAACCGCACTTCTCCACAAACCCTTGAGTAACAAAAGAATGCAAGGCACCACAATCAAACAACACTGTTGCTGGAGTTGAGTTGACGAGGAACGTACCCAGAATGCAGTCTGGGTCTTCCTGTGCTTCTTCTGCAGTGATGTGATTGATCCGGCCCCTGCCATTGAACTGTTGGTTGCGGGGGGCCTGGTTCCTTCCTGGTGCAACTTGACCGGGGTTGGGTGCATTGGGACGCGGTGCGTCGGGCTTCTTGTTGGGGCACTGCTTGGAATAGTGCCCAGTGTGACCACAACCAAAGCAGGTGACTTGCCCCGGAGGGTTGGTCTTGACTCCACCGTTGTTCGGCGGGTTCACTATTGGCTTGGCTTGTTGCTGAGGCTGATAATTCTGGCGGAACACCGGATACTTGTACTGCTGCTGCTGAAAGTTGGGTCTTGTAGGTGCTGACTGCCATGGTCTTGGTCTTGCGTTACCGGGTCCTCCACTGTCTATCAGTTTGCGCTTGCGGGTGTCATCCATCGCACGACGCTTGCCTTCCAGCATAAGCGCCTTGTTAACCAGCTCGCTGAAAGTCTGGCAGTCGCAAACCACCATCTGGTATTGCAGGGACTGCTGTAACCCTTCCATGAAGCGTTCCACCTTAGCGGCCTCAGTGTTAACATCTTCAGGCGCGTACCTCGACAAGAGGTTAAACTTCTGCAGGTACTCCTTAACAGTTCGACTGCCCTACCTCAAGGCTCGGAATTCCCGCTTCTTAATGGTCATCAGTCCAGGTGGAATGTGAGCCGCACGAAATCCTTCCTTGAACACCTCCCACATGATGACTTGCCCTATCCGCATGATCTGGTATCCATCGCACCATGCCCTGGCGGTGCCTCCGAGACAGTGAGAAGCATAAAGGACCTTCTCATGATCATCGGTGCACTTGACCAGCGCAAGGAGGTCTTCAATGGTGCGAATCCAGTCATCGGCGTCCAGGGGTTCAGTTGACTCCGTGAATATGGGAGGCATAGTCCGCATGAACTCAGAAAGAGTAGAGCGACCACCGCCATTCCCATTCCACGGCGGGTTGTCCACCAGGACTTGAGTCAGCTGCTGGATAGCGGCATTGCTGGCTTGACGCTCCTCCCGAAGAGGTTGAAGGAACTAATCCATCGTGAAGTTCTCAGGAGGAGGTGGTGGCGGAAGGTCTCTAGGCTTCTTGTGGTGACCTCCAGCGTGAGCTTCTCCTTCGGTTCCCTACGGCGTCCCTGAGGAGCCGGCGCCGGGGTTGCCGAAGGTGCTGTTGCGGGTTGCGTTCACCATCCTGTCATAGAAACAGACAGGTCAAAATGCCACCTTGCTCGGGAATACAAGGATTCGTTCCTAGTAAGAGGGGGTCCTATATGTGCATGTGCCAAGTTTTCAAAACCAAAGTTTTTGACAAACTGGAAATTGCATTCATCACAACTAGGTGATGTAGTCACTTACAGGCTGCCTACCGCAATAGGTGACTTACATCAAGCACACATACGCAAATTAGAAACGGATACACGGATACCCTATGCTCGGGGTACTCCTAATTTCCTACACTAAAACTTGCGCGGCGGACTGCTCGGTCTCAAAGGCGGACTCAACAGGATCCTCATCTTCATCAACATCTTCTTCCTTAATAGGAGTGGAAGAAAGAATCCGCACATCACGGCGTCTCTTGGGCAAGGCGGCGAAGATATCAGTGTACTCTTCTGCTGTCAGGCGGCGACTCCGAAGAGGGACTGCCTAGATGGGTAACACACCACCCCTAGTGGCAACAGCTGCCCTCCCTTCAGGTGCGACTGCCTTCTTTACTTTGCGGTTCTGCATCTTCTCAGTGTGGAGCAGGCACTTGACTAGGTGCAGCTCTTGGCGAAGCTTGACTGATTCCTTAACCAGGAAGTGTGTCAGGGTGTCCAACGAGAGGCTGAAGTAGGTCTGAAACCTTAATGGCATTCCATCCTCCATGGCTGGGGTGAGTGGGCAACTCCCATCCACTCCTTCCTTAATGAAAGGTAGGTGACGAGTGACAGGCTCATTAGCCATCTCAGGGAGAATGTTGCGGAGTTGCACGAACGCCTCTCGTGCAGCTGCCTGTACTGCCAACATATCTTCTCCCATCTGTGGTCCTTCAAAGAACCAACTAGACGGGGAGTCATTAGCCTTCACTATCACGTCCACATGATATTCCTTGGTGTCGGCGTTGACCCAATCTCGTGGTAGAGGAAGATGGGCGTGCGTCGTACGTGGCACTTCTCGAGACAATCCACCAGGAGTAGTGGAGAGCCGGTCTCTAGAAGCGTCTCTGGTACGGCAGCCATCTACAAGGCATAGGAGAGAAGTCAGAAGGTTGTATGTGCAAAAGTCTTTTGCAAGGCTGACGTTCTAACGTTCTCGGTTAACGTCCATGCTATCTAAGGCTTCCTATAGTCAAGATGGCTTTGATACCAGTTCTGTGGGGACCCCGACTAGCAAGTCGAGTTCGTCATGCCCAGTGACCCCAAGGATCAATGTTCACTGAACACAGATACTGAATAATAGAGTCTTACATCCAAGTACCGAAATTATTACATCGAACGACCAGAAGGTCGGGTTCAAGAGCAAGGCCTAAAGCCAATTAAACGGATACATCGAGTAGCGGAAACTCGTAAGGGCTAAGCGGTGCCCATGCCATCAAGCCTACACCGACAGGCATTCTGACTTGGAAGCGTCCTAGATCGCAGGTTCGTCTCCGACAGCGTACTCATCGCCAAACTCCGGTCCTTCCATGTCTGGTCAATAACATAACCAGTGGCAACCCAATGAGTACTTTGAATGTACTCGCAAACAGCCCATGATATGAATATATATATGGTAAGGAATAACAGTAACATGTATCTTTAGTGTAACTCATCTGGTGGAATGATCATGTATATGCATGAGGTTAAAGAATTACATTTGAAGAACAGGTTACAGATATCAACATATCTGCTAAGGGCTGAACCATCCGGGTTCACCCTATATGCCAAGTCATCGGACTTGTCATAATCTCAATGTACTAATGAGGGATAAACCATCCGGGTTTACCCTATATGCCAAGTCACCGAACTTGATCATATTATAGTGATTATCATAACGACACCTTTTTAACACCAGACACACACACTTTTGGTTTATGCGGAAACACTGGACGTAGTTTAAGCAGCACCACCCAACTGTCCTTGACCGTGGACACGGCTATTCGAATAGTTTACACTCTGCAGAGGTAATACGCTGGACCCACGAGAAACGGGAAACTTCCGTGTCATCCACGACTCGCGGTATATCACATATACCCGAGGTAAGTACCCGATCATCATCTTTCCCCTGACGATACTAGACAAAGAGGTCCACTCGATTGGTACCCAGCCCACATGTTGTACGTCCTACGAGCACCGACTCTGGACCGTATCAACCATGCAGGGACCAACGGTGTGCCTGGAACTCATAATAATGGCATAGTTGTCCTACCTGGCATGACCCCATCACGAGAGTGACACCGATCACTCCCGCCACTAGTAATGTGGCTCTTTGCTAGTACCGACCAGAGTAATCAACAATGCCCCATCCCATAAAGGGGTATCGTGGTCGTACTGATAAGGTTGGGACGGTCGACACATCATAAATCTAATCCCATTTCCGAAACCATACTCACACAAAATCACGGGTGCATCACTTCACCAAAAGTGATCACCAACTCATCATCACCCTCGGGCATTAGTGGCACCCGACGGGGTTTTCATAAATTCTTTATTTAACTCATCATCATGCTTGTGATAATATGCTTTATCATTACATGTCAACATGGTATAACATGACCCTCACGGGGTAGGGTCAGGCTCAATGCAATGATCTTACTTTACTAGTCAACATGACAGTAGCATGATCCTCGTAGATGGTAGGGTCAGCTCATCATGTTTGTGCTCCGAGGAGCCATGTGAATATCATTACTATCAATGCAAATGCTTCGAAGAAGCCTTCGGTACCATCACCAATGATGAACCGGCATCGTGATCACATGCAACGGTAAAATACTTGCTATACTAGCATGCATCATTTTATATACTTAAGTCATGGCAAAAGGGCTGCTTGCCTTGGTCAGCTAGGTATCCGGGGTCTTCGAGGTCTTCCGCTCAGGATCCTCCGTCACTCGGTAACTCTACCGTCGAGAAAGGAATAAGTAAATACTAGCTCTCACTAAAACAGATCACAAAGTGCTTTTAAAAATGTTGCAAGGCTTGAATAAAGTCAGTTTATTATTTTGGAAAATGTTTCCTATAGTTTTATTAGCTAAGCATATTTATTTAAAAGCAAACAGAAGCAAACAAGTGTTCTTTAATATCATTTTATTATATCAAAATAGTTTCTGTTTTTGATAAATGTCAACTATTACAGAATCAAATACTACTCATTT
This sequence comes from Hordeum vulgare subsp. vulgare, assembly GCF_904849725.1. Classification (NCBI taxonomy): domain Eukaryota; kingdom Viridiplantae; phylum Streptophyta; class Magnoliopsida; order Poales; family Poaceae; genus Hordeum; species Hordeum vulgare. Next base: position 100,898,222 of record NC_058521.1, on the reverse strand, counting down.
TTAGAAAATTACTGGTGGAAGAATTATAGTTTTTCTACTGGCTAAATCTTTTTATAAAAATCATTTAAGTTACTGGATTAAAATAAAAGGAAAAGGCCAGGGGAACAGATCCAGCCGGCCCAGCCAGCAGGCCTGGCCACCAGGCGCGCGCGGGCCAGGTTCAAACCTGACCTGCGGGCCCCTGGGGTCAGCGTTAGCGGCTGCTCGTGCTGGCTGCCCCAGGACATTGACAGGTGGGCTCCACCTGTCGGGTCCTTCTCCTACCTCCAGCCAGAGAGGTGGAGATGGACGCCGGCGAGGCTGCCGTTGTCCTCAGGCCAATCTAGGAACGGGAACGGGTCCCTCGTGCCTCCGCCTACCTGCTCGTGGTCGGGACGTCACCGGAGGTTGTCTGGGTCGCCGGCGATGAGGTGCCCGTGGCGGAAGGGTTTCGGGTTGGTGTTGAACTAGGGGCTAGGGGCACGGATTCGCTCGGGGAAGTTAGGGGAAATGTTCCTGGTGTCAAGGGGAGTGTAATGGGAGGTCGGGCAACGCAGGAGCCGACATGTAGCCGGAGATCGACCGGAGCTCCGAGGTGGAGGGGCCTCGGTCGATCTCGAGCACCGGGGCTCTGCGAGCTCGATTGGGTGGCTAGGGAGTGTCTACTGGTTGTGCTGAAGCTGCTTTGGTGGGTGCTGGGGTGCCGTGGGGCCTATTTATAGGCCAACGGCGGTGACCCGACTCGGGCGCGCCGGTGGCTCACCGTGGCGCGCGTGCGAGCATAGTGAGGTGCTGGCCGCGAAACCACGGGTTCGGGACGTGGTTTAGGACATCCTGGTGCAATGGCCACAGAGGGAAAGCGAGTGGGGTCAAGCCGCAGCGACCGTGCATGCTCGGCCGCGTTGGGCGCGCACGGGCACGCATCGCCTGAGCTATTGCGCGAAGGGGAGAGGGTCCATGGGGTAGCTTTGCACTGAATGGTTGTGGGGGGAGCGTTTGGACATAACTGGGGAGGTTGGGACCGGCCGGAGCGTCGTCCCCTTGCTGGTGGCTCTCTGCAGTGCGCCCAGAGCGTAGTTTTGGCATGCCACGGCATGCTGGCTCCCTCTGGGGCACTTGGGACGTGTCCTTCATGTCCTGAGTGTTGCTGGGAGTGTGCCTAGCCATTGTGGCTTAGTGGGAGCTCGAGCTGGTCAAGGGAGCAAGGAACACTAGTGTTGCCAGTACTGCCCTGCGGCTTAAATTGGAGTTCTTGTCACTTGTGCTTGGAGTTGGGGAGGGGCTGATTGACTGGGTGCTCAGGGTGTTCTGGTGCTCTAACCCACCAAGTTTGGGGCCTTGACATTAGGTAAAACAGTGGCTAGGAGGGTTTTTACCTTCCTGTTAGTAGGTGTTCGACAGTGACTTGGGTTGCTTCCACTCCACCACTGGAAATGAAACTTAACAGGTTTGGTCTTGGGGTAAAAACAAGGGGTTCCACCAAATCTGAGCTCCATTGAACAAGTTTGGCTTTGTAAACTCGAAAATGTCTCAAAATGACCAGTACTGTCCTTTACATAGGGATGTGTGGCCAAACAGAGTCTCACAAATCTCATATTTGGTGTGGAGTCCTCATTTGGGGTGTCAAACACTTATGCAAAGTTTCAGCTCCATTGGAGAAACTTTGCAATGTAGAGTTGTTCCAACTCTACTCTGGACAGAGAGGGTTTTGGGCTCATTAGGTGCACTTCCCCACCTTGGATCAAGTTTAGATTTTAGGTGAGCACCTAATATGGCTTGGGAGGGCTCCTGTAATTTGATGGGATTTTACTGAGATAATTTCCTTTGGAAACATCTCAAAAAGCTAAAACACACAGAAATGGTTTTCAGGGTTTTACTCAAATAATATCAATATAAAATATGGTTTGAAATCTTATATATGGAAAATATATGTCCTTTTGAGCTTGCATGAATTTACTCAGAATTTTCTAAGGCAGGAAAGCAATTTTCCTTGTGGGAATATCATTACTGGCCTTAGAAACAGACATAGATATAAAATAGGAAAATATTATTTTAAATCACCAATTAATGTTTTTAATGAATGAAAATAATATTTGGATCAGATCACCAACTTTGGTTGGAAGTGCCACTTGGCTTCATGATCTATTAGTGTATCCCTTCATGATGAAGGTGATATTGATATAAAGGAAAAAGGGTTTTTGAAGAGAGCAAAGTAATAAGTTTTCATAGCTTTGAGTCATCAAACAAACAAGCATACACTCAAACAAGGGTTCACATTGCACTTACAACATTATTTGAAAAAGTTTTAACAAGCTCTAATTTTTGCAACATAAAATACTTGTGGTGAAAAACAGGGTGTGACAATAGAGAATCTGATCATAAATCCACAATTCAATGGATCTCCACAAACACACCGCAAAAGAAGATTACATCGGATAGATCTCCATGAAGATCATGGAGAACTTTGTATTGAAGATCCAAGAGAGAGAAGAAGCCATCTAGTTACTAGCTATGGACCCGTAGGTCTATGGTGAACTACTCACACATCATCGGAGAGGTCATGGTGTTGATGAAGAAGCCCTCCGTGTACGAATAACCTCTCCGGCAGGGCACCAGAACATGCCCCAGATGGGATCTTGCGGAGACAGAAGCTTGCGGCGGCGGAAAAGTACTTTCGATGATCTCCTGATTTTTTGGGAGTTTTTGGGAATATATAGGCGCAACCCCTAGGGCAGAGGGCGCCCAGGGGGCCCACAAGCCTGTGGGCCACGGTATCCCCCCTGGCCGCGGGGTGAGGGCTTGTGGCGCCCCTCGGGCTCCCTGCCTTGGCTCTCAAGTCTCCTGATCTTCTTCCGTTCTGGAAAAATTCTTTTCGGGGATTTTATTCCGTTTGGACTCCGTTTCAAAATCTCCTCTAAAAGGGGTCAGAAACATGGAAAAAACAGGAACTGACACTTGGCACTGAGTTAATAGGTTAGTCCCAAAAAATATATAAAAGGCATGCAAAACATCCAAAGTTTGACAAGATAATAGCGTGAAACCATCAAAAATTATAGATACGTTGGAGACGTATCAATATCTTAGCCAAGATTGGCTCTACAAGGCAGGCAATCACAGCCGGCGTCTCTCTCGAGCAATTGCACAAGCCATCCATCAAGCCGTCTTCGGAGTCGGTGTTGATCTTTGTGCCGGCAGATCCTTCAGTACCAACGATGTCTGCTACACCGGTTTCGCCGGCTACAACTACTGTGCCGGCTAAATTGGCTCTGCCGGCTACAACTGCTTCGCCGGCTACAACTGCTTCGCCGGCTACAACAACAAGTCCGGCTACATCAAGCCTCGAATCCAGTCGGCTCAACACCCAGTGGGTAGCCGTCATGGAGGTAGACGGCGTGCCGGATGCCAAAGCGGCATCGGAGACATAAAGTCTCGAGCGTGCGACTACATCAACAAGCCCGGGGGCTGCAGAAGCTCTTGATACTCAAGTCGAGATGGAGCCAGCCCTTGTGTCGGCTCCATCATCGGCTCAACCCATCTTGGCCTTCCTTCTTTGCGGCGAACTTCCTCAAGATGAGGCAGAGACAAGGCAAATCCAGCGTCGATCAGTAGCATACGCCATCATCAATCGCAAGCTGGTTCGGCGTAGCGTGACTGGTGTATTCCAACGCTGCGTCGAGTCAGAAAAGGGGAAGGAGATCCTCAGAGACATACATCAGGGTGAGTGTGGGCATCATGCCGCCTCCAGAACCCTGGTGGCCAAGGGATTCCGCCATGGATTCTACTGGCGCACGACCCTCGAGGAGGCCGTGGACATGGTCAACAAGTGTGAAGGCTGCCAACGCTTCAGCACGCAGAGCCACATGCCGGCTTCAGCCCTCAAAACCATCCCCTGGCATGGCCGTTTGCCTTCTGGGGGTTGGATATGGTTAGGCCATTCAAGATCGCTCGAGGCGGCATGACACATCTCTTGGTGGCCGTTGACAAATTTACCAAGTGAATTAAGGCTAGGACCATAAAGAAGCTTGACGGCCCCATGCTCGTCAGGTTCATCAAGGACATCGATGTCCGCTATGGCGTCCCCCATAGCATCATCACCGACAATGGTACCAACTTCGCCAAGGGTGCTCTAGCACTCTACTTCTCCAAGGAAGGCAGCCGGCTCGACTTGGCCTCGGTGGCGCACCCACAATCCAACAGCCAGGTGGAAAGGGCCAGTGGCCTGATCCTGGCCGGCATCAAGCCAAGATTGGTGGCGGCACTTGTCAGGTCAGCAGGCTGCTGGATTGAGGAGCTGTTGGCTGTGCTGTGGAGCCTCCGCACCACGCCGAACCGGTCAACCGGCTTCACACCTTTCTTTTTGGTATACGTGACCGAGGCAATCATCCCCACGGATGTTGAGTTCGACTTGCCTCGCGTCACCCTATACACAGAGACGGAGGCAAAGGAGGCAAGAGAAGACGACATCGATCTGCTTGAGGAGGCACGGGATCTATCCTTGAGTCGGACGACCATATATCAACATAAGCTGAGGTACTACCACAACAAGAAGATCAAGCCTCTCTCCTTCAGGGAGGGGGACTTGGTGCTCAGAAGAATCCAGCGAACAGCCGGCCAGCACAAGCTTTGTTCCCCATGGGAGGGACATTTCATCATGAGCCGGGGCATTGCATAACAATGCATATTATCTGATCGACGCCCAGAAGCCAAGGAAGCGCAAGAGAGACGACTCCGGCCAAGAAACGAAGTATCCATGGAATGCGGCATTGCTTTGCCCGTTGTATTGCTAGAATGCAAGAGAGAAAAAAGAGCATGTATGTATGTATCTTCCTTCATTTTCGCGATTTTCGATGAAAGCAATGGGTGTCTCAAGCCGATGCTTGGGACACACCTCTTTCAGATTCATGTCAAGAGTTTTTCACTCATTAGCGAGTTCCCTGGTCCGGCTCTACGGGCTCGGGGGCTCGCTAGCCGGCCCGAAAGGCTTCCTTAGTTATAGTTGAGCGTATAGTGTATGCCGGGTCAAACCCTTGCCGTCTCGCACAAGCTACAGTTCGACCCCCGGCTGTCCGGCTAACGAGATGGTGGCAGGGAAAGCAGGCTGCATGAAATTCTTAAACTACAAAGAAGGCTACTGGCTCGGGTCGGTTGTGATCGCTTTCGATCTTATTCTTTATCCGGCCTCTAATGGCTCGTATTTTAGTCCAAAAGTCTTGATGGCTTCTAAAATTCTAAGTCCAAAAGCTCTCAAAGGCAGAAGCCACGTCCCAGTCACAGACCGGCTTCCGACTGTCGGGCTGGCGAGGCGGATGTTAGAGAGAGCAAAGGTGTTGGATGAAAAGAAGTCAAACAAGAATCAAAAGACGAAAAAGCGAGTCAACAAGCACAGTGCTTACGAATTTAATGCAGAATGATAGAGCATTCAAAAGCATTCAAAGGCCCACGGCTGATACGTCTCAAACGTATCTATAATTTTTGATGATCTCACGCTGTTATCTTGTCAACTTTGGATGTTTTGTATACCTTTTATATCTTTTTTGGGACTAACTTATTAATTCAGTGCCAAGTGCCAGTTCCTGTTTTTTCTGGGGGCTATATTTTTATTAACCACATGTTATGTGTTTTGCTTGGAGTGTCTTGTATCATAGGAGTCTTTTATTTTTGTTGTGTCACAATCTTCCTTGCTGCACACCTAGAGAGAGAGACATGCACTCATCGTGATTTTATCGAGCTTCACTTATATCCTTTGGTTAGGCAATTCAGCTCACATGTGCTTCACTTATATCTTTTGAGCTAGTTGATTTTGCTCTTTGTGCTTCACTTATACCTTTTAGAGCACGGAAGAGCGTGGCTTGGTAGTTGATCTATGCTATGATAGTAGTCTCAAAAGGGGTAGTTATCCAAAGGGATATGAGAACTTCCACCTTCATGTGCATTGAGTAGTTGGAGAAGTTTGATTCATCTCAATTAGTTTTTAGTTGCGATTGTGGTAATATTGAAGTTATAATAGTAAGGTGTTTTGGATCTACAAATACTTGTGTTGAAGTTAGTGATTCCTGTAGCATGCACGTATGGTGAACCGCTATGTGATGAAGTGTGAGCATGATTAGTCTATTGATTGTCATCCTTTGTGTGGCGGTCGGGATCGCGCGATGGTTTATACCTACCAACCCTTCCCCGAGGAGTATGCGTTGAATTCTTTGAGTCCATGGTTTAGACGCACTTTCACCTTCCACCATCACTATCTTCTTTAGTGTCGTGCAACTTTCGCCGGTTCACAAAACCCACCATATAGCCTCCCTTAAAACAGCCAGCATACCTACTTACTATGGCTTTTTCAAAGCTATTCCGAGATATATTGCCACACAACAACCACCATGACATGTGCCACCACTTCTACATTGCCATTGCATGATCATAAGATAGCTAGCATTGCCACCACTTCTACATGTGCCACCACTTCTACATTGCCATGCTAGATCATTGTCACGGTACACTACCGAAGGCATTCCATATAGAGTAATCATTGCTCTAAGTTTTGAGTTGTAAGTGTGATGATCATCATTGATGCAACATTGTCCCATGTGAGGAAATGAAAGAGGCCAAAGATGCCCACCCAAAAAAAGAGGCCAAAGAGCCCACCAAAAAAATGAGAGAAAAAGAGAGAAGGGACAATGCTACCACCTTTCCACACTTGTGCATATTAAGCGCCAAGATCCTCATGATTGAGAGTCTCTCGTTTTGTCACCACCATATAGCAAGTGGGAAATTTTCATTATATAACTTGGCTTGTATATTCCAATGATAGGCTTCCTCAAAATTGCCTTCGGTCTTCGTGGGCAAGCAAGTTGGATGCACACCCACTAGTTTTCTTTAAGAGCTTTCACATACTCTTAGCTCTAGTGCATCATTTGTATGGCAATCCCTACTCATTCACGTTGATATCTATTGATGAGCATCTCCATAGCTCATTGATATGCCTAGTCAATGTGACCATCTTCTCCTTTTTTGTCTTGCAACCTCCACCACACTCCACTCCACTTATAGTGCTAAAACCATGGCTCGCGCTCATGTATTGCGTGAGAGTTGAAAAAGTTTGATAAAGTAAAGGTGTGAAAACAATTACTTGGCCAATACCGGGGTTGTGCATGATTTAAATTCGTTGTGCAAGGATGATAGAGCATAGCCAGACTATATGATTTTGTAGGGATAACTTTCTCTTGGCCTTGTTATTTTGAAAGTTCATGATTACCTTGCTAGTTTGCTTGAAGTATTATTGTCTCCACATCAATAGCATACTATTGTTTTGAATCTAATGTATCTGAACATTCACATCACATAAGAGGAGTTACAAAGGACATCTATGCTAGGTAGAATGAAAGCATCAAAAATTCATTCTTTATCACTTCCCTACTCGAGGACGAGCAGGAGTTAAGCTTGGGGATGCTTGATACGTCTCAAACGTATATATAATTTTTGATGGTTTCACGCTGTTATCTTGTCAACTTTGGATGTTTTGTATACCTTTTATATCTTTTTTGGGACTAACTTATTAATTCAGTGCCAAGTGCCAGTTCCTGTTTTTTCTGTGTTTTTGACTCTTTTGAGATCTGATTTTGGAATGGAGTCCAAACGGAAAAAAATCCCCAAAATAAAATTTTCCAGAATGGAAGAAGATCGTAGGACTTGAGGGCCAAGGCAGGGGGCCCACAGGGAGCCCACAAGCCCTGTTGCCGCGGCCAGGGGGCACGCGGCAACCAGGCTTGTGGCCTCCCTGGCGCTTCCCTGCCCTAGCTCTTTGGCCTATAAATTCCGTAAAAATCCAGAACAAATCAGGGCATCCACGAGAACACTTTTCCGCCGCCGCAAGCTTCTGTTTCTGCTAGATCTCATCTGGAGACCCTTCCTGGTGCCCTGCCGGAGGGGACTTTGGAGTTGGAGGGCTTCTACATCAACATCATCGCCTCTCCAATGACTCGTGAGTAGTCCACTTCAGACCTACGGGTCCGTAGTTAGTTGCTTGATGGCTTCTTCTCTCTCTTGGATCTTCAATACAGAGTTCTCCATGATCTTCATGGCGATCTATTCGATGTAATCCTCTTTCGCGGTGTGTTTGTCGAGATCCGATGAATTGTAGATTAGTGATCAGATTATCTATGAATTTTATTTGAGTCTTTGCTGATTTCTTATATGCATGATTTGATATCCTCGTAAGTCTCTCCGAGTCTTGGGTTTAGTTTGGCCAACTAGATCTACGATTCTTGCAATGGGAGAAGTGCTTGGTTTTGGGTTCATACCGTGCGGTGACCTTTCCCAATGACAGAAGTGGCAGCAAGGCACGCATCAGGTTGTTGCCATCAAGGGTAACAAGATGGGCTTTCATCGTAGATTTGAGATTGTCCATTTACATCATGTCATCTTGCTTAAGGCGTTACTCTGTTCTTATGAACTTAATACACTAGATGCATGCTGGATAGCGGTCGACGTGTGGAGTAATAGTAGTAGATGCAGAAAGTATCGGTCTACTTGTTTTGGACGTGATGCCTATAGATATAATCATTGCCATAGATAACGTTACGACTTTGCGCGGTTCTATCAGTTGCTCGACAGTAATTCATTCACCCACCTTCTACTTGCTTTCGTGAGAGAAGCCACTAGTTTACACTACGTCCCCCGGGTCTATTCACGACTATCGTCTCCACTTTCACTTCTACTTTGCTTTGTTTACTTTTTGCTTTCAGTTCTCACTTTGAAAACAATCTATAAGGGATTGACAACGCCTTCATAGCGTTGGGTGCAAGCTCTTTGTGTTTGTGCAGGTACTTGTGACTTGACGCGATCCTCCCACTGGATCGATACCTTGGTTCTCAAACTGAGGGAAATATTTACCGCCACTGTGCTACATCACCCTTTCCTCTTCAAGGGAACACCAACGCAAGGCTCCAAGGCCGCGGGGAAATCCTTTGCATATTTGCTAAGGAAATCCCTATAGGCGTATCCCGTAGCAGCAGGATTCCTGGCGCCGTTGCCAGGGAAGGTCTATTGTCGCAGTAGCAATGGCCGAAGTTCATTACAGTAAAACACCCCCAATGGGTGGAACTGTTGGACTGATGATAAAATGCAGACAAACAAAATGACAAGCTAAGGGGCGGCGGCTCCGTCTGTGGCCCCGGCTGCAGCTCCTGAAGTGATGGCTTCACCATCGCCGCCTACGCCCGAGGCAGATGCGCCGTCTCCACCTCGAGAGCCTTCGGCACCGTCCTTCACGGTCGTGTCCGCATATGCCTCGCTGCTAGAGCCGGCAGCCTCCTCCTCAAGGGCCGCCTCGGCAGAACTGCCTTCGGCGTCGTAAGGCTGAAGATGGAACAAGTCCTCGGGGACCACGTTGCCATCTTCATCACGCTCCAGGCTGAACTCGTCCCAGGCGGCGAAAGAAGCAATGCCTCCGGCCCTCACATTTAGCTGATCCTCTATGGCCTGCAGCTCCCCCTTCGAGCCGACGCACTGTGCAGCAAGCTTGCCCAAGTCCAGGTTTCGGTACCAGGACTTGGCCAAGCGAAGCACCAGGTACGCACCAGCGGGTGCAGCGGAGGGGCGCCATGCGTCGATGTGGGCGATGATACGTCTCCAACGTATCTATAATTTTTGATGGTTCCATGCTATTATCTAGTTATCTTTGGATGTTTTGTATGCATGAATATGCTATTTTATATCTTTTTTGGGACTAACCTATTTACTTGGTGCCAAGTGCGAGTTCCTGTTTTTTCCCTGTTTTTGACCTTTTTGAGAGGAGAATATTAAACGGAGTCCAAATGGAATAAAACCTGCGGAATGATTTTTTCCATAATAGGAGACACGCAGGAAACTTGGGAACAAAGGCAGGGGACCTTTGAGGAGGTCACTGATAACCCACAAGTATAGGGGAACAATTGTAGCCTTTCTCGATAAGTAAGAGTGTCGAACCCAACGAGGAGCTCAAGTTCTATCGACCACCGATACAACGCTACCCACACTTTATGTTCGCTTTACCTAGAATAAGTATGAAACTAGAAGTACTTTGTAGGAGTGATAGGATAGGTTTGCTAGAAAATAAAGAACACGTAAATAAAAACTAGGGGCTGCTAAGATAAGGGAACAATTACGTTAGTTTGACGAGTGTGGAAAAGTGGTGGTAGGAGTTGCGGAATTGTCCCTAAGCAATTGACTACGTTACTAGACCGATAGCAAGTTTTATGTGGGAGAGGCCACTGCTAGCATGTCATCACTTACTTGGAATTCTATGCACTTATGATTGGAACTATTAGCAATCATCCGCAATTACTAACGTTCATTAAGGTAAAACCCAACCATAGCAATAAGATATATTGGTCCCCCTTCAATCCCGTATGCATCAATTTCTATGCTAGGCTGAAGCTTCTGTCACCCTTGCCCTCCAATACATAGTCCTATCAACATACTACTAACCCTATGGTGTGATCCACGCGCTCGCTCATATGATGGGCACCAAAGGACAGCAACATAACCACAAGAAAATTAAACCAATCATAGCAATTCATCAATCACCGATAGGACAATGAAAATCTACTCAGACATCATAGGATGGCAACACATCATTGGATAATAATATGAAGCATGAAGCACCATGTTCAAGTAGAGGGTACAACGGGTTGCGGGAGAGTCGACCGCTGAATATAGATGGGGGAAGGTGATGGAGGTGTTGGTGAAGATGACGGAGGTGTTGGTGTAGATCGTCGTCACACGATGATGTCCGGGGCGGCGTTCCGGCGCCGCCGGGAGAGAGGGGGAGAGAGCCCCCCCCTTCTTCTTCTTCTTCTTCCTTGACCTCCTCCCTAGATGGGAGAAGGGTTTACCCTCTGGTCCATGGTCTCCATGGTGGCGGAGGGGGCTTTCACCGTTTCTGAAATTCCCGGAGATCCGTAACTCCGACTAGGCTGAAATTTTAACACGATTTTCTTCCGGATATTAGCTTTCTTGCAGCGAATGAAGGGCCCCAACCGCCTTAGGGATTGTTCAACAAGCCTGCCAGGTGCGACCCCCCTAGGGCGCGCCTAGGGGGTTTGTGACCTCCTCGGGCATCGTTTCGCGTAGATTCTTCTTCCCAAAAATCATAAATATTCCAAAAAACCCGTAGGTTTTTTGTTGCGTTTGGACTTCGTTTGGCATGGATAATATACGAAACAAAAAACAGGCAACAAACAGGAACTGGCACTCGGCACTGGATCAATATGTTAGTCCCAAAAATAGTATAAAAAGTTGCCAAAAGTATATGAAAGTTGTAGAATATTGGCATGAAACAATCAAAATTATAGATCTGACGGAGACGTATCAGCATCCCCAAGCTTTATTCCTGCTCGTCCTCGAGTAGGTAAATGATAAAAAGGATAATTTTTGATGTGGAATGCTACCTACCATAATCTTGATCATATAATCTAATCATGGCATGATTACTAAAACACGAGTAATTCGATCCAATAGTCTATCATTTGACAGAAAGACAATAATATTTCAAGCATACTAACAAAGCAATCATGTCTTGTCAAAATATCATGGCCAAAGAAAGTTATCCCTACAAAATCATATAGTCTGTCTATGCTCCATCTTCCCCATACAACGTATTTAAATCATGCACAACCCCGGTTTTAGCCAAGCAATTGTTTCATACTTTAGTGTTCTAAAAGTTTTTCAACTTTCACGCAATACATGAGCGTGAGCCATGGACATATCACTATAGGTGGAATAGGATATGGTGGTTGTGGAGAAGACAAAAAGGAGGAGATAGTCTCACATCAACTAGGCGTATGAACGGGCTATGGAGATGCCCATCAATAGATATCAATGTGAGTGAGTAGGGATTGCCATGCAACAGATGCGCAAGAGCTATAAGTGTATGAAAGCTCAAAATGATACTTGTGGGTGTGCATCCAACTCGCTTGCTCACGAAGACCTAGGGCAATTCGAGGAAGCTCATCATTGGAATATACAAGCCAAGTTCTATAATGAAAATTTCCCACTAGTATATGAAAGTGGCAACATAGGAGACTCTCTATCATGAAGATCATGGTGCTACTTTGAAGCACAAGTGTGGCAAAGGATAGTAGCATTGTCCCTTCTCTCTTTTCTCTCATTTTTTTGGTGGGCTTCTTTGGCCTCTATTTTTTATTTGGGCTCCATTGGCCTCTTTTATTACTTCCTCACATGGGACAATGCTCTAATAATGATGATCATCACACTTTTATTTACATACAACTCGATATTTAGAACAAAATATGACTCTATATGAATGCCTCTGGTGGTGTACTGGGATGTGCAATGATCTAGCGTAGCAATGCCATCAAAAAACGGACAAGCCATGAAAACATCATGCTAGCTATCATACGATCATGCAAAGCAATATGACAATGATGGTGCGTGTCATAATAAACGGAACGATGGAAGTTGCATGGCAATATATCTCAGAATGGCTATGGAAATGCCATAATAGGTAGGTATGGTGGTGGTTTTGAGGAAGGGTATATGGTGGGTGTAATGCACCGGCGAAAGTTGTGCGGTACTAGAGAGGCTAGCAATGGTGGAAGGGTGAGAGTGCGTATAATCCATGGACTCAACATTAGTCATAAAGAACTCACATACTTATTGCAAAAGTCTATTAGTCATCGAAACAAGGTACTACATGCATGCTCCTAAGGGAAGGGTTGGTAGGAGTTAACCATCGCTCGATCCCGACTTCCACACAAAGGATGACAATTAATAAATAAATCATGCTCCGACTTCATCACATAACGGTTCACCATACGTGCATGCTATGGGAATCCCAAACCTTAACACAAGTATTTCTATGAATACACAATTACTCACTAGCATGACTCTAATATCACATCTTCATGTAGCAAACTATTGCAAGGAATCAAACATATCATATTCAGTGATCTACAAGTTTTATGTAGGATTTTATGACTAACCATGTGAATGACCAACTTCTGTTAACTCTCTAAATAGGTATAAGTGAAGCATGAGAGTTTAATTATTTCTTCAAAAGATATGCCCCACTCTAACAAATATAAGTGAAGAAAAAGAGCATTCTACAAATGGCGGTTTTCTATGTGTAGGGAAACAGGCAATCCAAACTTCAAATGATATAAGTGAAGCACATGAAGCATTCTATAAAGCCATACTCAAAAGATCTAAGTGAAGTGCAAAGAGCATTCTATAAATGAACCAAGGTCTATCTCATACCAGCATGGTGCATAAAAGAAAAAGGGAAAATAAACGCAAAAGACGCTCCAAGCATTTGCACATATCATGTGACGAATAAAAATATAGCTCCGAGTAGAATTACCGATAGATTGTAGACGAAAGAGGGGATGCCTTCCGGGGCATCCCCAAGCTTAGACGCTTGAGTATTCCTTGAATATTACCTTGGGGTGCCTCGGGCATCCCCAACCTAAGGCTCTTGCCTCTCCTTATTCCTTCATCCATCGTGGTCTCACCCAAAACTAGAAAACTTCAATCACACAAAACTCAACAAAACCTTCGTGAGATCCGTTTGTATAATAAAGTAAATCACCACTTTAAGTACTATTGTGAACTCATTCCAAATTCATATTAGCATTATATCTACTGTAATCCAACTTCACCATGGTTCATACCCCCCGATACTACCCATAGATTCATCAAAATAAGAGAACAATGCATAGAAAACAGAATCTGTCAAAAACAGAACAGTCTGTAGTATTCTGAACTTATACCACAGTTCTGATACTCCAAAAATTCTGAAAAGTTATGAAAATTATGGAAATTTTCATATCAATCAGCAGAAAAAATAATCAACTCAAAACCTCTTTCTGGACAGAAACGAAAAATATTTTCGTGAGCACAACGTTTTTGTCTTTTTCAGCATGATCAAACAACTATCACCCAAACTAATCATAAAGGCTTTACTTGGCACATTATTTTTATGATACAATGGAATTGTACAGGGGATAATTATTTTTGCGAGAAACTTCCATGAAAAAATCTACATTGTTTCCATGAGCATGAACACAAGTGTTCAAGGTCGACCCTCACTTCCGCAATGCATCACCTTTCAATCGCTTCTCTTTTCGAAAAAGTTTTAAGTTCCCCTCTATATTTTTTTTTGTTTTTCAACTATATAAAAGCACTCAACAGAAATAAATGACTCTCTCAAACTTCTGGGTTGTCTCCCAGGCAGTGTTTTCTTTAAAGCCATTAAGTTAGGCATAAAGTGCTCAAGTAATGGATCCACCCGGATCCCAAGGTATATCAAAGGAATTTTAATTAGAAATGATTTGTAATTTAGTAGTGAGCACAAGGTAACATATATCATGCAATGAGGAAGTCTAACTCTCTTCCTATGCATTGGCATGTCATAAAAGAACAATTCATGCACATCAAGTAAAGGCCAATACATAGCATAAGCAGTTTCTTGCAATTTTATCGTATTGGAAACATAGAGAGGTGGAGATGTAGTTCCTCTCTCGTAATAATTGCAAGTAGGAGCAGCAAGCACATGCATATTATTTTCATCAAAATCATCATGTGTAATAGTAGAAGGCAACCCATCTATCTATTCTGTAATAAGAGCAAACTTCTCCGATATAGTGTAGTTGGGAGAGTTCAAAAAGATAATAGGACTATCATAAGTGGGTGCGATAGCAACAATTTCATGTTTAACATAAGGAACTATAGCAAGTTCATCTTCATAAGCATCATTCATATTGGCATCATGGCCACAAGCATAGAAAGCATCAAGTTCATCAAAAAGGGATATTTCAAACGAATCCAAGGGATCATAGCAATCAACATAGCATTCATCCTTCGGTAAGAACGAAGGGAAATTAAACAATGTATGAGTTGAAGAGTTACTCTCATTAGAAGGTGGGCACGGGTAGCTAGTCCGCTCTTCCTCCTTTTGTTCTTCTCTCTACTTGTCATCTTTTTCATCTAATGAGCACATAGTTTCAATATTTTCTTCTTCCATAATTTCCTGCAAAATATTAGTCTCTTCTTGGGTAGCGTTGAATTTCTCCATAAATCGATACATATGGGCGTTATATTCACAATTAGTGTAACAATAAAGAAGCATAACCAAATTTTCAGATCGGTAAGCAGCATCATCATTATCATCACACCCTTTAAACAGAGCTTCAATTTCATAAGCACCCATAAAAGCAACAAACTCTTCCATTTGTTCCACATCATAGTAATCATATATACCATTAGCATAAGAAGCCAAGGTTTCATTAGCATTAAATTTACGAGAAAAGGGAAGGTGTCGAGCCTTCACCCTGGAGCAACAAGTAATATCATATCTCGAGCATAGCTCCCAAGCACACCATTTCAACATATGAATTTGATCCCATAATAGTTTCCCTTTTTGAGTCAAGCGATAATCCCTAAAGTATTCATGTTGATCCAACGTGTATCCCATTATATAATTTAATGGGGTTTTCTCAGGATTATTAAAGAAGTGCATAATATTTTCCACATAACGAGCATCGAGGGTTTTAGGAGGTTCCCCACCTCCATGAGTAGCAAGTACACCTAATTTTTTTCGTATTTCGTGTTCCATATCCATAACTAAAGATAGAGAACAACTTAGAACAGCAAATCAATCTACTTAGTGATAACGCAAACAAGCACACATGAGAATATTCACCCCACGCTATTGCTCCCCGGCAACGGCGCCAGAAAAAGGTCTTGATAACCCACAAGTATAGGGGATCAATTGTTGCCTTTCTCGATAAGTAAGAGTGTCGAACCCAACGAGGAGCTAAAGGTAGGACAAATATTCCCTCAAGTTCTATCGACCACCGATACAACTCTACGCACACTTTACGTTCGCTTTACCTAGAACAAGTATGAAACTAGAAGTACTTTATTGGAGTGATAGGATAGGTTTGCAAGGAAATAAAGAACACGTAAATAAAAACTAGGGGCTGATAAGATAAAGGAAAAATTACGTTAGTTTGATGAGTGTGGAAAAGTGGTGGTAGGAGTTGCCGAATTGTCCCTAAACAATTGACTACGTTACTAGACCGATAGCAAGTTTTATGTCGGAGAGGCTACTGCTAGCATGTCATCCCTTACTTGGAATTCTATGCACTTATGATTGGAACTATTAGCAATCATCCGCAGCTACTAACGTTCATTAAGGTAAAACCCAACCATAGCAATAAGATATATTGGCCCCCCTTCAATCCCGTATGTATCAATTTCTATGCTAGGGTGAAGCTTCTGTCACCCGTGCCCTCCAATACATAGTCCTATCAACATACTACTAACCCTATGGTGTGATCCACGCGCGCGCTCATATGATGGGAACCAAATGACAGCAACATAACCACAAGCAAATTAAACCAATCATAGCAATTCATCAATCACCGATAGGACAACGAAAATCTACTCAGAAATCATAGGATGGCAACACATCATTGGATAATAATATGAAGCATAAAGCACCATGTTCAAGTAGAGGGTACATTGGGTTGCGGGAGAGTGGACCGCTGAATATAGATGGGGGAAGGTGATGGAGGTCTTGGTGAAGATGACGAAGGTGTTGGTGTAGGTCGCCGTCACACGATGATGTCCTGGGCGGCGTTCCGGCGCCGCCGGGAGAGAGGAGCAGAGAGCCCCCTTCTTCTTCTTCTTCCTTGACCTCCTCCCTATATGGGAAAAGGGTTTACCCTCTGGTCCATGGCCTCCATGGTGGCAGAGGGGCGAGAGCCCCTCCGAGATTGGATCTCTCTCTCTGTGTCCTTCTGTTTCTGCGCTCCCAGATTCTGGCTTTCACCGTTTCTTAAATTCCTGGAGATCTGTAACTCCGATTGGGCTGAAATTTTAACATGATTTTCTTCCAGATATTAGCTTTGTTTCGGCGAAAGAAGGTTCCCAACCGCCTTAGGGATTGGTCACAAGCCTGCCAGGCGCGACCCCCCTAGGGCGCGCCTAGGGGGCTTGTGACCTCCTCAGGCATCGTTTCGCGTAGATTCTTCTTCCTAAAAATCATAAATATTCCAAAAAATATCCCCGTAGGTTTTTTGTTGCGTTTGGACTTCGTTTGGTATGGATAATCTATGAAACAAAAAACAAGCAACAAACAGGAACTGGCACTAGGCTCTGGATCAATATGTTAGTCCCAAAAATAGTATAAAAAGTTGCCAAAAGTATATGAATGTTGTAGAATATTGGCATGAAACAATCAACAATTATAGATACGACGGAGACGTATCAGTCACAAGCCACCCAGGCCCGTCCTCGGGGGGCGGGCCTGGCAGGCTTGTGGGCCCCCTGTGGCTCCTCTGCCCTAGTTCTTCCGCCTATAAATTCCCTAAAAATCTGAAACCACGGGAGAGAGCCACGAAAATACTTTTCCGCCGCCGCAAGCTTTGGTCTCCGCCAGATCCCATCTGAGGACCGTTCTGGTGCCCTACATGAGGGAGGATTCGGATACGGAGGGCTTCTTCATCAATACCATTGCCTCTCCGATGATGCGTGAGTAGTTCACCATAGACCTTCACGTCCATAGCTAGTAGCTAGATGGCTTCCTCTCTCTCTTGGATCTTCAATACAAAGTTCTCCATGATCTTCATGGAGATCTATCCGATGTAATCTTCTTTTGCGGTGTGTTTGTCGAGATCCGATGAATTGTGGATTTATGATCAGATTATCTATGATTATTATTTGAGTCTCCTCTAATCTCTTATATGCATGATTTTGTATCCTTGTAATTCTCTTCGAGTTGTGGCTTTCGTTTGGCCAACTTGATCTATAATTCTTGCAATGGGAGAAGTGCTTGGTTTTGGGTTCATACCGTGCGGTGACCTCACCCAGTGACAGAAGGGGTAGCGAGGCATGCATCATGTTGTTGCCATCAAGGGTAAAAAGTTGGGGGTTATATCTATTGCATGAATTTATCCTCTACATCATGTCATCTTGCTTAAGGCGTTACTCCGTTTGTCATGAACTTAATACACTAGATGCATCTTGGATAGCGGTCGATGTGTGGAGTAATAGTAGTAGATGCAGACAATATCGGTCTACTTGTCTCGGACATGATGCCTATATGTATGATCATTGCCTTAGATATTGTCATGACTTTGCGCAGTTCTATCAATTGCTCGATAGTAATTCGTGCACCCACCGTAATACTTGCTATCATGAGAGAAGCCTCTAGTGAACACTATGGCCCCGGGGTCTACTTCACTTCATATTTTCAGCTCTACACTTTTCCTTTGTTGCACTTTCCGCCTTCAGATCTCACTTTGCAATCAATCGTGAAGGGATTGACAACCCCTGTATAGTGTTGGGTGCAAGTTTGTTGTTTTTGTGCAGGTACTTTGGAGACTTGCCTTGATACTCCTACTGGATTGATACCTTGGTTCTCAAACTGAGGGAAATACTTACTGCTACTGTGCTGCATCCCCTTTCCTCTTCAAGGGAAAAACCAACGCAAGCTCAAGAGGTAGCAAGAAGAATTTCTGGCGCCGCTGCCGGGGAGGAGGATCAAGTGAAGAATAGTTTGCCGTCAACATGCCAATTTCTGCCGCCGTTGCCGGGGAGGAGGATCAAGTCAAGAATAGTCTCCCGTCAACGTGCCAATTTCTGGCGCCGTTGCCGGGGAGTATCAAGTCAAGAATAGTCTTCCTCCAACGTGTCAATTTCTGGCACCGGGGACTATTCTAAGTGAAGCTTATCCTAGTAACTGTCGCAAACTCATCTCTTGCATTTACTTTTTTGCCTCTCGTTTTCCTCTCCCCCAATTTTGAAAAACAAAAATTACAAAAATATTTGCCTTTTCCGTTCGCCCTTTTCTTTCGCTTTCTTTCTGTTTGTTTGTGTGGGATAGTCTACCTATCCTCATGGCTAGTCCTATTTCTATGAACAATACTCCCGAGATTGAGGTTCTTAATTTCGAACACAACGAGGGAGAAAATTTAAAGGATGCTTGGTATAGGATTTGCAATGCTCAGAATAGATCTACTCGTAAGCAATCTACTACCGTTCTGCTTCGCAACTTTTATGTGGGAATTTCCCCTTGGAATAGGTATGTTCTTGAGACAATCATAGGTGGAAATTTCATGGGTAGCCATACCGTTGATTCTTATGGTGCCTTAATAAATTTGGTAGGCTCACCCCCACTCATGGTTAATGGAACTACCTTAACTTTGGAGCATGTGATGCGTAGGCTAGATATCATTGAAAATAAAGTTGTTATGATTGAACTCATTGAAAATTTGGATAAAAAGATCCACAATCAAATCACTCAGTATGGATCCAAGGTGGGAATGACTTTGAAAAAATTGAAAAAGAGGGAACCTACAGTCAACGAAAAACTAGGTCATGATTCTGCTAGAATTGGCAAACTAGAGGATGTTATAACCAACTTGGGCTCCGCTTTTGCTGCCGTTCAGAACACTCCAAATTTCACCCACAATAAGGCCACCAAGTTTGTCTTTGTTCCTAAAAACAGTGGTGAACCATCTAGTAAGAGAGATGAAGATCTTAAAATGATGAGTGTTCACCCTACTTATGGTTTGAGTACCAAAGACGACGATACTTGATTCTATCGCCTTATGCCTAGCTAAGGGCGTTAGACAATAGCGCTTGTTGGGAGGCAACCGAATGAATTTATCTTTGCTTTTTGCTTTCTGTTTTGTTGTGTCCACACCATCATAACTCTGTTATGATTGTGTTTTTTGTGTTTCTCTTTGTGTTTGTGCCAAGTAAAACCTTTATGATTAGTTTTGGTGATGGTTGTTTGATCTTGCTGAAAAAGACAGATACGTTGCGCTCACGAAATTATTTTTAATTCCTATCCAGAAAGAGCTTTTGAGTTGATTGTTTTTGCTGCTGGTTGATATGCCAATTGCCCAAATTGTCATAATGTTTCAGAATTTTTTAGATACCAGAAGTATACAGATTGCTACAGACCGGTCTGTTTTTGACAGATTCTGTTCTTGTTGTGTTGATTGCTTATTTTGATGAAACTATGGATAGTATCGGGGGGTACCAGCCATGGAAAAGTGAGAATACAGTAATCTAACATCAATATAAATATAAATTAAGTTTGCTACAGTACCTAAAGAGTTGGTAGTTTGTTTTCTTGTGCTAATGATATCACGAGTTTCTATTTAAGTTTTGTGCTCTGAAGTTTTCATGTTTTGGGTGACGTTCTCATGGACAATGGGATAACGACTGGAAAGATCTCAAGCTTGGGGATGCCCAAGGCATCCCAAGCCAAATTCAAGGACACCAAAAGCCTAAGCTTGGGGATACCCCGGGAAGGCATCCCCTCTTTCGTCTTCAATCCATCGGTAATGTTACTCGGAGCTATATTTTTATTCACCACATGATATGTGTTTTGCTTGGAGCGTCATGTATTATAGGAGTGTTTTATTTTTGTTGTGTCACAATCATCCTTGCTGCACACCTTTTTGAGAGAGACACGCACTCATCGTGATTTTGCTAGAATACTCATTGAGCTTCTCTTATATATTTTGATTTAGGCAATTTAGCTCGCATGTGCTTCCTGCGGCAACAAAAGTCCTTCCTTGGCGCTAGGAATTCTTCTTGTTACTTCTCTGGTTTGCGTCGGTTTTTCCCTTGAAGAGGAAAGGGTGATGCAGCACAAGAGCAGTAAGTATTTCCCTCAATTTGAGAACCAAGGTATCGATCCATAAGGAGGGCCTCATCAAGTCCAGAGTACCTACGCAAACAGAAACAAGCTTGCACCCAACGCTTCAAAGGGGTTGTCAATCCCTTCAAGATTGTTTGCAAAGTGAGATCTGACGGCGGAAAGTGCAACGAAGAAAAAGTGTAAGGCTAAAAATATGGTGTGGAGTATACCCTGGGGGCCATAGTGTTCACTAGAGGCTTCTCTCATAATAGCAAATATCACGGTGGATGAACAAATTACTGTCGAGCAATTGATAGAACCGCGCAAAGTGATGACGATATCTAAGGCAATGATCATACATATAGGCATCACGTCCGAGACAAGTAGACTGATACTTTCTGCATCTGCTACTATCACTCCACACATCGACCGCTATCCAACATGCATCTAGTGTATTGAGTTCATGACGAAGAGAGTAACGCTTTAAGCAAGATGACATGATGTAGAGGGATAATCTTAAACCAATGATGAAAACCCCATCTTTTTATCCTTGATGGCAACAACACGATGCGTGCCTCGCTACCCCTTCTATCACTGGGTGAGGTCACCGTATGGTATGAACCCAAAACCAAGCACTTCTCCCATTGCAAGAATCATATACATAGTTGGCCAAACAAAACCCACAACTCGAAGAAAATTACAAGGATATGAAATCATGCATAAGAGAGATCGGAAGAAACTCAAATAAGATTCATAGATAATCTGATCATAAATCCACAATTCATCGGATCTCGACAAACACACCGCAAAAGAAGATTAGATCAGATAGATCTCCATGAAGATCATGGAGAACTTTGTATTGAAGATCCAAGAGAGCGAAGAAGCCATCTAGTTACTAGCTATGGACCCGTAGGTGTATGGTGAACTACTCATGCATCATCGGAGAGGTCCTGGTGTTGATGAAGAAGCCCTCCGTTTCCGAACCCCCCTCCGGCAGGGCACCAGAACGTGCCCCAGATGGGATCTTGCAGAGACAGAAGCTTGCGGCGGCGGGAAAAGTGATTTCGATGATCTCCTGATACTTTTGGGATTTTCAGGGAATTTATAGGTGCAAACCCTAGGTCAGGGGGTGCTTAGGGGGCCCACAAGCCTGTGGGCCGCAGCCTACCCCCTGGCCGCGGGGTGGGGGCTTGTGGGGCCCCTGAGGCTCCCTTGCCTTGGCTCCCAAGCTTCATGATATTCTTCCGTTCCCGAAAAAATCTTTTCGTGGATTTTCTTCCGTTTGGACTCCGTTTCACAATCTCCTCTGAAAGGGGTCAAAAACATGGAAAAACAGGAACTGGCACTTGGCACTGAGTTAATAAGTTAGTCCCCAAAAAATATATAAAAGGCATGCAAAACATCCAAAGTTTGACAAGATAATAGCATGAAACCATCAAAAATTGTAGAAACGTTGGAGACATATCAGTGCTTCACTTATATCTTTTTAGCTAGATAACTTTGCTCTAGTGCTTCACTTAGATCTTTTTAGAGGACGGCGGTGTCATATTTTGGACAAATAAGAACTCTCGATCTTCACTTATATCTTTTTGAGAGTGCTCTCGCTGAGCAACTTGGTAATTGGCTTGTGCTATGAAAGTAGTCCTAAAGATGATAGGCATCCAAAGAGGATATAATAAAAACTTCCATATTCATTTGCATTGATTAGTAAAGAGAAGTTTGATTCCTCTCAATTAGTTTTGAGACATGGATTTGGTAATATTAGAGTCATGTTAGTAGGGTGTTGTGAATCTAGAAATACTTGTGTTGAAGTTAGTGATTCCCGTAGCATGCACGTATGGTGAACCGCTATGTTAGGAAGTTGGAGCATGATTGATTTATTGATTGCCATCCTTTGTGTTGCGGTCGAGATCGCGCGATGGTTAACACCTACCAACCCTTCCCCTAGGAGTATGCGTTTAGCACTTTGTTTCGATTACTAATAAAACTTTCACAAAAAGTATATGAGTTCTTCATGACTAATGTGAGTCCATGGTATAGATGCACTTTCACCTTCCACCGTTGCTAGCCTCTCTAGTGCCGCACAACTTTCGCTGCTACACAAAACCACCATATACCTTCCTCAAAACAGCCACGATACCTACATATTATGGCATTTTCATAGCCATTCCGAGATATATTGCCATGCAACTCCCACCGTTCCGTCTCATGACTTGTGCCGTCACTTTCATATTTCCATTGCATGATCATAAGATAGCTAGCGAGATGTTTCAACATCATACGCTAAGCTAGATCGTTGCACATCCCGGTACACTGCAGGAGGCATTTCCTATGGAGTCATCATTGCTCTAAGTGTTGAGTTTTGAGTAAATAAAAGTGTGATGATCATCATTATTATAGCATTGTCCCGTGTGAGGAAATAAAAAAAGGCCAAAGATGCCCACCAAAAAAATGAAAAGAGGCCAAAGAGCCCAAACAAAAAAAAGGGAAGAGAGAAAAAGAAATAAGGGACAATGCTACTCTCTTTTTCCACACTTGTGCTTCACAATAGCACCTTGTTCTTCATGATTAAGGGTCTCATGTTTTGACACTTCCATATACTAGTGGGAATCTTCATTATATAACTTGGCTTGTATATTCCAATGATGGGCTTCCTCAAAATTGTCCTAAGTCTTCGTGAGCAAGCAAGTTGGATGCACACCCACTAGTTCTTCTTTTGAGCTTTCACACACTTATAGCTCTCATGCATCCGTTGCATGGTAGTCCCTACTCATTCACATTGATATCTATTGATGGGCATCTCCATAGCCCTTTGATAAGCCGAGTCAATGTGACCATCTCCTCCTTTTTGCCTCACAACCTCCACCACACTCTATTCCACCTATAGTGCTATATCCATGGCTCACACTCATGTATTACGTGAGAGTTGACAATTTTTGAGAAGGTAAGAGTGCAAAAACAATTACTTGGCCAATACCGGGGTTGTGCATGATATAATTTTGTAGTGTGGGGATGATGGAGCATATCCACACTATATGATTTTGTAGGGATAACTTTCTTTGGCCTTGTTATTTCAAAAGTTCATGATCACTTTGCTAGTATGCTTGAAGTATTATTGTTTTCATGTAAATAGAAAACTATTGTTTTGAATCTTACGCATCTGAACATTCATGTCACGAGAAATAAGTTGCAAAGCACAACTATGCTTGGTAGCATTCCACATCAAAAATTCAGTCTTTATCACTTCCCTACTCGATACGTCTCCAACGTCTATGCTTGGTAGGAGTTAAGCTTGGTAGGAGTTAAGCTTGGGAATGCTTGATACGTCTCCAACGTATCTATAATTTTTGATGGTTCCATGCTATTATCTTGTCATTTTTGGATGTTTTGTATGCATGAATTGCTATTTTATATCTTTTTTGGGACTAACCTATTAACTCAGTGCCAAGTGCGAGTTCCTGTTTTTTCTGTGTTTTTGACCTTTTTTAGACGAGAATATTAAACGGAGTCCAAACGAAATAAAACCGACGGAATGATTTTTTCCATAGCAGAAGGCACGCAGCAAACTTGGGAACCAAGGCATGGGACCTCTGTGGAGGTCACAAGCCACCCAGGACCGGCCTAGGGGAGCGGGCCTGGTAGGCTTGTGGGCCCCCTGTGGCTCCCCTGCCCTAGTTCTTCCGCCTATAAATTCCCTAATAAACTAAAAGCACGGGAGAGAGCCACGAAAATACTTTTCTGCCGCCGCAAGCTTCTGTCTCCGCAAGATCCCATCTGGGGACCGTTCTCGTGCCCTGCAAGAGGGGGGATTCGGACACGGAGGGCTTCTTCATCAACAACATTGCCTCTCCAATGATGCGTGAGTAGTTCACCATAGACCTTCGGGTCCATAGCTAGTAGCTAGATGGCTTCCTCTCTCTCTTGGATCTTCAATACAAAGTTCTCCATGATCTTCATGGAGATCTATCCGATGTAATCTTGTTTTGCGGTGTGTTTTTCGAGATCCGATGAATTGTGGTTTTATGATCAGATTATCTATGATTATTATTTGAATCTCCTCTGATCTCTTATATGCATGATTTTGTATCCTTGTAATTCTCTTCGAGTTGTGGGTTTCATTTGGCCAACTTGATCTATAATTCTTGCAATGGGAGAAGTGCTTGGTTTTGGGTTCATACCATGCAGTGACCCCACCAAGTGACAGAAGGGGTAGCGAGGCACGCATCATGTTGTTGCCATCAAGGGTAAAAAGATGGGGGTTATATCTATTGCATGAATTTATTCCTCTACATCATGTCATCTTGCTTAAGGCGTTACTCCGTTTGTCATGAACTTAATACACTAGATGCATGCTGGATAGCGGTGGATGTGTGGAGTAATAGTAGTAGATGCAGATAGTATCGGTCTACTTGTCTCGGACGTGATGCCTATATGTATGATCATTGTCCTAGATATCGTCATGACTTTGCGCGGTTCTATCAATTGCTCGACAGTAATTCATTCACCCACCGTAATACTTGCTATCATGAGAGAAACCTCTAGTGAACACTATGGCCCTCGGGTCTACTTCACTTCATATTTTCAGCTCTACACTTTTCATTTGTTGCACTTTCCGCCTTCAGAGCTCACTTTGCAATCAATCGTGAAGGGATTGACAACCCCTTTATAGCGTTGGGTGCAAGTTTGTTATTTTTGCGCACGTACTTTGGAGACTTGCCTTGATACTCCTACTGGATTGATACCTTGGTTCTCAAACTGAGGGAAATACTTACTGCTACTGTGCTGCATCACCCTTTCCTCTTCAAGGGAAAAACCAATGCAAGCTCAGGAGGTAGCAGGCGCTGCCGGCTTCAAGCCAGCAGGATAGCCGGCTCATTAATGCCGGCTCCACGACGTCAGGCCATAGCGCCTTCACCATCTCCAAGCCCGCGCTCTGGAGCCGCTCCAGGGAGTTGGCCAGTACGAGTAGGCGGGCCTTGACGCCAACGGCAATCTCCTCCGTAGACCAGCCGGCGTCGGCATCCACCTCCTCGCCAACAGTGCGACGCTCCTCGCGGCTGGTCTCCACATCCGTTTCAGCGGCTTCCCGTGTCCCAAGAAAGATCCTAGAGTATGGGAAGTGGTGCAAAGATGAATAAGAGGGGAGGCCAACAAAAAAGAAAGATCAAGCCAAGATAAAGAAGAACTTATGGTTGAAATGGATGTCGGTCTTGCGGGCCTCGTCCAAGGCCTCGCACTCCCGTGTCGCGCTCTCTTGAGCCACGCGGGAGAGCTCACCTCAGAGGGCCTGGGCCGCCTCCGTATCCTTTGCCAGCTATGCGTGCATTTGGGTCAGGGCAGCCTCCTTCTCCTTCAGGGCAGCGTCCTTGAGTTTCATCTCCTCGAGATGTGTCGTCTTAAGGTGCTCCGTGTCGGCAGCATGGGAGGTGTCCTTCTCCTGAAGGGAGGCGCGCAGCTGCTCTAGCTCTGCCTGATGGGCCGCCTCGCGATCCTTCTTCTCCGCTTGGAGAAGACCCAGCTGCTGCTGGAGCTTCTTGTCCGCCTCGCGCAAGGCATTTCTCTCCAAGACCGCAGCATCCAACCGGCCCTGAAGATCGCCAACTTGGCCCTCAGCCGCCTGGATCTGGGCCCGTAGTATGTTATACGCCTTCACTTGGGCGTCATGAAGCTCCTACGAACAAGACAAATAAAGCAAGAAGTAAGATTTGGCCCGGCTAACTCTTAGCTGGCCCGATTCTCGGGGGCTACACCTAGTGGGTGCGCTAGCGCGCCCCCACTAAAAAATAAAATATGAGTATACCACAATGAGATTCGGCCCGACCAATGCTTGGCCGGCCCGATTCTCGGGGGCTACACCCAGTGGGTGCGCTGGCGCGCTCCCACTGATTCAAGAGCAAGAAAGAAAAAGCCAAACCAAAGTAGAGAAGATGCAAAAGATAGAGGACTCACCCTGGTTCGTTCTTCAAGGCATTCCAGGTCGCACTTGGCCACCACGGCAGCCTGCTTCACCTTGTCACGACTGCTGGAGAACATGGCCACCAACTCCGGGACACTGCTGAGCTCGGCGCCGGGGGCAGTGCTGCACGGTCAGCATTGGCCACGCGCCAGGTCCTAATGGGCCGACTCCCGGCAATGGGGCCAGCTCCCAGCAATGGGGCCGGCTCGTGGGGCGGTCGGGCCACAGTTGACCACGACGATAGTGTCGTCTCCAGGTGGTGTGTTGGTAGCCGACTCCCTTAATGTTCCAGCCGGTGCCGTCTCCGCAGCTGGTGGTGGATCGGCCATCTCCGACGGCTCCATTGTCGCCTATGGCGCCTCCATGGTCATCTCCAGCGCGCCGTCTACACCAGCTTCAGGCGTGTCGGGGATCACCTCGAGGTCTAGTGGTGTGGAGGCGGTCGGCTCGGCAGATTTGGCCGGCTCGGCCCCCTGGGTTTCGCTTCGGAGCTGCCTCGATAGCTGGCTCCTCCACGCGCGCTCGCTTTTCGGGGTCGTGCTTGGTCTTCGATTGTTTCTCCTTGGCGGGCTTCTCGGCCCGGCTGGGCTTAGATTGGCCCGCGGCCGTCTTGTGAGATGCCGTTTCCCAGCGAAGGGCGGACTCGTCATCCAACGCCTTCTTGGCAGCATCAGTAGCTACCTAGGCGGCCCGCTCGGCGGCAGAGGCGGTTTCCTCCTCTACATCTTCGGCGTCCCTGCCAAGTACTGTTTGAGGAATCTATCCTCACACAACAAATCAAAAAAGAGATAACAAAGGACTCTTACCCTGCCACGACGCTTCGTGCCGGCGCCGGCGCGATGCTTCTTGGCACTGCCTCCTCATCCTCCGGCTGGAGGTACCATTGCGGCGTGCTTGGGGGCAGCTTGTATGTGGCGGCCCCCTTGCCCTTGTTCCTGGCCGCCTCGCCAGGCGCATCCGTCTCACCAGCATTGCGGCGGCCACGGGTCAAGGGAGGGTTGGTGACTTCCTCCAGATCCTCCCCGAAGGCTGCATCATGCGGAGCAGGTGGTGTCTCGTCATCATCCGTCCAGTCAAGAAGGGAGGGCTTTAGGTGCTCACTAGGCGGCTCGGAGCCCTCCGACTCCAGCGTTTCCTCCGAACCTTCGGAGACGGCGGCCCGCGGCTCTATCATCCCCTCATCCTCAATTTCCGAGGGGTCCGACGTCTCCACGTCGGCGGCTGGTGGGTCAAGCAGTTGCAGGCTCTCGAACAGCTAAGCAATGGAGTCGGTAGCCGGGTAAAAAGGGAGAACAACAAGTTCAAAGATAAGTATAGCATGATTGGGGAAGGTACTTACCACTAGGGCCGGATGGGCTCGGTCGTAAGGGGCCATTCCCCATTCCCAACCTCCACCTTCGTCCATGTTGGCGGAGGAGATCAGGTTCACATTCTGAGCCACCACACCGGCTCAGAAGTTCTTGGTGGAGAGCCAGCAGAGGTCACGCCGGCCGCCCATCTGACAAATCAGATGCAGACACCTGTGCAGAGGCAAGATCCAGCAGGTCATCATGGTGGTGAGCAGGTCACGGCCCAGGAGGCCGCGAGTCTTCATGCCCTCGAGGTAGAGCATATCTGCGCCACCTCAGCAATCGGCTTCGGATACGAAGCTTTCCAGTTCTTCTTCACCGTTGGAGCAGCGATGGTGAAGCGGGGCAGGTTGAGGCTGTCGTGGGAGGGGTCGACATACTTCACATAGAAGAATCCCCTCTGCTACGTTTTGATAGAGTCCTGAAGCGGCAATTGTGTGAAGCCGGACATTGTCCGATGATGCACCAGTGCCGCGCCGCACGGGGTCATCGGGCGAGGGCCTTGGAGCTTCGCCGCCTCGGCCTTGTCCATTTTCACGAACTGCTGCTTGAAGAAAAACAACTTTGCCAGAGGTCGAGGCGGGGCTCAATCCCCAGGAATCCTTCGCACAAGACGAGAATGAAGCAAGTTGAAGAATGGACTTGGGCGCCAGGTGGTGCGGCTGCAGACCAAAGAAGATGAGGAAGTTGCGAAGAAGTTGCTTGCCGGGAGCCCGAAGCCTCGGTAGAAGTGTTCTTCGAACACGACCACGTCTCCCTCCTTCGGTATCGAGGCGGTTTCGGCTCCGGGCACCCGCACCGCCACAAGAGATGCACGAGGCAACATGCGGCAATGGCGGAGCGCCCCAATGTGGCTGTCATAGATGTCGCTGCCTAGCCATGCGCCGCTGTGCTGTCCCTTCTTAGGGGCAGTGCTCGACATGGCGGCGGTTAGCGAAAGCTAGGGCGCCTCTGGATGCAATTGGCGGTGATGGCTTGCGCGACGACGAAGACGAAGCAAGGCTTCTTCTTTCTCTGGGCTCAGGGAAGGAGGGGGCGCATGTGCGGGACGAGAAGGGGGCGAATGGCCTCCTCGGTGCTCCCGCACCCCATTTAAACCCCCACGATGGATCATGGGGAGTGTATCCGGTGCGCATGATGCCCACCTCCCCCGATTATTATGGGCACACTTACGCCTCCTAAAACCCAACCGTCGTGGTGTGAATCCGCAAAGGATTCGCCGCGTGGGGGCCGAGGGAGCGTCGTGGCGGGACCCAGGGTCAGGCCCGGTCCCGTCAATCTGATCGAATCATCACCATGTCAGGCCAGGGCCTGGCACGTCGCCGAAACTGCGCTACTTGCGGCGAAGCCGAGGCATTCCTTGGAAGCCAGCCGGCTTCCGAGCCGGCGCCTCCTGTCGCAGGCGACTAAAGGAGATAACCAGCAGAGAACTCAAGCCGGCGAGGCCTCCCGCTCCGAGGCGGTGGGCCTCCCCTGCTTCGGGGACTACTGACGGGGGGGGGGGATAACCCCGGGGTAGGCTCATCGAGACTACTCCTTTGCCTTCTACCTTGAAGGAAAACCACAACTCCCTCTGGCCGGCTAGGAAGCCCCTCCCGGCTAGAGGCGAGACGACCAAATCCCTTTGGCCGGCTAGGAAGCCCTTGTCGGCTAGAGGCGAGACGACTACCTCCCTCTGGTCGTCCAGGACGCTCTGCCCGGCTAGGGGCGAGGCGGTCGTTCCCAGGGCAGGCTAGTGAGGCCGCTGGCCGGCCAGGGAGCCCAAGTCACATCAGATCGTAGGTCATGACGAGACCCTACGATCAAAGCTGCGTACTCGTCAGCACGAGTACAGGTTTGGAGTGCATGATAGGTACAGCGTCGGCCGCCGTGCCGCTGACCTACCCCGGCTCCGATCCATCATCCTGCACAGTATCGGCCCGTCAAACTCCCACTTCATTACCACACTCGGCGTGGGAACAGTGGAGACGGCCGTACTGGCAGCCCATGGCTAATCTCACAAGACGACGCCGGACGTACGACACGTGTCCTGCGTGGGCTCTATGCAAGAGCCTCATTGGTTAGCCGGCGGGTCCCATAGCCAGACGGGAGCTCGCATCCGGCGGGCCCCTCCAGCGACAAGACAAGACCATTGTGGAGCCCCTAGCCAGCCGGCGAGGCTACCAGTAGTGTCCCACTCATATACTTTTATTCTTATTGTAGGTCGGTGGGTTCGCCTATAAAACCCCCCCGACCTCCCTCCATGCGGAGGTCGGTCAATCCTTCACACACACACTCATACAGGAGAGGTAGATGCGAGCCGGCTGCTCCTTCTTCCTCCTCCGTAGAACAGCTCCAGGAGCACCTTGTAGCCTCACTAGTGCATTATACATTCCGGCAGGACTAGGGGTATTATCTCTATGGAGAGCCCCAAACCTGGGTACATCGTGCGTTCCTCGCTTGTACCAACCTCGTCGCCAGCGCCCTCCGGTGTCCTTTCGGTTCTCACCCTCTTTAGCCTACCCGTGTCTTATGTTGTGAGTAAACACCAACACTACACTCACCTAAGGCGGAGGAGAAGGTCACGCATAGAGGAGAGGATCGACGGCGTCGACGTAGTGGTGTTGTAGTCGAAGAAGCTCGCCAGAGTTGAGGAAGAAGAGGCTCATCGTTGGGGGCATCGTGACGTCGACCTTGGCGCCGGATCTCCACGGGAATGGAACTCCCGTGGCCTCCCCGTGCTTCTGACAGGGCAGGGGAGGAAGGAGACGGCGTCCTACACCGGCGACGAGCTCGAGCAAGCGCAGGTCATGGCGCGGTGGTGGATCTGGAGAGCTGTGTGACAACGTGAGGGGAGAAGGAGGAGGGGAACGATGCGCTAGGGTTAGAGAGGCACGACTAGGGCTGCATATAACCTAGGGCCTCTAGCTCCTGGCCGCATGATCGAGGAGAATGAGCAATCGGTGGCTTCCATGGCGACGTACACCGTGACGACAACATTGAGGAAGAGGGATGCTGGTTGGGCTCTGGGCCGAATGATACTGCAACTATGCCTGGTGCTCTTTCTCTTAGTGCTTAAAATGTTTTTTCCCAAATAAACAGAACATGGTTTTGGTTAAATCCCAGGGGCTAAAATGAAAAGAGTTTTAGCAAAATAAAAATACCTTTGGTCTTCTAAAATGTTGCCACTATTTATAAAAATAAGTGGGGCATTTTTAGAAGAACAAAAATAAATTCCTTTTATTTAACATGGGGGTGTTTTTAAATAAAAGCAGAAGGGAAAATAAACACAAACCAGAGGGGGTGTACACCACAATTAACAAGAATATTTTTCAAATGGGAGGAACATTTGTTGGGGCAACAACAATAACTCAGAAATCCGCCTCTAATATAATTGGAAAAGAGGGAGTTTGGAAACTATGGTGCAACAAGGGCTTTTGAGGGGACTCTTGTTGCACACAATCACATTGTAAATACCCAAGGCACATCCACACATGCACTCACACTTCATACCAAGGTGTAACACAAAAACAAAAGATAAGAACAAAAGAAGTGATGATATGCATGATGCCATGATGCAACATAAAATGAAGACAAAAGCTTAAACTCTTTATTCAAAACAAACATGCCCACATAGGGAGGTTGCCATACAAGGAAAGATTACAAAAGGGGGAAATGAATGCACTTGGGCTGTTACAACTCTCCCACACTACAAGAGGATCTCGACCCGAGATCTATGACTGGAAGAACTCTAGGAATTCGGAACGGAGGTGGTCCTCGCGCTCCCAAGTGGCTTCTTTGTCGGAATGATGTGACCATTGCACTTTGAGGAACTTGATTGACTTATTGCGGGTCTTGCGTTCAGTCTCTTCAAGAATTGCGATAGGATGCTCATGGTAGGATAGGTCTGGTTGGAGATCAATATCTTGGAGATCAACTGTGCACTCGGGTGTCTTGAAGCATCACTGGAGCTGAGAGACGTGAAACACATCATGCACATTGGAGAACTTGGATGGAAGTTCTAACTGATATGCAAGACCACCTCTCTTGCCAACAACTTTGAAAGGTCCAACAAAACGAGGAGCAAGCTTTCCTTTGATGCCGAAGCGCTGAGTGCCCTTCATGGAGACACTTTGAGATACACAAAATCATCAAGCTGGAAAGTCATGTCACGATACTTGCTATCGTAGTAGCTCTTCTCACGGGACTGAGATGCTTTGAGATTATCCCGAATGACACGGCACATTTATTCTGCTTCAGCAATCATGTCATTCCCAAGAATCTGACGCTCACCAGTCTGAGACCAATTGAGCGGGGCACAACATTTCTTGTCATATAGAATCTCAAATGGAGCCTTGCCTGAGCTTGCTTGAAAGCTGTTGTTGTATGAGAACTCGGCAAACAGGAGGCAATCTTCCCACTTCATGCCAAAAGAATTCACACTGGCCCTAAGCATATCTTCAAGGATTTGATTGACTCTCTCAACTTGACCACTTGTTTGAGGATGGAAAGTTGTACTGAAACAGATCTTAGTACCCATCACAGTCTGAAATGAATCCCAGAACTTGGAAGTAAAGATGCTTCCACAATCTGAATAAATGAGCATTGGAACACCGTGCAAAGAGACTATCCTTGATGTATACAACTCTCCAAGCTGAGTTGCCGAGATAGATTCTTTGACCGGGAGGAAATGAGCAACTTTGGTCAACTTGTCGATCACGACGAAGATGGCATCGTAACCTCTCTTGGACTTCGAAAACCCAGTGACAAAATCCATTTCCACATGTTCGAATTTCCACTCGGGTATGGGAAAAGGATGAAGGAGGCCTCCTGGACGATGATGCTCCGCCTTCACTGTGCGACACATATCACATCATTCACGAACTGAGCAATTTCACGTTTCATGGGAGTCCACTAGAAGATCTGCTTCACATCTTGATACATTTTGGTGCTTCCTGGATGTATAGAGAGGAGGGAATTATGGGCTTTATCCATGATAACTTTCCTGAGCTCTCCTTTCGGAATGACAAGGCGATCCTCGAAGAACAAGGTATCTGTGGGGACCCCGACTAGTAAGTCGAGTTCGCCGTGCCCAGTGACCCCAAGGATCAATGTTCACTGAACACAGATACTGAATAATAGAGTCTTACATCCAAGTACCGAATTTATTACATCGAACGACCCGAAGGTCGGGTTCAAGAGAAAGGCCTAAAGACAAATTAAACAGATACATCGAGTAGCGGAAACTCGTAATGGCTAAGCGGTGCCCATGCCATCAAGCCTACACCGACAGGCATTCTGACTTGGAAGCGTCCTAGATCGCAGGTTCGTCTCCGACGGCGTACTCATCGCCAAACTCCGGTCCTTCCATGTCTGGTCAATAACATAACCAGTGGAAAGCCAATGAGTACTTTGAAAGTACTCGCAAACAGCCCATGATATGAATACATGCGGTAAGGAATAACAGTAACATGTATTTTTAATGGAATGCAATGTGGTGGCATGATCAGGTATGCACAACAAGTTAAAGAATTACTTTTGAAGAACAGATTACAGATATTGACATATTTGTCAAGGGTTGAACACACCGGGTTCACCCTGTATGCCAAGTCATCGTACTTGTCATATCCTCAAGGTATTAATGAGGGCTAAACCATCCGGGTTTACCCTATATGTCAAGTCACCGAACTTGATCATTTTATTGTGATTATCATAACAACACCTTTTTAACATCACACACACACACACTTGGTTTATCCGGAAACATAGGACGTAGTTTAAGCAGCACCACCCAACTGTCCTTGACCGTGGACACGGCTATTCGAATAGTTTACACTCTGCAGAGGTAGTACGCTGGACCCACGAGAAACGGGAAACTTCCGTGTCATCCACGACTCGCGGTATATCACATATACCCGAGGTAAGTACCCGATCATCATCTTTCCCCTCACGATACTAGACAAAGAGGTCCACTCGATTGGTACCCAGCCCACATGTTGTACGTCTTACGAGCACCGACTCTGGACTGTATCAACCATGCAGGGACCAACGGTGTGCCTGGAACTCATAATAATGGCATAGTCGTCCTACCTGGCACGACCCCATCACGAGAGTGACACCGATCACTCCCACCACTAGTAATGTGGCTCTTTGCTAGTACCGACCAGAGTAATCAACAAAGCCCCATCCCATAAAGGGGTATCGTGGTCGTACTGGTAAGGTTGGGACGGTCGACACATCGTAAATCTAATCCATTTCCGAATCCATACTCACACCAAAATCACCGGTGCATCACTTCACCAAAAGTGATCACCAACTCATCCTCACCCTCGGGCATTAGTGGCACCCGACGGGGTTTTCATAAACTCTTTATTTAACTCATCATCATGCTCATGATAAAATGCTCTATTATTACTTGTCAGCATGGTATAACATGACCCTCACGGGGTAGGGTCAAGCTTAATGCAGTGATCTTACTTTACTAGTCAACATGTTAGTAGCATGATCCTCGTAGATGGTAGGGTCAGCTCATCAGGTTTGTACTCCGAGGAGCCATGTGAATAGCATACTATCAATGCCAGTGCTTCGAAGAAGCCTTCGGTACCATCATATCAATGATGAACCGGCATCGTGATCACATGCAACGGAAAATACTTGCTATACTAGCATGCATCATTTTATATACTTAAGTCATGGAAAAAGGGCTACTTGCCTTGGTCATCTAGGTATCCGGGGTCTTCGAGGTCTTCCGCTCCGGATCCTCCGTCACTCGGTAACTCTACCGTGGAGAAAGGAATAAATAAATACTAGCTCTCACTAAAACAGATCACAAAGTGCTTTTAAAAATGTTGCAAGGCTTGAATAAATTCAGTTTATTATTTTGGAAAATGTTTCCTATAGTTTTATTAGCTAAGCATATTTATTTAAAAGCAAACAGAAGCAAACAAGTGCTTTTTAATATCATTTTATTACATCAAAATAGTTTCTGTTTTTGATAAATGTCAACTATTACAGAATCAAATACTACTAGGGGCTAGGGGTATGGATTCGCTCGGGAAAGTTAGGGGAAATGTTCCTGGTGTCAAGGGGAGTGTAATGGGAAGTCGGGCAGCGCAGGAGCCGACGTGTAGCCGGAGATTGACCGGAGCTCCGAGACGGAGGGGCCTCGGTCGAACTCGAGCACCGGGGCTCTGCGAGCTCGATTGGGGCGGCTAGGGAGTGTCTACTGGTTGTGCTGAAGCTGCTTGGAGGGTGCTGGAGTGCCGGGGGGACCTATTTATAGGTCAACGACGGTGACCCGACTCGGGCGCGCCGGTGACTCATCGTGGCGCGCGTGCGAGCACAGTGAGGTGCTGGCCGCGAAACCACGGGTTCGGGACGTGGTTTAGGACCTCCTGGTGCAACAGCCGCAGAGGGAAAGCGAGTGGGGTCGAGCTGCAGCGACCATGCATGCTCGGCCGCGTCGGGCGCGCACGGGCACGCGTCGCCTTTTCTCTTGCGCGAGGGGGAGAGGGTCCATGGGGTAGCTTTGCACTGAATGGTTGTCGGGGGAGCGTTTGGACATAACTGGGGAGGTTGGGACCGGCCGGAGCGTCGGCCCCTTGCTGGTGGCTCTCTGCAGCATGCCCAGAGCGCAGTTTTGGCATGCCACGGCATGCTGGCTCGCTCTGGGGCACTTGGGACATGTCCTCCATGTCCTGAGTGTTGCTGGGAGTGAGCCTAGCTGTTGAGGTTTAGTGGGAGCTTGAGTTGGTCAAGGCAGCAAGGAACACTAGTGTTGCTAGTACTGCCCTGCAGCTCAAATTGGAGTTCTTGTCACTTGTGCTTGTTGTTGGGGAGGGGCTGATTGACTGGGTGCTCACGGTGTTCTCGTGCTCTAACCCACCAAGTTTGGGGCCCTGACATTGGGTAAAACAGTGGCTAGGAGGGTTTTTACCTTCCTGTCAGTAGGTGTCCGACAATGACTTGGGGTGCTTCCACTCCACCACTGGAAATGAAACTTAACAGGTTTGGTCTTGGGGTAAAAACATGGGGTTCCACCGAATCTGAGCTCCATTGAACAAGTTTGGCTTTGTAAACTTGAAAATGTCTCAAAATGACTAGTACTGTCCTTTACAAAGGAAGTGTGGCCAAACAGAGTCTCACAAATCTCATCTTTGGCATGGAGTCCTCATTTGGGGTGTTAAACACCTCTGCAATGTTTCAGCTCCATTGGAGAAACTTTGCAATATAGAGTTGTTCCAACTCTACTCTAGACAGAGAGGGTTTTGGGCTCTTTAGGTGCACTTCCCCACCTTGGATCAAGGTGAGATTTTAGGTGAGCACCTAATTTGGTTTGGGAGGGCTCCTGTAATTTTATGGGCTTTTATTGAGATAATTTCCTTTGGAAACATCTGAAAAGCTAAAACAGACAGAAATGGTTTTCAGGGTTTTACTCAAATAATATTAATATAAAGTAGGGTTGAAAATCTTATATATGGAAAATATATGTCCTTCTGAGCTTCCATGAATTTACTCAGAGTATTCTAAGGCAGGAAAGCAATTTTCCTTGTGGGAATATCATTACTGGCCTTAGAAACAGACATAGATATAAAATAGGAAAATAATGTTTTAAATCACCAATTTATGTTTTTAATGAATGAAAATAATATTTGGATCAGATCACCAACTTTGGTTGGAAGTGCCACTTGGCATCATGAGCTAGTAGTGTATCCCAACATGATGAAGGTGATCTTGATATATAGGAGAAAGGGTTTTTGAAGAGAGCAAAATAATAAGTTTTCATAGGTTTGAGTCATCAAATAGACAAGCATACACTCAAACAAGGGTTCACATTGCACTCACAACATTATTTGAAAAAGTTTTAACAAGCTCTGATTTTCGAAACATAGAATACTTGGGGTGAAAAACAGGGTGTGACAGTATCTCTGTCATCAACACGGAAGCACTTATATTTCGGGATGCTCTTTGCCAAGCCAATCTTCACTTTCTTCACCATCGCATCAAGAAGTTGAGCTTGGCGGACTTGGTTTTCCAAGGTAGGAGAAATCTGGAGATTAGCAAGAAATCCATGAGGTTCTATCTGAAGGTTGAGCTTCCTGAAAGATTCACAAAGATCAGGCTGGCGAGGCTTCAGAATGAGACTGTTGCAGTAAGCCTTTCTGCTCAAAGCATCTGCAACGACATTTGCTTCACGTGGAGTAAAGTCAATGCTCAGATTATAATCTTGGATCATTTCCACCCAACGAGTTTACCAAAGATTGAGACTAGGTTGGGTGAAGATGTATTTGAGACTCTCGTGATCGGTGTAGACTTCAACATGTCTTCCCAACAAGAGCTGTCTCCAAGTCATCAAAGCATGAACCACTGCCGCTAAGTCAAGATCATGAGTGGGGTAGTTCTTCTCACTTGGCTTCAACTGCCACGAGGTATAAGCTACCACTTTCTTCTCTTGCATCAGGACTGCACCAAGACCTTGGAGAGAGGCATCAGAGAACACTTGATAAGGCTTGGAATCATTAGGAGGAATCAAGACTTCAGTTGAGGTGAGCTTCTCATTGAGTGTATCGAAAGTCAATTGACACTCTGGAGAGTAGACATACTTCACACTCTTTTGAAGAAGGTTAGATAGAGGCTTAGCAATCTTGAAGAAGTTCTCAATGAACCTTCTGCAATAGCTTGCAAGCCCGAGAAAGCTTCGAAGGTGCTTCACATTCTAAGGAGGTTCCCACTCAACAATGGTCTGCACCTTTGAGATGGAATGTTGCAAACTTGAAAAAGTCCTCTGGTCTGACATTATTGCACTCAAAGTGCTTGTTCATGTCACGAATCCAGTCATCCGCATCGAATGGCCGGTCACAGGAGGTGAAGGATTTCAGCTGGTTTGTGAGGAATTGATCCAGGGATGCAAACTACTGACCACCATTGTTGAAATAACCCCCGTGCCCTTGGTTCCTCTCTTGCAACAACTGGAGAAACATCTGAGTGTTTGTAACGACTAAGATGCGGTCCTTTTGGATTTAGGGAGCGATGCCCCAAAATGGAAAGAAGCGCATCTATGCGTTTCGCAAGCAAGATAAACATAGCACATACATAATTAAAGAATGACAAATAGGGAATCGTTTGCCATCTCATAGATAATATCAGAGTTTACATCCACATTTATTCAGACAAGGTAGTTCCGCTACAGACTACATAACATGAGAAAAAGGATATGCTATCCTGCATGCTTGCCCACGATCACGACCACGGCCTCAGTCTCACGACACGACGGATGAGTGACGCGTACAGTGGCCTGATAGAAATCTCTCAAGTTGCCCTGAGTTGGCCCCACACAGTGCTCTAGTTTGGACCAACACTCATGAGGAGCACTGGCCCGGGTTGTTGATTAATTCCTCGGGGTAGCTATTCCCTATGCAAATTATTATTAAGTGATTAGCAGATTAAAACGAATGTTGGGCCCTGCCGGACAAGTCTTAACACTACACGATTTATCAAGGGGGTACCCATAACAACCCCGAACGTGTTAGTAGAGACCAGTTATGGAATCAAATACCGGTAGCCAGAAACTAGGGCGGAAATAACGGAACAAAACACCCAGAAAAAGGCTAGGCCTTTCGTCATTTACCAAGTATATAGGTGCATTAATTAAATAACATATTTAAACATAATGATATCAAAACTCATGTTATCACATGAGACAATTGCACCTGCAACTAGCAACGCTAACATTAGAAGTTGAGCAAGCCTACTTAGCCATTCAATATTAGCTAGGAGGGGAAAGTGTTTGGGTTTCATGGCAATATTAAGAGGAAAATATTTCAGGTGGTAGGCAGCGAGCATACGACGAAGGAAACGTGAATCTTGGCATAACAAAGCTAGAGACGGTATCAAGGTCATGGTCATCTTGCCTGCGATGTCTTCAGCTTGTAACTGCTCTTGTTCGTCCTCCTCAACGCTCCCTAGGTGAACAAGCCGTAATCCCATCCCAATCCCGGCGTGTAGGTTCCTGCCTAGGCCGTAGCTGTGTCGCCACGCTTCCCTCTGTCGTCGACGCCGCCGTGCACGTTGGTGCAGTAGCTGTAGGCCACCACTCGTCGCGTTTAGGTATGAAATGGAACCGGGAAGGATCCCTCTTCCTCCCAGCAATGAGACGTTGCTCAATTTAACGCATATCGCCGGCGGTGACCTCCCCTGTTCTGGCCACCGTCGGGTTGTGATAGATCCAGAGGGGGTTGCTCAAAAGAGCAGAGCCCTCCTCTCTATTAACACTCAATAGCATAGCGCAGCGGTAGCAGTGGGTTTTGTAGATCGGCAGGTCGTGGGTTCGAGCCCCGCAGCGCCACCCTTTTTTGTTGATTTATTTCGTGGCACAGTAGCAGCAGGGGATAGCATAACCCTGTTACTCCCTCTGTTCTATCGAGCAAAAGGTGATAGTGTAGTGGCCTGTTGCTTTGTGTTAAACCAGCAGGTTGAGGGTTCGACCCCCGAAGCCCCCTTTTTTTCATTTTGCTATTTCATATTGCTTGTTAGTTTTGTTGCTATAGTTTGCTTGGGCAGCCATATCTGTTGCCTAATATCTATGCCAGTGGGTTTTCACCATTTGTTTTAGTTAGTGTGCATGTGTAGATTAGTGATGCTTATGTATGTGTTTGTGTAGAGTTAGAGTAGGCATGTGTATGTGTGCTTGTGTGGTGCAAGCACCCAAGTGCTTGAGTAGATGTATGTAACCATGTATGAGTGTGTTGTGTCGGTGTATGTGCCTATGTGTGTGTGTGAGTGTGCTTGTGCATATGTGCACTAGTGCATGTGCATGAGGTGTGCTTTTGAGTGTGCAAGCACCCATGTGCTTGTGTGTGTAGGTGATCATGTGGTGCAACTTACATGTGGTGTGTGTATGTATCCATGTGGTGCATCTGTGTGTGTGACACCCACATGCCCAAGGCATGGTTTGCCTTAGTGAGCACTTGGTGCAAGCATGTATTTGTGTGTGTTTTAGAATAGCATGTGTAGGTGCTAGTGAGTGCCATCACAGCTTGCCATGCCTCATGAGGAGGAGGCGGTGGTGGAGGGGGTGATGGAGGGTTTGACTGATTAGCCTCACGACTTGGATCTTGCGAGTTGGTGGATCCATCCTGGAGACAGAAAATAACATTAGACCAGAGATGAAAAATTCAAAGATTAAGCTGATTCAATGGATAGAAATATCTAAACAAGAATTCTTAGCAACTGCACTCAAACTAAAATTAGTAAGAATACTTCCAAAAAATTACCGTCGACAACATCTGATTCAAAGCCACTTGTAAATGCCAAGTATGAGCTAGGATTGCTCGGAACAAATCCCAACATACATCTGATGAAAGAATTCCTAAGTTACTAATGAAATTCCCACCTAAGATCTTCTAAAATTTCTGGTCATGCAATCGGGTCCACGGATACAAGGAGAAATTCATCACTCAACTCCAAGCATCTAACTCGTCTAGTGTATCACATCCGTCAACACATAACCAGAATCTCGGAACCTCAACTATCTCAGACCCTCGTAATCACAACCATACTAAGTATGGCGATACATCCGAACCTATCTGCACCAGTACTGGGGAAGCCAGACTCCTCTCGTCACTACTAGTATTGAAACAATTTCGAGCATCTTCCGTCATGAGATACTAAGAAAACTGAATGATATTATGTACTCAAGAATCCCATGTAGCTCAACTCCCTGGAAGAAATCAAGTCACACAGGAGGCACCAAGACAGAACTCCATCACATCGGCATCATATAGATTCCAAAATATCCGCGTGATCCTAAATTGTTTTTGAGCCAGGAGAGGAGTAGAGTTAAAATTTCCGAAGTCGTGAACCTCACCAGAGCATAGAAGAGGAGAAAAAATAAACCTACTCTGTGATATAACTAAGACTCAAAATAATTTTCACTAGACTCGACTCGGCCAAGTTCGATCAACCAAAGGCTCCTATGGTTGTAAGGGTGTGATAACCAACTTGTAACGACTAAGATGCAGCACTTCCCTTATTTGGGGGCGATGCCTCAAAAGGGGAAAGAGTCGCATCTAAACGTTTCGCAAGCATGATAAACGAATACATAATAGATGGAAGAGTAATAAGATTTGGCTTAGATTCGCCACAAGCTAAATTGTAGATCCACACAGTCATACATTATTCAAATGGAAAACAGGGTCTTCCTATAGACAAGATAAACGAAAAAGCTAATGCTATCCCGCCTTGCTAGGCCCACGATCACCACCAAGTGCCTCTAGTCCTCGGGATACGTCACCACAACCTGCCACTATCCTCATCGAACTCCCACTTCAGCAGGGTATCCTCGGAAACATCTGCATCTGGGGTACCTATACCTGTGGGTGGCTGTAGTAATCTGTGAGCCATAAAGACTCAGCAATCTCATGACCTTGGTATCGAATCTACTTAAGTTATTAGGTGGGGTTGGGGTATGTGTTTGATTTTGCACCAACCTAAGCATTTATGGTGGTTAACTTACGTTGAACAAGAAGTGAAGATATGGTGGTCAACGCAAGACGGTCGAGATCTAAGGATAATCAATAAGTGATCCTGAACACCTACTTACGTCATTCATAACCCAACCGTGATCTCGATCAGAGAAGGAACTCTGAAGGAAACAGTCACGGTTACACACACAGTTGGCAGGTTTTAATTAAGTTACTTTAAGTTATCTAGAACCGGATGTTAACAAAATATCCAAGGTTGCCACATAACGTGGGCACGACTTTCCGAAAGATTTAACCCTGCAGGGGTACTCCAACTAATCCATCACAAATTACCATTGGCCGCATAGAAATCCTCGATCACGATACTCGCGACCTCATCGGATTCCTTAGTGGAACACCTCAACTCTGAGAAGACCCAAAGTCTCACCGGAATCCCAATGCATAAGATATATCATTAATGTAATACAAGTCCAGCAAGACCACCCGACGTGGCGACGACCCCGATAAGAGCCGCGTACCTCAGTCTCAGGACACGTCGGATAAGCACATCGTACGTTGGCTTGTTAGACATCTCCCGGGATGCCCCGGGTTGGCCCCACAAACGGCTCTAGGTTGATCAACACTCATGAGGAGCACTCGCTCGGGGGTTCATTAAATTCCTCGGGGTAGCTATTCCCTATGCTTTTTATTATGAAGTTGTTAGCAAATTAACATGAAAGTTGGTTCTTGCCAGACAAGACTTAACACTAAACGATTTACCAAGGGGGTCCCCATAACAACCCCGAACGTGTTAGGAGCGCTCAGTTATGGAATAAAACACCGGTAGCTGAAACTAAGGCGGCAAAAGCGGAACAAGTCACCCAACAAAGGGCCACGACTTC
This sequence comes from Hordeum vulgare subsp. vulgare, assembly GCF_904849725.1. Classification (NCBI taxonomy): domain Eukaryota; kingdom Viridiplantae; phylum Streptophyta; class Magnoliopsida; order Poales; family Poaceae; genus Hordeum; species Hordeum vulgare. Next base: position 100,855,944 of record NC_058521.1, on the reverse strand, counting down.
CGCCCTTTACCAAGTATATAGGTTCATTAAATAAATAGCATTTAAAATAAGATGATAATCAAATTGCCCATGCTATCACATGGACCAGCTCGCACCTGCGACTAGCAATGCTAATGAAATGCTTGAGCAAGCCTAACTTAGCCAAACAATATTTGCTAGGAGGGGAAGTGTTAGAGGTTTCATGGCCTATATATAAGGTGGTAGGCAGTAGAAAATTACAATGGAAACGAATTAACTATGCATAACAAATCTAGAAACGGTGTCAAGGTCACCATCATCTTGTGTGTGATATCCTCAGAGTGGAACTACTCCTGATCTTCCTGAATGAAGTCCCCGGACTCCTCGAACTCGTTTCCCACACCCGTTGCTACCCAGAAGAAACAAGCACCCAATAGACACCAAAGTGATAATGCAACAAACAATATGATGCATGTATGGCACACACTTCAACGCACGCACGTAAATAATCCTACGCAAATGACAAAGTGCCACCTCATCACAAAATGACACTTTTGCAGAACTGCTCAAAATTGAAATCCAGTGCCACCATAGGATTCCTTGGGGTTTTCTACCCCAAATCCATATATCATAATGTCATACTTGCATGCATAAAAACAACACAAAACTAAAAAGTAATTCTACCCAGAATCATAGACACCATATATCAAAATCGGAGGTTGAGTTGCATATCCCAGATTTGACATATTCCTCTTATGGAATTATTCCAAATTTGGATTTAACACCTAGCAGAATAAAATGAACTCCAAAACACAATCTGACAGGGGGCCCCACTTGTCATAAGCACCAGGGGCCCTCAGTGGCACAGCTATAGCGAGAAACATTGCAGTAGAGAATTACAATGGAAACGAATCAACTATGCATAACAAATCTAGAAACGGTGTCAAGGTCACCATCATCTTGTGTGATATCCTCAGAGTGGAACTGCTCCTGATCTTCCTGAATGAACTCACCGGACTCCTCGAACTCGTTTCCCGCACCCGTTGCTACCCAGAAGAAACAAGCACCCAATAGACACCAAAGTGATAATGCAACAAACAATATGATGCATGTATGGCACACACTTCAATGCACACACAAAAATAATCCTACGCGAATGACAAAGTGCCACCTCATCACAAAATGACACTTTTGTAGAACTGATCAAAACTGAAATCCAGTGCCACCATTGGATTCCTTGGGGTTTTCTACCCCAAATCCATATATCATTATTCCATACTTGCATGCAGAAAGACACCACAAAACTAAAATGTAATTCTACCCAGAATCATAGACACCATATATCAAAATCAGAGGTTGAGTTGCATATCCCAGATTTGCCATATTCCTCTTATGGAATTATTCCAAATTTAAATTTAACACCTAGCAGAATAAAATGAACTCCAAAATACAATCTGACAGGGGGCCCAACTGGTCATAAGCACCAGGGGCCCTTAGTGGCACAGCTATAGCGAGCAACATTGCAGTAGAGAATTACAATGGAAACGAATCAACTATGCATAAGAAAGCTAGAAACGGTGTCAAGGTCACCGTCATCTTGTGTGTGATATCCTCACAGTGGAACTGCTCCTGATCTTCCTGAATGAACTCATCGGACTCCTCGAACCTGTTTCCCGCACCCGTTGCTACCCAGAAGAAACAAGCACCCAATAGACACCAAAGTGATAATGCAACAAACAATATGATGCATGTATGGAACACACTTCAACGCACGCACATAATTAATCCTATGCAAATGACAAAGTGCCACCTCATCACGAAATGGCACTTTGCAGAACAGCTCAAAACTGAAATCAAGTGCCACCATTGGATTCCTTGGGGTTTTCTACCCCAAATCCATGTATCATAATGCCATACTGGCATGCATAAAAACACCACAAAACTAAAAAGTAATTCTACCCAGAATCATAGACACCATATATCAAAATCAGAGGTTGAGTTGCATATCCCAGATTAGGCATATTCCTCTTATGGAATTATTCCAAATTTGGATTTAACACCTAGCAGAATAAAATGAACTCCAAAACACAATCTGACTGGGGGCCCCACTTGTCCTAAGCACCAGGGGCCCTCAGTGGCACAGCTATAGCGAGAAACATTGCAGTAGAGAATTACAATGGAAACGAATCAACTATGCATAACAAATCTAGAAACGGTGTCAAGGTCACCATCATCTTGTGTGATATCCTCAGAGTGGAACTGCGCCTGATCTTCCTTAATGAACTCACCGGACTCCTCGAACTCGTTTCCCGCACCCGTTGCTACCCAGAAGAAACAAGCACCCAATAGACACCAAAGTGATAATGCAACAAACAATATGATGCATGTATGGCACACACTTCAATGCACACACAAAAATAATCCTACGCGAATGACAAAGTGCCACCTCATCACAAAATGACACTTTTGCAGAACTGATCAAAACTGAAATCCAGTGCCACCATTGGATTCCTTGGGGTTTTCTACCCCAAATCCATATATCATTATTCCATACTTGCATGCAGAAAAACACCACAAAACTAAAAAGTAATTCTACCCAGAATCATGGACACCATATATCAAAATCAGAGGTTGAGTTCCGTATCCTAGATTTGGCATATTCCTCTTATGTAACTATTCCAAATTTGGATTTAACACCTAGAAGAATAAAATGAAATCCAAAACACAATCTGACAGGGGGCCCCACTGGTCATAAGCACCAGGGGCCCTCAGTGGCACAACTATAGCGAGCAACATTGCAGAGAAAATAAAAGGGGAAATAAAAACACCACAAAACTAAAAAGTAATTCTACCCAGAATCATAGACATCATATATCAAAATCAAAGGTTGAGTTGCATATCCCAGATTTGGCATATTCCTCTTATGGAATTATTCCAAATTTGGATTTAACACGTAGCAGAAGAAAATGAACTCCAAAACACAATGGGCCCCACTGGTCATAAGCACCAAGGGCCCTGAGTGGCACAGCTATAGCGAGCAACATTGAAGAGAAAATAAAAGGGCCAAATTTGGATTTAACACGTAGCAGAATAAAATGAACTCCAAAACACAATGGGCCCCACTAGTCATAAGCACCAGGGGCCCTCAGTGGCACAGCTATAGCAAGCAACATTGCAGAGAAAATAAAAGGGGAAATAAAAACACCACAAAACTAAAAAGTAATTCTACCCAGAATCATAGACATCATATATCAAAATCAGAGGTTGAGTTGCATATCCCAGATTTGGCATATTCCTCTTATGGAATTATTACAAATTTGGATTTAACACGTAGCAGAATAAAATGAACTCCAAAACACAATGGGCCCCACTGGTCATAAGCACCAGGGGCCCTGAGTGGCACAGCTATAGCGAGCAACATTGAAGAGAAAATAAAAGGGCCAAATTTGGATTTAACACGTAGCAGAATAAAACGAACTCCAAAACACAATGGGCCCCACTGGTCATAAGCACCAGGGGCCTTGAGTGGCACAGCTATAGCGAGCAACATTGGAGAGAAAATAAAAGGGGAAATAAAAACACCACAAAACTAAAAAGTAATTCTACCCAGAATCATAGACATCATATATCAAAATCAGAGGTTGATTTGCATATCCCAGATTTGGCATATTCCTCTTATGGAATTATTCCAAATTTGGATTTAACACGTAGAAGAATAAAATGAACTCCAAAACACAATGGGCCCCACTGGTCATAAGCACCAGGGGCCCTGAGTGGCACACCTATAGCAAGCAACATTGAAGAGAAAATAAAAGGGCCAAATTTGGATTTAACACGTAGCAGAATAAAATGAACTCCAAAACACAATGGGCCCCACTGGTCATAAGCACCAGGGGCCCTGAGTGGCACAGCTATAGCGAGCAACATTGAAGAGAAAATAAAAGGGGAAAGTGGGGGATTCGAACCCACCATCTCCATGGTGGAACTCACAGCACCCATCACTGGGCTACGCAGGTACGTCTGCTAGTACTGGGGTGCTAACACAGGTATCCACAGATCCAATTACCTACCGCAACAGAGAACAAAATCCACAAAAACCATTGCGCGAGGGGGGATCGAACCCATGACCTATCGGTTGAGGCGCGCTCGTTCAACGAGTAGGATATGAGGTGGGAGTCTGATCCTAAGGGGGTTGACCCTTCTTGTCTATCCCGCATCGCCAGCCTACTCCTTCTACTACTAGAAGCAGAACGACTATGACGGTGTCCTCATCAGCAGCCACAGCCGATGACAAACGTTGGCAGGGATGCGAGCCACTTTTGCTACTGCCTGCGGCTGCTGTGGTACTGCTAAGATTCTGCTGCTGCTGAACTGACGAAGCGTTGCTGCTTCTACTCTGCTCGCGACAGAACGGATGGCGACGACTATGCGGCGACGACGAGGCTACAGGAAGAGAGGGCAAGGGAGGAGAGCGGGGTTGCTGTGCTCACCCAAGGCGGAGGAGAAGGTAACACGTAGAGGAGAGGATCGACGGAGTCGAAGTAGTGGTGTTGTAGTCAAAGAAGCTCGCCGGAGTTGAGGAAGAAGAGGCTCGTCGTCGGGGGCGTCGTGGCGTCAACCTTGGTGCCGGATCTCCATGGTAATGGAACTCCCGTGGTCTCAGTGTGCTTCTGGGAGGGTCGCGGAGGAAAGAGACAGTGTCCTAAGCCGGCGACGAGCTCGAGCAGGCGCCGGTCATGGCGCGGTGGTGGATCTAGAGAGCAGCCTGACAGCGCGAGGGGAGAAGGAGGAGGGGAACAATGCGTTAGGGTTAGAGAGGTGCGGCTGGGGCTGCATATAACCTAGGGCCTCGAGCTCGTGGCCGCCCGATCGAGGAGAAGGAGCGATCGGTGGCTGCCATGGCGTCTTACACCGTGACGACGGTAAGGTGGAAGAGGGACGCTGGCTGGGCTCTGGGCCGAATGATACAACAACCGAGCCTAGTGCTCTTTCTATCACTTCTTAAAATGTTTTTCCCAAATAAACAGAACATGGTTTTAGTTAAATCCCAGGGGCTAAAATGAAAAGAGTTTTAACAAAATAAAAATACCTTTGTTCTTCTAAAATGTTGCCACTATTTATAAAAATAAGTGGGGCATTTTTAGAAGAACAAAAATAATTTCCTTTTATTTAACATGGGGATTTTTTTAAATAAAAGCAAATGGGAAAATAAACCCAAACCAGAGGGAGTGCACTCCACAATTAACAAGAAGATTTTTCAAATGGCAGGAACATTTATTGGGGAAAAACAGTAACTCAGAAATATGCCTCTAATATAATTGGAAAAGAGGGAGTTTTGAAACTATGGTGCAACAAGAAGTTTTGAGGGGACTCTCGTTGCACCCAATCACATTGTAAATACCCAAGGCACATCCACACATGCACTCACACTTCATACCAAGGTGTAACGCAACAACAGAGAAGAACAAAAGAAGTGATGATATGCATGATGCCATGATGCAACATAAAATGAAGACACAAGCTTAAACTCTTTATTCAAAACAAACATGCCCACATAGGAAGGTTGCCATACAAGGAAGGATTACAAAAGGACTGGGGCTATTACAGATGACAACTTACTTGAAGGATGTTATTAAATCCATAATTAGGTATGGTGGATACTCATGGCAAGAAACTTTGTTTAAGGGGTTTTGGATGCACAAGTAGTATCTCTACTTAGTATGAATTTTTGGCTAGCAAAAGATCCTAAGCAAACACCACATGTTGGAGCATCCATAACAATGTAACTTGTATGGAAATATACAAAATTTGGTCAAGTTTGAAAATAGTTAATGGGTATTCACAATCATAGAAGATGTCCAAGATAATATACTTATATGTCAAAGTTATCTTCCTTTTACCAATCATTCATGAATTGCTTGTATGACCAATATTGATTGTCAAGCTTCAAAAGATTTCACTTTCTAAACCCGATGTGAATCTACTACTAGGCATGACATGAACATATAATTTCGACTTCATGGTATTCAATTCATTCAGCAATTTACTCATAGTATATAAGTGAAGCACAAGAGCAAACAATCAAACTACTCTCAAAAGATATAAGTGAAGATCAATGAGTAGACAAGCAATTAAGTAGCTATGTGAGGACTCTCTCTCAATAAATATTTTCAGATATGATATTTTATTTCAAACAACAAATAAAACAAAAGACACTCCAAGAATAGCACATATCATGTGGACACACAAAAATTAGGCCCAACATAGGCTAATCGATAGTTCTTGATGAATAAAGGTGGGATGTGTAGCATCCCCAAGCTTAGATGCTTGAGACTTCTTGAAATATTTACTTGGGATGCCTTGGGAATCCCCAAGCTTGAGATTTTGTATCTCGTTCAATCCTCTCATATCCCGGTTTCACCTAAGTCTCAAAAACTTCATCCACACAAAACTTGAAAAGAACTCCTGAGATAGGTTAGTACACATACAAGTAAAACAACACTTCTTTGCATAATAATTTTCAAACATTATATATTGTTTAATCTCATTTCCACAATTTATGTTTACCAATATAGGCTATGGAAACTATAGGATAAGTAGATAACGAAACTATGATAGCAATCTGTCCAAACAGAACAGTCAGTAGAAATATGTTTAAAAAGTGTACTTTTGTATCTCCAAAAATTCTGAAAATTTAGGAAGTGCTATAAAATTTTTATTAGAGTAAATTGTTAAAATTACAGAAACTTTCCACTTTTCATTAAATTATGGTAACTAAAAAAACTGTAGCAAAAGTTTTTGTTTTTATACATCACACATCACACATGCAATTTGAGCATTCTAAATGCCATTCTTGGAAATTTTTTTGAAAAACAAGATTATAAATAACATGTAACAGAAAAAAAAATGATGCTCCAATCAAATCACATGTCACGTGATGAATAAAAATATAGCTCCAAGTAAGATATATTGATAATGTTGGAGTTGAAAGACGGGATGCCTACTAGGGCATACCCAAGCTTAGACACTTGAGTCTTCCTTGGATATTACCTTGGGGTGCCGTAGGAATCCCCAAGCTTAGTTTATTGTTGCTTCTTATTCTCCTCATATTTGTATCTCACCCAAAACTTGAAAACTTCAATCACACAAAACTTAACGGAACTTTGTGAGATGGGTTAGTATGATAAATATAGATCTTTCACTTAGGTACTGCCAAGACAAGACTCATAATTGTTCTCACAAAATACCTACTGTATTCTATCATTAGCATAATTTATATCACTCTATATAAGTTATGGAAACACTAAAATAGGAAAACTATGCACACAAAACAGAATCTGTAAAAAACAGAACAGTCTATGAAGATCTGCATTAAAACCATACTTGCCTGACTCTATAACTTCTAAACAATTAGGACAACGCAATTTTTTTGCATACAAGAAATGTGTAAAAATTTCAGAATTTTGTCATGATCCAGTAAAATCATAGAAATTCTGCACTCGGCGTTAAAGTTTCAATTTTTGCACGGAATCAAACAAGAAAGTATCCACACTATCCCAAGGGCTTTACTTGGCACTTTATTAAAATAAAATCGATAAAACATGATTAATACAATAGCTTAATCATGTGAACACTCAAAAACAGAAAGGGTAAACATTGAGTTGTCTCCCAACAAGCGCTTTTCTTTAATGCCTTTTATCTAGGCATGATGATTTCAATAATGCTCGTATATGAATAATAGTTGAAGCATGAAAGAGAGCATCATGAATCACATGGCAAGCACATTTAAGTCTAACTCACTTACTATGCATAGGGATTTTTCAAGCAAAGAATTTATTGTGGCAATAATCAACTTGCATAGGAAGTCAAAAGAAGCATGACTTCAAAACTTTGAACACATATGGAGGAAACATGATATTATTGCAATTCCTACAAGCATGTGTTCCTCCCTCATAATAAGTTTCAGTAGAACCATGAAGGAATTCAACAATATAACTATCACATACAACATTCTTTTCTTGATGCACATGCATATAATTTTTACTACCCTCCACAAAATCAAATTTCTTTTCGTTCATAATAGTGGGAGCGAACTCAACAAAACGACTATCATGAGACACTTGATTGGCATAATCCAAATGAAAATTAAAATCATGATGACAGGTTTCATGTTTATAATTATTCTTTATAGCATACATGTCATCACAATAATCATCATATATAGTAAGTTCGATATCATAGTCAATTGAAACCTCTTCCAAAATAGTGGACTCATCATTAAATAAAATCATGACCTCTTGAAATCCACTTTCAACATTATGAAAAGATTCAACACCCTCCAAAATAGTGGGATGTAACATCCCAAAATTATAAATTTTGGAATGTTAATAAAATTATTAGATTGATTGTTTGTTTGTTTGCTGAGTGACTGAAACTTGTGTGATATTTGAAACTTTTCGAAACTTTTGAATGAGAGGGAATAAAATGACTTTCCCCATCTCCGGTGAATTCAAATTCAAGCTTTTAAAAGCAAAGAGAGAAGATGACATGACTTCTTCAACTACAAATAATTTGAATGGAGATATTTGCATTTGAATTCTCTTGCATTTTTATTTGTTTTCTTCGGGCAAGAAATGCCGGGAAATACATTCTAGAGCGGAGGAACATGACCCTCGAACCCACGGGCATTTTGAAAGTTAATTGAAACCTCAAACTTAGAGGATCATTTGAAAATTATTTGCAAGAGAAAATAAACCTTTTAGGTATTTTTGGAAAAACATTTTTTCTGAAGTTTTTATTTTTGCCGTGGAAAAATGCCCATCATTTATATTTTATTTTTCTGATAATTTTAGTATATAAAAACTCTTTATTCCGAATTGATTTGATTTCCTTTTTATCGTTTTAGTTTCCTAGTTTTGAAAATAGGAATAAAATCACTTTTATTAGGAATAGGAGCTGGCCCAATTAAGACACTTTCCTTTTGGCCCAAGAAGATCATCTCCTACCTCCATCTCTTCTTCACGTGACAAAGAAACCTTCCATCCATGGAGAGGAGATCCCCACCTCCGGGATTCGCGAAGCACATTCCTTCCCGGCGCCTCCCGTCACCTCTATAAGAAGCCCCACGTCCTCCTCGTTCCATTCCCGTTGAAACCACCGCCTCTCCTCGCCCCTAGCTCGTGCACCCCTCGCCGGAATCGTCACCGGAAAACCCACCAGAGAGCTGCCAGGAACTCCACCTCGCCACCCCTGCACCCCTCCACACTTCGGCCACCTCCCCCACCACTTCGGCCTCACCACTCCACCCCCTCCACCGCCCCCTGCCGCCCCTTCTCCACCTCCCCATCGCCATTGCCACGAGCAGCAGAAAACCAGCAGAATTTTCCATCCCTCCACCTCGCCCACTACAGCCCCCCCCTCCACCTCGCACCCCCTCCCCAGGAGCACCCCCACCTTCGGCCTCCCCCTTCCCCACCCCTCGTCGGCCCCTCCCCCTTCCCCGCCAGCGACCAGCCTCCCTCGGCCGCCATTGGCAGCAACGGGAGCAGCCCCAGCCGAAGGTAACCTCTCCCACCTCTCTGTTTTCTCTTTTCTTATTTTGTAGCCGTTGGATCTAAGAGGTATGGCTTACATTAGATCTTAGAAATACCCCTTCGGTTTAGAGTAGAAAACCAGCGGTTTATTTTCACTTATTCTTTTAGCCAGTAGTTTTTGCTTAGCCTCGGCCGTTTGCTCCAAACATTGCAACAAACAGCACCCTCGGCCTATCGTAGCATGCCACGTGTACCCCCTATTTGTAGATAGTTAGCTTCAATTTTTTTTCTGCCTGTTTGCAAAAACAGAAAGTTTCAATCTTGTTTAGCCTCTAACTTTTGATCCCGAAGTCCAATGATAGTGATTCTTTTTCCAGTAGCTCAAAAATTTCCTGTAGTTTTTAAAAACATATAATTTGTCTATGTTTGAATTTTTCAAATATAGGTTAGATCAGATTTAGTTTAAACCTTGTTTTGCCTATTCCAGGAGTTTAAAAATAGCTTTTTATTTTATTCCTTTTGGTACTGATCACTAGCGATCTTATTTATCAGTGGTAAAAATTTCAGATTTGTTTGAGTATTTGAGCTCACTGTTTCATGTGAAACAATTTCTGTTTCACCTCTTTTAGGATTTCGGCTAATCCCTTTTCTATTTTGTTTTAAAATATTTTCTTTATTATTTCAGAAAGATTATTATGTTTTGTTTCCGTTAGATAAACAGTAGTTTTGCAACAAGTTTTTATTTTAGTTTTATTTGTTTTCATGAAATCAATTCTAGTTCCTTAGTAACTTGCAATTGGATTCGGCATTGTTTGAAATCCCGTTTGGGAATACTTCCAAATAGTTTTGTGAAAAATACTTTATTTTATCTTAGTTAACCTTATGTCTTAGTTCCTTGTTATTATTTTTTGTTAGACAAAAACTATTTAGTGTTTGACGTAGTAGAAGACTCCCTAGTCTTATTTGAAGTTTCTTTCGGTTTCCTATTCGCTCTCTCTTTTGTTTTGATTGCTAGAATGGTTGCTAGTATGAGTGCTTATGTGAATGATATGTTTGTTATATAGATTTCATCGGAGAGTGATGAGTAGTCTATCAAGTTATTTTCTCGAGAAATTCTTCTTCGTCAACATCACAGGCAAGTCACTTTGATCATACTATCACCTATGTTTTATGCATCGTAGTTCTACCATCCTATGCCCAATTGCATGCTGCTTAGGTACATGGAAATTGTAGTATAGATTGTAGTATCATGTGGTAGGCACACAACAACCCCGATACTTGGCCCCGAGACGACAAATTTCATATTACTATGCTTGAGTAGACGGGATTTCGGTTGAGTGCATAACACGAGTGATGCGACGTTGATTAAATAATCAAGACCGGTTAAGACAAGATTCTCAAGACCTCGGACGCAATGCAACTCTGGGTGAAGGACGGTTGATCGGCTCCTTGGAGAACCCAGTGGATGACCCAGGATGCTGGAGAGGCCATGACATCCTGCGGAAAGCTTCACCCAGGCTCAAAGAGATGGACGGATATTTTCAAGACCCAAGGCTTACCTGCACAGCCACAAGTCATTATGGGCTCTGGCTTGGTTGGACAACGCGGTGACTCTGGACAGGCGGTGCTAGCAGATGTAGAAGAACGGTAGGAATGGATGGGCATCGACAGGGATTTAGAGGGACCCGTTGAAAGACCATGTTTTGATCATCCGGTCTTCAAACTCCCTGAAGTGCGAGGACATACACGGAGGCGAACAAATCTTGTGAGGAACGTGTGCAAAACTCTGCAGAGTACTCAAACCTAATCGATTAGCCGTGTCCACGGTCATGGACAACTTGAGCCAAAGGAACTGAAGTTATCTGGATTTCTCAACACCATTATATATATTTGATGAGGGTAATTATTGACAACTCGGGTACGAGGATTGGTTGGCGGAACCATCTCGTTAACAACCAACAATGTAGTAATATTTTGCTTCTAGCCCTCTCTTGATGTAGGAGAAAACTTTCTTTTCGCTGAAAACTTATAGCCCCACCTGCCATATATGCATATAGTATAGATGATTACTTTTCACTCCTCTCTTATGTGACTTGCCGGCATATTCAATATGCTGACCTACACGGCTGCAACGTCTTATGTTGTAGATATTTTTCTTCGACGAGTAAGAGTACGATTCAGGGTTACGGTCTACACTCAACTTGCCGTTGGTGTTTACTGGGACTCCACTCCCTTGACTGCTTCCGCTGAAATATTTAAGGTATATATTAGTTTTACGCTATTTATATGTGATTGCACTTTGATATATACATTGATGTACTGTGTGTGCCAGCATACTGATCCAGGGATGGCACAGAAACACAGAGGCTTGACTCGTTTTGAGTCGGGTCGCTACATGGGATCATTAGTACCTAGAGTTGACACTTTTCCAAACTCACTTTCATCAATATAATCATCATACATAGGAGGCATGCTTTCATCATAATAAATTTGCTCATCAAAACTTGGGGGACTAAAAATATCATATTCATCAAACATAGAATCCCCAAGCTTGTGGCTTTGCATATCATTAGCATCATGGATATTCAATTCATACTAACAATATTACTATCATGCTCATCATTCAAGGAATTCACATTAAGCATTTTCATAAATTCTTCCTCTAGCAATTGAGAACAATTTTCCTTTCCATCATTTTAAAGAAAGGCATGATAAATATGAACAATATGAGACCACCTCAATTCAATTTTTTAGTTTTCTTTTTGTAAAACCAAACTAGTGAAAAACAAGAAACTAAAAGATTTAATTGCAAGACCTAAAGATATACCTTCAAGTACTCACCTCCCCGGCAACAAGCCAGAAAAGAGCTTGATGTCTACTACACAACTTGTTTTTGTAGTCTCGTGTTGGGCCTCCAAGCGTAGAGTTTTGTAGGATAGTAGGAAATTTCCTCAAGTGGATGACCTAAGGTTTAGCAATCCGTGGGACGTGTAGGATGAAGATGGTCTCTCTGAAACAACCTTGCAACCAAATAATAAAAAGTCTCTTCTGTCGCCAACACACCAAATACAATGGTAAATTGTATAGGTGCACTATTTTGGCGAAGAGATGGTGATACAAGTGTAGAAATGATAGTAGACATAGTTTTTTGTAATCTGAAAATATAAAACAGCAAGGTAGCAAGTAACAGAAGTGAACATAAATGGTATTGCAATGCTTCAAAATGAGGGCTAGGGTCCGTACTTTCTCTAGTTCAATCTCTCAACAATGCTAATAGAATTGGATCACATAACAATCCATCAGCGTGCGATAAAGATTCACTCCAAAGTTCCTATCTAGTAGAGGACATAAGAAGAAATTGTTTGCAGGGTACGAAACCACCTCAAAGTTACTATTTTCGATCAATCTTGGCAAGAGTTCGTACTAAGATAACAAGTTATCCTTTCTGATCGATCTATTCAAGAGTTCGTACTAAACAAACACCATAAAAAATTCAGATTCATAATACTCAATCCAACACAACGGACTTCAAGGAGCACACAAAGATTTCCATCGGAGAACATATTATAACAACGTGCAATCAACCCTATGCCTAGATTACCCCATTGTCACCTCAGGAATACGCGAGTTGATGCCACAACATATATCAAGTGAATCACTTGAATACCCCAATGTCACCGCGGGTATCCGCATGCAAGACATATATTATGTGCTCACAAACCTGAATATTCAATGCAACATAACGAGATCTTAAAGTGAAAGACACAATTCATCACAACAATAGCGTAGCACAAACACCATATGATCCAACTATATTAACAAGGCCCGTGATATATCATGATCATGACATCTCAAGAACACAAGAGAGAGAGAGAGATTAAACACATAGCTACTGCTACAAACCCTCAGCCCCGAGGGTGGACTACTCCCTCCTCATTATGGTGTCCGCCGGGATGATGAAGATGGATACCTGAGATGATTTCCCCTCTCCGACATAGTACTGGACCATCTCCAAATTGGTTTTCCATGGATACAAAGGCCTGCAATGTCGGAAGTTCTAGTCTAGGCTTATTTCTGGAGGTTTCTGTATTTATAGGATTTTGGGGTGTTGGAATCATGCCAAGATGGGCCACAACGTGCCCACTAGACATCAACCCACATCAGAGGGGCTCATGTGGCTTGGTGTCTAGTGGGCACCAGGGTCCCCTCTCTGGTGGTTCTTTGCTCCAATATTTATCTTTTCTTCCAAAGAAATCGTCAAAACGTTTCGTCCAATTCCGAGAACTTCTATTTCTGCGCAAAAAACAACACCATAGTAGTTCTGCTGAAAACAGTGTCGGTCCGGGTTAGTTATAAATACATCATATGAAGTGCAGCAAAACCATACAAAAGTATTGTAAACATAGAATTTATACTTCATAAATTACTGATACGTTGGAGATGTATCAGCTCATGAGCGGGATCCTCTGTGGTCGTGGCCCGTCGGTTGGGATACCCTGCACGATTAATGTGCGTGGGCATCGTGGGTTAGTGGGGGCGTGGGGGTAACTGATCACACACCCCACGTATTCCTGGGGCTTTAAAAGGGGCGGAGGAAAGGCCAAGGCCACAATTGCCTTTCCACTCCTTGTCTCCCACCTCGCACATGTGCCGCTCCGTAGCTTGCCACCATTCGTCCTTCATCCGTGCAAACCACAGCGCCCGTTATCACCTTACCTCCCTGCTTGCACCCACAGCACTCGCCGCCGCCGTTCCTCCCTCCTCGGTCCCGTAGCGCTCTTCTGCGGTTGACCAGCTGGGGGTGATACGTCTCAAACGTATCTATAATTTTTGATGGTTTCACGCTGTTATCTTGTCTTCTTTGGTTGTTTCATGTACCTTTTATATCTTTTTTGGGACTAACTTATTGATTCAGTGCCAAGTGCCAGTTCCTGTTTTTCCCGTGTTTTTGACTCTTTTCAGATCTGATTTTGGAATGGAGTCCAAACGGAATAAAAACCCCGAAATGATTTTTTCCCAAACGGAAGAAGACCAGGGGGCCTTTGGGCCAAGCCAGGTGGGCTCCAAGGAGCCCACAAGTTCCCACCATGCCACCATGGGGGAGGCGGCGGTGGGCAAGCTTATGGCCTCCCTGGCCGCCCCTTGACCTAGGTCTTTGGCCTATAAATTCCCAAATATTCCGCAAATAATGAGGGGAGCCTCGAAAATACTTTTTCGTCGCCGCAAGCTTCCGTTTCCGCGAGATCTCATCTGGAGACCCTTCCCGGCGCCCTGCCGGATGGGACTTTGGAGTTGGAGGGCTTCTTCATCATCATCATCGCCCCTCCAATGACTTGTGAGTAGTTCACTTCAGACCTACGGGTCCATGATCTTCTCTCTCTTGGATCTTCAATACAAAGTTCTCCATGATCTTCATGGAGATCTATCCGATGTAATCTTCTTTGGCAGTGTGTTTATCGAGATCCGATGAATTGTGGATTTGTGATTAGATTATCTATGATATATATTTGAGTCTTTGCTTATTTCTTATATGCATGATTTGATATCCTTGTAAGTCTCTCCGAGTCTTGGGTTTTGTTTGGCCAACTAGATCTATGATTCTTGCAATGGGAGAAGTGCTTGGATTTGGGTTCTACCATGTGGTGACCTTTCCCAGTGACAGTAGGGGCAGCAAGGCACACATCAAGTAGTAGCCAACAAGGGTAAAAAGATGGGGTTTTTATCATTGGTTTGAGATTATCCCTCTACATCATGTCATCTTGCTTAAGGCGTTACTCTGTTCTTATGGACTTAATACACTAGATGCATACTGGATAGCGGTCGACGTGTGGAGTAATAGTAGTAGATGCAGAAAGTATCGGTCTACTTGTTTCGGACGTGATGCCTATAGATATAATCATTGCATAGATATCGTCACGACTTTGCGCGGTTCTATCAATTGCTCGACAGTAATTTGTTCACCCACCGTCTACTTGCTTTCATGAGAGAAGCCACTAGCAAACACTACGACCCCCGGGTCTATTCACATCCATCGTTTACACCTCCGCTTTTACTTTGCTTTGTTACTTTTTTGCTTTCAGTTCTCACTTGGCAAACAATCTATAAGGGATTGACAACCCCTTCATAGCGTTGGGTGCAAGCTTTTGTGTTTGTGCAGGATCTTGAGATACTCTTCCGCCGGATTGATACCTTGGTTCTCAAACTGAGGGAAATACTTACCGTCGCTGTGCTACATCACCCTTTCCGCTTCGAGGGAACACCAACGCAAGGCTCCAAGGCCACGGGGGAAATCCCTTGCATACTTGCCTAGGAAGTCCCTTAGGCGTAGCCGCAGCTGAAGGATTCCTGGTACCGTCAACACAACTATTTCTGGCGCCGTTGCAAGGGATACACAACAAACATCAGAAGTATTTCTGGCGCCGCTCCCGGGGAGGAGAAATCAAGATCTATCAAAGTAGGTCTCACAAACTCTTCTCTTTCATTTACTTTTGTTGCCAGTTGCCTCTCGTTTCCTCTCCCCCAATTCACATTTTCCGTTTTCATTTGCCTTTCTCCTTCGCCGTTTTCTTTTGCCCTTGCCGTTTTCCTTTGCCGGTTCTCTTGCTTGCTTGTGTGCTTGTTTGTTTG
The DNA here is from genome assembly GCF_904849725.1 of Hordeum vulgare subsp. vulgare. Lineage (NCBI taxonomy): Eukaryota > Viridiplantae > Streptophyta > Magnoliopsida > Poales > Poaceae > Hordeum > Hordeum vulgare. The sequence goes on along the minus strand of NC_058521.1, from coordinate 100,839,826 downwards.
TTGAAGTCATCATGTCTGAAAACACCAAACTTTGCGACTTCTCGAGCACTAATAATAATGATTTTATTAGTACTCTGATTGCTCCCGCCACTAGTGCGGAATCGTATGAAATCAACGCAGCTTTGCTGAATCTTGTTATGAAAGAGCAATTCTCTGGCCTTCCTAGTGCAGATGCCGCATCCCATCTCAATACCTTCATTGAGCTTTGTGATATGCAAAAGAAAAGAGATGTGGATAATGACGTGATTAAGTTGAAACTTTTCCTTTCTCGTTGCGAGATCGCGCAAAAACTTGGTTTTCTTCTTTGCCTAAAAATAGTATCGATTCTAGGGATAAGTGCAAAGATGCTTACATATCCAAGTATTTTCCACCGGCTAAGATCATCTCCTTACGTAACGATATCATGAATTTCAAGCAACTTGATCATGAACACGTTGTACAATCTTGGGAGAGGATGAAGCTTATGATTAGAAATTGTCCCGCTCATGGCTTGAGTTTGTGGATGATTATACAAATCTTTTACGCTGGCTTGAATTTCTCTTCTCGCAATATCTTGGACTCCGCCTCAGGTGGAACGTTCATGGAAATCACGTTAGGAGACGCTACAAAACTCCTAGACAATATCATGACCAACTACTCTCAGTGGCACACTGAAAGGTCGCCTGCTAGCGAAAAGGTGCACGCTATAGAAGATATTAACTCGCTTAGTGCTAAGATGGACGATTTGATGAATTTGGTTGCTAGGAGAAACGCTACCCTAGATCCTAAGGACATGCCACTATCTTCTTTGATTGAGAGTAGGAACGCTAGATTGGACGTGAATTTTGTTGGTAGGAACAATTTTGGCAACAACAATGCTTTTAGAGGAAACTATGTTCCTAGGCCTTTTCCTAGTAACTCCTCTAACAATTATGGAAATTCCTACCGCAACACGTATGGAAATCACAACAAATTACCCTCTGATCTAGAGAGTAATATCAAAGAGTTCATCAACTCTCAAAAGATTTTCAATGCGTCCATAGAGCAAAAACTACTCAAAATAGACGATTTGGCTAAGAGCGTTGATAGGATGTGTTGTGATATTGATGCTTTGAAAGTTAGATGCGCTCCTCCCAAGGTCAACTTGGATGAAACTTTGAAAGCTATGCGTATCTCCATGAATGAGAGCAAAGAAAGAACCGTCCAAATTCGCGCTAGACATGAATGGTTTAAAAGGGTGCGTTCTAGTGATGCAAATCACGAAGATCTTAAAGTGCTTGGTGTGTCTCCTCTTTATCTTTGGTTTCGCGTGTCAAACCTACTTATGGAGGGGCTGGATATGAATCCACTTTGGTTGAAAAACGCCCCAATGATTCGGAGTCCACCTATCTTGATGATAGAGGTGTGGAGAGTGTAGTAGAAGAAGTCAAAATTTTGGGTAGTAATGAAACTCGCACTTTGGATTTCGAGGAATTCAATTATGATGATTGCTCCTTGTTTGAATGCATTTCTTTGATGCAATCCATTGCAAACTCTCCACATGCTTATAGACAAAGCAAAACCTTTACCGCGCATATCGTAGATGCTATGATGAAATATCTTGAAGAGAAGCTCGAACTAGAACTCTCTATACCTAGAAAACTTCATGATGAGTGGGAACCAACTATCAAAATCAAGATAAAAAACTATGAGTGCAATGCTTTGTGTGATTTGGGTGCTAGTGTTTCCGCGATTCCAAAGTTTTTATGTGATATTCTTGGTTTTCATGAGATTGAAGAGTGTTCTCTTAATTTGCATCTTGCAGATTCTACTGTCAAGAAACCCATGGGGAGGATCGATGATGTTCTTATTGTTGCGAATAAGAACTATGTACCCGTGGATTTCATTGTACTTGACATAGATTGCAATCCTTCATGTCCCATTATTCTTGGTAGACCTTTCCTAAGGACTATTGGTGCTATCATCGATATGAAGGAAGGGAATATTATATTTCAATTTCCTTTAAAGAAGGGCATGGAGCACTTTCTAAAAAGAAAATAAGATTGCCTTATGAATCTATGATGAGGGCTACCTATGGTTTGAGCACCAAAGATGACTATACATGATTCCATCACTTTCCCCTAGCTAAGGGCGTTAAACAAAAGCGCTTGTTGGGAGGCAACCCAATGAATCTATCCTTTTTCTTTCTGTTTTGTGTTTTCCACACTTTCATAGTTCTGTTATGATTGTGTTTTTTGTGTTTCTTTTTGCGTTTGTGCCAAGCAAAACCGTTATGATTAGTCTTGGGGATGATTGTTTGGTCATGCTGGAAAAAACAGAAACTTTGTGCTCAGGGAAATAATTTTCATTTTTTTTCTGTAAGAGCTTTTGAGTTGATTCTTTTTTCTACTGATTGCTACCCAAATTCTTCAGACTATCATAATTTTTCAGAAATTTGCAAGTACCAGAGGTATACGAAATATACAGATTGCTACAGACTGGTCTGCTGTTAACAGATTCTGTTTTGTTGTGTTGGTTGCTTATTTTGATGAAACTATGGGTAGTATCGGGGGGTATTAGCCATGTAAGATTGAAATTACAGTAACCCAACATCAACACAAGTAGAATTTAAGTTTGCTACAGTACCTAAAGAAGTGGTGGTTTGCTTTCTTGTACTAATGTTATCACGAGTTTCTGTTTAAGTTTCGTGTTGTGAAGTTTTCAAGTTTTGGGTGAAGTTCTTATGGACAAAGAGATAAAGAGTGTCAAGAGCTCAAGCTTGGGGATGCCCAAGGCACCCCAAGAGATTCAAGGATGCCGTAAAAGCCTAAGCTTGGGGATGCCCCGGGAAGGCATCCCCTCTCTCGTCTTCAATCCATCAGTAACGTTACTTGGGGCTATATTTTTATTCACCACATGTTATGTGTTTTTTGCTTGGAGCGTCTTGTATCGTAGGAGTCTTTTAGTTTTGTTGTGTCACAATCATCCTTGCTGCACACCTAGAGAGATAGGCATGCACACACCGTGATTTTGTCGAGCTTCACTTATATCTTTTGGTAGACAATATAGCTCACATGTGCTTCACTTATATCTTTTGAGCTAGATGCTTTTGCTCTATGTGCTTCACTTATATCTTTTAGAGCGCAGCGGTGCGTGGCTTGGTAGTTGATCTATTCTTTGAAAGTAGTCTCAAAAGGGGTAGTTATCCAAAGGGATACAAAAACTTCCACCTTCATGTGCATTGAATAGTTCGATAAGTTTGATTCATCTCAATTAGTTTTGAGTTTTGGTTATGGTAATATTGAAAGTCATGCTAGTAAGGTGTTGTGGATCTAGAAATACTTGTGTTGAAGTTAGTGATTCCCGTAGCATGCACGTATGGTGAACCGCTATGTGATGAAATCTGAGCATGATTAGTATATTGATTGTCATCCTTTGCGTGGCGGTCGGGATTGCGCGATGGTTTATACCTACCAACCCTTCCCCTAGGAGTATGCATTGAATGCTTTGTTTCGATTACTAATAAAACTTTTGCAATAAGTATATGAGTTCTTCATGACTAATGTTGAGTCCATGGTTTAGATGCACTTTCACCTTCCACCATCACTATCTTCTTAGTGCCGTGCAACTTTCGCCGGTGCACAGAACCCACCATTAGCCTCCCTCAAAACAGCCACCATACCTACCTACTATGGCTTTTTCAAAGTCATTCCGAGATATATTGCCATGCAACTACCACCATTACATGTGCCACCACGTCTACTTTGCCTTTGCATGATCGTAAGATAGCTAGCATGATGTTTTCCATTGATGTCTATGCCATGCTAGATCATTGCCACGGTACACTACCGAACGCATTCCATATAGAGTCATTGTTACTCTAAGTTTTGAGTTGAAAGTGTGATGATTATCATTAATGGAGCATTGTCCCATGTGAGGAAATAAAAGAGGCCAAAGAAGCCCACAAAAAAAAAGAGGCCAAAGAAGCCCACAAAAAAGAGAGGCCAAAGAGCCCACCAAATAAAAAAACATGAGAGAAAAAAAGAGAAGGGACAATGCTACCACTTTTTCCACACTTGTGCATATTAAGCACCATGATCTTCATTATTGAGAGTCTCTCGTTTCGTCACCACCATATAACTAGTGGCAAATTTTCATTATATAACTTGGCTTGTATATTCCAATGATAGGCTTCCTCAAAATTGCCTTAGGTCTTCGTAAGCAAGCAAGTTGGATGCACACCCACTAGTTTTCTTTAAGAGCTTTCACATACTCATAGCTCTAGTGCATCATTTGTATGGCAATACCTACTCATTCACATTGATATCTATTGATGAGCATCTCCACAGCTCATTGATATGCCTAGTTAATGTGACTATCTGCTCCTTTTTTTGTCTTGCAACCTCCACTACATTCCACACCATCTATAGTGCTATAACCATGGCTCACGCTCATGTATTGCGTGAGAGATGAAAAGGTTTGAGAAAGTAAAGGTGTGAAACAATTACATGGCCAATACCGGGGTTGTGCATGATTTAAATTTGTTGTGCAATGATGATAGAACAGAGCCAGACTATATGCTTTTGTAGGGATAACTTTCTTTTGGCCTTGTTATTTTGAAAGTTCATGATTACCTTGCTAGTTTGCTTGAATTATTATTGTTTCCACGTCAATAGCAAACTATTGTTTTGAATCTAATGGATCTGAACATTGACGTCACATAAGAGGAATTACAAAGGACACCTATGCTAGGTAGCATGAAAGCATCAAAAATTCATTCTTATCACTTCCCTACTCGAGGACGAGCAGGAGTTAAGCTTGGGGATGCTTGATACGTCTCAAACGTATCTATAATTTATGATGGTTTCACGATGTTATCTTGGCTTCTTTGGTTGTTTTATGTATCTTTTTATATCTTTTTGGGACTAACTTATCAATTCAGTGCCAAGTGCCAGTTCCTGTTTTTTTCGTGTTTTTGACTCTTTTCGGATCTGATTTTGGAACGGAGTCCAAACGGAAGAAAAACCCCGAAACGATTTTTTCCCGAACGGAAGAAGACCAGGGGGCTTTTGGGCCAAGCCAAGTGGGCTCGAGGGAGCCCACAAGCCCCCAGTCCGCCACCAGGAGGAGGCGGCGGTGGGTAGGCTTGTGGCCTCCCTGGCCGTCCCCTGACCTAGATCTTCGGCCTAAAAATCCCAAATATTCCGCAAAAAATCAGGGAGCCTCGAAAATACTTTTCCGCCACCGCAAGCTTCCATTTCCGCGAGATCTCATCTGGAGACCCTTCCCGATGCCATGCCGGAGGGGACTTTGGAGTTGGAGGGCTTCTTCATCATCATCATCGCCCCTCCAATGACTCGTGAGTAGTTCACTTCAGACCTACGGGTCCATAGTTAGTAGCTAGATGGCTTCTTCTCTCTCTTGGATCTTCAATACAAAGTTCTCCATGATCTTCATGGAGATCCGATGAATTGTGGATTTGTGATCAGATTATCTATGATATATATTTGAGTCTTTGCTGATTTCTTATATGCATGATTTGATATCCTTGTAAGTGTCTCAGAGTATTTGGTTTTGTTTGGCCAACTAGATCTATGATTCTTGCAATGGGAGAAGTGCTTGGTTTTGGATTCTGCCATGTGGTGACCTTTCCCAGTGACAGTAGGGGCAGCAAGGCACACATCAAGTAGTTTCCATCAAGGGTAAAAAGATGGGGGTTTTATCATTGGTTTGAGATTATGCCTCTACATCATGTCATCTTGCTTAAGGCGTTACTCTGTTCTTATGGACTTAATACACTAGATGCATGCTGCATAGCGGTCGACATGTGGAGTAATAGTAGTAGACGCAGAAAGTATCGGTCTACTTGTTTCGGACGTGATGCCTATAGAAATAATCATTGCATAGATATCGTCACGATTTTGCACGGTTCTATCAATGGCTCGACAATATTTTGTTCACCCACCGTCTACTTGCTTTTATGTGAGAAGCCACTAGTAAACACTACGGCCCCCGGGTCTATTCACATCCGTCGTTGACACCTATGCTTTTACTTTGCTTTGTTACTTTGTTGTTTTCAGTTCTCACTTGGCAAACAATCTATAAGGGATTGACAACCCCTTCATAGCGTTGGGTGCAAGCTTTTGTGTTTGTGCAGGATCTTGAGATACTCTTCTGCCAGATTTATACCTTGGTTCTCAACCTGAGGGAAATACTTACCGTCGATGTGCTACATCACCCTTTCCGCTTCGAGGGAACACCAACGCAAGGCTCCAAGGCCACGGGGGAAATCCTTTGCATACTTGCCTAGGAAGTCCCTTAAGGCGTAGCCGCAGCTGAAGGATTCCTGGTGCCGTCGACACAACTATTTCTGGCACCGTTGCAACGGATACACAGCAAACATCAGGGGGGCATCTCCAACTTCTGCTTCTCTGCCCCACTGTCGATGGACGTCGATATGGCTATGCTTCCCGCTGGTTCGTGGGAGGACTCCGTGATCATGGAGGCCCACATAGAGTACCTCTGGTGGAGGCGCAGGATCTTGTTGGAGGAGCACGTGGAGATGCGCATGCCGGTGGATGAGCGCGTCCTAGAGCTGCGCGTCCGCGAGCGCGTGGTGTTCGGGACGCTCTTCACCATCGGCTTCGGGTTGCCGGCGAGATGCTTCATATGGAAGTTCCTGGAATTCAACGGTCTCGAGATGCATCATCTGGGGCCCAACTCGGTGTTGTACATCGCGTGCTTTGCCATGTTGTGCGAGGGGTACTTGGGCTATAGGCCCTTCTCTTCCTTGTTCTGGCTATTCTTCCAGTTCCACACGCAGAAGAACGAGGAGGTGTCGTACTCCTGTGGCGGCGCGGTGGTGTACGCCAGCCGGAATGCACTCTTCCCGCATATGAAGTTGATCGATTCCTTCATGAAATGCCAGCGTTCCTTCTTCTACATCCGTAGCATCGGGGAAGGGCCAGATTGGGTCAACCTCTCGCCGTTCACCGAGGAGCCACTAACCTACACGAACTGGGACCTCGAGGAATGCAACAACAAGGTTATGGGATGGATGAAGTAGCTAAAGGCCTCCACGGGTTTGATGCTCGTGGACCTGGTGGCGACCTTCGTCTCCTACCGGGTGCTGCCACTGCATGAGTACCCGCACCAGATCTGCGACATGGGGCTCTAGAAGGACACGTGCCGGCTACGACCATTGAGCTGGCGCCGGGCAAGATAGCCGCCAGGGTGAACGCCATCACCCAATTCAAGCTGGACATGGAGGGTGGTGGTTCGGCATGGAGCTGTTCTGCCATGGCAACCGTGTGCCGCCGACCAGTGCCTTCTGGCTCAAGTTGTATTTTGGTTATTCGTCGTGGCGGCTGATGCATGGTGACGCTCCTTACAACTCTTCAGTCGGCAGTTGACCACGGATGATCTGAACTCGCATGTCTTTGCGCCAAACAGAGAGTACTAAGACCAGAGGACTACGAGTCGAACAGGGACGACTCCGTTGCCCCTAGGACTCGGAGGTGCCAAAGGCAAAGGAGGACGAGGTGGAATCGCCGACTGGCGCTGCTGCCAGCGGTGCCAGACCATCTAGTGAGTCCTACCCCAACGTGAGTTTTAAGGATTGGACTAACAACGACGACAATGATGATATGTGCATCACGGACACACCTATTGTGGCAGCGGAGCCTCCCCAATGTTGTCGACACGGAGGGAGTGAGGAGCTCCCAGCTGGGAGCCAACCGGTTGCGGGGCAGCCGGCCCGTCGCCTAATGGCGGAGGAGCGGCACAAGGAGAAGCGGCTGGTTGAAGGGCCGCTGATTGCCCTCGCCGCCAAGAAGGCTCGGTCGGCCACGCTACTGCCGGGCACCCGTCCGCAGATGTAGAGGGTGCCAAGGCCGGACGATTGTTTGCTCCCCCTTGTTTAGGGGTAAGTCTCTTCTAGAGCTCGTGCTCTCTTTTCTATTTTGCTTGTGATTTGCCATACTGAGCTCGTCCCTTTTCTTTCTTCTTGACAACGAGGCCATTGAACTCCCACCGCCGGACACGTCGGGTCCCGGGGGTGAGGGTGCTCCGAAACTGCCTCTAGAGAACGAGGTGATGGCACGGCTTGAAAGGTAGCGCGCCGCCACACTTCGTACGGCCAAGGCAGCCACTGCGATGGCCGGTTCGAGCGGTCCTTTGACGAGGGCGGCAAACGATACTACGACGCAGGTGGGCCCTGAGGCTTGTGCCTCGGAGGTCTCGTCGGCCCGTACGGAGGCACACCGGGGGCCAACCCCGGAGACGGAGGTGCCGCCGGCTTTTGACTCAATGGTGGAGGAGGTGTTAAGTCCGGTGTCCGATCAGGAGCGTCGGGCCGAGTCTGAGGTTAGGGCGGCGATGATCGGGCCCTGGTCACCTCGTCGGCACGGCCGTACTCGGCGGCACTAGGAGTGTTTGGCATTGGCGGGCCGGTCGGATGGGCTAGTTGATGTCCGCCGTTTCGGAGGAGTGGGCGAAGCTGAGCCACGCCCCGGGGATGGCGGGGGCAAGTTCCTTGGTCGGGGGACATGTGTCGGGACCCCGATTCTAAGTCATAAGAACCCAGCCTATAACAAATCACATCACTTTGCGGCCTCACGCACGGTAAACTCCACGGCTGCCACGTTACCTTGGCCGGGACCGTTTGCATCTTTTGGCTCACGTATATGAATGTGTCGCTAGCATTCAAACGACAAAGAACAAGGGTCGACATGACTAGTTATAAACGTAAGTGGTACATCCGTACAGGGACATGCATACATAACCCAGCAAAGCAGGTGTCGGTCATCAACGTGTGTAGACGAGTCGTAGCAAGCTACAAGGACTCCATTACACCGCGTGCCATTTCCCCGAAGGGATAGACAGAACAGCAAAGAAGGATACATGTCGGTCAATAAATGTGTCCCGAGCAGTAGCAAGCTACCAAAGCTCGGTGGAAGCACAAAGAGGCATTTCGCTGTAAAGAGTACTACTAAAGGCACACAACTAGGTGTCAAATCCCAGACATATAATGCATTTCATAACATACACACAATATGCACGATATGTGTAGATACAACATGGCATCACAACATCACTCTATGACTCAAGCTTTTACTAAAGACTCATAAGAATCAACATAGTATGATATTACAAACAGGGGTCTCGTGACCCAACACTCAAGTCATACGAACATCAAGCGGAAGCAAAACATGTCTCGGTACAGATATCTACTAAAAATGGCTGGAGGAGCCTAAAATGCTACCACGACCCTACCAAAGGAGCGATCCCTCTGTGTGGGATCCCCAATCTATTCCGGTCAACATCGAACACATCGCGTAGGAACCTTTAATGAGACTAAGGACTTCTGTGCAAAAACATAAATAAAGCAACCGTGAGTACAAAGGTACTCATCAAGACTTACATCAGAACTATCTACATATGCATTAGTATCAATGAAGGGATTGTGCGGTTTGACTGCAGCAAGCCAGCTTTGACTCTTGGATAACCTCTACCACGACTACAAGTTCTTTCTTTGAGGTGGGATAGCGCACACGTGTCCACATATTCACCAATTCAATACACCACTAAGGATCCACTCTCGTCTCCCTACGAGAAGGCCATCCATAGCACTCACACATATCTTGCATATTTTAGAGTATCCATTTCAAGTTATCTATGTACCACATAATGTTTCCAAGTAGTCCATATCCGAGGACACGGCTATTCGAACAAATTAAATCATCCTGCAGGGGTATACTTCTTCACACATGCTCTCACCACTTAGCACCATATGCACGTCATGCATCTCGGCAACCTTCAAGCGGAAGCACTCGCGTGGGTGACGGCCACGAACGTTAACCACACAAGACCCTAGTCCATGTTTATCGCCTATTTGAGACTCAACCGCAACGAAGTCCGGCCGAGGTTTCCTCTACGGCTCCAAACGATGTGCACCGGGTTCCCAAGCCCACCATCCGGGTGACACTTGGTACACCGTGCCACTGTGTATCTACCGAAGTGAAGCCTACCCCATCGGGTAGAGGTAAACACGGCCGCCAACACTTTTCCTACAAACACAACAAACTAATTGCAACTCCTGGACAGAGATCTAGGTGATTAATAAGCCGAGCGGGGTCATATTTCAGGGCCCAATGCATGGTAGTATCTTGTCTTGGATAACATACACAAAACTCAGTTCTTAAGGATGGTCCCAATGAGACAACTCACCATGTACTCCTACATGGCCTCTCATCGCTACCTTTACCAAATCGGATTCATACCTTTACTCTGACACTCTAGAACATGAACACAACCATTCTGATTCATCGTCCGGAAGGATCACACCCGACACGACTCTAACCATAGCAGGCACAGTAAGCAAGCATGGATGAGTAAGCACAACAAGGCTCAAGCAGTTGCTACTTATGCTAAGTGGTTTCAACTATTTACTATGGCAAAAACAGGTCATGCAGAGGAATGGGTTCAACTACCGAGAACATGTAACAATTGAATCGTGTTTGTCCTAATGCAATAAAAAAGAGCAGGAGCGAGAGAGTAGGATTGAATCAGAATGCTCAAGGTGGGGTTGCTTGCCTGACAATTCTGAAGATAGCAATGAGTCTTCATCAATGTCAACGATCACATCACTGGAACCATCATCTACCGAGGGGGAACAACACTGGCAAATACAAAAGAACACATTCAATGCAATGCACCAAACATGATGTATGATATGGCATGTTAAGGTAATGAGTTACCTACGTCAATGTTTGGTCATATTAATTGAAGTGGAATTCGAATAGGCATCAAATTCCAACTCCAAACTATTTATTAAATTTACCCTAATCATTTTACCTACTTGGTGATTTTAACTTGCTCTAACATGCATGAACATGGCGTAATCAGATTCCTTGCATTTTTCTGATCATTTTTCATATATACATTATTTTCATCTGACTTATATTTTATTTTCTATGAATTTTTGAAGTTTTGAGCTATTTCTAGAATTACTTTTATACCAAATATTCATTTATTGCGTCAGCATTAGGTCATCATTGCATCAGCAGGTCAACTAATGTGGTCAAAGTCAAACCTGACGTGTGGGGTCCACACGTTAGTGTCACAGGTTAATTAACAAGGTTATTCTAACCTTAATTCTTAATTTAGAGCCGTCGGGGCCCACTCTGAGTGTTTGTTAGAGTTAACTAAATTAATTAAAATATTTAATTAGTTAGTTAGTTTAGCTGGGGGCTGGTCCCACATGTCTGTGACTCGGGGGGGGGGGGGGTCAAAAGGGGTCGAAACCACCGGTGCCTTGACGCCGGCGAGGTCCGAGGCGGCGGAGCTGATCGAAAATCACCCTCCGACGACCATTCGAGCGGCTGAGGCCACCTATATTGAGCTGGAACTCGCCCGCATCCGTTCTGACCGGTCTGGGCGCTGGGGTGGCCGGATCTGGCGGCAGCAACGACGGAGGCGGCGGCCGGAGCTCGGCCAGCTCGGGCACGTCGCAAGGAGGCGTAGGAGGAAGAGATGGGGGCCGGGGCAGCACCTCAGGCCCCCAGGAGCACTCCCGTGTGCTCAGATGAGCAGGGAAGGGTCTCTGGCTATGGCGGCCATTGCCAGCGGGGAAGGAGCTCGGGCTCCGGCGGCTAGCGAGGTTGGAGGAGGGGAGGTCAACGAGGAGAGGGTGAACGAATCTGGCGCCTCACAAGGGTTCGATTGGTGCTGACAGCAGGCTTGGGGATGCGCTGGAGGGGGTGAATCGATGGAAGGGGGCCGATGGCCGGAGATGAGGAAGACATCAGCGATGGCGACGAAAGGGGGCCTCCGGGCTCGATTCCATCGATGAGAAAGGTTCGGGCGATGAGGTCGTTCTGTTGGGCGCGAAAGAGAGGCGAGGGGCGGTCGGAGGCTGCGGTGGTGACAGACGGCGGCGACGGCTGCGTGCGGTCATGGCGGGGAAAGGGCGAGAGGGCGAGGAAGAGAGAATGAGAGGGTGAGTTCGATGGGGATGGCTCTCCCGAGCCTATCCCACTCACTAGAGCGGCGGGGAGGCCAGGCAGGCAGGGTGGAGGTGGTCGGCGACATGGCCGTGCGCGCCACGCAACTGCCTGTCCTCCTGGCACGAGGAGGAAGAAGACCCCCTGCCCTGGTGGGCTGGGCTGGCTTCCCTCCTCGGCCAGTAAAACCAGGTAAGTTTTTTATGCTTTCTATTTTTCTGTCATTTCTTTTGGATTTTAAAAAATACACCAAACCATTTTACAAAATTCTGACAATTTGCTGGTGGGTCCAAGGAATTTATTCAAGGCACTAAAAAACCTTCAGAGTTAATGGACTTATATTTTATATATAATAGATATAAATACACTGAAAATAGTTGTTAGATTAACTCAAAAGCCCAAGATAAAATGTTTTTGTGATTCCAAAATTACTGATTTGAATTTTACCTCATGCCAATATTATCTTAAAACAACAGGAACATTTTCTTGGAACTCTTTGAGACAATTGTTTATATTCCCTATTTGACAGAAATTCCCTTATGAGGCTTCATCATTCCTCATTTCAATTTCAAAAGGATTTAAATGCATGCATGAATGCAATGTCAAATAAATCTAAATCTAGGGCTGTGACAACTCACACCCACTAAACAAGAATCTCGTCTTGAGATTCAAGCGTAGGGTAGAAGTAATTAGGGGACACTAGCTATCACAATCTTCATGATCCAATTGCTATTCTCGGACATGTTTATTCATTGCATCATGCTGGTCTTGACATCTTTGTCTTCAAGATCTTCATCTAACACGACGACAAAAGAACAAGAAGACTCTACCCGATTCGATCTCCTCGAAGATCGAGCAACTCATGATCAACTCATAGAATGAGACGTAGGAACGTCCCTTGAGATGAGACACAAAACTCATAACAGGAATAAGGAAATGTGGCATATGTTAGAGGTTCAATTGGTAGGCAACAATTCCATGCTTAAAATAGATGGGGATGAGGTTTGAAAGTAGCAAGGATTAAGTTGCCCTCCATACCATGACGGGGCACCTTAGGAGGGTGACTCGTAGAGTTATTCCCTTAAGTGGCCGAAAGAATTACTTTTGATCCAAAGATCATTGATACTCTTCATACCAGGGTAAGGCAATTCACAAATGATCGTTTCAAGGAGTTCGGAAGAATGGCATAGTCAGTTTGGAAGGAAACTAGAGTTTTAGAGCAACTCGGCAAACGGAAGACACATTCCAATTGATATCGAGGATATAACCCAGTGTCTGACCGTGCTCTCAAGAACTTGAGAAATTCCACGTTCTTCAAAGTTTTACCAACATTCGTGCCAAGATCTTGGTGACAAATCATACTACCATGATGAATAATGGTAGAGAATGCTTTTGCAAAGGAAGACAACACTTTCTCCGATTTCTCCTTAGCGATGCCGAGGAAACAAAACCTGGATAATCGACCGAGAGACATTTAGCACTCTGCTTCTAATGTTCTCCTTGATGTAATAGATAACTTAACTTCTTGGTATCTAGAAAATCAAGTAGAGGTCGGACTTCAGGGCACGAAGGGGTCCATGAGGAACAACTTCCAAAATAAGTCATACCAAGTCCTCACAGGGAGATGGCTAAGGTTGTTGATGCAGGATATTATAATATTAAGTCTTCCGGCTAGGTATGTTAGCCACGGCATCACCTTATCGGGTTACAGAGAGACCAATATTATAATTCTTGGGAAAAGTTCCAACCATTATAACTGCCTGAGATTCAGCTCAGGTTGGTGACATGATGTTTCAGACTCAGCATGTCTGAAAAGAAAGTTTGCAACACAAATCAACGAGATAACATTGCAAGATTCTCAGGGGATAAACTACAGAAGACAACTCCGAAACATGAGCTAGATTACAAGACCCACGTCAACACAGTGTCCAAGACAAATGTGAACACATATAAATCTTACAACAAAACACTACCGAGTTCTGGGTGGGAATCATCATTGTGGATAACGAAGCCATGTGCAAGTCCATCTCGTACCTTCAGGAATAACACTTAACTACTTTTCCTTGAACAAACCAATCAGTTACTTGGGGTGCTAAGAATTACATATGGAGTGGAGATGATCAGTCTATCAAACCATAGAATACTTCACACGTGCATGACTAACTTGGGATGATTCCGAAGAAAACAAATTAACTTTTCTCGAATTCACGGCGGCAACTTGCACCAATTACACATGAATGGAGAGGAATTCACTTCTTACACCTAACATATTATTCATGAATATACATGAAAACAATGTCTACAAAGTTTCCAACACTAGCTTAATGTCCAACATAAATCATGGAGCAAATGAAAATGTTCCCAATGGACTCAACAACAATTCATCGAGCTATCCATATAAATGGATTTCCACAACTATGTGAGCAAGATAATAGAATTGGTCAGGTCAAAGAATATAATGGTGTATGCCCAAGTAAATCCACAAGTAAGACACCGTTACGAAAATCTTTGGTTCTGAGTTTGATTTGACAATAGCCCATACTCAAATCAAAATTGGACAAGATAATATATGCAACAATTGATCACACTAATCAACCGATGACAACATCATCTTTCTTCAAGACTCACACAACAGGAAAGATATCCCTTTAAAATGAACTAAGTTTAGGCGAAGCTTTTATCTTCCAAATCTCCAAGTTGTTGTTTAGCTTAACCAACTAGTTTCAGGGGTATCCAACAGGGATTCTTGGAGAAAGGTGGCTTATAGGGGAACCAACTTAATCACGAGCTCAACATAACAGTCAAGGAACAACCTGGTAATACTTCCAAGAAGATATTCGGAAAATCACGAACCACCGATATGTTATTAAGCTCGGAAACAATCTCGCTTTTCAGGGCAAGATGATATGATCAAGGAGCGAAAAATTGACACAATCCAAACCCATTGATCAAAATGTGCACCATGAAACATGGACTAGGTAGCAGATCAATCTTAGGATGACGATTCAATCACCATCATGATAAGAGTCAAATTTATTGTCCATTAACTACCAACCAATAGCATTGCTAGGAGTATTGATTTCACACATCATGGTTCACTTGTCGATATTCCGGTTACAACTAACACGGAAACCGAGGGATGAATAATGATGTCGAGAAGTATTACTACATCAAGAGCTCATAAGATATGGTGCAATTCTCACGACATTCTTGACAAAAGAGGGTAATACTCCAAGGTAGAACAGAACAAAAGCTGGATTGGCATTTTGATCTGCGGAATACAACTACTTTGACCCAATCCAAGAAATGGATGAGGTAAAGGAGTTTGCTTCTCCCAGTAAGTCTGAAATAGAACAACTTGACAGATGATACGTCCATTTTGCATCATGTTTTCATGTTGATATTTATCGCTTCTTGGGCTGTTATTTCACTTCACGGTACAATTCTTATGCCTTTTCTGTCTTATTTTGCAAGGTTTACATGAAGAGGGAGAATGCTGGCAACTGGAATTCTGGCTTGAAAGTGGAGCAAGTTTGAGATACCTATTCTGCGCAACTATAAAACGCTGTAAAAATCAACGAGGATTTTTTTCAGATTTATCAAAAATACTGGGCCGAAGAAGCGCCAGAGGGGCGCCAGGGGGTGGCCACAAGCCTGCACGGCGCGACCATCCCCCCAGGCCGCGCCATGAAGGCTTGTGGGCAACCTGCTGGCCCACTTGCCCCCCTCTTTTGCTATATGAAGGGTTTCATCCAGGAAAAACCCAGGGAGGAGATTTTTCATGGTGTCGCCGCCGCCACGAGGCGGAACTTGAGCAGAACCAATCTAGAGCTTCGGCAGGACGATCCTGTCGGGGAAACTTCCCTCCCAGAGGGGGAAATCGTCGCCATCATCATCATCAACACTCCTCTCATCGGAGTGGACTCGTCACCATCAACATCTTCATCAGCACCATCTCATCTCCAAACCCTAGTTCATCACTTGTAACCAATCTCCGTCTCGCGACTCCGATTGGTACTTGTAAGGTTGCTAGTAGTGTTGATTACTCTTTGTAGTTGATGCTAGTTGGATTATTTGGTGGAAGAGTTTATGTTCAGATCCTTGATGCTACTCATTACCTCTCTGGTCATGAATATGATTATGCTTTTGAGTAGTTACTTTTGTTCCTGAGGACATGGGCTAAGTCATGCTAATAGTAGTCATGTGAATTTGGTATTCGTTCGGTAATTTGATATGTTGTATGTTGTTTTTCCTCTAGTGGTGTTATGTGAACATCGACTACATAACACTTCACCATTATTTAGGCCTAGAGGAAGGAATTGGGAAGTAGTAAGTAGATGATGGGTTGCTAGAGTGACATAAGCTTAAACCCTAGTTTATGTGTTACTTTGTAAGGGGCGGATTTTGATCCACTAGTTTAATGCTATGGTTAGACTTTGTCTTAATTCTTCATTTGTAGTTGCGGATGCTTGCGAGAAGGGTTAATCATAAGTGGAATGCTTGTCGAAGTAAGGGCAGTACCCAAGCGCCGGTCCACCCACATATCAAACTATCAAAGTAACGAACGCGAATCATATGAACATGATGAAAACTAGCATGATAGAAATTCCCGTGTGTCCTCGGGAGCGTTTTCCCTCCTATAAGACTTTGTCCAGGCTTGTCCCTTGCTACAAAAGGGATTGGGCCACTTTGCTGCACCGTTGCTACTTTTTTTACTTGTTGCTTGCTACGAATCATCTCACCACACAATCACTTGTTACCGACAATTTCAGTGCATGCAGATTTAACCTTGTTGAAAACCACTTGTCAGATCCTTCTGCTCCTCGTTGGGTTTGACACTCTTACTTATAGAAAGGACTACGATTGATCCCCTATACTTGTGGGTCATCAAGACTCTTTTCTGGCGCCGTTGTCGTGGAATGAAGCGCCTTTGGTAAGTGGAACTTGGTAACGAAACATTCATATAGTGTGCTGAAATTTATTGTCACTGGTCACTATGGATACTAATCCTTTGAGGGGCTTGTTCGGGGTATCTTCACCTCGAACGGAAGCACAAAGAGTTGCTCCTCAACCTTCTGCACCTACTGAAAATATTTGCTTTGAATTTCCTTCGCGTATGCTTGAGAAACTGCTGGCTAATCATTGTACACGAGATGGAACATCACATCGAGACTTGCATCTAATCTATGTTGATGAAGTTTTTGGTTTATTTAAGCTTGCAGGTTTGCCCGAGGATGAGGTCAAGAAGAAGGTATTTCCTTTAACTTTAAAGGATAAGGCATTGACATGGTATAGGCTATGTGATGATACTGGATCATGGGACTACAATCGGTTGAAATTGGAATTTCATCAAAAGTTTTATCCTATGCATTTAGTACATCGTGATCGGAATTATATTTATAATTTTTGGCCTCGTGACAGAGAAAGCATCACTCAATCTTGGGGGAGGCTTAAATCAATGCTATATTCATGCCCCAACCATGAGCTCTCGAAAGAAATTATCATTCAGAACTTCTATGCTCGGCTTTCTCATGATGATCGCACCATGCTTGACACTTCTTGTACCGGTTGTTTTATGAAGAGAGATATTGACTTCAAATGGAATTTAATGGAGAGAATTAAACGCAACTCTAAAGATGGGGAGCTTGAAAAAGGTAAGGAGTCAGGTATGAATTTCATGTTTGATTGTGTTAAACCCTTTGTTGAGACAAATACTTTCTGTGACTTTAGGGCTAAGTATGAACTTGACTTTGAGATAGTAGCTTCACTGTGTGAATCCTTTGCTGCTCATATTGATCTCCCCAAAGAGAAGTGGTTTAAATATCATCCTCCTTTAGAAGTCAATGTAGTTAAACCCAATCCAGCTGAAGAGAGAGTCATTGCCTATAATGATCCTGTGGTTCCCTGTGCTTACATTGAGAAACCACCTTTCCCTGTTAGGATAAAGGATCATTCTAAAGCTTCAACTGTAATACATAGAGGCTATATTAGAACACCTACACCCTGTGAGCAAATTAGAGTTGAACCTAGCATTGCTATTATCAAAGATCTTCTGTCTGACGATGTTGAGGGACATGATATTCACTTCTATGAAGATGCTGCTAGAATTGCTAAACCTCACGCTAGAGACAAACATAGGCCTGTTGTTGGCATGCCTGTGGTTTCTGTTAAGATAAGAGATCATTGTTATCATGGTTTATGTGACGTGGGTGCTAGTGTTTGTGCAATACCTCAATCCTTATATGATGAAATAAATATTATATTGCACCTGTTGAGATAGAGCCTATTGATGTCACTATTCAGCTTGCCAATAGAGATACTATCTTCCCTGTGGGAATTGTTAGGGATGTTGAAGTCTTGTGTGGTAAAACAAAGTATCCTACTAATTTCCTCGTTCTTGCTACCACACAAGATAGCTTTTGTCCCATCATATTTAGAAGAGCCTTCCTCAATACCATCAATGCTCATATTGATTGTGAGAAGCAAACTGTCACTATTGGCTTTGAAGGTGTGTCACATGAGTTCAATTTCTCCAAGTTTGGTAGACAACCTCATCAAAAGGAGTCGCCTAGTAAGGATGAAACTATTGCCTTAGCTTCTATTTCCGTGTCTCCTACTGATCCCTTAGAGCAATACTTGCTTGAGCATGAAAATGATATGCATATGGATGAAAGGGATGAGATAGATAGAATTGTCTTAGAACAATATCCTATCCTTAAAAATAACATGCCTGTTGAACTACTTGGGGATCCACCTCCACCAAAGGGTGATCCTGTGTTCGAGCTTAAATAGTTGCCTGATACTCTCAAGTATGCTTATCTTGATGAAAAGGAGATATATCCTGTTATTATTAGTGCTAGCCTCTCAGAGCATGAAGAAAAGAAGTTACTAAAAACTCTGAGGAAGCACTGTGGTACTATTGGATATACTCTTGATGATCTTAAGGGCATTAGTCCCACTCTATGCCAGCATAAGATCAAAACTGATCCTGATTTCAAACCAGTTGATGATCATCAAAGGAGATTGAATCGTAAGATGAAAGAAGTAGTAAGAAAAGAAATACTAAAGCTCCTGGAAGCGGGTATTATCTATCATGCTGCTCATAGCGATTGGGTGAGTCCGGCGCATTGCGTCCCTAAGAAGGAGGCATTACCGTTGTCCCTAATGATAAGGATGAATTGATCCCACAGAGGATTATTACTGGCTATAGGATGGTGATCGATTTTAGGAAATTGAATAAAGCCACTAGGAAAGATCATTACCCTTTGCCTTTTATCGACCAAATGCTAGAAAGGCTGTCTAAACACACACACTTCTGCTTTCTAGACGGTTATTCTGGTTTCTCCCAAATACCAGTTGCACATTCTGATCAGGAGAAAACCAATTTCACTTGCCCTTTCGGTACTTTGCTTATAGACGTATGCCTTTTGGCTTATGTAATGCACGAGCCACCTTTCAAAGATGTATGATGGCTATATTCTCTGACTTTTGTGAAAAGATTGTCGAGGTTTTCATGGATGACTTTTCCGTTTACGGGTCTTCTTTTGATGATTGCGTCAGCAACCTTGATCGAGTCTTACAGAGATGTAAGGACATCAATCTTGTCTTGAATTGGGAGAAGTGCCACTTTATGGTTAATGAAGGCATCGTCCTAGAACATAAAATTTCCGAAAGAGGTATTGAAGTTGATAAGGCTAAGGTTGATGCAATCGAGAAAATGCCATACCCCACAGATATCAAAGGTATAAGAAGTTCCCTTGGTCATGCTGGTTTCTATAGAAGGTTCATTAAACACTTCTCTAAGATTTCTAGGCCTCTTACCAATCTCTTACAGAAGGATATTCCTTTTGTCTTTGACGATGATTGTGAGGAAGCCTTCGAAATACTTAAGAGGGCTTTGATAACTACACCTATTGTTCAACCACCTGATTGGAACTTACCCTTTGAAATCATGTGTGATGCTAGTGATTATGTTGTTGGTGCTGTTCTAGGGCAAAGAATTCATAATAAGTTGAATGTTATTCACTACGCTAGTAAAACTCTAGACAGTGCCTAGAGAAACTATGCTACTACGGAGAAGGAATTTTGAGAAGTCGTGTTTGCGTGTGAAAAGTTCAGGTCTTACATAGTTGACTTCAAAGTCACTATTCACACTGATCATGCTGCTATTAAGTGCCTCATGGAGAAGAAGGACGCTAAACCTAGACTTATCAGATGGGTTCTCTTGCTACAAGAATTTGATTTGCACGTTGTTGACTGGAAGGGTGCTGATAACCCAGTAGCAGATAACTTGTCTAGGTTGGAGAACGTTCTTGATGACCCACAATCTATTGATGATAGCTTTCCCGATGAGCAATTGAATGTCCTCAATGCTTCATGTAGTGCACCGTGGTATGCTGATTATGCAAACTATATCGTTGCCAAATACATACCACCTAGTTTCACGTACCTGCAAAAGAAGAAATTCTTCTTTGACTTGAGACACTACTTTTGGGATGATGCTCACCTTTATAAGGAAGGAGTAGATGGTGTTATTAGATGTTGTGTACGTGAACATGAATAGGGACTGATCCTGCAGAAGTGTCACTCCGAGGCGTACGGAGGACACCATGCAGGAGATAGAACTGCACACAAGGTATTGCAATCACGTTTCTATTGGCCCACTCTCTTCAAGGATGCCCGTAAGTTTGTCTTGTCTTGTGACAAATGTCAAAGAATAGGTAATATTAGCAAACGTCAGGAAATGCCTATGAACTATTCACTTGTCATTGAACCATTTGATGTTTGGGGCTTTGATTATATGGGACCTTTTCCAAAATCAAACGGGTATACTCATATCCTAGTTGATGTTGATTACATCACTAAGTGGGTAGAAGCTATCCCCACTAGTACTGCTGATCACAACACTTCTATCAGGATGCTTAAAGAAGTTATTTTCCCTAGATTTGGAGTCACTAGATATCTAATGACCGACGGTGGTTCACACTTCATTCATGGTGCTTTCCGTAAAACGCTTGCTAAGTACGATGTCAACCATAGAATTGTGTCTCCCTATCACCCTCAATCCAGTGGTCAAGTAGAGCTAAGTAATAGAGAGATTAGACAGATTCTGCAAAAGACTGTCAACATGTCTAGAAAGAATTGGTCTAAGAAGCTCGATGATGCAGTGTGGGCTTATAGAACTGCCTATAAGAATCCCATTGGTATGTCTCCGTACAAAATGGTGTACGGTAAAGCATGTCATTTACCTCTTGAGCTAGAGCATAAAGCTTATTGAGCAATCAAAGAGCTCAACTTTGATTTCAAACTTGCCGGTGAGAAGAGGTTATTTGATATTAGCTCGCTTGATGAGTGGAGAACACAAGCATATAACAATGCCAAGCTGTTTAAAGAGAAGGTTAAGAGGTGGCATGATAAGGGGATACAAAAGCGTGAGTTCAATGTAGGTGATTATGTCTTGCTATATAACTCTCGTTTAAGATTCTTTGGAGGCAAGCTTCTCTCTAAATGGGAAGGTCCCTATGTTGTTGAGGAAGTATATCGTTCTCGTGCTATCAAGATCAACAACACAAAACGTAATTGTCCGAGAGTTGTAAATGGGCACAGAATCAAGCATTATATCTCAGGTACTCCCATAAATGTTGAAAGCAATATCATCAATACCATAACTCCAGAAGAATACCTAAGGGACATTTATCAACCTGTTTCAGACTCCGAAAACGAAGAGGTATGTGATTCGGTAAGAAAACAGAGTCCAAAACTTTTCGAGTAGGAAATTTTCTCCGTTTTGGAATATTTGAAAAAATACAAAAATTGGAAGTAGTCCACAAAGTGCGCGAGGAGGCGACAAGCCTGCACAGCGCGGGCCCACCCCCTGGTCGCGCCGTGAGGGCTTGTGGCCACCTCGTACGCCTCCCGGACTCTGTTTTCGTGCAGGGTACTCGTTCTGGTCTAAAAAATCATTATATATACTCCCATTTGGTTTGACCACTGCATCACGCAGATTTCTTCTGTCTTTCTTTTCGAGCCTGTATTCTGCCGCAGATCTAGGTCAAGATGTCGTCTCAAGAATCTGTGGGCGAGAACAATCTCCCTCAAGTCTATGGAGAAGTGCATTCTGATCTAAAAAGGATGGAGGTCATGGAGGCTAAGGAAGGGCTACCTAAAGAAAACATGGGCAGAGGTAAGGAGAAGAATCAAGCATGGGATGAAGTGAAATATGTGATCAACAAGGAAGAAGTTGAAGAAGTGGATTTCCTCCAACCCTACCTCCACCTACTGTCTCCATCCTTGATTGAATTCTTGATGTTTTGTGAAACAACTCGTGCTCGCAATACTTGTCTCACTCGTGAAGTTGTTTTGCTGGAAAAACATATCGCAGATCTCCAAGGTATAAATCAAAGATTAATGGCCCTCTTGGAGTAAAAGATTGCAACAACTCCACCTTCACCACCAATGGAAGACAACTAACATGGGTATGGGAAATCCCCTTGGCTTGTGCCAAGCTTGGGGGAGTTGCCCCGGTATCGTATCACCATCACATCTTTTGCCTTTACCTTTGTTTTTGTTTTTCTTTTCAATTTTCTCTTTCTCTAGTAGATTAAAAGTCTTAGTGTTTTAGTCTTGAGTTTTGCTTTGTGTCACCCCTCATGTATTCGAGCTCGTGAGCCATATAATAAAGAATGTCTTAGTTGAAGGGCTTTGCCTCTTGCCATGATCAAAAGAGTGAGAATAGAAGAAAAGCATGAAAGATCCTGTAATGATCTTATGGGAAGTGATGGCTTCACATATAAAAAGAATGACGATTGAAACTTGTTGAGAGTAGGCAAACGTAGACCTTGGTAATGGTTGCAATTAATAGGAAGTGATAAAGAAGGAGAGGTTCACATATAAATATATCATCTCTGACACCACCTATGATTGTGAACACTCACTAAACTATTGCATGCCTAGAAGTAGATGTTATACAAGGAAGACGACATAATGAATTGTGTTTGCTTGGCTCCGAACAACGTTATATGATTAGAGATCCCTTAACATGTGACGATTGCTTCCACCTCACATTAGCCAAACCTCCCGCACTAAGTAGAGATACTACTTGTGCATCCATAAACCATCAACCCAGTTTTGCCATGTGAGTCCACCATACCTACGTATGGATTCAATAAGATCCCTCAAGTAAGTTGTCATCGGTGCAAGAAATAAAAATTTCTCTTTAATATATATGATCTATTAGTGTGTGGAAAATAAGCTTTGTACAAACCTGTCATGAGGAAGACATAAAAGCGACAGACTGCATAATAAAGTTCTTTATCACAGAGGGCAATATAAAGTGACGTTCCTCCCACTAAGAGGACACGCATCCAAACCTCAAAAGCGCATGACAACCTCTGCTTCCCTCTGCGAAGGGACTATCTTGTACCTTTACTTTTTGCCCTTGAAAGAGTCATGGTGATCTTCACCAATTCCTTATTCCGCCTTTATCTTGGCTAACGTCTTATGCTTGGGAAGGATCTATATTCATATGTCAACTTGGAAGTAATTATTCATGAATTATTATTGTTGACTTTACCCTTGAGGTAAGCAGTTGGGAGGCAAAACTATAAGCCCCTATCTTTCTCTGTGTCCAGCTGAAACTTTGATCTCATGAGTACCACTTGAGTTATAGCAATTGTAGAGAACGAAAGAATGATTCAGTATGTGGATTTGCTTTACAAGCTCTTATTTGAATCTTTCCGATGTTGTGATAAATTGCAATTGCTTCTATGACTAAAGGCTATCGGTTGTTACTTCTCGGTAAGGTTCTTGATCCATGCTTTACTTTGTGAAGGAATTATCACTTTTGCATGAGAGATTACATGTTGGTATTGCTGTTCTGATCATGATCATGATGCATGCATGTTCGTATCTTGTTTTGTCGACACGTCTCTCCCTAAACATGTGGACATGTTTATTGAGTTAGGCTTTCTCTTGAGGACCAGCAAGGTCTAAGCTTGGGGGTGTTGATACGTCCATTTTGCATCATGTTTTCATGTTGATATTTATCGCTTCTTGGGCTGTTATTTCACTTCACGGTACAATTCTTATGCCTTTTCTCTCTTATTTTGCAAGGTTTACATGAAGAGGGAGAATGCCGGCAACTGGAATTCTGGCCTGAAAGTAGAGCAAGTTTGAGATACCTATTCTACGCAACTCCAAACACCATAAAAATCAACGAGGAGTTTTTTCCAGATTTATAAAAAATACTGGGCCGAAGAAGCGCCAGAGGGGCACCAGGAGGTGGCCACAAGCCTGCACGGCGTGGCCACCCCCCCAGGCCGCGCCATGAGGGTTTGTGGGCAACCTGCTGGCCCACTTGCCCCCCTCTTTTGCTATATGAAGGGTTTTGTCCAGGAAAAAATTAGGGAGGAGCTTTTTCGTGGTTCCGGCGCCGCCACAAGGCGGAACTTGAGCAGAACCAATTAGAGCTCCGGCAGGACGATCCTGCCGGGGAAACTTCCCTCCCGGAGGGGGAAATCATCACCATCGTCATCACGAACACACCTCTCATCGGAGTGGACTCGTCACCATCAACATCTTCATCGGCACCATCTCATCTCCGAACCCCAGTTCATCACTTGTAACCAATCTCCATCTCGCGACTCCGATTGGTACTTGTAAGGTTGCTAGTAGTGTTGATTACTCTTTGTAGTTGATGCTAGTTGGATTATTTGGTGGAAGAGTTTATGTTCAGATCCTTGATGCTACTCATTACCTCTTTGGCATGAATATGATTATTCCTTTAGAGTAGTTACTTTTGTTCGTGAGGACATGGGATAAGTCATGCTAATAGTAGTCATGTGAATTTGGTATTCGTTCGGTAATTTGATATGTTGTATGTTGTTTTTCCTCTAGTGGTGTTATGTGAACATCGACTACATAACACTTCACCATTATTTTGGCCTAGAGGAAGGCATTGGGAAGTAGTAAGTAGATGGTGGGTTGCTAGAGTGACAGAAGCTTAAACCCTAGTTTATTCGTTACTTCATAAGGGGCTGATTTGGATCCAATAGTTTAATGCTATGGTAAGACTTTGTCTTAATTCTTCTTTCGTAGTTGCGGATGCTTGCGAGAGGGGTTAATGATAAGTGGGATTCTTGTCCAAGTAAGGGTTGTACCCAAGCGCCGGTCTACCCACATATCAAACTATCAAAGTAACGAATGCGAATCTTATGAACAAGATGAAAATTAGCCTGACAGATATTCCCATGTGTCCTCGGGAGCGTTTTCCCTCCTGTAAGACTTTGTCCAGGCTTGTCCCTTGCTACAAAAGGGATTGGGCCACTTTGCTGCACCATTGCTACTTTTGTTACTTGTTGCTTGCTACGAATCATCTCACGACACAATCACTTGTTACTGACAATTTCAGTGCGTGAAGATTTTACCTTGCTGAAAACCACTTGTCAGATCCTTCTGCTCCTCATTGGGTTCGACACTCTTACTTATTGAAAGGACTACGATTGATCCCCTATACTTGTGGGTCATCAACACACCACAAGAATAATATGCATCAATGAAACGAATGCACAACTACTCATAACTATCCTGTCATAAATGATGGTCAGAATACAACTAGGTAGGACCAACTCAAGAGCACATGATTTTCTGAGTTGTGGATGCATAGATTAGCATGTCGATTGAGTTCAACATAATTCTTCCAGATAACCCATGCAGAAAAACAGAGTTGGCAGAGTCACAATATGGAGTAGAGAACTCATCACGAGCACTCTTGTTGTGATTTTTAGTTCATGAAGAACTTCTGCCAGAGATGGTCCATGGTTTTGGAAGAATGATATACCACGAACCTTGGGAACTACAACAAGGTTACTAATCATTCTAAAGGAACTAGCAACACTATCAACAGAAGTGAGCAGAATGATCCTTGGATTCAAGAACCCAAAAATGGAATACCTGCTAGCTAAATAACATCACGGGATGTTTTCGAAAATAATGGCCAGAATTATCACACTAGGAACCAAAACAAATCTAGACTATTGGGTGGTTTTCGGAGGTAACATGGTTTCCTAACACTTTAACTAATATGTTGAGGCAATAGAGTACCTCAACACAATGATTAGTGTGCTTTGTGTGGCCAAAAAGACATTAACTCGGGATGAGAGGATTTTCAATTGCATCAGATTATTTATAAACCTTGGAAAACTCGGACAGCATAACGGCTGCACGGGCATGAAATATGAAGCAACCTGCAAGAAAACTGACAACATAACAATTGAATTCTTATGAAGACACTAATCCAGGAAGACAAAAAAATTCCATAAGTCTCCAGCATGGTAACTCGTCATCCTAATGAATAGATAAGAAAGCCTAATTCTTAAACCCCGTAGAATAAGGAAGAGGATGACTCAGAATAAGAATGACACAAGGAAAGGAGTAAAAAGGGCCTTACGTTCCCTTCCACAAACAATTCCCTTACATAACTAAAGAGTTGCTAGACACAACATCGACCACTTTGGCTTGGTTATCCTACAGGAAGTCAAGCTATGATACCAAAGCTGTCGGGATCCCGATTCTAAGTCATAAGAACCCAGCGTGTAACACATCACATCACTTTGCGGCCTCGCGCATGGTAAACTCCATGGCTGTCACCTTAATTTGGTTGGGACCGTTTGCGTCTTTTGGCCCACATATATGAATGTGTCGCTAGCATTCAAACGACAAAGAACCCAGGTCGACATGACTAGTTATAAACCTAAGTGGTACATCCGTACAGGGACAGGCATACATAACCCAGCAAAGCAGGTGTCGGTCATCAACATGTGTAGACGTGTCGTAGCAAGCTACAAGGACTCCATTACACCGCGTGACATTTCCCTGAAGGGACAAACACAACAACAAAGAAAGATACATGCCGGTTAATCAATGTGTCCGTAGCAGTAGCAAGCAACCAAAGCTCGGTGGAAGCACAAAGAGGCATTTCCCCGTAAAGAGTACGACTAAAGGCACACAGCTAGGTGTCGAATCCCACACACATAATGCATTTCATAACATACACACAATATGCACGATATGTGTAGATACAACATGGCATCACAACATAACTCTATGACTCAAGCTTTTATTAAATACTCATAAGAATCAACATAGTATGATATTACAAACAGGGGTCTCGTGACCCGACACTCAAGTCATACAAACATCAAGCGGAAACAAAACATGTCTCGGTACAGATATCTACTAAAAATGGCCGGAGGAGCCTAAAATGCTACCACGACCCTACCAAAGGAGCCAGACCTCTGTCAACATCAAACACATCGCATAGGAACCTTTAATGAGACTAAGGACTTCTCTACAAAAACATAAATAAAGCAAATCGTGAGTACAAAGGTACTCAGCAAGACTTACATCAGAACTATCTACATATGCATTAGTATCAATGAAGGGATTGCGGGGTTTGACTGCAGCAAGCCAGTTTTGACTCTTGGCTAACCTCTACTACGACTACAAGTTCTTTCTTTGAGGTGGGATAGCGCACACGTGTCCACATATTCACCAATTTAATACACCACTAAGGATCCACTCTCGTCTCCCTACGTGAAGGCCATCCATAGCACTCACACTTATCTTGCATATTTTAGAGTATCCATTTCAAGTTATCTATGTACCACGTAATGTTTCCAAGTAGTCCATATCCTAGGACGCGGCTATTCGAACAGATTAAATCACCCTCCAGGGATATACTTTTTCACACATGCTCTCACCACTTAGCACCATATGCACGTCATGCATCTCGGCAACCTTCAAGAGGAAGCACTGGCGTGGGTGTCGGCCATGACCGTTAACCACACAAGACCCTAGTCCAGGTTTATTACCTATTTGAGACTGAACCCGCAAGCAAGTCCGACCGAGGTTTCCTCTACAGCCCCAAACGATGTGCGTAGGGTTCCCAAGCCCACCATCCGGGTGACACTTGGTACACCGTGCCACTGTGTATCTACCGCAGTGAAGCCTACCCCGTCGGGCAGAGCTAAACACGGCCGCCAACACTTCTCCTACAAACACCAGAAACTAATTGCAACTCCTGGACAGAGATCTAGGCGATTAATAAGCCGAGCGGGGTCATATTTAAGGGCTTAATGCATGGTAGTATCTTGTCTTGGATAACATACACAAAACTAAGTTCTTAAGGACGGTCCCAATGACACAACCCAACATGTACTCCTACATGGCCTCTCATGCTGCCTTTACCAATCGGATTCACACCTTTACTCTCACACTGTAGAACATGAACACAACCATTCCGATTTATCGTCCAGAAGGATCAGACCCGACACGAATCTAACCATAGCAGGCACAATAAGCAAGCATGGATGAGTAAGCACAACAAGGCTCAAGCAGTTGCTACTTATGCTAAGTGGTTTCAACTATTTACTGTGGCAAAAACAGGTCATGCACAGGAATGGTTTCAACTACCGAGAACATGTAACAGTTGAATCGTGTTTGTCCTAATGCAATAAAAAGAACAGGAGCGAGAGAGTAGGATTGTATCAGAATGCTCAAGGTGGGGTTGCTTACCTGACAATTCTAAAGATAACAATGACTCTTTATCAATGTCAAAGATCACATCGATGGAACCATCGTGTACCGAGGGGGAACAACACCGGCAAATAGAATAGAACACATTCAATGCAATGCACCAAACATGATGTATGATATGGCATGTTAAGGTACTGAGTTACCTAACTCAATGTTTGGTCATATTAATTGAAGTGGAATTCAAATAGGCATCAAATTCCAACTCCAAACTATTTATTAAATTTACTCTACACATCATTTTCCCTACATGGTGATGTTAACTTGCTCTAACACGCATGAACATGGCATAATCAGATTCCTTGCATTTTTCTGATCATTTTTCATATATAAATTATTTTCATCGGACTTATATTTTATTTTCTATGAATTTTTGAAGTTTTGAGCTATTTATGGAATTAATTTTATATCAAATATTCATTTATTGCGTCAACATTAGGTCATCATTGCATCAGCAGGTCAACTAATCTGGTAAAAGTCAAACCTGACATGTGGGGTCCACACGTCAGTGTCACAGTTTAGTTAAGAGGGTTATTTTAACCTTAATTCTTAACTTAGAGCCATCGGGGCCCACCATCAGTATTTGTTAGAGTTAATTAAATTAATTAAAATATTTAATTAGTTAGTTAGTTAAGCTGGGGGCTGGTCCCACATGTCTGTAACTCACGGGGGTCGAAAGGGGTCAAAACCACCGGCGGCTTGACGCCGGCAAGGTTCGAGGCGGCGGACGTGATCGGAAATCACCCTCCGGCGACCATTTGAGCCGGGGAGGCCACCTACATGGAGTTGGAACTCGCCCGCATCCATTCTGGCTGGTTTGGGGCGCTGGGGTGGCTGGATCTGGCGGCAGCGACAGCGGAGGCGGCGGCCGAAGCTCGGCCAGCTCGGGCACGTCGCAAAGAGGCACGGGAGGAAGAGGTGGGGGCCGGGGCAGCACCTAAGGGCCCTCAGGAGCACTCCCGTGAGCTCATGTGAGCAGGGGAGGGTCTCTGGCTGCGGCGGCCATTGCCAGCGGGGAAGGAGCTCGGGCTCTGGCGGCTAGAGAGGTTGGAGGAGGGGGAGCTCGACGAGGAGAGGGGGAACGAATCCGGCGGCTCACAGTTGTTCGATTGGTGCTGACGGCGGGCTCGGGGATGCGCCGGAGGGGGTGAATCGATGGAAGGGGACCGACGGCCGGTGGTGAGGAAGACGGCGGTGATGGCGACGAGTTGGGGCCTCCGGGCTCGATTCCGTCGACGAGAAAGGTTAGGGCGATGAGGCCGTTCTGTTGGGCGTGAAAGAGAGGCGAGGGGCGGCCGGAGGCTGCCGTGGTGATAGACGGCGGGGACGACAGCGCGCGGTCATGGCGGGGAAAGGGCGAAAGGGCGAGGAAGAAAGGGAATGAGAGGGTGAGTTCAATGGGGACGGCTCTCCCGAGTCTATCACACTCACCAGAGCGACGGGGAGGCCACGCAGGCAGGGTGGAGGTGGCCGGTGACATGGCCGTGCGCGCCACACACCTGCCCGTCCTCCTGGCGCGTGGAGGAAGAAGACCCCCTCCCCCTGGTGGGCTGGGCTGGCTTCCCTCCTGGTCTAGGAAAACCAGGTAAATTTTCTTTTTTCCTTATATTTTCTATTTTTCTCTTATTTCTTTTGCATTTAAAAAAATACACCAAACCATTTTACAAAATTCTGACAATTTGCAGGTGGGTCCATGGAATTTGTTCAAGGCACTACAAAAATCTTCAGAATTAATGGACTTATATTTTATATATAATAGATATAAATCAATGGAAAATAGTTGTTAGATTAACTCAAAAGCCCAAGATAAAATGTTTTTGTGATTCCAAAATTACTAATTTGAATTTTACCTCATGCCAATATTTTCTTAAAACAACAGAACATTTTCTTGGAACTCTTTGAGGCAATTTTTTATATTCCCTATTTAACAGGAATTCCATTATGAGGCTTCATCATTCCTAATTTCAATTTCAAAAGGATTTAAATGCATGTATGAATGCAATGTCAAACAAGACTAAATCTAGGGCTGTGACAACATGCCATCGTGTCAGCCAGGGCGACAGACGTGATGGCGAAGTACCACCACAGGATAGCCGACTTTGCTTAGTCGATGGTGAGTGATGACCCTCAAGTATAGGGGATCGCAATAATTTTCGAGGGTAGAGTATTCAACCCAAATTTGTTGGTTCGACAGGGGAAGCGAAAGAATATTATCGAGTATTAGCAGCTGAGTTTTTCAGATTCAACCACACTTGAAACATTAGTGTCTGCAAGCAAAGTATCAGTAGCAAAGTAGTATGATAGCAACGGTCTCAGAAACAGAACTGTTGACGGCAGACTATTCCTAACTGTTGTACCAATGGCGCCAGTTTTGCACGTGAGCGAGTAACTATTCTTCCCCGACAATAGTGTTGGAAAAGATCTTGCAAAAAGTAACAGCGAAGTAGCAAGGAACAACAGTAGCAGCAGCAGCAGAGTAACAACAGTAGCAACAGAGTAACAAAGTGGCCCAATCCCTTTTGTAGCAAGGGACAAGCCTAGACAAAGTAACGTAGCACGGACCAGTAGTAAAAGACTCGTAGGCAGTGGATCGGTGATGGATGAGTGTGACGGATGTGATTCATCATGTAACAGCTATAACACGGAGAGATAACTAACTAGCTCCAGTTCGTCAATCTAATGTAGGCATGTCTTCCGTATGTACTCATACGTGCTTATGGAAAAGAACTTGCATGGCATCTATTATCCATCCCTCCCGTGGCAGCGGGGTCCTAATGGAAACTAAAGGATATTAAGGTTCTCCTTTTAATAAAGAAGCAGACCAACGCATTAAGATGTGGTGAATACATGAACTCCTCATACTATGGTCATCTCCGGGAGTGGTTCCGGCTATTGTCACTCCGGGGTTGCCGGGTCATAACACATAGTAGGTGACTACAACTTGCAAGATAGGATCTAAAACACACATATATTGGCGACAACATAATAGGTTCAGATCTGAAATCATGGCACTCGGGCCCTAGTGACAAGCATTAAGCATAGCCAAGTAGTAGCAACATCAATCTAGAACATAGTGGATACTAGGGATCAATCCACATCAAAATGTAACTCGATTACATGATAGATCTCGTCCAACTCATCACCGTCGAGCAAGCCTACGATGAGATTACTCACAAACGATGAAGGGCATCATGGAATTGTCGATGGAGGAAGGTTGATGATGACGATGGCGACGATTTCCCCTCTCCGTAGCCCCGAACGGACTCTAGATCTTTCCTCTAGATGAAGAACAGGATGTGACGGCGCCTCCGTATCGTAAAACGCGATGACACCTTCTCTCTGATTTTTTTCCGAGCGAGACGGAAGATATAGAGCTGAGTTTGGGGGCGGTGGTGCCACGTGGGCCCCACAAGCCCTTACGGCGTGACCTAGGGGGGTGGTCGCGGCCTGTGGGCTTGTGGCCCACTAGCACGCCCCCTCCGGTGGATCTTTGAGGGGGTATTATTCTTTTATTCCAGAAAAAATCTCTGAAAATTTTTAGGACATTCCGGGAACTTTTATTTCTGCACAAAAACAACACCATTGCAATTCTGCTGAAAACAACATCAGTCCGGGTTAGTTCCATTCAAATCATGCAAATTAGAGTCCAAAACAAGGGCAAAATAGTTCGGAAAAGTAGATACGTTGGAGACGTATCAACTCCCCCAAGCTTAAAGCCTTTCTTGTCCTCAAGCAATTCACTTGACAAACTGAAAGAGACAAAAGAAAAACTTTGACGAACTCTGTTTGATCTTGTTGTTGCAACTATGTCTAACTCACAACCAAAATTTTAGCAAGATCACAAGCAAACCACGCAAGCAAATGACATCTAGGTCTCACGATAAACTCATATCAATGGCATAATCAACTAGCGAGCAAATAATAATAAGCCTCAAATGTCAACACTTCAATCAAAACAACATGAAGCAGTACGAATAGATGGTATCTTGCTAGCTCTTTCTGAGACCGCAAAACATAAATGCACATCACGTTCAAAGACCAAGGGCTGACTAAACATTGTAATTCAAGGCAATGAAGATCCAGTCATAGTCACACTCAACACAGTTAAAAGCAAAGCATAAAAATGACAAAGGTGCTCTCTAATTAGTGCTTTTGTAAGAGGAGGATGACTCAACAGGAACATAAATAGACAGGCCCTTCCCAGAGGGAAGCATTGATTTGTGGAGGTGCCAGAGCTCAAGCTTTGAAAACAGAGCTAATAATTTTGGGTGGCATGCTTTCATTGTCAATGCAATGACTAAGAGTTCTCAAAATCTTCCACGCTACACATGCTATAGGCGGTTCCCAGACAGAAAAGTAAAGTTTTGACTCCCCCACCACAATCAATCACACTCCACACCTAGCCGAATCCTCGGGTACCGTCCATACCAACATCAATCCTGGGGGAGTTTTGTTTGCAATTATCTTTTCGATTTGAGCATGGAACTGGGAATTCCAATTACCGGCCCCTTTATCGTGAATTATAGTGAATAAACACATATCGAGGATAACACGCCTAGCATGGAAGATGCCAATAGCCCCATGTCACCACATGAGCGGTTCAGGCATGCAGAACAGATTATTTCTTGAAGGTTTAGAGAGAGGCACATGCAAATTTACTTGGAACGGTAGGTAGATACCGCACATAGGTAGGTATGGTGGACTCATACGGAACAACTTTGGGTTTATGGAAGTGGATGCACAAGCAGTATTCCCGCTTAGTACAAGTGAAGGCTAGCAAAAGACTGGGAAGCGACCAACTAGAGAGCGACAATAGTCATCAAAATGCATTGAGATTAACTAACATTGAGTGCAAGCATGAGTAGGACAAAAATCACCATGAACATGAATATCATAGAGGCTATGTTGATTTTGTTTCAACTACATGCGTGAACATGCGCCAAGTCAAGCCACTTGAAACATTCAAAGGAGGATACCATCCTATGATACTACATCACAGTCATCTCAAAATCCATGTGGGCATCCAAGACAAACCATTATAAGCTCCTAGCTAAGTAAGCATGGCATAAGCAACTATGATCTCTAAGTTTTCATTGCAAACATGTTTCCCTCACAACAAAGCTGAATCAGGCATGATGAGCTAGTCATATTTACAAAAACAAAATAGATCGAGTTCATACCAGCTTTTCCAGGCTCAGTCACTTCATTGTATATCGTCATTATTGCCTTTCGCTTGCATGACCGAACAATGTGAACAATAATAAGAGTGCTCGTGCATTGGACTAAAGCTGGAATCTGCAGGCAAACACAAAGGAGAAGACAAAGTAATATGGCTCTTTGAAAGCTATCAGGTATGCATGCAAGAGCCACTAAACATTGTAACCTATATCTTCTAGCTTGACCCAAAGAAAAAGAAAACTATTTACACGGGAAAGCTCCCAACAAGCAAAAGAAGAAAAAGATAATATTTTTGGTTTTTTTCAAACTAGACAGGCACACGAAAAGAAAACGAGAATAAACTAGCATGAATGATACAGTGGCAAAGTGTGAACACCGGCTAACAAAATGAAAGCATAAGCAAGAATGTAAAGTTGGTGAGAACACGTACTCCCCCAAGCTTAGGCTTTTGGCCTAAGTTGGTCTACTCCCAACGAGGGAAATAACCAACTCTGGGGTACTCCGGAGTGGACTGAAGATGCCACAGCTGTGTGAGCTCCTCCGGCTCCCACTGATAAACTGGCGTCTCGTACTCGACTGGTGGCACGGGCACGGGCACCTGTGGTTGGGCTAAGCCCCAATATGCCTAGATGTCCGAGGGCATAATAATGTACCTGCATGCATGAAGATTGAACAAAGAAGGAGCAGGCAAAGTAATAGTCTCACGAGTACCCTGACTAAATACCAGGTTATAAATAATCCTTCTATTTATATCTCTATCAAGAAAGTCATGGCGAACCATGCTATCATAATCTAGATATCTCTCGGGAAGAAGCATCTCTTCTTCCTTGTCCAGTCTAATAGGTATCTCAAAGTGTCTAGCAAGACGGGTAGCATAGATACCTCCATAGACAACACCTTTAGAACGGTTCACGTTCAACCGTTGAGCTACAATAGCGCCCAAGCTATAAGTTTTATCGTTATAAAGGGCTTCACGCAAGACCGCAAGATCTGGGGAACTAAGTGACCCAGCCTTCCCACGGCCAATCAAACATTTTCCCACAAGTGAGAAGTACCGAAGCACGGGAAAATGAATGCTAGCAGATCTAGCACAAGACACTCCTCTCTCCTCTCCTACATCAATTGTACCAATGAAAGCTTCCAAGTCCCGTGGACGAGGTTCATGAATATCCCCAATGTAAGGTAATTTGCAAACATTGCAAAAATCCTGGAGTGACATACGCTGGGGGATATCATAAAGTTTAAACTCAACCATAGGAGGATTCTTCCTTGGATAGAAGTAAAATCTTTGTACGAAGATATCAGTGAGAAGGAGGTATTGCGGACACTTATCTTCAATGAAGGCGGTAAGGCGTGCGTTTTCCACCAAGTGATAAAAGTCCTCATAAACTCCGACGGCGCATAAGAACACATCACTTGGCCACTCGCACGTTCGAACTTCCGCGACTCGAGGGACCAAGTACTTGGGCTTCTTCTCACTCCCATCATCCTTGGGGTCATGGCTTGACGAGCCTCTTAAGAACCTCCTCATATTTTCCCTTTTCTATCTGTGAAAAATTCTGAAATTTTTAGTGATTCTAAGGAAAAGTGAACAAGGCTCAATGAAACGCGTAGCAACTACTCCCACAAGTTCCTAGAGGCCATATTACGCATCAAAACTACTTGGGACCAGCTAAAATCAGAATGCAAAGCTCAAGAACATGGTAACCAAGGCAGCAAAAATATGCGGAGTATAAGGCACTAGAGAAAAAACTAATTGGACCAATGGAGGAGTCACTTACCAAGGAGTAATTTCCCCAAAACAATTCGTAGAACGGTGATTTGAGCAAAGAGATCGAAAATCCAAGCAAGAGGAGCAAGACCACGGGTTTGAGCTGCGAAACAATTTTTTTTGGAGGTAGGAGAAGGAGATAAGGGCAAGAATGAGTGGAGGGGGTGCCTGTGGGCCCCACAAGCCTCGGTGGCACGGCCAGGGGGGTGCCCGTGCCCCTAGGGCTTGCGGCCCACTGGTGTGGCCCCAGACAAGCTCTTTGTCTCAGAATTTTTAAAAAATTCCAGAAAAAATCATACTTGATTTTCAGGACGTTCGGAGAACTTTTATTTTCGGGGTACTTTTCCACCGGACGCTAAAACGGAAAACAGGGAAAAATAAACTAAACCTATCATTTTTCTTCTAAGCAACCTAAAGTGAAAGCTTGGAATAGAGGTTCGTGACTCCTCGATTCATCCATCTCATGGTCATTGAAAGAAATCCGTCACTGAGGTTGATCAGGCCTCTTTGACAAACCTTTTCGAATCGCAAAAGAGAACGGAGAATTCTGAATAGTCACTAGGTCATTTCAATGGGGATGTGTATCTCCCAACAAGCAAATCATACTTCATCTTGACACGAGGAATAGGGCATTCAAAGCTCCCAATAAGAATCGATGAAGTTTTTTCGATAGCATTGATGCAATGTACTCGAAATTGTTTCTTTGAAATGTGCACCGTATGCTCATTACCGTTGACATGGAAAGTGACATTGCCTTTGTTGTAATCTATAACAGCCCCTGCAGTGTTTAAAAAGGGTCTTTCGAGGATGACCGCCATGGCATCGTCCTTAGGAATATCCAAGATAACAAAGTCTATTAAGATGGTGACGTTAGCAACCACAATAGGCACATCCTCTCAAATGCCGATAGGGAAAGCAGTTCATTTGTCGGCCATTTGCAGAGAGATTTCAGTGGGTGTCAACTTATCCAGTTAAAGTCTACGATAAAGAGAGAGAGGCATAACACTAACACCGGCTCCAAGGTCGCATAAAGCAGTTCTAACGTAGTTACCTTTAATGGAGCAAGGTATAGTGGGCACATCGGGATCACCTAGTTTCTTAGGAGTTCCACCCTTGAAGGTATAAATAGCAAGCATGGTGGAAATCTCAACCTCAGGTATCCTCCTCTTATTAGTCACAATATCTTTCATGTACTTAGCATACAGAGACATTTTGAGCATATATGTCAAACGCATTTGCAGAAAGACAGGTCTGGTCATTTCAACAAATCGCTCAAAATCCTCATCATCCTTTTTCTTGTATGTTTTGGGAGGAAAGGGCATGGGTTTCTGAACCCATGGTTCCCTTTCTTTACCATGCTTCCTAGCAGCGAAGTCATTCTTATCGTATCATCTATTCTTAGGCTGTGGGTTATCAAGATCAACAGGTTCAATCTCCACATCCTTATCATTGCTAGGTTGAGCGTCAACATGAACATCACTATTGATATCATCATTACGCTCATGTTCATCACCAGATTGTGTTTCAGCATCAGAGACAGAGGCATCGTTTGGACTCTTAGGTGTAGCAGCAACAGGGTTGCTAGCGTGCAGGTTCCTATCATCTTTCTTCTTCTTTTTAGGATGACTAGGTGCATCAGTGCTAACTCCTTGAGAATCTTGTTCAACCCTCTTTGGATGACCCTCAGGATACAAAGGTTCCTGGGTCATTCTACCGCCTCTAGTAACGACTCTGACAGAATTGTCATTCAACTCATTGAGCAAGTCATTCTGAGCTTTAAGTAGTTGTTCTACTTGAGTAGTAACCATAGAGGCATGTTTACTCAGAAGCTTAAGTTCATTGACATTTCTGTCCACACAAGCACTTGAATGACTAAGCATACGAGCATTCTTTTATAATTGTCTGCTAACATAATCATTGAAACTCTGTTGTTTGGCAACGAAGTTATCAAATTCATCTATGCATAAGCTAGCAGGTTTATAAAAAGGAATATCACTCTCATCAAACTTATGCATAGAATTTACTTCTACTACCTGTATCGGGTTATCGAGACCATGGATCTCTTTGATAGGTGGTAGATTTTTGACATCTTCAGATTTAATGCCTTTCTCTCGCATAGATTTCTTAGCTTCTTGCATATCTCCAGGACTGAGGAATAGAATACCTCTTTTCTTCGTAGTTGTCTTAGGAGGTGGTTCGGGAATAGTCCAAGCATTCTCATTGCACAAGATGTTATTCAGTAGAATCTCAGCTTGTTCTACGGTTCGTTCCCTAAAAACACTACCGGCACAACTATCTAGGTGGTCGTTAGAAGCATCGGCAAGTCCATTATAGAAGATATCAAGTATTTCATTCTTCTCAAGAGGGTGATCAGGCAAAGTATTCAACAGCTGGATGAGCCTCCCCCAAGCTGGTGGGAGACTCTCTTCTTCAGCTCGAGCAAAGTTGTATATTTCCTGCAAGGCAGCTTGCTTCTTATGGGCAGGGAAATATTTTTCAGAGAAGTAGTAGACCATATCCTGGGGACTACGCAGACAACCAGGAGCAAGAGAAGTGAACCTGGTCTTAGCATCATCCTTTAGCGAGAAAGGAAACAACTTGAGAATATAGTAGTGGCAAATCTTTTCCTCACTAGTGAATAGGGTGGCTATATCGTGCAGTTTGGTAAGATGGGCTACAAGCGTTTCAGACTCATAACCGTGCAAAGGATCAGATTTGACCAGAGTGATTAACTCAGGGTCGACAGAGAATTCATAATCCTTATCGGTCACAAAGATAGGCGAAGTAGCAAACTTCGGGCCGTATTTCATCCTAGCGTTCAGAGATTTTTCTTTCCACTTGAGCAGTAGTTTCTCAACATCATAGCTATCCTTACACGCAAGAAAATCCTCAGCTATCTCTCCTTCCATAACATAGCGCGGATCAGGCATAACAGGCAATTCAGGCATAGTAGCAGGTTCTACTTCAATAGTATCAGTAGTTTCAGAAGTATCATCACGTCTAGCAGCAACTCTATTAATATGTGCATATAGGAATGCACCTAGTGGCAAAGTAGTATCAAGCATAGCATCATCAGGCAAAGTATCAAGCATAGCATCATCAGGCATAGTATCAAGCATAGCAACATCAGGCATAGGCGACATATCAAGATTTCTAGCAGGAGGCGATGTCGCAAACTTACTCCAAACTGAAGGTGAATCAAGTGCAGAGCAAGATGGCAGTTCCTTACCTTTCCTTGTAGTGGAAGGCAAGATTTTAGTTTTTGGATCTTTCGGATTCCTCATAGTGATCAGCAGACGTCAATCCAAAGTGACTCAGAGAATATAGTTGTGCTTCCCCGGCAACGACGCCAGAAAAATGACTTGATGACCCTCAAGTATAGGGGATCGCAATTGTTTTTGAGGGTAGAGTATTCAACCCAAATTTGTTTGTTCGACACGGGAAGCGAAAGAATATTCTAGAGTATTAGCAGCTGAGTTTGTCAGATTCAACCACAGCTGAAAGATTAGTGTCTGCAAGCAAAGTATCAGTAGCAAAGTAATATGATAGCAACGGTGTCAGAAACAAAACTGTTGACGGAAGACTATTCCTAATTGTTGTATCAATGGCGCCAGTGTTGCACATGAGCGAGTAACTATTCTTCCCTGACAACAGTGTCAGAAAAGATCTTGCAAAAAGTAACAGCGAAGTAGGGCTTGAGCTTCAGAGCCACCAAGAACATGTCGTAAAATATCTTTTGTTAGTGAGGGTAGTTTTGCTTGGAGGCGTACACCACCTCGCTCAGATGGTAAACCGGCCGTTGGACTTGCTGGGCTCGGCCCGCCTCCGAGCGCTCAACAACCATGATGATGCTAACGACGCGGCTGATCGCCGTGATTTAGAGCAGCATGGGCTCCTTGTCAGCCAGCATAGCCAGCACGGACATGTTGGTCAGTGCTTGTTTGAGGTCACGCAGGGCCTCATATGCCTGGTCACTCCAGACGAAGTTGTCCGCTTTCTTGAGCAGTCGACAGAGAGGGGCCTTTTCCCCTAGCCGGCTAATGAAGCGACTGAGTGAGGCGAGGGAGCCGGTGATCTTCTAGACGCCGGCCAGGTTAGTCGGCTGAGCCATCCGCTCGATGGCCCGAATCTTCTCCGGATTGGCCTCGATCCCCCGCTTGGAAACAAGGAAATCGAGGAGCTGGCCGGATGGGACGCCGAACACGCATCCCTCTGGGTTCAGCTGGATCTTGAACTCGCACAGGCTCGCGAACGTCTCTTTGAGATCACCTAGGAGGGTGCGTATCTTCTTGGTCTTGACCACAACATCGTCCACATAGACGTGCACGTTGCAACCATGCTGCCTATAGAAGCATCAATGCATGAAGCGCTGGAAGGTGGCACCAACATTTTTCAGCCCGAACACCATGGTGATGTAGCAAAACGCCCCGAAGGGGGTGATGAAAGTTGTTTTAATCCGGTCGGCTGGATTAAGCGTAATATGGTGGAAACCTGAGTAGGCGTCCAGGAAGGACAATAGGTTGCAGCCGGACGTAGAGTCGATCACTTGATCGATACGGGGCAGAGCGAATGGATCCTTGGAGCATGCCTTATTCAGGCTCGTGTATTTAATACACATGCACCAAGTCATGTTCTTCTTCAGTGCGAGGACTCGGTTCGCCAACCAGTTCGGGTGGAAGACTTCCATGATGAAGCCGGCTGCGAGAACCAGGGTGGTTTCTTCACCAATGGTTTTCTGCTTCTCCTCAGAGAAGCAGTGCAACAGTTGCTTGACTGGCTTTTTGTACGATCAAACGTGTAAGAAGTTCTCGGCGTACTTCCTTGGGACTCTTGGCATGTCCCATGGGATCCACGCGGAGATATCCCAATTCTCACGTAGGAAGTCGACGAGCTCGCTTTCCTATTTGTCACTGAGACCGCCCCCATCACGACGTACTTGCCGGTGGAGTCAGCCGGGTCTAGGGGGACCCTCTTGGTGTCCTTGATGGTGGCCGGCTGGAACTGGGCTTCCATAGCCGGTTGTTTCAGCTTGGCCTCGTACATGGCCACCCGCTCGCGTGCGAGTGCCACGATTCGGTCAAACTGCCGCCGTTCCTCGGCGATCACGAGAGATTCGGCCAACTTAGAGCCGTCCAGAGCGCACTCGGTCGACTTTTGTAGTCGTCGGTGATGGTAGTGATGTCGTGCGGGCCAGACAACTTCATCTTCATATAGTCAGGGCGGGCCGTCCCAGGAGATCCTGGTAGGGGCTAGAGAGGTCAACGGCCTTGCACCAGATGGGCTCGCTGTGGAAATTCTTTGGCGAGCCGAACAACACGGCCAGGTGGACAAAGCCGACCATGGAGCAGGAGTGGACAGGAGCGATGCCATGGAACACTTTTTGGGTCGGCTGGACCTGAGACTCGAGAATGTCGAGCTTGTCCATGGTGTCACGATAGAGGATGTTGATGCTGCTACCGCCGTCAACGAGCACCCGCATGAAGCGGAAGGTGCTCCTTTTGGAGATGAAGGTGGGGTCGAGGACTAGTGTGTAACCGAAGCAGGGCAGGCCGGAAGTGGTCTCCTCCTTGGCAACATGAGACTCCGCGAGGCACTCTAGGCACAAACGGGCATCCTCATTGTCGAGTTGAAATGGGAAGACGCGTTCGCCCACCGAGCAAGGAGCCGTAGGCTGCTTGGCAGCTCGGTTGCGGTCTCCGCGATGGTTTCTTCGTGCTGGCTGGCAGTTTCCCTGGCCAGCCAGTCTCAGGCCAGCGAGGGTCGCCGAGGTCGTTGTTGGTCCTTGAGTGAGTACCGGCCGGGTCGCAGAACGACTCAGCCGGTTGCTCCTGCTACGTGTTGGCAGCCTCCACAAGAAAGCGGATGCGCTTCTGCTGCGCCTCGCGGGCCAGCCCCTCGAGATTTCCTAGCTCGCTAAGGGCAGACCGCGGCGGCTCTAATGTTCTTGACGGGGGTGTCGTAGACATGGCGGCCGTCGGCCTGCTCCTGGCCGATGGTGCCGCCATGGCGCCGCACTTCCCCAGTCGGCTAGGCCCGGGGGCAGCCGCCGTGAGGCCATGTGCCACGTCGAACTTGCATCGAGCGGCCTTAAACTCGCGTTGGGTAGCCTCCAACGCTTCTGTCTCCGCGAGTAGGCGGTGGCTGTCCAGCTCCGCAGTCGCGGCCGCAGGGTCGGCCACAAACAGGATGCGCGCGTGTAGTGTGTCCACTGTAGTGCGGAGCAGGGTCCCGTACGCCGACGTACCACTGAACGAGATGGTGGTCATTACCTCCACACGGGTGTAGAGGTCGTTGAGGTCGGTAGAGAGGTCCTCGTTGTCGGACGACGGCAACTCGTCGTAGCTGAGTACCTCAGCGGGGTACTCGTCACAGACGATCGTGATGTAGATGCGGTGCGAGCCGAAGGGGACGATGGAGCCGCTAACGGGGAAGTCCACGTCCTCGGGGCAGTGGGCGTTGTTGTTGATGCAATCAAGCATGTCGTAGTGCATGACAAAGACGTGCGCCACGCGCTCGCTAGGAGGGGTGAAGAGTCCTACTCGGAACATTACTCTGGCCGGAATCACCGCCGGCCCCACTCTGGGCACCAACTATCATGGTATTTCCTCGGCAGATGCCAGGGGGTGTCTTAGATTGTGGTTTGGGGATGATGGGCGAAGACACATGACGATGTTCTATCCAGATTCAGGTCCCTCCGGTGCGGTAAAAACCCTAGTCCTGCGGATGTGACTATAAGTGATCATAATAAAAGGGTGCTCCTCGAGCTATTTGTGAGGAAGGAGACGGTATTCTCCCTACCAGTCTCGCTGCCTTGGTGGGGTGTGTTATATGGGGTGTTTGAGTATTCATGTGCCAACTATCCCCTCTCTTTGGGAGCTCGGTTCGGCTTTATAGGCTTGCCGGAGGTGTACAGTAGTGGGGGAAAAGGGGGGTGGGACCTGGTTACCACCGTCTCCAGCTGGCCACTGGGCCTGTCAGCTATCAAGTCCTTTCCGGCACAGGGCCCGCCGGCCAATCGACACAAAGGTCAGCATGCCGGTCGTCAAGGAGCTGTTAGGCGCACGCTTGGCTACATGGCTGCCTCGCCCATCAGCCTCGAGAGTGACCGGTGGCCTTGTAGCCTTGCCCTACTCGCATCATGACGTTTGATATGTGTGCATCGTACCTATAATTTTTTATTGTTCCATGCCAATATTTTACAACTATCATATATTTTTGGAAAAATTTTATATGATTTATTGGAAAAACATATTGATCCAGTGCCAAGTGGCAGTTCCTCTTTGCTGCAATTTTTTTGTTTCGCAGAATATCCATATCAAACAAAGTCCAGACGTGATAAAAAATTATGAAGAATTATTTTAGAATATATGTGATTTTTGGGAGGCGAGATTAACACGAATGGAGGCCCACAACCTCCTGTGGACACCGGGCGCGCTTGGGCCACTAGCATGGGCTGGTGTCTAGTGGGAACCCCTTAAGTCAATTGGGTCTCTTATTTGGATGCAAGAAATCTAATTTATGAATAAAAATCCCCTCAAAATTTCAGCCTGCTCGGAGTTACAAATCTCCGTGAATTCAAGAAACAGTGAAGGGTTAGAAAACAAAAATGTGAAACACAAGAGAACAGAGAGGGAGATCCAATCTAGAAGGGGATCCTCCCCCTCTGCTGCCATGGATGCCATGGACAAGAGGGGGAACTCTCCACACATCTAGGGGGAGGCCCAGGAAAAATAATAAGGAGGGGCTCTCTCCCCCTCTCTCCGTGTGGCGATGGAGTGCCGCCGGGTCAAGGAGTGTGACATCAATATACATCAACAATCTTGTCGCCATCAACACCAACTCCCCCTCCTCTATGGAGTGGTGTAACACCTCTTTTCTTGCTGTAACTCTCTACTTAAACATGGTTCTCAACACTACATACTATTTCCCAATGATATGTGGTTATCCTATGATGTTTGCGTAGATCTGTTTTGTCCTATGAGTTGTGCGTTGACATGGTGTTGTCGTAAGGTGCCTTCCATGATGTGCACACGTGAAGGATACACATTGGAGGGTTTGCAATATGTTCATGATTCGCTTATAGTGGGTGGCGAGAGTGACAGAAACTTACACCCGAGTAAGGGAGTTGTGCACGTATGGGAGTAAAGAGAACTTGATGTTTAATAATATGGTTGGGTTTACCTTAATAATTTCTAGTAGTTGCGGACGCTTGCTAGAGGTCCAATCAAAAGTGCATATGATCCAACTACAGAAATGTGTTAGCGTATGCCTCTCCCTCATTGCACAAAATAAGTATCTACCATGTTATATTCAATTGCCTATGGACAACTTTTTTCTTGCGTTACACAAAAATCTTTCTACTAAACAACCCCAAACTTTTATTTACTTGCTCTTTATTTTTCCGCAAAATAGTTTCATATTTTTTCTAGGTAAAGTAAGCATTTGCGCGCGTAGAGTTGTATCAGTGGTCGATAGAACTTGAGAGAATATTAATTTTACCTTTAGCTCCTTGTT
Source organism: Hordeum vulgare subsp. vulgare (assembly GCF_904849725.1). Lineage (NCBI taxonomy): Eukaryota > Viridiplantae > Streptophyta > Magnoliopsida > Poales > Poaceae > Hordeum > Hordeum vulgare. Next base: position 100,795,813 of record NC_058521.1, on the reverse strand, counting down.
GGGTTCGACACTCTTACTTATCAAAAAAGGCTACAAACGATCCCCTACACTTGTTGGTTATCAAGACCTTTCTGGCGCCGTTGCCGAGGAGGAATAGTGTGGGGTGAATATTCTCGTGTGTGCTTGTTTGATTTATCACTAAGTAGTTTTTATTTTCATTTCTAAGTTGTTCTCTATCTTTAATTATGGATATGGAACACGAAATACCAATAAAATCAGGTGTACTTGCTACTCATGGAGACGGGGAACCTCCTAAAACCCTCGATGCTTGTTATGTGTAAAATATTAAAGACTACTTTGATAATCCTAAGAAAACCCCATTCAACTTGACAATGGGCGTAACGTTGGATCAATGTGAATACTTTAAGGATTATCGCTTGACTCAAAAAGAGAAATTGTTATGGGATAAAATTTATATGTTGCATTGGTATGCTTGGAATTCATGCCACATATATGATTATACTTGTTGCTCTAGGATGAAGGCTCGACACCTTCCCTTTTCATGTGAATTTGATGATAATGATACCTTAGCTTCTTATGGTAATGGTATATATGATTACTATGATGTGGAACGAATAGAAGAATTTGTTGCTTTCAAGGGTGCTTATGAAATTGAATCTTTGTTTGAAAAGTGTGAAAATTACGACGATGTTGTTTATAGACCTAAATTTTTTGCTTTTCTTAAATATTTCTATGAGAATTATGAATACAATTACGATATTGATGCATTTTTGGAGAAAGTCTCCGCTGTCCAATTAGAGACTAATATTTTGCACGGGTCTATGGAAGAAGAAATTGCTGAAACTGTGAGCTCATTTGATGAAAAAGATGATAAGGAGAGTGAAGAACAAAAGGAGGAAGAGTGGATTAGCTACCCGTGCCCACCTTATATTGAGGGTAACTCTTCAACTCATACATTGGTTAATTTCCCTTTGCACATACCGAAGGATGAATGCTATGATGATTGTTATGATCCCTAGATTCGTTTGAAATATCCCTTTTTGATGAAATTAATGCTTGCTATGCTTGTGGCCAAGATTCCAATATGAATTATGCTTGTGAAGATGAACTTGCTATAGTTCCTTATGTTAAGAATGAAATTGTTTCTATTGCACGCACACATGATAGTCCTATTATATTTTTTAATTCTCCCAACTACACTATTCTGGAGAAGTTTGCTCTTATTAAGGATTACATTGATGGTTTGCATTTTACCACTACACATGATGATTTTGATAGATATAGTATTCATGTGCTTGCTAATACTACTTGCAATTATTATGAGAGAGGAACTACATCTCCACCTCTTTATGTTTCCAACACGTTAAAATTGCAACAAACTGCTTATGCTATGTATTGGCCTTTACTTGATGTGCATGAATTGTTCTTTCATGACATGCTGATGCATAGGAAGATAGTTAGACTTTGTCATTGCATGATATATGTTGCTTTGTGCTCACTACTAAATTACAAATCATTGTTAACTCAAATTGGCTTTGATATACCTTGGGATCTGTGTGGATCCATTACTTGAGCACTTTATGCCACGCTTGGCTTTCAAGAAAGCACTTCCAGGGAGACAAGAGAGTCAATTTTTCTGTTGTGTTATTTTAAAAGTTTAAAAACAAAAAAATAAAGTGGGAAACTTAAAACTTTTTCAAAAGGAAAATTGAAAGTGAGGAGGACGAGCACTGTTGAAGTGGGGGCTAGCTTTGAACTTTGTTCATGCCCGTGGAAACATTGTGAATCTTGATTAGAGAAACCTATCAACAAAAATAATTATTCCGTTGTATAAATACCATTGTATTATAAAAATAATGTGCTAAGATTCGCCATTAGGATGATTAGATTGCTTATTGGTATGTGCAGTGTAAAAACCATAAACTTTCGCTGTAGTGCATGAATTTACATTTCTTACTCGGAGATCAAAAGTTTCTAACATTTTTACACAGTAACGCTATGCAAATTTTGTATTTGTTCCTAATTTTAAAGAATTTTTTAAGTTACACAAGTATAGCCAATGTTCAGATTACTACAAACTGCCATGATTTTGACAGATTCTGTTTTTGATGCATTGTTTTGCTCGTTTTGATGAAACTATCGATTGTATCGATGGTATACGCCATGGAGAAGTTGTTGGAAATATGCTCTAGAGGCAATAATAAATTGGTTATTATTATATTTCTTTGTTTGTGATAATCGTCTATTATCCATGCTATAATTGTATTGATTGGAAACTCAAATACATGTGTGGATACATAAACAAAACACTGTCCCTAGTAAGCCTCTAGTTGACTAGCTCGTTGATCAAGCATGGTCAAGGTTTCCTAACCATAGATAAGCATTGTCACTTGATAATGGGATCACATCGTTAGGAGAATCATGTGATGGACAAGACCCAAGCTATGAAAGTAGCATATCGATCGTGTCGTTTTATTCCTATTGTTTTCTGCGTGTCAAGTATTTATTCCTATGACCATGAGATCATATAACTCACTGGCACCGGAGGAATACCTTGTATGCATCAAACGTTGCAACGTAACTGGGTGACTATAAAGGTGCTCTACAGGTATCTCCGAAGGTGTTCGTTGAGTTAGTATGGATCAAGACTGGGATTTGTCACTCCGTGTGACGCAGAGGTATCTCGGGGCCCACTCGGTAATACAATATCACACACAAGCCTTGCAAGCAATGTGACTAAGTGTAAGTCACGGGATCTTGTATTACATAACGAGAAAAGAGACTTGCCGGCAACGAGATTGGAATAAGTATGCGGATACCGACGATCGAATCTCGGGCATGTAACATACCGAAGGACAAATGGAATGACATACGGGATTGATTGAATCCTTGACACTGAGGTTCAACCAATAAGATCTTCGGATAATATGTAGGATCCAATATGGGCATCCAGGTCCCACTATTGTATATTGACCAAGGAGTACCTCGGGGCATGTCTACATAGTTCTTGAACCCGCAGGGTCTGGACACTTAAGGTTCGGCGATGTTTTAGTATAGTTGAGTTATATGTGTGGTTACCGAATGTTGTTCGGAGTCCCGGATGAGATCACAGACGTCACGAGGGTTTCCAGAATGGTCCGGAGACGAAGATTGATATATAGGATGACCTCTTTTGATACCGGCAGTGACGAATGGGTTCCGGATGTTCACCGGGAGGGGGCCAACCCACCCGGGGAAGCCCATAGGCCCTAGGGCTGGCGCATCAGCCCTTGGTGGGATGGTGGGAAAGCCCAAAAGGGCCCTATGCGCCAAGGATATAAAATCAAAGAGAAAAGAAAAAAAAAGGAGGTGGGAAGGAAGGGAAGGACTCCACCTTCCAATCCTAGTTGGACTAGGGTTGGAGGTGCACTCCTCCACCTCCTAGCTGGCGCACCATAGGGGGCCTTGGCCCTCAAGGCAAGCCTCCCCTCCCCTCCTCCTATATATAGTGGAGTTTTAGGGCTGATTTGTGACAACTTTTGCAATGGCAGCCCGACCACAAACACCACGGTTTTTCCTCTAGATCGTATTTCTGCGGAGCCCGGGCAGAGCCCTGCAGGAGTAGATCCTTCACCACCACCGGAGAGCCGTCACACATCCGAATAACTCATCTACTTCTCCGTCTTGCTTACTGGATCAAGAAGGCCGAGATCATCGCCGAGTTGTACGTGTGCTGAACGCGGAGGTGCCGTCCGTTCGGCACTAGATCGGAACAGATCGTGGGACGTTTCACGGGGCGGATCGAGGGACGTGAGGACGTTCCACTACATCAACCGCGTTTCTTAAGGCTTCCTGCTGTGCGATCTACAAGGGTACATAGATCCAAATCTCCTCTCGTAGATGGATATCACCATGATAGGTCTTCGTGCATGTAGGAAAAATTTTGTTTCCCATGCGATGTTGCCGAACAGTGGCATCATGAGCTAGGTTCATGCGTAGATGGAATCTCGAGTAGAATACAAAGGGTTTTGTGGACGGTGATGTTCGATTTGTTGCCCTCCTTAGTCTTTTCTCAATTATGCGGTATTGTTGGATTGAAGCGGCCCGGACCGACATTATTCGTATGCTTATGAAAGATTGGTTTCATCGCTTGACATGCAACCTCGTTGCATAAAGATGACTGGCGGGTGTTAGTTTCTTCAACTTTAGTTGAATTGGTTTTGACCGAGGTGGTCCTTGGAGAGGTTAAATAGCAATTTGCACATCTCCGTTGTGGTGTTTGCGTAAGTAAGATGTGATCTACTAGATACCCATAGCAGCCACGTAAAACATGCAACAACAATTAGAGGATGTCTAACTTGTTTTTGCAGGGTATGCTTGTGATATGATATGGCAAATGACGTGATGTGATATATTGGATATATGAGATGATCATGTTGTAATAGTTAATATCGACTTGCACGTCGATGGTACGGCAACCGGCAGGAGCCATAGGGTTGTCTTTAAACTAACGATTGTGTTTGCAGATGTGTTTACTATATTGCTAGGACGTAGCTTTAGTAGTAATAGCATAAGTAGCACGACAACCTCGATGGCGACACGTTGATGGAGATCATGATGATGGAGATCATGGTGTGGCGCCGCTGACAAGAAGATTCTGCCGGTGCTTCGGTGATGGATATCAAGAAGCACATGATGATGGCCATATCATGTCGCTTATGAATTGCATGTGATGTTAATCCTTTTATGCACCTTATTTTGCTTAGAACGACGGTAGAATTATGAGGTGACCTCTCACTAAAATTTCAAGACGAAATTGTGTTCTCCCCGACTATGCACCGTTGCTACAGTTCGTCGTTTCGAGACACCACGTGATGATCGGGTGTGATAGACTCAACGTTGACATACAACGGGTGCAAAACAGTTGCACACACGGAACACTCGGGTTAAACTTGATGAGCCTAGCATGTGCAGACATGGCATCAGAACACAAGAGACCGAAAGGTCGAGTATGAATCGTATAGTTGATATGATTAGCATAGAGATGCTTACAACTGAAACTATTCTCGACTAACGTGATGATCGGACTTGAGATAGTGGATTTGGATCATGTACCACTCAAATGACTAGAGAGATGTACTTCTTGAGTGGGAGTTCTTAAGTAATATGATTAATTTAACTAATTATCATGAACATAGTCTAATGGTCTTTGCGAATTATGATGTAGCTTGCGCTATAGCTCTACTATTTTTATATGTTCCTAGAGAAAATTTAGTTGATAGGTTATAGTAGCAACTTTGCAGACTGAGTCCGTAAAACTGAGGATTGTCCTCATTGCTGCGCAGAAGGCTTATGTCCTTAATGCACCACTTGGTGTGTTGCACCTCGGGCTTCGTGTGTGGATGTTGCGAACATCTGACATACACGTCTTTGATGACTACATGATAGTTCAGTGCGCAATACTTAATGGCTTAGAAGCAAGGCGCTGAAGACATTTTTTAAACGTCGCAGAACATAACAAATGTTCAAAGAGATGAAATTGAGATTTCATGCTCATGCCCTTGTTGAGAGGTATAAGACCTCCGACAAGATTCTTTGCCGACAAAGTAAAGGATAAAAACTCAAATCATTGAGCATGTTCTCAGATTGTCTGAGTACAACAATCACTTGAATCAAGTGGGAGCTAATCTTCCAGATGAGATAGTGATGGTTCTCCAAAGTCACTGCCACTAAGCTGCTAGAGCTTCGAGATGAACTATAACATATCAAGGATAGATATGATGATCCTTGAGTGATTCACAATGTTTGACACTGCAAAAGTAGAAATCGAGAAGGAGCATCAATTGTTGATGGTTAGTAAAACCACTAGTTTCAAGAAGGGCAAGGGCTAGAAGGGATACTTCATGGAACGGCAAACCAGTTGCTGCTCTAATGAAGAAACCCAAGATTTAGCCCAAACCCGAGACTAAGTGCTTCTATTATGAGGGGAACGGTCACTGAGGCAGAGCTACCCTAGATACTTGGTAGATAAGTAGGCTGGCAAAGTCGACAGAAGTATATTTGATATTGATGTGTGCTTTACTAGTGCTCCTAGTAGCACGAGGGTATTGGATACCCGTTCGAGTGCTAAGTGATTAGTAACTCGGAATGAAAGCTACGGTATAAACAGAGAGTAGCTAAAGGCGAGGTGACGATATGTGTTGGAAGTGTTTCCAAGGTTGATGTGATCAAACATCGCACGCTCCCTCTATTATCGGGATTGGTGGTAAAACCTAAATAATTGTTATTTGGTGTTTGCGTTGAGCATGAACATGATAGGATCATGTTTATTGCAATACGATTATTCATTTAAAGAGAATAATAGTTATTCTATTTGCTTGAATAATTATCCTCAATGGTTTATTGAATCTCGATCGTAGTGTTACACATGTTCATAATATTGGTGCCAAAAGATACAAAGTAATAATGATAGTACCACTTAGTTGTGGCACTGCCACTTGAGTCATCTTGGTCTAAAATGTATGAAGAAGCTCCATGCTGATGGATCTTTGTACTCACTCATTTTTGAAACGTTTGAGACATGCAAAGCATACCTGTTGGTATAAATGCATGAAGAAGCTCCAGAGAGATGGATCGTTTGCACTCACTTGATTTTGAATCACTTGAGACATGCAAATCATGCCACATGAAACAAGAGAGTAACTTGTTGGGAGTAATGCGTTTTTGATGTGTGTTGTCCAATGAGTTCTAAGGTACGCAGTGGATATCGTTATGTTCTTACTTCACTGACGATTTGAGTAGATACGGGAGTATTTACTTGATGAATCGCAAGTTTGAAATATTGAAAAGTTCAATGCTATTTCAGAGTGAAGATCATCGTGACAAGAGGATAAACTGTCTACGATATGATCATAGAGATAAATATCTGGGTTGCGAGTTTTTGGTACACAGTTAAAGACAATGTGGGAGTTGTTTCGCAATTCATGCCACCTTGATCACCATAGTGTGATGGTGTGTCCGAACGTCATAGTTATGCCCTATTTTGATATGGTGCATACTATGATGTCTCTTATCGAATTACCACTATAGTTTATGGGTTATGCATTAGAGACAACCACATTCACTTTAAATAGGGCACCGCATATTTCCGTTGAGATGACACAGTATAGACTATGGTTTAGAGAAACTTAAGCTGTCGTTTCTTAAAAGTTTGGGGCTGCGACGCTTATGTGGAAAACTTTCAGTCTGATAAGCTCGAACCCAAAGCGGATAAATGCATCTTCATAGGATATCCAAAATAGTTGGATACATCTCCTATCTCAGATCCAGAAGCAAAGTGTTTGTTTCTAGAAACGAGTCCTTTCTCGAGGAAAGGTTTCTCTTGAAAGAATTGAGTGGGAGGGTGCTGGAACTTGATGAGGTTTGTGAACCATCACTTCAACCAGTGTGTAGCAGCGCACAACAAGATGTTCCTGTGGCGCCTACACCAATTGAAGTGGAAACTAATGATGGTGATCATTGAGGTTCGGATCAAGTTACTACTAACCTCGTAGGTCGACAAGGTCGCGTACTGCTGCAGAGTGGTACGGCAACCCTGTCTTGGAGGTCATGTTGTTGAACAACAATGAACCTACGAGCTATGGAGAAGCGAAGGTGGCCCGGATTCTCAGAAATGGTTGGAGGACATGAAATCCGAGAGAGGATCCATGTATGAAAACAAAGTGTAGACTTTGGAAGAACGACTTGATGGTCATAGGACTATTGAGTAAAGATGGATCTTTAAAAGGAAGAAAGACGATGATGGTGATAAGTCAATATTAAGAAAAGCTCGACTTGTCGCAAAGATGTTTCCAACAAGATCAAATAGTTGACTATGATGAGACTTTCTCACTCATAGCGATGCTAAAAGTCTGTTAGAATTATGTTAGTAGTTGAAGCATTGTTTATGAAATATTGCACATAGGATGTCAAATCATTGTTTCCTCGACAATTTCCTTGAGGAAAGATTGTATGTGATACAACCACAAGGTTTTTTCAATCCTAAAGATACTAACAAGTATGCAGGCTCTAGCGATCCTTTTATGGACTGGTGCAAGCATCTCGGAGTTGGAATATACACTTCGATGTGATGATCAAAGCTTTTGGGTTTGTGCAAGGTTTATGAGAAACTAGTATTTCCAAAGAAGTGAGTGGGAGCACTATAGAATTTCTGATAAGTATATGTGGTTGACATATTGTTGATCAGAAGTAATATAGGATTTCTGTGAAGCATAAAAGGTTGCTTGAAAGGAGTTTTTCAAAGGAAGACTTGGATAGAGCTATTTGAACATTGAGCATAAAGATCTATAGAGATAGATCAATACGCTTAATAGAACTTCCAAATGAAATCCATGCCTTGACAAGTTCTTGAAAGAGTTCAAAATAGATAAGCAAAGAAAGAGTTCTTGGCTGTGTTATAAGGTGTGAATTTGAGTGAGACTCAAAAGCCCGACCATGGCAAAAGAAAGAGAAAGGACGAAGGTCGTCCCATATGCCTCAGTCGTAGACTCTACAGTATGCCATGCTGTGTACCACAGCTGATGTGTGCCTTGCCACAAGTCTGTTAAGGGGTACAGAGAGTGATCCAGGATTGAATCACTGAAACAGCGGTCAAAGTTATCCTTAGTAACTAGTGGACTAAGGAATTTTTCTCGATTATGGAGGTGGTTAAAGAGTTTGTCGTAAAGGGTTACGTTGATGCAAGCTTTGACACTAATCCGAATAAGTATGAGTAGTAAAACGGATTCATATAGTAGAGTAAATATTTGGAGTTTTTCCGAATAGCATGTAGTAGCAGCATATGTAAGATGACATAAAGATTTGTAAAGAACACACGGATATGAAAGTTTCAGAATCGTTGACTAAAACCTCCCTCACGAGCAAGACGTGATGAGACCCCAGAACTATATGGGTGTTGGATTCCTTGAAATCACATGGTGATGTGAACTAGATTATTGACTCTAGTGCAAGTGGGAGACTGTTGGAAATATACCCTAGAGGCAATAATAAATTGGTTATTATTATATTTCTTTGTTCGTGATAAGTTTATTATCCATGCTATAATTGTATTGATTGGAAACTCAAATACATGTGTGGATACATAAACAAAACACTGTCCCTAGTAAGCCTCTAGTTGACTAGCTCGTTGATCAAAGATGGTCAAGGTTTCCAAACCATAGACAAGTGTTGTCACTTGATAACGGGATCACATCATTAGGAGAATCATGTGATGGAGAAGATCCAAACTATGAACGTAGCATATCGATCGTGTTGTTTTATTGCTATTCTTTTCTGTGTGTCAAGTATTTATTCCTATGACCATGAGATCATATAACTCAGTGGCACCAGAGGAATACCTTGTGTGCATCAAACGTCGCAACATAACTGGGTGACTATAAAGGTGCTCTACAGGTATATACGAAGTTGTCCGTTGAGTTAGTATGGATCAAGACTGGGATTTGTCACTCCGTGTGACGGAGAGGTATCTCGGGGCCCACTCGGTAATACAACATCACACACAAGCCTTTCAAGCAATGTGACTAAGTGTAAGTCACGGGATCTTGTATTACGGAACAAGAAAAGAGACTTGCCGGCAACGAGATTGAAATAAGTATGCGGATACCGACGATTGAATCTCGGGCAAGTAACATACTGAAGGACAAAGGGAATGACATACGGGATTGACTGAATCCTTGACACTGAGGTTCGTCTCATAAGATCTTCGGAGAATATGTAGGATCCAATATGGGCATCCAGGTCCCGCTATTGGATATTGACCGAGGAGTACCTCGGGGCATGTCTACATAGTTCTCGAACCCGCAGGGTCTGCACACTTAAGGTTCGGCGATGTTTTAGTATAGTTGAGTTATATGTGTGGTTACCGAGTGTTGTTCGGAATCACGGATGAGATCACGAACCTCACGAGGGTTTCCGGAATGGTCCGGAGACGAAGATTGATATATAGGATGACCTCATTTGATTACCGGAAGGTATTCGGGCATTACCGGGAATGTACTAGGAGTGACGAATGGGTTCCGGATGTTCACCAGGAGGGGGCCAACCCACCCGGGGAAGCCCATAGGCCCTACGGGTGGCGCAGCTGGTGGGACAGCCCAAAAGAGCACTATGGTCCAAGGATAGAAAATCAAAGAGAAAAGAAAAAAAAGGAGGTGGGAAGGAAGGGAAGGACTCCACCTTCCAATCCTAGTTGGACTAGGGTTGGAGGTGGACTCCTCCACCTCCTAGCCGGCGCACCATAGGGGCCTTGGCCCTCAAGGCAAGCCTCCCCTCCCCTCCTCCTATATATAGTGGAGTTTTATGGCTGATTTGTGGCAACTTTTGCAACGGCAGCCCGACCACAAACACCACCGTTTGTCCTCTAGATCGTATTTCTTTGGAGCTCGGGCGGAGCCCTACAGGAGTAGATCCTTCACCACCACCGGAGCGCCGTCACGCTGCCGGAGAACTCATCTACTTCTCCGTCTTGCTTGCTGGATCAAGAAGGCCGAGATCATCGTCGAGATGTACGTGTGTTGAACGCGGAGGTGCCGTCTGTTCGGCACTAGATCGGAACGGATCATGGGACGGATCGCGGGACGGTTCATGGGACGGTTCGCGGGGCGGATCGAGGGACGTGAGGACGTTCCACTACATCAATCATGTTTCTTAACGCTTCCTGCTGTGCGATCTACAAGGGTACGTAGATCCAAATCTCCTCTCGTAGATGGACATCACCATGATAGGTCTTCGTGAGCGTAGGAAATTTTTTGTTTCCCATGTGACGTTCCCCAACAGAAGTTATATTACAGTAGCTATAATGCAAAAACAAAATTTGAATGGGTTTCAACGGTACTTAAGGTAGTAATTTGTATTATTATACTAACGGGTCTCATGAGTTTTCTATTAAGTTTTGTGTGGATGAAGTGTTCGAGGTTCGAGGAGGTCTCGATACGAGAAGGAGGAGAGGCAAGAGTTAAAGCTTGGTGATTCCCAAGGCACCCCAAGTAAATATCCAAGGAGACTCAAGCATCTAAGCTTGGGGATGCCTCGGAAGGCATCCCATCTTTCTTCAAAAATTGTCCGTATGTTTTCATCTACGTTTCATTCACATCATATGCGAAAATATTGGTGTGTCTTTTGTTTTTAGTTTTCAGTTTTCTTTTATGCACCATGCTGGTATGAGATAGTCCATGGTTGATTTATAGAATGTTCATTGCACTTCAATTATATCTTTTGAGTATGGATTTATAGAATGTTTCATGTGCTTCACTTATATCATTTGAAGTTCCGATTGCCTATTTCTCTACATATAGAAAACTGTTATTTGTAGAATGCTCTTCTGCTTCACTTATATTTATTAGAGTGTGGTCTTTTGTAGAAATAATTAAACTCCCATGATTCACTTATACCTACTTAGAGAGTCGAAAGGAATTGGTCATTTACATGGTTAGCCATAAAATCCTACATCACTTGTAGAACAGTGAGTATGATATGTTTAATTTCTTGCAATAGTTTTGTGGCATTAATATAGTAATATATGCATGCACTAGTTGATGATTGTGGATTAGTAAGAATTTTGATGTTAAGGTTTGTGATTCACGAAGCATGCATGTATAGTCTTTGGTTATGCGATAAATGTCGTGGTATTTCTATGGCACATGACACGGGGTGGCTTAGATCATGGTTTGGGGCCGCTAGACGCTGACGACATCTTGGAACGGGTGAGGGTGCAAGACACATGGTGCCCGATCCAGGTTAAGGGCCCTTGAGTGAGGTAAAACCCCTAGTCCTGCTGGTGTGACTATATGAGATCACGGTACAATGGTGCTCCTCTAGCTGTTCATGAGGAGGGGGACGGAGCTCTTGGTGCTCGCCTCACTGTCTTGATGGTATGTGTGGTTCTGGAGTATAGGTTCGCTCGTTGCCTCCCCCTCTCTCGGGGGACTGAAGTGTGGCTTTATAGTGTAGCCTGAGATGTACTGTAGTGGGGGGAAGTAGGGGGAGGACCCGGCTGCCAGCCTGTCCAGCTGGCCACGGGGCCCACCTGTTGTTAGGTCTTGTCCGGCGCTGGGTGTGCCGGCCGTGCGCCACAACGGCTAACCCACCGACCGTCAGGGAGTAGGTGGGCGTATGCCCCAACTACAGGGTTGCCTTGCTCGGTCAGCCTCTGGAGTGACCGGTGGTCGTGTAGCCATGATGTGTCTCGCATAATGACACATGTGGCCAAGTCGGGCCTGGCAACGCACGTTGTAGCCATGCGCACTCGTGCGTAAGGAGTCTGGTCTTGTCACTATACATTGGTACGGCTGGATGGGACAAGCACTGACTGGCCTGCTGCCGGGCCGAATGTCGCCAGCCGTCCCGTCACATGACGACCACACGGGATGCGTGTAGCCAGCCGACCTAGGGTGCTAGAGGGTGCCAAATGTCTTGCGGAAGGATTTCCTCCACTTTGGTATACCCAGGGGCCATATCCCTGTCAATTGTCCCTAAAACCGTTGGGGCCCAAAGGGCTCCGCATGAGGGAGCCAGTGGTTTTCCCCTCGCGCCCTTAGTTGTCGTTGGAGTTAACGCGTCCGCCGGAGCCGGCGAGCGGGAACACGTGTCCGTTAGCCGGCTCGGGCAGTAGTCGGCCGTGGCCTAGCCGCCGCGGTGCCTCGGGCCCCGCAGTGGAGCTTCGGGCTCGGCGCCGGCTGGTGCGTGCCATGTGTGAACTGGTAGTGGATGGCGGGCCCGCCACTATGCGCGCAACGGAACATCGCCGCATGCCTAGCCTGACATGCCTCGGCCCATGCGCGGGATATTCTGCGGCCGTGGGCCACCGGTTGGGGTTCCATGCGCGGTTAATGCACGCGGACATCATGGGATAGTGGGGGATGCAACTGATCCCACGCCCCCACATCTCCCCCAGGATTTGAAAGGGGGAGGTGGGGACGCCGGTGTCGCCATTTCCTTACCACACTCCATATCCCACCTTGCCCTTGCTTTGGTGCTCGCCGTCGTCTCCCTTCCTCCTCGTGCCCGCATAGCTCGCCACCGTTCCTCCTTCCTCGTGCCCGTGGCGCCTTCCCACAGTCGATCCGCTGGGGGCCTCATTTCGCGTTCTTTCTCTCTGTTCCATCGCTGGCGTACGTACAACGAGATGGCCAGACCACCCGCCGGTTCATGGGAGGGATCCATCATGACCGATGAGTACATCACGTACCTCCGGCAATCGCAAAAGATACCATCCATGGAGTACAGCGAGGCGCGGGCGTCCGGAGGCGAGCGCATGTCGAAGCACCGCGCCGGTGAGCGGGTCGTGTTCGGCATGCACTTCCTCGTCGGCTTCGGGCTCCCAGAAAGCCACTTTCTCTGGGAGTTTCTCGACTTCTACTCTCTCCAGATGCACCATCTAGGGTCGAACTCGGTGCTCTACCTCGCATGCTTCTCCACCTTGTGCGAGGGGTACTTGGGTTTCTAGCCCTTTCCTTCTGTGCTTCGCCTCTTCTTCCACTTTCGCGCTGACATGCAAGACGATGTGGCATACTCCTGCGGTGGCGCGGTGGTGTACTCGCGACGAGGCGGGTTGTTCCCAAACATGAAGTGGATTGACTCTTTCAAAAAGTGACAACGCTCCTTTTTCTATGTCCGCAACATCGGCCAGGGGTGGGACTGGGTCAACCTCCTGCCGTTTGCTGACACGCCATCGACTGGGGAAAAATGGAGTCTCGAGGTGCACAATGACGAGGTGCTGGAGATCACGGGCCGATTGAAGGAGTTCAAGGCTTCCAAGGGGTTGATGCCCGTAGATCGGGTGACGGCTTTTATTTCCTATTGGGTGCTTCAGATGCACGCGCGGCCGCATTGGTTTTGTGACATGGGCCTCTGCAAGGACCCATGTCGGCTGTCGATTGTGGAGCTCCTGCCGAGCAAGGTCGCTGCCAACGTGAATGTCATCACCAGTTTCAGGTTGGACGCAGAGACATGATGGTTCGGCTTGGAGCGGTTCTATCGTGGCAACGACGCGCCACAGTTGGGTCCTTGTCTGACTCGAGTCGTTCTTTCTTTTCCTTGCGGTGTCTGATGCGCGGTCGCGCCGCTCCTCAGGTTTTTTCTTGGCAGATAACGATGAACGGTCTGAACCCGGAAATCTTCGCGCCGGATCGCACGGATTCCTACTTCGAGGACAATGAGTCGGACAGAGGGACCTCGCCGACTTAGGGGATCCGGACGCGTCGGAGGCGAAGGAGGAGGAGGAGGAGCTGACTGGTGCCCCTGTAGGCAGGCTGGGGACGTTGAGCGATCCCCGCCCCGACGGGATTATGAGGGATTGGACTGACGACGACGATGGTGATGATGACGTGTGCATAGTGGAGGTGCCGCTTGCGGTGTCGGGGCCGCACCGAGCCCGTCGACAAGGGGGAGGGCAGAGCTTCCGGCTGGTGGCCGGCCGACTCCTGGCCCACCGGCCCGTCGCCAGATGGAGGAACACAGTAGAGAGAAACGGCCGGTCGAGGGTCCGGCCGTTGGCCTGGCCTCCAAGAAAGCTCGGTCGACCATACTGCCACCGGGCGCCAATCCGCCGGCGTGGAGGAGGCTTAGGCGGGGCGGCTACCAGATTCCCTTCATTGCAGGGTAAGATTTCTCTGAAGCTCATCCCTCTTTCTTTGCTTTTCCTTTCTTTGCCATATGGCGCTGAGATCATGCTATTTTTTTTGATAGTGAGGCCATAGAAATTCTGCCGCTGGCCCCGTCGGCCCTTTGGGACCGAGGGCGCCGCACATCTAGCTATGGAGCACGCGGCGATGACACGGCTCGAGCAGGAGCGTGCCGCCCATATTCGTGCAGCCAAGGCGAAGGCCGCACCGGCCGCGGTGAGCGACTCAGCAGCCCCTCAAGCAGAACAACGAGTGACACCACGACACTCACGACACCCGAGGCTCGTGCCGCGGAGGCCTCGTCGTCTCATGCGGTGACGCACCAAGAGTCGGTCCTGGAAACGGAGGCACCGCTGACTGTGGAGCGGACGGTCGAGGTGGCGCCGATCCCGGCGTCCGACTAGGGGCACCGGGCCGAGTCCGAGGCCATGAGTGGCGACGGCTGGGTCCTGGTTGTTTCGGAGGTGCGACCGAATCCGGTGGCATCGGGGGCGCCTCGCGTTGTTCGAGTCGGTCTGACGGCCCGATCTATGTCAGTCGTCCTCGAGAAGTGAGGGAAGCTGAGCCGCATCCTGGCGTTGGCCAGGGCGAGATCTTCAGCCAGCGGGCAACCTGTGGCACTGCTTATGGCGGCCGATGTGATGGCCCGGTACCACCATAGGATAGCCAGCTTTGCCCAGTCGACGGTGGGAAACTTTGCGTTGGTGGAGAAGGTGGTTCACGTAAGCTCCATGGAACCTTTTTTTCACGTATATTGTGGTGGGTGCGGGCGATCGTACCCACTAGGCGTAATCCCCGAGATTCAGGCCGACTGTGCGGCTTCATGGCAGCCGGGCCAAATCTTTTGTCCTTTGATCCTCTTCGTTGTTTCTTCTTAGGCCGGCACGGGAAAACACGAGACGCTCTTCTAGGAGGCGGCTGCGCTATGCCGCTACATAAAGAACTCCTACTTCAAGATCCGCAAGGAGCTTGAGGCCTGGACGGCCGAGCTGGAGAAAGTTCGTGGTAAGTCTTCGATGTGGTGGGTGCGCGGGAGCGCACCGGCTGGATGTAGTTCTGAAGATTCGGGCCGGCGGTGCAGCCGCGCGGCTGCCTAACCAAATCTTCTTTTCTTTGTATTATTTCATCGCCGAGTCGGCTGCTAACTCGTTATTTGTGCAACAGGGGCCCTTCCCGAGGCCGAGGTGGCGGAGCTGCATCGTGCACTCGTCGACGTCCGGGGCAAACGCGATGAGGTTGTCGGTGACCGCGACCAGCTGGAAAGGAGCTAGAGGCCGAACAGGCGGCCTCGGCGCAGCTGAAGGCAAAGGTGGAGCAGCTTGCTGGAGTGCTCCGGGAGTGGACGGTGGCCAAGTAGGTGGCGTCGCAGGCGTCAGTTGTGAGTGAAGAGGCGGTAGCGACTCTTCGTGCCGAGGTTTCTTGTCTCAGAGAGGAGGTTCGCCACGTGACGGCGGCCAAGGCAAGGGCAGAGCAGGAGGTAGCCGCCATGCTCAAGCTTTTCCATGAGGTGGATGAGATGTTTGATACGTCTCCATCGTATCTACTTTTCCAAACTCTTTTGCCCTTGTTTTGGACTCTAATTTGCAGGATTTGAATGGAACTAACATCGACTGACGTTGTTTTCAGCAGAATTGCCTTGGTGTTGTTTTTGTGCAGAAATGGAAGTTCTCGGAATGTCCTGAAAATTTACGGAGAATATTTCTAGAAAATATGAAAAATACGTGTGCAAAGATCCACCATAGGGGATGGGCCAGTGGGCCACAAGCCATGTAGCCGCCCCCCCGGGTGGCGGCTACCAAGCATCTGGGGCCCACATGGCTCTGCCGCCCCAAACTCAGCTCTATAAATTCACTTTCGTCCCGAAAAAACTCAAGCGAAAAGATTTCATCGCGTTTGCGATACGGAGGCGCCACCACATCCTGTTCTTCATCTGGAGGGCAGATATGGAGTCCGTTTTGGGCTCCGGAGAGGGGAAATCGTCGCCATCGTCATCATCAACCTTCTTCCCTCTCCAATTCCATTAAGCTCTTCATCGTTCCTGAGTAATCTATTCGTAGGCTCGCTGGGTGGTGATGAGTAGGATGAGATCTATCATGTAGTCGAGTTAGTTTTGACGAGGATTGATCCCTAGTATCCACTATGTTCTCAGATTGATGTTGCTACTACTTTGCCATGCTTAATGCTTGTCACTAGAGCCCGAGTGCCATGATTTCAGATCTGAAATTATTATGTTGTCACCAATATATGTGTGTCTTAGATCCGATCTTGCAAGTTGTAGTGACCTACTATGTGTTATGATCCGGCAAGCCCAGAGTGACAATAACTGGAACCACTCCCGGTGATGACCATAGTTCGAGGAGTTCATGTGTTCACCAAGTGCTAATGCGTTGTTCCGGTTCTTTATTAAAAGGAGAACCTTAATATCCCGTAGTATCCTTTTGGACCCCGCTGCCACGGGAGGGATGGACAATAGATGTCATGCAAGTTCTTTTCCCTAAGCACGGATGACGACACACGGAATGCATGCCTACATCATATTGACGAACGGGAGCTAGCCACATATCTCTCCGTGTTATAACTGCTGCATGATGAATATCATCCAAACAAATCACCGACCCATTGCCTATGAGTTTGTCCTACTGTTGTTGTTACTTGTTTTGCTCGACTACTGGTACTTGTCTTGCTCTGCTGCTGTTACTAGTATTGTTGCTGATGTTACTTGCTTTGCTCTGCTGCTACTTGCTACTGTTGTTACTTGCTACTGTTGCTACTTGCTACAGCTGTCACTACTGTTGTTCCTTGCCACTTCTGTTACTCGTTACACTGCTGCTACCTGCTACAATACTTTTTCCCGCGCTGTTTACGGGAAAGAATATTTTCCGTCCACGGTCAACTTCTAGCGCCATTGATACGACAATTAGGAATAGTCTGCCTTGTCAACAGATCATTTCTGGCACCGTTGTTATCATACTACTTTGCTACTGATACTTTGCTTGCAGATACTAATCTTTCAGGTGCGGTTGAATCTCACTCATTCAGCTGCTAATACTTGAGAGTATCCTTTCACTTCCTGTCGGGCGAACCAACAAATTTGGGTTGAATACTCTACCCTCGAAAACTGCCGCCAACCCACGCGCTGGTGGTCCATTGCAAGACAATTGCTAATTGTTGAGCAACTAGGAGCAGTTCTGGCTCCGTTGTCGTGGAGGCATCAAGTCAGGAACACATCAACAACATTTTTCTAGTGTCGTTGCCGGGGACTGCTAGCATCATTTTTTGTCGCCGTTGTCGGGGAAGGGATTGCTATATTCTCTAAGTCACTTGGGATTTATATCTGTTGATCACTATGAAGAATCTGAAAGATCCAAAAACCAAAGTTTTGCCCTCAACTACGAGGGGAGGTAAGGAACTGTCATCTAGCTCTGCACTTGATTCACCTTTAGTTATGAGTAAGTTTGTGACATCACCTCCTGCTAGAAATCTTGATATGTCGCATGTGCTTGATGATGCTTATGATGCTGCTATGCCTGATACTGCTAGAGATGCTATGCCTGATACTGCTAGAGATGCTATGCCTGATGATGCTATGGTTGATACTGCTTTGCCTGATGATGTTAGAGATTCTATTTTGCCTGATGATGCTATGCTCGATACTGCTTTGCCTGATGATGCTAGAGATGCTATTTTGCCTGATGATGTTATGCTTGATACTGCTAGAGATACTACTTTGCCTGATATGCCACTAGGGGTATTCCTTGATGCTCAAATTGCTAGAGTTACTGCCAATGCTGGTGATGCTTCTGAAACTGCCGATACTATTGAGATAGAACCTTCTTTTGCTCCTGCTAGATCTGGCTCTCCTAGATATGAATTTCCTGATATACCTGAGGGTTATGTTATGGAGGGAGAGATAGCTGAGGATTTTCTTGCGTGTAAGGATGCCTATGACGCTGAGAAATTACTTCACAAGTGGAAGGAAAAATCTCTGAAAGCTAGGATGAAATACGACCCGAAGTTTGCCACTTCACCTATCTTTGTCACCGATAAGGATTATGAATTCTCTGTCGACCCTGAGATAATATCTGTAGTCGAATCTGTTCCTTTCCACGGTTATGAGTCTGAGATGGTCGTAGTCCATCTTACCAAACTACATGATATAGCCACCCTTTTCACTAGTGAGGAGAAGATCCGCTACTACTATATCATTAAGCTGTTTCCTTTCTCTCTAAAGGATGACGCTAAAGCCTGGTTCACTTCTCTTGCTCCTGGATGTGTGAGTAGTCCCCAGGATATGTTCTATTACTTCTGTCAGAAATATTTCCCTGCCCATATGAAGCAAGCTGCCTTGCAGGAAATATACAACTTTGCTCAACTCAAAGAAGAGAGTCTCCCACAAGCTTGGGGGAGGCTCATCCAGCTACAGAATGCTTTGCCTGATCACCCACTTAAGAAGAACGAGATACTTGATATCTTCTATAACAGACTTACCGATGCTTCTAGTGACCACCTAGGTAGTTGTGTCGGTTGTGTTTTTAGGGAACGAACTATAGAACAAGTTGAGATTCTACTGAATAACATTTTGATCAACGATAATGCTTGGACTATTCCCGAACCACCTCCTAAGCCCACTCCTAAGAAAAGAGGTATTCTATTCCTTAGTCCCGAAGATATGCAAGAAGCCAAGAAACCTATGCAAGAGAAAGGCATTAGATCTGAAGATGTCAAAAATCTACCACCTGTCGAAGAGATCCATGGTCTCGCTAACCCGATACACATAGTAGAAGTAAATTCTCTACGTAGGTTTGATGAGGGTGATATACCTGCTAGCCTATGCTTTGATGAATTTGACAACTTTGTTGCCAAACAGTAGGGTTTCAATGATTATGTTAGCAGACATTTGGAACAAAGTACTCGTATGCTTAGTCATTTAAGTGCTTGTGTAGACTGAAATGTCAATGATCTGAAGCTTCTGAGTCAACATGCCTCTATGATTACTACTCAGGTAGAACAAGTACTTGAAGCTCAGAATGACTTGCTCAATGAATTAAATGACAACTCTGTGAGAGTCATTACTAGAGGAGGCAAAATGACTCAAGAACCTTTGTATCCTGAAGGCCATCCTAAGAGAATAGATCAAGATTCTCAAGGAATTAATGCTGATACACCCAGTCATCCTAAGAAGAAGAAGGATGATAGAAACCTACATGTCAGTTCACCAAATACTATCACACCTGAAGAACCAAATGATAATTCTGCGTCTGATGCAGAAACACAATCTGGTGATGAACATGAACCTGGTGACAATATGGATAGCGATGTTCATAATGAGGCTCAACCTAGCAATGATAAGGATGTGGAGATTGAACCTACGGTTAATCTTGATAACCCACAACCTAAGAGATATGATAAGAATGACTTCGCTGCTAGGAATCATGGTAACTAAAGGGAGCCATGGGTTCAGAGACCTATGCCCTTTCCTCCTAAGACATCCAAGAAAAAGGATGATGAGAATTTTGAGCGCTTTGTTGAGATGATAAGACCAGTATGTCTGCAGATGCGGTTAATTGATATGCTCAAAATGTCTCCGCATGCCAAGTACATGAAAGATATCGTGACTAATAAACGGAAGATACCAGATGTTGAGATCTCCACCATGCTTGCCAATTACACTTTCAAAGGTGGAACTCCTAAAAAACTTGGTGATCCCAAAGTGCCCACTATACCTTGCTCCATTAAAGGAAACTATGTAAGAACTGCCTTATGTTACCTTGCAGCCGGTGTTAGTGTTATGCTGCTCTCTCTTTATCGTAGACTTGAACTGGACAAGTTGACACCCACTAAAATTTCTGTGCAAATGGCCGACAAATCAACTTCTTTCCCTATCGGCATTTGCGAGGATGTGCCTGTTGTGGTTGCTAACACCACTATCTTAACAAACTTTGTTATCTAGGATATTCCCGAGGACGATGCCATGGCTGTCATCCTCGGAAGACCCTTTTTAAACACTGCAGGGGCTGTTATAGATTGCAGCAAAGGCAATGTCACTTTCCACGTCAACGGTAATGAGCATACAGTGCACTTTCCGAAGAAACGATATGAAGTACATTGCATCAATGTTATCGAAAAAACTTCATAGATTCTTATTGGGAGCTTTGAATGCCCTATTCCTCGTGTCAAGATGAAGTATGATTTGCTTGTTGGGGATATACATATCCCCATTGAGGTGACTCAGTGGCTATTCGACAATTTTCCGTTTCCTCTTGCGATTTGAAAAGGCTTTGTCATGAGGATTTGATCAACCCCATTGACGGATTTCTTTCGATGACCATGAAATGGATAAATCAAAGAGTAACATACCTGTGTTTTAAGCTTTCACTTTCTGTTGCTTAGAAGAAAAATGATAGATTTAGTTTAGTTTTTCCTATTTTGTGTTTTAGCGTCCTGGAGAAAAATACCCCGAAAATAAAAGTTCTCCGATGGTCCTGAAAATCTAGTATGATTTTTTCTGGAATTTTGAAAAATACTGGGACTGAGAGCTGACCTGGGGACCACACCAGTGGGCCACAAGCCGTGTAGCCGCCGCCCCCTGGTGGCGGCTACCAAGCTTTTGGGGCCCACAGGGACCCCCTCCACTCATTCCAGCTCCCATCCTCTTCCTCTACCTCCAGAAAAAATCGTTTCACAGCTCAAACCCGTGTTCTTGCTCATTTGGCTGTGATTTTCGATCTCCTTGCTCAAAGCACCATTCTCCGAACCATTTTGGGGAAATTACTCCTTGGTAAGTGACTCCTCCATTGGTCCAATTAGTTTTTGCTCTAGTGCTTTATCCTTCGCGTATTCTTGCTACCTTGGTGACCCTGTTGTTGAGCTTGAAATGTTGATTTTAGTTTGTCCCAAGTAGTTTTAGCGCGTGATACAGTCTCTAGGCACTACTAGGAGTAGTTGCTACAAGGTGTGGTTGGTCTTTATTCACTTTTCTATCGAACTTGAAAATTTCAGCAAAAGGAAATTATGTTCAGGAGGAAGTTTCATGGTGGTTCCTCAAGTAAGAAGGGTCCCCGTCTTTCTTTTTGGGAGCCTGAACCTTATCAACTAGGGGACGCACCGGTACAACCATGTGAATGGCCTTCCATTGAGTTCATGATCGAAGCAGGCTTCAAGGATGAGTTTGATACACTTGTTCGCAATGCCGGGTTAGAAGAATTCCACTCAGATAAATGTGAACAGTATGCTATGCTCACTGCCTCTTTCGTGCGTAGATTTAAATTTTCAGTTGGCCGTGACTCATCCATACTGTTTGATCTGTATGATAAATCCTACACCATGGATTTGGAAGATTTCAATAGGATTTGCGAGATACCCGATGGGGGTAGTCTTAATGATCCTGCTAAGTCTTCGGTTAGAGATTTTGTCTCTAGTATAACTGTTGGAGAAACTAGAGACATCACGCAAGCTACCATATGAAGCATTCATTTCCCTGCCTTGCACTACTTTGCCATTTTAATAGGTAGGTGCATTAACGGCAAGGGTGCACACTATCACCTATGCGCATCCGACCTTAGTATCCTTAAAATCGCAGTAACAGGTGACAGGAGCTTCAACATGGGAGCTATAATAGCAAGGAGGCTGAATAATAATGCCATTAATGGGGATTTCTTTGGTGTAATTTATGCTACGCGCTTAGCAAATTTTCTTGGAGTACCCATCCGCTCAGGAGACCCCCCTCTCCGTACAGCCTACCTTGATCGTGTCGCTCTAACACGCTACCAGTTGCTTGAGAGGGATGATGAATCCCTCCTATACCGATTGATATTTAACCGACAGCGTGTTTTCCATATTACCCTTCCTGCTCCTGCTTTCTTTGACTTTCACGTAAAACGGAGATACTATATAACTATAGGAGAGGCAGAGGAGTATGAGAGGGAGGCGACGGCTGCTCGTCTTCGTGAGGCAGCTATTCAGGCAGTGGCTGCAGCACTCCCGTATAACACCCATTATGATTTTGGGTTTCGCCAGGTCCATCCATGGGAGTAGACCAAGCTAGGCCAAAAGCCTAAGCTTGGGGGAGTACGTGTTCTCACCGACCTTACATTCATCCTTATGCTTTCACTTTGTCAGTCGGTGTTTACACTTTGCCACTGTATTATCCATGCTAGTTTATTTTTGTTTTCTTGTTTTATTGTTTTGTGTCCTGTTGAGAAAACCCAAAAAGATTTTCCTTTCTACTTTTGCTTGTTGGGAGTTTTCCCGTGTAAATAGTTTTCTTTTTCTTTGGGTCAGGGTAGAAGATATTGGTTACAATGTTTAGTGGCTCTTGCATGCATACCTGTTTAGCTTTCAAAGAGCCATATTACTTTGTCTTCTCCTTTGTGTTTGCCTACACATTCAGCTTAGTCCAATCCACGAGCACTCCTATTATTGGTCACATCGTTCGATCGTGCAAGTGAAAGGCAATAATGATGATATATGATGAAGTGACTAAGACTGGAAAAGCTGGTATGAACTCTATCTATTTTGTTTTTGTAAATATGACTAGCCTCGTCCTAGATTCAGCTTAGTTGTGAGAGAACCATGTTTGCAATGACAACTGAGAGATCATAGTTTCTGATGCCATGCTTAATTAGCTAAGAGCTTATAATGTTTTGTCTTGAATGCCAACATAGATTTTGAGATGACTATGATGTACTATGATAGGATGGTATTCTCCTTTGAGTGATTCAAGTGGCTTGACTTAGCGCATGTTCATGCATGTAGTTGAAAAAAAATCAACATAGCCTCTATGATGTTTGTGTTCATGGTGATTTATATCTTGTTCATGCTTGCACTCAATGTTAGTCAAACTCATTGCATCTTGATGACTGTTGTCGCTCTCTAGTTGGTCGCTTCCCAGTCTTTTGCAAGCCTTCACTTGTACTAAGCGGAATACTGCTTGTGCATCCACTTCCATAAACCCAAAAGTTTTTCCATGAGAGTCCACCATACCTACCTATTTGGGGTATCTACCTGCCGTTCCAAGTAAATTTGCATGTGCCATTATCTAAACCTTCAAGAAATAATCTGTTTTGCATGCCCGAACCGCTCATGTGGTGACAGGGGGCAATTGATATCTTCCGTGTTAGGCATGTTATCCTCGACATGTGTTTATTCACTGTCATTCACGAGAAAGGGGCTGGTAATTGGAATGCCCAGTTCCACGCTTAAATCAAAAACATAACTGTAAAACAAGACTCCCCCCGAATTGATGTTAGTATGGACGGTACCCGAGGATTCGGCTCGCCGTGGAGTGTGATTGATTGGTTGTGGGGTAATTAAAACTTTACTTTTCTATTTGGGAACCGCCTATAGCATGAGTAGCGTGGAAGATATTGAGAACTCTTGGTCATTGCGTTGACAATGAAAGCATGCCACCCAAAATTATTATCTCTGTTTTCAAAGCTTGAGCTCTGGCCCCTCTTCAAATCAATGCTTCCCTCTGCGAAGGGCATGTCTATTTATTTTCCTATTGAGTCATCCTCTTCTTGTATAAGCACCAATTAGAGAGCACCTCTATCATTTTTATGCTTTGCTTTTGATTGATATTGAGTATGACTATGACTGGATCTTCGTTGCTATGAATTACAATGTTTAGTCAGCCCTTGATCTTTGAAAGTGCTCTGCATTTATGTTTTGCGGTCTGAGAAAGAGCTAGCGAGATACCACCTATTCATATTGCTTCATGCTTGTTTTGATTGAATTGTTGGTATCTGAAACTCATTATTATTTGCTCGTTAGCTGATTATGCCATTGATAGTTTACCGTGAGACCTATGTGTCACTTGCTTATGTGGTTAACTTGTGATCTTGCTGAAATTCTGTTTATGAGTTAGACATAGTTGAAACAACAAGATCAAACAGAGTTTGTCAAAGTTTTTCTTTCTCTTTCAGTTTGTCAACTGAGTTGCTTGAGGATAAGCAAGGTTTTAAGCTTGGGGAGTTGATACATCTCCATCGTATCTACTTTTCCAAACTCTTTTGCCC
The DNA here is from genome assembly GCF_904849725.1 of Hordeum vulgare subsp. vulgare. Classification (NCBI taxonomy): domain Eukaryota; kingdom Viridiplantae; phylum Streptophyta; class Magnoliopsida; order Poales; family Poaceae; genus Hordeum; species Hordeum vulgare. The sequence continues at coordinate 100,771,179 of NC_058521.1, read as the reverse complement.
TTGTTTTGGACTCTAATTTGCATGATTTGAATGGAACTAACCTGGACTGACGCTGTTTTCAGCAGAATTGCCTTGGCGTTGTTTTTGTGCAGAAATGGAATTTCTCGGAAGGTCCTGAAAATTTACGGAGAATATTTCTGGAAAATAAGAAAAATACCTGCGTAAAGATCCACCGGAGGGGATGGGCCAGTGGGCCACAAGCCCTGTAGCCCCCCTGGTGGCGGCAACCAAGCTTGTGGAGCCCACGTGGCTCTGCCGCCCCAAACTCAGCTCTATAAATTCACTTTCGTCCCGAAAAAAATCAACAGAGAAGATTTCATCCCGTTTGCGATATGGAGGCGCCGCCACATCATGTTCATCATCTGGAGGGCAGATCTGGAGTCCGTTTTGGGCTCCGGAGAGGGGAAATCGTCGCCATCGTCATCACCAACCTTCTTCCCTCTCCAATTCCATGAAGCTCTTCATCGTTCGTGAGTAATCTATTCGTAGGCTCGCTGGGCGGTGATGAGTAGGATGAGATCTATCATGTAATCGAGTTAGTTTTAACGGGGATTGATCCCTAGTATCCACTATGTTCTGAGATTGATGTTTCTACTACTTCGCCATGCTTAATGCTTGTCACTAGGGCCCGAGTGCCATGATTTCAGATCTGAAATTATTATGTTGTCACCAATATATGTGTGTTTTAGATCCGATCTTGCAAGTTGTAGTTACCTACTATGTGTTATGATCCGGCAACCCCGGAGTGACAATAACCGGAACCACTCCCAGTGATGACCATAGTTTGAGGAATTCATGTGTTCACCAAGTGCTAATGCGTTGTTCTGGTTCTTTATTAAAAGGAGAACCTTAATATCCCGTAGTATCCTTTTGGACCCCGCTGCCACGGGAGGAATGGACAATAGATGTCATGGAAGGTCTTTTCCCTAAGCACGTATGATGACACACGGAATGCATGCCTACATCACATTGAAGAACGGGAGCTAGCCACATATCTCCCCGTGTTATAACTGTTGCATCATGAATATCATCCAAACAAATCACCGACCCATTGCCTATGAGTTTGTCCTACTGCTGCTGTTACTTGTTTTGCTCTGCTGTTGTTACTTGTCTTGCTCTGCCGCTGTTACTACTGTTGCTGCTGTTGTTACTTGCTTGGCTCTACTGCTACTTGCTACTGTTGTTACTTGCTACTGTTGCTACTTGCTACTTCTGTCACTACTGTTGTTCCTTGCCACTGCTGTCACTCGTTACACTGCTGCTACCTGCTACAATACTTTTTCTCGCGCCGTTGACGGGAAAGAATATTTTCTGTCCACGGTCAACTTCTGGCGCCATTGATACGACAGTTAGGAATAGTCTGCCTTGTCAACAGATCATTTTTGGCACCGTTGTTATCATACTAGTTTGCTACTGATACTTTGCTTGCAGATACTAATCTTTCAGGTGCGGTTGAATCTGACACATTCAGCTGCTAATACTTGAGAGTATCCTTTCACTTCCTGTCGGGCGAACCAACAAATTTGGGTTGAATACTCACCCTAGAAAATTGCCGCAAACCCACACGCTGGTGGGCCATTGCAAGACAATTGCTAATTGTTGGGCAACTGGGAGCAGTTCTGGCTCCGTTGTCGTGGAGGCATCAAGTCAGGAACACGTCAACGGCATTTTTCTAGTGTCGTTGCCGGGGACTGCTAGCAATGTTCGCTCGTAAGCCTCTTTGTCTTGTTTGTTGCCTTTCGTCGCTCTTCTTCCTATCATGTTTCTTTCGGCCAACTCGCTCTCCGGAGACACAGGCGCGACCTAAGCGAGCCATGGAGGCCCGATGGGCGGATCTACGCTAGGAGGGTTGTGATCCTGACGTTGATGTCGGGTGGGGGATGGAGCATGTGGTTCACGCCTACGAGACTCGGCTGTCCCACCTGCGGTTGCTCTACGACAGGCTTCAGACGGCGGGCGGGAACCTTGTTCAGGCGCTTTGGCACGACTGAGCGGAGGGGATCCCTGTCAACCAAGTCTCGCGGTGGCTCGAGCACGCCATGAACTGGTTTGATGCCTGGAGGGCATCGGCGGCGAGGGACGGTGCCCAACTGGCGCTGATCTTCGCCCTCTCCTGGTACTCGAGTATAAATCTGGACCGACTAGACACCATGAGGGTCGAGGCGTAGGAGGAGTTGTCGCAGCGCGATGAACTCATTGGCATTCGAGCCAATGATCTTGCCAGCTACGCCTCACTACATACATACTACCTCGAGCTTGGGGAGGATGGCGCGCCCATCCCGGAGGACGAGTTCGGTGTCTCGGTTACTGCCAGCGATGTGAAGGTTGGATCCATCTCGGAGGAGCCTCCTGCCGATGATGAGGCCTCCGAGGCGTCCGCCGGGTGGGGGTCACGTCCGTTGTGCAAGGGGCGAAGCCGCCTGCTGGTCATGTCGAGGAGGGTCGGAAGACGCCAACGACTGGATACGTGGAGATGCCACAGTGAGAAATCCCACCGGTGGTGACGCGGAGGCTAGCCGGCACACGCCGTTGGCCACCGATGCTTAGGTGAGCTAGAAGACCCTGCTGGCTAGGGACAGGGAGGTGGCACCACCGGCGCCCGCAATGTAGCTTTTAACTTCATGCTTTTCTTACTTGTGCACTTTTGTTATGGATAAGTCCACCCAATGGGGGTGTATGTCTATTGTAATGTACTCTCGGCTTGGTGCTGCTATCTTTATTTATGTGTTGCAGTTTTCTGTCAACTTGGTTGTAGTCTGCAGGTTCGTTCGGCACTTTTCTTGTGTTAGTCGTTTTTCCCATGTGCCCCGACCCTTTGCCTTTTCTCTTGTCATCTAGACGACTTGCAGACTGTGACTAGGCAAGGAGTGGGCTCGCGGAGGCGGGGTGTTGGTACTTTTGGCTTTTGGAAGTTGGGTTTTGAACGAATCGAGTAGCGTGGCCGGACCCGGCCCGCCCGTTGCCCATATTTCCCATCCACTCCGCCCCTTTGCATGTGCACCTGCCGACCAGACAGCCAGGTTGTGGTATGTGACCAGCAAGGATTAAGTCGCCGGGGAGAAGGTATGGTACTTTGCTGAGCCAGGGTGAGACTTGGGTGGGTTGGCAGTCCCCGAGTGGGTGGGCCGATCCGGGGGATGCCGGAGAAAGAAAGTAATTGAACCATAGATAGGAGGGAAAGGCAGTCCTCGAGTCCTGCCCGGGGGCGCCGGCTATTCATTGATTTTCTTGAAAAAGGGAAGGTATATACATACACTTGTCTAACTCTAAAATGGCCAGTGGAGTTTGGCATTCCACGCGCGCTCCATTTCGGAGCCGGAGGCGTCCTTCTTGTTCTTTCTTCCTTCTAAGCATATATCGGGTAATAGGCGTTATTGCTTAGTGCTTTGTTGATGATGAATCGGACATCCCAAGGGGTGTACAGTTTGTGCTGGCCGGCTGTGCATTGGATCAGCTGGAGCACCAGGTCGCCCTCTTGGAATGAGAGGGGCTTGACTCGGCGACTATGGTAGCGGCGCAGGCCCTGCTGGTAGATGGATGTTCTGCACAACGCCAGCTAGCGTGCCTCCTCGAGGAGGTCGACGTCGTATTCTATGGCTTCTTTGGCATCGGCCTTGATGTAGAGGGTGACCCGAGGCGAGTCAAATTCAATGTCAATGGGGATGATTGCCTCGGCCCCATACACTAGGAAGAATGGGGTAAAACCGGTCGACTAGTTGAGCGTGGTTCGTAGGCTCCACAGCAGAGCCGATAGTTCCTCAACCCGGGCGCTGGCCGAGTGCTCGAGCGGCTCGACCAGCCTGGGCTTTAGGACGGCCAGGATGAGGCCATTTGCCCGCTCCGCCTGGCTGCTTGACTGCGGGTGGGCCATGGACGCGAGGTCCAGCCGGATTCCTTTCTCGCTGTAGTAGCGAGCGAGCGTGCCGTTGACGAAGTTGGTGCCGTTATCGGTGATGATGATGTTGGGGAGGCCGTAGCGGATGCCAATGTCCTTGATGAACATGACGGTCGTAGGGCCGTCAAGTTTCTTGATTGGCCTGGCCTCGATCCACTTTGTGAACTTGTCGACAACCACCAGGAGATGCACCACACCGCCTCGGGTGGTTTTGAATGGGCCCACCATGTCCAGTCCCCAAACGGGAAAAGGCCATATGAGTGGGATGGTCTATAGGGCTGTGACCGGCTGGTGGTTGCATACTTTGAAGCGTTGGCAGCCGTTGCACTTGTTGACCAGTGCTTTGGCGTCCTTCAGGGCGGACGACCAGTAGAAACCATGGCCGAACGCTTTGGCCACCAGGGTGCGTCACGCAGCATGGTGGCCGCACTCGCCCTGGTGGAAGTCGAGGTGGTCCTCGCGGCCCTTATCCACCTGACACAATGCTGGAACACCCCAAACATGGTGCGCTTGACGAGCTCGTTGTTGATGACGGTGTAAGCGGCGGAGCACCTTTGGACAGGGCCATGACCACCGTTAACACGGCCGCTGCGACTAGCATGTTGGGGCAGGGGCGGAAGGCGTCTTACCGGCTGCTGCAATCCCCGAGTCGTACATGAGGGACCCCGAGGGAAGGTCGGCAACCCGTGGGCCGGTTGGAGCAGTCGGTGGGCTGGCGGGAGCCGCGGCCGGCAGGGTGGCACCAGTCCCAGAGCTGATCGGGGCAGTCCCCGAGTCAGCGTCGGCCACTGATATGTCTCCGCCGTACCTACTTTTCCGAACTCTTTTGCCCTTGTTTTGGACTCTAAGTTGCATGATTTGAATGCAACTAACCCGGACTAACATTGTTTTCAGCAGAATTGCCATGGTGTTGTTTTTGTGCAAAAATAAATGTTCTTGGAATAATCTGAAAATTTACGGAGAATTTTTCTGGAATTAATGAAAAATACCTGCGCAAAGATCCACCGAAGGAGGTGAGCCAGTGGGCCACAAGCCCACCAGGCGCGGCCACACCCCCTGGCCGCACCAGGAAGGCTTGTGGGGCCCGCGAGGCTCCACCGCCTCCAATCTCAGCTCTATATATTCCGTTTCGCCCGGAAAAAAATCAGGGAGAAGTATTCATCGTGTTTTACGATACCGAGGCGCTGCCACCTCTTGTTCTTCATCTGGAGGGCAGATCTGGAGTCCGTTGTGGGCTCCAGAGAGGGGAAATCGTCGCCATGGTCATCATCAACGTTCCTCCATCGCCAATTCCATGATGCTCTTCACCGTTCGTGAGTAATCTCATCGTAGGCTTGCTGGATGGTGATGAGTTGGATGAGATCTATCATGTAATCGAGTTAGTTTTGACGGGGATTGATCCCTGGTATCCACTATGTTCTGAGATTGATGTTGCTACTACTTTGCCATGCTTAATGCTTGTCACTAGGGCCCGAGTGCCATGATTTCAGATCTGACCCTATTATGTTGTCGCCAATATATGTGTGTTTTAGATCCTATCTTGCAAGTTGTAGTCACATACTATGTGTTATGACCCGGCAACCCCGGAGTGACAATAGCCGGAACCACTCCCGGTGATGACCATAGTATGAGGAGTTCATGTATTCACCAAGTGTTAATGCATTGGTCCGGTTCTTTATTAAAAGGAGAACCTGAATATCCCGTAGTTTCCATTAGGACCCTGCTCCCACGGGAGGGATGGACAATAGATGACATACGGAATACATGCCTACATTAGATTGACGAACGGGAGCTAGTAACTTATCTCTCCGTGTTATAGCTATTACATGATGAATCACATCCGGCATAATCATCCATCACCGATCCAATGCCTACGAGTCTTTTACTGCTGGTCCTTGCTATGTTGCTTTGTTGCTACTACTGTCAGTGTTGCTACTGTTACTCTGCTGCTACTGTCGTTACTATTGCTACTGCTGCTATCATAGCACCTTGCTACTGATACTTTGCTGCAGACACTAAATCTTTCAGGTGTGGTTGAATTGACAACTCAGCTACTAATACTTGAGAATATTCTTTCGCTTCCCCTTGAGTCGAATCAATAAATTTGGGTTGAATGCTCTACCCTCGAAAACTGTTGCGATCCCCTATACTTGAGGGTTATCAAGACATTTTTCTGGCGCCGTTGCTGGGGAAGCAGAGCTATATTCTCTGAGTCACTTGGGATTGACGTCTGCTGGTCACTATGAGGAATCCGAAATATCCAAGAGCTGAAATCTTGCCCTCAACTATGAGGATAGGTAAGGAACTGCCATCTAGCTGTGCACTTGATTCACCTTCACTTATGAGTAAGTTTGCGACATCACCTCCTGCTAGAAATCTTAATATGTCGCATGTGCTTGATGATGCTACTTCTGCTGCCCAAGATGCTTATGATGATGCTATGCTAGATACTACTTTGCCTGATGATGCTATGCTTGATACTACTTTGCCTGATGATGCTATGCTTTATACTACTTTGCCTGATGATGCGATGCCTGATACTGCTTTGCCACTAGGTGCATTGCTTGATGCACAAATTGCTAGAGTTGCTGCTAGATGTGATGATACTTCTGAAACTGCTGATACTATTGAAATAGAACCTGCTACTATGCCTGAATTGCCTGTTATGCCTCGGTGCAATGTTATGGAGGGAGAGATAGCCAAGGACTTTCTTGCGTGTCAGGATAGCTACGATGTTGAGAAATTACCGCTCAAGTGGAAAGAAAAATCTGTGAACACTAGGATGAAATATGACCCGTAGTTTGCTACTTCGCCTATCTTTGTGACCGATAAGGATTATGAATTCTCTGTCGACCCTGAGTTAATCACTCTGGTCAAATTTGATCCTTTTCACGGTTGTGAGTCTGAAACGGTTGTAGCCCATCTTACCAAACTGCATGATATAGCCACCCTATTCACTAGTGAGGAAAAGATTCGCCACTACTACATCCTCAAGTTGTTTCCTTTCTCGCTAAAGGATGATGCTAAGACTTGGTTCACTTCTCTTGCTCCTGGTTGTGTGCGTAGCCCCCAGGATATGGTCTACTACTTCTCTAAAAAATATGTCCCTGCCCATAAGAAGCAAGCTACCTTGCAGGAAATATACAACTTTGCTCAAGCTGAAGAAGGGAGTCTCCCACAAGCTTGGGGGAGGCTCATCCAGCTACTGAATGCTTTGCCTGATCACCCTCTTGAGAAGAATAAATACTTGATATCTTCTATAATGGACTTACCGATGCTTCCAAAGACCACCTATATAGTTATGCCGGTTGTGTTTTTAGGGAACGAACTATAGAACAAGCTAAGATTCAACTGAATAACATCTTGTGTAATGAGAACGCTTGGACTATTCCCGAACCACCTCCTAAGACAACTCCAAAGAAAAGAGGTATTCTATTCATCGGTCCTAAAGACATGCAAGAAGCCAAGAAATCTATGCGAGAGAAAGGCATTAAATCTGAAGATGTCAAAAATCTACCACCTATCGAAGAGATCCATGGTCTCGATAACCCTATACAGGTAGTAGAAGTAAATTCTCGACCTAGGTTTGATGAGAGTGATATTCCTTTTGATAAACCTGCTAGCCTATGCCTGGATGAATTTGATAACTTTGTTGACAAACAACAAAGCTTCAATGATTATGTTAGTAGACAATTGGAACAGAATGCTCGTATGCTTAGTCATTTAAGTGCTTGTGTGGACAGAAATGTCAATGATCTTAAGCTTCTGAGTAAACATGCCTCTATGGTTACTACTCAGGTAGAACAAGTACTTAAAGCTCAGAATGACTTGCTCAATGAGTTGAATGACAATTCTGTCAGAGTCGTTACTAGAGGCGGTAGAATGACCCAGGAACCTTTGTATCCTAAGGGTCATCCAAAGAGAATTGAACAAGATTCTCAAGGAGTTAACACTGATGCACCTAGTCATCCTAGAAAGAAGAAGAAAGATGATAAGGATGTGCATGCTAGCAACCCTGTTGCTGCTACACTTGAGGGTCCAAACGATGTCTTTGTTTTTGATGCCGAAACACAATCTAGAAATGAACATGAGCCTAATGATGATATCAATAGTGATGTTCATGTTGATGCTCAACATAGCAATGATAAGGATGTGGAGATTGAACCTGTTGATCTTGATAACCCACAGCCTAAGAATAGAAGATATTATACGAACGACTTCACTGCTAGGAAGCACGATAAAGAAAGGGAACCATGGGATCAGAAACCCATGCCCTTTCCTCCCAAACCATCCAAGAAAAAGGATGATGAGGATTTTGAGCGATTTGTTGAAATGATTAGACCTGTCTTTCTGCAAATGTGTTTGACAGATATGCTCAAAATGTCTCTGTATGCTAAGTACATGGAGGATATTGTGACTAATAAGAGGAGGATACCTGAGGTTGAGATTTCCACCATGCTTGCGAACTATACCTTCAAGGGTGGAACTCCTAAGAAACTAGGTGATCCCGGAGTGCGCACTATACCTTGCTCCATTAAAGGTAACTACGTTAGAACTGCTTTATGCGACCTTGGAGCCGGTGTTTGTGTTATGCCTCTCTCTCTCTTTATTGTAGACTTGAACTGGATAAGTTGACACCCACTGAAATCTCTCTGCAAATGGCCAACAAATCAACTTCTTTCCCTATCGGCATTTGCGAGGATGTGCCTATTGTGGTTGCTAACGTCACCATCTTAATAGACTTTGTTATCTTGGATATTCCCGAGGACGATGCCATGGCGGTCATCCTTGGAAGACCCTTTTTAAACACTTGTGGGGCTGTTATAGATTGCAACAAAGGCAATGTCACTTTCCATGTCAACAGTAATGAGCATATGGTGCACTTTCCGAAGAAACAATATCGAATACATTGCATCAATGCTATCGAAAAAACTTCATCGATTCTTATTTGGAGCTTTGAATGCCCTATACCTCGTGTCAAGATGAAGCATGATTTGCTTGTTGGGGAGATACATATCCCCATTGAGGTGACCTAGTGACTATTCAAAAATTCTGCGTTCTATTTTGTGATTCGAAAAACTTTGTCGAGGAGACTTGATCAGCCTCATCGACGGATTTCTTTCGATGACCATGAGATGGATGAAACGAGGAGTCACTAACCTGTGTTCCAAGCTTTCACCTTCGGTTGCTTAGAAGAAAAATGATAGGTTTAGTTTAGTTTTCCCTGTTTTCCGTTTTAGCGTCCGGTGGAAAAGTACCCCCAAAATAAAAGTTCTCTAGACGTCCTGAAAATCAAGTATGATTTTTTCTGGAATTTTTGAAAAATTCTGAGACAAAGAGCTTGTCTGGGGGCTGCACGAGTGGGCCACAAGCCCTTGAGGCGCGGGCACCCCCTGGCCTCGCCAGCCAGGCTTGTGGGGCCCACAGACACCCCCTCCACTCTTTGTTGCTCTCATCTAGTTCTCCTACCTCCAAAAAAAAAAATTCGCAGCTTAAACCCGTGTTCTTGCTCCTCTTGCTGGGATTGTCGATCTCTTTCCTCAAATCACCATTCTCCGAACTGTTTTGGGGAAATTACTCCTTGGTAAGTGACTCCTTCATTGGTCCAATTAGTTTTTTCTCTAGTGATTTATACTCCGCGTATTTTTGCTCCCTTAGTGACCATGTTCTTGAGCTTTGCATGCTAATTTTAGCTGGTCCCAAGTAGTTTTGATGCGTAATATGGCCTCTAGGCACTCGTGGGAGTGGTTGCTACGAGTTTAGTTGAGCCTTGTTCATTTTTCCTTTGGATCACTGAAAATTTTAGAAAAGGAACATGTTCAAGAGAAATTATCATGGTGGTTCCTCAAGTAAGAGAGGCCCCCGTCTTGCGATTCGAGAGCCCGATCCTTACCAACCAAGGGACGCGCAAGTACAACCATGTGAATGGCCTTCAGATGAATTTATGATTGAGGCAGGCTTCAAAGATGAGTTTGATGCAATTGTTCGCAACGTCGGACTCGAAGAATTCATATCCGATAAATGTGAATAGTATGTTGCTCTCACTTCCTCTTTTGTTCGTAGATTCAAATTTTCAGTTGGTCGTGACACATCGGTACTGTTTGATCTCTATGACAAATCGTATACCATGGATTTAGAGGATTTCAATAGAATTTGCAAGATACCTATTTGGGGTAGTCTCAATGATCCTCCTAAATCTTCGGTTAGAGATTTTTTCTCTCGTATAACTGTTGGAGAAACTAGAGATATTATGCAGGCTACCATAGGGAGCATTCATTTTCCCGCCTTGCATTATTTTTCCCTCTTCATAGGCAGATGCATTAATGGCAAGATTGAGCATTGTCACCTCTGCGCACCCGACCTTAGTATCCTTAAGAGCGCAGTAACGGGTGATAAAAGTTTCAACATGGGAGCTATTATAGCAAGGAGGCTGAATAAGAATGCTAATAAAGGGGATTTCTTTGGTGGGATCTATGCCACCCGCATAGCAAATTTTCTTGGAGTACCCATCCGCAAAGGAGATCCCCCGCTCCATACAGCTTTCCTTGACCGCGTCGCTTTGACACGCTACGAGTTCCTTGAGAGGGATGAGGAATCCCTACTATACTGTTTGATATTTAACCGGCAGCGTGTTTTTCATATTACCTTTCTTGCTCCTGCCTTCTTTGACTTCCAGGTAAAACGGAGATATTACATAACCAGAGGAGAGGCAAAGGAGTATGAGAGGGAGGCAAAGGTTGCTCGTCTCCCTGAGGCAGATATTCACGCAGTGGCTGCAGCGCTCCCGTATAACCCCCATTATGATTTTGGGTTTCGCCAGGACCATCCTTTGGAGTATACCAACTTAGGCCAAAAGCCTAAGCTTGGGGGAGTACTGAGTTCCCACCGACTTTACATTCTTGCTTACGCTTTCACTTTGTTAGCCGGTGTTCACACTTTGCCACTGTATCATCGATGTTAGTTTATTTCTTTTTTTCATTTTCTTTTCATGTGTCTGTCTAGTTTGAAAAAAACCAAAAATATTTTCTTGTTCTTCTTTTGCTTGTTGGGAGCTTTCCCGTGTAAATAGTTTTCTTTTTCTTTGCGTCAAGGTAGAAGATATTGGTTACAATGTTTAGTGGCTCTCGCATGCATATCTGTTTATCTGTTAAAGAGCCATGTTACTTTGTCTTCTCCGTTTTGTTTGCCTGCAGATTCCAGCTTTAGTCCAATGCATAAGCACGCTTATTGTTGTTCATATCGTTCGGTCGTGCAAGTGAAAGGCAATAATGACAATATATGATGAAGTGACTGAGTCTGGAAAAGCTGGTATGAACTCGATCTATTTTATTTTTGTAAATATGACTAGCTCATCGTGCCTGATTCAGCTTTGTTGTGAGGGAAACATGTTTGCAATGACAACTTAGAGATCATAGTTTCTTATGCCATGCTTACTTAGCTAGGAGTTTATAATGGTTTGTCTTGGATGCCCACATGAATGTTGAGATGACTGTGTTGTAGTATGATAGGATGGTATCCTCCTTTGAATGATTCAAGTGGCTTGACTTGCGCATGTTCACGCATGTAGTTGAAACAAAATCAACATAGCCTCTATGATATTCATGTTCATGGTGATTTATGTCCTACTCATGCTTGCATTCAATGTTAGTTAATCTCAATGCATTTTGATGACTCTTGTCGCTCTCTAGTTGGTCGCTTCCTAGTCTTTTACTAGCCTTCACTTGTACTAAGCAGGAATACTGCTTGTGCATCCACCCCCATAAACCCAAAGTTGTTCCATATGAGTCCACCATACCTACCTATATGTGGTATCTACCTGCCGTTCCAAGTAAATTTGCATGTGCCACTATCTAAACATTCAAGAAATAATCTGTTTTGCATGCCCGAACCGCTCATGTGGTGACAGGGGGCTATCAGCATCTTCCGTGCTAGGCGTGTTATCCTCGATATGTGTTTCTTCACTATCGTTCACAAGAAAGGGGTCGGTAATTGGAATTCCCAGTTCCATGCTCAAATCGAAAAGATAATTGCAAACAAAACTCCCCCATGATTGATGTTGGTATGGACGGTACCCGAGGATTCGGCTAGCCGTGGAGTGTGATTGATCGGTGGTGGGGGAGTCAAAACTTCACTTTTCTGTTTGGGAACCGCCTATAGCATGTGTAGCGTGGAAGATGTTGAGAACTCTTAGTCATTGCGTTGACAATGAGAGCATGCCACTCAAAATTATTATCTCTATTTTAAAAGCTTGAGCTCTGACACCTCTGCAAATCAATGCTTCCCTCTGCGAAGGGCATGTGTATTTATGTTCCCGTCGAGTCATCCTCCTCTTATAAAAGCACCAATTAGAGAGCACCTCTGTCATCTTTATGCTTTGCTTTTAACTGTGTTGAGTATGACTCTAACTGGATCTTCTTTGCCATGAGTTACAATGTTTAGTCAGCCCTTGGTCTTTGAAGGTGCTCTGCATTTATGTTTTGCGGTCTCAGAAAGAGCTAGCGAGATACCACCTATTCGTACTGCTTCATGTTGTTTTGATTGAAGTATTTACATTTAAGGCTTATTATTATTTTCTCGCTAGTTGATTATGCCATTGATATGAGTTTACCGTGAGACCTAGATGTCATTTGCTTATGTGGTTTGCTTGTGATCTTGCTGAAATTCTAGTTATGAGTTAGACATAGTTGCAACAACAAGATCAAACAGATTTCGTCAAAGTCTTTCTTTTGTCTCTTTCAGTTTGTCAACTGAAGTGCTTGAGGACAAACAAGGTTTTAAGCTTGGGGGAGTTGATACGTCTCCGTCGTATCTACTTTTTCGAACTCTTTTGCCCTTGTTTTGGACTCTAATTTGCATGATTTGAATGGAACTAACCCGGACTAACGTTGTTTTCAGCAGAATTGCCATGGTGTTGTTTTTGTGTAGAAATAAAAGTTCTCGGAATGACCTAAAAATGTACGGAGAATTTTTCTAGAATTAATGAAAAATACCTGCGCAAAGATCCACCGGAGGAGGTGAGCCAGTGGGGCACAAGCCCACCAAGCGCGTCCACCCCCCTGGTCGCGACACGCAGGCTTGTTGGTCCCATGAGGCTCCACGGCCTCCAATCTCAGCTCTATATATTCCGTTTCGCCTGGAAAAAAAATCAGGGAGAAGGATTCATCGCGTTTTACGATACGGAGGCGCTACCACCTCCTATTCGTCATCTGGAGGGCAGATCTGGAGTCCGTTCTAGGCTCCGTAGAGGGGAAATCGTCGCCATCGTCATCATCGACCTTCCTCCATTGCCAATTCCATGATGCTCTTCACCGTTCGTGAGTAATCTCATCGTAGGCTTGCTGGACGGTGATGAGTTGGATGAGATCTATCATGTAATCGAGTTAGTTTTGACGGGGATTGATCCCTAGTACCCACTATGTTCTGAGATTGATGTTGCTACTACTTTGCCATGCTTAATGCTTGTCACTAGGGCCTGAGTGCGATGATTTCAGATCTGAACCTATTATGTTGTTGCCAATATATGTGTGTTTTAGATCCTATCTTGCAAGTTGTAGTCACCTACTATGTGTTATGACCCGGCAACCCCGGAGTGACAATAGCCGGAACCACTCCCGGAGATGACCATAGTATGAGGAGTTCATGTATTCACCAAGTGTTAATGCGTTGGTCCGGTTCTTTATTAAAAGGAGAACCTTAATATCCCATAGTTTCCATTAGGACCCCGCTGCCATGGGAGGGATGGACAATAGATGTCATGCAAGTTCTTTTCCCTAAGCACGTATGACTACATACAGATACATGCGTACATTAGATTGACGAACAGGAGCTAGTTACTTATCTCTCCGTGTTATAGCTGTTACATGATGAATCACATCCGGCATAATCATCCATCACCGATCCAATGCCTACGAGTCTTTTACTACTGGTCCTTGCTACGTTGCTTTCCTGCTACTGTTGTCACTGCTGCTACTGTTACTCTGCTGCTACTGTCGTTACTGTTGCTACTGCTGCTATCATACCACCTTGCTACTGATACTTTGTTGAAGACACTAAATCTTTCAGGTGTGGTTGAATTGACAACTCAGCTGCTAATACTAGAGAATATTCTTTCGCTTCCCCTTGAGTCGAATCAATAAATTTGGGTTGATACTCTACGCTCGAAAACTCTTGCGATCCCCTGTACTTGAGGGTTATCAGCAACCCCCGGAACTGGCAGAGCAGCCCTCGGGTCTACTGGGATGAAGATGGACTCGTACTCCAGTGACAGCGTGATGGAGGGCTTATGCAGATGCTCCAGGGATATGCCGGCTAGGATGGGTTGCCGCGTAGAGCCAATTTTTGTGAGTGTATCGGCGGCCTCGTTGTCGGCTCGAAGGATGTCGTGGAACTCGCAGCCTTCAAAACCGCAAGTGAGCTATTGAACCAAAAAACGGTAGTTGGCCATGTTTGCGTCTGTGGTGTCCCATTCGCCAATGATTTGCTCCACCACCAGGTCGGAGTCGCCGAAGCATAGGATGCATTGGACGCCGATTTACCTGCCAGCCGGAGGCCGTGGGTGAGCGCTTCATACTTCGCCACGTTGTTTGACGCGGTGAAGTGGATATGCAGGACGTACTGCAGACGGTCCCCCTTGGGGAAAGAGGGGACGATACCGTCCCCAAGGCCGGTGCACATCTTCGAGCCATCGAAGTGCATGTGCCAATGGGTGGAGTCGGGAGGCGGTGGTAGGTACTCCATGTGCCTAGTCGACGAGGAAGTCTGCTAAGGCATCGGACTTGACGGTTGTGCGAGACTCGTAGCCAATGTGGTGGTCGCCCAACAGCGTCCCGGTTGCCCATAATCTCCCCAAGGGGAGGGGTGCTCACCACCATGATCGGGTGCTCCTAGAAGTAAGGCTTGAGCTTCTTGGCCGCCAGGAACACGCCGTAGCACATCTTCTAGTAGTGCGGGTAGTTTTGCTAAGAGGCAGACAACACCTCGCTTAGATAGTAGACCGGTCCTTGGACTGGCTGGGTTCGGCCCGGCTCTGAGCGCTCGATGGCCATGACGATGTTGACCACACGACTGGTCGAAGTGATGTAGGGCATCCTCGACTCCTTATCCACTTGGGAGGCCAGCACGGGTGCGGTGGTGAGTGCGCGCTTGAGGTCGCGTAAGGCTTCGTCCGCCTGGTCGCTCCATGCGAAATTGTCCGCCTTCTTGAGCAGACGGAGGAGAGGCACGACCTTTTTGTTGGAAATATGACCTAGATGCAATAATAAAATTGTTATTGTTATATTTCCTTGTTCAAGATAATCGTTGATTTTCCATGCTAGAATTGTATTGATTGGAAACTCAAATACATGTGTGGATACATAGACAACACACTGTCCCTAGTAAGCCTCTAATGGACTAGCTCATTGATCAGAGATGGTCAAGGTTTCCTGACTATAGACAAGAGTTGTCATATGATAATGGGATCACATCATTAGGGGAATGATGTTATGGACAAGACCCAATCTATGAGTGTAGCATGTGATCGTGTCAGTTTATTGCTACTGTTTTTCTGCATGTCAAGTATCTGCTCCTATGACCATGAGATCATGTAACTCGGTGACACCCGAGGAGTACCTTGTGTGTGTCGAATGTCGCAATTTACTTGGTGACTATAAAGGTGCTCTACAGGTATCTCCGAGGGTGTCTGTTGACTTGGCATGGATCAAGACAGGGATTTTTTCACTACGTGTGACGGAGAGGTATCTCAGGGTCCACTCGGTAATACAACATCACAACAAGCTTGCAAGCAATGTGACTAAAGAGTTAGTCATGGGATCTTGTATTATGGAACGAGGAAAGAGACTTGCCGACAACGAGATTGAACTATGTATAGAGATACTAGCGATCGAATCTCAGGCAAGTAACATACTGATGGACAAAAGGAACATCATACGGGATTAACTAAATCCTTGATACGGAGGTTCAACTGATAGAGATCCTCATAAAATATGTAGGAGCCAATATGGGCATCCAGGTCCCGCTATTGGTTATTGACTGGAGAGTGTCTCGGCCATGTCGGCATAGTTCTCGAACCCGCTTGTTGTGGACACTTAAGGTTTCGGTGACATTTCGGTATAGTTGAGTTATGTATGTTGGTGACCGAAGGTTGTTCGGAGTCCCGAATGAGATCTTGGATGTCACGAGGAGTTCCGTAATGGTCCAGAAATGAAGATTTATATATACGAAAGAGGTAAACGGGTTCCGAAAAGGTTTCGGGCATTACCAGTAAAGTACTGGGAGTGACGAATGGGTACCAGGGGTTCACCGGGAGGGGTCACCTACCCCGGGGGCACATAGGCCTAAGAGATGGCGCACCATCCCTTGGTGGTCTGGGCGGCCAGCCCCTATGGGCCTATGCACCCGAATTCAGGAGGTGGGGAGGAATCCGACTAGGAGGAGGAGGACTCCTGGCACCTCCACCAACCCTAGGGATTTTCCCTAGTGCGCCACCCCTTCCCTCCCTCCTATATATATTGGAGAGGAGAGAGTTATGCCGCACCTAAGCCACTGCGCAGCTCTCCCTCCTCTAGTTTGTTCCACCTCTAGCTTGATTCGGTAGCGCACGGCGCAGCCCTACCGGATCAGCTCCACCAACACCGTCGCCACGTCGTCGTGGTGTTGGATAACTCGTCTACTTCTTCGCCCCCTCTTGCTGGATCAAGAAGGCGGAGATCGTCATCGAGCTGTACGTGTGCTGAACGCGGAGGTGCCGTCCGTTCGGCACTAGATCTTGATTGGATTGCGGGACGGCTGCAATTTGGATCACGAAGACGTTCGACTACATCAACCGCATTTATTGATGCTTCCTGCTCAGCGATCTATAAGGGTATGTGGATCCGATCTCCCCTCTCGTAGATGTTCATCACCATGGATAGATCATGTATCTCCGTATGAATTTTTTTGTTTCCCATGCAAAGTTCCTGAAAGTGGCATCATGAGCTAGGTCTATGCGTAGATGACATCTCGAGTAGAACATAAATGATTTTGTGGGTGTTGATATTCAAATTGCTTCCCTCCTTAGTATTTTCTTGATTCGGCGGTATTGTGGGATGAAGTGGCCTGGACCAACCTTACTCGTCCGCATATGAGAGACCGGTTCCATCGACTCACATGCAACTTGTTGCATAAAGATGGATGGCGGGTGTTTGTCTCTCCTACTTTAGTTGAATCGGAGTCAACAAAGGCAATCCCTGGAGAAGGTTAGATAGCAACTTTTCTATCACCGTTGTGGTTTTGCATACGTAAGAATCATTCTTGCTAGATACCTATAGCAGCCACATAAAACATGCAACAACAAATTAGAGGACGTCTAACTTGTTTTTGAAGGCTATGTTGTGATATGATATGGCCAAAGACATGATGTTATATATTTGATGTATGAGATGATCATGTTGTAATAGTTAATATCGACTTCCATGTTGATGCTACGGCAACCGGCAGGAGCTATAGGGTTCTCTTTAATTTTTTGGCGGTTGGTGATGCTTTACTTTATCGCTGAATGAGTAGCAATAGTAGTACAAGCATGGTTGGCACGACAACTGCGGTGGTAACACGATGACCGAGATCATGGTGTTGTGCTGGTGACAATGGAGATCATGTCGGTGCTTTTGAGATGGAGATCACAAGCACAAGATCATGGCCATACCATGTCACTTATGAATTGCATGTTATGTTAATCCTTTTTATGCGCCTTGTTTTTCTTAGGATGACGGTAGTATTATAAGGTGATCCCTCACTAAAATTTCAAGATAAAATTGTGTTATCCTTGAGTGTGCACCATTGCAAAAGCTCGTCGTTTTAAGACAGCACGTGATGATAGGGTGTGATAGACTCTACGTTCACATACAATGGTTGTAAGACAGTTTTGCACATGCAGAACACTCGGGTTAAACTTGATGAGCCTAGCATGTACAGACATGGCCTCAGAACACAAGAGACCGAAAGGTCGAACATGAGTCATATAGTAGATATGATCAACATGGAGATGTTCACCATTGAAGCCAACTCATCTCACGTGATTATTGGACTTAGGTTGGTGAATTTGGATCATGTATCACTCGAATGACTAGAGGGATGTTAACTTGAGCGTGAGTTCTTAGTAATATGATTAACTAAACTAATTATCTTGAACAATAGTCTAAGTAATCTTTGCAGATTTATGTTGTAGATCAATGGCTCGCGCGGTAGCACCCTTGAATTTTAATGCGTTCCTAGAGAAAGCCAAGCTGAAAGATGATGGAAGTAACTTTGTAGAGTTGGCCCAAAATTTGAGGATTGTCCTCAGGGTTTCCCAAAAGTCTTATGCCCTTGATGCATCCCTTGGTGATGCACCCCCAACCGTCGACTCAAGATGTTGCGAACATCTGGCAGTCGCGGATGGATGACTCCTCAGTAGTTCATTGTGCAGTTTTGTATGGCTTAGAACCGGGACTTTAAAGACGTTTTGAACGTCGTGGAGGATATGAGATGTTCCATGAGTTGAATTTCATTTTTGAAAAGAATGCCCGGATCGAGAGGTATGAGACCTCTGGTAATTTATATGCTTGCAAGATGGAGGAGAGCGGGTATGACGGTGAACACATACTCAGAATTTGTGTGTATTCTAACCGTCTGGCTCAATTGGGAATTTCTCTCCCGCCACAGGCAATCACTGATAGAGTTCTTCAATCACTACCACCTAGCTATAAAGGCTTTGTGTTGAACTACAACGTGCAAGGGATGAATAAATCAGTCGTCGAACTGATTGCGATGCAAAAAGTCGCTGAGTCAGAAATTCGGAAAGAACATCAAGTGTTGATGGTCAATAAAACCACTAGTTTCACGAAAAATGCAAGGGCAAGAAGGGTAACTCCAAGAAGAGTGGCAAAGCAGTTGCCCCTCCCATGAAGAAACCCAAGGTTGGAACCAAGTTAGAAACTGAGTTCTTTCATTGCAAGGGGACTGGTCACTGGAAGCGGAACTACCCCAAGTATCTAGACGCCAAGAAGGCAGCCAACACCAAACAAGGTATATATGATTATATATTTAATTGATGTGTACCTCACCAACTCTCATTGTAGTGCGTGGGTATTTGATACTGGTTCGGTTCCTCACATTTGTAACTCAAAGTAGGAACTACGGAATAGAAGGAGGTTGGCGAAGGACGAACTGGCGATGCACGTGGGAAATGGTACCAAGGTTGATGCGGTCGCCATCGGCACGCTCTCACTTCAATTACCATCGGGATTAGTGATGAACCTGACTAATTGTTATTTAGTGCATGCGTTAAGCATGAACATTATATCTGGATCTTGTTTATTGCGAGACAGTTACTCATTTAAACCAGAGAATAATGGTTGTTCTATTTATATGAGTAATATCTTTTATGGTCATGCACCCAATGTGAGCGTTTTCTTATTATTGAATCTCGATAGTGATGACACACATGTTCATAACATTGATGCTAAAAGATGTAGAGTTGATAATGATAGTACCACTTTCTTGTGGCACTGCCGCTTAGGTCATATTGGTGTAAACGCATGAAGAAACTCCATGCTGATGGAATTTTAGAATCACTTGATTTTGAATCACTTGACACATGTGAACCATGCCTCATGGGCAAGATGACTAAGACTCCGTTCTCCGAAAAAATGGAGCGCGCAAGTGACGTATTGGAAATCATACATACTGATGTGTGCGTACCGATGAGCATTGAGGCGCGTGGTGGATATCATTATTTTCTCACCTTCACCGATGACTTAAGTAGATATGGGTATATTTACTTAATGAAACACAAGTCTGAAACATTTGAAAAGTTCAAGAAATTTCAGAGTGAAGTTGAGAATCATCGTAACAGGAAGATTAAATTCCTACGATCTGATCGAGGAGGAGAATATCTGAGTTATCAGTTTGGCACTCACTTAAGACAATGTGGAATTGTTTAAAAGTTAACACCGCCTAGAACACCACAGCGTAATGGTGTGTTCGAACATCATAATCATACTTTATTGGATATGGTGTGTTCTATGATGTCTCTTGCCGATTTGTCGTTATCATTTTGGGCTTATGCATTAGAGATAGTTGCATTCACTTTAAATAGGGCACCATCAAAATCAGTTGAGACGACGTCATATGAATTGTGGTTTGGCAAGAAAACCTAAGTTGTCGGTTCTTGAACTTGGGGATGCAATGCTTATGTCAGAAAGCTACAACCTGTAAAGCTGGAACCCAAAGCGGAGAAATGCGTCTTCATAGGATACCCAAAAGTGACAGTTGGGTATACCTTCTATCTCATATCCGAAGGCAAGGTGTTTGTCGCTAAAAACGGAACTTTTCTTGAGAAATAGTTTCTTCCGAAAGAATTTAGTGAGAGGAAGATAGAACTTGATGAGGTTGTAGAACCTTTACTTCAACCTGAGAGTAGCGTAGTGCAGAAGTTCTTTTCCATGGTGCCTACATCAGTTGAAGAGGAAGCTGATGATGATGGTCATGTAGCTTCAAATCAAGTTGCTATCGAACCTCGTAGGTCGACAAGGGCCCGTGCTGCTCCTGAGTGGTATGCTAACTCTGTCTTATCAGTCATGTTGTTAGACAACGATGAGCCTATGAGCTATGGTGAAGAGATGATGGGCCCGTCTTCCAACAAATGGTTAGAGGCCATGAAATCAGAGATAGGATCCATGTATGAATACAAAGTTTGGACTTTGGAAGTATTACCTGAAGGGCAACATGCCCTTCAGAACAAATGGATCTTTAAGAAGAAGACGAACGCGGACGGTAATATCACCGTCTATAAAGCTCGACTTGTGACAAAGGGGTTTTCTCAACTTCAAGGAGTTGACTACGATGAGATTTTTGCACTTGTAGTGTAGAAATGCTTCAGTCCATTAGAATCATGTTAGCAATAAATGCATTTTTTGATTATGAAATTTGGCAGATGGATGTGAAAACAACGTTCCTTAATGGTTTCCTCAAGGAAGAGTTGTATATGATGCAACCAGAAGGTTTTGTCGATCCGGAGAATGCTGACAAGGTATGCAAACTCCAGCGATCCTTTTATGGACTAGTGCAAGCATCTCCAAGTTAGAATCAGCACTTTAATGAGGTGATCAAGGCATTTGGGTTTATACAAGTTTATGGAGAAGCTTGTATTTACAAGAAAGTCAGTGGGAGCTCTATAGTGTTTCTAATATTATATGTGGATGACATATTGCTGATTGGAAAGAATATAGAACTTTTGGGAAGCATAAAGGATTATTTGAATAAGAGTTTTTCAATGAAGGACCTAGAAGAAGAAGCTTACATATTAGGCACCAAGATCTATAGAGAGAGATCAATACGCTTAACACGACTTTCACACAGCACATACCTTGACAAATTTTTGAAGAAGTTCAAAATGGAATGGTCCAAGAAAGGGCTCTTGCCTGTGTTGCAAGGTGTGCAGTTGAGTAAGACTCAATGCCCAGGAATTGCAGAAGATAGAGAAAAGATGAGTGACGTCCCCTATTCTTTGACCATAGGCTCTATCATGTATCCAATGTAGTGCACAAGACTTGATGTTAGCCTTGCCATAAGTATGGAAGGAAGGTTTCAAAGTGATCCAGGAATGGAACACTGGACAACGGTCAAGAATATTTTGAAGTACCTGAAAAGGACTAAGGAAATGTTTCTCATATATGAAGGTAAAGGGTTACGTCGATGCAATCTCTGACACTAATCCGGATGAGTCTAAGTCTCAAACCGGATACGTATTTATTCTCAATGGGGGTGCGGTAAGCTGGTGCAGTTCCAAGCAGAGCGTAGTAGCCGATTCTACATGATAAGTGGAGTACATAGCTGCCTCGGAGGTGGCTAAAGAAGGTGTCTCGACGAAGGAGTTCATGACAAATCTTGGAGTTGTGCCCAGTGCACTGGATACAATGAATTTGTTTTGTGACAACACTGGTGCCATTGCTCTAGCCAAGGAACCAAGGTTTCACCAGAGGACCGGACACATAAAGCGACACTTTAATTCCATACGTGATTACATCAAGGAGGAGGACATAAGTATTTGCAAAGTGCACACAGATCTGAATGTTGCAGACCCATAGACTAATACTCTTCCACGAGCAAAACATGATCAACACCAGAACTGTATGGGTGTTAGATTCATTACACTGTAAATCACATAGTGATCTGAGCTAGATTATTGACTCTAGTGCAAGTGGGAGACTGTTGGAAATATGCCCTAGCGGCAATAATAAATAGTTATTCTTATATTTCCTTGTTCAAGATAATTGTTTATTATTCATCCTACAATTATATTGATTGGAAACTCAAATACATGTGTCGATACATAGACAACACAATGTCCCTAGTAAGCCTCTAATGGACTAGCTCGTTGATCAAAGATGGTCAAGGTTTCCTGGCTATAGACAAGAGTTTTCATTTGGTAACGGGATCACATCATTAGGGGAATGATGTGATGGACATGACCCAAACTATGAACGTAGCATGTGATCATGTCAGTTTATTGCTACTGTTTTTCTGCATGTCAAGTATCTATTCCTATGACCATGAGATCATGTAACTCAGTGACACCGGAGGAGTACCTTGTGTGTATCAAACGTTGCAATGTTACTTGGTGACTATAAAGGTGCTCTACAGGTATCTCCGAGGGTGTTTGTTGAGTTGGAATGGATCAAGACTGGGATTTATCACTCCATGTGACAGAGAGGTACCTCAAGGCCCACTCGGTAATACAATATTACAACAAGCTTGCAAGCAATGTGACAAAAGAGTTAGTCACGGGATCTTGTATTATGAAACGAGTAAAGAGACTTGCCGACAACGAGATTGAACTAGCTATACAAAGACTAACGATCGAATCTCGGGAAAGTAACATACCAATGGATAAAGGTATCAGCATACGGGATTAACTAAATCCTTGACATAGGGGTTCAACCGATAAAGATATTTGTAGAGTATGTAGGATCCAATATGGGCACCCACGTCATGCGATTGGTTATTGACCGAAGAGTGTCTCGGTCATGTATGCATAGTTCTCGAACCCTCAGGGTCTGCACACTTAAGGTTCGGTGACGTTTCAGTATAGTTGAGTTGTGTATGTTGGTGATCGAAGGTTGTTCGGAGTCCCGGTTGAGATCTCAGACGTCATGAGGAGTTTTGGAATGGTCCAAAAATGAAGATTGATATATAGGAAAGAAGTAAACGGGTTCCGGAAAGATTTTGGGATTAACGAATGGATTCCGGGGGTTCACCGAGAGGGGCCACCCACCCCGGGGGGGCACATAGGACTAAGAGGTGGTGCACCAGCCCCTGGTGGGCTGGCCGGCCAGCCCCTATGGGTCTATGCGCCCGAATTGAGGAGGTGGGGAGGAATCCGACTAGAAGGAGGACTCCTCCTAGCACCTCCACCAAACCCAATTGGAGGAGGACTCCTCCTCCTCTTGGGGCGCCACCGGCCAACCCTAGGGATTTTCCCTAGGGTGCCACCCCTTCCCTCCCTCCTATATATATTGGAGAGGAGAGAGGTAAGCCGCACCTAAGCCATGGCGCAACTCTCTCTCCCTCCTCTAGTTCGTTACACCTCTAGATTGATTCGGTAGCGCATGATGCAGCCCTGCGCATCAGCTCCACCAACACCGCCGCCACGCCGTCATGCTTTCGGATAACTCATCTACTTCTTCTCACGCTCTTGATGGATCAAGAAGGCGGAGATCGTAATCGAGCTGTATGTGTGCTGAACGCGGATGTGTCGTCCGTTTGACACTAAATCATGATTTGATCACGGGACGGCTTGTGATTTGGATCGTGAAGACATTCGACTACATCAACCACATTTCTTAACGCTTCCCGCTTAGAAATCTACAATGGTGTGTGCATCCGATCTCCCCTCTCGTAGATGGTCATCACCATGGATAGATCTTGTATGTGCGTCAATTTTTTTTGTTTCCCATGCAACATTCCCCGACACTTTTCTCCTAGCCGACTGATGAAGCGGCTGAGTGAGGCGAGGCAGCCGGTGATCTTCTGGACGCTGGCTAGGTAGGTTAGACGAGCCATCCGCTCGATGGCCCAGATCTTCTCCGGGTTGGCCTCGATTCCTTGTTCGAAACAAGGAAACCGAGGAGCTAGACAGCTAGGACGTCGAACACACACTTTTCCGGGTTCATTCAGATTTCGAGTTCATGCAGGCTCGCGAACATCTCCTTGAGATCTTCCACGAGGGTGCGGCTTCCCTTCGTTTTAACCACAACATCATGCACATAGACGTGCACGTTGCGGCCCAACTACGTGTAGAGGCATCACTGCATGCAACGCTCGAATGTGGCGCCGGTGTTTTTCAGCCAGAACGCCATTTTAACATAGAAAAACACCCCGAAGGGTGTTATGAAAGTTGTATTAATCCGGTCAGCCAAATTAAGCTTGATTTGGTGGTAGCCTGAGTAGGCGTCCAAGAAGGACAATAGCTCGCAATCGGTCGTCGAGATGATCACTTGATCGATACTGGGCAGAGCGAATGGATCCTTGGGGCATGCCTTGTTCAGGCTCGTGTAGTCGATACACATGCGTCAAGTTTTGTTCTTCTTTAGCACAAGGAACGGGTTCGCTAATCAGTCCGGGTGGAAGACTTCCATGATGAAGTCACATGCTAGCAGTCGGGAGATCTCTTCACCGATGGTCTTCCGCTTCTCCTCGGAGAAGTGGCACAGCGGTTGCTTGACCGGCTTTGCGTCTGGTCGGATGTGCAAGAAGTGCTCGGCGTACTTCCTCAGGAATCTCGACATGTCCTTTAGGTTCCATGCAAAGATATCCCAATTCTCACAGAGGAAGTTGATACGTCTCAAACATATCTATAATTTTTGATGGTTTCACGTTGCTATCTTATCTTCTTTGGTTGTTTTATGTATCTTTTTATATCTTTTTGGGACTAACTTATTAATTCAGTGCCAAGTGCCAGTTCCTGTTTTTTCGTGTTTTTGACTCTTTTCAGATCTGATTTTGGAACGGAGTCCAAACGGAAGAAAAACCCTGAAATGATTTTTTTTCCCGAACGGAAGAAGACCAGGGGCTTTTGGGCCAAGCCAGGTGGGCTCCAGGGAGCCCACAAGCCCCCACTCCGCCACCAGGGAGAGGCGGCGGTGGGCAGGCTTGTGGCCTCCCTGGCCGCCCCCTGACCTAGATCTTTGGCCTATAAATTCCCAAATATTCCGCAAAAAATCAGGAAAGCCTCGAAAATACTTTTCTGCCGCCGCAAGCTTCGGTTTCCGCGAGATCTCATCTGGAGACCCTTCCCGGCGCCCTGCCAGAGGGGACTTTGGAGTTGGAGGGCTTCTTCATCATCATCATCGCCCCTCCAATGACTCGTGAGTAGTTCACTTCAGACCTACGGGTCCGTATTTAGTAGCTAGATGGCTTCTTATCTCTCTTGGATCTTCAATACAAAGTTCTCCATGATCTTCATGGAGATCTATCCAATGTAATCTGCTTTGGCGGTGTGTTTGTCGAGATCCGATGAATTGTGGATTTGTGATCAGATTATCTATGATATATATTTGAGTCTTTGTTGATTTCTTATATGCATGATTTGATATCCTTGTAAGTCTCTCCGAGTGTTGGGTTTTGTTTGGCCAACTAGATCTATGATTCTTGCAATGGGAGAAGTGCTTGGTTTTGGGTTCTGCCATGTGGTGACCTTTCCCAGTGATAGTAGGGGCAGCAAGGCACACATCACGTAGTTGCCATCAAGGGTAAAAAGATGGGGTTTTTATCATAGGTTTGAGATTATCCCTCTACATCATGTCATCTTGCTTAAGGCGTTATTCTGTTCTTATGGACTTAATACACTAGATGCATGCTGGATAGCGGTCGACGTGTGGAGTAATTGTAGTAGATGCAGAAAGTATCGGTCTACTTGTTTCAGACGTGATGCCTATAGAAATAATCAGTGCATAGATATCGTCATGATTTTGCGCGGTTCTATCAATTGCTCGACAGTAATTTGTTCACCCACCGTCTACTTGCTTTTATGAGAGAAGCCACTAGTAAACACTACGGCCCCCGGGTTTATTCACATCCATTGTTTACACCTCATCTTTTACTTTGCTTTGTTACTTTGTTGCTTTTAGTTCTCACTAGGCAAACAATCTATAAGGGATTGACAACCCCTTCATAGCGTTGGGTGCAAGCTTTTGTGTTTGTGCAGGATCTTGAGATACTCTTCCGCCGGATTGATACCTCGGTTCTCAAACTGAGGGAAATACTTACCGTCGCTGTGCTACATCACCATTTCCGCTTGGAGGGAACACCAACGCAAGGCTCCAAGGCCACGGGGGAAATCCTTTGCATACTTTCCTAGGAAGTCTCTTAAGGCGTAGCCGTAGCTGAAGGATTCCTGGTGCCGTTGACACAACTATTTCCTGGCGCCGTTGCAAGGGATACACAGCAAACATGAGAAGTATTTATGGCTCCGTTGCCGGGGAGGAGAAATCAAGATCTATCCAAGTAGGTCTCACAAACTCTTCTCTTGTTTTGTTGCCAGTTGTCTCTCGTTTTCCTCTCCTCCACTTCACATTTGCCGTTTGCATTTGCTTTTTTTTCGTTCGCCCTTCTTCCGCTTGCTTTCTGTTTGCTTGTGTTACCATGTGCCTTCTTTTAGCTTGCAACTTTGCTTGCTAAAAATCCATTGATATGGATCATCATCCACTAGCTAATCTCTTTAAGAGACCCACTTGTGCGGAACAAATTGCTAGTGAGTTGAGGGCAATTGACTATTTCTTTGGAGTTTTGCATAAGATGCGTGAATCTGAAAATTGTGAGGAAGAAATTCATGAAGTGATTCACGAGGGCTCCTTGAATGAAAAGCATGATTGCAATGGTTTCACTATAAATCCTATTAGTGACAATCATGCTAAAATTATGCAAAACCCTAAGCTTGGGGATGCTAGTTTTGCTTTGACCACTACTTGTTGCAATAATCATGATTGGGGTGATGATCTTTCTTATGATCTTGAAAGTTTGTTCAAACCCCATGATGAATATGATATTTGCAATAATATTGGGAGTGGGTTTGGAGACGTCATGACTTTGGTTGATGATAATCCCACTATTTCTGAAGAGCGTCAACTTTGCATGCACATGGATCATGAAAAGAATATCCTATGGGATAGCTATATTGTTGAATTTGAATATGATCCCACGTGTAATTGCTATGAGAGGGGAAAATATTTTGGTAGAAACTTTCATGTTACCAAATCACCTCTCGCGATGTTGAGATTGCTCTTGTCTCTTTCTTTTTCCTTGCATATGACAATCTGTTTTCTTATAAAATGCCTATGCATAGGAAGTATGTAAGACTTACATGTGATTTTCACATGCTTTAGGATGCTCTTGTTGTGCTTCAATTCTTGTCTTTTGTGAGAGTATCATTGAATGCCTAGCTAAGGGCGTTAAACAAAAGCGCTTGTTGGGAGGCAACCCAACGAATCTATCCTTTTTCTTTCTGTTTCGTGTTTTCCACACTTTCATAATTCTGTTATGATTGTGCTTTTGTGTTTATTTTTGTGTTTGTGCCAAGCAAAACCGTTATGATTAGTCTTGGGGATGATCGTTTGGTCATACTGGAAAAGACAGAAACTTTTTGCTCACGAAAAGAATTTTTATTTGTTTTATGTAAGAGATTTTGAGCTGATTCTTTTTGCTGCTGAGTGCTACGCAAATTGTTCAGACTGTCGTAATATTTCAGAATTTTTGAAGTACCAGAGGTCTACGAAATATACAGATTGCTACAGACTGGTCCGCTGTTAACAGATTCTGTTTTTGTTGTGTTGGTTGCTTATTTTGATGAAACTATGGATTGTATCGGGGGGTATTAGCCATGGAAGATTGAAAGTACAGTAAGCCAACATCGGCAAAAGTAGAAATTTAGTTTTCTACAGTAACTAAGGAAGTGGTGGTTTGCTTTCTTGTACTAATGTTATCACGAGTTTCTGTTTAAGTTTCATGTTGTGAAGTTTTCAAGTTTTGGATGAAGTTCTTATGGACAAAGAGATAAAGAGTGGCAAGAGCTCAAGCTTGGGGATGCCCAAGGCACCCCAAGTGATTCAAGGATGCAGTAAAAGCCTAAGCTTGGGGATGCCCCGGGAAGGCATCCCCTCTCTCGTCTTCAATCCATCGGTAACGTTACTTGGGGCTATATTTTTATTCACCACATGTTATGTGTTTTTGCTTGGAGCGTCTTGTATCGTAGGAGTCTTTTATTTATTTATTTTTGTGTCACAATCATCCTTGCTGCACACCTAGAGAGAGAGATGCACTCACCGTGATTTTGTCGAGCTTCACTTATATCTTTTGGTAGACAATTCAGCTCACATGTGCTTCACTTATATCTTTTGAGCTAGGTACTTTTGCTCTATGTGCTTCACTTATATCTTTTAGAGCGCAGTGGTGCGTGGCTTGGTAGTTGATATATGTTTGAAAGTAGTCTCAAAAGGGGTAGTTATCCAAAGGGATACGAAAACTTCCACCTTCATGTGCATTGAATAGTTAGACAAGTTTGATTCCTCTCAATTAGTTTTGAGATATGGTTGTGGTAATATTAAAGTCATGCTAGTAAGGTGTTGTAGATCTAGAAATACTTGTGTTGAAGTTAGTGATTCCTGTAGCATGCATGTATGGTGAACCGCTATGTGATGAAATCTGAGCTTGATTAGTATATTGATTGTCATCCTTTCTGTGGCGGTCGGGATTGCGCGATGGTTTATACCTACCAACCCTTCCCCTAGGAGTATGCGTTGAATGCTTTGTTTCGTTTACTAATAAATTTTTTCCAACAAGTATATGAGTTCTTCATGATGAATGTTGAGTCCATGGTTTAGATGCACTTCTTAGTGCCGTGCAACTTTCGCCGGTGCACAAAACCCACCATTAGCCTCCCTCAAAACAGCCACCATTCCTACCTATTATGGCTTTTTCAAAGTCAATCCAAGATATATTGCCATGCAACTACCACCATGACATGTGCCACCACGTCTACTTTGCCTTTGCACGATCGTAATATAGGTAGCATGGTGTTTCCATTGATGTCTATGCCATGCTAGATCATTTCCATGGTCCACTACCGAAGGCATTCCATATAGAGTCTTCGTTACTCTAAGTTTTGAGTTAAAATTGTGATGATCATCATTAATGGAGCATTGTCCCATGTGAGGAAATAAAAGAGGCCAAAGAAGCCCACTAAAATAAGAATAAAAAAAGAGGCCAAAGAGCCTACGAAATAAAAAAAAGGAGAGAAAAACAGAGAAGGGACAATGCTACCACTTTTTCCACACTTGTGCATATTAAGCACCATGATCTTCATGATTGAGAGTCTCTCGTTTTGTCACCACCATATAGCTAGTGGGAAATTTTCATTATATAACTTGGCTTGTATATTCCAATGATAGGCTTCCTCAAAATTGCCTTAGGTCTTCGTGCGCAAGCAAGTTGGATGCACACCCACTAGTTTTCTTTAAGAGCTTTCACATACTCGTAGCTCTAGTGCATCATTTGTATGGCAATCCCTACTCATTCACATTGATATCTATTGATGAGCATCTCCACAGCTCATTGATATGCCTACTTAATGTGACTATCTTCTCCTTTTTTTTCTTGCAACCTCCACCACATTCCACACCATCTATAGTGCTATAACTATGTCTCACGCTCATGTATTGCGTGAGAGTTGAAAATGTTTGAGAAAGTAAAGGTGTGAAACAATTACTTGGCCAGTACCGGGGTTGTGCATGGTTTAAATTCGTTGTGCAATGATGATAGAGCATAGCTAGACTATATGCTTTTGTAGGGATAACTTTCTTTTGGCCTTGTTATTTTGAAAGTTCATGATTACTTTGCTAGTTTGCTTGAATTATTATTGTTTCCACGTCAACAGAAAAATATTTTTTTGAATCTAATGGATCTGAACATTCACGTCACATAAGAGGAATTACAAAGGACACCTATGCTAGGTAGCATGAAAGCATCAAAAATTCATTCTTATCACTTCCCTACTCGCGGACGAGCAGGAGTTAAGCTTGGGGATGCTTGATACGTCTCAAACGTATCTATAATTTATGATGGTTTCACGATGTTATCTTGGCTTCTTTGGTTGTTTTATGTATCTTTTTATATCTTTTTGGGACTAACTTATCAATTCAGTGCCAAGTGCCAGTTCCTGTTTTTTTCGTGTTTTTGACTCTTTTCGGATCTGATTTTGGAACGGAGTCCAAACGGAAGAAAAACCCCGAAACGATTTTTTCCCGAATGGAAGAAGACCAGGGGGCTTTTGGGCCAAGCCAGGTGGGCTCGAGGGAGCCCACAAGCCCCCACTCCGCCACCAGGAGGAGGCGGCGGTGGGTAGGCTTTTGGCCTCCCTGGCCGTCCCCTGACCTAGATCTTCGGCCTAAAAATCCCAAATATTCCGCAAAAAATCAGGGAGCCTCGAAAATACTTTTCCGCCACCGCAAGCTTCCATTTCCGCGAGATCTCATCTGGAGACCCTTCCCGATGCCATGCCGGAGGGGACTTTGGAGTTGGAGGGCTTCTTCATCATCATCATCGCCCCTCCAATGACTCGTGAGTAGTTCACTTCAGACCTACGGGTCCGTAGTTAGTAGCTAGATGGCTTCTTCTCTCTCTTGGATCTTCAATACAAAGTTCTCCATGATCTTCATGGAGATCCGATGAATTGTGGATTTGTGATCAGATTATCTATGATATATATTTGAGTCTTTGCTGATTTCTTATATGCATGATTTGATATCCTTGTAAGTGTCTCAGAGTATTTGGTTTTGTTTGGCCAACTAGATCTATGATTCTTGCAATGGGAGAAGTGCTTGGTTTTGGATTCTGCCGTGTGGTGACCTTTCCCAGTGACAGTAGGGGCAGCAAGGCACACATCAAGTAGTTTCCATCAAGGGTAAAAAGATGGGGTTTTTATCATTGGTTTGAGATTATGCCTCTACATCATGTCATCTTGCTTAAGGTGTTACTCTGTTCTTATGGACTTAATACACTAGATGCATGCTGCATAGCGGTCGACGTGTGGAGTAATAGTAGTAGATGCAGAAAGTATCGGTCTACTTGTTTCGGACGTGATGCCTATAGAAATAATCATTGCATAGATATCGCACGATTTTGCGCGGTTCTATCAATGGCTCGACAATATTTTGTTCACCCACCGTCTACTTGCTTTTATGTGAGAAGCCACTAGTAAACACTACGCCCCCCGGGTCTATTCACATCCGTCGTTGACACCTATGCTTTTACTTTGCTTTGTTACTTTGTTGTTTTCAGTTCTCACTTGGCAAACAATCTATAAGGGATTGACAACCCCTTCATAGCGTTGGGTGCAAGCTTTTGTGTTTGTGCAGGATCTTGAGATACTCTTCCGCCAGATTTATACCTTGGTTCTCAACCTGAGGGAAATACTTACCGTCGATGTGCTACATCACCCTTTCCGCTTCGAGGGAACACCAACGCAAGGCTCCAAGGCCACGGGGGAAATCCTTTGCATACTTGCCTAGGAAGTCTCTTAAGGCGTAGCCGTAGCTGAAGGATTCCTCGTGCCATCGACACAACTATTTTCTGGCATTGTTGCAAGGGATACACAGCAAACATCATAAGTCGACGAGCTCGCTTTCCTATTTGTCGTTGAGGCCGGCTCCCACCATGATGTACTTGCCGGTGGGGTCAGCTGGGTCCAGGGGGGACCCTCTTGGTGTCCTTGCCGGAGGCCGGCTGGAACTGGGCCTCCGTAGATGGATTCTTCAGTTTTGGCTCAGTTAAGGGCATTTCCTCGCGGGTGAGCATCACGATGTAGTCAATCTGTGGGTTCTCCTCGGCGTTGACGGGGGATACGGCCAGCTTGGAGCCGGCCAAAGCGCACTTGGTTGATTTCTTGTAGTCATCGGGGATGGTGATGTTGTTGTGCGGGCCCAACAATTTCATCTTCAAATAGGCGTAATGAGGAACCACCATGAATTTGGCCAGAGCGAGCCGGCCCAAGAGAACTTGGTAGGGGCTGGTGAGGTCGACCACCTCGAACCAGATGGGCTCGCAACGGAAGTTCTTCGGCGAGCCGAATAGTATGTCCAGTCGGACCTTGCCGATCGGAGAGCAAGAGTGGTCGGGAACGATCTCATGGAACACCGTCTGAGTCAGCTTGAGTTCGGACTCCAGGATGTTGAGCTTGTCCATGGTGTCGTGGTAGAGGATGTTGATGCTGCTATCCACATGAAGCGGCATGTGCTCCTCGGGAGACAAATGTGGGGTCGAGGACCAACGCATAGCCGCCTGGCATTGACATTACGGTCTGGTGATCGCCACATCCCCAATTGATGGGCTTGTCCCACCAATGCATGTATTGGGGGATAGGAGGGACGATAGCATTGACCTCGAGCGCGCACCTCCGCTAGCTATGCTTGTCATCGTCTTTGGTGGTGAAGACGACGTAAGTCACGTCCTATTAGGGATAGTCATCTCGAGCGCCGCAGGCTCCAGGAGTGGGCGGCGGTGGCGGATGTGGCACGGGTGGTAGGGCCTCGCCTCGCGCAATCCTGGTGAACCAACTGCACTGGCGGGCTGTGTGCGTAGCCGGCATGGCCCTGCTATGGAACTTGTAGGGCCTGTCGAGCATGGACTCGAAGGTGTACTTGGTCTGGTTGTCGTGGAGCCCTCGTTAGTGCACTCACGCCAACTGGAGCCCTGGCCGTCCTCGACGGCGACGATGTGTTGGTTGTTGTCCTGACAAGCATCCGGCTGGTCTGTCTTGCGCTTGCCCTAATCCGGTTGGGATCGGCCGGCTGGCGGGGTGGCAGCCGGCTTGGCCATGGTCGGCTTGCCAACCACATCGACGAGCACTGGGAGCTTCATGGAAGACTCGTCCATGACGTACTCATCGACGATGGCCATCAGCTGCGCCAGGGTTGCTGGCTCCCGACGCATGAGTTTGTGTTTGTGGAGGGTGCCGTCTCTGCACCGGTCGATGAAGTACTGAATCGCCTGCACTTCATGGACACCTTCGCATGAGTTGTCGAGATCGGTCCACCGCATAAGGTAGTCATGGAGGATCTTGGTCGGCCCCTGCACGCACAGGGCAATGTGGCGGGGCCGACCAGGGGGCTTATACGTGCCGATGAAGTTGGACACAAATGCCACATGGAAATCCAGCCACTCGTTGACACTGCCAGTCGGCAGGTTGTTAAGCCAGGTCCGGTCCGAGCCGAGCAGCATGAGGGGCACGTAGCATACTGCTACGCGCTTGTTGCCGCAGGCAATGCCTATGGTGGTGGTGTAATTGGTCAACCAATCCTCGGGCTTGCTTGAGCTGTTGTACTTGGGGGTATTGTGCGCCAAGGTAAAGCCCTTGGGGAACGGCTCCTGGAGGATGCGCGGCCCGAAGCAGGGTGGGCCGACAGTGCTCTACTCTTAAGAGGCTTGGGATTCCATAAGGCACTCCAGGCAGAAACAGGCGTCCTGGTCGTCCAGCTGACGCGGGACATAGCGCTCGGACATTGGTCGATGAGGCGGTGACTGCGCGGTCGTCCAGCCACGCTCCTCGCGTCGGTTGCTTCGCATCGGCTGGTAGTCGCCCTGGCAAGCCGGCTCCATCATATGGTTGTTGACAACCGACAGGTTGTGGTCTCCCCAACTACGGCTGCCCATGTGCCGGTTGTCGCGGTGTTGGTGTGCGTCGATAGGCGAAGATGCCTGGTGTGTGTCCCATCAACCAGTCGTGGGCCAGCGAGGGTCGACGGGTCGTCGTTGGTCCTCGAGTGAGAGTCGTCGGGTCACGGTACGACTCGACCGGCTGCTCCTGCTGCGCATTGGCAGCCTCTACGAGGATGCGGATGAGCTCTTGCTGCGCATCATGGGCCGAGCCCTCGAGCCCTTCCAGCTCGCTGAGGGCGGCCTGTGCAGCTTGCATGTTCTTGATGGAGGTGTCGTCGACGGGGCGACCGCTGGCGAGCTCCTTCCCGATAGCGCCGCCGCGGTGCCGCATGTCCACCAGTCGGTTGGGCCCGGAAGCAGCCGACCTGAGGCCGTGGGCCCCATTGAACTCACGCACACTGGACTCAAACTCATGTTGGGCAGCCTCCAACGCTTGGGCCTCGCGGAGCAGGTGCTCACGGTGGCTGTCCAGCTCCTCGGTTGCGATTGCAGGGTTGGCCACCACAGGGATAGGCGTGCACAGTGTGTCTATCTGTGCACAAAGGAGGGTCCGGTACCCTGATGTGCCGCCGAGCGAGATGGCGGTCTGAACCTCTACGCATTTGTAGAGGTCGGGAGGTCGTCGGAGAGGTCGTCATCGTCAGACGATGGCAGTTCAGCGCAGGTGACTACCTTGGCGGGGTACTCGTCGGGGACGACCGTGACGTAAACGCAGTGCGAGCCGAATGAGACGATGGAGCCATCCTTGGGGAAGTCCATATCCTCCAGGCGGCAGGCGTTGTCATTGATGTGGTCGAGCGTGCAGTAGCGCACAACCAAGTTGTTGGCCACACGCTCGCCAGAAGGTTTGAA
Organism: Hordeum vulgare subsp. vulgare; assembly: GCF_904849725.1. Taxonomy (NCBI): domain Eukaryota; kingdom Viridiplantae; phylum Streptophyta; class Magnoliopsida; order Poales; family Poaceae; genus Hordeum; species Hordeum vulgare. The sequence goes on along the minus strand of NC_058521.1, from coordinate 100,736,708 downwards.
GGGTCCTGCCCAGAACATTACTCCAGTCGGCCTCGCTACCGGCCCCATGTTGGGCGCGAACTGTAGTGGTATTTCTGCGGTAGATACAAGGGGGTGGCTTAGATCGTGGTTTGGGGGCGCTGGGTGCCGGTGGCGTCTGGGAATGGGTGAGGGCGCAAGACACATGGCGTCCATCTATCCAGCTTCAGGGCCCTCCGGCGAGGTAAAATTCGTAGTCCTACTAGTGTGATTATATGAGATCATTGTACAATGATGCTCAGCTCTTGCTTCCGTTATAGTTACCTCGATGGTATGTGTGGTTCTGGAGTCTAAGGGTTCGCTCGTTGCTTCCCCCTCTCTCGGGGGACTGAAGTGTGGCTTTATAGTGTAGCATGAGATGTACAATAGTGGGGGAAAGTAGGGGCGGGACCCGGCTACCAGCCTCTCCGGCAGGCCGCGGGCCCCCCGGCTCTCGGGTCTTGTCTGGTATGGGGCCCGCCAGTCGTGCGCCGCAGCGGCTAACGCGCCGGCCATCAGGGAGTAGGTGGGCGTAGGCCCCAGCAATAGGGTCGTCTTGCCCGGTTAGCCTCGAGACTGATCGGTGGCCCTTTAGCCATGTTGTGTCTCGCATCATGACCCCTGTGGCCACGTCGGGCTTGTCAACGCGCGTTGTAGCCATGTTCACCCCTGCGTCGGGAGTTTGGTCTTGTCATCGTACGTTGGTACGGCTGGATGGGACAGACACTGGTCGGCCTGCTGCCGATGTGGCAGCCGGCCGAGCCAAATGTCGCCAGTCGGCCCGTCACTTGACGGCCAGATGGGGCACGTGTGGCGAGCCAGCCTACGGGGGCAGTCGGCCCCAAATGTCTTGTGGAAGGATTTTCTCCGCTTTGGTATACCCAGGGTCCATATCCCCATCAATGAAGTTAGAGCATAATTTATCCTTGATTGAAATCCTTTGTATTGTTATAATCGGAGACGCACGATAGTTAACTCCTCCCAACCTTCTCCCTAGGGGCATGCGAGTAGTTCTTTGCTTTGAGAGAGCTAACAAAATCTTGCAATAAATATGTGAGTTCTTTGTGAGTAATGTGAATCCATGGATATACGCACTCTTACCTTTCCGCAATTTTCTAGCCTGTACGATACCGTGCATTGCCTTTTCTCACCTCGAGAGATGGTGCAAACTTCGCACTTGCATCCAAACTCCGTGATATGATACACTCTATCACACGTAAGCCTTTTTATATCTTCCTCAAAACAGCCACCAGACCTATCTATTATGGCATTTCCATACACATTCCGAGATATATTGCCATGCAACTTCCACCGTCACTTCATATGACTTGTACTTCCATTATCATATTGTTTTTCATGATCGTAACATAGCTAGCATGATATTTACATGGCTTGTCCCTTTTTTGATATGTTTCGCTATGCTAGATCATTGCACATCCTGGTACATTGCCAGAGGCATTCATATAGACGAATATCATCCTATCAGTTTTTCATATTGTGTTGTAACTAAATAGAAGTATAATGATCATCAGTATTCATGATTAGAGCATTGTCCCAGTGAGGAAAGGATAATGGATACTATGATTCCCTCACAATCAGGATGAGACTCCGGACGAAAAATGAAGAATGGGGGAGGCCAAATGAGCCCACCACAAAAAAAGAGAAAAAAGAGGAAAAACAGAAAGGAGAAAAGGGGAAGAAAAAAATAAAAAAAATAAGAGAAGAGTGAAAAGGGGCATGCTAATTCCACACTTGTGCTTCAAAGTTGCACCATGTTTTTCATATGGAGGGTCTCCTATGTTGTCACTTTCATATACTAGTGGGAATTTTTCATTATAGAATTTGATGCACACCCACTTAGTTTTTATATTGAGCTTTCACACACATATAGCTCTTAGTGCATCCGTTGCATGGCAATCCCTACTCCTTGCATTGATATCTATTGATGGGCATCTCCATAGCCCGCTGATACGCTGACTTGATGCGAGACTTTCTTCTTCACTTTTACCCCTTTGAAACCTACCACCATATTATATTCCACCTTTATGTTATATCCATGGTTCACGCTCATGTATTGAGTGAGTAATAAAAAGCTAAAGCCCGTTAAAAAGTACTATCAAATTGCTTGATTTGACACCGGGGTGCTCATGATTTATACCTTATGTTAGGAAGACCAAGCATGACAGGCTATATGATTTTGTAGGGATAACTTTCTTTAGCATTGTTATTTTTAAAGGACATGATTGTTTGCTAGTAAACCTAGTATGGATGTCTTTTTGTGAAAAGATAGACTATTGCCTTGAATCACTCGTATCTTAATATTCATGTCATGATTAGATATATCATCAAGATTATGCTAGGTAGCATTCCACGTCAAAAATTATCTTTTTTATCATTTACCTACTCCGGGACGAGTAGGAATTAAGCTTGGTGATGCTCATATGTCTCCATCGTATCTATAATTTTTGATTGTTCCATGGAAATATTATACATCTTTCACGTATTTTTGGCAACATTTCATATGATTTATTGGACTAACATATTGATCCAGTCCCAAGTGTCGATTCCTATTTGTTGCATGTTTTTTTGTTTCGCAGAATATCCATATCAAACGAAGTCCAACCGCGATAAAAATTTACAGAGAATTATTTTGGAATATTTGTGACTTTTGTGAGGTGGAATCAACGCAAACGGAGGCCCACAACCTCCACTAGATATGAGGTGTGCCTCGGCCCCCTGGCGCGGGGCGGTGTCTAGTGGGCACCCCTTAAGTCGGTTGGGGCTCTTATTAAGGCATAAGAAATTTAATTTATGGATAAAAACACCTCAAAATTTTATCACGAATAGAGTTACGGATCCGTTAATTTAAGAAATGGTGAAGGGCCAGAAAACAAAAACGCGAAACACAAGAGAACAGGGAGGGACAATGCCATCTCTCTCCCCCTCTATGCAGCGGTGTAACACCTCTTTTCCCGTTGTAACTCTATACTTAAACATGGTGCTCAACACTACATACTATTTCCCAATGATATGTGCTTATCCTATGATGTTTGAGTAGAACTCTTTTGTCCTACAGGTTAATGTGATATGATGTTATTGATACAAGTTGTGTGTTGATATGGTGTTTTCCTAAGGCGCCTTCCGTGATGCACACACGTTAAGGATACACGCTAGAGGGTTTGTGATACGTCTCCAACGTATCTATAATTTATGAAGTATTCATGTCATGTTTACAATAATTCTATATGATTTTGGTATGATTTTATTAGAACTAACCCGGACTGACGTTGTTTTCAGCAGAACTACTTTGTGCAAAAATAAAAGTTCTCGGAATGGGCTGAATATTTACGGTGATTTTTTATGGGCCAAAAGAGACCCCCGAAGAACCAGAGGTGGGCCAGGAGGTGGACGAGGAAGCCACAAGCATGCAGGGCGCCGCCACCCCCTAAGTCGCGCCCCCGGGCTTGTGACATCCTCGGGAACCTTCCTCGCATGAAACCAAAGCCAAAAATTCCTATAAATTCCAAAACCCCCAGAAAGAAACCTAGATTAGGAGTTCCGCCGCCGCAAGCCTCCAGAGCCACGAAAAACCAATCTTGTCCCTCTCTGGCACCCAGCCGGAGGGGGTCACCATCATCGGAGGCCATCTTCATCATGACCATCATCACCATGGAGGCCAAGGACCAGAGGGAGAACCTCTCCCCACCTTGGGGGAGGCCATGGAGAAGGAGGCACAAGGGGGAGACCCTCTCCCCCTCTCCCCTAGTGGTGCCACAGTGCCAGTGGGGGAACCATCGCCGCGATGATCGTCTTCATCACCATCCTCATCTTCTTTCAGTGGTCCACTCTCCCGCACCTCGCTGTAATCCCCTACTTGAACATGGTGCTTTATGCCACATATTATGATCCAATGATGTGTTGCCATCCTATGATGTTTTGAGTAAATTACTTTTGTCCTTTGGGTTAATTTATGATATAGATTGGTTTGAGTTGCATGTTTTATTATTGGTGTTGTCCTATGGTGCTCTCCATGTCGCGCAAGCATGAGGGATCCCCGTTGTACGGTTTGCAATATGTTTATGATTCGCTTACGGTGGGTGGCGTGAGTGACATAAGCACAGACCCGAGTAAGTAGGTTGTTTCCGTACGGGAATAAAGAGGACTTGATACCTTATAATGTTATGGTTGTGTTTTACCTTAATGATCTTTAGTAGCTATGGTTCTTGCTAGAGTTCCAATCATAAGTGCATATGATCCAAGTAGATAAAGTATGTTAGCCTATGCCTCTCCCTCATATAAAATTGCAATAATGATTACCGATCTTGTTAGACAATTGCCTAGAACAATTCCGCACATCGACCCATCATTATTCCACACTCGTTATTTGTAATATATTGTAATATATTTTAAATTTATTATAACAACACCTATTTTTATATTCTAGTTCTCCGTTATCATGCAAAGTTATTATCTTCATACCCACAACGTAGTTTTATTTCTCGTTTCTAGTTGGAAGCAAACGTTCAATGTACGTAGAGTCGTATCATTGGCAGATAGGACTTGAGAGAATATTGATCTTACCTTTAGCTCCTTGTGGGTTCGACACTCCATACTTATCACTACCACCTTTGTAAATTGCTACGATGATTCCTTGCACTTGGGGATTATCAGTTTGCAATATGTTCATTATTCGCTTATAGTGGGTGGAGAGAGTGACAAAAACTTGCACCTGAGTAAGGGAGTTGTGCGCGTATGGGAGTAAACAGGACATGATGTTTAATGATATGGTTGGGTTTACCTTAATGATTTGTAGTAGTTGCCGAGGCTTGCTAGAGGTCCAATCGTAAGTGCATATAATCCAAGTACGAAAGTGTGTTAGACTATGCCTCTCCCTCATTGCACATAATAAGTATCTATCATGTTATATTCAATTGCCTATGGACAAACTTTTTCTTGCGTTACAGAAAAAGCTTTATAATAAATAACCCGAACTTTTATTTACTTGCTCTTTATTTTTCCACCAAATAGTTTCATACTTGATCTAGGTAAAGTAAGTGTTTGCGCCCGTATGGTTGTTTCGGTGGTCGATAGAACTTGAGAAAACATTAATTCTACCTTTAGCTCCTCGTTGGGTTTGACACTCTTACTTATCGAAGAAGGCTACAAACGATCCCCTACACTTATGGGTTATCAATGCACTGTAGCCTCGTCGGACATGTCAACATGCATTGTAGTCACGCGCGCCCATGTGTCATGGGTCTAGTCTCGTCGTCGTACGCCGGTAAATGCAGATGGGATGGGCGCTGACCCACCGGGTGTCGTTGGGGCCAGCCAGAAACACGACGACCAGACGGGCCGCCTGTCGCCAGCCGACCTAGGGGGCCAGCTGCCCCCCAAATGTCTTGGAGTGGGGTTTCCTCCGCTTTGGTATACCCAGGGGCCATATCCCCGTCATAATCATTACAACAACAACAATTATGTCATAGCACACTAACATGAAATAAAAAGCAAAAATAAAGTTAACTATTTGGTTGCCTCCCAACAAGCGCTATTGTTTCACGCCACTAGCTAGGCATATTGCATAGTCATAAGTGTTATTATCATTGACATTGAATCCATAAGTGGCCCTCATGATAGATTCATAAGGCGGTTTGATTCTCTTTCCAGGGAAGTGTTCCATCCCTTTCTTTAATGGGAATTGGAAAATTATGTTGCCCTCTTTCATATCAATGATTGCACCTATAGTTCATAGGAAAGTTCTTCCAAGTATAATGGGACAAGTAGGATTGCAATCAATATCAAGCACAATAAAATCTATAGGCACATAATTTTTGTTCGCAATGATAAGCAAATCATTAATTCTACCTAAGGGTTTCCTAATGGTAGAATCCCCAAGATGCAAGTTCGGGGAACATTCTTCAATATTAGTGAGACCAAACACATCACATAAAGCTTTAGGTATAGTTGAAACACTAGCACCAAGATCACACAAAGCATTGCATTCATATTTTGTTATCTTAATTTTGATAGTAGGTTCCCACTCATCATTCTACTTTTTAGGAATAGAAACTTCAAGCTCAAGTTTCTCACCATAAGCTTTTACCATAGCTTCTACTATATGTTGAGTAAAAGCTTTATTTTATTAATAGGAATTGGGTGAGCTAAGAGTGGATTGCAGAAAGGTAATACATTCTCCTAAAGAGAAATTATCATAATTAAAGTTCTTGTAATCCAAGATAATGTGCAATCACTAGTTAAAGTTTTGACCTCTCCAAACCCACTTTTTTCAATTTTATCATTAGGATCATCACCCTCCAAGCAAACGGGACGCTCCTTAACCAAAGTTGATTCATCTCCAGTCCCTTTATCATTGATATTCAGAGAAGAAAACAAAGATTCAGTAGGAGAGGTACCAATCATTTTAAGGTCTTCGCCATGATTACGGTAAAAACCAGGTGGAAGAGCCTTTTCTAGGAATCCTGGCTTAGCTCTCAATTTAGCGGTCCTCTCCTTACTTTCATTGATTGGAAATTGGATAGATTTAATAGTATCATTAAAATCATCCTTAGGAGGAAAAGTTTTATTTTTAAGAGTCTCTACATCAAGAGAAATTCTATCCGCATTCTTAGCCAAAGTATCGACAATATGCATTTTTTCCTCTACAACAGTATTGAAAACTTTTTGAGAATTAATGAATTCCTTAATTGAGTTATCAAGATCATAGGGTATACTATTATAATTTGTAGAATAATTTCCACATTAATTGCCATAAGAATATCCATAGTTGTTAGAAGAATTACCGGGATACAGCCTAGGATTGAAATTACCTCTATAAGCATTGTTGTTTAAATTATTTCGAGAGACAAAGTTCACATAAATAGTAACATTGTTTTCCTCAATAAAGGTACGCAAAGGCATATCATTGGGATCAACATGGGTATTTTTATTAGCAACCAAGTTCATAAGAGCATCCACTTTTTCACTCAAAGTAGCAATTTTCTCCACAGAATTTACATTCTTACCAGTTGGAGCTCGTTCGGTATGCCATTGAGAACACTTGACCATGATGTTTTCCAAAAGTTTGGTGGCCTCTCCTAGGGTCACCTCCATGAAGGTACCACCTGCGGCAGAATCTAGAAGATTTTTGGATGCAAAGTTTAGTCCCGCATAGAAATTTTGAATGATCATCCATAAGTTTAAACCATGCTTAGTATAATTCCTTATCATAAATTTCATTCTCTCCCAAGCTTGAGCAACATGTTCATGTTCTTGCTTTTCAAAATTCATTATTTTATTTCTTAGCAGCAGGAAAATACTTGGCAATGAAAGCATCTTTACACTTATCCCATGTTCCAATACTATTACGTGGCAAAGATGAAAACTAAGCTTTTGCTTTATCTCTAAGCAAAAAAGGAAATAACTTTAGTTTCACAATATCATTTTCCAGGTCGTTTTTCTTTTGCATATCACAAAGTTCCACAGAAATACTGAAATGTGAAGCGAGATCGTCATTAGGACTTCCCGAAAACTGATCTTTCATGACAAGATTTAGCAATGAAGAATTAATATCAAAAGTATCCACACTAGTGGTCGGTGGTATAGGAGTACTAATAAAATCATTATTATTAGTATTTGAAAAGTCACACAACTTAGTAGTATCTTGAAACATGGTGACTAAGTGAGCAAAGTGACAAGTGTAACAATCAAACTGGAAAGTGAAGATGCAATCTAGTGACAAGCTAAACAAGCAAAGGTAAATATTTTCGTATTTTTATTTTTGTCATACAAACTAAATATACCAGAAAATAAAAAGAGGAACAAGTGAATGAATTTTTTTGTGTAGTTACTTGATAGTTGGTGATGACATTCCTCGGCAACGGCGCGAGAAATTCATCCTCATACTTGTGATCTATGTTGGGTTTTTCATGAAGAGGAATGGGTTACCATAGCACAATGCGGGTAAGTATTTCCCTCAGTTATGAAACCATTTATCGAACCAATAGAAATATCAACCAAAATTGTCTTCAGCGGCTGCACACAAAAGAACAAACAGCTTGCACCCAACGCGGGCAAGAGCATTGTCAATCCCCTTGGTCTCGTTATTTGCAAGCGAATGTGGTGTGTAGATAATTGTAGATAATTGAAAAATTCAAAATAAAATAAAAGAAAATAAATGGACGCAAGGTATTGGAGGTTTTAGCAATATGTTATGAATAGACCCGGGGGGGCATAGTTTTCCCTAATGGCATCTCTCATAAAATTAACACACGGTGTGTAAACAAATTACTGTTGGGCAATTGATAGAAGAGTGTATAGTTATGAGATTTTCACGACAATGATTATGTACATATAGGCATCACGTCCATAAGCAAATACACCGACTCCTTCCTACACCTATTACTATTTCTTCACTTCAAGACCGCTTCTATGCTTGCCTCTCTATGTATACAATTCATGACAAAGGAAGTAATGCTTGGAGAAACATGACATGATGTAGACAAAGTAAACTCAACCAATATGAATAAACCACATTGCTTTACCCTTAGTAGAAGCAACACAAATACACAACTTGACCCCTTGTGTCACTGGGATAAATAAACTCGCTGGGTTGAACCTACTACAACGCACCTCTCTCACGGAAGAAATATCAATCTAGTTGGCCAAACTATTTCAATAGATCGGATAGAATTACGAAGCAATCGTAATCATGCACATAAGGATCATATTATATACCAAAGGAGACTCTAATATTTATCATGAATAATCTGAACATAAACCCACAATTCATCGGATCCCAACAAATGCACCGTACAAAACAGTTACATCATATAGATCAAAGTGAAGATATGATGATCATTGTAGTGAAGATCAAAGAGAGAGATATTGCCATCTAGGTACTAGCTATGGACCAATAGGTTTGTGGTGAACTACTCACACATCATCATGAGGGTAGCAAGGTTCATAAAGAAGCCCTCCGTGATTGACCGCCGTCCGACAGAGTGCTGGAATGGAGCTCTAGATGGCCTCCCGTTAGAACAGAGACTTGTGGCAGCGTAAAAAGTGATTCGGGACCTCCCTCGATGTTTTTAGGGTAGATGAGAATTTATAGGCCAGAGAACAGAGTTAGGAGACCCATGAGGGGGCCACAAGCCATCAGGGCGCGCGCCCGATGCCGCACCTTGTTGTCTTGTGGGAGCCTCACGCACCCCCCCCCGTCCTCCTTCCAATGCTCCACGGTCTTGTTTTGGTCGAGAAAAAATTCACAAAGTTTCAGGTCAATTAGAATTTGTTTGGTACTAAAATGTGAAAAGTATAAAAACACACAGAAAGAAGCAACTCACCGTGGGCAGTAGGTCAATAGGTTAGTGCTAAAAATGATATAAATTGGTAGATAAGTACATAAAAAGTGCTCTAAAATGATAACACAATAGCATGGAACAATAAAAAATTATAGATACATTGGACATGTATCACCGCCTGGCAGGGCGGCTCATGAGGGAATATGTGAAGATTCTCCCTTGAGCAAGTTAGTAAGAAGTAGAGTAAGACACGGGTTTCTTTATGACCCACACTCTGTTGTAATCTCACGACCTCCACCTATATATATAAAGGGGAGTCCTTGAGATAGAGGGGACAAGTTAGAAATCCTAGAGAGCTAGGTTAGTTATTCCACAACCTTATGATCGAGATCATCATCAATAAATACAAAAAGAAGGACATAGGCTTTTACCTCCATCGGAGGGGCCGAACCTGGGTAAACTTGCGTCTCTCGATTCCGATCAACCCCATTCAAGCCTCCACCTATAGTTGCGATGGCCTCACACCTAAGTACTTTCACGCGAACAAAACCACAATAGTTGGCGCCCACCATGGGGCCATCGACGGTGGTATTGAGTTCTTGAAGGGAGCTCCCCCAAGGATCGAGGAATACGCGATCGGAGAGATGACTAAGAGTCGCCGTGGAAAGTTCTACATCAACGAGCCAGGCTGGGTGATACATCTCTAACGTACCTATAATTTTTTATTGTTCCATGCTGATATATTATCATTCTAGGATACTTTTTGGGTATTTATTTACCAATTTATATTAATTTTGAGCACTAACCTATTGACCCAGTGTCGAATGCCAGTTGTTGTTTTCTAGAAGTTTTTCACTTTTCGGGTTTTCAATAACAAACAAAGTCCAATTGACATGAAACTTTTGGGAGATTTTTCCGGACAAAAATAAGACCAAGGAGAATTATAAAAAGGTTGGGGGCCACACAAGGGTCCAACAAGCCAACACGGCGCGACCTGGGGGCGCCCAGATGGCTTGTGGGCCCCTCAAGGCTCTCCCGACTCCGTTCTCTCGCTTATAAATTCCCATATATCCCCAAAACCCTAAAGGCATTCCCAAAACACTTTTTATGCTGCCGAAAGTCTATATTATGATGGGAGGCCATCTGGAGCTCTGTTCCGGCACCCTGCCAGAGGGGGGATCGATCACGGAGGGCCTCTTCATCAATCTTGTTGCCCTCATGATGATGTGTAAGTAGTTCACCACAGACCTATGAGTCCATGGATAGTACCTAGATGACAATATCTCTATCTCTTGATATTCAATACAATGATCATCACATCTTCGCTTTGGTCCATATGATGTAATCCTTTTGTGCGATGCGTTTGTTGGGATCCGATGAATTGTGGGTTTATGTTTAGATTATTCATGATAAATATTTGAGTCTTCTCTAAAAACTAGTACTATTCTGATGTGCGTGATAATGATAGCTTCGTAATTCTATTTGATCTACTGAAATATTTTGGCCAACTAGATTTATATTTCTTCTTTGAGAGAGGTGTCTTGTGGTAGGTTCAACCTGGAAAGTTTATATATCCCAGTGACAGAAGGGGACAAGATGTGTGTTTGTGTTGGTGCTAGTAAGGATAACACGGTGCGGTTTATTCATATCACTTGAGTTTACTTTATCTACATCATGTCATCGTTCTCCATGCATTACTCTATTTTACTTAATACTCTAGATGCATGATGGATAGCGGTGGATGAGTGGAGTAATAGTAATAGGTGCAGGAAGGAATCACACTATTTGTTTATGGATGTGATGCCTATATACACATGATCAATTGCCCAACAGTAATTTATTTACCCACCGTATGTTGTTTTCATGAGAGATGCCACTAGGGAAAACTATGTCGTCGGGTCTATTCGGCATATATTTACAAAACGTTCAATACCTTGAAGCCATTTACTTGTTTTCCTTTTACTTTGCAATTTGCAATTATCTACACTTCACACTTGCTTGCAAATAACGAGACCATGGGGATTGACAACCCTCTTGCCCACGTTGGGTGGAAGTTGGTTGTTCTTTTGTGTGCAACCGCTGGAGACGGATGTTGTTGATATTCCTATTGGTTCGATAAACCTTGATTTCATAACTGAGGGAAATACTTACCCACATTGTGCTGCGATAACCCATTACTCGGAAAACCCAACGTAGATCACAAGTATTAGGAAGGATTTGTAGTGCCTTTGCGAGGGAATATCATCACCATCTACCAAGTAACTTCACAAAAAAATTCATTCACTTGTTTCTGCTTTTATTTGCTGGTATATTTAGTTTGTCTCATAAAAAATAAAAATACAAAAATATTTATCTTTGCGTGTCACTAGTTTACTTCTTTGATTGCTTTACTCTCTAGTTTACTTGTTCTTCTTGTTTAGAAAAGTTGCTTCCATCTGTGACTTTATCATTGAAAAGGATGATGGGAGTAAGTACCCTATTGAGGAAACTCCCCCATAGCAAGACATGAAGGTTTTCGTTGTAGGAAACGAGAATATAATGGGGATAAGAATTATCCACGAATTTTTTTAATTGTATGGGTGCTTTAACTTGCAAGGATACGTCAATCCTTAAAACAACCAAGAGTTACGCCGATGCTATTTTCGCTCTTGTTTTAAAACTTGAAAGAAGATCTATGCATACTCGGCCTACTTTTCAAAGGCTTTCCTAGGAGCTTCCAGTCATAAAAGAACTTAGAGTTAAGAAGATAGCCATGCTTGTACTCATGCATGAATTTGACTACAGTACGGGAAGCACGGGAGATCTTTCAGCACTATGATATGAGTTGTGGACATACCATGATAGATGAAATTTTATACAATGGCTATATGATGAGGTATGTGTTCAAGGATAACCATACTTATGATGGAAACACATCTAAAGAGGTTCCTCCTATCCATATTATCCAACTAGTTTTCAATACCATTAACGAACAATACTCATGGATAGTAAGAGAGAATACAGAAGGGTTTAAGGAGAGCACCATTAAAGATGCCAAGATGTTACTTGATGACGTTTTCCCTATTTTCTTTGAAAAATATTCTCCTCAAGAGAGTATCTATAAAAGCCCGGAACCAACGCTTTGGAAGATTCCCTTTTATTTCATGTTTCGCCGTGTGATTTATTTGGTTGTTGCATTCATTATCGCATCATGCGCATCATCCGCATTGCATCGACACTTTGTTGCTGTCATTTTTAAAGAAAAACTTGCATCCATTATTAGTTGTTGGTTCTCTCCGTTCTCGTTGTTAACCGTTTTGAGACCAACCACACACGCACATGCTCGCGTCTCATTAAAATATTGTTTTTAGAAGTGTGTATAAAACTTTCTCGGAATAGTTCAAAACTTGGCGTGTTGTCTTATTTTATTGTAGGTAGGACGCCTCCCAAATTTTGTCACATTCGGAGGACGTTTGATACCGGAACCGTTAAACATATAGTGGCACTAGCCGGCTTATTTTCGGACGTTTTTGTGTTTTAAAAATTGTTCCGGGTCCAGAAAGTTCCCTCTTTTCTCGGACCAACCCCCTCTACACACACAACCTAGCCCAGCCTACCTTATCCCTGCGACTGGAGCCGTCCGATTGCGATTGAATGGCTCAAAAATGGTCTAAACCCCCCTAACCTAGTAACACGTGCTATATAAGGGAAGTTATCCCTGCCTATTTTGGACTAACCCTAAATCCAACCTTGATTTCCGCGCTGCACGAGCCGCCATACACAACCATTATCTCCCACCTCCACCCGGCTAGGCGCACCTGGGCCCGGATATGGCCCGTCCGAGCCCATCTGGGGCCCGAAGCAGCAACCGTCGCCGCCTCAAGCATCCAGATTGGGACAAGCCCAATCTCCTCACTACGCCTCCCATGGCTGTCCCATCCCCGACCCTGCCACCTCGACGTCGGCCGCCCCAAAGTCTCCTCGGAGATAGGCCGGGCCCTGTGCCTTCCCTCTTCTTCTTCTCTCTAGCATCCCCCTCTCCCATGGTCATCTCTGTCTCTCCCTTCTCTTTTGTGCAGGGAAGTCATGGTCCTTCCCCACCTAAGCTTCGCCACCGTTCGTCGCGCTTCCACCGGGAACAGGCGGATCCGGGCATCCCCGCACCATACCTTGCTAGTATGGAATGAAATGAAGTGCATCATGCCTGCTACCATGCGGTAAATTTTCATGCCATTATATGACCTGTAGGATATGTTTTTCTTGCTGTCACCATGCCTTCTTAATAAAACTACTATGTTAAAAACTTTTATTTTCACCAAGTCTGAAACTATGTTCAAGTAGCGATATTATGAGCTCATTTCCAAGTGATCCATGCTTCTATTCAATTTGTGGTTACGAAATGTCGTGCATCACGTGAACTACTGCCTCATGTCTTGTTTGTGCATTTGACATTCTTGTAGCCTGCTATTTTGGTGTGTGTAAAATGTCATGTTGCTATTTTGGACAAATTATCACTATATCTTGTATTGGTTGTATTTGTGGAACTATTGCTTCGTTTTGAACATGACATATATGAAACTCACTTAGAATCTCATGTAGTTTCATAATATCTTGTTGCATCCACGATTTAACATGCTTGTGGTTTTCATTTGCATACATTTTGCATTCATGGCATATTATGTTGTGTTTGTCATATCTTTTAGGCCGTAACTCCGTTTTAGATGATCCATATATGTTAATCGAATAGAATGACGTGTAGAATCACTTGGTGCAATTTGTTTTAATGTTTAATAAATATAAAATGTGTTTAGTTCAGATCTGGACCAATTTCGAGATTAACATATGGGGTCATTTTGGAAATACTATACGTTGTTTCCGACTTCATTTCAAATGCCTAGATGGATAGTTTATTTATGATTCACCTCTTGTCATGTTTACCAACATTTAAACTTGTCATGTAAATAAATGAGTGTGAACTAAATGATTTGAATGTGGAGTTTCGTCAATATGTAACCCGTTGCATATGGAGCTTCACCCTATGTGTAGGAGTTGATTATTGTGCTTTACCATGCCATGCATAATTAAATGGACGTGCATCATATTTGTTTGTGTGTCATGTCATGCATATGTTGTGGTGTTTATCGTGTGTTGATTGTTTGTTTCCGGATTTTTTTCTTCTCGATAAAGATCTGAAACCGCTTCGCAGTGTGAGGATTCGTTTAACTATGTTGGTTCGTCTACTTCACAGATTCAGTCTTCTTCCAAGCGGGATCTTGTAGGATCCGAAGTATGTCTAGGGGGTGATTAGACTACTTGACCAAATAAAAACTTAGCATTTCCCCAATTTTAGTTATGTGCCAGTTTTAGCAGTTGTATCAAATCAAGCACACCCTAAACATGCAGGTCTAAGAGTATTGCAGCAGAAAGTAATGACATGCAAGTGTCAGTATAGTGTAGGGATAGGAAGATCAAACGCAAAGGTTGGCACGACGATTTTTGTTCTAGTTCCGATAGGTGGTGCTATCGTACGTCCACATTAGTGCAGAATTCAACCCACAAAGAATAACGGCTGCGAGAGTCCACAGATGGGTTGACCCACAAGGGGTCCACGAAGAAGAGCCTTGTCTATTCCACCATGGCTTACATCCATGAAGGACAAGCCTGACTCGGGGTAGATCTTCACGAAGTAGGCAATCTCCTTGCCCTTACAAACTTCTTGGTCAACTCCAAAACATGAAGTAGGAGGCTCCCAGGCGACACCTAACCAACCTAGGAGGCACCACCCTCCAAAAGGTAAAAGATGTGGTAGAACGATGAACTCCTTGCTCTTGTGCTTCAAAAGATAGTCTCCTCGACACTCAATCACTCTCTCACAGATTTGTCTTGGGTCAAAGATATTGATTCAGTGGAAAGCAACTTAGGGAAGCTAGAGATCAAGTTTCAAACGGATGGATTGGAATATCTTGATCTCAACACATGAGTAGGTGGCCCTCTCTCAGAAAACTGGATATGGCAAGTGTGTGTGTGTGTTCTGAGTGCTTCCTCTATGAGTGAGAAGAGGTGGATAGGTATATATAGGCATCTCCTAAAATCTAACGGTTACAACATTATTTCCTAACTCGGTGAAACCAAAGTTAATCTCGATGGCACCGATTTGCACAAAATGTGGAAACTTCCGAATTCTCGGTGAGACCGATATAGGAATCTTGGTGGTACCAATATGGTGACCTATGGCAGTTTCCAAATCTCGGTGAGACCGATTCCAAGACTAGGAAATTTTGGTTCTTGAAAATGACAAACGAGAAAGTTAGTCATTGATTTTAGGTGGTACCAAAGTGGAAGTTGGTGGTACCAAGATTCTAGGGTTTGTCATAAGTTCTATCTATGGAAAATAGGTAGGGCCGAGTGGAATATATTGGTGGCACCAATTTTAATGTTTAGGCTTTTGGACAAAGAATTTTGTGGGAGAATGACTGGGTATTTTTGGTGGCTATCTCTAAGCACTTGAGCAACCAATTCATGATAGATACCTAACCCGCTTTTAACAGTATTGTCTTTCCTATGGACTCAAATGTGATTTGTCACAAATATAAAATGTACAGTCTTGAAGCTTGAAGCTTGACCAATCCTACTCCTTTCCTTGCATTGTAGCGACCCGACTCAAAACGAGTCATGCCTCTGTGTATCTGTGCCATCCCTGGATTAGTATGCTGGCACACCCAGTACATCAATGTATATAACAAAGTGCAATCACATGTAAATAACGTCAAATTGATATATACCTCAAAAATCTCAGTGGAAACAGTCAAAGGGAGTGGAATCCCAATAAACACCAACGGCAGGTTGAGTGCGGACCGTAACCCTGAATCGTACTCTTACTCGTCGAAGAAAGTATCTGCAACATAAGACGTTGCAGCTGTGTAAGTCAGCATATTGAATATGCCGGCAATTCACAAAAGAGAGGGTGAAAATATCATCTATTTTGTATGCATATATGGCAGGTGGGGCTGTAGCTTAAGTTTTGCGATAAGCAAATTTTTCATACAACAAGAGAGAGTAAAAGAAAAATTAACTACATTGTTGGTAGTTAATGAGATGGTTACACCAACCATTTCTCATACCCAAGTTATCAGTATTACCCACATCAATAAGTTAACGGTGTTGAGAATTCCTGATAGTTTCAGTTCCTTTGGCTCAAGTTGTCCATGACCGTGGACACGGCTAATCGATTAGGTTTGAGTACTATGGAGAGTTTTGCACACGTTCCCCACAAGATTTGATCGCCTCCGTTGAAGTCCTCGCACTTCAGCGTGTTTGAGAACCGGATGATCAAAACATGGTCTTTCAACGAGTTCCTCTGAGACTCTGACGGTGCCCATCCAATCCTACCATTCTTCTACATCTCGTAGCACCGCTTGTCCAGAGTCACCACGTTGTCCAACCAAGCCAGAGCCCATAATGACTTGTGGCTCTACAGGTAAGCCTTGGGTCTTGAAGTATTCATCCATCTCTTTGTCCCTGGGTGAAGCTTTCCGCAAGATGTCATGCCGCTTCTCCATGCATCCCGGGTAGTCCACTGGTTTCCCCATGGAGCCCATCTAAACCATCCTACACCCAGAGGTATATTTCATTTATAAAGTTCTCAACCAAACCCCGTCTACTAGGTTTTGCAAGTCTTTGAGTCTACAGGTCTTGATTACTAAGTTCTCGGAACTCTCATGATAAACACTCAACCAAACCCCGTCTACTAGGAGCATAGCACAATAACCTCCCGGCCAAAGTAAAAAGGGTGATGGGTGCCTACCACATGATACTACATCAAGATCCAAATTTCCAAGTACCTACTTTGCATGCAATTGGGTGAAGAAGGTAGAACAACTATGCATATAAAACATAGATAGAATATGATCAACGTGACTTGCCTTGCTGATGGTTGTCGAGTTCGAGCGCTTCTAGGTAACAAGCTTCGCACTTCGGGTGATCTAACGACACAAACACATACACCCAATAAGCACCATAATGACAAGAAATCAAAATAACACAACTATCAAACAATAGCTATAGCAAAATAAAGTGAAATTTCCTTTACATAACCTACTAATAACTAAGGTCAATAGTGATCGGTAGCAAAAAGTATCAATTAAAAAGCTATTTTTAAACTCCCGGTATAAGAAAACAAGATTTAAATCAAATCTGTACTAACCCAATTTTTATAAATTCAAACATAGTCAAATTATATATTTTCGGAAACTACAAGAAATTTGCAATCTAACGCAAAACGATTCACTTTAATTGGATTTGTAGATTAAAAGTTATTAAGAAAACGAAAACAGAACTATTTGTGTTACAGATTTAAA